>NC_064629.1:762518844-763753130 GCF_023864275.1 Schistocerca cancellata
ACTGACGAACTGAAGATATGATAATTGCATTCATGTCATAGACAAACTGACGGTTGCACAGTTATAACAGCACCACGAAACAAAATTCTATCGGCAAGTGGCACTTGTTTTTATCGCATGACGATCTTACAATATTCCTCACAAGCCGTCGTCACACCATTTCACTATAGCTTGATCAGGAATCTAATTCACGAAATTCTGCAATTCGCTCAACCTGTACAATTCCTGACGTAGATGTTTATAAAAGCACCCGATTACCATTGTAACCCACCTTTGATGCTAAAGTTCATGCAGATTGGAGATTGATACACATTCGGAATTAGTAACAACTTCGCCAGATATTACCGAATTGAATACAACAATATATAGATGGTCCCTTTAGCCTCTGTCCTATCCTTATGATGAACATTGCAATCTGTATTCAGGATTTGGTTGCTGTTTTCCTCCGGTTTCAACCAAATTTCTGTTCCTAATACTATCCAGTCATTATTACTTTTAATAAGCTGTATTAATTCAGAATCCATACTATATATGATAGATACTCCTGCAGTTTGCTGGTATCATATTAACCTTTTCTACTCATAATCTACTGGACCCTTAGCCTTTCATATTTACTTCTTGACACAGGGTATAGCAGACTGGTGACGTAAGTCTCTGTGGCTCAGTTTCATTTCAAGTACTTACAGGACCTCGATGGTCTGTGTCTACCCTTTCCAGGGTGCCTAGGCCTACCATTGCACAGAAGTCAGGGCGATTTACGTTTGCTTACAAACGTGAAATAATTTATCCCGTGTTCTAATTGAGCATTCAAAGTGTGGCTGCGTTGAAGTTGATAATTTTATTCTCATTTCTGTATCTGTTAAGCTAAAAGAATTATTAATTCCCTTTAGCAAATGAAGGAGCTAGTTACCAAAATGTAACAGGGAAAGCTGTGATTAAAATTACTGAATCATGAAAGATTGTTGAGGAAATAGTTGCTAACAAATTCAACAGAAGTGTTAATATACGATAAATATACACTCCTGTTAACAGGCGAACTAAATGCAAAACGGTATGATATAATATAATCTACACTAACTAAGTAGAAAATGCTGATTTAGTATGATATATGTATTATTACGTCAAATTAACAATAAAACATTGCAGAGCAAGCAGTCCAGTAAAAGAATTACGCGTTTGCTTATATATGATATGTGACACTTTTGGTTATTTTTCAGAATCAAAATAATTTTGTTAACAATAAAACTGAATAATCTTGTTTAGGAGTGTGGAAGGCATGTAATTTATCCCTCTATTACGTCACATTAACATTATACCACAAACATTTAAAATGTCTATGATTATGTTCTGAATTACATGACTTTGTAAAATGAAAGGGAAAAAGGAAATTATAAGCTTTCAAGTAATACTGACTCACGTAATTATAAATCACTTTCACGTATCTAATTAACATAATCCCTTCACATATCTAAGAAGAATAGAAATATATTATATTCTTTTTACTGAAGCATAGACATGTAAGAAAGTAGCAGTAAATATATTATGGTATCTTCACGTCTCATATTAACCAAAAAGCTGCTGCTGATCATATTGCATTCTTTGACCATGTTACTTCCTGTACGTGTGGTGCTAGCAATTACGACATAGATTTAACTTAAAAAATCTCTCGTCAGAGGCAAATACAAAGCTGAGATGACTTCCTACTGAAAATGCATCACACTAATGCCTGCATTCACTATTGTTCAATACTTTACTGCACAAAATCAGCTGATAGTTGAGCATATTAGATGCCAATTGCGTTGCACCATTGTTTAGCTAAGAACGATTACATCATTAGTTGAAGACCACGTTCTCAAATGTACTACAACATAGTTACAACCAACCAAATAATTTAACACATATTGCATAGGTAACAATAGGTAACCCTTGGTTTCAAAAACAATGTATAAAAAACATTCGGTGTTAAATTAAGATGGCAACAACATGCGATAATAATCAAATTACCCTGATGTTTCTTTACAGGCTGGATAGATCTTTTATGTTGCATTAAAAACACCTCCAACAAACAGGATCGCTATGAACTGTATCTAATAGAGCATTCAGGCATACTTGCTGGAGCATAGGCATAAACCCTTTTAGTCGTTAAATATTAAGTAAGATTTTTAAGTACGTAAAAATGTTAGAAAGGTCATAGTATGTTAGCTAAATCGTTACAAATATCATAGTACGCTAACAACTCTGTGCAAGCATCAGGGAGCACCGTCCTGCACGTGGTGGGATGTTATGTGCCATAGCGAAGATTGCAGATACATACTTGATTTCTGAATTTCATTCTAAGGCGTCGTAGTAGCATCCATCTACGTCTGCATATAAGTCTCTAACGTGCAAACCATTATGAAGTGCATGAGAGAGGGTACGTCCCATTGTATTAGCTATTTAGACATTTTCCCTTGCCATTCACGAATATAGTGAGAGAAAAGTAATTGTTTACATGCCTTTGTGCATGCTGTAATGAACCTAGATTAGTCCTCAGGTACTCTAAGGGAACGATGGGTAGGCGGTTTTCCTACAGCCACCATTTAAAGACAGTTTTGGAAACTTTTTTTAGAAGATTTCTCAGGATAGTATCCGTTTTTCTTTAAGATTCTGCCCGTTCAGTTTTTTTCAACATCTCAGTGACACTCTCACGTGGGTAAAGGAAACCTGTGACAATTTATGCTGCCCTTCTCTGGAGGTGTTCAGTATACCCGGCTAGTATCGGTCAGACATACTTGTACTATAACTTAGGATGGGTAACATGAGTTATTCGAAAGCAATCTCCATTGTTGAGTAATAGGTTTAAGAAGTTCTAAATTCTCGGGGACTGATGACCTTTAGAAGTTAAGTCCCATTGTGCTCAGAGCCATTTTGAACTAACGACGTGTACATTAGTAATACTGAATTGTTCATCAGTAGAACTACAGCGAGTGTTCCAGCATTAATAATTTTATCAGCGTTATGTGTTGAGACAGCATATTAAATTGTTACTGTTTTAAGATATGCGACGCTTTAGTTGTGTCGAGAACGGTGATGTAGAAGTTCAGTGCTCACATTTCATCGGGTCATCTTTGAATTTATTCCTCTGAACATCTTTATGTCTTTATACATTGTAGTTACTGCAGCCACCCCACATAACATCTCAAAGCAATGTTCAGCGGCTCATCCAGCGAATTGCGGACACTTGCGGAATCATAAGCAACGATCACGTGTTTTCTTCTTACCTCGTAGAACACGCATGTCGTTAATTGACCTGTAAAGGTTGTACCGAGTGGAGATCGAAATAGAAAAATGTATTTGATGAATAGCAGCAGAAGCCTTAATCCACGCCCTTATTCACGGAATGCAATCGAAGCTCACAATACGCATAATTCTGCGCAGGTATGGTCGCGGGCTTCTTATTCAGAGACGAGTGGGTGGCGTGAACCAGAGACTTCGATGAGTTTATGACTAGCTGGACAGGGCTGGGAGTGCCTAGATTAGCGCTGTAGGGTCGATTACTCTAGGATGTCTTTGAGTTTATTCCTTTAACATGTTTCTGCTGTTTCCCTTGTAAGCCACGCACTTTTTCCCGTTTTGTGTTTGTAATGAAATCGGAACACGATTCGTGATTGCAGTGAAGTGTGAACCAAGAGAACGGTGAAATGAAAACCCATTATTTCACACGGGAATTTGATGACATAGTATTCCCCTACGGTTTATCCAACAGCTGTTGGTTATCGACAAGCACAGTCATGTACGATGAACGACTTTTGAACCCTGCATTCCAACTCAAAGTGAAGGTCAGCAAATTCATCCAGTGACTACCAGACATTGACGGAATCATAAGAGACCAACGCAAGTGATAGCGGGTTACCTCGAAAAATGAGCATGTCGTTTATGGAGCAGTGAATGTTATGCCGAGTAGAAGGAGAAACTGAAAAAATTATCTGATAAGTAAGTGGTCCAGAAGTCTTATGCCACGCCCTTCCTCACAGAATTTCAACAAAGCTTACAATGTACAACATTCTCCGCAAAACTGATAGGGGATGTCTTGCCCTGAGACCAGTGGGTGACGTAAACCAGAGACTACGATAAATGTTTCACAAGCTGGACAGGGCAGGGGGTTCCTTGCTTTGTGCTGTAGTTTCGAAAACTGTAGGGTCTCAGTAAATGTCTAAGTGGCGCAATACTATCAGAGATACTATCCACCTACTGATGGCGTGTACTCACGAGTCTATTGTGCTTAGGTGCCTTTGCGTCCACCTCATCCTGATCATCTGCCGAATCATTCGCAACAACCTACAAGGGTTCATAGCACTCGTAAAAAGGTGTGGAGTCCACACAATAGAAGGTTATGAAATTTATGTAAAGATCGAAGATGACAAGGGTGAGATTTATTGTGGCAAATGCAAGCATATATCGAAAGCATAATCGTATGGGAAATAGAAGTACTGTATTTATCGCCAGGGAGAACCAACTCGGATCAGCTGAGACAAAACTGGAGCTGCATGCCAAATTATTTTCTCAAGACTCAGTATCAATTTTGGGAATATTCTTATAACTCGATCTACCTATTAAGCACCGGACTCACGCCCACATGTGACTGAAACCTTTAAACTCAAACTCATTTCGCTTAATATTTTTCCCCATTCAGACTGTCGTCAATAGAGAAACTTGTAATGTTGTAGATATGGATAAGAATAATTATACATTTCTTAGTGCTGGTCATGGCAAGACACCTCGTTTATCCTTGCTTAATGCCTTTTCTAAAACGTTCTTACCTTAGATGGTTCGCAAGCCCACTAGAGATGGAAATATATTGGATCTAATGGCAATAAATACACCAGACTTCTCTGAGGATGTTTATACTCAGAATGGTATCAGTGATAACTTGCCGTTTGTATATGAGGCAGTAGTGAAAGCGACACAGTTGGGAAAAAGGTAAGTAAACTGTTTATCATATCAAGAGTAATCGCCATAACTGTTAAAACATTTGTCCTACTGCTGGACAAGTCTGTCACTGACCCAATGGATAAATGTTTGCGGTTGCCTATGGTATGATGATTGTACCAAGTCGTGCTCATCTTTGCCCCAATAAAAGCTATGGGCAGTAATCTCCCTCTTCGGTCTTCCAGAGACACGGAAATCACATGGGGAGATATCATGATCGAATGGAGGATGTGTAATAGCTTCCAAAGAAACTTCTGCAGTGTATTTGTAACAAGCCTAGCAGAATGTGGACAGGCATTTTGTTGCTATGGTTATTTCGTGTACGCTGCAGATGTATTTTGGTAAGACCGTGCACATCCTCCATACAGTCCCGACCTCACGCCTAGTGGTTTCCGTATTTTCTGAATCATGAAGGTGGATGTTCATCAACGCCAATCTGCTCCATAAGAAGAGACACAGATCTGGGTACAAAGATGTTCCTTAGGCAAATGTGTGCAGTTTTTTTATTACGAGGCTAGTCATAAATTAAAAAGGAAGCTGAAGCTAGGAAGTGGTGTGTTGTAGACGGGCAGGGGGCGTTTTATTTTGATGATGATATAAATGATAGTTTTGCGGAATTGGGGAAATATTCTGTGTAGAAATAATTTTAAGGGTTACCGTGAGGAAGAGCATTACATTCCGGAGACAACTGAAGTAGATTGACTGAGAGGAGACGGGTTAAACGAAGACATTTCCAGCTAATTATCATAGCAGAAACCTTGCAGCGAAATACAATTTTTTAAAAGAGACATGATATCTTCGTAATTATTTGAGAGAAGGCAAGACAAAATAGGACAAGACGTTGACATTTATCTAAATACCGGCATAAAAGCTATTTTGTCCACGTTGGAATCAGTGAACTTCGCGTCCGTTAATTAAAGTTGGTGAATGACGCAACGAGTGCTATTTGCGTCATTCAAAATGGCTCAGAGCACTATGGGACTTAACATATGAGATCATCAGTCCCCTAGACTCAGAACTACTTAAACCTAACTAACGTAAGGATATCACACACATCCATGCCCGAGGCAGGATTCGAACCTGCGACCGTAGCAGCAGCGCGGTACCGGACTGAAGCGCCTAGAATCGCTCGGCCAGACCGGCGGGCTTGCGACATTCATCAGCTACATAAATATTATTACGATTCAATATCTTTATCTGTTTTATGTGATTATTAGTGTTTGTGTGTGGGTATGATGAAGTGATCTGTCGTAGTCGAGAGGTGATGTCAGGCTAGCCACGTGTAGGTTAGGAGAAAGTATTTGGGTTGTGCTGATTTATTTTGGTGATACATTGGTAGGTTTTGTGGTTGCATTTCGTGAGTATTCGTTGACAGTGACGTACATCCAGTGATACCGAAGTGCGCCTCAGTATTACTACAGGGAGTATTTCAGAATTAATAATTTTATCAGTGTTATATAGCCGGTCAGGTATATTTAATAATTAATATTTTAAGATTTGGACCACTTTCGTTGTGCTGAGAGCGCTCTATACCCAGTGGTGTTGAGGTTCATTGATCACATCATATCGACATCTTATCGACTTATCTCTGCGTTTAGTGCTTTGAAGATGTCGATGTTATCATACATAGAAATCATTGGTGTCTCCTACATAAGTCATTCTTTATTTCGTTGTTTTCAGTTTGTGGAGGAATCTGTGATCAGGAGTCCCATTCAGCTAGCTGATGCTCTGAGGGATACTCACGAGCCTCCGTTAGTTTAGACCCCAACGTTTCTCCAGAAAAGAAATGTCCTCACAAATAAAGGTTTCAAATGTGAAGCGAACTCATATCTTCCGCCACCATCCTCATTTTGTAAAATCGTGTTTTTCTGCTCCTCTGAGGTGCTCCAGTAGCTCTGAATGTTACTTCAGAACAACATTCACCGGAACACACTTATTGAAAGTTGGAATTTTGTACGCTGATTGTTACTTTGTGTCAACTTGCTAGTATTCTAGAATTGATAAACAAGTGAATTTTTTTTGTCCTAGTCCTCTCTTTTTGAAAAGCTGGTGTTTTTAATGTGTGCCTTTAGTTACTGTACGTATTCAGAACGTTGCTCCATAAGTACTATCCCGACAAAGAAAATAGTACGGAAATATAAATTAAACCACATTTTTATCAGCTGCCCTTATTAAACTTTTGTCCGTTTTCCCTTTCTGTGTCTTTCTGTAGTTGTTCTGAACATAGTACCCTCTGGTCAGACACTGCCACAAGTAAACAGTATTGAAGTGGAAACCATACCAATTTTCTTATTGGCCTATCTTTTTATGCAGAATTCTAGTTTCTAAATTTGTTCTGACTTACTCTAGTTCTCAAGTCTCCAGAGCGACATTTTTGAATACTTAATAACAATACTAATAATATGGAATCGATGTCGAAATTTGCTCCCCTTTAGATAATAACATTTTTGTGATCGTTTGAGAGTTTCCGTCATCGTCTGTATTCTTCCAAAATAGAATTTTTAAGAATCACAACCGCTGCAGATGAGTGACGACATTTCTTTCCACTTATCAATTTAGGAAATGAAATTCCTGTAAGGAAGTGCTGAGCATATGTTTCTAAGTTTACAGGTATGTCTAGTCTGTTCCCTTTGGATTTCCTGCTATTTAGCACTGATAGCGGTTCGTTCCAACATTTCGCGATGTTCCTTTTATCTGCACCCAACCTATTCAATTGAACATTTCACAAGCTCTGCAGGCTACGAAGAGAAAGAGACGGGAATGTCTCTTGCAGATTGTAATGCGTCGCAATAGAACTTTGATACTTCTATGAGTAATTTCTGCCATAACAAGTGTTAGGTGACTTCAAGGGTAGTACTATCATCTGATTACTAGACTCTCGTGCTTCGATCAGGTAGACAACAGGTGACAAGCTCACGTATTTACCTGAATATCAGTGCTGTGATCAGCAATTCTGATGAGAATGTATTTATAAGCCCTAAAAATATTTACATTATTCTGGAGTAAATCATTATAATACCTAGTCCAAAGTGCTTGAATTCCACGTCGTCAACATTAAACTCGAATGCTCTATTGCTAAACGTCTGGACAGATACCCTGCATGAGAAACTATAGGAGAAAAAGTCGATGCCATTAACTATCGCAGTTAAGAGATATAAAGCGTCGGAGTTTGGACTGTACTTTTAGATCAAAGGTAGATGTGTTGAATGTCGAAACAATTTATCGGGAATGTTTGTTTCGACTGATCTTTTGTATATAGTAAGAACCGTCAGCTAAAAGGAAACCGAAGAACTCATGTTCCAACACAAATGGTATCCCGCAATATCTGATCTCCCATCTGGTCCAGAATAAAGGAAAATCAACTAACGAAGTTTGGAGACACTGAGCTTCCGCAATTACCAACAAATTGAGTTTCAAGTATGACAAAACAAGGGCTCCAAACTGCAATTTTAGGATATACTGTATGCAATCCGATTGAAGATCTCACGGTCATAAAGATTGAACGTCACGACAGTGAAATTCACTCGATCTGTCTACATCCATAGCACGTCCATTATGGTATGCAAGAACAATTTGCTGTGTTCGTAAATTATTCACAATACATCTGTATAGATGTAACAGGTTCATTAGTAAAAGAACTGAAGAAACTAACAGGAGAACTCAGTTCGCACATCTATCTTCATCACATCGTCACAGAAACCCCGATTTCCAGACTGCGCGCCTTTCAAATGTTGAGCGAGTCTCAAATCACAGATTCCATGCAATACTGGCTCAATGAAATTATTCACTTGCGTAGAAATCACAATACAAAATTTCCAGTTGAAAACACGCTGTCTGCGATTTCGACAAAGCACTATTGGCTGCTTTTCTAATGGCGTTTGGAGAGAGTCGAGATCTGAAAGATTATTTATCTCTAAAAAATGGTTCAAATGGCTCTGAGCACTATGGGACTTAACATGTGAGGTCATCAGTCCCCTAGAACTTAGAACTAATTAAACCTAACCAACCTAAGGACATCACACACATCCATGCCCGAGGTTCTACCACTGCACTTCCACCATCTTTTCTACGACTGAATGTGTCTCATTACGTTCATATGATTGTCAAGAAATAGTGAAATCTTCAAAAATGCCTCTGAGCACTATGGGACTTAACAGCTATGGACATCAGTCCTCTAGAACTTAGAACTACTTAAACCTAACTAACCTAAGGACATCACACAACACCCAGTCATCACAAGGCAGAGAAAATCCCTGACCCCGCCAGGAATCGAACCCGGGAACCCGGGCGCGGGAAGCGAGAACGCTAAAGCACGACCATGAGCGGCGGACAATGAAATCTTCCTTCTTAGTTTCTAACAGCCAAATTGTATGGTATTCACAAAGACGACTATCCCTATTGGCTGAGAAAGCATTCAAGATTCTGCGCCACGTAACGAGAGAAGAACTGGCCATCCCTAGAATAGTGGAAACCAAAGAAAAAAACCATGACAATGAAAAAATTTAACAACTGTGTATTTTGATGATAACGACAGAAACCATTGCGAATCCGGAATTTTTATGTGGGCTAGTACGTTAGTTAATCAGTCCTTAAGAGAAGCTGAATGTAGGTACTTAGCATAGACGCGGCATGATATCTATCTCGATTACGGACCAGCTGTAGGGCGAAGCATCATGGCAATCTTGAAGTATTTCCCTTTATTCAGCTATTAGGATACCAATATTTTCATTTGGGACTACAAATGCCATCTCGTCCGCAGTAGAGGGGGAATTTAACGATTTGAAACATCGTTTGTTACTAAATGAGACGTTCCCAAAGCCAGGTCACAGCTTCGTAACTCTTCATTTGATATCTCTTTCAGGACATCCCAAGCCAGCTTGGGCCAAAGAAGTCTACAATGATTCAACGAACACTGACCAGTCCGCTACTAGTTAATATAAACTACATGAAGTGCAAACGTAACAAGGAATTTTATTGAATTTGCAGACATATGGAACTGTTAATGTTGCAGAACCAGTAGAAAAAATGAGCAGACATTGAACTGAAAATATCGGAGGTGGTAACGGAACACTCTGGAAACTGTTCTACTAAAGACGGAGTAGATTCATGGATAGATAAATCCCAGGAGTTAACAATTAAACACAAGTGGCTCAATAAAAATGGCCCCCAAAAACGAAGAGTACTTAATTGCATCCTCGTTCAGAGTTACAGATGGCCACATCTTGCAAAACTAGAAAGTTCGGTACCAGTCTTCTACTGAATGATTATGTTTTGGAGTCGATTAGGGACAACTGCCGACTAATTCTTCTGGATTTGACAGTATTTTGCAGGTACAGGCCACCACATGTACTTATTGTTGCTTTCAGAAGACAGTTCAAACCACACCTTTAAATGCAATGAATCTTGTATAGCCTTTTGTGCAAATGGGATCATGACAGATTTATATTGAACGAGCACGACTCTTAGCTAGCATTTCAAGCCTAGTTAAACAAGGAAATATATCGAGGATACCTACCAATGACGCCAATTCAGATATTTGTAATTCTTTCGATTGGTTTTTTTAAAGATGAGTGCAGTGGGTGTCTAAGAGAATAATGTGTCATATGTAAGAGAGAGAGAAAGTACTAAGGCTACCTACTAGTAACATTAGACTTTGATACGATTTCCAAACGCGAATATGATAAACTAGCAGCACAGCAATACTACAGAGAGGCAAAACTACGTCCCATTTGTAGTGGATAAGACGAAATGAGCATCAAATACCGCCCGTACAAGTTTGACGAGAACATAGGAGATACTAACGTTACAGTGAGCGTCAAATCTTTTCCGTACAGTATGATTCTCAGCGTATCTACGTACACTTTGGTACGTATAATTAATTACTGTTCAGACAGTAATGTAAGGTAAATAGCGTGTTATATCACAATTATAGAATTTGGTGGGGAATTTTTTGAATTTAACACTGCCAAATCAACACGTATAAATGAAAATCAATTGCTCAATCCAGTCTTTTGTCTTTACGTCAGGACGTAAATATAGTATTACACCAACATGACGAAGCGATTTTTGTTTTACTAAAACTGACGCATTAAGAACACGATACGACTTTCAGTAAACATTCCCAATAACCAAAAAACAAAGAAATTAGCAATGACGATGTCAGTAAATGATTATAGTATCATTAATTGTGGGCTGTAGTACAGCAGCTGAAGTGAGATGTTTAATTTGCCTTAAACACATTTGTGTAGTTCTTCAAAGGGATAAAAGGCATAAACGGGAATTGCTTCACTTCTCCTTTGACATTAAACATATGATGATTCCAGTGACATATGCATCGTTATAAGCATACAAATGATGAAACTGGTCAAAATGTGGAAAAATGTAAGAAACTTAAAGAAACGATCCAAATAGACTATACAGTGAAGGACACGATACGTTATTAATAAGATCAAGCCAAACACATAGGAAAAAATTTAAAAAGCTAGAAGTATAACTGATTACCTGCACGTGGTCCATCCTGCAAGCTCTTACGTTGATAATTTACCCACGTCAGTGAAAGAGTAACCAATGTAAATTGAACGAAAGCGCATGATATCTCCCACTTTTCGGATACGATAAGATTCAAATAGTTGCCTATTTGGAATAATCTAAACAAGGATTTTAATTTTCTAAAGTACCTTTTCCTTTTAACTGCTAAATTAAATGCTCTACTTTTTTACCTCTTAGTTCAGTATCATTTATTTGCCAGCAGTCTTATTCAGAGCAACTAAAGCTAATCTAAACGCGTGTCATTTTTGGTTATTTTTCCTAAAATTGAATACTGGCTCAAGATATGGTTTTGATTCCAATTTCAGCACTGTTTGTCCGGAAATATTGTTGTTCTGAAGCAAGGTTCAGAGCAGTTACTGCAAATAAGTGCAGGCATTAAAATTCCGATTTTTTAAAAGTGGTGGCACGTGAGATAACCTGTTTTTGCTTCCCATTTGGAAACTGTTTATCTGTGGACATTATTATTCTGGAGCAGCGTTCTTATATTTGTTTGCTTGCTTTCAAATTTATAGGCGTGTTCTTCTGGAGTAACGTAGAGCAAGAAAACAGAATTTTAAAGCAATATGAGAACTTCAAAAATCAAACTAGACGTTCGTAGTCAAAATGTTATCAGTGATTTTATTGCGGTTGTATAAAGGCAGGCCATTAAACCGAGACAGTCTAAAAACGTAAGTAAACTGTTCCATATTTGAAGAGGACATGCCATAACTGTTACCTCACGTTGTGTACTTAGTTCCGCGTAGTCAGCGCGTACACAACCTTCCCACTAGAGCGCGCCCCGCTAAGCACAACAGCGCAGGCGAAGTGCTTGTCCATCTCCGCACTAAGAGATGGCGCTGTCTTAAAGACGGACCAAATTCTGCTTCCGCCAATCCGCGTAATAATATGTAACGCAGCCAATGATATTGCTGCTCACGTAGAACCTTTTCTCATTGTGGATCACACTCGCGCAGTGATACATGAACGCGTGAGGTATTATAACGAGTGTACAGACCTCCGATTAGTCAGTCTGCATTAGTCTGTAGTCAAGTTTCAGTCTATACCTAATAAGATTACCATATTCCTGTACATAGCCATGAAGAGAAATGTACAGACACTTTGTCAAGTATCAGACATACGTGAGAATAAGATTCACGTACCAAGACCAAAGGAACTTCAGATTGTCAATTGTAAATAGCATCCAGAACCAAGTTAAGTTATTTCTATGCTTTTTATTATTTTAATAAATGTGTGTGAAAATTAATAAAGTTCCGTTTAAAGTTGGTCACCGTCAATCTGCTACTCTAAGCGTGCAAGTGGTATTTCTATCAGAAGATAAACACGCCAATCACGCCACGATAAGACAACGAGACATATTGCTGACACTCGCCTCCTTCGTTAGAGCGACAAGTCTAATAATCTGATGGTGTGTGTGCGGAAGGTCTTACAGAACGTGTACCACATTGGCGACGATGTCCTAAGGAAACATATGATTTCAGCACAATTACGGATGACCACGTGTGAGCCTGAAATAAAATAGAATTACAGTGGACTTCGGGAAGATACATACTTGCTGTTACCCCGTTCTCTTTCAGCTAAAATATTATTGCAGTAATCTAGTCGCACTTGGAATTATCAGATAACCATGGACCTCACGGCGCAGATCGTAAATCTCATGGCACAAATACAACAGACGCAACAGGCGTTGCTTACAAGAGTGGAACGTTTGGAATCGCAGATTGCCGTAGCGCCTCCGCTATAAATTAAACTTCCGCCACCACCTTTCACAGTTTACTACACCAAGGAAGAAGCGTGGCCGGACAATGCAGCACGCCTGGAACAGCACTTCCTCAGACACCAGTTATCAGGTGACTTAGAAAAAATATCTTATTTTTTGGCAAATTTCGGCGCAGCTATCTACAACCTTCTCTTAAAAGTGAGTCCGACTTGTGGACCGACAAATTTGTCATTCCCAGCTATTAAAGACTTGCTCGAATAATACTTCGACAAGCAAACGCATGTCGCTGCTGCAAGGCATAAATTTTACTTATGCAAGAAAAAGGCACAGCAGACATACACGGAATTGATTACACAGTTGCAAGGATTAACTAGGAACTGCAAATTGACTTGTAAAAACGAAAAGTGTAAAGAGTCCTATGCAGAATCTTTGGCTCTGAGCACTATGGGACTTAACATCTATGGTCATCAGTCCCCTAGAACTTAGAACTACTTAAACATAACTAACCTAAGGACATCACACACATCCATGCCCGAGGCAGGATTCGAACCTGCGACTGTAGCGGTCGCGCGGTTCCAGACTGAAGCGCCTAGAACCGCTCGGCCACACTGGCCGGCCCGTAAACAGAACGGCAAGGCTAGGCTCACGCGATCTAAGAACGAATCACACACCCAAACTCAAAGACTGAAGTTGAAATCATGTCTTAAATGTGAAATCAAACACCACAGAGACAATTGTTACTATCGCAACGCACATTGTGACTTTTACAAACGAAAAGGGCACAAATCAGAAGTGTGTAATAAGAAAAGTGTACAGTCTGTGGGGCGGCGAGTGAGTACTGCAAATTGCTTGTGAAATAAAGTTTGTTATTTAAACGTGGGAAAAACACTGCACTTCCCGGCTTTTGGAATGTTGTATAATGCTGTCTTTCGCCGTTCTCAACACTGGCTCTCTCTTTGCTTTTTGGCACCCAGAAAGTGATTTAACGAAACGTGGAGCCTGTAATGAGAGTTCCTAGTGCCCACTTAACCTGAGAATATTATTATAGCTGCAGCTTATAGCTCTGAAGAAGTAGGAGATTGTTCGGGATTTCTAATCAAAAACAATTTTCCAAAATAGTTGAGTATATTCTGAAATTCACTGATAACATCACAATTATCCCAACAGCCTAACGAACAGAGCAGTTCAGAGTCTAATTCGCTGATGCAACTATAAATGTCCGAATTGAATGTCAAAAGAATGCTCGCCAAAATTTGATGAGAAAATCTCATCAAACGCCACGCTAAAATGATTGGTAGAATGTCTGTCCCGCGACGGCACGTGAAAATACAACAACACGCAAACTGAAGCTAGATAATGAAAATCATTCCAAAAATAATCCTTCATTTGAAATGTTTTCACAGTTACGCGTATACATCGTAACTCAATACGGCACCCGAGGCAGTTTGTAGCAGCGCTACCGTAACGAAGCGACTCCCGACACAGCTGACGTGCTATTCAGCGTCTGGAGAGAACTGGGGCCTTCCTTACTCGCGCAGTGCTCTTATATATATAGCCTCGGTGCGGACGGCTAAGAGAACGCCGGCTCTAACTTGGCTCTCACGACTGGCCGCTGGGCTAGTAACGCACCACTTCAAGTTACATAATAATTTATAGCTTCTTTTGCTGATGGCTTATGAAGCTGTTAATTTAATCGTGCATTTAGCACGCAGGTAAGTATTTATAATAAAATTATGACGTGGCTAAGTTAAATATCTTGGGCGAGAGAAATAATTAAGTTACGCTGCACGCAGCAAATGAGCTCTGAACTGGTCCTTTTGAGATCCGCTATCGCTATAATTTTATAGGTATTCAAAAGAAACTTTTCACATCTTCATAGTCATAGCGGACCTCCAACCTATTTAAATCTAAACATCCTAGTCTTATTCATTAGCCTACTTAATCTATCTTGCTTCCTTCAGTTTTGAGATGAAAACCAGAAAATCATGAATTTCCACTAAAGTCTTAACCTGTGAAATCCAAAGTACTGTTTTTATTAAATCATTATGAAAGATGAGTCTAAATATAAATTTTGAAGTCTCTAGCTCCTTTCTGTTGCGCCAATTATTTTTTTAGAAAAACGCCCAAATTACAAAAATGGCTGAAGTTATCGCACTGATATTTAATACACATTAATTTAGTATTATTCCTTACATGCTGGAAAAGTTTCAGATCATTTGCTTGAATTTTAAGGTATTGCGCAACATTTATGACGTCAGAGCTAGTTACAGCAGACTGGCTGGCACACAATGGAAACTGATGTGAATTCACTACAGCGTGAGTAGGCTGCTTCCCTACATCACCCTCTACTTAAATTTTTTGTTTATGAATGTAAATGAATGAGAAAAAAATTTAATTACAAAAAGGGAAGCAAGAGTACAATTTAACTCCCTATAAAAATCAAAATTGAAATATAAACATGTAGAAACATTAAAGAAAACTGATTACCTACATTAATTATTTAAATTGTGGGCATGTTCACTGCCTTTTAAACAATGTCAGTACTCAAAATTTTAAGCAAAGTCAATGAAATATTTTGGCATACATATTGCCTTAGACAAACAAACACATACGAATTGAAAAATTATAAAAATCTTAGACCTATTAAATACATTAAATACACTTTTACATACACAAATTCAAAGAAAATAACATGATACATAAACAGATGATTATCTCTTAGCAGTCTTTTCTAAACCTGAAAGAAAGTTCACAAATAATTTTTACACACGTGGTTGTAGCCGCTTTGGCTGGCGTCCTACACTTCCATTCACAAGGGTAGAGGAGGGGAAGTTGCTATGGTGTGCGTCCTTCACGTTCTCTCTAACTTACATGGGGGAAAGGGGAGGGTCACTGTGAGTTGTGTCCAAGTCACTCCACGCTTTCACGCAGCTACCAGGCTGCCATTATCTGGTTTGTCCTGTAGAACAAACAAAAGAGTGCCTCAGACTCTGTTCACTTAATATCTAAGGGTGGGTCACAATGAAATGGGGATATATACATTTTAACTTCCAATATATTACTGGAACAAAGTTAACAGAACTTTTTTTTCAACATTACTCTTGCGGTTACTTAAATGTCATAAAATCGGTAAATAAATGGCTCAAAACGCCGTTAGTCACGTACTAGAGAAAATCTATGCTCATGGCATACAATCATGAATCCTATTTAACGTCAATTTATTATTTCTGGGCCGGAACACTGAACCAATGCTCGGTACATTCCTGACACATTTGTATATTAAGCACTTAACTGAATCATCTTTGATTATCTTACTCTTAGAGATAGTATGAGTATGATTAGTGGTTGTTTTCTCAGCTTCTTTGTATATGTGAGTAACTTTTGGTAATAGTACAGTCCTGAGTGTTCAAAACACACTACGTTTAGTTGCCTACAAAATCCACTTATTGGTCCTCTGCTGTTGTCAGTTCCACATCTGCAATTAGGGTCTTACTTACTTTGAAGTGTATTTATGCTGAGCTAAAATTACTGTTTCACGTCTGCTAGTATGTTATTCATTTATATTGCTAGTGTATGTACTTATTTACCACTCACTCTATTAATATTTAAAGCATAGGATAGCACATTTATTTCATATTCATAGTGTATTGCGGCTGATTAGTTTGCTCACGTGGCAATCCATTTCCACTCGATCGGATGCTGAAACCTCAGGTAGTCTCTCTCGGACCTACCACTAAAGTGCATCAAATAATTATGGACGAGCGTAATGCTAAATTCCTTAAACCTATAGGACACCATGAGCTGCTCTGTCTCATCTAACATAAAGGTACCTATGGTCGCATTCACGCCTCCCACTCATAACCTCAATACGTGTAGGTGTATCCTGTCACACACTACACTAAAATAATGGCCAGCTCCAACCTTATAAATACTTCAGGGACGTGTCCTTCACGTCTCAACCACAAACACTGCTCAATTTTATTACACTGCCTTCCTTGCTACTCCAGGTGAGTTCAATCTTACAACTTATCTGCATATTTTTCATAACACTTAGCAATCTCTTTCTTATTATTTATTAGTTAGCTCTAATGTATCCACTAGGTTTCATTACCACTTCAGATTCTGCTTGTACACGAATTCATACATCTTTTTAAATTACTGTTGATGGACCATTTCCAACCAAACAACACTTTGTACTTACTATATTACCAGGGTACTACACATAATTGTTACTCAAATACATTTGTATCTTAATTACGTCATACTTCTCTATTGTTTGTCACTATTCAGTTTATCACATTAGGTATCTTTCTTCACTGATCGGTAGATAGAATGGTAACATAACTCCTGGCCTGATAGTTATGACAGAAAAATTTCATGTCTGAAAGAAGAGATCTAAATTTTGGTGGATAGGAAAGATGAAGAATGAGTGAGACCTGAACGGGAAAGAAGATCTCACACAGCTGGGACTGCACAGCTGCCACACTGTGTAGAGGTTACAGAACAACCTCCTCCCTACAGCCCTCATTGGCTGCCTATGAATCTCTTTAGGTCAATCACGTTCCTTAGACCTAATTGCTTCTTACTTTTAGGGTACTCTAGCCTATATGCATTGGCATGTGGTTTTCCTATGATCCTGAAAGGTCCTTGGTATACGAACATGAATTTCTTTGTTTCTGCATTTACCTTCTTGGATTTTTCTTTGGTTTTAACCAGGACTAATTGACCTATTTCAAAGCTAGTAGGTACAGCTTTTGCGTCATGCCGCTTCTTCCTTTCCAACGCTCTTTTTCTCATATTAGCCCTAGCCTTTAGTTTCTTTTCGTCTGTGGATATTTGCGTTAGAATAGGGAATTCTACCATATCTGCTATCACATTGTGAGGTTCTTGGCCAAACATCAATTCGCAAGGTGCAAAACCAGTTGCATCATGTCTTAAGTTGTTAATTACATTCTCAAAATACTTAATGTGCTCTGCCCAACTTGAGTGTTTTCGAGCACCATAAGTTCTACAAAGCCTATTCAATTCCCTCATAATACGTTCACTCATATTTCCTTGGGGGAAATACGCAGATATTTTCAGATGTTTCACGCCGGCCTTATCTAGACATTCCTTAAATCTATCAGAAGTAAATTGAGGCCCATTGTCTGACAGCAAATTCTTCGGAACGCCAACGTTCACGAAGAAATCTTTTTCCAACTTTTCAACCAATGTTTTTGCATTTGCTCTTTTAATTGGGTATAGCTTAACATATTTACTGAATCCATCCACAACCACAAAAACATGGGTACAACCACCTCTCGAAACAGGAAGAGGGCCAAACAAATCACAAGCCAGTAATTTTAGGGTTTCAGTGGGCTCTACTGAATGCATATCCCCTTGTATTCTGCTGTTAGCAGCACGGACCTTCTGGCACACTACGCAAGATGCTAGACGCTTGGCCACACGGCGGTACATGTTGTCAAACACAACCTTTTCCTTTAATTTTGCAATGCACTTCTTTGCACCGTAGTGCCCATACCTCAGGTGTACATAGTCGATTAGCAAGTCTACATGTTGTGAGGGAAAGCACAGCTTCCACTCAGAAACACCTATCTTTTTCCTCCTAAACAGAATACCTTTATGCAAACAATAGTATTGTGAAACCTTAGGATAGTTCGCATTTCCTAAATAGCTCTTCACTAATTTCAGTTGGTCATCTGCATTCTGCTCACGTCTCAAGTTCTTAATCACTCTCTTTAATGCACCTTCTTCCTTTACTTCGTGCAATGCAAACATTCGGACTTCATTTAGGTCTGTTGCTGTAATCCCCGCGTCATCACAGAGCTCCGCACTTCTAGATAACCCATCAGCTACCAGATTGTCTTTCCCTTGAATATATCTAACCTCAAGGTCAAACTGCTGGAGATACAATGACCATCTTACCAACCGAGAATTCCTCAACTTACAGGTTTTTAAAAAGGTCAACGCCTTATGGTCACTGTAAACAATTGTCTTGTGACCTAATAAATACTGCTCAAACTTTTGTACTCCAAATACAATGGCTAATGCTTCCAGTTCGGATATGCCATAATTTCTCTCTGCTGCCTGTAAAGATCGACTTGCGAAAGCTATAGTCTTGTGCACCTCTTGCTCGTTCTCTATTTCTACCTGGAATATTTCCACAGCTATACCATAGCCACTAGCATCAACAGACATACAGAATGGCTTTTCAAAATCAGGATGATGTAAAATTGGACTATTAATTAAAGATTGTTTAAGCACCTCAAACGCCTGTTGACATTCTGCTGTCCAAACCCAAGGGGTATTCTTTTTCAGCAGGAGGTGAAGACAGGGAGCATTAAAAGCCTGGTCACTAACAAAACGCCTATAGAAGCCGAAAAGACCGAACATTGATCTCAACTGCTTCTTGTTTCTGGGAGCCTCAAATTTTTCAATGACTGCTAGCTTGCCTGGGTCAGGCAGAATACCTTTTCCACTTATCCTATATCCCAAGAAACCTATTTCCTCTTTAACGCACTCTGTCTTTTCAATCTTTAGTTTCATGCCACCTCTCTCAATAGCCTCTAACACTTCCTCTAATAAAGCTATGTGTTCTTCCCAGGTAGGAGTTGCTATTAACAGATCATCTACGTAGACTGTTATTTTATTACTTAAAGCTGGTCCTAAAACATGGCACATCACACGTACGAAAGCACAAACAGAGATATTAAGTCCGAAAGGTACCACGCGGTATTGGTAACAAACTCCTTCGTACAAGAAAGCTGTGTACTTCCTTGAACTCTCCGCCAGTGGCAAGTTCCAATATCCACACGTGATGTCCATAGAAGTTAAGAATTTTACTCCCCGGAATTTTTGCAATAATTCGTCCATATTCTGCGGTCTATCACTTTCCCTAACCACTATTTCATTTAACCAACGAGCGTCCAAGACCAATCTGACACTCCCGTCTCTTTTTGGTACAACAACAAGAGGATTATTGTACTCACTGACCGCTTTCTCAATCACACCCCACTCCAGCATTCTCTGTATCTCTTTTCGAACCGCCTCCTTCCTAGCTACATGTATTTGGTATGGCTTCCTGAAAAACACTTGGCCGGGTTTCACTTTTAATTGACATTCATAACCTTTGACTATGCCAGGTCGATCTGAAAATACCTTATGATGCCTTTTTAGAACCTGTCTCAGTTCTTCCTTTTGATTGGCGGAAATTTTATCGATTTCCTGCAATTTAGCTTCTATTTTGTCTAAAACAATTGCTTCTTCTTCTTCTTCTTCTTCTTCTTCTGTGTTCAGTTTACTGCTACTAAAATTCACACCTTCGTCCCAATACCTCCTATTTTTCAGAACTCGTATAGGCAGCTCCCAAGTTTCATGATCTGTTACTACATGTTTATCACTAAAAGGTACTATAATTACTCCGGTTATTGGTAAGACCATTTTTAATTGGCTGTTCTCAAAGTCCACAACACTCTGATATTTTGACAAGAAATCTATGCCAATTAAAACCTCAATGCTGAGATTGTTTACAATTAAACATGGATGATCAATTAAATTACCATTAATGTTAAAGGGTAGTAAAGCTTCTTGCTTTACCGTTTTTGATACCTTGCCAGTAGCACCAATTATTCTTAGTCCTGATACCCTCATTACCGTAAGCTTGTCTTTACCAGGTAATGCATCAAAGAAGGACTGAGATATTGCACTCACCTCACTTCCACTGTCTAAGAGACAACGTACATTGATGCCCAACATATTCACTATTATTATAGGGTGGCTTATTCTAGGTTGTACAGGTGGTTCCTCAAATTCATCTAGTAGTTCCTTTTGGATTTGTCTCCAACTAAAGTGATTGACATCTGTCTTCATTACATTTAGGTCACAGTGTGTAGGGGTTTCCTGAATTATATTTTCAGCTGCCTTTTCCAGTCTGCCTATTAATTTTAAATCGAAACACCTCACGACTTCATTACATTTAGTTTGCTGAACATAACCCAAATTACTGTAGTCTGAGCGATTCTGCGTCTCCAGACCGGGCATAACACTAGTTACAGCTAAACTATTTTCACCGTTATCGTCGGTTTCCTTCTCAAGTGACAACTGGTCACAGCTACTGGGTTCATTGACCCTCAACAGCCTACCCTCTACATTCTCACTTATCTCCTGTCCTAAGTCTATTAGTGCATTATCAACATCCCGCACAGGCACTTTAGGTAAGAGCACATCATCCTCATCGTAAATATAAGCATGAATTTCTTCTGCTTCTTCACCTGTCAATTCAATATTTTGTAGCTCTTCCCTATTGTTACACTGCTGCGCCTTCTCTTTCTCTTCCCACTTAGAAAGCGTTTCTAACACGGTATCTATCAAATACTGTGAGTGATCTAATATTTCTGTTGTATCTTTAGATGCTACCGACTCTTCATCCACATGTTCAGTTTGAGTATTCTGATCTGTCTTACCAATTCCCTTAACTACTGGCTTAGGAAAAGTAACCGCCTGGTGAGCGCCAGTGTCCTCATAGACGGGAACTAGTTTTCCTGCCTCGGCCTATTGCTGTTTTCTTTAGTTTCATTATAATTGACTGGCACAGCATTGCTTTCCGTACTGTTGTTTACATGCATATTTCTGTTCGGAACAAAATTATTATCTCTTGGACGCCATTGTTGGTTCTGATAATTATTTCCCCAATTCCTACCTCTCTTAGGATGGCGAATACCTACTGTTCTGATGTTTACATTACCATTTTGCTCATTCCTAAAATTACTATTATTGTTAGTGGCATTTCTGTTATTACGTGCCTGCTCCTCATTGGCAGAAACACGTTCTACACGTTCCAAATATTCAATGAAACGATCAAGATTGTCTCTAGGGGCCGATATAATTCTGGTTTGCCAATACCATGGCAGTTTGGCTTCAAGACCTAATATAATCATTTCTGGCTTTAGCTTTTCCGCTAAATGTGACAAACGTGAAATCCATGACCTAGCAAATTCTTTAATTGATTCCTTGCCTGCACTGAAGCGTTTTCCACTCCAAAATTCTCTTAACACTTCATTTTGCTTATTACTAGACCAATATTCATTAATGAAAGCTGTTTTAAACTCCGCTAAAGTTTTACACTTCAACATAACATCAGCGGACCAACGCAAGGCGTCACCTGCTAAATGGCTTTTAATAAATGAGATTTTCTCTCGTTCAGACCAATTTGGTGGAATTACATCTTCAAAATCGTTCCAGAAATCTAGCGGGTGGATATTTTTATCTGGATCAAACCGCAAGAACTGCCGACACCCGATAAATGCGGCGTTTGCAGCTACAACTTGTTGTACACTACCATTACCAGAAGTTACTGAAGCTACTTTACTCTCAATGTTAGCAATGTTAGTACTGATATTTTCTACTCTCAATTCAACATTATCTACTCTTTGTACAATATGAGTAGTATCACTTTTGATTGCATCTACGTCTGCTTGACATATGTTTACTTTAATATTAACATCTTTAAATCTATCTGAGCACAGTTCAGATTCCGACTCGATCTTTTTTGTTAATTTGTGCTCCAGCTTCGTATCTTCCATTTGGAAGTCTTTGCGAACCTCAGCAACTTCAGATTTAACTGTTTTATACATTTCAGAAAATTGTTGAGCAACCTTTTTCTTAATATCCTCATGGTTGTAGTCAATTTTATAATTCAAACTGTCTAGATCCTCTTTCAACTTATTGCAACCAGCCTTGAAGGTATCGTCCATTACCTCCAATCTTTTATTAAAATTTGTTTGGCTGGCCACAATTTCAGACTTTAATTCAGCTGTCATTTGTGCATTACTGGCAGCGATTGCTTGTAATATAACATTTAGATCAACAGCCCCAGCATTTTTGGGTTGCTCACTAGCTGGCTTTTTATCACACTCAGGTGACGAAAAACTAGCTCCAACACCAGAATCATCAAAATTAAATGAAACTTCTGATTGATTAGTCCTATCTAACTTCTCCTTCTTAAACTCTACCATCTCTGATGACTGTTTCATTTTTAATTCATCAGAGAAACAATCATCCAATAAATTCACATTTTCTACTTTCTGTTTTACTCCAGGGGTCTCTATTATTGAATCATTCTCCCTTCCCACACTACTGTCAGGAGACAATACTTCATATTTCACTTTAACATTACTACTTTCATGCATATTTACATTTGAAACGTTGTCTGGATTTACAGTTTGCTCAACAGACATAGGTTCTGATTTAAGTTTAACCCCAGTTTCTTTTGGCGGTTCCATCGCCGACAGTCTTTTAGTGCAGGTTAGTAAAATTTTAAACAGTTTTTCACTTAACTTAGTTCCTTCTGCACGACGTTGTTGTTGCCGGCGCGGCGTACCAGGATTCCTGATGCGACGTGGCACGTTGAACTGCAGACGGCACTCCGACGGCTGTGGTGCAATTGCGTGGCCCGCAATTGCAGGCGCGGCTACGGCTGCTACGGCGGACGACTGCGGTACGGCGAAACTGGCTTCTCGCGATGCCGGCAGCACCGCTAGACTCAGTGCCAGCTCCGTCAATCTAGATGCGTTGTTAATCCAATTGCGTCGCCCACATGCACTCGTAACACATTCACTGTTCTATACTCAGTTGCGTGTCGCATTTCACTCGCGAATCCGAATAGTTAAAAATCACTTTCACTTAGTTGATTTCCCGGCCGATGCACCATATGTGGGGCGGCGAGTGAGTACTGCAAATTGCTTGTGAAATAAAGTTTGTTATTTAAACGTGGGAAAAACACTGCACTTCCCGGCTTTTGGAATGTTGTATAATGCTGTCTTTCGCCGTTCTCAACACTGGCTCTCTCTTTGCTTTTTGGCACCCAGAAAGTGATTTAACGAAACGTGGAGCCTGTAATGAGAGTTCCTAGTGCCCACTTAACCTGAGAATATTATTATAGCTGCAGCTTATAGCTCTGAAGAAGTAGGAGATTGTTCGGGATTTCTAATCAAAAACAATTTTCCAAAATAGTTGAGTATATTCTGAAATTCACTGATAACATCACAATTATCCCAACAGCCTAACGAACAGAGCAGTTCAGAGTCTAATTCGCTGATGCAACTATAAATGTCCGAATTGAATGTCAAAAGAATGCTCGCCAAAATTTGATGAGAAAATCTCATCAAACGCCACGCTAAAATGATTGGTAGAATGTCTGTCCCGCGACGGCACGTGAAAATACAACAACACGCAAACTGAAGCTAGATAATGAAAATCATTCCAAAAATAATCCTTCATTTGAAATGTTTTCACAGTTACGCGTATACATCGTAACTCAATACGGCACCCGAGGCAGTTTGTAGCAGCGCTACCGTAACGAAGCGACTCCCGACACAGCTGACGTGCTATTCAGCGTCTGGAGAGAACTGGGGCCTTCCTTACTCGCGCAGTGCTCTTATATATATAGCCTCGGTGCGGACGGCTAAGAGAACGCCGGCTCTAACTTGGCTCTCACGACTGGCCGCTGGGCTAGTAACGCACCACTTCAAGTTACATAATAATTTATAGCTTCTTTTGCTGATGGCTTATGAAGCTGTTAATTTAATCGTGCATTTAGCACGCAGGTAAGTATTTATAATAAAATTATGACGTGGCTAAGTTAAATATCTTGGGCGAGAGAAATAATTAAGTTACGCTGCACGCAGCAAATGAGCTCTGAACTGGTCCTTTTGAGATCCGCTATCGCTATAATTTTATAGGTATTCAAAAGAAACTTTTCACATCTTCATAGTCATAGCGGACCTCCAACCTATTTAAATCTAAACATCCTAGTCTTATTCATTAGCCTACTTAATCTATCTTGCTTCCTTCAGTTTTGAGATGAAAACCAGAAAATCATGAATTTCCACTAAAGTCTTAACCTGTGAAATCCAAAGTACTGTTTTTATTAAATCATTATGAAAGATGAGTCTAAATATAAATTTTGAAGTCTCTAGCTCCTTTCTGTTGCGCCAATTATTTTTTTAGAAAAACGCCCAAATTACAAAAATGGCTGAAGTTATCGCACTGATATTTAATACACATTAATTTAGTATTATTCCTTACATGCTGGAAAAGTTTCAGATCATTTGCTTGAATTTTAAGGTATTGCGCAACATTTATGACGTCAGAGCTAGTTACAGCAGACTGGCTGGCACACAATGGAAACTGATGTGAATTCACTACAGCGTGAGTAGGCTGCTTCCCTACAAGTCGAGAAATAAGTTTAGCAATAAGAAAGTGCTTAATTTTAAGAAGTATACCTCCAATGCGTGTGACGATATGAATAGGCAAGCCTATATTCAGGTTTCAAAGGTTCAATATAAAGTTAATGCTATTGTACAAAACAGGAACAAATCTTTGTATGTCACATTACTGGTGAACAAAATACCTATGAAATTCCAGATTGACACAGGATCGTCGATCTCTATCATAAATCTGCACACGCATAAACGACTAGGTTCTCCTAAATTGCAGTATTTTGACAGTTCGCTGTACAGCTACAGTAAAGAACAAATTCCAGTCAAGGGTGCACTGACGACGGCAGTAACTTACAAACAGTTTACCACGACAGCTACTTTAGCAGTAGTTAACACCCATAAGGAATCAAACTTGTTGGGTCTGGATCTCTTTACCGAATTAGGCTTCACAATCTATGAAGCGAAACATGTCACACATGAAGTTCCGAAAGGCAAATTACAAACAGTGTTGCAGAAGTATAAAGATATTTTTTCCTCCGCGACAGGCAGTGTAACAGATTACCAGGCACACATTACGCTGACACTGAATGCAGTGCCGAAGATTTGCAAAGCTAGAACTGTCCCTTACGCAATGACAGAACGCGTAAGACAAGAACTTGACCGTTTAGAAGGCAATGGTATTATCGAACCAGTCACATGTAGCGCCTGGGCAACACCACTCGTTGTCATAGAAAAGCCAAATGGATCATTACGTATCTGTGGAGATTTCAAGAATACTGTCAATTCACAGTTCATTATAGATACATACCCGATTCCGAAACCGGAAGAACTGATGTATAAATTAGCAGGGGGTGTGTATTTGGCCAAACTGGATTTAAAGGAAGCATATCTGCAGATCCCTTTAGACAAAGATACACAAAAGTTTATGGTCATAAATACTCCATTTGGATTGTACAGATACAAGCGCTTACCATTTGGTATCGCAAGTGCACCAAGCATCTTTCAACGTTACTTGGAACAATTAATTAGAAACTGTCCTAACGCAGTTAACTATCTCGGGAAAAATTCCACAATATTTACTAGATAACCTGGAAGAACTGTTCAAGGTTCTCAGAAAGGCCAATCTCAGGTGCAACAAGGACAAATGTATATTTTAGGTCAAGAAAATTCAGTATTTAGGACATACATTGTCAAATTACGGAATCAGTCCCACACCACAGCATATAGAAGCAATACAGAAACTGCCAGCTCCGAAAGACTTGCAGCAACTAAGAGCTTTATTAGGCCAAATTAATTATTACCGGAAATTCATACCGAAAGCAGCTGAAAGCAGCTGAAATTTCCGAACCGTTGCACAGATTGCTTCGCAGAGGAGTCGCGCGGAATTGGTCCAAAGATTGCCAGCACGCATTCCACAAACTAAAACAAAGTTTAGGAGACGCAAAATGTCTTACGACATATGACCCGCAAAAGTTGATCACTATTGCGGCGGATTCGTCACATTACGAGATCGGTGCAGTCATGTCCCATAGACATCAAGGTATTGAACGACCGATTGCATACGCGTCGGAAACAATCTCAAGTCAACGAAACTATAGGCAAGTAGAAAAAGAAGCACTAACAATTATCTATGCAGTGAGGAGGTTTCATGGCTACATATACAGAAGAAAATTTATTCTGCTCACAGACCATAAGCCATTGGTGACAATATTCGGACCACATAATAGTGTATTCACTAAGACAGCACAGCATTTACGACGTTGGGCATTGCTGTCTAATTACAACTACGAGATCTTAAATAGATCGACGGCAAAACATGCCAACGCCGATGTATTTTCACGTCTACCGGCGGGTCAAGATGAACATTTTGACAAATCAGAGGACGTCTGTTTTCAGATAGACGTAATCAGTGAGGACGTTGTGGAAAATTTCCCCGTCAATGCCACCTTAATAGCTAAGTTGCCCAAATATCCAGTGTTAACAAAGATAAAGCAGTATATTCTTACGGAATGGCCAACCGATAAGAACATGTTAGCTCAGCCAGAAGTGAAATCTTATTGGAACATGACACATGCTCTTACAGT
Source organism: Schistocerca cancellata (assembly GCF_023864275.1). Taxonomy (NCBI): domain Eukaryota; kingdom Metazoa; phylum Arthropoda; class Insecta; order Orthoptera; family Acrididae; genus Schistocerca; species Schistocerca cancellata. Next base: position 762,546,381 of record NC_064629.1, read on the forward strand.
GCGCAAAGGTGTCATATTAGCTCACAGTGAAACGGGAAAAACAAGAGTAGTTATACCCAAAGATCTCAGGAATAAAGTGTTAAAAATGTTACATCAACGTCATTGAGGCACAGTACGCACGAAACGCATGGCCAGAGAACATTTGTACTGGAAGAACATTGATAAAAATATTGAAACAATGCTTTATAACTGTAAATTATGTCAGACGCATCAATCAACTCCGCCAAGACAATATTTTCCGTGGCCACAGGCAACAGGACCTTGGTCACGATTGCATATTGACTATGCAGGCCCTTTTCTTGGCACTTTTTGGTTAATTGTCATTGACGCATTTTTAAAATTCCGTTCTGTACTACAAATGCGTACAAATTCTTCAGCGACAACAGTTCAAGCGTTGTCAAAGGTCTTTTCCATTGAAGGATTGCTCAAACCATAGTGACCGATAACGGCACACAATTTACGTCGCAAGAATTCCAGTCATTCTGTCAGATGAACGGAATTGCACATTACAGGACGGCACCATTTCACCATGATGCTAATGGACTCGCCGAACGATTCGTACGAACGTTCAAGGCACACATGACGAAGTTGGTGCAACAGTACAACAAAGAGAATTCCTTATTAATTTTTCTGTCACAATACAGAGCTACTCCGCACGAGGCACAGTCACCAGCAGAAAAACTGCATGGGTGACAACACAGTACTTTGATGTCTATCCTAAAACCCACAATGCATCCACAAAACGATCAACGAACGTCGAAAGGACGACGATTCCACGTAAACGACAAAGTCCTCGTAACTGTCTATAGTCGAGGAAAGCGAACTTGGACACAAGGAATCATTGTAGAATGCATTGGATATGTCATGTATAGAATAAGAACGCAAAGCGGGAGAGTTATTCGCCATACTAATCAATTACGGCAGCAAAGACAGCAGTCACATATAGGCAGAACTCCCAGGCTGTGTCATTTTGCAGACTCAGAAGCAGATGACAACCCTGAGCAGCTTGCAGGATTCCAGACGCCGTCACCGGCAGCCGCCGCCGCCTTCGCCGCAGCCAACACAGACACCGCGGCCGACGCGGACGCGGCACCTTCAGGGGCAGCCGACTACACCAGCCGTCCACAGCCGACATCCCCAGAGAAGATGGTCGTCGAAGAAGAATTAGATTTAAGCTATGACCAATGTACTGATGTTGACATGCAATTATGTAACAAAATTTTTGCTTCTCCAGTTCCCTGTTCCGTAGGTTTTGAATGGGTTTTCCTGGCGGACCGCGAACGAATGCCATGGGTAGCAACATGTGACACCCACAGACATACGCACGCCGGAAAGCAGGGACGCAGAAAAAAAGGCTTTTCAAGCAAACTTCAAAAGCTTTTATTCTTCCCCCGGATGGGAGGGATGTTGTGTAAATAGTTCCGCGTAATCAGCGCGTACACAACTTTCCCACTAGAGCGTGCCCCGCTAGGCGCAACAGTGCAGGCGCAGCGCTCGTCCGTCTCCGCACTACAAGTTGGCGCTGTCTTAGAGACGGACCAAATTCTGCTTCCGCCGATTCGCGTATTAATATGTAACGCAGCCAATGAGATTGCTGCTAATGTAGAACCTTTTCTCCTCGCGGATCACACTCGCATAATGATACATGAACGCGTGAGGTATTATAACGAGTGTACAGACCTCCTATTAGTCAGTCTGCATTAGTCTGTAGTCAAGTTTCAGTCTGCACCTAATAATATTGTAACAATAATGTACCTATAATAATTTTTTTATGCATTTAGATAAATGTTTCTTTCTGAATTTATGTAAAATAATGTAAATATTATTTTGGATCTTTTTCTTTTCGTGTCATGCTAAAGAAAATGTACACAACTTTTGAAATGAATGTTATTATTTATGTTAGATTTCAAGCGAATTGATAACCAAAAGGAAATGTATTTAATGTTAAAACTATTGTAAAATGTGAAAATTGTAATTTAAACACTTGGTCCATACGTAGGTAATGCATTAGAATATGTGTAGTAGAAAACCTGTGGTGAATACCCTACCTGTAGGGGCGCGGGAAAAGGTGGATGCAGGCGAGCGCGGGAAAACGCACACTGGCGCGATTCGGCACAACGGGCTCAGTAACACAGTCGGAATTGGGCATCGGTCAGAGGAACATGTACTGTACTGTAACAATTGTGTTACTAAATGTGACACTTCTGTCACTCAATGTAACTGGGTTTTCTCTTTTGATGCTGTCAATTGTCAGGATGAGCATTCTAAAGCATTCTGTCAGGGTGAAAATATTAAATAAATTAACTTTTCTCACTTAACAACATGTGGGAAGGGTGGGTTCTTCCTTGGCTCGGGTATGAGGTCGAATGAAACATCATTTTATACATAAGATAACTTTTATTGAAAGTTTCGTACAACTGTTATCTTACTGGACGTTCTGGTTCGGAGAGCGGCAGCCGTGTCGTTTGCGTAGCCTTCTGCTGCGGCAGCGGCGGCGGCGGCGGCGGCGGCGGCGGCGTCTGATTACGCGTAGCGGTGTGTATCTCGTGTCGCCGTCTCGCCCAGCTGACCGGAGACGCGCAGCGCGAGGTGGCCCGTTTAATTATTGCGAGCGACGTCGTGCATCGGGTGGTGATACCTTGAATGTGGCGTCCCAGTGTTTCTATTCTCTAAGCGGCCGCGTGTGTTGTGCGTCGTCCAGCAGAGCGGCGCGGCGGGGGAAGGCCAGTGTCCCGGACTCGAACCACGGACTCCCGCTTGCCAGTCTTCGGCTGTCAGGTCTTTATCCCAGCTCACAGGTGACTGCTGAAGTGAGGCCGTCTCCTTCCCGTCCTCACGAGTCACCCGGGTATGTAAAATCAGACTTCAAAATACCTTTTAACTTCTTCTTCTGGCACTGAGGCTGCTGCTTGCTATTCCATTACAGCGGCGGACTCGGTGCGTCTGTGCATGATGTAGTCTCTTCTTGCATGACGATCTTCAGCACCGAAACTAACTTAAAACAACTGCTACGCTTCTTCTTCGTCTTCTTCGTCGCTCGTCTCCGCCTTCGCCTTCGTCTTCCTCTCGTCTTCATCTGTCGGGCCCACTGCGTCTCGCGTATTTATTCACTTCAGTTTACTGGAGGTGAACGACTTCACGGCCATTGCCTCTTCTGTCACGTTGAAAAGATTCTCGAAGATTCTTCTTAACGTCGGTCATTGGCTCTTGGAATGTAGGCGAGGGCCTTTGCTCACATGCGACAACTGAGAAACACGTGAGCCGGTCATTGCCTCTTCTGTCACGTTGAAAAGCTTCTCGAAGAATCTTCTTAACGTCGGTCATTGGCTCTTGGGATGTAGGCGAGGGCCTTTGCTCACATGCGACCACTAAGAAACACGTGAGCCGGTCGGGCGATGCCCTGACGGCTGAATCGACAGCGCCCGCTTATGTGGAACTTGCTGACTTCACGGTCATTGTCTCTGCTGTTCCGCCCGCTGTGTGCGAGTATGTAACTCTCCAAACTAAACCAAGTTTTCCATTTATATTCTAATTTCTAGTTCACTTTGATTTCACTAATTTATTTACTTAAGTACCACTCAACATTCCTCCACCCTTCGGAGAAATTCGCCCTCGAATTTACCACTCAACATTCCTCCACTCATCACACGGCAAAAGCACTAACACAAGCAATGAAAACTCTCGACTTACACATGCGTCACATTAAGTATGTTGAAAATACTGTATCACTTTATAAAAGCCCTGTGCGCTCATGAATCACATAGTTCACACATAAATGGTTATAATAAGTGTAACAAATCTTGATGAGAATGAATAAACAGATATAGATTTTTCACTTAGAAAATTACATAGCAACAGCTGTTTAATCTACCCTATACTAATGCAAGAATAACTATTCTACAGTATTGTTTATTTTAACAAGAGTGTTTAATGAAGAATGAAGTACAATAAACAAAATTAATACACTAATGCTCAAAAGTAACCATTGAAGTACATCAGTTAAGAGTGTGGTATCCAGTTAACAGGGATTTGATGAAGTGTTATATTATGATTTGGCTTATTTTTTCGTCTTAAATAAAAGAAAACTGTACAAAGCAGAAACACCAACACAAAGGTTCCAGATATACCCGTTCCTAGCATTATAATTTTCAGTTTTGTGTTCACTTTTTAATTTTAAGACGTGTTGCATCATAACATTGGCATCAATTTTGCCTTGCTGCGAGTTTATGAACATATCTAATGACTTCAGAAGGGAACTGTCAACGGAGTCATTGAGGGAGGATAGGTTTTGTGTAGGAAATGCTTTGCACGGCAATTTCTGAAAAAAGCAAACAACATGGTTATGGACCTACGAACCTAGTAAAAACAAAAATAAAGAAAAGAAAGAATACATTGTTAACTACAAGATCTACCTGTTTCTACGTTTAACTTTTTTTCTTAAAAAATAAACCATTATCATTTATTAATTATTTACATATGTATACTATCCACAGTCTACTGAGATTCCACTAGGACATTCGCACTCTTGGTCGAAGATTGTATGGTGCCATGTCTGTATGTTGTGCTGGCGTGGCCACTCTTTTTCCTTTTCGGGTACTTCCTCCACCCTTCGGAAAAGCAGACACTATTGTTGAAGGAATTACATCTGGACCGCCCTTAAAAGGTTTTAAACGACTGACATGCACAACAGTAGTTCTGGTGGGCAGTTGCAATTTAACGTTGACTGGTGACGTGATCTCAATAATTTGATAAGGACCTCTGTAGTTTGTTACAAATTTCTTTGTTTTTCCTTTCGCAACGTATGGAGTTAAAAGCATAACCCACTGACCGATTTTGTAATTTGGATATTTAGCTTGGGTATTACCTAATCTTTCCTGTCGTTCCAAAGCCTTTGTATTAGATTTTGGAACCTTTTTCCATACATCTTTCATCATTCGACTGAAATCTCTTACTGTTTCTCCGACTTTTCCGTTTTTCTGCCTGATTACATCAAAAGGGGACGGCATTTTTCTCCCATAGACCACTTCATAAGGTGACATGCCAGTTGCTTCATGCGTTTTGGCGTTGTATACCGACACGATTATTGGTAAATACGTATCCCAATTAGAATGTTGTTCGTTAATATAATAACTAAGCATCTTGCCAATTGTCCGATGAACTCTTTCTGTGCGTCCGTTGCACTGAGGGTGTAACGGAGTTGTGCGTAATTTGCGTATTTTTAGTAAGTGGCATAGCTGTTTCATTAGTTCAGACATAAAATTAGATCCCTGATCTGTGATAATAGCTTCAGGTACGCCAAATTTAAGTATCCAGTTGTTAACTAAAGCTTGGGCAACTGTATTTGCTTGCTGATCTGGGAGACTCACCATAGCTAGATAGCGTGAAAAGTGATCTATAATCGTAAGAACATATTTATTGCCAGCAGGTGTTTTATGAAATGGCCCGTAGAGATCCAGTCCACAGATTTGAAATGGACATGAAGCCTCGGGGAGCCTCTGTAAGGGTATTTTTGAACGAGAAAGTTCAGCTCGTTGTGCGCACGCAATGCAATTACGAACGTACTGCGCAACATCCTGCTTTCTGGTTTGCCACCAAAATCGCTCTGCTACACGTCTTTCGGTTGTCCGTTGTCCACCGTGTCCTGCAAGGATATGATCGTGGGCCTCTGCCATTATTTCTTGTCTAAGGTGTTGGGGAACAACAATTCGCGGTCCAAGTTTTGTTTTACGGCATAATACACCATCTTCAAAGCAAAATTGTTTTTGAGTTGCGTATTTTTTGCATTCTGTATCCTCATTTTGTGCCTTTCTCCAGTCCTCAGTATCTCGGCCTGTTGCTTCCAAAAGTGCTATTTTCCGACTTAGACAATCTGCATTCGTGTGTTTTTTGCCTGGTTTATGGATAACTTCGAAATCAATTTCGGAAAGACATAGGGCCCAACGCGTGAGACGACTAGATGGATCCTTTAACCCAAGCAACCATTTTAAAGCTGCGTGGTCTGTAATAACCTTGAATTTCCTACCATACAAGTAGCATTTAAAGTATTTGATACCATAAATAACACTTAACAATTCTTTCTCCGTTGTGGAATAATTTCTTTCTGCCGTTGTTAGTTGTCTCGAAGCGTAGGCTATGGGGTGTTCCGCGCCATTAATATTCTGACTCAAAACAACTCCTACTGACTGACCACTTGCGTCACAGGATAAAATAAATTCTTTATTATAATCTGGGTAGGCTAATACTGGACTGCGTGTTAAGTTATCTTTAAGGGTTTGAAATGCTGATTCACAATCTTCAGACCAATGAAATTTTGCACCCTTTTTCAATAATTGGGTTAAGGGTCGGGCAATTTCAGCAAAATTTGGAACATAATTTCGGTAATACGATGCGAGACCAATGAAACTTTGTACCTCCTTAACGCGTTGTGGTGTTGGGAAGTCCTTAACTGCCGAAATTAATCGAGGATCTGTTCTAATTCCTTTTTCACTAATGACATGCCCTAGGTATGTAACCTCTGTCAATGCAAAACTACATTTTTCCATATTTAATGTTAATTTAGCTTTTCTAAGTCTCTGAAAAACATTACGCAGACGCACAGCATGTTCATTAATGTCTTTGGAGAATACAATAATATCGTCTAGATATACACAACATTGCTGAGTTTTTAGTCCTCGCAATACTCCATCGAGTAGTCTTTGAAAAGTTGCTGGTGCATTTTTCAAACCGAAAGGCATTCTTTTAAATTGCCAGTGGCCTCCAGAGGTAGAAAATGCTGTTTTATGCCTATCTTCAGGTGCAACTTCCAATTGATGATATCCGCTACGTAAATCGATTGTTGAAAAGTATTTACTGTTACCTAAACTGTCAATGATATCTGTAATGTTAGGAAGAGGATAAACATCTGAGATAGTTTGTTTGTTAAGGTGTCTGTAGTCACAACAAAATCTATATCGTTTCGTACCGTCGGGAGACTTCTTTGGAATAATTACAATATTTGAATTATAAGGCGAATCAGAATATTCTATGATTCCATCTTTTAGGTGCTGTTCTAAAAATTCATCCAGTACTGGTTGTAAGTGATGCGCAACTCTATAAGGCTTTCTATAAACTGGGGGGCTATGTCCTGTTGGGATCCTATGCTGTGTGATATCTGTTGCTGGATGTGGACCTTCTGCATTAAATAAATCTTGAAACTCAACTAAAACTGCTTCTATCGTGTCTCTATCCTTTCCTTTCAAATGCTCAATCTTCTGGCGCAATGCGGTTTTATAGGCGTCTGGTTTCTGACCATCATTAATATCTGACCAAATAAAATCATCTTCTTCAAAAGTACTGACTGTAGCTACTAATATTCCCTTATGCAACTCTTTGTCCTCCACTCCGAAATTGTCAATATGTACCGGTACTTTTCTTTCTCCCTCAACGTCTTGAACCCGTACAACACTTCTACGTACAAAACAATGTGATACATCTAATTCCTCATTTTCCTCTAGTGGCTCTACTAGACATATTGTATCTGTAGGTACCTCGGGGTCAACGGTCATCCAGAGAAGTTTTCCTGAGCCAGATGGTATCTGATCCCGCGAATCAACCTTCAAGGACGTTGCACGCAGTGTAGTTGATTTCGCCTTCCGGTTAGGGAAATCTTGCGGCAGAGGGCCCTTTGCAGTGGTGTCACCTAGCTGAAATACTATTCCGCTAAGTTCTACAGTTTGCTGTCTGAGGTCAATTTTAGCGTGATGTTTATTCAGGAAATCCAACCCTAGGATCGCGTCGTACCCGTCAGTTACCTTTGTTACCACTTCTACATCTTCTTGAAATTGTACACCGTGAATATAGAAAATCAATGATGTACATCCTAATGACTTCACTGTACCTCCTCCTACTCCACTCAATCTATACCTTGGAGGGTCATATTTCTTTTCTCCAATACATTCATTACTCACTATTGATACGTTTGCGCCTGTATCCACCAGTATCCTTGCCTCTTTATCCCGTATGGTAGCAGATAACCAGCATTCCGCCTTCACATTCGCCTTAATGGCATGAAATTTTATTGGGAACGCCTGGCGGCGGTTCCGACATTCCCGTTTGAGTTTAACTGATTTCTATTTCCAAAAACTTTCTTATACCTGCATTCCTTGAATGTGTGACCTATTCTTTGACAATTAGTGCATTGAGGTTGTCTGCAGTTTTTTGCTATATGGCCTTGTCGATCGCACCTAAAACATCGTACTCCTGCTGAAAATACATTTCGCTTCTCCTTGTATCTGGTGGCAATGTCAATTTCTTCAAAAGCCGTCGCCACAGATACAGCTTCCGCTAAATTTTTAGGAAACTCTGCCCTGACACGACGGGACGTTTCAGGAGGTAACCCACGTAAAAATGTATCTAGAGCTCTATCTTCTGCCTCTTGTAAAATAACTTTATTTGCTTCATCACTAGTTGTCAACTGATAGGTGTTAATATTAACTTTTCTAATCCTATCTACAAAGCTTTCTAATGACTCATTTTGCCTCTGAGTGATAGTGTGTAATTTTTCTCTATAAAATCTACAGCTGTTCTGTTTTTGAAAACGTTTAAGTAATCCTTTCTTCAATTCCTCAAATGTTGGAGCATTCCGTAATTCTTCATGGTATAATACGTGTGCTTTAGCCTCTCCTAGCAATCTTAACTCTGTCATTTGTAAGAGCTGTTCATCTGACCATGATCCTAACTTTGCAGCTGCTACTAAATCATCAAAAAAGGCTGTTATGTCTTCGCCAGGTTTACCTGAAAAAGGAGTTACTAAGGCTGCTGCTGAGGAATCTAGAGTGGGAGGGACTGAACTGGTTTGCCTAACCTCACATAACTGTTTAAATAATGCATTATTATCATTTTTAAGCTGTGCTATTTGATTAACTAAGCTCTGAATAGCTTCCTCAGTAGAAACCGCTTGTGGTGCTGACTCTGACTTTGTACGATTTCTTGTCATCATTTTACAAACTATTAGTTACACAATCTTACTACACTGAATGAAAAGGATGTTTAAATATTTTCGACAAACTCTTAAAATTATGAGAGAGAATACACTTCTAAATAAAGAAAGTATTACGACTGCTATGCAAACCTCTATCCTTTCACATATTAAACAATACTAACTGTGGATCTTTAGTGACTGTCATTCACACCTCATATTGAGCCAAGGGTTTTTTCTCTGACACCAAATGTAACAACTACTACGGCTTCTGACATCAAATGTAACAATTGTGTTACTAAATGTGACACTTCTGTCACTCAATGTAACTGGGTTTTCTCTTTTGATGCTGTCAATTGTCAGGATGAGCATTCTAAAGCATTCTGTCAGGGTGAAAATATTAAATAAATTAACTTTTCTCACTTAACAACATGTGGGCAGGGTGGGTTCTTCCTTGGCTCGGGTATGAGGTCGAATGAAACATCATTTTATACATAAGATAACTTTTATTGAAAGTTTCGTACAACTGTTGTCTTACTGGACGTTCTGGTTCGGAGAGCGGCAGCCGTGTCGTTTGCGTAGCCTTCTGCTGCGGCAGCGGCGGCGGCGGCGGCGGCGTCTGATTACGCGTAGCGGTGTGTATCTCGTGTCGCGGTCTCGCCCAGCTGACCGGAGACGCGCAGCGCGAGGTGACCCGTTTAATTATTGCGAGCGACGTCGTGCATCGGGTGGTGATACCTTGAATGTGGCGTCCCAGTGTTTCTCTTCTCTAAGCGGCCGCGTGTGTTGTGCGTCGTCCAGCAGAGCGGCGCGGCGGGGGAAGGCCAGTGTCCCGGACTCGAACCACCGACTCCCGCTTGCCAGTCTTCGGCTGTCAGGTCTTTATCCCAGCTCACAGGTGACTGCTGAAGTGAGGCCGTCTCCTTCCCGTCCTCACGAGTCGCCCGGGTATGTAAAATCAGACTTCAAAATACCTTTTAACTTCTTCTTCTGACACTGAGGATGCTGCTTGCTATTCCATTACAGCGGCGGACTCGGTGCGTCTGTGCATGATGTAGTCTCTTCTTGCATGACGATCTTCAGCACCGAAACTAACTTAAAACAACTGCTACGCTTCTTCTTCGTCTTCTTCGTCGCTCGTCTCCGTCTTCGTCTCCGCCTTCGCCTTCGTCTTCCTCTCGTCTTCATCTGTCGGGCCCACTGCGTCTCGCGTATTTATTCACTTCAGTTTACTGGAGGTGAACGACTTCACGGCCATTGCCTCTTCTGTCACGTTGAAAAGATTCTCGAAGATTGTTCTTAACGTCGGCCATTGGCTCTTGGGATGTAGGCGAGGGCCTTTGCTCACATGCGACCACCGAGAAACACGTGAGCCGGTCGGGCGATGCCCTGACGGCTGAATCGACAGCGCCCGCTTATGTGGAACTTGCTGACTTCACGGTCATTGTCTCTGCTGTTCCGCCCGCTGTGTGCCAGTATGTAGCTCTCCAAACTAAACCAAGTTTTCCATTTATATTCTAATTTCTAGTTCACTTTGATTTCACTAATTTATTTACTTAAGTACCACTCAACAGTACCGAGGAGGCTATCTAGGAAAAGTGGATTCCATTGAGCCTCGGATGGGCCGATTCCGACGACTACTTGGCATGGTTATATTCTCAGGCACAAAACTGGAAAGATTACGACGCTAAGAAGAATGAAAGTGCCGATACTGTGAGAGCCTTAGCCGTGCTTGTATGTGTGCTGTGCTGCCCGCTATCTCGCTGCCCGCCATCCGCCGCAACGACGTGCACAGGTCAAACATTTATTTCATCTTTAGAATTGTATCTGTGTGGACCAGTGTCGAAACTGTTCTGACTGTTCAATAATAACGTGACTTTTACCAGAATTGCTTTAGCCATCCCTTATCCTTATCATTGACCTAGACAGGGTCCTTACCACATATTGTGCAACCCGAGTATCCCGAATTGAAAGTTTACAGTTAGTAATAAATCATCTGCAGACTAATCTATGCTATAAAGACGTTTAAATTCATGTTTGTTAACGCAGATGTTAGTAAAGAACAACAGTGTGATTAAATTGAAAGATAAATTTTGAATTGAGCTAGCAATGTTATTTAATTCATTTGAGACTGAAAGAATGATAACTAATCGATTCCGTAAAGATAAGACAAAAGATTAATTCTTCACAGATTGATAACTTTGAGTGTTAATTTACCTTCAGGACTTACTAGTTTCAGTATAACGACTATAACAGTTTCAGGGCCCCCCCTTCTCTTGCCTATGATTGCACATTTTGAAGTGTACTGATCAGAGTTGAATCGCAAAATTAATTTCTATATTGAACTTAAGTGTATTAGTGTTTTTTCCAATTTTAATAGTGACATTGTATGTGTGTTTTCAAAATTGCTGATTCTAGGGTAATCTATGCCTGATTTCAGTCTGATCAATATACAAAGTGCAGCTCGTAGTAATCATTGCTGTGTGGTGTTGTGTAATTTTAGCTCGTACAAATTAGTACAAAAGAAGAAAACCTTAGTTCAGTAGATTCTTTCTGGTTCTAAATTTTGCCATAAAACGCAACATTACTACGTGTCATTATGCTTGTACATGCTACCACTTGTACAGGGAAAAACTCACTCAATGCCTAATTAGGCTGGCGACCGTATTATTAATCATTGGTAGCATCTACTGTGTGTGCTTCTTGTCCATGCGAACGCGTAATTATACTTTACGTTTGCTTGACGCATCACTGTAGTTACTGACTGAATATAAGTCCGAATTGCTTCCATTAGGTACACGCGGTCAACTTATGTACTAAATCCTTGTTTACAAGGTGAAGCCCGTGAACTTATTACAGTACAGGCTTTGTTGAGCTAACGCACGTCCGACAGGGCGGTAGTGTTACAAGTGGCTTCCCGGTGACAGGACATCCAGTTGTTGTCGGTTATAAACTAACGTAAAGACCGAACAGTGGATGTTCAGTGGCACGAACAGTAATAAAGTTCAGTAAAATAAACTGCAGTGTGAGTCAAGTACAATAGTGTGGTGTAATTGGCATTTAATATGGACAGGAACGGGGACAGGATAGATGTTCCAAGCGAAATGGAGAATGCGGCTAGTAGTAGCAGGAGTTTACGCGGCCAGATAACAGATGGCGTTAGCGGAAGACAATTGGCGTACATACAATACCATGAACACGTCAACGAACAGATTGAAATGTCGCGATCGCCTCGAACACAGCAAGGGACAAAACAGGAAGAAGAGGGTGACTTTGTAGAGGATAGTGGGTACGTGAACGAATCCACTGACATATTTGATTCACCGCAAATAAAGAAAGAACCGAAAGAAACTTATGAAGTAGGACCGGAACACACGGATTCCGTAGAACAAAACAGTGTACAAATTTTAAGCATGAATGACTTATTTGAACAATTAACCAAACAAATTGTAGGACAGAATGAGCAACTTCAAAAACAAGTCGGCAATCAGGTTAATCAGCTCAAAACGCACGTTGACGATCAGCTCAAAACACAGAATGAGCAGCTTAAAACGCACGTAGACGAGCAGCTCAAAACACAGGGCCATCAGATAAAAACACAGAATGAGCAACTTCAAAAACAAGTTAGTAATCAGGTTAATCAGCTTAAAACACAGAATGAGCAGCTCAAAACACACGTTGATGAGCAGCTCAAAACACAGAGTGATCAGATTAAAGCACAGGTTGAAGGACAGGGAATTAAAATTAGTAAACAAATAGAACAAGTAGAACAAAAAGTAGGTAATTTAAGTTCTGTGGTAAATACTCTGAAATTTGAAATTGATACTATTAACAAAAATATGGATACTATGCAGGAGGAAATTGGAAACATTAATAGTAGATTCGATGTTGAAATTCTCAACATCCAAGAGAAAGTAGAACCTCTGGTTGAAACTAAGGTAGACGAAAAAGTTTTCGGTCTTAAGACTGAGATCGTAAATGAATGTCAACACGGAATATCGCAATTGAAATGGGTAGTTGTAGACACTGAAAAAGAATTAGGTGAAAAAGTAACCGGATGTGTTCAAAATTGTACGAAAATTCAAGGAAAAATTTTCGATCTAGAGAGCAAAATTAAAGATAGGCCTGGTGTGATCTGTAATGGCGCACCAATTACGAAGCTGTTAGAAGGCGAGGAACGCTTCGATCCAGCCAAGAAACATAACGGGTGGCATCCCTTAGACTTCATCAAAAATTGCGAGAGAGTATTTCCTGAGCACTTGTCTGATCAGGAAAAGATAAATGTAGTAATTAGCGCCTTAGCAGGTGACGCTAAGCGCTGGGGAATAAATTTAAATACCGAACGAATGACGTTCGAAGAATTTGGGCAAAAATTTACCGAAGAATATTGGTCTGAACAAAAGCAGGACCATTTATGGCGCGAATTTATCATGGCCAAACAGCATGATAACAGGGGCAGGAATTCTTTGAAAGATTTCTGCGAGTATTGGTACCGAAAATTGACACACTTAAGAGGTAGAAGATCGGATTCAGAAATTATCTGGGAGCTGTATAAAAAGCTCCCAGAAGATTCAAAGAGGTATGTAGGAAGCAACCATCGTAGCTTCCAAGCATTTCTGGAAAGAGTCGAAGACGAAGACCATTGGCGCGAAAGTCGAGCCAATTATCAAAATTTTGATAACCGTAATAACTGAAACCATGACGAAAGAAATGACGGCGATGGATTTCGCGTCAATATGATACAGAGAGGAAGAGGCAGAGGAAGAGGCAGAGGAAGTTATCCAGGTCGCGGTCGAGAGTACACCGCGCAAAACAATAACGGCGCGGGAAACTAATTTCCGCGAACGTTGGGGGCCAAACGGAAGCGGACAATACATACCGGCCCCGATTTAAGAAAAGATACCGGACCGACCGCAATGTAATGAGACAGGTTAGAGACAGGCGTGAAACGACGCAACGTGTAGTGGCGAGACAAGCGTCAGGTGCGAGCCAGCATGAGTCATATCGGCCGCACAGCATACTCCAGATTAACGGGCGAGTGGAGCATCAGAGGGCAACGGCCCAGCCTAGCGGAACATCTGTTCAGAGAGAAGCCGCTAGCAATACGGCAGCAGTAGGTACGAACGTAGCTGTAAGAGATAATGAAAAGTTTACGAGTGATAATTCCGTGGCAAAGGAAACAATAAATGAGACTGTGAGTGCTCAGAGAGGTGCGGTTAGCAGTGTTCGCAATGTGGCAAAGGAAGTTAATGAATTAGCAGAAGTTAATGATTGGCGTGTGCAGATCGACGATCTGTACAAGGGCCTAAAGCAATGTGAGTGGGAGGATTGTAAGAAGGAGTATGAGGCGACGAAATTAGATGGTGGAAAGAGAAATGATAGGGGCGTCAATAAAGTGACGTGGCCCAAATTGGAAGAGGGGAGAATAAATAGCGCCGCGCAAAGTACGCGTGCTGCCGATAAGGGGAAGGTTAATGATAGGAAGGATTTGGAGGATGAAATCCTCAGCATTGACGAAGAAATAACTTCTGCTAACAATCCGCCAATAGTGCAAGCTGCTACTGAGAGGCACCGTGGAGAAGGGGCAGATGATTACATGAAAGTAATTAAAGTCCACGAGGATTACACCGAATATGAAGTCACAGTAGAGGTAAATAAAGCTGATGATGAGGCCGTTTCGCCAAAAGAGGAGATTTAATTAAAATCTAAGCCTGATGACAATACCGAGGAGGAACTTAGTGCCTGTCTCAGAAAAGCCTTTATGTTAGAACCTGATAGCGATCCGGAATGGTCGGATTCCGACGATAGTTCAGATGATGAAAGATACGCTAATACGGACAAAATTGAATATACTAGCTTTCCCTGTTGTGCAAAAGTAGCGTACTTAAAAGAATCTGGTGTTGAGGAAGAGAGTAGTGATGACTCTAGTGAAGATGAATTTTTCGGGGTAAAAGAAAGTGAATATACTTTTACTGAAAGAGGGTATGAGAAAATCAGTGAAAATAAAGGGGATGTAGTTAAGTACGATATTGTACCTAACGATGACGAAGTGTCAAAACAAAATCCAGACGTTGAGACCGAACAAAGAAAGAAAGAACCACCGGACGACTCAGGGTTTATTTCGCAAAGGGTTCAGGTAATTAATGACTTTGAACTCCCGGAACCAAAGAAACCGCCTGATATATGTGAAGTGAATGTTAAAAGCATATCTTGGGACGATGTTATCGTCGACCCGGATTTGCTCAAGGAAGACCACGATAATGAAAAACATTCGACGGTGAAACAAACAATAATACCAGTTGAAATTTATAACATGAAATTGCAAGTACTTCTTGATACTGGGTCTCTGATAAGTGCAATTTCCCAATCGTTTTTCGAACACATTTGTGATAAGCCTGGGCTAGTAATTATGTCAGTAACAGGTGTAAAAATTGTTGGGGCTACTGGCAAGGCTAGCAAGCCGGTAAAGAACCAGATTTTGGTTGAATTTAGTATAAAAGGACAAAACTTTGAACACGATTTTTTGGTTGTGCCAGACCTGAGTACTGAAATGATTTTGGGGATAGATTGGTTGGATAAAGAAAAGGTTATTATTGATTGTAGCCAGAGAGTGATCAAAATTAATAGTACATTTAGGAATTTGGAATTAAATTTTGAGGGAACTGGGAAAGTGTTTGAGTCAGAAAATGATTCTTTGTTGTTGGAGATTGACCAAGGGAATGATGGGTTGACGAACAAGTACGAGATGTACCATGTCCAGAAATTATTAAATGAGAGTGACAAGCAGGGGCATGAATTTAAGGGAATGGTGGAAAATTTAGAGGGAATATCTCCCGAACAGAAAGCAGAGTTGCTTGAAATTTTAGATAATAACAGCCCCGTATTTTCGGACAAACTTGGCCTAGTTAAGAATTTTGAATACCAGATTGAGACAATAGAGCATAAACCTTTCTTCGTAAGACCGTTTTCGATACCCATATCAAAGAGGCAGGCTGTTCAATTGGAAATAGATAAGATGATAGAGTGGGGGGTAATCGAACGAAGTAACAGCGAGTATAATAGTCCCCTTATCATAGTGAACAAAAGGGATGGGGGAGTGAGAGTAGTTATCGACGCTAGGACTTTAAACAAAATTGTAAAGAAGGAAATAGATAGGCCTGAGAATCTGGACGAAATGCTCCAAAAATTTTATAACGTAAAATATTTAACCAGTCTGGATATGACCGCCGGATACTGGCAAATCCCGTTGAGTAAAGAATCCCGTAAATATACCGCTTTTCTATTCGCCGGGAAATGCTATCAGTATAAAGTAGTGCCATTTGGACTTAGCACATCTGTGGCAGTATTTATTAGGGCACTGGACTTTGTGTTAGGTAGAGAACTGAGTTCCCGGTTAACCATTTATGTAGACGATTTACTGATTGCTACAGAAACATGGCAGGAGCATTGCAAGTTATTACAGAAAGTTTTTGTTGCTCTACAAGCAGGGGGCATGACACTTAAATGGAAGAAGTGTGAATTTGTGAAATCGGAAATAAAGTTTCTGGGGCACATTATTACTACAAACGGTATTGGCAAGGATCCGGAGAAGTTAAGTGCAATATCGGGATGTCCAGTTCCTAGAAATAGAAAAGAGTTGAAAGCCTTTCTAGGTTTGTGTGGGTTCTATAGAAAGTTCGTCAAGGGCCAAGTTTTTAATAGTCCTCATTTGAATAATTTACTTAAGAAAAATAGTGCTTTTGTGTGGACTGAAGAATGCATGAGAGATTTTGAAAACTTAAAAAAGGAACTTTTGAATGACCATATTTTGCATCACCCCATACTGTCAAAACCTTTCCATATGAGTACTGACAGCAGTGCTTATGGAATTGGCATAGAAGTGTTCCAAGAAATCTGTGAGGGCAAAGAAATCGAACACCGGACTATCGCATTTGCCAGTAGAACCCTAACAAGATACGAGAGAAACTACACTATTTCGGAAAAGGAAGCTTCAGCCATTATATGGGGGCTAAAGAAATTTAGAAATTATCTGTGGGGCCATAAGCTCATTATACATACCGACCACAAAGCTCTGACTTTTCTTAAAGATTGCCGTTTACTTAATGGTAGGCTGACTCGTTGGGCTTTGTACCTGCAACAATTTGATTACGATATTTGCTATGTTAAAGGTACTGAGAATTATGTGGCAGATGCCTTATCTCGATTGCCTAATGGTATGAGTGAAGTGCCCAATGAAAATGGGGAAGAGGGTACTTTTCAGATAAAGTATATGAAAGAGATTTCAGGAAATAGGAAAATTGAGCAGATATGTAAAAATATGAGGTACCATCAGAATGAGGATTCAACCTGGAAATCAGTGAAAGTAAATTTTGACAGTGTGCAGTACCCTCAAATTAAGAAATATTACAAAATTTATAAAGGCATTTTATATAGGAGGAAAGATTTAGTTACTGAGGAATGGAGGGTATGTTGGCCAAACCAGTTTGATACTGATGTCATAGACTATTTTCGTTTGGCATTGGGGCATAGTGGACGGAAAAAATGTTTGGATAAACTGAATAATGTCGTAGTGATTACCGGTAGTGTAAGTAAGAAGGTAAAGGAACGGATTAAGTCATGTGATGTCTGTCAAAAGACTAAAGTACCGAACAAAACTAGTAGGGGACCAATGCAAACTACATTGCCTGAAGACACCCTAGACTTATTATCGGTAGATTTATATGGTCCCCTCCCAAAGACTTCGGGAAATTGTGCATATATTTTGGTGATTTTGGAAGTATTTTCTAAATTTGTGAAACTATACCCCTTGAAAAAGGCCACAGCAAAAGCTGTATTTAGTAGAATGGTCGAATACTTCAGGACCATCGGGAAACCCAAGGCAGTACTATCGGACAATGGACCCCAGTTCATATCCAAAATTTGGAAAGAGGGAATGGAGAAAAATGGTGTGGAGGTTAAATATATTGCAGCCTACCATCCTGCAAGCAATCCGGTTGAAAGGTACATGCGCGAAGTCGGGAGATTGTGTAGAACATACTGCAGTCACAATCATAGAGCCTGGGGCAGATTCATATCGGATTTTGAGAATGTCATGAACACATTACATCATGAAACTACAGGGTTCCCACCGGAAGAAATTTTGTTAGGTAAAAGTAGTAAAAGTTTAATTGAAGAAAAATTAGAGTTTCCACCTTGTACAAGTTTGGGATTGAATCAAAAGAAAGAATTGGTAATAAAAAGGGCAAAGCAAAAAGCCGAATCTAGATCTAGAAGACACGATAAAAATCTAAAAGTTTCAAAATTTAAAGTTGGAGATTATGTTCTTTTAAAAACCCACGAAAAGTCTAGTGAACTAAACCAAAAATTTAAATATATCTATAATGGACCATATATAATACAGAACATTCCACACGAAAATGCTTACTACCTAATCTACCCAAAATCCAAAAGACCTTTAGGTGTAAGAAATATAGTGGATCTGAAACTGTATGTTCCCAGAAACGAGTAATTGTGCTGTATCTTATGCTGAACCCAAATTGTTTCAAATGTAACTATTCTTTGTAAATGTCTGTATACCATTGAAAGTTTACTAATGTAGTTATGTGAGTTTCAGATTACCAATTGTACTGTAACTATAAAAATGTATGGAGGAAAGGACTGAAAGGAAAGGATAAATGCTTTCTGACAGATAACAGATGGAACTGTCAAAAATGAAAATGGGCAGTGTATGAACCAGAATATGAAGGACTGCCAAATACCAATGAGGGCAGATAAATAGTCGATGGAAAATAGTAAATGTAATCCAGAGGATGTGACAATATGAAGTGAAATGGACTGCCCAAATCCACATAATAGGCAGCAAATATGTGTAGATAATTTTCTGAAAAATTTGTGTGTGTGTTTTGTTTAATAAGTTGAGAAATGGACTGCTATTCAAAGCGAGCAGTGACAAATTATCTTATAGTGTATAAGAAATATGCATTTGTTTTTGTAGTTAAATGTTTGCATTCCAGAACTTTAAATTATTTCTTTGAGAAATTAAAAAAAATGATTAAATTGCTATTTTAGTAATGTTAGAATTGGAATTTCGACTGTGCAAAAGGCACTTAAGTAAATAACGAGAAATTGGTCTTAATATGTTAAAATAGTGTGAACTTATATACAGTGAGTGGAAGGAAATATGTAGTGTAAATCTTCTTGAACATTTACGTTAAGATTCAGAACCAGTGTATCATTGTTAAATTTAGTGTTCCCATAAAATTTAGACTTAAGAAAATTTTCTGGAAACAGGGGCATGTGTAACAATAATGTACCTATAATAATTTTTTTATGCATTTAGATAAATGTTTCTTTCTGAATTTATGTAAAATAATGTAAATATTATTTTGGATCTTTTTCTTTTCGTGTCATGTTAAAGAAAATGTACACAACTTTTGAAATGAATGTTATTATTTATGTTAGATTTATGTTAGATTTCAAGCGAATTGATAACCAAAAGGAAATGTATTTAATGTTAAAACTATTGTAAAATGTGAAAATTGTAATTTAAACACTTGGTCCATACGTAGGTAATGCATTAGAATATGTGTAGTAGAAAACCTGTGGTGAATACCCTACCTGTAGGGGCGCGGGAAAAGGTGGATGCAGGCGAGCGCGGGAAAACGCACACTGGCGCGATTCGGCACAACGGGCTCAGTAACACAGTCGGAATTGGGCATCGGTCAGAGGAACATGTACTGTACCGAGGAGGCTATCTAGGAAAAGTGGATTCCATTGAGCCTCGGATGGGCCGATTCCGACGACTACTTGGCATGGTTATATTCTCAGGCACAAAACTGGAAAGATTACGACGCTAAGAAGAATGAAAGTGCCGATACTGTGAGAGCCTTAGCCGTGCTTGTATGTGTGCTGTGCTGCCCGCTATCTCGCTGCCCGCCATCCGCCGCAACGACGTGCACAGGTCAAACATTTATTTCATCTTTAGAATTGTATCTGTGTGGACCAGTGTCGAAACTGTTCTGACTGTTCAATAATAACGTGACTTTTACCAGAATTGCTTTAGCCATCCCTTATCCTTATCATTGACCTAGACAGGGTCCTTACCACATATTGTGCAACCCGAGTATCCCGAATTGAAAGTTTACAGTTAGTAATAAATCATCTGCAGACTAATCTATGCTATAAAGACGTTTAAATTCATGTTTGTTAACGCAGATGTTAGTAAAGAACAACAGTGTGATTAAATTGAAAGATAAATTTTGAATTGAGCTAGCAATGTTATTTAATTCATTTGAGACTGAAAGAATGATAACTAATCGATTCCGTAAAGATAAGACAAAAGATTAATTCTTCACAGATTGATAACTTTGAGTGTTAATTTACCTTCAGGACTTACTAGTTTCAGTATAACGACTATAACAGTTTCAGGGCCCCCCTTCTCTTGCCTATGATTGCACATTTTGAAGTGTACTGATCAGAGTTGAATCGCAAAATTAATTTCTATATTGAACTTAAGTGTATTAGTGTTTTTTCCAATTTTAATAGTGACATTGTATGTGTGTTTTCATAATTGCTGATTCTAGGGTAATCTATGCCCGATTTCAGTCTGATCAATATACAAAGTGCAGCTCGTAGTAATCATTGCTGTGTGGTGTTGTGTAATTTTAGCTCGTACAAATTAGTACAAAAGAAGAAAACCTTAGTTCAGTAGATTCTTTCTGGTTCTAAATTTTGCCATAAAACGCAACATTACTACGTGTCATTATGCTTGTACATGCTACCACTTGTACAGAGAAAAACTCACTCAATGCCTAATTAGGCTGGCGACCGTATTATTAATCATTGGTAGCATCTACTGTGTGTGCTTCTTGTCCATGCGAACGCGTAATTATACTTTACGTTTGCTTGACGCATCACTGTAGTTACTGACTGAACATAAGTCCGAATTGCTTCCATTAGGTACACGCGGTCAACTTATGTACTAAATCCTTGTTTACAAGGTGAAGCCCGTGAACTTATTACAGTACAGGCTTTGTTGAGCTAACGCACGTCCGACAGGGCGGTAGTGTTATAATATTACCATATTCCTGAACATAGCCATGAAGAGAAATGTATAGACTCTTTGTCAAGTATCAGAGATATGTGAGAATAAGATTCACGTACCAAGACCAAAGGAACTTCAGATTGTCATTAGTAAATAGCATTCAGAACCAAGTTAAGTCAGTCCGGAACCGCGGGACTGCTACGGTCGCAGGTTCGAATCCTGCCTCGGGCATGGGTGTGTGTGATGTCCTTAGGTAAGTTAGGTCTAAGTAGTTCTAAGTTCTAGGGGACTTATGACCTAAGATGTTGAGTCCCATAGTGCTAAGAGCCATTTGAACCATTTTTGAACCAAGTTAAGTTATTTCTATGCTTTTTATTATTTTAATAAATGTGTGTGAAAATTAATAACGTTCAGATTAAAGTTGGTCACCGTCAATCTGCTACCCTAGCCGTGCAAGTGGCATTTCTATCGTCTGACCTAACGGCGAAAGATAAACACGCCAAGCACGCCACGATAAGACTACGAGACATATTGCTGACACTCGCCTACTTCGTTAGAGCGACAAATCAAATAATTTGATGGTGTGTCTACCGAAGGTCTAACACTACGCACCCCACACATCATTCCTGCTGCTGTGAGACAAAACTCTCATTGCCATTATGGAACAAAGTTTGCGGTTGCCTATTGGATCGTGATTGTACCAAGACGTGCTCCTCTTCGTTCAAAGCAAATCGATCGCCACCAATGTCCTCCTTCAATCCTCCTTAAACAAGGAAATCACATGGGGAGAGATCGAGATCTTTTGGAGGTTGTGCAAGGACTAGCAACGAAACTGCAGATGTTTCGTGGTCTGCCCTTACATATCCTGAAGTTATGGGTACCTGAAGAAAGATATTCGTGGTCATCATTTTGCTCCGTAGGAATAGATACAGTCTTGGTACAAAAGTGATTCTTTAGGCAAATCTGCGCAGATTTTCATTACGAGCCAAGTTATAAATGAATAAATCAGTTGAAGCGGGAATGTGGCAGTTTGAAGACGGGCAGATGGACGTGTCGGTATATTTGTGAAGAAAGTAATAATTTAAAGGAATGAGGTAGTATTGTGCTCAGTATTAGTGGGAACGTGTTACGTGGAGAAGAGAATTGCAGTACCATGAGAAAGGACGAGGCTTGAGGGTGTAGAAACGTGTGAGACGAAGACATTTACAGTTATTTATCATACCACCACCGTTTTAGTGAAAAAGCAAATTTTCAGAGGAGACACGATTTCTTCGAAACTGTCAACAGAGTAGAGAGTACAAAAGATAAACAAACATAGGACGTAAAATTGAAACTAAAGGTTCAGCAGAACGTCGTCTCGATAATCTTGTGTTTCCTACGTCGAAGAATCCAGACATCGAAAGTGTGAGAAGGGACTTCCAGACCTCACAAAACTAGAATATACGATGCACCAACGGGGACTGTGTACGAAATAGGTGAACTCGTTATTTTAAGTATAGGAACAGGAGGTGACTGAAGTACAATTGTCATCAGCGAACTTCCCGAAGCAAGACAATTCACAGGAGCTACAGTTTGAATTAATAGAATCTTTGTGAATTAATTTAGTTGTTTTTAATAGGACCCATCGTCAAATTATCGTCCTCCCGTGGACATACGATTTATTATCACTCCTGCGATATCCAGTTGCTGCAGGAGATACATCTAAGGTGAGGGAGCTACTACATTTCCCCACTGACGGCCATTATTTTCGACACATCAGTGGCTATTTACATTTGAGCTTTACCAATATGTAGCAGACTACACGTAGAGATAAATGACAATGAAGAATAACGAAACTGACTGAGTTACCTCAGGACAAGGGCAATAAACACAAAATACACTCCTGGAAATTGAAATAAGAACACCGTGAATTCATTGTCCCAGGAAGGGGAAACTTTATTGACACATTCCTGGGGTCAGATACATCACATGATCACACTGACAGAACCACAGGCACATAGACACAGGCAACAGAGCATGCACAATGTCGGCACTAGTACAGTGTATATCCACCTTTCGCAGCAATGCAGGCTGCTATTCTCCCATGGAGACGATCGTAGAGATGCTGGATGTAGTCCTGTGGAACGGCTTGCCATGCCATTTCCACCTGGCGCCTCAGTTGGACCAGCGTTCGTGCTGGACGTGCAGACCGCGTGAGACGACGCTTCATCCAGTCCCAAACATGCTCAATGGGGGACAGATCCGGAGATCTTGCTGGCCAGGGTAGTTGACTTACACCTTCTAGGGCACGTTGGGTGGCACGGGATACATGCGGACGTGCATTGTCCTGTTGGAACAGCAAGTTCCCTTGCCGGTCTAGGAATGGTAGAACGATGGGTTTGATGACGGTTTGGATGTACCGTACACTATTCAGTGTCCCCTCGACGATCACCAGTGGTGTACGGCCAGTGTAGGAGATCGCTCCCCACACCATGATGCCGGGTGTTGGACCTGTGTGCCTCGGTCGTATGCAGTCCTGATTGTGGCGCTCACCTGCACGGTGCCAAACACGCATACGACCATCATTGGCACCAAGGCAGAAGCGACTCTCATCGCTGAAGACGACACGTCTCCATTCGTCCCTCCATTCACGCCTGTCGCGACACCACTGGAGGCGGGCTGCACGATGTTGGGGCGTGAGCGGAAGACGGCCTAACGGTGTGCGGGACCGTAGCCCAGCTTCATGGAGACGGTTGCGAATGGTCCTCGCCGATACCCCAGGAGCAACAGTGTCCCTAATTTGCTGGGAAGTGGCGGTGCGGTCCCCTACGGCACTGCGTATGATCCTACGGTCTTGGCGTGCATCCGTGGGTCGCTGCGGTCCGGTCCCAGGTCGACGGGCACGTGCACCTTCCGCCGACCACTGGCGACAACATCGATGTACTGTGGAGACCTCACGCCCCACGTGTTGAGCAATTCGGCGGTACGTCCACCCGGCCTCCCGCATGCCCACTATACGCCCTCGCTCAAAGTCCGTCAACTGCACATACGGTTCACGTCCACGCTGTCGCGGCATGCTACCAGTGTTGAAGACTGCGATGGAGCTCCGTATGCCACGGCAAACTGGCTGACACTGACGGCGGCGGTGCACAAATGCTGCGCAGCTAGCGCCATTCGACGGCCAACACCGCGGTTCCTGGTGTGTCCGCTGTGCCGTGCGTGTGATCATTGCTTGTACAGCCCTCTCGCAGTGTCCGGAGCAAGTATGGTGGGTCTGACACACCGGTGTCAATGTGTTCTTTTTTCCATTTCGAGGAGTGTATATTCGACTTTTCACTAAGACCCGTAATTTATACGTAGTCACTATTATTTCAATAAAGCAATGAACTCCTGCTTCCGTGAAACCAAAATGTAAATAAACCAATACTTATTTCATCAGCTGCCATAAGCAAATCCGATATTAACGTGTCCTAAATTCTTCTTATTTTATCACTTCTCAGCTAATTGTATTGTCAAAACTGAACTTAAATAACATGATTCCATACTCTACAGCCATATTGTTTCGATAAACATTTCAAGTCTCAGATTTGAGTCTCACTAATCTTTTAATTCAGCATGTTCCATAATTTTCGGTAATTCGTATTAATTCATACATTCTTAACTGTCCTTATAAAAAATGAAGCAAACTATGTTGACACACGGCACTTCATTCGTCGAAACAGAGAACGCACTTCATTCGTCGAAACAGAAATTAATTATCCTTCTAAATACCTACATAAATAATATTACGATTCTACTATATCTGTACTTAATTTTTGTGCTTATGTGTGCATATCCGTGTGTGGAATCAACACATATGCCATAGTCAAGAGAAGAAGCGGGGCTACCCACGTCTAGGTTGTTGTTCTGGTTTTCAGTCCAAAGACTGGTTTGATGCAACTCTCCATGCCACTCCATCCTGCACAGTACCCCTACCCCCTACGCTCCCCTCCATTACTAAATTGGTGACTCCTAGATGCCTCAGAGTGTGTCT
This sequence comes from Schistocerca cancellata, assembly GCF_023864275.1. Classification (NCBI taxonomy): domain Eukaryota; kingdom Metazoa; phylum Arthropoda; class Insecta; order Orthoptera; family Acrididae; genus Schistocerca; species Schistocerca cancellata. The sequence goes on from NC_064629.1 coordinate 762,571,392, forward strand.
TACTAAAGAATCTTTTCTTTTAGCCAGGGTGTATCACAAATTTCTCTTCTACCCAATTCTGTTCAGTACCCACTCATTAGGTACGTGATCTACCCACCGAATATTCGGCTTTCTTCTATTCCACGACGTGTCTAAAGCTTCTATTCGATTTTTGTGTACACTGTTTATCGTGCAAGATTCAATTCCCTACATGGCTGCACCCCACATAAATAATTTCCGAATGGGCTCCCTGACACCTCCGGAATGTTTATCCCAAGAATGTGCCATCATCATTTAACCATACAGTAGAGCGGCGAGCCCTCAGGAATGGTCTTAAAAGGCCAGATCAGTGAGTCATCGAGACTGTTGCCAATGCAACTACAGATAATGCTGGTCCCCCTCTTGATGAACCATTACACCTGTGGTACGTCTATGTGTCACTGAGCACTCACGTCTTCCCACCAGCAGCAAGGTTTATGGTTCATTGGGGGGGGGGGGGGGGAGGTGGGTGCGGACTTGTAGGTTAGGCGAAAGTATTGGTGTAGTAATAAATAATTTTGGGGATACATTAGCAGGTTTGGTGATGGCATTTCGTGATTGTTGATTGACAGTTATCTGTACTGAGTAATATTAAAGTGTGCTTCAGCAGTACTAGAGAGAGTGTTTTTGTATTAATATTTTATTCCATCTTATGTGTTCCGACAGTGTATTAATTTATAACTCTTGTAAGATATTAAGGTGTGCACCACTTTTATTGTGTTGAGAAATGTCTGTACTCGTTAGTGTTCACATTTACTGTCACATTGTCAGCTTGTCTCTGAGTTTAGTCTTCTGAACATGTTTCTGCTTTAATACATACCAATTACTTCTGCCTCCTACGTAAGAAATTCCGTATTTGTCGTTTTGAGTTTGTTGTGGAATCAGAATATGATTAGTGAGAGCTGTGGAGTGTGAACCAAGTAAAGGGTGAAATGATGTCCTATCACTTGACACGTGAATTTGATGACATAGTATCCTCCCACGGTTAAGCCAACGGCAGTTATCGATAAGCACTTGTCACTTACGACAGACAACATTTTAATCCCACATTCCAGCTGAAAGTAAAATTCATCAGGTTACTTCGGCAACTTGCAGACACTGACTGAATCATAAGCAACAAACACAAGTGAAAGCGGTAATATTAGCAATATTCGCAAGTAACGTATGAACGAGTGAGTGTTGAACCGAGTTGACGAGAGAGGCGAAATTGGAAAATGATAATTTGATGAACAGGCGCTGCAGAAGTTAAAATCCACTCCCTTGCTCAAGGAGGTTCAACGAAACTTGCAACATGCAGCTTTCTCCGCAGAACTGATCGAAGACCCCTTGTTGTGAGACGACGGCCGGGTGGGCGAGCGGTTCTAGGCGCTTGAGTCTGGAACCGCGGGACCGCTACGGTCGCACGTTTGAACGCTGCCTGGGGCGTGGATGTGTGTGATGTCCTTAGGTTAGTTGGGTTTATGTAGTTCTACTTTCCACCGGTGTCTGATATTCTTACCAGACAGAGTTAACGGAGTGCATCGAGAAAGTTAAAAGATGAGCAGCATCTTTAGTATTATTGAGAAATAGGGGAGCCAATTTCACAGAGATGATACCGGATTTAGGATGGACACCGTTAAAACACATGCGTTTATTTGTAGCAACGGATTATCCTTACGAAAAATCATTCACCAACGTTCTCCTCTGAGTGAGAAAACATTTTGATGACGCTGACATACATATTGAGAAACAATCATCGTAATGAAATATTGGAAATCAGAGCTCACTCGGAATGATATTACAGTTCGTTTTTCCGTGAGATCTTCGAGAGTGAAATTACAGAGAATTGTTGTGACGGTAGTTGAAAATTGGTTCAAATGGCTCTGAGCACTATGGGACTTAACATATGAGGTCATCAGTCCCCTGGAAAGTAGAACTACTTAAACCTAACTAACATAAGGACATCACACACATCCATGCACGAGGCAGGATTCGAACCTGCGACCGTAGCGGTCGCGCGGCTCCAGGCTGTACCACCTAGAACAGCTCGGCCACTCCGGCCGGCGATCAATTTTCAATATTAATGTATTTCTCCTCCAAGGACGTAGTGTGAGCAATGGTGTCTTCCATTGCAGTTCCACATATATCTTGGTATATGCTCGTTATCGATCCACTGGTACACTATACAGTCGTGGAAGTGCTGAAACTACTGGTTTTCAAGCGTGCCTCGCCTGAATAGACAGCCAACAGTCATCCAGCATGTCTAGGCTTTATCCCACCTGTCTTGAAGTAAAACGAAATTAGCTTATTTGACCTTCACTGCACTAGCCATGATCGTGAGTAATGCGTAATTTTATACGTAAAATTTGCCGTTTCTTTCAAATCTTTAATCAATTATTAGGGTCCCCATTTAAAAAGAAATCATTCTTAAATTCCAAAACACCATGAAAATCACGTTGAAGCTAACGGCCAGTAGCAGCAATTCGTGACCCACTTTGCCACCTACAACTTTTATCTCAGACATTTTCCTACATCTCATTTCCGTCCCGATTTGTCCTCTACTATGGTTTAAAATTCGTCTTCCCCTTTCGTTTGATGGAAGCTCTACATTATGCTTACCACCCAATGGGCGCTGTAGTGATTTACTAGTACACGTCAAATACGCTCTCGGAATAACGTAATAATTTATTGCTTGTTACACGGCTTTTACTTCTACCTGAGAGCTCTGGCTGACCAAGACAGACATCGTCCACACATAGACGCTAGTTTTGAAAACATCATTCCCCGTCGTCCAGAGAGAACGAAACAATGTTGAGGCCTGGTGCCTATTTGCAATACAGTCCGTATATTTTCGAGATCTGCTTGCCGTGTGCTTGATGGCTCTGCTCGTCTTCGTAATAGTACTGTTTCCAACAGCAGCCAGGTCGGATACGATTGCACCTAAAATGATATTAAAATTTCTCGGCCATTGCTAACATGGTGTTCGATGTCGCAGCTGTACCACACACAGACCTTAGAGATGTTGCCTCACCTAAAGGCGTGATACCTTTTGCTGTAGATACTGGTCACCTCTTAAGGTGGGCATTTTTAACGCTGTGCTATTTCTTATACACACAGTATCTTTGAGTGGAAGCAACAAAATTTTGCTGTTACATTATTATTTTTATTATATAATTATTATTAACAACATGCCATTTCTATAACATGAATTATTACATTACAAAATGAGTAATGTAGAGGTGGTGTGGCAAGGCTTTATCTCTTGGGTGTGGTATATCTGATATATATGCTATGTTTGGTTGGAAATCAGTAAAATAACAGAGCTAAAGGTTTTTGCTATGATGTTATTAATACGTCCAGACTTCATTATTTCTACCAATGGGGGTATGTGTTCCTTTGTAATTCATGCACTATGACGCCACACACACAATCCAGTAATCTCATGTTGGATTAGCAGTGATACATAATATTCCGATACTTTTGGGCACACACTGATTTTTGTGTTTGGCTGAGAGCAGCATTATAACGCTCATGCGACGCGATGTTGACGTGACTTCGGGAGCAGTGGGACACAAAATTTTGGAAAGACACGAAAAATTGTAAAGTATGCAAGTTATAGTATATATAAACATATACGCAACACATGAACAAATACGTAAAATAGTGAAAAACGAGAGTAATAAATATCTGTCCGGATGTGGCCTCTGCTACTGCCTGGAATTAGGAAGATCATGTAAACTTAATTTGTTATTAACAAATGGAACTCTAGTGATGTGAACTAACGTAATTAATTTATTATCAACAAACAGATTTAGCCTGATCCCTTCCTGTACTGCACAAACACCAACTGAGGCCATTGAGGTCGTTTTGTTGCTTGGAAAGCTAAGGCGAGTTGGTTCTCTAACTGACTGCTGTATGTACTTTTCGGGAAATACGTTCAGAATATTTGTAACAGAACTGTACAAATGCCGAACAGGTCATTAATAAAACGTTATTAGCTGGTGAATGAATGACTTTAATATTAAGCATTTCTATATAACACACAGCCGGACATCTGTAAAACAGAAGACATATTGTAAGTAGGCTGTTTAGATTTTTATATGGGTAATGCCACGTAGCGCTCTATATGAAAATCACTGGCTGTGCTGTGTGCAGTATGTGGCTAGTTTGCATTGTTGTCTGCCATTGTTGTCATGAACTGCTACAGCTGGATGTGAACAGCGCGTAGCGTTGGGCAGTTGGAGGTGAGCCGCCAGCAGTGGTGGATGTGAGGAGAGAGATGGCGGAGTTTTGATAATTTGTAATACTGGATGTCAATTATGAATATTAAGGTAAATACATTGTTTGTTTTCTATTAATATCTTTCATTTGCTAACTATCCCTATCAGTAGTTAGTGCCTTCAGTAGTTTGAATCTTTTATTTAGCTGGCAGTAGTGGCACTCGCTGTATTGCAGTAGTTCGAGCAACGAAGATTTTTGTGAGGTAAGTGATTTGTGAAAGGTATAGTTTAATGTTTGTCAGGGCCATTCTTTTGCAGGGATTTTTGATAGTCAGATTGCGTTGCGCTAAAAATGTTGTGTGTCAGTTTAAGCATAGTCTTGTATAATTTGTTCTAAGTGGACGTTTCATATGTAAAATTGTTCTAAGGGGATGTTTCATATGTCGACCCTTAGCCTAGGATACCTCACTGGAATCTTCTGATTTTTTTCTTGTAGTTTGTGTAACTAGTGTAGATTTTGTTTATTGCTAGTGCGTTATTGTAGAGGGAATCTCCTTTGTAGTTGCAGCCTTTCATTGTTGTACTGTAAAACAGTTGTGGCATGCATGTAGATTTGCACCAAGTATTTCGCAGCTGCAATTAACTAGATATTATTTTCAGTGCTATGTTAATGTGTTCTCTTATTTTTGCTATTCAAATTGTGCTTTTCTGTGTTATCGTGTGAAATATTGTGACAATAATGGCGTGTGAAAAACGTAACACTCGGCTCCAAAGTAAACTAAGAAATGACAGTGAAGACGAAAGCAGTGTGTTGGCCCCACCATGTAATGAGTTAACTAATGTTCAAAGTAGTAATTTGGTAACTGTGCATAGGGAAATGGAGCGGGCGTCAAACAATGGCGTAGACAGTCAAACAGGTAGTGAACAGGGAAGCATTATCGATCGATCGGTCGGCAACAGCTCGCCTCAGGAATCCGAAATGATAGGACACAATTTTGCAAATACTGTAGATTCAGGTTTTGCGTCCTCACCGTTTTCTCAAATGAGTCAAGACACATTTTCTGCTTGTCAAAATGTGAATGCTGCCGGTGAAAACGCACTGCCAAAAAGCATAGAGAAACAGATTCCAGACACTAATACATTATTATTGCAATTAATGCAACAAATGGAACAAAATCAGAGACAGATGGGACAAAATCTTCAAAAGTTAGACACAATGGAACAAAATCTTAAAAAGTTAGACACAGTGGAACAAAATCTTCAAAAGTTAGACACAATGGAACAACACCAGAGACAAACACAGCAAAAGTTAGACACAATGGAACAAAATCTTAAAAAGTTAGACACAGTGGAACAAAATCTTCAAAAGTTAGACACAATGGAACAACACCAGAGACAAACACAGCAAAAGTTAGACACAGTGGAACAAAATCTTCAAAAGTTAGACACCACACTTGAACAAACACGTGAAGATTTAACTACTGAATTACATAACATTGAATCGAAATGTCAAAAAGTCTGTAATGACGTAAAAACACAAATTTGTGAGCATTTTCAGCCTATTTTTTTGCGGCATGAAAATGCATTACAGAATCACGAAGCAGCCATAAAAGAGCTGCAAACCATTGTTCATGAAAATCATGAGACCTTGTGGGCTAAAATTGACTCAGTTGCATCTACCGATTCGGTTACGCAACTGGCAAAAACTCAGGAAAACTTAAAGAACACAGTAGATTCGATTTCAACACAAATGGACACTCTGAAACTTGGTTCAGAAAAACACACTGAGGAAATGTGTTCACTATCGGAGAAAGTAGCTGAACTTTCGGATCAGGTCACTAACTTATCTACAAAGGTAGATGATGATCTGAATGACACAAGACCCGTAGCCTTCACTGACACAGAAGAGTATGAACAAATAAGAAAATTCAAACAAAATCAGAATCAAATTAATACGCAATACAAAAGAGAAATGCGGGAAGTACAAGATCAGCTGACACAGGTAATACAAGAATTACGTATTTCAGAGGACACTCGCGCCCCAATAAGGGAAGAGGGACATAGAAATACGGAACAGCCACAAAATAGTAACACAGGGCATTTCGGTAATTATGAAAGAAATTGGCAAGGTACACCGAATTTTGAGATGGAACCGCCGACACGACGTAACAATGACCGATATGCTACTCACCGACACGATGATTTTGACTATAAGCTGCTCATTACTACACGTAAATTCAAAACGTTTAAGAATTCTGCCAACGACATTCATCCACAAGCGTGGCTCCATCAATTCTCTCATTGTTTTCCTCCTAACTGGTTATTGGAGCACAGATTAGAATTTATGTGTGGCTACTTGGAGAATGAACCAGCTGTAAGAATGCGATCGGTCATTCACGATTGCCACAGTGAAGGAGAATTTTACCATGCCTTCCTCTCAGCATATTGGTCTCAAGCCACACAAGACCGCGTAAAACATAGCATCATAATGATGAAACACTTTGAACAATCTGAATTTTCCAGTCTTGTGAAATATTTTGAAGACATGTTGCACAAGAATCAATACCTGTCAAACCCATACAGCCCCTCAGAACTCATCCGCATTTGCTTAATCAAACTGCCCGAACATTTGAGACATATTATTTTAGCAGGACGTTGCAAAGACGACATTGAAGCTTTTCAGGGACTGTTACAAGAATTAGAAATTGACACAGACAGTCGCGGGATGCGAAAACAGGAAAACAATCACTACAGGTCACATCCGTCACAATTCCGTGACGACAGAAACGATAACTGGACGCGACAAGGCTATTCTCACCACACAAATCGTGACCAAAATAGACACCACCCGTATGACAACCGTTGGCAGAGTAGTAATAATTACAGGGAAAGATCACCTCTCCGCAGTAATGACTATCACAGAGACAATCAGAGAAACAGACAATATGGGAACCAAAACAATTATTATCAAGGGAGACAGAATAACTTTAGACGCAACGGTCCAGCACGCAGTTACGATTCTGGGAGAAATTCTCCACCACATGACCGACAAGAAAGAAACTATCAAACCTACCGACATGACGACAGACGATATGATCGTAACGACAGACCTGAATTGCATCAGAACTGGCGAGATTTAAATAGAGCAGAGCACTCTCGTCACGATGAATTTGTAGAAGTTAGGTCTCCAAATCCCAATAACGACGCGCGCCAACAAAGAGACAATAGGCGATGACTCACACCACTGGCAGCCACAAGACGTACTTATGAAACTGACGACGCAGCTGCCGTAGCTAGTAATTACGTAAAAATGGAAGACATTAGGGACATCTTACTCCAGGAACACGACGTAAAACATAACAACATTGCATATCCTGTGATTCATATTACTGTAAATGACGTAAAATTTACGGCAGTACTTGACTCTGGCAGTCCCATTTCAGTAATTAGCGAAACAGCTTTTAGCAAATGCAACAAAGCGAACGATTGCCCCACACTTCCGTTACGTAAGATTAAATTACAAGGTGCAATCTTTGGAAAAAGTGTAGATGTACGCCAACAAACCAATTTAGAATTCGTTTGCCAAAGCCACAGCTTCTCTATGAACTTTCTTATTGTTCCATTATTGTCGACGGAAATTATACTGGGAGTAGACTTTTTGAATGAATACAAAGCAATCTTAAGCTTTCACGATGCTGAAATAAGTTTAGAGAAAGAAGGTAAGTCAATAGCTTTGAAATTTGAAGACTGGCTCTCAAACCATGATGAGGAAATTAATCGGCTTTATTTTCTGTTAGACAACAGTTCGGAATTTTCTACGGAACTAGACACCAACAATCACTCTGCAAGTACTGAAAGGGATGATATCGACGGCATATTTGAAATTAATGAGTTAATTCAGAATAAAATTCAAAAATGACACTGATAGGCTGGGCCTTTTTGAGATTTTACAAGCACATTCCACAGTTTTTACTCACAAAACAGGAACAATCAAAGGATTTCAATACCAATTTCGTGTTCGTGAGCATACTAAATTTTGTGTTAGACCATACGTAATTCCGGCGCATTATAGGGACCGTGTTAGAACAGAAATACAATCTATGCTTGTCGAGGGCATTATTGAGCCTGCAGTAAGCTCATACAACAACCCATTACATGTTGTTGAGAAGAAGAATGGATCGATCAGGCTTGTTTTAGATTCGAGACAAATCAATACTATCATCATTCCTGAAACAGACAGGCCGCAGACGATGGAAGAACTTCTTCAAAATTTTAATGGTGTAAAAGTGTTATCTTCCATTGATCTCAGATCCAGCTTTTATCAGATCGAACTTCATCCAGAATGTAGAAAATACACAGCTTTCCTTTGTTTCGGCGTTTGTTATCAGTTTCGGAAACTTCCTTTTGGTTTGAACATTTCTTCGGCAGCATTCATTCGTGGGTTAAATTCCATATTACCTGAGTTCTTAAAACGTCACATCACCTTATATGTGGACGATATTCTAATAGCAGAAGCTTCATGGGATCAACATAACCGCATCCTCAACAGTTTGTTACGTATTTTTGCAGAATCTGGAATTACAGTTAACTTGGAAAAGTCTGAATTCGGTAGGTCAAAGGTGAAGTTTTTGGGACATATTATTTCTTCTGAAGGCATTCAGCCGGATCCTGAAAAGTTAGAAGCAATTAGAGCCATTCCAGTTCCATCCACAAAAAAACAAGTCCGCAGTTTTCTAGGTCTCGTAAATTTTTACCGTCGTTTTCTGAATATGCAAATTCTAGTTACACCAAAACTTTGTTCTCTCACTGGAAAAAATACTATTTGGAACTGGGACGAACAAGCACAGTTGGAATTCAATTCTTTGAAAGAAGCGTTACTTCACGCGCCAATACTAGCTCATCCAGATCTGTCACAAGATTTCTGCCTTAGCACGGATTCTTCTAAAGTCGGTCTTGGTGCCCACTTATTTCAAGAAGCCATAGAAAATGACACTACTGTTCAGAAAACCATTGCTTTTGCTAGCCGAGTGCTAACAAAATCCGAAAAAAATTATTCCGTTACTGAATTAGAAGCTTTAGCTATCGTTTGGGCATTTAACAAATTCCGTTTCTTTCTTTCTGGTAAGCACGTAAAAGTATACAGTGATCATCGTGCATTACAATTTCTTATGTCTTCAAAATTAAATCATGATAGGTTAAAACGTTGGGCATTGTTTCTGCAAGAATTCTGCTTCACGATAGTCTACATTCCCGGCAAGGAGAACATTGTTGCGGACGCGCTGTCACGCGCACCGGCTGGGCTTGAGAAAAGTAACACAGAAGGCAACCTTGAGAAAAATTTCAGTATTCTTTACATTCAGAAAGTCGCCTTTGAAAACTTCATCACCACATCTTTAAAGGACATTGCTCATGAACAAGATAAAGATCCGATTTGGAAAGATATCAAAAGTAAATGGCATGAAAAGACACACACTCAGATTCGGCATTATTATCTGGTTAGAAACAACATACTCTTCAAACGCTGCACTGTTGATGACAAGCTATGGGTACTTTGCATTCCAGACGATTTTGTTAATAAGCTCATTTGGTACATTCATTTCAGCTATGCACATTTTGGCCCACGAAAATGTTATCATATTCTTCGAACGACTTGTTATTTTAACAATATGGAAAAGCGAATTCGAAGAGTCTTGTCTATTTGTAAACTTTGTCAAAAGGCGAAACCATCTACTATCTCACATCGTGCTCCGTTGTTTCCTATTATTCCTTCTAAATTAAAAGAATTTGCTGCTGTTGATCTTTTGGGACCCCTTGTCAGAACATCGAATGGATTTTCGTACGTTCTAGTCGCTGTTGAACTTACTTCAAAATTTGTTTCTTTCACTCCGTTACGTAAAGCCACGGGACGGTCTGTATCCAACGCCTTTGTTAAAAATTTCTTACGTGAAGTGGGACACGTTAGTAAAGTCATTTCAGATAACGGACCGCAATTCAGATCTGCTGTTTGGTCACGCATGCTTCGGAATCATAAAATCAAACCTGTTTTTATTTCATTGTATTCACCACACTGTAACCCGTCTGAACGGATTATGAAAGAAATCAATAAGCTTTGCAGACTTTATTGTCACAGAAAGCATCAGCATTGGGACAGATATTTACACTTGTTTCAAAATGTGCTGAATGAAATGCCTCATGATTCCACTGCTTTACCACCTACTCTTGTACTGAAGAATGAAGAACCTCCGAACAGAATCAGAGAGCTTGTACCTTTCCCGAATACACGTAAACTTCGACACAAAGACATAATTGATTTGGCTCTAAAAAATATAAAATCTGCAGCAGACAAAAGGAGAAAACTACACGGTAAAGCAAATGCAAAGAAATTATGTATTGGTCAGAAAGTTCTCATTAAAGCTCATTCATTGTCACATAAGAAGAAACACTTGAGTCACAAATTCTTTCTAGTTTACAATGGACCTTACAGAATCCGACGTATACCACATGATAATTGCGTTGAAGTTGAAACTCTGCGTACTAGGAAGAGTAAAGGTTTACACCACATTTCTCATGTAAAACCATTTATTGACAGATAATCTGGTTTTTAACTTAGTCTTTGCAATTTTCACTTCACGCTACTTGTACAATTTGTCCCACTGAGAAACTGTTAACATGCAACTATGTTTTAAAGCTAACTAACCATCCAGTCAAGAACATAGGTAACTTAGACAAGTAATTGCGAATGCATTGTTATTGCGAACAGACGACACAGTGTTGTTATTTATACATTCCTCCTTGTTAGTTGCACGATTACATAACGAATATACGGCTTACATACTTAGAACATATACCAGCACTGCTAATGAAATTTTCATGCAACATTTTGGTTTGCTTGAGAGTGGATTCAGGATTTGAGGTACTTTCTGTGAAATGCCAGATGACACAGTGGTTAGTTTATGTGACAGCTACAAGATTTTATCACGACGCTGCTAATGCGTGACAATTTACAATGTTGCTTTTGCGGTGTATCTGTTTTATATCTGCACAGTTTTTTCTGAATTCTTCTATAAAGTGAGACATGTTTTAGTGGTGACTTTTGTGCTATTGCTACAAGGAGACAGCCTTTTCCGTAGGACAACAATACGTTACAGCACAGTACTTTCCTCATCACGGCAATAAGCGTAATAACTAAGTTATCTATACGCAAAGCATTTCACTTTTGTGTATCATGAGGTAAGTACATTGACTTCTGCAGAACTTAGCTTTCGGAGGACAATAACTACGACACTTCCCAGAGATTATCTTACAGCAAGACGCATATTTAGCGCTACAGGACACGTATTTGAGTGATTAATTTTGTACTTAAAACATTTATTTTTAAAGATTTTTGAATTACAAAGAAAGTTTTTCGTGATACATCTCATTCCATTGCTGTAATCTGTAACACCTGAGGGTATAATTACAATAAACCTCAGGGGGGTACACGCCTACTTTGTGTACCATGTGTTTGGCAAGCACAAGGAGCCCTAGCTAATATGGTATTTGCTTATACAATTTAACACATCGGTACCATATTTCTCTAACACATAAATTACACAGCTATCTGATCATTTAACAGAGAAACAAACATCGTTTTACTACGTCAGTGACACATGTTTACGCAATTACAGAGTTGGATTACTTCACACTTAAGAAATTGTACTTTGTCTGTACTTTGTGAACTGTTCATATTTTTTCGAAACCATTGTGATACTATGAGAGCTTTGAATGATGTATTTGGTATGAGATCATGATTTTTAAAGTACGTTTGAGGTAGATGACACTACTGAAATGAGCAGAGAATTTTCTTTAGGTTTTGAAACAATTGCAGAAAGCTACGACGTTTTTGAGATTTGACTGAGGTGTTATGATGTTATTATTACGACGACGATGTGTATTATGCTGTTGAGGTATGTTTATGTCAATAAGATGATGCTACCATATATGAGGAAGGTGATTACCTGTTTATATGTATATGAATAATGAATAGAAGATAGGGACTCTTGACTTGTGAAAAAGGTTGTTGGAAACCAAGAATCGTACTTTAAGAGTTATGAAATGTGTGTAAATGCGTGAATGTATCACAATGCCGGCGAAAATTTTTTTGGACAATGTTGTATTCATAGGATTTTGTTTCTACATATTTGCAACGCAAATTCTCGACCCGTGAAATTTTGTATATGAGACTGTCTCTGTAGCGGAAAAATGTCGTAAATATTTCCATAAGAAAGTTAAGTGACCACCTGCACGTGCGTCGTCGGCACACAGCTGTGTCAGACACCTGGAGAACAAGCCATTAGGGTGTGCCTTTCATCGCTAATGCGACACGCTCGTTACTTGAAAACATATGATTACTCGCACTTTGTGCTAATTACTGAAATGCTTATGAATTGATGGGAAATATTCGTACATCTGCACACCTGATTATGACAAGTGTCTTTCTCCGAGAGTTGAGTGCTACTGACTTACGAAATGCCACATGACTATTGAATGATATTTTTATGCTTTGCTTTTCATAGTTGCTTATTTCATTTAATATCTGGTTTCCAGCTGTGTTGCAGCATTAGTTTTATAAAATAAACTTAGATGCATTTGCTAATGTGAACTCTTTCTGTCAACAGATCTATTAAATAATAATTTTGTAATCCACATTCTTTAAAAAAGGAGCTCTTGGAAAGGAAAGAACAATAAGAAGGGACTAGTAACAGTCACTGGACACATAGTTTTCTTTTCAAGTACATGGTAATATTTTTTTACAATAAGTTGTTATGGTGCACCACTTTAATTACATAGACATTAAGATGTGAATATGCATTTCCCTTATCTGCATTGTTGTTTTTAGTGTAATATTTTTTCTGCTTGAGCTTTGTCATGTTTAGATATAAGTTGCTGCTGCTGTTTGTCAGGCTTAGTGTTACTGAATTGGACTTTGTGTTACTCTTCTAAGCTAGTTTTTCTTGTTTCCTGCACAGTGCCTTATATTAGTTGTAATATTGCACTTGCTTTGCTAATTTATGCTGCTAGCTTTGCCAATTTGCTTTTTTTGTCATTTCTGTTTGTGTTGATTTGTTGTGATGCTGCATTGCCTCGTCCCTTGGTATATATATCTGAGCTCAGTAGATTTAAGTTAGCTTAAGAGGGGGTAGACTATATAAGAAACTGACTATGGAGAATAGGTAAAGAATGCATTGCGAAGAAAGATTTGGGCCCAATGAGTATTGTACAATCAGAAATAATTATTTTGAAAGAAATATGAATAGAATACAGGAACGAGGTATAGGTAGGATTTTCTTGGAAATAAATGATGAGGTAAGCAATGTGTGAACATATAAATACAGAAAGCATGCTTAGATAGAATTTTTTGGTGGAAACAAAGGATGAAATACGAGGAAAGATATAGGGAATGAAGTTTTGGGGTGGACTGCAGTACCAAGTGTTACACTGAACACAAACCCTGTCCTTTCCTTTTGTGTTATTCCGCTATATGTTTGTGTGCCCTTGTGTATTTGTGTTTTTCCTGTCTTTATGTGTTTAGCTGATGAGAGCTATGTTGTAGACTTTTTCTAATAATATGTTATTTACCTTGTAAAGATGTTTAGACATTATTTATTCTGTGTTGTTTGCATGCTCATGTGTGAAGTTGACGTTTCAAAAGTGATTCTGATCTTTTATTTTTGTACTCATGTCATCATTCCTGTAACACTGATGTATATGTTTATTTCTATTCTTTTGTAAAGCCCCTATTACTACAAATATTATCTGTATTGTTATGTTTTTAATGATGAATTTTGTATCTTTGTAATTGTATTCTTATGTTATATAATCGTAATTGACACCAGTTCATCATGTTATTAACTTGTAAGCATTCATTTCACTGCACACTTTTCTGTTGGTCATAGTATATGGACAATATGTGAGAAGTAGGGACTGTTAGTGTTTGCACATGTGTTAATAATTCAGCAAGGGACTGGATAACAGCATTGCTGGTTCTAAGGACAGTTCCACAAACTTTGTGAGTGCACAAGTGGGGGTATATGGACTTGCTATCTTCTCTGCAAGACTCTTCGATGGTGATTGTGCACCTGCACAGTCGCAACAGATGGCTGCTGGCCATCTCTACAAGGACTACAGTGGGTCTGCATCTCTGATGACCCACCAATACCATTATTTCTACAAGGACTACAGTGGGTCTGCATCTCTGATGACCCACCAATACCATTATTTCTACAAGGACTGCAGTGGGTCTGCATCTCTGATGACCCACCAATACCATTATTTCTACAAGGACTACAGTGGGTCTGCACCTCTGGTGGCCCACCAATACTCTCTACCAGGACTGCAGTGGGTCTGCACTGTGATGACCTACCTACCAATATTCGTCAGAACTTCGAATGACTCTGCTGTGGGTTTGCTCCATTGTGGCCCATTACCTGTCAGCATGTCAAGAGTCAGCACTGTCTTTCTGTTGGAAGGACAACACTACTTCTTCAAGACTGCGTGGAAATCCACTACTTCTGTGTGCAATTTCTTTTACTAATGAGACTTTGTGAAAAACAAAAACTGTAATTACTATTATGATGAACAATCTGGACTGTCTTTATGGACTGTGAGAAAATTTTGCTTTTGACCAACATTGTATCAATAAGTGTGTGCATTTGATATCTTTGTTATTGTAATTATGAAAAATTTTATTAAATCTTTATTGGCCACTGCCCAAAAATATTTTGTAAAATTTTTTGTGGGGAGCATGGGGGCTATGTAAGTAGGCTGTTTAGATTTTTATATGGGTAATGCCACGTAGCGCTCTATATGAAAATCACTGGCTGTGCTGTGTGCAGTATGTGGCTAGTTTGCATTGTTGTCTGCCATTGTTGTCATGAACTGCTACAGCTGGATGTGAACAGCGCGTAGCGTTGGGCAGTTGGAGGTGAGCCGCCAGCAGTGGTGGATGTGAGGAGAGAGATGGCGGAGTTTTGATAATTTGTAATACTGGATGTCAATTATGAATATTAAGGTAAATACATTGTTTGTTTTCTATTAATATCTTTCATTTGCTAACTATCCCTATCAGTAGTTAGTGCCTTCAGTAGTTTGAATCTTTTATTTAGCTGGCAGTAGTGGCACTCGCTGTATTGCAGTAGTTCGAGCAACGAAGATTTTTGTGAGGTAAGTGATTTGTGAAAGGTATAGTTTAATGTTTGTCAGGGCCATTCTTTTGCAGGGATTTTTGATAGTCAGATTGCGTTGCGCTAAAAATGTTGTGTGTCAGTTTAAGCATAGTCTTGTATAATTTGTTCTAAGTGGACGTTTCATATGTAAAATTGTTCTAAGGGGATGTTTCATAAAAACGTTATTAGCTGGTGAATGAATGACTTTAATATTAAGCATTTCTATATAACACACAGCCGGACATCTGTAAAACAGAAGACATATAGTGGCTTAGTAAAAGCAGAAGCGCTGCCGTGGGGCATCACGCAGATATCGACAGTTAAGATATACAGTACACATACCAGATACATCGAGCTGTACTGACGAACTGAAGATATGATAATTGCATACATGTCAAAGACAAACTGACTGTGGCACAGTGATAACAGCACCACGAAACAAAATTCTATCGGCAAGTGGCACTTGTTTTTATCACATGATGCTCTAACAATATTCCTCGCAAGTCGTCGTCACCCCCTGTCACTATAGCTTGATTAGGAATCTTATTCACGAAAATCTGCAATTCGCTCAACCTGTACATTTCCTGACGTAGATGTTTATAAAAGCATCCGATTACCATCGTAACCCCCCTTTGATCGTAAATTTCATGGACGTTGGAGAATGATACACATTCGGCATTAGTAACAACTTCGCCAGATATTACCGAACTGTGTACAACAAAATATAGACGGTCCGTTTATCCTCTGTCCTATCCTTATGATGAACATTGTAATCTGTATTCAGGATTAAGTTGCTGTTTTCCTCCGGTTTCAACCAAATTTATGTTGCTGATACTGTCCAGTCATTATTACTTTTAATAAGCGGTATTAATTCTGAATCCTTACTCTATATGATTGATGCTCCTGCAGTTTGCTGGTATCATATTAACCTTCTCTACTTATAATCTACTAGTCCCCTAGCCTTTCATATTTACGTCTTGAGACAGGGTATCGCAGGCTGGTGACGTCAGTCTCTGTGGCTCAGTTTCATTTCAAGTACTTACAGGACCTCGATGTTGCTATTAGAGAGATCGGTATAACACCTTGAGTTCTCCCTGGTCTCTGTCTACCCTTTCCAGGGTGCCTAGGCCTACCATTGCTCAGTAGTCAGGACAATTTACATCTGCTTACAAGCATCAACTAATTTATTCCGTGTTAGACAAGAGCATTCAAAGTGTGGCTGCGTTCTGGTTGCTAATATTATTTTGATGTCTGGATCTGTTAAGCTAAAAGAATTCTTAATTCCCTTTAGCAAATGAAGCAGCTAGTTACCAAAATGAGATATCTATCAATGTAACAGGAAAAGCTGTGATTAAAATTACTGATTCCTAAAAGATTGTTGAGGATATAGTCGCTAACAAATTCAACAGAAGTGTTATTATACGATAAATATACACTTCTGTTGACAGACGAACTAAATGTAAAACGGTATGATATAATATAATCTACACTAACAAAATAGAAAATGCCGATTTATTACGATAAATGTTATATTACGTCATATTAACAATGAAACATTGCAGAGCAACCAGTCCAGTAAATGAATTACGCATTTATTTACATCTGAGCTGTGACACTTTTGGTTATTTTTCAGAATCATAATAATTTGGTTAACAATAAAAACTGAATAATCTTTTTTAGCTGTGTGGAAGGTATGTAATTTATAGCTCAATTACGTCACATTACCACTATTCCACAAACATTTATAATGTCTATAATTATTCTTTGATTTAGACGACTTTGTAAAATGACATGGAAGGAAGGAAATTATAAGCTTTCAGGTAATAGAGACTCATGTAACTATAAAACACTTTAACGTATCTAATTAACATAATCCCTTCACATATCTAGGAAGAATAGAAAAATGTTCTATTCTTTTTACTGAAGCAGAGACATGAAAGCAAATTGCAGTAAAAACATATTATGGTACATTAACGTCTCATATTAACCATTTAGCTGCTGCTCATCATATTGCATTCTTTGACCATGCTACTACCTGAACGTGTAGTGTTAGCAATTACGACATAGATTTGAGTCAGATCTCTCGTCAGAGGCAGATACAAAACTGGGATGACTTCCTACTATAAATGCATCAAACTATCGCCTGCCTACACTATTGTTCATTACTTTACTGCAAAAAATCAGGTGATTGTTGAGCATATTAGGTGCCAACTGCGTTGCACCATTGTTTAGCTACGAACGATGACCACTGACTCTAGCCACTTATCCTACGTCGTTGGTTGAAGACTACGTTCACAAATACATTGCATCATCCCCTCACGGAGATAGCAGTTATTTACAAATATTAATAACGAAGATAATTTGATGTACAACATAGTTTCAACAAACCAAATTATTTAATACATATTACGTAGGTACAATAGGTAACCCTTGGCTTCAAAAACAATGTATAAAAAACATTCGGTATTAAATTATGATGGGAACAACATGCGACAATAATCACAATATACTGCTGTTACGTTACAGGCTGGATAGATCTTTTTTTATGTTGTATTAAAAACACATCCAACCATTAGGATCGCTAAGAACTGTATGTAATAGAGCAATCAGGCATACGTTCTGGAGCAAAGGCATAAACCCCTTTAATCGTAAAATATTATGTATGCTTATTAAGTACGTAAAAAATGTTAGAAAGGTCATAGTATGTTAGCTAAATCGTTACAAATACCCTAGTATGCTAACAATTCTGTGCGAGCATCAGGGACCACCGTCCTGCACGCTTTGGGATGTTATGTGCCATAGCGAAGATTGCAGGTACAGACATGATATCTGAATTTCATTCTAAGGCGTCGTAGTGGCATCCATCTACGTCTGCATATAAGTCTATAACGTGCAAACCATTATAAAGTGCATGAGAGAGGGTACGTCCCATTGTAGCAGCTATTTAGACATTTTCCCTTGCCATTCACTTATGGAGTGAGAGAAAAATAATTGTTTACATGCCTTTGTGTACGCTGTAATTAACCGAGATTAGTCCTCAAGTACCCTAAGAGAGCGATGGGTAGGCGGTTCTAACATTTTCCTACAGTCACCATTTAAAAACGGTTGTGGAAACTTGTTTAGAAAATTTCTCAGGATAGTTTCCGTTTTTCTTTAAGAATCTGCCCGTTCAGCTTTTTCAACACCTCAGTGCCACTGTCAAGCGTGTCAAACAATCCTGTGACAATTTATGCTGCCCTTCTCTGGAGATGTTCAGTGTACCCGGCTAGTATGTGTCACATATACTTGTACAATATATTAGGATGGGTAACATGAGTTATTCGTAAGCAATCTCCATTATTGACTAATAGGTTTAAGTAGTTCTAAGTTCTCGGGGACTGATGACCTCAGACGTTAAGTCCCATTGTGCTCAGAGCCATTTTGAACTAACGACGTGTATGTTAGTAATGTTGAAGTTTGCATCAGTAGAACTACAGTGAGTGTTCCAGTATTAATAATTTTATCAGTGTTATGTATTCAGGCAGCATATTAAATTGTCACTGTTTTAAGATATGCGACGCTTTAGATGTGCCGAGAACGGTGATGTAGACGTTCAGTGCTCACATTTCATCGGATCATCTTTGAATTTATGTCTCTGAACATCATTCTGTCTTTATACATTGCAGTTACTGCAGCCTCCTGCGTAAACCATTCCGTATTTGTCATTTTGAGCTATGATGGAATCACAACATAATTTTTGATTGCTGGGGAGTGTGAACCAAGTGAACGGTGAAATGGTGTCCCATTATTTCGCACGGGAATTTCATGACATAGAATTCTCCTGCAGTTTAGCCAGCGACATTTATCGACAAGCACTTCTCATGAACGACGAACAACATTTCAAACCCACATAAAATCTGAAAGTAACGTTCAGCGGCTCATCCAGCGACTTGCGGACACTTACGGAATCATAAGCAACGATCACGTGTGATTTCGGTTTACCTCGTAGAACGCGCTTGTCGTTAATAGACCAGTAAAGGTTATACCGAGTGGAGATCTAAATTGAAAATTGTATTTGATGAATAGCATCAGAAGCCTTAATCCATGCCCTTGTTAACGGAATCCAATCGAAGTTCACAATATGCATAATTCTGCGCAGATATGATCGCGGACTTCTTGTTCAGAGACGAGTGGGCGGCGTGAACCAGAGACATCGATGAGTTTATGAATAGCTCGACAGGGCTTGGAGTGCCTAGATTAGCGCTGTAGGGTCGAATACAGTAGGATGTCTTTGAGTTCATTCCTTTAACACGTTTCTGCTGTTTCCCTTGTAAGCCATTCACTTTTTCCCGTTTTGTGTTTGTAATGAAATTGGAACACGATTCGTGATTGCAGTGAAGTGTGAACCAAGAGAACGGAGAAATGAAAACCTATTATTTCACACGGGAATTTGATGACATAGTATTCCCCTACGGTTTAGCTAACAGCAGTGGGTTATCGACAAGCACAGTCATGTACGATGAACGACATTTGAACCCTGCATTCCAACTCAAAGTGAAGGTCAGCAAATTCATCCAGTGACTACCAGACAATGACGGAATCATAAGAGACCAACACAAGTGATAGCGGGTTACCTCGAAAAATGAGCATTTCGTTTATCGAGCAGTGAATGTTGTGCCGAGTAGAAGGCGAAACTGAAATAAATTATCTGATAAGTAAGTGTTCCAGAAGTCTTATGCCACGCCCTTCCTCACAGAATTTCAACAAAACTTACAATGTACAACATTCTCCGCAAAACCGATAAAGGACCTCTTGCTCTGAGACCAGTGGGTGACGTGAACAAGAGAGTACGATGATTGTTTCACAACCTGGACCGGGCTGGGAGTTCCTAGCTTTGTTCTGTAGTTTCGAAAACCGTAGGTCAGTAAATGTCTAAGTGGCGCAATACTATCAGAGATACTATCCACCTGCAGATGGCGTGTGGGATACTCACGAGGGTATTGTGCTTAGGGAACTTTGCGTCCACCTCACCCTGATGAGCTGGCGAATCATTCGCAACAACCTACAAGAGTTGAAACGTACTGGCAGATTAAAAGTGTGTGCCGGAACGAGACTCGAGTCTTATTTCGACCTACAAGGGTTGATAGCACTCGTAAAATGGTGTGGAGTCTACACTATAGATGTTTATGAAATTTATGTAAAAATCAAAGATGACAAAGGTAAGATTTATTGTGGCAAATGCAAGCGTATATCGAAAGCACAAGCGTATGGGAAATAGAAGTGCTGTATTTATCGCAAGGGACAACAAACTCGGATCAGCTGAGATAAACTGGAGCTGTAGCCCAAATTATTTCCTCACGACTCAGAATCAATTTTGGGTATATTCTTATAACTCGATCTACCTATTAACCACAGGACTCACTCCCAGATGTGACTGATAAGTTCAAACTCAAATGCATCTCGCTTAATTTTTTTCCCATTCAGACTGTCGTCAATAGAAAAGCTTGTAACGATACAGATATGGATAGGAATAATTATACATTTCTTAGTGTTGGTCATGGTAAAACACCTCGTTTATCATTGCTCAATGCCTTTTCTAAAAAGTACCTACCTTAGATGGTTCGCAATGCCATTAGAGATGGGAATATACTAGATCTAATGGCAATAAATGCACCAGACTTCTCTGAGGATGTTTATACTCAGAATGGTATCACTGATAACTTGCCGTTTGTATATGAGGCAGTAGTGAAAGCGAGATACTTGGGGAAAACGTAAGTAAACTCTTTATTATATCGAGAGTAATCGCCATAACTGTGAAAACATTTGTCCTACTGCTGGACAAGTCTGTCACTGACCTTATGGATAAATGTCTGCGGTTGTCTGTGGTATCATGAATGTACCAAGTTGTGCTCATCTTCGCCCCAATGAAAGCTATCACCAGTAATCTCTTTCTTCAGTCCTCCTAAAACATGGAAATCACGTGCGGAGATATCATGATCGAATGGAGGATGTGTAATAGCTTCCAGAGAAACTTCTGCAGTGTATTTGTAACAAGCCTAGCATAATGTGGACAGGCATTTTGTTGCCATGGTTATTTCGTGTACGCTGCAGAAGTGATTTGGTAAGCCCTTGCACATCCGCCATACAGAGAAGACATCTCCCCTAGTGGTTTCCATATTTTCTGAATCCTGAAGATGGATGTTCATCAACGCCGATCTGCTCCGTAAGAAGAGACACAGGTCTGTGTACAATCATGTTCCTTAGCCAGATGTATGCAGTTTTTGATCATGAGGCTAGTGATAAATGAAAAATGAAGCTGAAACTAGGAAGTGGTGTATCGTAGACGGGCATGGGGCATTTCATTTTGTTGATATAAATGATAATTTTGCGGACTTGGGAAAATATTCTGTGTAGAAACAGTTTGAATGTGTAACGTGATGAAGAGTATTATATTCCGGAGACAAATGAAGTAGTTTGAGCGAGCAGAGACGGTTAAAACGAAGACATTTCCAGCTACTTATCATATCAGAATCCTTGCAGAGAAATACAAAGTTTTTCAAGAGACATGCTAACTTCGTAATTATTTTACGAGAACGCACGACAGAACTGGACAAGTCGTAGAGATTTACCTAAATACCTGCATAAAAGCCATTTTGTCCACGTTGGGATCAGTGAACTTCGCGTCCGTTGATTAAAGTTGTTGTATGACGCAACGAGTGCTATTTGCGTCATTCAAAATGGCTCTGAGCACTATGGGACAAAACATCTGAGTTCATCAGTCCCATAGACTCATAACTTCTTAAACCTAAGGACATCACACACATCCATGCCCGAGGCAGGATTCGAATCTGCGACCGTAGCAGCAGGGCGGTTCCGGACTGCAGCTCCTAGAACCGCTCGGCCATAACGGCCGGCATGCGTCATTCACTAGCTACATAAATATTATTACGATTCTATATCATTATCTGTTTTATGTGATTATTAGTGTTTGTGTGTATGTGTGTGTGTGTGTGTATGTGTGTATGTATAATGAAGTGATCTGTCGTAGTCGAGAGCAGATGTGAGGCTAGCCACGAGTAGTTTAGAAGAACGTATTTGTGTTCTACTGAATTATTTTGGTGATACATTAGTAGGTTTTGTGTTCACATTTCGTGAGTATTCGTTGACAGTGACGTACATCCAGTGATACTGAAGTGTGCCTCAGTATTACTAGAGGGAGTATTCCAACATTAATAATTTTATCAATGTTATTTAGCCGGTCAGGTGTATTTAATAATTACTATTTTAAGATTTGGACCACTTTTGTTGTGTCGAGAGTGCTCTATACCTAATGGTGTTAGGGTTCATTGCTAACATTTTATCAACTTATCTCTGCGTTTAGTTCTGTGAAGATGTCGATGTTATCATACATAGAAATCATTGTTGTCTCCTACGTAAGACATTCTGTATTTCGTTGTTTTCAGTTTGTGGAGGAGTCTATAATCAGGAGTCCCATCCATCTAGCTGATGGTCAGTGGGATGCTCATGAGCCTCCGTTAGTTTACACCCCAACGTTTATCCAGAAAACAATGTCTTCACATAAAAAGGTTTCAAATGTGAAGCGAAAACATATCTTCCGCCACCATCCCCACTTTTTAAAATCGTGTTTTTATGCTCCTCTTAGTTGCTCCAGTTGCTCTGAATGTTACTTCAGAACAACATTCACCAGAACACACTAATTGAAAATCGGTTCTTTGTACGCTGACTGTTACTTCGAGTCAGTTCGCTAGTAGTCTAGAGTTGGTAACCAAGAAAATTTTTTTGTCCTAGTCCTCTCTTTTTGAATAGCTGGTGTCTGTAAAGTGTGCCTTTAGTTACTCAACGTAATCCGAACATTACTCGAAAAGTACTATCCCGACAAAGAAATAGTACTCAAATAGAAATTAAACCACATTTTTATCAGCTGCCCTTATTACACTTTTGTCCGTTTTTCATTGCTGTGTGTTTCTGTAGTTGTTCTGAACATAGTATCCTCTGGTTCAACACTGCCGACCAGTAAACTGTATTGAAGTGGAAACCATACCAATTTTCTTATTGGCCTATCTTTTTATGCAGAATTCTAGTTTCTAAATTTGTTGTGACTTACTCTAGTTCTCAACAGTCTACAGAACGTCATTTTTGAATAGTGAATAACAATACTAATAATATGGATTCGGTGTTGACGTTTGCTCCCCTGTAGATAATAACATTTTTGGGATCGTTTGAAAGTTTCCGTCATCCTCTGTATTCTTCCAAAATAGTATTTTAAAGCATCACAAACGCTGCAGATGAGTGACGTCAATTCTTTCCACAAGTCACTTTAGAAAATGAAATTCCTGTAAGGAAGTGCTGAGCATACGTTCCTAATTTTACAGGTATGTCTAGTTTGTTCCCTTAGGATTTCCTGCTAGTTAGCACTGATAGCGGTTCTTCCAACATTTCGCAATGTTCCTTGTGTCTGCACCCACCCTATTCAATCTTTCATTTCACAAGCTCTGCAGGCTACGAAGAGAAAGAGACGGGAATGTCTCCTGCAAATTGAAATACGTCGCAATAGAACTTTGATACTTCTATGATTAATGTCTGCCATAACAAGTGTTCGGTGACATCAAGGGTAGTACTATCATCCAATTACTAGACTCTCGTGCTTCGATCAGGTAGACAACAGGTGACAAGCTCACGTATTTACCTGAATATCAGTGCTGTAAACAGCAATTCTGATGAGAATGTATTTATAAGCCCTAAAAATATTTACATGCTTCAGCAAAAAGTCATTATAATTCCGTGTCGGAAGTGCTTGAATTCCACGTCGTCAACATTAAAATCGAATGCTCTGTTGCTAAACGTCTGGACAGATACCCTGTATGAGAAACTGTGGGAGAAAAAGTCGACGCCATGAACTATCGCAGTCGGAGTTTGGACTGTACCTTTAGATCGAAGGTAGATGTGAAAAATGTCGAAACAGTTTATCGGGAATTGTTGTTTCGACTGATCTTTAGTATATAGTAAGAAGCGTCACCTAAAAGGAAAAGGAAGAACTCATGTTCCAGCAGAAATGGTAGCCCGCAATATCTTATCTGGCATCTGGCCCAGAATCGAGGAAAATCAACTAACGAAATTTGGAGACACTGAGCTTCCGCAATTACCAACAAATTGAGTTTCAAGTATGACAAAACAAGGGCTCCAAACTGCAATTTTTGGATTGACAGGATGCGATGTGATTGAAAATTTCGCGGTCGTGACGTCCGGACTCACAACGGTGAAATACACTCGATCGGTCAACATCCATAGGACGTCCATTATTGTATGCAAGAACAATTTGCTGAGTTCGTGAAGTATTCACAATACATCTGTATAGATTGAACAGGTTCACTAGTAAAAAGATTGAAGAAACTGACGGGAGAACTCAGTTCGCACATCTATCTTTATCAAATCGTCACAGAAACCCCTGTTTCCAGACTTCGCGTCTTTCAGATGTTGAGCGAGTCCCAAAACACAGATTCCATTCAATACTGGCTTAATGAAAGTATTCATTTGCTTAGCAAGCACAATACAAAATTTCCAATAGAAAACGCTCTGTCTGCAATTTCGACAAAGCACTATTGGCTGCTATTCTAATGGCGTTTGGAGACAGTCGAGATCTGAAAGTTTATTTATCTCAAAAAAATGGTTCAAATGGCTCTGAGCACTATTGGACTTAACATCTGAGGTCATCAGTCCACTGGAACGTCGAACTACTTAAACCTAACTAACCTAAGGACATCACCCACATCTATGCCCGAGGCACGATTCGGACCTGCGACCGTAGCGGTCGCGCGGCTCCAGACTGAAGCGCCTAGAACCGCTCATTATTTATCTCTGTGTTTTAATTGTTTGGCGATTCATTACTTTGATATGATTTTCAAGAAATAGTGAAATATTCCGTCATAGTTTCTAACAGCCAAAGTGTATGGTATTCACAAAGACGACTATCCCTATTGGCTGAGAAAGCATTCTGCGCGACGTAACGAGAGGAGAACTGGCCATCTCCAGAATAGTGGGAAACAAAGAAAAGAAACATGAAAAATGAAGAAATTTAAACAACAGAGTATTTTGATGATAACGACTACAACGATTGCGAATCCAGAATTGTTCAATGGGCTACTACGTTAGTTAATTAGTCATTAAGAGAAGCCGAATGTAGGTACTTAGCATTCACGGGGCATGATATCTATCTTTATTACGGCCAGCTGCAGGGCGAAGCATCATGGCAATCGTATATTTTCTCCTCTTTATTCAGCTATTAGGATACCCATATTTTAATTTGGGACTACAAATGCCGTCTCGTCCGCAGTAGAGGGGGAATTTATCAATCTGACACGTCGTTTGTTACTAAATGAGACTTGCCCAAAGGCAGGTGACAACTTCGTAACTCTTCATTTGATATCTCTTTCAGGACATCCCAAGCCAGCATGGTCCAAAGAAGTCTACAATGATTCAACGAACACTGACCAGTTCGCTACTGGTTAATATAAACTACATGAAGTGTAAACGTCACATAGTGTTTTATTGAATGTACATACCTATCGAACTGTTAATGTTGCAGAACCAGTAGAAAAAATGAGCAGACACTGTACTGAAAAAGTCGGAGGTGGTAACAGAACACCCTGGAAACCGTTATACTAAAGATGGAGTAGATTCATCGATAGATAACTCCCACGAATTAACACTTGAACACAAGTGGCTCAATAAAAATGGCCCTCAAAGAACGAAGAGTACTTAATTGCTTCCTCGTTATGAGTTACAGATGGCCACATCTTGTAAATCTAGAAAGTTCGGTACCAGTGTTCTACTGAATGCTTATATTTTGGGGTCGATTAGTTACAATGCCGATGAATTGCTGCGCTAATACTTCTGGATTTGACAGTATTGTGCAGTTACAGGCCACCACATGTACTTATGATTGCTTTCAGAAGACAGTTCAAACCACACCGTCAGATGCAATGAATCTTGTATAGCCATTTGTGCAAATGGCATCATGCAAACAGATTTACATTGAACGAGCAGGACTCTTAGCTAGCATTTCAAGCTTAGTTAAACAAGGAAATCTATTGAGGGTAAATACCAATGACGCCAATTCTGATATTTGTTCGATTGGGATTTTAAAGATGAGTGAACTGGGGGTCTGAGAGGAAAATGTGTCAGATGTAAGAGAGAGAGAAAATACTAAGGCAACCTACTAGGAACTTTAGACTTTGATACGATTTGCAAACGTGAATATGATAAACTAGCGGCACAACAATACTACAAAGAGGCAATACTACGTCCCATTTGTAATGGATAAGACGACATGAGCGTCAAATACCGCCCGCACGTGTTTGACGAGAACATAGGAGATACTAACGTTACAGTGAGCGTCAAATCTTTTCCGTACAGTATGACTCTCAGCGTATCTACGTACACTTTGGTAGCTATTGTTAATTATTGTTGAGGCGGTAATGTAAGGTAAGTAGCGCATTATATAACCATTATAAAAGTTGGTGGAGAATTGTTTGAATTTAACACTGTGAAATCAACACGTATAAATGAAGATCACTTGCTCAATCCAGTCTTTTGTCTTTACGTCAGGACGTAAATACAGTATTACACCAACATGACGCAGAGATTCTTGTTTTACTAAAACTGTCGCATTAAGAACACGATACGGCTTTCAGAAAACACTACCAAAAACCGAAAAAATAAAGAAATTAGCAATGACGTCGTAGGTAAATGTTTATAGTAACATTAATGGCAGGTTGTAGTACAGCAACTAAAGTGAGTCGTATAATTTGCCTTAAACACTTTTGCGTACTTCTTCAAAGGGATAAAAGGCATAGACGGGAATCGCTTCACTTCTCGTTTGTCATTAAACATATGATGATTCCAGTGAGATATGTATCATTATAAGCATACAAATGATAAAAATGGTCAAAATGTGAAAAAATGTAAAAAACGTATAGAAACAAACCAAATAGTCTATACAGTGAAGGAGAGGATACGTTATTAATAAGATCAAGCCAAACACATAGGAAAAAAATTAAAAAAAGGAAAGATAACTGATTACATGCACATGGTCCTACCTGCATGCTCTTACGCTGAAAAATTACCCACGTCAGTGAAAGAGCAACTGAAGCTAATCTGAACGTGTGTCATTTTTGGCTATTTTTCCAAAAATTGAGGGCTGGCTCAAGATATGGGTTTGGTTCCAATTTCAGCACTGTTTGTCCGGAAATACTGTTGCTCTGAAGCAACGTTCAGAGCAGTTACTTCAAATAAGTGCAGGCACTAAAAATTCCGATTTTTTTTAAAGTGGTGGCACGTGAGATAACCTGTTTTTGCTTCCCATTTGGAGACTGTTTATCTGTGGACATTATTATTTTGGAGCAGCGTTCTTATATTTGTTTGCTTGCTTTCAAATTTATAGACGTGTTCTTCTGGAGTAACGTAGAGGAAGACAACAGAATTTTAAAGCAATATGAGAACTTCAAAAATCTTTTACATTTGAGGCTTAACTTTCCTGACGCAGTCAGGAGAGTTTCTTAGCCTTGCCTACATTCCATCCGCTTCACCCTGACCCGCTGCCAAAGCAACGTACAATGACTGGAAGCACTCGTAAGAAGATGTGGTGTTCACACGATACAATATACTGAAATTTAGGTACCAATCGAAACTGACTGGGCTGACAGTTTTTGTGGCAAATGAAAGTGAATATTGAAAGCATATTCGTCCGTGAAATGGAAGTAGAATATTTATCGCGACTGAGAAAAAACTTGGTATCATTTACATAAGAACTGAAGCTACATGCCAGATTATTCGGGCAAAACACAGAATGAAGTCAGAGCATAATCTTATAACTGTATCTAGTCACTGACCACCGAACCCAAGCCCAGAGGTAAACGAAAACTTCAAAGAAAACTCATCTCGCCAAACCGCATGTACTCAGTCATACCATAATGCATGCAGGTATCGTTAGAAATAATTGTACTTTCATAAGTGTTGGTCACAGTAAGACACTCTTGCTGAACATTTCTGTATACCTGTTCTCAAAGGTACCTACCTTTGATAGTTCCGGAGCCAACTCGTAAGTAAATATATTCAATATGATGGCAGGTAATGGACTAGATCTGTCAGAGGACGTTCATACTCAAATGTTATCAGTGATTTTATTGCGGTTGTATAAGAGGCAGCCCATTAGAGCGAGACCGTTAAAAAAGAGCATACTGTTTAATATTTCAGGAGGAAATTCCATAACAGTTACATCAATTATGCTGCTGTGAGACAAGACTGTCATAGCCAGTATGGAACAATGTTTGCCGTTGCCTATTGCATCGTGACTGTCCCAAGACGTGCTCCTCTTTGCTCAAAGCAAATCGATGGCCACCAAAGTCCTCCTTCAATCTGCCAAAACACGTAAATCACATGGGAAGAAATCGAGCTCTTTTGGAGGTTGAGCAAGGACTTGCAACGCAAATTGTGCACCGAACTCAAAACAAGCTTAGAAATATTTGGACGGGCATTTTGTGGCCATGGTTATTTAGACTACGCTGCAGAAGTTTCGTGGTCTGCCCTTACATTTCCTCCAGGCAGTCTGGAACTCAGCGATTTCCATACGTTCGGGTACGTGAGGAAAGATATTTGTGGTCATCATTTTGCTATGTAGGAATAGATACAGGCCTGGCACAAAAGTGATTACTTAGGCAAATCTGGGCAGATTTGCATTACGAGCCAAATTATAAATGAATAAACTAGTTAAAGCGCAAATATGGCAGTTTGAGGACGGGCAGAAGGACGTGTCGGTTTATTTGTGAAGAAAGTAATATTGAGGTAGTATTGTATTCAGTAATAGTGGGAACGTGTTACGTGGAGAAGACAATTGCAGTACCATGAAAATGGAAGAAGCTTAAGTGTGTAGAAACGTGTGAGACGATGAAGTTTCCAGTTATTTATCATAGCACCACCGTTTCAGTGGAAAAGCAAATTTTCAGAGAAGACACGATTTCTTCGAAATTGTCAACAGAGAAAAGAGGACAATAGATAAAGAGACATAAGACGTAAAATTGAAACTGAAGGTTCAGCAGAACGTCGTCTCGATAATCTTGTGTTTACTGCGTCGAAGACTCCAGACATCGAAAGTGAGAGAAGGGACTTCCCGACCTCACAAAACGAGAATATACGATGCACCAACGTGCACTGTGTACGAAATAGATGAACTCGTTATTTTAAGTATCGAAACAGGAGGTGACTGAAGTACAATTGTTATCAATGAACTTTCCGAACCAAGACGATTCACTGGAGGAACAGTGTGAATTAATAGCATTTTTGTGAATTAATTTATTCGTTTTCGATATGACCCATCGTCAAATTATCCTCCTCCCATGGACATACTATTTACTTTGGCTCCTGCGATATCCAGCTGCTGCAGGAGATTCGTCTCAGGTGAGGGAGCTACTACATTTCCCTACTGACAGCCATTATTTTCGACACATCAGTGGCTATTTACATTTGAGCTAAACAAATTGTAGCACACTACACGTAGAGATAAATGACAATGAAGAATAACGAAGCTAAGTTACCTCAGGACTAGAGCAATAAACACAAAATATATCCGACTTTTCACAAGGACGCATAATTTATACGTAGTCACTACTATTTAAATAAAGCAATGAACTCATGCTTCCGTGAAACCAAAATGTAAATAAATCATTACTTATTTCAACAGCTGACATAAGCAATTTCAGTATTTACGTTTGTTTTGTAAATTCTGTTTATTTTATCACTTCTCAGCTAATTGTATTATCAAAACTGAACTTAACTATCATGATTCCATACTCTACAGCCATATTGTTTCGATAAACATTTGAAGTCTCAGGTTTGAGTCTCACTGATCTTTTAATACAGCATGTTCAATAATTTTCGGTAATTCGTTTTAATTCATACATTCGTAACTCTCCTTATAAGAAATGAAGCAAACTGTGTTTACACAAATCACTTCATTCGTCGAAAGAGTTAAATTATTTATCCTTCTAAATACCTACATAAATAATATTACGATTCTACTATATCCGTACTTACTTTATGTGCTTATGTGTGCATATCCGTGTGTGGAATCAAGACATATGCTATAGCCAAGAGAAGAAGCGGTGCTACCCACGTGTAGGTTATTGTTCTGGTCTTCAGTGCAAAGACTGGTTTGATGTAACTCTTCATGCTACACCAACCTGCACAATACTCTTTATCTCCGAGTAATTGCTTTTACCTTCTATTTTCTGAATCTGCTTACTGTATTCAAATCTTCGTTTCCCTTTAATACTTTCAGAATAGGCTTCCTGACACCTCCCGAATGTTTATCCCAAGAGGGTGCCAACATCATTTAACCATACCAGCACATCAAGGTCGTTTTGGATGGTCTTAAAAGGCCAGATCAGTGAGTCATCGAGACTGTTGCCAATGCAACTACAGAAAATGCTGGTGCCCCTCTTGGGGAACCATTACACCTGTGGTACGGCTATGTATCACTAAGGCACTCACGTCCTCCCACCAGCAGCAAGGTTTATAGTTCGTTGGGGGGGGGGGGGCGGTTGGGAGGGGCTGCGGACGTGTTGGTCAGCCGAAAGTATTTGTGTAGTAATAAATAATTTTGGGGATACAGTAGCAGGTTTGTTGATGGCATTTCGTGATTGTTGATTGACAGTTATCTGTACTGAGAAATATTAAAGTGTGCTTCAATAGTACTAGAGCGAGTGTTCTTGTATTAATATTTTAATCCACGTTATGTGTTCCGACAGAGTGTTAATCTATAACACTTGTAATATAGTAAGGTGTGCACCATTTTTATTGTGCTGAGAAATGTCTGTACTCATTAGTGTTCACATTTACTGTTGACACCTTGTCAGCTTGTCTCTGAGTTTAGTCTTCTGAACATGTTTCTGCTTTAATACATACCAATTATTTGTGCCTCCTACGTAAGAAATTCCGTATTTGTCGTTTTGAGTTTGTGGTGGAATCAGAATATGATTAGTGAGAGCTGTAGAATGCGAACCAAGTAAAGGGTAAAATGATGTCCTACAACTCGACACGAGAAATTGATGACATAGTATCCTCCCACGGTTTAGCCAACGGCAGTTATCGATAAGCACTTGTTACGTAGAACAGACGACATTTTAATCCCGCATTCCAGCTGAAAGGAAAATTCATCAGGTTACTATGGCAACTTGTCGACACTGACTGAATCATAAGCAAAAAACACAAGTGAAAACGGTAATGCTAGCAAAATTCGGAAGTAGCTTATGAACCAGTGAGTGTTGTACCGAGTTGATGAGAGACGCGAAATTGGAGAAAATGAATTTGATGAACAGGCGCTGCAGAAGTTAAAATCCACGCCCTTGCTCACGGAGGTTCAACGAAATTTGCAATATGCAGCTTTCTCCGCAGATCTGATCGAAGACCCCTTGTTGTGCGACGAGTGGGAGGTGTGAACCAGAGACTTTGAAGATTGTGTTACAACCTGGACGGAGCTGGGGCTTAATAGATTAGCGCTGTGCGGCCTTGGTAAATGGGTCAGTGGCGCACTACAAACCGAGATCAGATGTATCTAGCTGATGGTGTGTCGGATACTCATGAGGCTTTTTTAGCCTAGGCGAAATTCCATCAACTTCACCCTCATCAGTTGCCGATGCATTCACTACATCGTACAAGGATGGGCAGAATTCGTGAAAAGGTGTTGAGTACACGCGATATACGGTACAGAAATGTAGGTAAAAATAGAAATTGACAGCGGTGATAATTTTTGTTGTAAATGTAAGTGTAAATCGAAAGAATAAACGTGTGGTAAGTGGAAGTAGTGTATTTATCGCAAGAGCCAACAAACTCAGATCTCGTTGAGATACAAATTGAAGCGGCATGCCAAAAAATTTAGGCAAGACTCGGTATCTATATCGGCAAAGTCTTATAACTGGATATATTTACTGCCCACCTGACACACGCCCAGATGTAACCGAAAATTTTAAAGCCAAACTCATCTCGGTAAAGTGTATGTTCCCCATTTATACTGCCCTGTTTGGAGAAGATTTTAATCATAGCTGTATCGTTAGGAATAATTAAACATTTATAAGTGTTGGTCATGGTAAGGCACATTGCTGAACGTTGCTAAAGGTCTTTTCTAAAAGTACCTAGTTAGCTCGGATACACACTCGTGATGGAGATTTATTCGATCCAACGGCAATAAACTGACTAGACCTGTATGAGGATATTTATACTCAGAGTCGTATCACTGGCCTTGAGGCGGTTATATAAGTGAGAGCCAGTGGGAACACGTTATACCAAGGACTGCTCCTCTACGTCAGAGGCTAATCGATGGCCACGAATGTCTTACTTCAGTACTTCAAAAACACGGAAATCATTTGGGAGAGATCGGGATCGAATGGCGAATATGTAAGGGTTTCTTGAGGAACATCTGCAGGATATTCAGCTTAACAATATGAAGATGAGCATAAGGTTGGGATGGTTATTTCGAGTGCACTGATCAAGTTTCTTGGTAAGACATTACACATACTCATTACTGCCCTAACTTCTGGCCTTCCGATTTCCATATTTTCTGGGCTCTGAAAAAAGATATTCGTGGCCGAAGATGTGCCCGAGACGTACATATACACCCCTGGATAGGATCGCGATTCCTTAGGTGCATCTGCATAAATTTTTGTTACGAGTCAAGCGATAACTGAGAAAGGTAATAAAAGCACCAAAGTGGCAGTTTAAGGACGTGTCTGTGTATCAGTGAATGAATGATAATTTTACAGAAATGAGGTAGTATTCTGTGTAGCATATAAATGGAATGTGTAACGTGGAGAAGAAAACTGCAGGACGGTGACCATGGAAGCACTGCGCCTGCCGAGACGGGTGAACCAAAGAAGTTTCCAGCTGATTATTGTAGCAGCATCGTTGCAGTGAAACAGCAAATATTCAGGGAAGACACAATTTCTTCGAAGTTATCGGAAGCAAATAAAACACATAAATAGAAAGCAGACGTAAGAGATACGTTTCAGCACTGAAGATGCAGCAGAACATTGGCTCCATAATTCTTTGTTTCTTGCGTCGAAGCTTCCGGACATCTAAAGTATGAGAAGGGACGAATCGATCTCACAAAACGAGTATGCACACTACAGCAACCGGAAAAGTGTACCAAAAAGATATACTCGTTATTGTAACGAAGGAAGCATTAGGTCGACTAGACTACAATTCTTATCAGCGATCTTTACAGCTCAAGACGATGCACAACAGCAACAGTATGAATTAATGGCATTTCTCTGAATTAATTTGTTCGTTTTCGATGCCAACTATCTTCAGCTTATCGTCCTCCCGTGGACATCTGATTTACTATGGTACCTGCGTTATTCCGCTGCTGCACGTGATTCTCTTCGACACATCAGTGGCTAATTACTTTCGAGCCAAACAGACTTCACGTAGAGCTAAATAACAATGAAGAAAACTGAATAAATCATTTCAGAACAATAACAATAAATTGAAATATATTCGATTTTTCACTCTGACGCTTGATATTCTCGCTGTCAGATGCTTTATCTCACTACTTAAATTAAGAAGTGAAATCGTGCTTACCTGAGAGCAAAATGTAAAATGTAAAATGAATCTTTGCTGTTTCTTTCCGCTGGCATAAGTAATTTGGAACTTTAAATATGATGTCATAAAATTCGTTTATTTAATCACTTCACATCAAATTGTATTATCAAAAGTGAACTTAACTAACATGGTTCCACTTTCTGCAGTCTTAAATTTTCGATAAATTTTTCATGTCGCAACTATCGTTCTGATCGTAATTTGAAATTATATTGCTCTATGTTTTTCAATAATTCGTATTAATTTATCAGTTCTTAACTTTCCTTATGGAAAATGAAGCGAATAATGTTGACGCAGAGTACTTCAGTCGTCGAAACAGAGATGTTATTTATTTATCTATCTAAATAGCTACCTAAGTACTAATACGATTCTGTATCTGTACCTGCTTTCTATGATTATGTGTAAAAATTGTTGCGTTATCAAGTCACATGCCATAGTCAAGAGCAGCAGGAAAGTTAGCCACGTCTAGGTAAGGCCAAACTGTTTGTTTGCTAACGAATTGTTCTGGCGAAACACTAGCGTGGTTGTTGGAGGCATTTTATTAGAGTTCATTGACAGTGTCGTATATCCAGTGATATTTAAGTGGGCTTCAGAAGTACTACAGCCAGTGTTCCAGTAATACCATACAATTGTAAGGTATTAAGATGAGCACCACTTTCGTTGTGTTGGGAACTGTCTGTTCTCAGTGGTGTTGAAGTTCATTGTTCACGTCTTGTCGGTTTCTCCGTAACTTCAGTTCTCTGAACATGATTCTGCTTTCGTACATAGTAATTACTGCTGCCTCCTACGTAAGCAATTCCATTATTTGTCGTTTTGAATTTGTGATGGAATTAGAAAAAGGATTCGTGAATGTGAGGTGTGAACCAAGTGCACTGTCAAATGTAGTCCTACTATTTCACACGGCAATTTAGTGACGTATTATTCTCCAAAGGTGAAGCCAACGACACTAATCGACAAGCACTTTTCATGTACGACGAACGACCTTTTATTACCGCATTCCATTTGAAAGTAAAGTTCAGCAGGTTCATCCAGCGACTTGCATGCAGACACCCATTTATAGGCAACAAACACAAGTACTGCAGATCTCTTCTCCATGTTACTAAATATAATTATTTACTTCATAGAATATTATCTCATTTCTGCAAATAACCACTTTGTTCCCTAACGAACTGACACGTCCATCTGCCATCTTTCAATTGCCATTGCACTGCCTCAACTGCCATACTCATTTTCCACTTGCCTTGTAATAAAAATTTGTGCAGATTGGCCTAACTAATCACGACGTCAGGAGCAAAACTACGGCCACGCATATCTTCCTTCAAGGGTCCAAAAATATGTAAATCGGGTGGGGAGATTTCGGGTCTTTATGGAGGATGTGTAAGGGTTTAGAAAGAACTTCTTCTTCGCAACTAATTGCCCGTCCGCATAGTGCTAAGCTATTTTTAATACTCTGCAGAAGTTTTGCTCGAAGTCCTTTCACACTCTCCATACGATCCAGATCCCTCCCTGTGTGATTTCCATGTTTTTGGAGGACTGAAGAAAGAATTTTGTGGGACTAATTTGCATTTCACAGCCGGCCGCGGTGGTCTAGCGGTTCTAGGCGCTCAGTCGGGAACCGCGGGACTGCTACGGTCGCGGGTACGAATCCTGCCTCGGGCATGGATGTGTGTGATGTCCTTAGGCTAGTTAGGTTTAATTAGTTCTAAGTTCTAGGCGACTGATTACCTCAGAAGTTAAGTAGCATAGTGCTCAGAGCCATGAACCATTTTTTGCTTTTCACAATGAGGAGTACGCCTTTCTACACTAATGATACTATAGGTACCCCAATCATATTTCCATAATGGCGTTGACAGTCTCCTCTTACATCAGGATACATGTTTTAAGAGTTATAGTAAAAACTCTTGAAATAAAAAAGAGATTACAAACAGTTTCCTCGGCAATCTCTCTGACAACCGCCTCAAAGTCACTGATACCATTTTGAGTGCGAACATCCTCAGTCAGTATATTGATTTACTGCCATTACATCCAATATATCTTCCTCACGAGTAGGCTTCCGAACTATCTACAAAATGGTTCAAATGGCTCTGAGCACTATGGGACTTAACTGCTGAGGTTATCAGTCCCCTAGAACTTAGAACTACTTAAACCTAACTAACCTAAGGCGATCACTCACATCCACGTCCAAGGCAGGATTCGAACCTACGACCGTAGCGGTCACGCGGTTCCAGACTGTAGCGCCTAGAACCGCTCGGCCACTCCGGCCTGCAACTATCTATACTGTGTACCTTCTAGGAAATGTGTTTAACAATTTTGAGCGTGGTGTCTTACCGTGACCAACTCTCACAAATGTTTAATAATTCCTATCCATATCTTTGCGATTAAAATCTTCTATAATCAAGACAGTGAGAATGAGGAACATGCATTCTTAATAGATTCTTAATATTTCCATCGCGAGTGGTCTTCCAAACTATCTAAAGTAGGTGCTTTTGAAAACGGCATTTAGCAATGTTTAGTGACGTGTCATCCCATGGCCAACACATACAAGTGTTCACTTATTAACATCGATATCAATACGTTTAAAACTTCAGTGGTAGCAATATGAATGGGCACCACACATTTTAGCAAGATGAGCTTTTATTTAAAGATTTCGGTTAAAGCTGGGCGTGAGACCGATGGTTAACAGATGGATCCAGGTATAAGATTACGGCCACACTTGATTATGAGTCTTTCCCATGTAATCTGGCCTGCAGTTTCAATTTCTATCTCAGCTGATCCGAGTCTCGTCTTTTGCGATAAGTGCACTTCTTCTATTTCCTACACACATATTCTTTCGATATTCACTTCCATTTACCACGAAAATTAACTGCCGTGATTTCGGGTTTAGCTAAGATTCTCTGCATTGTACTGTGTGAACTCCACATCTTTTTGGGAGCGCTTCCAGTCACTGTACGCTTTTGTGAATACCTCGGCAGCTGATCAGGGTGAAATGGGTATGAAGTCGCCTAGGCTAAAAAACCTTGTGAGTATTGTACACACCATCAGCTATATGACTCTGATCTCGGTTTGTAGGACGCAACTGACCAGTTTACGGAGGCCCTACAGTTTTGGAACCTACATCGCCAATCTAGTAACTCCCATCCCTGTCCAGCTTTTCACACAATCTTCGAAGGCTCTTGTTGACGCCGCCTACTCGATTCAGAACAGGGGGTCTGTGATCAGTTCTGTGGAGAATGTTGCACACTGTAAGCTTCGTTGAAATTCCATGAACAAGGGCGTGGATTAAGACTGAAGTGTTGGCAGAAGTGCCAACACCTTGTAGTTAGAGGGGGCCGAAATGCACGCGATAAGCTCACGCAGACTGGCGTGAGGTCTGGAACATTACAAGGTTATTAATGTAGCAAATTAAGTACATCGTTGAAGTAATACTTAACTTTATTCCATAATTGGAGAACATAGGTCTTGATTATACATAAGTGCAATCCCGTAATGGCGCCTTGCTAAGTCGTAGCAACAGACGTAGCTGAAGACTATGCTAACTATCGTCTCGGCAAATGAGAGCGTATTTGTCAGTGAACCATTGCTCGCTAAGTCGGCTATACAAATGGGGCGAGTGCTAGTACGTCTCTCTAGACCTGCCGTGTGGATGCGCTCGGTCTGCCATCACTGAAAGTGCCGAAACGCGGGTCCGTCGTATACTAGCGGACCGCGGCCGATTTAAAAGCTACCACCTAGCAAATGTGGTATCTGGCCGTGACACCACATTCCTCCCCGGGAAATCGGCGAACGGTTGTGTTATAAGGCTTCCGCCCGCCGTGGGGAGGACCCCATGTTGACGTATGCGACGAGGTGGGGAGCCTAACAATAGGCGAGTCTGTGCCACCCGCACCCGGCCATTCGGTCCGAGGGGAGCTAGGAAACGCCTTAAAACCTAGTCCAGGGTGGACGCCAACATGCGGTATATGCGCCCGTAGAGAGGCAGGAGTGGCCGAAGGGTCGACCTCCATCGGGTCGGAGCACCCGACTGGCGAAGACGACAGATGGTCCGGAGCGGGCAAGAGTTCAATGGCGGAGGACAACTGGTCACGGGAAGCGATCGACGGCGCGTGACCCAGGGAGGCGCCCGGCGGTTGCAGCGACGCGTCCACTGCGGGCTCCGCCAGCGGGAGAACAGGCGGCGGCGGCGGCGGCGCATCGCCATGGGGCAAAATGGAAGGCAGCGTCGGTAACACCTGGGGATCAGGCGAGCCAGTAGATGGGGCCCCAGGGCGCTGACCGGACGGCACCGTTGCTGAAAGCAGACGGGGAGCGGCAGAACCCAGGCGACGACAGAGGCGCAGCTGATTGAGATGCCGACGCACCTCACCAGAGGCCCCCAAAACCAGATACATTGCGCGGCCGAGGCAGCGAAGAATGCGCCCTGCGAGCCAACGCCGTGAACCTCGAAAGTTGCGATAGTATACAACGTCGCCTGGAGCAAAATCAGGTGGCTGCCGCTGCACAGGAACCTTATGCGGCGGATGTAGCAAAGACATCAAAGTTCGATAAGGACGACCATGGAGCAGCTCAGCCGGGGAGCGACCATCTCGAGGCTGAGAGCGATACGAGGACAAAAAGAGCAATAATGCGTCCTCCCGAGAATGCGACTCTTTCAACTTCAACATTTGTGACTTGAAAGTCCGGACCAAACGTTCAGCGGCACCGTTTGACGGCGGCGAAAACGGCGCGGACGTCAGATGTTCAATACCATTGGCCTTGCAGTATGACTGAAATTCGGCGGACATGAATCGTGGACGATTGTCGGAAACAATAGTCTGTGGAAGACCTTCAATGCAAAAGATAGCGGATAACGCTTTGATGGTGGCAGAAGACGTCGTGGAAGACATCCTGACAACAAAAGGAAAATTACTGAAAGAATCGACCACAACCAATCATCGAGCATTCCAGAAGGGACCAGCAAAATCGATGTGTAAGCGTTGCCAAGGAGAAGTGGCTTTCGGCCATGCAAAGAATTTCCGCGGTGGTGCGGATTGTTGTTCGGCACACGCCATTGAAGAAGAGCACATATTCGTAATCGCAGCATCGATTCCGAAACAAGTACAGTGCTGACGAGCAAGTTGTTTCGTGCAACGTGAACTGTTTCTGGGACAGAAGCACTTGCGACTTGACGGGATTTCCGTCGATGTCGACGCCCACTTTTTGTGGGACGAACACAGTCACTGTTAGAGAGAGAAGCACGAGACAGTCGCCCTTGTCGTCAGCAGGACAATAAACTTTTTGTAAATTTGGACTTTGACGGAAACGTGATACCATTCCAGCTCGATACCGGAGCTGCAGTATCTCTGATCAATCACGACACATACAATCAACTGGGCAAACGTCCGTTGCGTGCTGCCAGTGTTAAGCTCACTAGTTATTCAGGACAGCATATCCCTGTGTTAGGACAGTGCAGCCTTCTTGCAACATACAAGAGACGAACAAAACTTGTGTCATTTTACATACTTCGTTCTTCTTCTGCAGAGAACTTGTTTGGTTTAGATTTATTTCAGTTGTTTAAATAAAGGACGAGACGATAGTTAGATTAGCCTTCAGCTACGTCTGTTGCTACGACCTAGCAAGGCGCCATTACGGGATTGCACTTATGTATAATCAAGACCTATGTTCTCCAATTATGGAATAAAGTTAAGTATTACTTCAACGACGTACTTTATTTGCTATATTAATAACCTTGTAATGCTCCAGACCTCACGCCAGTCTGCGTGAGCTTATCGCGTGCATTTCGGCCTCCTCTAACTACAAGGTGTTGGCACTTCTGCCAACACTTCAAAGACTTCTGCAGCTATTGTAATATTCATGATTGTTTTTCAATTTCATCTTTTACTCGGCACAACACTCACTACTCCATAAACGACATGTGCGTTCTGCGCGGTAATCCGCTGTCTCTTGTGTCTGTTGCTTATGATTCCATCAGTGTTGGTCGCTTTATGAACCTCCTGAACATTAATGTGAGATGGAATCTGCGATTAAAATGACGTTCGTTGCACATGACATGCACTTGTCGATAACAACCGTTAGCTAAACTGTAGTAGCATACTATACCACTAAATTCCCGTGTGAAGTAATTGGACTTCATATCACAGTTCACTTTGTGCACACTCCACACCAAACACGAATCATATTCTGATTCCATCACAAACTCAAAAGAAGAATACGGAATGGCTTATGTAGGAATCAGCAGTAACTGCTTTGTACGAAGGCATGAACATATTCAGAGGAATAAACTCAGATTATTATCCGAAAAGGTGTGAGCAATGAATGTCAGCACCACTGCGTACAGACCGTTCTCGATACAACAGTGGTGCATAATTTAAAACTTAATAATGTACCATTCTGTTGAAATACATAACACTGATGAAATTATTAAAACCGGAATACTCGCTGTAGTACTACTGAAGCACACTTTAATATTACCAAATAGAGGTCACCTTCAGTGAAAGTTCACGGAATGCAACCACCAAACCAGCTACAATTTCACGAAAATATCTCAGTATTACACTAATACTTTCGCCTAACCTAAACGTGGCTAGCCTCCCTTCTACTCTTATGACATATGACTTGATTCGACACACGCATGTATACACACAATCACATAAAGTAGTTACAGATGTAGAATCGTATTAGTATTTATGTGACCATCTAGATAGATAAATTAATTACCTCTCTCGACGAATGAAGTGCATTGTATCACCACAGTTTGATTCATTTTCCATAACGTAACTAAGAAATGATCAATTAATTCGAATTACCGAAAAATAACAAGCAATCTGCTTTTAAATGACGATCATAATTAAACCTCCGACATGAAATATTTATCGAGAGTTTATGGCCGCAGAGTATTGAATCAGGGTAGTTAGTATCACTTTTGATAATGGAATTTGATGTGAAGTGATGGTTTTCGAAAAAGACGGTCATATGAAACCCAGCTCGCGCTATTCGTCCACGAGAGTCAGAGGGCCATAGACACGGGTTCACAGGTAGATGCCGTGTTTCTTGACTTCCGCAAGGCGTTCGATACAGTTCCCCACAGTCGTTTAATGAACAAAGTAAGAGCATATGGACTATCAGACCAATTGTGTGATTGGATTGAGGAGTTCCTAGATAACAGGACGCAGCATGTTATTCTCAATGGACAGAAGTCTTCCGAAGTAAGAGTGATTTCAGGTGTGCCGCAGGGGAGTGTCATAGGACCGTTGCAATTCACAATATACATAAATGACCTGGTGGATGACATCGGAAGTTCACTGAGGCTTTTTGCAGATGATGCTGTGGTGTACCGAGAGGTTGTAACAATGGAAAATTGTACTGACATGCAGGAGGATCTGCAGCGAATTGACACATGGTGTAGGGAATGGCAATTGAATCTCAATGTAGACAAGTGTAATGTGCTGCGAATATACAGAAAGATAGATCCTTTATCATTTAGCTACAAAATAGCAGGTCAGCAACTGGAAGCAGTTAATACCATAAATTATCTGGGAGTACGCATTAGGAGTGATTTAAAATGGAATGATCATATAATGTTGATCGTCGGTAAAGCAGACGCCAGACTGAGATTCATTGGAAGAATCCTAAGGAAATGCAATCCGAAAACAAAGGAAGTAGGTTACAGTACGCATGTTCGCCTACTGCTTGAATACTGCCCAGCAGTGTGGGATCCGTATCAGATAGGGTTGATAGAAGAGATAGAGAAGATCCAACGGAGAGCAGCGCGCTTCGTTACAGGATCATTTATTAATCGCGAAAGCGTTACGGAGATGATAGATAAACTCCAGTGGAAGACTCTGCAGGAGAGACGCTCAGTAGCTCGGTACGGGCTTTTATTGAAGTTTCGAGAACATACCTTCACCGAAGAGTCAAGCAGTATATTGCTCCCTCCTACGTATATCTCGCGAAGAGACCATGAGGATAAAATCAGAGAGATTAGAGCCCACACAGAGGCATACCGACAATCCTTCTTTCCACGAACAATACGAGACTGGAATAGAAGGGAGAACCGATAGAGGTACTGAAGGTACCCTCCTCCACACACCGTCAGGTGGCTTGCGGAGTATGGATGTAGATGTAGATGTAGAATTTTGCAAAACAAACTTAAATTTCCAAATTGATTGTGGCAGTTGATGGTAATAGTAACGACTTCATTTTACATTTTTCTTTCAGGACAGTATCATTCCACTGCTTGACTTAACTAGTATAATAAAGCATTCGCCTGTGACAAAATTATGCATCCTTATGAGAAATCGAATCTATTCCCATTTATTGTTTTTGTTCTCAAATAACTTACTCACTTTCATTATTCGCCAGTGTCATTTATCTCTACGTGAAGTCAGCTAAATAATGTTTCCTCGAATGTAAATAGCTACTGATGCGCAGAAGTAATGGCTTCCAGTAGGGAAATGTAGTTGCTCCCTCACCTTAGATGTATCTTCTGTAGCAGCTGAATATCTTAGGAGGCATAATAAATCAGGTGTCCTCGGGAGGACAACAAGTTAGCGATGGTTCGCATCTAAATCGGGTAAATTAATTCACAAAATAGGCTTTTGGGGAAGTTGCGTGCTTGTGGATTATCGTCTCAGTAACTTTGTAACTAAAAGTCTAAGAAGCCGAACGTGCTTAGGTAATTGGACGGGCCACAGGTGGCGGATACTGAACGTTCCATCACATATGGCGGACACCTGCGCAAACTGAATAAGCAGTCCCGGACCAAAACAAAACAAATTCAAATTCACTTTGCATCTGCCTTGTAGCAAGCGGAAAAGTGGTCAGCGTAACAACTACGTTCTTTGCAACGCTTTACATACAAACACATCTGCAATCAAGTGTACTTCATAAATTGTGTGATACATCAAAAGAACACAAGATTAAAATTTTGTCATTTCACGAGTGACGGACTATAACTTCATGAATTTCGGCAGTTATTGTCTTTTTAAAGGTAAAACTGATAAAAGAATACTTAATAATAGACCACACACGGGAGTCGATTCTAATGTCTCCAAAAATATATTAAATTTAAGAACAAAGGTAAAACCCATTAATAATAGACGTACAACAAATTCTATTAAATGCATAAATAAAGCCACAAATTAATGCCCATATGCCAGTCAATGATGATAACAGTACAAAAATTGAAGTTAATGAAGCTTGATAACAGTTAGAAAACATCACCTCGAACATTCCTTCAGACCTTCATGAAGTTTGATAACCGTTAGAAAGCATCCCCGTGAATATTCCCTCTAACCAAGTTAAAATTTTAATGGGTGATTTTAATGTTCAATTAAGTAAAGAGAAAAAAATACAAGAACAAAATGGATGGAATTTCTTGCGCATAAATGGACAAACCAAACTGGCCAGAGACTTGTTGAAACGTACAAAGACTTTAATTTTAAAACATGTCAATACATTTACGTAAGAACCCTTCT
The DNA here is from genome assembly GCF_023864275.1 of Schistocerca cancellata. NCBI lineage: Eukaryota > Metazoa > Arthropoda > Insecta > Orthoptera > Acrididae > Schistocerca > Schistocerca cancellata. The sequence goes on from NC_064629.1 coordinate 762,614,931, forward strand.
AAACAAATAACTTGGCGTGCACCCATTACATTTATTGGGAAATTTCATATCGATCATGTAGCATTTTCGTACCCTAACCACAAAGAAATTTTAAATCGCGCGAGTTAGGAAAGGAACTAATATTGATTCGGACCGTTATTTCACGGGAATCAAAGTAAAACTTCAACCTAAAAATTCCTTCCAAGGAAACACTATCCCTAAATTTAAAGCTGCTAAAGTAACCCCAACTCTAACAAGTGACGGAAACAATCCAACAATTGGCAAAGCCTAAAAGAAAAGTTCATCAAACAGCAAAAAATTCAATTCCGCTTCGAAATATACAAAAACTCCCTTGGTGGAATACGGATTGTGAAACAACAGTTACGTCTAGGCGAGAGGCATTCAGAAATTAGAACAGTAACAAAACTAAAAATACGTTAAACACCTTTCTAACTGCGACAAAAGAAATATCTTAATTAATCCGACAGAATGAAAGAAACTGCGAAAATGGTTTAACTTTTAGAAAAATGAAAGAGTCTTCCAAAAGAACACTAAAACAAACTTTAATAAAACATTCAAACAAAAATAAACTGTTACCTACGTCAAAGTCCTTGCTTCAAAAATAAAAATGGCAGTTTGATTTTCAACAAGCAGGATAATTGCATAAAAAAGGGAATAGAACTTATGCTAATAATTATTGAAGAATCTCTCTTCTTCCGGTTACATGCAAAATTCTCTCGCAGTGTTTAGGTGATCGAGCCCAAGAAACGTTACGATCTAAAATTGGTAAATACCAAGCAGGCTTTAGACAAAACAGATCCTGTCCGGAACAAATTCTTCATTAAAACTAATCCTAATTCACCAAATTATTTCTACTATCAATACTGTGTGTACATGCGTTGGTTTCAAAAAGGCCTAAGACCCAATTAATCGTGAATCTCTTTTACAAATTTTGAAGGAACATGGGGTAGATAATAAAACTCGAACACTGATCAAGTAAACGTTAACCGACACTAGATCTAAAGTTTAATTCGTGGGAGAAAAAGACTAGCGTAGGACAGAGAGTGTTGGAAAAGGTAATTACAGAATGGCGAGAGCAAAAGACGAGTCAAAATACAGATCATACAATCAGTTTAGGTAGTAGTAATACTTGCAAGATTGCATAGCCTTTGCTGATGATATGGACATTTTAAAACTAGGGATATTACCACAGCCCAAAAACAAATTGAAATTCTTAGAGAAGTTGCGAAAAAAAAAAACATTCGAAAAACGGTATATATGAAATGCAACAAACAAGCACCAAAGTTTTTAAACACGAAATATGGAAAAGTTAAAAGGGTCTCTCAGTTTAAAACATTTGGGGAAATTAAAAATGACACTTCATTCAGCTTAACACAAAATAATTATAATAAAATGTCACTTTCTAAATTCAGTTCACTTAGGTATTACAGCACTCTAATCAGACCACAATGTCTTTATTGAGCATAAACTTCAATTTTAAATAGAAAGATAGATATTGAAGAAATTCAAAAGAAAGAATGAGAGATTATTAGGAAAATATGAGGCCCCCAACATTACTGATGGAGAAACTTATAGGCTGAGAAGGAAATAGAAGCATACAGAGACATACATGGTGACATGAGAAAAGGAAGACTTATATTTTTTGGGCACATGAAAAGAGTGGCACCCACTAGGTGGACAAAATAAATAGCAAAATTCTACGAACACAGGAGTAAGGCAAAAACTGAGCCAATTAAATGCATCGCTGTGGTTAAGGAGTATCTTAAAGTAGCCGGTATAACTCAGGCGCACGTTGTGGATAGAAAACATTCAGACAAACGATATTTGATTAGAATATTGATCAGAGGGAAATTAGAAAACGGCCCGGTACACAGGGGTCTGATGAAAGAAAGACTTCAATCTGAAAGGATCAAACTAACTTGAACACAAAGGAAGTCAGCCATGAAATGCGACTTACATTGATTGCATCTCGCATGACCCTATTGGGCCCGTACGTGAATATTACTAATAACATTATGTGACCTAGGAACTACAATTACGAACAATTTCAATTGAGAAGAACACACAGAAAATGTTGAGGCTAAGGCAATCCAATGACTGCGTTTTATTGGCAGAACGCTTAGAAAATTTAACGGAACTACTATAGATACTGGCCACACTACGGTTGGCCGTCCGCTTTTGGGGTTCTGCTGCGTGGTGTGGGATCCTTAGGAGATAGGATCAATGGAGTGCATCTAGAAAGTTTAAACAATAGAAGCGTGTTTTGCATTATCGAGAAATAGGGGAGAGAGTGTCAGAGATGATAGAGGATATCGAATTGACACCATTAAAACAAAGGCGTTTTTCGTTAAAAGGGAATAGTATCACGAAATTTCAATCTACAACTTTCTCCCCAAGTGTGAAGATATTGTTTTGACGCCGACCAACATAGGGAGAAACGGTCAACATAATAAAATTAGGGAAATCAGAACTAAGTACTCGTTTCTTCCGCGCGCTGTACGGGAGTGGAATAATAGAGAATTATTGTGAAGGATCTTCGATGAACCGTCTTCCAGGCGCATAAGTGTGATTTGCAGAGTATCCATAAAGATGCAGATCTAGAAAAATGCTATTGGCTCACACTTTAGCTCTTGTGCATCGGCTTGCTTTGTAAAGTTCGCTAGCCGGCCGCGGTGGTCTAGTGGTTCTGGCGCTGCAGTCCGGAACTGCGGGACTGCTACGGTCGCAGGTTCGAATCCTGCCTCGGGCATGGGTGTGTGTGATGTCCTTAGGTTAGTTAGGTTTAAGTAGTTCTAAGTTCTAGGGGACTTATGACCTAAGATGTTGAGTCCCATAGTGCTCAGAGCCATTTTTTTGTAAAGTTCGCTAAAAGAATTGTACTCCAGTCAACCGCCGGGTTACATTGTTAATATAAGGTCTTTATCTGTTTCGTACACAGTTGTTGTTGGTACGGCGTATATTCTCGTTTTGTGATGAAGATTGGCCCCTTGTCACACTGTGGACTTCTGGCACCTTCGAAGCAGGACACAGAACATCATCGGGATGATGATCTGCTGAATCTGCAGTTCTTGAATCTAGTCTCTTACACAAAATAATTCAGTACTACATAAATACTTTCCCATAACCCGCACTCGTCTAGCCTCCCTTCTGCTTCTGTCTATGACATTTGACTTGATTCTACAGACGCATATACACACATAATCACAAAAAGCAGATACAAATACAGAATCGTGGTAGTAAACATGTAACTACAATGGTATCAAAAATTAACGTAACAAACCGCTATTTGCGTCTAGTTCAGGATATAATCAAACAATCTGGCAACTGATGTCCGTATAATCGTATTCTGCTCGGAAGTTTGGATTTCAGTCAACGGAAAACCACGCCAGCGAAAGTGCCAGGGCACCTATCAAGTGAGTAGTGTTTACCGGGTAGTCCTACATCCACAATTGCTGTATACACGGTCACAGACGGTCCAGTGTGGAACAGAGAAGTCGCGTACCACACTCTCTACAGTGGAGGATCATAGAAAGAAGGGAAGCAGAACAGTCGCCAACTCGTGTGGAAAGATGAGTTAACGTATACCGTTCTGTTGTTTCTCGAATGTGGCGATAGATTGCAGAGACCGAAGCTATATCATGAAGAACAGGGCAGAGCCGGCCATGTGTGACATCAGAAAGACAGGACCATTACTTGACTGTAAGGGCACTACGGTACAGCCTTAGTGCTGCGCAGTAACTGGCATCTGCCCTCGCAGCATCCACTGGACGTGTTGTATCGAGGCAAACGGTGTAGAGAAGGCTTCGACAGCTCTTGTTGTGGTCTCCAGTCCAGAGACTGGTTTGATTCAGCACTCCTGGCTACTCTATCCTCTGCAAGCTTCTTCATCTCCCAGTACCTACTGCAACCTACATCCTGCTGAATCTGCTTAGTATATTCATCTCTTGGTCTCCCTCTAACAATTTTTAGCCTCCACTTTGCCCTCCAGTACTAAATTGGTGATCCCTTGACGCCTCAGAACATGTCCTACCAACCGATCCCATCTTCTAGTCAAGTTGTGCCGCAAATTTCTCTTCTCCCCAATTCTCTTCAATACCTCCTCATTAGTTATGTGATCTACCCATCTAATCTTCAGCATTCTTCTGTAGCACCACATTTCGAGAGCTTCTATTGTCTTCTTGTCCTAACTATTTATCGACCATGTTTCACTTCCATAAATGTCTACACGCCGTACAAATACTTTTAGAAAGGACTTCCTGACACTTAAATCTATACCCGATGTTCACAAATTTCTCTTCCTCAGAAACGCTTTCCTTGCCATTGCCAGTCTAAATTTTATATCCTCTCTACTTCGACCATCATTAGTTATTTTGCTCCCCAAATAGCAAAACTCATTTATTACTTTAAGTTTCCCGGTTCCTAATCTAATTCCCTCGGCATCACACGAGTTAACTCGACTACATTCCATTATATTCGTTTTGCTTTTGTTGATGTTCGTCTTATATCCTCCTTTGAAGACACTGTCCATTCCGTTCAACTGCTCTTCCAGATCTTTTGCTGTCTCTGACAGAATTACAATGTCATCGGCGAACGTCAAAGTTTTTATTTCTCCTCCAGGGATTTTAATTCCTACTCCGAATTTTTCTTTTGTTTCCTTTACTGCTTGCTCAATATACAGATTGAATAATATCGGGGAGAGGCTACAACCCTGTCTCACTCCCATCCCAACCACTGCTTCCCTCTGATGTCCCTCTACTCTTATAACTGCTCAAATGGTTCAAATGGCTCCGAGCTCTATGGGACTTAACATCTGGGGTCATCAGTCCCCTATAAATTAGAACTACTTAAACCTAACTAACCTAAGGACATCACACACATCCATGCCCGAGGCAGGATTCGAACCTGCGACCGTGGCGGTCGCGCGACTTATAGCTGCCACCTGGTTTCTGTACAAATTGTAAATAACCTTTCGCTCCCTGTATTTTATCGCTGCCAGCTTCAGAATTTGAAAGAGACTACTTCTGCCAACATTGTCATACCGAATCCTAACTGATCTTCCCCGAGGACGGCTTCTACCAGTTTTTCCATTCGTCTGTAAATAATTCCTTTTAGTATTTTGCAGCAGTGTCTTATTAAACTGATAGTTCGGTAATTTTCACATCTGTCAACACTTGCTTTCTTTGTGATTGGAATTATTATATTCTTCCTGAAGTCTGAGGGTATTTCGCCTATCTCATACATCTTGCTCAACAGATGGTAGAGTTTTGTCATGGCTGGCTCTCTCAAGGCTATCAGTAGTTCTAATGGAATGTTGTGTACTCCTGGGGCCTTGTTTCGACTTATGTCTTTCAGTGCTCTGCCAAAATCTTCACTCAGAATCATATTTCCCATTCCATCTTCGTCTACATTCTCTCCCATTTCTATAATGTTGTCCTCAAGTTCATCGCCCTTGTATAGACTCAATCTTTCGGCTTTTCCTTCTTTGCTTAAAAATATGTTTCCATCTGAGCTCTTGATATTCATACAAGTGGTTCTCTTTTCTCCAAAGGTCTCTTTAATTTTACTGTAGGCAGTATCCATCTTACCCCTAATGATATATGCTTCTACAGCCTTACATTTGTCCTCTAGCCATGCCTGCTTAGCCATTTTGCACTTCCTGTGGATCTCTGTTTTAAGACGTTTGTATTCCTTTTTTCCTGCTTCATTTACTGCATTTTTATATTTTCTCCTTTCATCGATTAAATTCAATGTATCCTCTCTTACCCAAGGATTTCTACTAGCCCTAGTCTTTTTACCTACTTAATCCTCTGCTGCCTTCACTATTTCATGTCTCAAAGTTACTCATTCTTCTTCTACTGTATTTCTTGCCCCCATACTTGTCCATCGTTCCCTAATGCTCTCTCTGAAACTCTCTACAACCTCCGGTTCTGTCAGTTTATCCAGATCCCATCTCCTTAAATTCCCAATTTTTTGCAGTTTCTTCAGTTTTAATCTGCAGTTCATGACTAATAGATTGTGGTCGGAGTCCACACCCGCACCAGGAAATGTCTTACAATTTAAACTTGGTTCCTAAATATCTCTCTTACCGTTATATAATGTATCTGAACACTTCCAGTATCTCCAGGCACTGGAAAAATGTAGATTACTGGGATTAAACGCTCCAATTCATACGCAGATATTTAAAAAAAATGTAAATGAAAAACCCCTAAACCGCCAAGCATTGTCATCGTAAATTCGAAGGCTGTATTTTCTTAGTAAGGAAGAAATAGCCTACACAACAAAATATGAACCTCTAATTCGGAAGGTAGTACTGAAAAGCAACATTAATCTTGAAAAGTGGTTAAAATTTCAGAGCGAAAGGGCCACATATCTTAGTAAGTATACTGCGTCAGAATTGTTGACTTCTTTGGGAGAGTCAAATGGATCAAATGGCTCTGAGCACTACGGGACTTAACATCTGTGGTCATCAGTCCCCTAGAACTTAGAACTACTTAAACCTAACTAACCAAAGGACATCACACACATCCATGCCCGAGGCACGATTCGGACCTGCGGCCGTAGCAGTCGCGCGGTTCCGGACTGAAGCGCCTAGAACCGCATGGCCAATTCGGTCGGCTTGGAAGAGTCTTTAGATTTTCAAGATGAAACAATTCTCCCTGACAAATATTTTTCATTAATGGCAGACGAATGTACAAATGTTTCCAACCAAAGTGAACTGTCTTTAGTAGTTCGATACGTTGCACATTTTCCGTCGTTTGAAGTGAAGGAAACGTTTTTATGTCTCGTTGAGTTGAAAAGCACTACAGCTGAATCCATATTTACAGCAACTGATACTGAACTAAAGAAAAGAAAACTTTATTGCGACAGATTATTATCTGGTTCTTTCGATGGTGCTGTTAATTTTAGTGGTTCTGTCTCAGGAGTCCGCACTCGGTTGTCAGAGAGGAAGGGCCATAAGCTGCCATACATTCACTGTAGGGCACATGTTTTGTCAATTGCTGCCACCAACTCTAGGAATAACCACCCCATTATAAAACGCACATTACATGTTGGTAAAGACATTTACAAACTTTTACATGGTTCTTCCAAACGAGAAAATGTTTGCATGAAATTCAGTGTGCTTTAGAGCAACCTGTTTTAAAAATACCCGAAGCTGTTGACATCCGATGGTTAAGTACCTATCGCACAGTTCATGCTATTTTCCTAACCTACAAGTCCGTTATAATGGCACGTGAACATATACACAAGGACGGCGCGGATTTAACAAGTTTAGCAGCAGGAATCTTGTTAGAAATGAATTCCAATTTCATTGGAGGTTTAGTGATTTTAGACGATACGCTAAATGAAGTCTCAATCTTATGTAAAGTTTTGGAGAGACAATCACTTAAAATTACGCAAATCCGTCTACTTGTTTCTGGAAGTCTGGAGCATTTAAGACACATCGACTGTCTTTGTGACAGCGATGGACATAGTGCACAAACTGAAACTCTTAATAAAATTAAAAATACTGCAGGAGAACGCAACAGAAGTTAAAGGTGCGCTATTCACGATCGTGGAGGAGCAGATTAAAGCTATGAAAAGTGCAAGGAAGTTTGTTAAAAGTATGGTTGATGACATTGAGCAACAGTTTGATGAAGAGGAAATAAAAGTGATAGAACTAAGTGCATATTTTGAAAGTTTTAAAAAATCTCTATAGTTTATTGATAATGATTGTAAAGAACTGTACTTGATTTTGGGACTTAAAAACGTCGACGCTGTTATTGCAGACATGCATTCTTTTAGGTACGTTATTAGTAATAAATTAGACGATACGTCTTCTGATGTTGCTTCTTTCAAACTGATAGCCGACATCGGCTGCGAAGCACTACGGACACTGCGAAGCACTACGGACAGGGGAGAGTACTATGCACTCCCGTTTCGACTTGCAGTGTGGAAAGGTCATTTAGTACAATGAACAGGGTGATGACAAAATCAAGGAATACGATGGGTCAGGAAAAGTTCAAAGCTTGTCTAAAGATTTCAACTGAAGGGGACAGCGAGCCAACAGAAAGTTTTATTGATGACGTCATCAAGAGATATTCTGTAAAAAAGACTCGACGTATTAGTTTGATGTAAGTGAGTATTTTTGTGCAATAAAATTATTTTATTATTTAATATAATTAACTTAAGCTTAGCCCAACAGCTTAGTACTTAAGCTACATATTATTTAATTATATATTAGTTATTCATGAAAAATGGTAAATATTAATAGCTTTGCTACGTCGTTAGAAACTATCACTTAAATTTTAAGCCTATATCTTTGTGCTTCCCCCAACCCCCATACCCATCGTCAAGCTAAATATCCCCTCCGCGGATAAGTGTCTGTATTCATCACTGCTCAGTATACTGCCTCAATTCCGAAAAATTAACACTTTCTTCATCATTAAACCAATACGAACCCTGCTCGACTACAATCTGCCATTTCCAATCGTCAACTGATTTTTTCATTTATTACTTGCCTCGTAATAAAAATGTGCACACATCTGCGTAAGGAAAAACATTTGTGCCCAGACCTGGGCAGATCTATGGCCATGAATATCTTTTACAGGACTCCCAAAATATGGAAATAAGAAGGGAAGAGCTATGGACTGTGTGGAGGAAGTGCAAAGGATTACCAAGGACTTCTACAAAAGACTTAATAAACTTGGCAATAAAATGCTCGTCCCCATATTGCTAAGCTTGTTTTGACTACGATGCACAAGTTTCACTGGAAGCCCTTAAACGTCCTCCATACGATTCCGATCTCCCCACATGTGATTACCATGCTTTTGAAAGACTGAAGAAAACACTCGTAGCCATCGATTTGCCTCGGACGACGACGAGCATACTTGGTACAATTATAGTACCATAGGCAACCGCAAACATTTTTCTACAATGCATTGACAGTCTTGTCTCACAACAAGATAAATGTTTTCACAGTTATGGCGATTACTCTTGAAATAATAAACAGTTTACGTTTTCCTGAAAGGTCTTCTCATCACGGGCTACTCTTATACAACCACCTTATACGCCCTGTTACCATTTAAAGTATGAACATTTTCAGATAGGTCTGATCCATTTACTGCTATTAGATCCAATATATTTCCATCAGGAATGAGCTTTCCAAATATCTAAAATAGATACTGTAAAGAAGAGGCATTCAGCAATGTTTAGCGAGTTGTCTTACCATTACCAACACCTAGAAATATTTAAAAACTCCTGTCGATAGCCGTATGATTAAAATCTTCTCCACTGATGACACTGTGCGTGGGGAACATACATTTAAGCCACATGAATTTCTCTTTAAACTTTCCGGTAACATCTGGTGGTGAGTCCGGTGGTTAATACATAGATCCGGCTATAAGAGGATGCTCACATTTGATACTCAATATTGCCCAAATAATCTTTCATCCAGCATCAGTTTGCATCTCAACTGATGGCTCTGATCTCGGTTTGTAGTGCGCCACTGACCCTTTCTCGGAGTCCCTACAGTTGTCGTACCTACACCGGTAATCAAAGAATTCCCAACCCTGCCCAGCTTATCACACAATCGTCGAAGTCTGTGTTTCATGCTGCCCAATCGTCTCAGAACAAGCAGCCCGCCATAAGTTCTCTGGAGAATGCTGCATATTGTAAGCTTCGCCGAAAATCCGTGAAGGAGATCGTAGATTAAGGCTTCTGCAGCTCTTATTCATTAAATTTATTTTTTTTTTTTTCAATCTCGCTTCCTACTCGGGTCAACTCTCACTGCTCCATAAACGATATATGCATCCTGCGAGTTAAACCATTATCACCTGTGTTTGTTGGTTATGACAATATAAGTGTCTGCAAACCGCTGGATGAATTGCTGAACTTTACTTTGAGATGGAATGCGGGGTTAAAATGTCGTATGGCGTACTTGACAAGTGCTTACTGATAACACTGCCGTTGGCTAAATCGTAGTAGAATACTATGTCATCAAATTCCCTTGCGTAGTAATAGGACTTAATTACACCTTTCACTTGTTTCACATTCCACAGCAATCGAGAATCCGTCACAAACTCAGAACAAGTGAAGAATTGGTAACGCAGGACGCAGAAGTAATTGCAATGTGAAAGCAGAAACATATTCAAAGACATCTACTCAGAGATAATCCGATAGGATGTGATCAATGAACATCAACAGCATTGAGCATAGACCGTCAAGATACAACAAAAATGGTGCATATATTAAAACAGTAATAATTTAAAATGATGTCGCCATACATTGTTGTTGTGGTCTTCAGTCCAGAGACTGGCTTGATGCAGCACTCATTAACTACATCTCCCATTAACTACTTTATCAACATCCTTCTGAATCTGCTTAGAGTATTCATCTCTTGAACTCCCTCTACGGTTTTTACCCTCCACGCTTCCCTCCAATACTTAGTTGGTGATCCTTTGCTGCCTCGGAACGTCTCCTATCAACCGATCCCTACTTTTAGTCAGGTTGTGCCACAAATTTCTCTGCTCCCCAATTTATTCAGTATCACCTCATGACTTACGTGATCTACCAATTTAATCTTCAGCGTTCTTCTGTAGCACCACATTTCGAAAGCTTCTATTCTCGTTTTGTCTAAACTGTTTATCGTCCATGTTTCACTTCCATACAAGGCCACACTGTGTAGGAAAACTTTTAGAAAAAACTTCCGGATACTTAAATCTGTATTCGATGTTAACAAATTTCTCTTCTTCAGAAAACTTTCCTAGCCAAAGCCAGTCTAAATTTTATATCCCCTATACCTCGACCATCATCAGTTTTTTTGCTCCCCAAATAGCAAAACTCATCTAGTATATTACATTGCAATTATAAAAATATTAATGCTTGCATCCCGGCAGTAGTACTAATGTAGCACAATTTAATATTAGTCCATAGGCTGCACCGTCAATAATCACTTATGGAATTCAACCACCAACCCGGCTAATGTTTCTCTAAAATAAAATAGTACTACACAAATATTTTCGCCTAACATACACGTGGCTAGCCTCCCTTCTGATCTTCACTATGACATATGACTTGATTCGACACACGCATATGCACACGTAATCACATAAAGCACGTACAGATCTAGAATCGTAGTAGTATTTATGTGGCTATCTAGATAGTTAAATAAATTCTCCCTTTCGACGATTAAAGTGCTATGTGTCAACAGAGTTGGCTTCATTTTCCACGAGGTAAGGTAAGAATTTATAAATTAATACTAATTATCAAAAAATAACAAGCAATCTGATTTAAAATGACGTTCATAATGAAACTGCCGACAAGAAATATTTATCTAGATTTTATGGCGGCAGAGTACTGAATCAAGGTAATTAATTTTAGTTTTGATAATGCAATTTGGTGTGAAGTGATAATTTAAACGAATTTTGCAAAAAACGTAAATTTCCAAATTGCTTGTTCCACATGATGGAAACAGTAGCGATTTCATTTTACATTTGCTCTCGACGAAGGAAGATTCCACTGCTTCAGTTAAATAGTGTAACAAAGCATTCGACTGCGAGAAAATTATGCGTCTTTGTGAAAAATCGAATGTATTTTCATTTATTACTTTTGTTCTGAAATAACTTATTCAGATTCATTATTAATCATTGTCATTTTGCACTACGAGCAGTCTGCTACATAATGTTTCCTCGAATGTAAATAGCTACTGATGTGTCGAAGACAATGGCCTCCAGCAGGGAAATGTCGTTCCTCCCTCAATTTAGCTGTATCTTCTGTAGCAGGTAAATATATTAGGATCGATAATAAATCAGATGTAATCGGGTGAACGACAAGCTGACTATGGTTCGTAAATAGATCAGAAAATCGGATTTTAGTGAAATTGCGTGGTTATGGAATGTAGTCTCAGTAACTTTGTAACTAAAAGTCTAAGAAGCCGTACTTCCCTAAGGTACTGGACGGGTCAGGGATGGCGGATAGTCATCGTTCCATCAGAAATGGTGGAGAGCTGCGAATACTGAATAAGCTGTCCCGGAACAAAGGAAAAAAAATTCACATCCATTTTGCATTTGTTTTGTAGCAAGCGGCAAAGTGTTTAGCTTCTGTTCACCAGTGGTGAGGCTGAAATTTATATTCTGGAACTAACCCTTCCAGTCGTAACCCTATGAGTTCACTCAATGAGTCTACTCTTTCCCACCTTATTGCTGGTACAAACACCACTGAGCATTTTGATAATCATAATTGTACCCCCGGTGGTCAACCTACCGCCAGTATTACTGCCGCTACTCGTCTATCGGATTCTGGAGGGGCCAGGTTAAAATGCAATGCGCTTCAGCAGAGGCACTCGGAGTCCTCTGAGCAACATAAAACAAAAACAAATATGTTTTTTGCAACACTTAACATACAAACACAGTGGCAATCAAGTACACCTTATAAACTGGGATATACATTAAGAGAACAGAAGATAAAAATTTTGGCACTTCAAGAAACACGACTGACGGACAATAGCTAGAAAAATTTCGGTAGTTCTTCTTTTTAAAACTAAAACTGTTAAGAGTACTTAATAAAAGACAATATCTGGGAGTTGCGTTTGCAATCTCCAAAGATGTTTGAAATTCAATAACAGAAGTGAAACCCATGAATAACAGACTAATGACAATCTCTGTGAAATGGGCACATAAAGCATCCACTTTAATTAATGCCCATATCCCAGTCAATGACGACAACCGTAAAAGGCCTGAAGAAATTAATGAAGCTTGAGAACCGTTAGAAAGCATCACTGCGAAGATTCCCTCGAAACATGTTAAAATTTTACTGTGGGATTTTAATGCTCAATTAGGTAAAGAGAAAATAATATAAGAAAACAATGGATCTATTACCTGCACATAAATGGGCAAACCAAATTGACCGAAGACTTGTTGAGACGCGCAAAAATTTAACCTTAACATCACGTCAACACATCTTAAAAAGAACAATTCTTAACATAAACTTGACGGGCACCCAGTACATTTATTGGGGAATTTAAAATAGATCATGCACCGTTTTCATACCCTAACTACAAAGAAATCTTAAATGTCCTAATTAGAAAAGCGGCTAATATTGATTCTAACCATTATTTAACGCGAATAAAAGTAAACCTTCAAACTATGACTCTTCAAAAAATGCTGTCCCAAAAATTGATACTGCTAAAATAATACCAACTCTAACCAGCGAACTTGACAAAAAACAATCCAACAATTGGCAAATCCTAGAAGGAAAGATCATCAAAACAGCACAAAATTTAATTTCGCATCGAAAAAAAGTACTCTTGCTGGAACAAGTACCATGAAACGGCCATTAAATCTAGACAGGAAACATACAAGAACTGGAATAGTAACGAAATTGAAAATACGTAAAACGTCTTTCTAAGTGTAAGAAACGAATAATTTAAATTAATCCCAACCACTAAACAAATATACGAAAATATCCAACCTTAAGATATGGAAAACGTATTGCAAAAGACAATACAAGAAACTTTTATAAAACGTTCGAAATAAAACTACCCGGTTTCCAATCTCAAAGTCCTTGCTTCAGAGATGAAAATGGCAGTTTGGCTCTTAACAACCAGGAAAATTGTAAGGTACTTGCTACTTATGTTGGAAAACTATTAAACTGTCCAGAAGCAGCGAAAAAATTCCAACCACATCAAACTAATAACACCAATCGCAACTCTAAAGAACCTGACGCAATAGAAATAACTAAACAAATTTAACTAAACAAATTAAGAGTCTTAAAAATAATAATTCATTCGGAGATGACGGTATCGCCGGCCGCGGTGCCCGAGCGTTTCTAGTCGCTTCAGTCCGCAACAACGCGACCGCTATGGGCATGGATTTGTTAATGTCCTTAGGTTAGTTAGGTTCAAGTAGTTCTAAGTTCTAGGTGACTGATGACCTCAGATGTTAAGTCCCATAGTGCTCAGAGGCATTTGAACCTTTTTTTGAAGACAGTATCATAGCAGTACTACTATAATTAGCTGGATTTACCTGTATGAAAGAGAGTACTCAACTAGTAAGACATTTCTGGGAAACTAGGAAAATTTCCAACAAGGAAATGTAATTGCTCCTGCACTTGCGATGTACATTTTTCATCAGCTGAACATCGCAGGAGAAATAGTAAATCAGATGACCACGGGAGGACGATAAGCTGACAATGATTCGCATCGAAAACGTATAGATAAATTCATAAAAATGCTATTAATTCACACTGTTTCTCTTGTGCATTGTCTTGCTTTGCAAATTTCACTGATCAGATTTGTACTTCAGTCAAACTCAAGCTACCGTTGTTAAAATAACGAATTTACCTGTATCGTACACTGTCGCTGTTGGAGCATCGTATATTCTACATCTACATCTACATCATACACCGCTAGCCACCTAATGAAGTGTGGAGGAGAGTACTTTCGGAACCACTATCTGATCCCTCCATCCCTGTTCCACTAGCAAATAGTGCGGAGGCGAATGATTGTCATTAAGCCTCTGAATGGGCTCTAATTTCCCGAATTTTCTCCTCGTGCTCAATAAGCAAGATGTATGTGGGAAGAAGTAATATTTTGACCGACTCCTCCCGAAAAGTGCTGTCCCGAAAGTTCAATAAGAAATCTCTCCGTGATGCACAACCCCTCTCTTGTAAGGTCTGCCAGTGGAGTTTGTTTAGCATCTCCGTAACCCTCCCTCGCCAGCTAAACAATCACGTGACGAAACGCGCAGGTCTTCATTGAACCATCTCTATATCCTCTATCCGTCCTACGTGATAGGGATCCCAGATAGATGGACAATACTTAAGAATCGGGCGAAAAAGCGACTTATAAGTCACCTCTTTCATGGATGAGTTACATTTCCTTAAGATTCTTCCCGTGAATCTGAGTGTGATATCTGTTTTTCCCAGTATCTGTTTATCCCTGTATCTCTTTTATGTGGTCATTCGTCTTAAGGTCGCTCCGGATAGTTACGCCTGGATATTTTACATCAGACGCTGTCTCCTGCAGTTTGTCATCAAAAGTCTAGTTGTACAGTGGTGGATTTCTTTTTCTGTGTATGCGCTATACGGTACGTTTATTTACGTTCAGGTTCAACTGCCGGAGCCTGCACCATTCATCAATTCTCCGAATGTCTTTCTGCAAATCCTTACTATCTTTTTTAGCGTTGCTACTTTGTTATAGACATCTGCATCATGTGCAAATAGCCTTAAAAAGATTCCGACGCTTTCTACTAGATCATTTATATGTATTGTAAACAGCAACGGTACTATCACACTTCCCTGTGATATTCCGGATATTACCCTTACGTCTGTCGTTTTTTCCCCGTTAACAGCGACGTGTTGAGTTCTATCTGCAGGAAAGTCCTAAATACAATCGCAAGTCTGCACCGATACTCCGTAAGCTCTTTTTTTTTTTTCATTAAACGGCAATGCTGGACGGCATCAAATGCCTTACTGAAGCCAAGGAACACGGTATCAACCTGAGCGTCGTTGTCCACTCACGGGGGAACACAGCGAATTGAGTACCGCAGGATCTCTGTTTGTGAAAACCTTGTTGATGTTTATAGAATACATGATTACTTTCCATAAAACGTCATAATTATTGAGCATAAAACGTGTTCCATACTTCTACAACGAATTGACGTCAACGACATAGATCTATAAGTGGAATGCACTGATATAAACTGTATGCTGTCTACTAGCACAAAATTAAAACTTAGTGGCGTGACGAGGTTTCTGACGACGGGAAAATTTACACTAGCAAGCCGCCCTACACAAGGATACTCCCAATACTGACGCGAAAACAAAGACTAGGATTAATTTTGTAACCACTAGCCTTCACAGTAAAATACACACGTATAATTCACTTCTTTACAGAAGTACGAGATGAAAAGACTAAATTGCTTTCCTGTTTCTCAGACAGCTGCTGCTGCTGCTGGCGGCGCTGCTGTGCGTCCTCTCGGCACGGCGGCACATTTTTGAAGACCATTGGTTTATTTTCCCACTGTCAGATTCTGGAGTGTGCGACGCAGGAAACAGGAGTTTATTGAGACAATGTTCTGCTGAACCTTCTGTCACTGAATCCTGTCTCTTACGTCTGCTTTCTCTTTTGTCTTCCCTTCTCTGTTGATAATTTAGTTAAAAATCGCGTGTCCTCATAAGGTTTGCTATTTCACTGCAACGATGCTGCTATGATAATTAGATGGAAACTACTTCGCTTCACTCACCTCTGCGCGCTCAGACTGCTTCCATTGTGTCCGTACCGTAACTCCCTACTCCGAGAAACACGTTGTGACTTTTCCTACACAGGATACTACATCATTTGCGCAAACTTCATTTATAAACTGAAATGCCCCTTTGCCCGTCATTAAATTGAAACTTAACAGATTCAGATGCGTTTTTCCTTTATAGCTATCCTCGTATTAATAATTTGTACAGGAATCGCGTTTGAACCCAGCCCTCTATCTCTGCATCCGAAGCGAATCGGCACCCATAAATAACATTCTCAAGTGCTCAAGCAAGGGGAGAGTTCGGTGCTGTATGGAGGATGTGGAAGGGCTTACCAAGAAACTTATTCAGCGCAGTCGAAATAAGGTTGGAACAAAATGCCCGCCCATATACTGGCAGCCATTTAGGAGTATGCTGGACAACTTTCCCTGGAAGCACTTACACAAACTCCATACGATCCCGATCACTGCCCATGTGATTCATGTATATTTGGAGTACTAAAGGAATACATTCATGGTCACCTATTTGCTTCGCACGAAGAGCAGTTTGGAACCACGCGACCGCTACGGTCACAGGTTCGAATCCTGCCTCGGGCATGGATGTGTGTGATGTCCTTAGGTCAGTTACGTTTAAGTAGTTCTAGGGGACTGATGACCTCAGCAGTTAAGTTCCATAGTGCTCAGAGCTATATGAACCATTACTCTTGAAATACTAATCAAATTACTTACATTTTCCTCAAGCGCCTTGTTCTAGTTTTCACGGGCTGCATCTTAAAAAACCGCCTCCAAGTCACTAATACCATTTTGAGTATGAATGTCTTGACACAGGTCTATATCATTTATTACCACTAAATCCGATAGATTTCCACCACGAGCGTGCTTCCAAACCATCTAAGCAAGGTACTTTTTACAAAAGGCAATTGCCAAAGTTTAGTCAGGTGTCTTATCATGACCAATACTTACAAAGGTTTCATTATATCTGTCGATATGTGCATGATTCAAATATTCTCTAAGGACGACAGTATCAATAGGGAACGTAAATTTCAGTGAAATGAGTTTGTCTTTAAGTATTTCGGTCAAATCTGGGGGTGAGTCGGGTGGTTAATAGGTACATCGAATTGTAAGATTATGTCAACAAAATGGTTCAAATGGCTCTGAGCACTATGGGACTTAACTTCCTAGGTCACCAGTCCCCTAGAACTACTTAAACCTAACTAACCTAAGGACATCACACACATCCATGCCCGAGGCAGGATTCGAACCAGTGACCGTAGCGGTCGCGCGGTTCCAGACTGTAGCGCCTAGAACCGCTCGGCCACCCTGGCCGGCTTATGTCCACACTTTATAATGAGTCTTGCCCAAATAATTTTGCATGCAGCTTCAATTTGTATCTCAGCTTGTCCGAGTTTGTTGTCTCTTGCGATAAATACACTACTTCCATTTCCCATACGCTTATGCTTTCGATATACTCATTCATTTACCGCTAAAGTTCCTACCGCTGTCAATTTCGGTTCTTAGCTAAATTTCTCTACATTTTAAGTTGTGAACTCCACGAAATTATTATCCCATCATTCATAGTACATTTCTATTTCTTTCCTTCCCTATGTTTTCTACATTATTTCACATGTTGAACATATTTACATTCTTTATATCTCTAGGGATATATATTACACTGGAAGTGAATGATCTTTATTGTTAAACGAAAGGCGAAGCGCTTCCAGTTTACGCTTTTTATCCTTTACGAGAACTATTCAAATAAGTCTAAGACGGATGTAATGATTGATATCAGTTATTTATTTGAACCTACATTTAATATTTATATAACTATTTACTTACATCGTCAATGATAATATACCAATTTTTCTGTTATTCGTAATGTTTTCCGAAAGCCTTATCGCTATCTTAATGTGTCAGTTTTAGTAAAACAAGACTTTCCCCATCAAGTTGGTGTTATGCTGTATTTGCGTCATATCGTGAAGACAAAAGATTGACTAAGTGGTCTTCAATAGTGCTTGTGGGTTTCACATTTTTATAGTTAATTTACAAGACATTCATCAGAAAATTTAGTGATGGTGCTGCAATGCGCTATTGATCTTACAGTACATCCTCCATTACAATTAAAGATACCTACGAAGGCGCACGTAGATCCACTGAGTCATAGTGTACAGAAATGTATTGATACTTACTGTGACGTCAGTGTCCCCTATGCACTCAGCAAACAAATTCAGGATAGGCATTTGACGCTTACTTCTGAATTTCCATTATAACTGGGGCATACTTTTTGCCTCTCTGTACTACTGCTGAGCTCGACAGTTCCTGCTAGTTTTTCATATTCATGTTAGCTAATCGTATCAATGACTAATGCGACAAGGTTGTTTGCCCATAACTCTGTCTCTGTCTCTCTCTCTCTCTCTCTCTCTCTCTCTCTCTCTCTCTCAGTCCTTCTTACATGTGACACATTTTTCTCTCGTCCCCATTGCACTGATCTTTAAAAATCAATTCGAACAAATTACAAGTAAATGAGTTGGCGTCATTGTTAGTCACCCTCGATGTATTTCCATGCTTAACTAGGCTTCAAATGCTAGCCATGAGTCGTACTCGTTCAGTGTAAACTTTTAACATGATCCCATTTTTAGAAAAAGGTTTAAAAACTTGGAACCATCTGACGATGTTGTTTTAACAGTCTTCTCAAACCAATCATAAGCACATACGGTGGCCTGTAACGGCACGGTACAGTCAGTCCACAAGTGTTAGTCGCAACAATTCATCGGTCTTTCTCCATAATACAGTCCAAAATATTATCATTCAGTAGAGCACTGGTACCGACCTTTCTACATTTACAATATGAAGCCACAAGGTAACTAAGCACAGGGATGTAGTTAAGTACACTTAATTTTTGGGGGGCATTTGTATTGGGCCAGTTGTTTTCAAGTGGTAACTCATGCGAGTATCATATCGATGATTCTACTCCATATTTAGTAACACAGAATCACCTCCGATTTCTTCAATTCAATCTCCGCTCATTTTTTCCACGGAGTCTGCAACATCAACGTTTGACATTGCTGTATATTCGATAAAACACTGTGTGACGTTTCCATTTCATGTTGTTTATGATAAGCAGTAGAGGACTGGTCAGCGTTTACTGAATCATTTTTGACTCCTTTAGCCCAAGCTAGGATGGAACGCCCTGAAAAAGATTTCAAATGATTTGTTCCGAATTTGTCTAATCTCGTTGGCCGAATCTTATTTCATAACAAGCGATGTTTCAAATCGTTGAATTCCTCCTCTGCTGCGGATGAGGTAGCACTTCAATTCCCAAATCCAAATATGTGTATCATAACACCTGAATACAGGGGAAAATATAGCAGATTAGTTTTGATGCATCGCCCTATAGCTTGTACATATTAACGATTGATATCATCCCACGTCTATGCTAAGTGCCCACACTCAGTTTCTCTTAAGGACTCATTAAGTAAAGAAGTTGCCCATGCAACGATTCCGGATTTGCAATCGCTTTTTTTGTTGCCATCGAATCACCCAAGTGTTTCAATCTCTTCATTTTTCACGGCACGTTCTTCGGTTTCCACCATTCTGGAGATGTCCGGTTCTCTTCACTTTATGTTGTTGTTGTTGTTGTGGTCTTCAGTCCTGAGACTGGTTTGATGCAGCTCTCCATGCTACTCTATCCTGTGCAAGCTTCTTCATCTCCCAGTATCTACTGCAACCTACATCCTTCTGAATCTGCTTAGTGTATTCATCTCTTGGTCTCCCTCTACGATTTTTACCCTCCACACTGCCCTCCAATGCTAAATTTGTGATCCCTTAAGGCCTCAAAACATGTCCTACCAACCGATCCCTTCTTCTAGTTAAGTTATGCCATAAACTTCTCTTCTCCCCAATCCTATTCAATTCCTCCTCATTAGTTACGTGATCTACCCACCTTATCTTCAGCATTCTTCTGTAGCACCACATTTCGAAAGCTTCTATTCTCTTCTTGTCCAAACTAGTTATCGTCCATGTTTCACTTCCATACATGGCTACACTCCATACAAATACTTTCAGAAACGACTTGCTGACACTTAAGTCTATACTCGATGTTAACAAATTTCTCTTCTTCAGAAACGCTTTCCTTGCCATTGCCAGTCTAAATTTTATATCCTCTCTACTTCGACCATCATCGGTTATTTTACTCCCTAAATAGCAAAACTCCTTTACTACTTTAAGTGTCTCATTTCCTAATCTAATTCCCTCAGCATCACCTGACTTAATTTGACTACATTCCATTATCCTCGTTTTACTTTTGTTGATGTTCATCTTATATCCTCCTTTCTAGACACTGTCCATTCCGTTCAACAGCTCTTCCAAGTCCTTTGCTGTCTCTGACAGAATTACAATGTCATCGGCGAACCTCAAAGTTTTTACATCTTCTCCATGAATTTTAATACCTACTCCGAATTTTTCTTTTGTTTCCTTTACTGCTTGCTCAATATACAGATTGAATAACATCGGGGAGAGGCTACAACCCTGTCTTACTCCCTTCCCCACCGCTGCTTCCCTTTCATGTCCCTCGACTCTTATAACAGCCATCTGGTTTCTGTACAAGTTGTAAATAGCCTTTCGCTCCTGTATTTTACCCCTGCCACCTTCAGAATTTGAAAGAGAGTATTCCAGTTAACATTGTCAAAAGCTTTCTCTAAGTCTACAAATGCTAGAAACGTAGGTTTGCCTTTCCTTAATCTTTCTTCTAAGATAAGTCGTAAGGTCAGTAATGCCTCACGTGTTCCAACATTTCTACGGATTCCAAACTGATCTTCCCCGAGGTCAGCTTCTACCAGTTTTTCCATTCGTCTGTGAAGAATTCGCGTTAGTATTTTGCAGCTGTGACTTATTAAACTGATAGTTCGGTAATTTTCACATCTGTCAACACCTGCTTTCTTTGGGATTGGAATTATTATATTATTCTTGAAGTCTGAGGGTATTTCGCCTGTCTCATACATCGTGCTCACCAGATGGTAGAGTTTTGTCATGACTGGCTCTCCCGAGGCCATCAGTAGTTCAAATGGAATGTTGTCTACTCCCGGGGCCTTGTTTCGACTCAGGTCTTTCAGTGCTCTGTCAAACTCTTCACGCAGTATCTTATCTCCCATTTCGTCTTCATCTACATCCTCTTCCATTTCTATAATATTGTCCTCAAGTACATCTCCCTTGTATAGACCCTCTATATACTCCTTCCACCTTTCTGCTTTCCCTTCTTTGCTTAGAGCTGGGTTTCCATCTGAGCTCTTGATATTCATACAAGTGGTTCTCCTTTCTCCAAAGGTCTTTTTGATTTTCCTGTAGGCAGTATCTATCTTACCCCTAGTGAGACAAGCCTCTACATCCTTACATTTGTCCTCTAGCCATCCCTGCTTAGCCATTTTGCACTTCCTGTCGACATCATTTTTGAGACGTTTGTATTCCTTTTTGCCTGCTTCATTTACTGCATTTTTATATTTTCTCCTTTCATCAATTAAATTCAATATTTCTTCTGTTACCCAAGGATTTTAATTAGCCCTCGTATTTTTACCTACTTGATTCTCTGCTGCCTTCACTACTTCATCCCTCAGAGCTACCCATTCTTCTTCTACTGTATTTCTTTCCCCCATTTCTGTCAATTGTTCCCTTATGCTCTCCCTGAAACTCTCTACAACCTCTGGTTCTTTCAGTTTATCCAGGTCCCATCTCCTTAAATTCCCACCTTTTTACAGTTTCTTTAGTTTCAATCTGCAGTTCATAACCAATAGATTGTGGTCAGAATCCACATCTGCCCCAGGAAATGTCTTACAATTTAAAACCTGGTTCCTAAATCTCTGTCTTACCATTATATAATCTATCTGATACCTTTTAGTATCTCCAGGATTCTTCCAGGTATACAACCTTCTTTTATGATTCTTGAACCAAGTGTTGGCTATGATTAAGTTCTTCAGTTTATACGGCGCAGTATTTTAAATGCTTTCTCAGCGAAACAGTGATATTCATCTTTGTACCCACCGCACTTTTGACTGTTAGACACTACGACGGCCAAATCTACTATTTCTTGAAAGTCACTTAAATCGTTTACCGTAGTGGGAAATGCCGTTAACATTATCCAAAATGTGCGCACAAGATTATGGAGAGTTTTGAGCTCCTTCCACCTATTATCATTTGAATGTAATGAGACACATTCAGGCGTAGAACACAAGATGACAGTGCATTGGACGAGCCGACGAAACACCTAAAACATAAAGATAAATAACCTTTCAAATCTCTACGGTCTCCAGCCTCCATTAGCATCACACTCATAACTTATTTTTATCGAAATAGGCTGCAGCTTTAGTACTGGAAATTTTCTTATGTGCTTCTTAACCACGCGAATAATTTCACAAAGCGAGTATTGTATTGAATTCGTGTTTTAAAACTCGCTGAACTTCTGAAAAACCGGCAGTCTGGATACTGGGGTTTCTTCGACGATTTGATGAAAATAGATGATCCAATCAGTCTCCCGCTAGTTTATTCAGTTTATTTACTAATCAACCCGTTGCATCTATACAAATGCATTGCGAATATTGCGTGAACACAGCAATTTATTCTTGCATCCAATAATGGACGTAAAACGGATGTGGACCATTGGAATGAATTACACCGGCCTTACGTTCATTCTTTAAGAGTGAGATTTTCACTCACATTGAACTCAGTCAAACCAAAAATTGCGTTTTACACTGTTGTTTTGCCTTCCGTTGAAGTGAAATTGTTGGCAATTGCAGAGGATTGAGGTTGCTGAAATTCATTAGATTAAACTAGACTCCCGCTAATCCGGCCATTCCTGGCACAAATGGGTGCCGGATTAGAGGAAGTGGCTTATTATTGAGTGGTTTAATTTTATTTGATTCATTTATTTCGTTTTTTATTTATTTTGAAAACAAAGGGTATATAGTGTACTGTACTATATTACACCGAAGGATACAATTTAAAAGCAATGAGGGATTACTTTATTAAATAAACAATACATTAATTTTCAAAGGAAAATTAGTCCTTGAGTGCATACTGTACATAATTACACAATCGTATCACTCACTACGAAACATGTCTCAAATTTTTTACTGTAGCAGTGATGATATGCGACTGTGGCTTCCTTGATCACGCAATCGCTTTGGAAGCATTACATCGGTACTGCATGTATCTGGTTGTTACATAATGTACTCCAGGAAGACCTCGGCAGCTTCAGCACCAGCAGCGTGACAAATCTTCATGTTCTCTCCTCATGTCTCTTCATCACTTCCATCACAATTTTCTTGCACGCTTTTGGTTATTTCTTCTTGTGTTAAAGTTAGGTTCGTATCACAGTTTTCCTCTTTCAGCCACTTAGTAACATCTTCAGTATCAATTTCTTCTCCTCCTGGAACGTTGTTCAGTTTTTGGGGGGGGGGGGGGGGCGGTGGTTGGTTGTTTGGGGAAGGAGACCAGACAGCGTGGTCATCGGTCTCATCGAATTAGGGAAGGATGGGGAAGGAAGTCGGCCGTGCCCTTTCAGAGGAACCATCCCGGCATTTGCCTGAAGTGATTTAGGGAAATCACGGAAAACCTAAATCAGGATGGCCGGACGCGGGATTGAACCGTCGTCCTCCCGAATGCGAGTCCAGTGTCTAACCACTGCGCCACCTCGCTCGGTGCCTGGAACGTTGTGGAACATGTCAGTGTGCAAAGTAATTGATAATTCCTTATTGACTGGCTCATCGCTCTCACTCACTACTGGATCCAACTCGGCATCAATGGATAGCCACAATTTTCTCCAGCTCTTCATTGTGGTAGCGCTGTCCACTTTATCCCATGCTTCGGCTGCTTGGAAAACAACATCACGTACATTAATTGTTTCCCACGCCTTCAGCATAGTTTCGACGGAGTCGTTTTCACTTTAGTTCAGCAAGGAGACGACAAGTGAATGTCGATAATGACATTTAATTGATTCCAAAATTCCATGGTCCATGGGGTGAATTAGGACTGTCACATTCGGTGGATGAAGGAGTGCTTGTTTATCATCGGACTTTAGAGAAACATATGAAGAACGACAGAGAGCATTGTCAGTTATAAGGATAGCTTTCAGTGGAAGCTTTTTCTTCTTTAGCTCTTTTCTCACTGCCCTTTACAAACGTTTCTTGGAATCACCGAGAGAGTATTTATCTGTCCATTCACCCTTTCTTGTGAGCGCAATACAGTACTGGTAGAGTATTTATGTCAATGTGTTGAAAACTACGTGGATGTTGGGATTTTCCAATCACCATAAGCAGTAGTTTATCACTCCCATTTGCATTACAGCACGCCATTAATGTTATACGCTGCTTCTGTTGCATGTAACCACGAGTTTCCTTCTCGTTCTTGGCAGCTAATGTTTTTGAAGGAAGCATCTTGTATAAGAGAACTGTTTCATCAGCTTTATACAAAGCATCTACAGTTAAATCTTCCTCCTCTACCATCTTCCGTATTTTGCTTACAAACTCATCAGCATCCTTATCGCTAGCTGAGCTACTTTTCTTGGTGACTGTCAGCTGAAGAGTGCTATGTCGTTTTCCCAATTTCATAGCCAACCTTTGCTTGCTGCGAACAAGTTACTACCGCCAAGTTGTTTGTCAAGTGCAACTGCTTTTTCCCTTATAATCAAGCCATTGACTGTAATTCCTTTATTACGTTGCTGTATGAACCATCTATAAACAGCTACGTCCATTCGCGGGCAAGTGCTCTACCAACTGAGCTACCCAAGCACGACTCACGCCCCGTCCTCACAGTTTTACTTCTGCCAGTAAAACTGCGAGGACGACGCGTGAGTGGTGCTTGGGTAGCTCAGTAGGTAGAGCACTTGCCCGCGAAAGGCAAAGGTCCCGAGTTCGAGTCTCGGTCCGGCACACAGTTTTAATCTGCCAGGAAGTTTCATATCAGCGCACACTCCGCTGCAGAGTGAAAATATCATTCTAGCTACGTCCAGTTCTTCATTCTCATTCTTTCGCATAACGTTCCGCTTTCCCAACTCACTCTCCATTTGTGTTGAGTACTGTCGAAAAACATCTCCTTTATTTTTGATGTGATAAATAGTTGCTCGTCCAACATTGAACTCAGCAGCAGTGGCTTTCTGCGAAGAACCGTGATTGAACCATCTAACAATTCGAGGTTCTGGTAGAATAACGTGTTTCTTCTTAGAAGACACGATTCCGAATTGTAAAAATAGCTACAATTTCAAAAATTGTATATAAAACATTATTTAACTAAGCATTGTTGTGCACGATAATTCATTTTGTTCGTGTTTCTGGATGTGCGCCGAATTACTGACAGGCCAGACTACAGAGGGCCGGATTAGCGAGAGTCTAGTGTATGTGTCTCGTTTCTGCGCCAGATGCGAGATAAGATATTGCGGTCTACCATTCTTGTTGAAACTTCGATTCTTCGTTCTTACTATCGATAAAAGAACCGTCCAGATTATCCAACACCCCTTCCATTATGTCGTCACGTTCTTTTGGCGAATTATTCACAACAATTCCTGAAAAATTGCTTCAACAGTCTTTGTATCTACCCGTGATCTTAAGGTACCTTCGAAACTCCGAATCTCTTATACGAGATAGGTCATGGTATCGACGTTTGCTCCCACAGTTTGTTATACAAGAGTATCTGTCCAGACTTTAGCAACAGAAAATTTGACGCACTTTCAGATTGCACTTTTTCCCAATACGCTGCCTCTACACGTGATGACCCAGGTTTTATGTGGTGGAGTCAGTTGAACCTAAATCTGTCATTTTGGTTTGCAGTTTTCTGAAATTACATTAGACTCGAATTCATCGAATGTATCACCATGTAATTTTGATATCGTGGAATCAAGAATTTAGGACTACGAATTGTACTTATTTTTTGGTAGAATGCTGCAATAAGTTATAGTGCTTCTAAATATATTGTTATCAGAATTGCTGATTACTGGAGTGATATTCATGTAAATATCTGAGCTTGGCACCACTGGTCTGCCTGATGGACGCAAGACAACCTTGTAATCACATGATAGTACTACCCCTAAAATTTTGGAGCAAACAGAAGCATTTTCCTACACGCCTATTATGTTAATATATTAAATATACACATAAATTAATTACGATTTAAAGACACATAAATCATGGTCTATCAAAAGTTTTCTAAACTATACGTCAACACACAGCCTGCTACATGCCAGTACAATCACAAGCACAATAATTTGCATGATAACTATTGTCATCAGGTACCACCACGCCATTCTGAAAATCTGCGAGAAGTAATTAGCAACTTGGAAAATTGTGTGCTTTCTACCTAACTCTGGCTGTGGCTGAAATAAGTTTTGGAAGTAACAAAGTTCTATTAAGCATTTTTAAAATCTTGAAGAGACACTGCCCTGTCTTCGTCTTTCTAGCTTGCGCAGCGTCATCGTCATTGCAGTGTCATCTGTTCGATTGCATAGGATGGGTGCGGTTGTAAGGTACTAGGATCTTTTCGGAACCTGGGGACAAACTCCAATCCGTACTAATTTGCAGGATATCTAAAGAGACCAAACGAGACATACTTGTAAGCTCAGATAAATCTGCTCATCACTTCTTTACAAGAATTTCCTTTACGAAAGTGATAAGTTGAAAGAAGTGTCGTCACCCTTTTACAACGTTTGTGATGCTATAAAATACTATTTTGCAGCAATACAGAGGAAGACTGAAATTTTCTAACCTACGCAAAACTATTATTTTAATTTGGGGGAGATACCAAATTACAAAGGAAACTTTGACCTCGCTCCCATATTAATACTGTTATTATTAATTTTTTTTTAAATTGTCATTCTAGTTCTTGAGAGTTTTGAGAACTAGATCAAGTTAGAACAAACTCAAAAACTGTATTTGCTCATAGAAAGTGAGGCTAAAAAGAAAATAGTCACAGTTCCCAGTTGAATAATGTTCAGAATACTTGAAGGTAAAAGTTCACTTTAAAAGGTCTAGGGCAAAAAATTTCTTTTGGCTACCAATTCTAGACTACTAGCAAGTTAACAAGAATCAACATTCATCGTAATTGGAGGAACTCGAAGAAATAGCTGGTTTTCTAAAAGTAGGGGCTGGTGGAAAATATGTATTTGCTTCTCGTTAGAAAAATGTTTGCCTGAGGACATTGTCGTTCTCAGCTAACACTGAGAGGCACAAGAGCAACTCAGAGCTAGCATAAAGAAAAACACGATTTTGCAAAATGTGGGTGCTGGCGAAAAGAACATTCGTACCTTCCACCTGTAACCTGTGAATCTGACGACGTTGTTGTCCCAGAGAAACGTTGGGGGCTACGCTAGCAGAGGATCGTAAGTATCCTCCACACCATCAGTTAGATGGATAGGACTTTAGATTGTGAATTCCACCACAAACTCAAAACGACGTACGCGGAATGACTTACGTACGAGACAGCACTAACTGGTCGATAAGGTGCGAGCAATGAACGTCACCGCCACTGAATATTCTGAAATACACCTCTGTATCACTGGATACAGGTCACAGTCTACGAATACTCACAAAATGCTACCACGAAACCTGCCATTGTTTCCCCAAAGTAATTCAGCGTTGCACAAATACTTTCAACCTAATCTACACGTGGCTTGCCCCACTTCTGCTCTCGACTACGATACATGACTTCCTTATATAAACACGCACTCACAAACATAATTACATAAAGCAGGTACACATGTAGAGTCATTGTGGTGTTTATGTAGCTGTTTAGATGTATAAATACTTTCTCTGTTTCGAAGATTGAAGAGTTGGGTGTAAACCAAGTATACTTAATCATTCATATAGAGACCTAAGAATTTATAAATTAGTAGGAATTATTGAAAAATATTGATCAATCTGATTTAAAATAACCATCAGAGTTGACATGAAATCGTTTATCGAATGTTTATGGCTGCATAGCTCTCATAATACAATTTGAATTTAGCAAAACCAACTTAAATTTCTAAATTGCTCATGGCAGTTGATGGAAACAGTAACGATTCATTTACACTTTATTCTCAAGAAAGCATGACTTTATTCCTTCAGTTAAATAGTGAGTTACAGAATTTGACTGACAGAAAATAGTGCGTCATAGTGAATAATCGAATATATTTGTGTTTCTTGCTCTTGTTGTGAAGTAACTCATTAAGATCCATTATTCTTCATTGACATTGATCTCTACATAAAGTCTGATACCTAATGTTTTCGTCGAATGTAAACAGCCACTGATGTGCCGAAAAAAATGACTGCCAGTTGGGAAATGTAATTGCTTCCTTGCTTGAGATGAATCTTCGGCCGCTGCAGAACGTAGCAGGAGCTGTAGAAAGTAAGATGTCCACAGCAGGACATACGTTGACGATGGGTCGTATCGAAAACGATTAAATTAATTCAGGAAAGTGGTATTAATCTAAACTGCTGCTCTTGTGCCACGTCTGGCTCTGTAAAGTTCGTTGCAAATAATTGCAGTTCAGTCAACCTCCTACTTCCATAGTTAAAATAATGTGTTTGTATATTTCGTACATCGTCTCCGTTTGTGCAGCGTATATTCTCGTTTTATGAAGGCGACTGGTCCCTCCTCACGCTGTGGTTTTCTGGAATCTCCGACGTAGGAAACAGAAGATCATCGGTACAATGTCCTGCTTAATCTTCAGATCTTTAATCTTGTGTTTTAAGTCTGCTTTCTCTTTTGTCTTCTCTTCTCTGATGATAATTTCGAAAAATATGTCTCCACTAAAAATTTGCTGTTTTACCGGAACGATTCTGCTGTGATAGTTATCTGGAAACTTCTTCGTTCACCTGACTTTGCGTGCTCAAACTGATTCAGTTGTCACCGCACTGCAATTTTCTTCTCCACATGATACTCTTCAGCTATTTACTACATACAGTACTGTAGCTAATCTTGTTTTGAGTACGCTGCAAAGGCTTCGCTGGAAGCTCTTACGCGGCCTCCATACAATACCGATCTCTCCCCATGTGATTCTCACGTTTTTGGAGGACTTAAGAAAGACATTAATGGCCATCGATTTGTTTCGCTGGAAGAGCTGGAAGTTATGGAGATCACTCTTGAAATTCTTACGTTTGTCCCAACTGCCTTATTTTCACGGGCTGCATCACTGATACCATTCTGAGTAAGAACATCCTCAAACAGATCTGGTCAATTTACTTCCTTTAGATTCTTAATATTTCCATCGCGAGTGGTCTTCCAAACTATCTAAAGTAGGTGCTTTTGAAAACGGCATTTAGCAATGTTTAGTGGCGTGTCATCCCATGGCCAACACATACAAGCGTTCACTTATTAACATCGATATCAATACGTTTAAAACTTCAGTGGTAGCAATATGACTGGGCACCACACATTTTAGCAAGATGAGCTTTTATTTAAAGATTTCGGTTAAAGCTGGGCGTGAGACCGATGGTTAACAGATGGATCCAGGTATAAGATTACGGCCACACTTGATTATGAGTCTTTCCCATGTAATCTGGCCTGCAGTTTCAATTTCTATCTCAGCTGATCCGAGTCTGTCGTCTTTTGCGATAAGTGCACTTCTTCTATTTCCTACACACATATTCTTTCGATATTCACTTCCATTTACCACGAAAATTAACTGCAATGATTTCGGGTTTAGCTAAGATTCTCTGCATTGTACTGTGTGAACTCCACATCTTTTTGGGAGCGCTTCCAGTCAGTGTACGCTTTTGTGAATACCTCGGCAGCTGATCAGGGTGAAATGGGTATGAAGTCGCCTAGGCTAAAAAACCTTGTGAGTATTCTACACACCATCAGCTATATGCCTCTGATCTCGGTTTGTAGGACGCAACTGACCAGTTTACGGAGGCCCTACAGTTTTAGAACCTACATCGCCAATCTAGGAACTCCCATCCCTGTCCAGCTTTTCACACAATCTTCGAAGGCTCTTGTTGACGCCGCCTACTCGATTCAGAACAGGGGGTCTGAGATCAGTTCTGTGGAGAATGTTGCACACTGTAAGCTTCGTTGAAATTCCATGAACAAGGGCGTGGATTAAGACTGAAGTGTTGGCAGAAGTGCCAACACCTTGTAGTTAGAGGAGGCCGAAATGCACGCGATAAGCTCACGCAGACTGGCGTGAGGTCTGGAACATTACAAGTTTATTAATATAGCAAATAAAGTACATCGTTGAAGTAATACTTAACTTTATTCCATAATTGGAGAACATAGGTCTTGATTATACATAAGTGCAATCCCGTAATGGCGCCTTGCTAAGTCGTAGCAACAGACGTAGCTGAAGGCTATGCTAACTATCGTCTCGGCAAATGAGAGCATATTTGTCAGTGAACCATTGCTCGCTAAGTCGGCTATACAAATGGGGCGAGTGCTAGTACGTCTCTCTAGACCTGCCGTGAGGCGGCGCTCGGTCTGCCATCACTGACAGTGCCGAAACGCGGGGCCGTCGTATACTAGCGGACCGCGGCCGATTTGAAAGCTACCACCTAGCAAGTGTGGTGTCTGGCCGTGACACCACATTCCTCCCCCGGAAATCGGCGAACGGTTGTGTTATAAGTCTTCCGCCCGCCGTGGGGAGGACCCTCCCGAGAATGCGACTCTTTCAACTTCAACATTTATGACTTGAAAGTCCGGACCAAACGTTCAGAGGCACCGTTTGACGGCGGCGAAAACGGCGCGGACGTCAGATGTTCAATACCATTGGCCTTGCAGAATGACTGAAATTCGGCGGACATGAATTGTGGGCGATTGTCGGAAACAATAGTCTGTGGAAGACCTTCAATGCAAAAGATAGCGGATAACGCTTTGATGGTGGCAGAAGACTCGTGGAAGACATCCTGACAACAAATGGAAAATTACTGAAAGAATCGACCACAACCAATCATCGAGCATTCCAGAAGGGACCAGCAAAATCGATGTGTAAGCGTTGCCAAGGGGAAGTGGCTTTCGGCCATGCAAAGAATTTCCGCTGTGGTGCGGATTGTTGTTCGGCACACGCCATTGAAGAAGAGCACATATTCGTAATCGCAGCATCGATTCCGAAACAAGTACAGTGCTGACGAGCAAGTTGTTTCGTGCAACGTGAACTGTTTCTGGGACAGAAGCACTTGCGACTTGACGGGATTTCCGTCGATGTCGACGCACACTTTTTGTGGGACGAACACAGTCATTGTTAGAGAGAGAAGCACGAGACAGTCGCTCTTGTCGTCAGCAGGACAATAAACTTTTTGTAAATTTGGACTTTGACGGAAACGTGATACCATTCCAGCTCGATACCGGAGCTGCAGTTTCTCTGATCAATCACGACACATACAATCAACTGGGCAAACGTCCGTTGCGTGCTGCAAATGGTAAGCTCACTAGTTATTCAGGACAGCATATTCCTGTGTTAGGACAGTGCAGTCTTCTTGCAACATACAAGAGACGAACAAAACTTGTGTCATTTTACATACTTCGTTCTTCTTCTGCAGAGAACTTGTTTGGTTTAGATTTATTTCAGTTGTTTAAATAAAGGACGAGACGATAGTTAGATTAGCCTTCAGCTACGTCTGTTGCTACGACCTAGCAAGGCGCCATTACGGGATTGCACTTATGTATAATCAAGACCTATGTTCTCCAATTATGGAATAAAGTTAAGTATTACTTCAACGACGTACTTTATTTGCTATATTAATAACCTTGTAATGCTCCAGACCTCACGCCAGTCTGCGTGAGCTTATCGCGTGCATTTCGGCCTCCTCTAACTACAAGGTGTTGGCACTTCTGCCAACACTTCAAAGACTTCTGCAGCTATTGTAATATTCATGATTCTTTTTCAATTTCATCTTTTACTCGGCACAACAGTCACTACTCCATCAACGACGTGTGCGCTCTGCGCGGTAATCCGCTGTCTCTTGTGTCTGTTGCTTATGATTCCATGAGTGTTGGTCGCTTTATGAACCTGCTGAACATTAATTTGAGATGGAATCTGCGATTAAAATGACGTTCGTTGCACATGACATGCGCTTGTCGATAACAACCGTTAGCTAAACTGTAGTAGCATACTATACCACTAAATTCCCGTGTGAAGTAATTGGACTTTGTGCACACTCCACACCAAACACGAATCATATTCTGATTCCATCACAAACTCAAAAGAAGAATACGGAATGGCTTATGTAGGAATCAGCAGTAACTGCTTTGTACGAAGGCATGAACATATTCAGAGGAATAAACTCAGATTATTATCCGAAAAGGTTTGAGCAATGAATGTCAGCACCACTGCGTACAGACCGTTCTCGATACAACAGTGGTGCATAATTTAAAACTTAATAATGTACCATTCTGTTGAAATACATAACACTGATGAAATTATTAAAACCGGAATACTCGCTGTAGTACTACTGAAGCACACTTTAATATTACCAAATAGAGGTCACCTTCAGTGAAAGTTCACGGAATGCTACCAACAAACCAGCTACAATTTCACGAGAATAACTCAGTAGTACACTAATACTTTCGCCTAACCTAAACGTTGCTAGCCTCCCTTCTACTCTTATAACATATGACTTGATTCCACACACGCATGTATACACACAAACACATAATGTAGTTACAGATGTAGAATCGTATTAGTATTTATGTGACCATCTAGATAGATAAATTAATTATCTCTCTCGACGAATGAAGTGCATTGTATCACCACAGTTTGATTCATTTTCCATAACGTAACTAAGAAATGATCAATTAATTCGAATTACCGAAAAATAACAAGCAATCTGATTTTAAATGTCGATCATAATTAAACCTCCGACATGAAATATTTATCGAGAGTTTATGGCCGCAGAGTATTGAATCAGGGTAGTTAGTATCACTTTTGATAATGGAATTTGATGTGAAGTGATGAAATGAACGAATTTTGCAAAACAAACTTAAATTTCCAAATTGATTGTGGCAGTTGATGGTAATAGTAACGATTTCATTTTACATTTTTCTTTCAGGGCAGTATCATTCCACTGCTTGACTTAACTAGTATAATAAAGCATTCGCCTGCGACAAAATTATGCATCCTTATGAGAAATCGAATCTATTCCCATTTATTGTTTTTGTTCTCAAATAACTTACTCACTTTCATAATTCGCCAGTGTCATTTATCTCTGCGTGAAGTCAGCTAAATAATGTTTCCTCGAATGTAAATAGCTACTGATGCGCAGAAGTAATGGCTTCCAGTAGGGAAATGTAGTTGCTCCCTCACCTTAGATGTATCTTCTGTAGCAGCTGAATATCTTAGGAGGCATAATAAATCAGGTGTCCTCGGGAGGACGACAAGTTAGCGATGGTTCTCATCTAAATCGGGTAAATTAATTCACAAAATAGGCTTTTGGGGAAGTTGCGTGCTTGTGGATTATCGTCTCAGTAACTTTGTAACTAAAAGTCTAAGAAGCCGAACGTGTTTAGGTTATTGGACGGGTCACAGGTGGCGGATACTGAACGTTCCATCAGATATGGCGGACACCTGCGCAAACTGAATAAGCAGTCCCGGACCAAAACAAAACAAATTCAAATTCACTTTGCATCTGCCTTGTAGCAAGCGGAAAAGTGGTCAGCGTAACAACTACGTTTTTTGCAACGCTTTACATACAAACACATCTGCAATTAAGTGTACTTCATAAATTGCGTGATACATCAAAAGAACACAAGATTAAAATTTTGTCATTTCAGGAGTGATGGACTATAACTTCATGAATTTCGGCAGTTATTGTCTTTTTAAAGGTAAAACTGATAAAAGAATACTTAATAATAGACCACACGGGAGTGGATTCTAATGTCTCCAAAAATATTTTAAATTTAAGAACAAAGGTAAAACCCATTAATAACAGACGTACAACAAATTCTATTAAATGCATAAATAAAGCATACACACAAATTAATGCCCATTTGCCAGTCAATGATGATAACAGTACAAAAATGGAAATTAATGAAGCTTGATAGCAGTTATAAAACATCACCTCGAACATTCCTTCAAACCTTCATGAAGTTTGATAACCGTTAGAAAGCATCCCCATGAATATTCCCTCTAACCAAGTTAATATTTTAATGGGTGATTTTAATGTTCAATTAAGTAAAGAGAAAAAAATACAAGAACAAAATGGATGGAATTTCTTGCGCATAAATGGACAAACCAAACTGGCCAGAGACTTGTTGAAACGTACAAAGACTTTAATTTTAAAACATGTCAACACATTTACGTAAGAACCCTTCTAAACAAATAACTTGGCGTGCACCCATTTCATTTATTGGGAAATTTCATATCGATCATGTAGCATTTTCGTACCCTAACCACAAAGAAATTTTAAATCGCGCGAGTTAGGAAAGGAACTAATATTGATTCGGACCATTATTTCACGCGAATCAAAGTAAAACTTCAACCTAAAAATTCCTTCGAAGGAAACACTATCCCTAAATTTAAAGCTGCTAAAGTAACCCTAACTCTAACAAGTGACGGAAACAATCCAACAATTGGCAAAGCCTAATAGAAAAGTTCATCAAACAGCAAAAAATTCAATTCCGCTTCGAAATATACAAAAACTCCCTTGGTGGAATACGGATTGTGAAACAACAGTTACGTCTAGGCGAGAGGCATTCAGAAATTAGAATAGTAACAAAACTAAAAATACGTTAAACACCTTTCTAACTGCAACAAAAGAAATACCTTAATTAATCCGACAGAATGAAAGAAACTACGAAAATGGTCTAACTTTTAGAAAAATGAAAGAGTCTTCCAAAAGAACACTAAAACAAACTTTAATAAAACATTCAAAACAAAAATAAACTGTTACCTACGTCAAAGTCTTTGCTTCAAAAATAAAAATGGCAGTTTGATTTTCAACAAGCAGGACAGTTGCATAAAAAAGGGAATAGAACTTATGTTAATAATTACTGAAGAATCTCTCTTCTTCCGGTTACATGCAAAATTCTCTCGCAGTGTTTAGGTGATCGAGCCCAAGAAACGTTACGATCTAAAATTGGTAAATACCAAGCAGGCTTTAGACAAAACAGATCCTGTCCGGAACAAATTCTTCATTAAAACTAATCCTTATTCACCAAATTATTTCTACTAACAATACTGTGTGTACATGTGTTGGTTTCAAAAAGGCCTAAGACCCAATTAATCGTGAATCTCTTTTACAAATTTTGAAGGAACATGGGGTAGATAATAAAACTCGAACACTGATCAAGTAAACGTTAACCGACACTAGATCTAAAGTTTAATTCGTGGGAGAAAAAGACTAGCGTAGGACAGAGAGTGTTGGAAAAGGTAATTACAGAATGGCGAGAGCAAAAGACGAGTCAAAATACAGATCATACAATCAGTTTAGGTAGTAGTAATACTTGCAAGATTGCATAGCCTTTGCTGATGATATGGACATTTTAAAACTAGGGATATTACCACAGCCCAAAAACAAATTGAAATTCTTAGAGAAGTTGCGAAAAAAAAACATTCGAAAAACGGTATATATGAAATGCAACAAACAAGCACCAAAGTTTTTAAACACGAAATATGGAAAAGTTAAAAGGGTCTCTCAGTTTAAAACATTTTGGGAAATTAAAAATGACACTGCATTCAGCTTAACACAAAATATTTATAATAAAATGTCACTTTCTAAACTCAGTTCACTTAGGTATTACAGCACTGTAATCAGACCTCAATGTATTTATTGAGCATAAACTTTAATTTTAAACAGAAAGATGGATATTGAAGAAATTTAAAAGAAAGAATGAGAGATTATTAGGAAACTATGAGGCCCCCAACATTACTGATGGAGAAACTTATAGGCTGAGAAGGAAATTGAAGCATACAGAGACATACATGGTGACATGAGAAAAGGAAGACTTATATTTTTTGGGCACATGGAAAGAGTGGCACCCACTAGGTGGACAAAATAAATAGCAAAATTCTACGAAAACAGGAGTAAGGCAAAAACTGAGCCAATTAAATGCATCGCTGTGGTTAAGGAATATCTTAAAGTACCCGGTATAGCTCAGGCGAACGTTGTGGATAGAAAACATTCAGACAAACGATATTTGATTAGAATATTGATCAAAGGGAAATTAGAAAACGGCCCGGTACACAGGGGTCTGATGAAAGAAAGACTTCATTCTGAAAGGATCAAACTAACTTGAACTCAAAGGAAGTCAGCCATGAAATGCGACATACATTGATTGCATCTCGCATGACCCTATTGGGCCCGTACGTGAATATTACTAATAACATTATGTGACCTAGGAACTACAATTACGAACAATTTCAATTGAGAAGAACACACAGAAAATGTTGTGGCTAAGGCAATCCAATGACTGCGTTTTATTGGCAGAACGCTTAGAAAATTTAACGGAACTACTATAGATACTGGCCACACTACGGTTGGCCGTCCGCTTTTGGGGTTCTGCTGCGTGGTGTGGGATCCTTAGGAGATAGGATCAATGGAGTGCATCGAGAAAGTTTAAACAATAGAAGCGTGTTTTGCATTATCGAGAAATAGGGGAGAGAGTGTCATAGAGATGATACAGGATATCGAATTGACACCATTAAAACAAAGGCGTTTTTCGTTAAAAGGGAATACTATCACGAAATTTCAATCTACAACTTTCTCCCCCAGTGTGAAGATATTGTTTTGACGCCGACCAACATAGGGAGAAACGGTCAACATAATAAAAT
The DNA here is from genome assembly GCF_023864275.1 of Schistocerca cancellata. NCBI lineage: Eukaryota > Metazoa > Arthropoda > Insecta > Orthoptera > Acrididae > Schistocerca > Schistocerca cancellata. Next base: position 762,651,867 of record NC_064629.1, read on the forward strand.
TAGGGAAATCAGAACTAAGTACTCGTTTTTTCCGCGCGCTGTACGGGAGTGGAATAAAAGAGAATTATTGTGAAGGATCTTCGATGAACCGTCTTCCAGGCACTTAAGTGTGATTTGCAGAGTATCCATAAAGATGCAGATCTAGAAAAATGCTATTGGCTCACACTTTAGTTCTTGTGCATTGGCTTGCTTTGTAAAATTCGCTAAAAGAATTGTACTCCAGTCAACCGCCGGGTTACATTGTTAATATAAGGTCTTTATCTGTTTCGTACACAGTTGTTGTTGGTACGGCGTATATTCTCGTTTTGTGATGAAGATTGGCCCCTTGTCACACTGTGGACTTCTGGAACCTTCGAAGCAGGACACAGAACATCATCGGGATGATGATCTGCTGAATCTGCAGTTCTTGAATCTTGTCTCTTACACAAAATAATTCAGTACTACATAAATACTTTCCCCTAACCCGCACTCGTCTAGCCTCCCTTCTGCTTCTGTCTATGACATATGACTTGATTCTACAGACGCATATACACACATAATCACACAAAGCAGATACAAATACAGAATCGTGGTAGTAAACATGTAACTACAATGGTATCAAAAATTAAAGTAACAAACCGCTATTTGCGTCTAGTTCAGGATATAATCAAACAAACTGGCAACTGATGTCCGTATAATCGTATTCTGCTCGGAAGTTTGGATTTCGGTCAACGGAAAACCACGCCAGTGAAAATGCCAGGGCACCTATCAAGTGAGTAGTGTTTACCGGGTAGTCCTACATCCACAATTGCTGTATACACGGTCACAGACGGTCCAGTGTGGAACAGAGAAGTCGCGTACCACCCTCTCTACAGTGGAGGGTCATAGAAAGAAGGGAAGCAGGACAGTCGCCAACTCGTGTGGTCCGATGAGTTAACGTATACCGTTCTGTTGTTTCTCGAATGTGGCGATAGATTGCAGAGACCGAAGCTATATCATGAAGAACAGGGCAGAGCCGGCCATGTGTGACATCAGAAAGACAGGACCATTACTTGACTGTAAGGGCACTACGGTACAGCCTTAGTGCTGCGCAGTAACTGGCATCTGCCCTCGCAGCATCCACTGGACGTGTTGTATCGAGGCAAACGGTGTAGAGAAGGCTTCGACAGCTCTTGTTGTGGTCTCCAGTCCAGAGACTGGTTTGATTCAGCACTCCTGGCTACTCTATCCTCTGCAAGCTTCTTCATCTCCCAGTACCTACTGCAACCTACATCCTGCTGAATCTGCTTAGTGTATTCATCTCTTGGTCTCCCTCTAACAATTTTTAGCCTCCACTTTGCCCTCCAGTACTAAATTGGTGATCCCTTGACGCCTCAGAACATGTCCTACCAGCCGATCCCATCTTCTAGTCAAGTTGTGCCGCAAATTTCTCTTCTCCCCAATTCTCTTCAATACCTCCTCATTAGTTATGTGATCTACCAATCTAATCTTCACCATTCTTCTGTAGCACCACATTTCGAGAGCTTCTATTGTCTTCTTGTCCTAACTATTTATCGACCATGTTTCACTTCCATACTTGTCTACACGCCGTACAAATACTTTTAGAAAGGACTTCCTGACACTTAAATCTATACCCGATGTTCACAAATTTCTCTTCTTCAGAAAAGCTTTCCTTGCCATTGCCAGTCTAAATTTTATATCCTCTCTACTTCGACCATCATTAGTTATTTTGCTCCCCAAATAGCAAAACTCATTTATTACTTTAAGTTTCCCGTTTCCTAATCTAATTCCCTCGGCATCACCCGAGTTAACTCGACTATATTCCATTATATTCGTTTTGCCTTTGTTGATGTTCATCTTATATCCTCCTTTGAAGACACTGTCCATTCCGTTCAACGGCTCTTCCAGATCTTTTGCTGTCTCTGAAAGAATTACAATGTCATCGGCGGACGTCAAAGTTTTTATTTCTTCTCCAGGGATTTTAATTCCTACTCCGAATTTTTCTTTTGTTTCCTTTACTGCTTGCTCAATATACAGATTGAATAATATCGGGGAGAGGCTACAACCCTGTCTCACACCCCGTCCCAACCACTGCTTCCCTCTTATGTCCCTCTACTCTTATAACTGCTCAAATGGTTCAAATGGCTCCGAGCTCTATGGGACTTAACATCTGAGGTCATCAGTCCCCTAGAAATTAGAACTACTTAAACCTAACTAACCTAAGGGCATCACACACATCCATGCCCGAGGCAGGATTCGAACCTGCGACCGTAGCGGTCGCGCGACTTATAACTGCCACCTGGTTTCTGTACAAATTGTAAATAACCTTTCGCTCCCTGTATTTTATCGCTGCCACCTTCAGAATTTGAAAGAGACTACTTCTGCCAACATTGTCATACCGAATCCTAACTGATCTTCCCCGAGGACGGCTTCTACCAGTTTTTCCATTCGTCTGTAAATAATTCCTTTTAGTATTTTGCAGCCGTGTCTTATTAAACTGATAGTTCGGTAATTTTCACATCTGTCAACACTTGCTTTCTTTGTGATTGGAATTATTATATTCTTCCTGAAGTCTGAGGGTATTTCGCCTATCTCATACATCTTGCTCAACAGATGGTAGAGTTTTGTCATGGCTGGCTCTCTCAAGGCTATCAGTAGTTCTAATGGAATATTGTCTACTCCTGGGGCCTTGTTTCGACTTATGTCTTTCAGTGCTCTGCCAAAATCTTCACTCAGAATCATAATTCCCATTCCATCTTCGTCTACATTCTCTCCCATTTCTATAATGTTGTCCTCAAGTTCATCGCCCTTGTATAGACTCAATCTTTCGGCTTTTCCTTCTTAGCTTAAAAATATATTTCCATCTGAACTCTGGATATTCATACAAGTGGTTCTCTTTTCTCCAAAGGTCTCTTTAATTTTACTGTAGGCAGTATCTATCTTACCCGTAATGATATATGCTTCTACAGCCTTACATTTGTCCTCTAGCCATGCCTGCTTAGCCATTTTGCACTTCCTGTGGATCTCTGTTTTAAGACGTTTGTATTCCTTTTTTCCTGCTTCATTTACTGCATTTTTATATTTTCTCCTTTCATCGATTAAATTCAATGTATTCTCTCTTACCCAAGGATTTCTACTAGCCCTAGTCTTTTTACCTACTTAATCCTCTGCTGCCTTCACTATTTCATGTCTCAAAGTTACTCATTCTTCTTCTACTGTATTTCTTGCCCCCATACTTGTCCATCGTTCCCTAATGCTCCCTCTGAAACTCTCTACAGCCTCCGGTTCTGTCAGTTTATCCAGATCCCATCTCCTTAAATTCCCAATTTTTTGCAGTTTCTTCAGTTTTAATCTGCAGTTCATGACTAATAGATTGTGGTCGGAGTCCACACCCGCACCAGGAAATGTCTTACAATTTAAACTTGGTTCCTAAATATCTCTCTTACCGTTATATAATGTATCTGAACACTTCCAGTATCTCCAGGCACTGGAAAAATGTAGATTACTGGGATTAAACGCTCCAATTCATACGCAGATATTTAAAAAAAATGTAAATGAAAAACCCCTAAACAGCCAAGCATTGTCATCGTAAATTCGAAGGCTGTATTTCCTTAGTAAGGAAGAAATAGCCTACACAACAAAATATGAACCTCTAATTCGGAAGGTAGTACTGAAAAGCAACATTAATCTTGAAAAGTGGTTAAAATTTCAGAGCGAAAGGGCCACATATCTTAGTTAGTATACTACGTCAGAATTGTTGACTTGTTTGGGAGAGTCAAATGGATCAAATGGCTCTGAGCACTGCGGGACTTAACATCTGTCGTCATCAGTCCCCTAGAACGTAGAACTACTTAAACCTAACTAACCAAAGGACATCACACACATCCATGCCCGAGGCACGATTCGGACCTGCGGCCGTAGCAGTCGCGCGGTTCCGGACAGAAGCGCCTAGAACCGCATGGCCACCGCGGTCGGCTTGGAAGAGTCTTTAGATTTTCAAGATGAAACACTTCTCCCTGACAAATATTTTTCATTAATGGCAGACGAATGTACAAATGTTTCCAACCAAAGTGAACTGTCTTTAGTAGTTCGATACGTTGCACATTTTCCGTCGTGTGAAGTGAAGGAAACGTTTTTATGTCTCGTTCAGTTGAAAAGCACTACAGCTGAATCCATATTTACAGCAAGTGATACTGAACTAAAGAAAAGAAAACTTTATTGCGACAGATTATTATCTGGTTCTTTCGACGGTGCTGTTAATTTTAGTGGTTCTGTCTCAGGAGACCGCGCTCGGTTGTCAGAGAGGAGCCATAAGCTGCCATACATTCACGGTAGGGCACATGTTTTGTCAATTGCTGCCACCAACTCTAGGAATAACCACCCCATTATAAAACGCACATTACATGTTGGTAAAGACATTTACAAACTTTTACATGGTTCTTCCAAACGAGAAAATGTTTGCATGAAATTCAGTGTGCTTTAGAGCAACCTGTTTTAAAAATACCCGAAGCTGTTGACATCCGATGGTTAAGTACCTATCGCACAGTTCATGCTATTTTCCTAACCTACAAGTCCGTTATAATGGCACGTGAACATATACACAAGGACGGCGCGGATTTAACAAGTTTAGCAGCAGGAATCTTGTTAGAAACGATGAATTCCAATTTCATTGGAGGTTTAGTGATTTTAGACGATACGCTAAATGAAGTCTCAATCTTATGTAAAGTTTTGCAGAGACAATCACTTAATATTACGCAAATCCCTCTACTTGTTTCTGGAAGTCTGGAGCATTTAAGACTCATCGACTGTCTTTGTGACAGCGATGGACATAGTGCACAAACTGAAACTCTTAATAAAATTAAAAAAACTGCAGGAGAACGCAACAGAAGTTAAAGGTGCGCTATTCACGATCGTGGACGAGCAGATTAAAGCTATGAAAAGCGCAAGGAAGTTTGTTAAAAGTACGGTTGATGACATTGAGCAACAGTTTGATGAAGAGGCAATAAAAGTGATAGAACTAAGTGCATATTTTGAAAGTTTTAAAAAATTTCTGTAGTTTATTGATAATGATTGTAAAGAACTGTGCTTGATTTAGGGACTTAAAAACGTCAACGCTGTTATTGCAGACATGCATTCTTTTAGGTACGTTATTAGTAATAAATTAGACGATACGTTTTCTGATGTTGCTTCTTTCAAACTGATAGCCGACATCGGCTGCGAAGCACTACGGACACTGCGAAGCATTACGGACAGGGGAGAGTACTATGCACTCCCGTTTCGACTTGCAGTGTGGGAAGGTCATTTAGTACAATGAACAGGGTGATGACAAAATCAAGGAATACGATGGGTCAGGAAAAGTTCAAAGCTTGTCTAAAGATTTCAACTGAAGGGGACAGCGAGCCAACAGAAAGTTTTATTGATGATGTCATCAAGAGATATTCTGTAAAAAAGACTCGACGTATTAGTTTGATGTAAATGTGAGTATTTTTGTGCAATAAAATTATTTTATTATTTAATATAATTAACTTAAGCTTAGCCCAACAGCTTAGTACTTAAGCTACATATTATTTAATTATATATTAGTTATTCATGAAAAATGGTAAATATTAATAGCTTTGCTACGTCGTTAGAAACTATCACTTAAATTTTAAGCCTATATCTTTGTGCTTCCCCCAACCCCCATAGCCCTCGTCAAGCTATATATCCCCTCCGCGGAGAAGTGTCTGTATTCATCACTGCTCAGTATACTGCCTCAATTCCGAAAAATTAACACTTTCTTCATCATTAAACCAATACGAACCCTGCTCGACTACCATCTGCCATTTCCAATCGTCAACTGATTTTTTCATTTATTACTTGCCTCGTAATAAAAATGTGCACACATCTGCGTAGGGAAAAACATTTGTGCCCAGACCTGGGCAGATCTACGGCCATGAATATCTTTTACAGGACTCCCAAAATTTGGAAATAAGAAGGGAAGAGCTATGGACTGTGTGGAGGAAGTGCAAAGGATTACCAAGGACTTCTACAAAAGTCTTAATAAACTTGGCAATAAAATGCTCGTCCACATATTGCTAAGCTTGTTTTGACTAAGATGCACAAGTTTCACTGGAAGCCCTTAAACGTCCTCCATACGATTCCGATCTCCCCACATGTGATTACCATGCTTTTGAAAAACTGAAGAAAACACTCGTAGCCATCGATTTGCCTCGGACAAAGACGAGCATACTTGGTACAATTATAGTACCATAGGCAACCGCAAACATTTTTCTACAATGCATTGACAGTCTTGTCTCACAACAAGATAAATGTTTTCACAGTTATGGCGATTACTCTTGAAATAATAAACAGTTTACGTTTTCCTGAAAGGTCTTCTCATCACGGGCTACTCTTATACAACCACCTTATACGCCCTGTTACCATTTAAAGTATGAACATTTTCAGATAGGTCTGATCCATTTACTGCTATTAGATCCAATATATTTCCATCAGGAATGAGCTTTCCAAATATCTAAAATAGATACTGTAAAGAAGAGGCATTCAGCAATGTTTAGCGAGTTGTCTTACCATTACCAACACCTACAAATGTTTAAAAACTCCTGTCGGTAGCCGTATGATTAAAATCTTCTCCACTGATGACACTGTGCGTGGGGAACATACATTTAAGCCACATGAATTTCTCTTTAAACTTTCCGGTAACATCTGGTGGTGAGTCCGGTGGTTAATACATAGATCCGGCTATAAGAGGATGCTCACATTTGATACTCAATATTGCCCAAATAATCTTTCATCCAGCATCAGTTTGCATCTCAACTGATGGCTCTGATCTCGGTTTGTAGTGCGCCACTGACCCTTTCTCGGAGTCCCTACAGTTGTCGTACCTACACCGGTAATCTAAGAATTCCCAACCCTGCCCAGCTTATCACACAATCGTCGAAGTCTGTGTTTCATGCTGCCCAATCGTCTCAGAACAAGCAGCCCGCCATAAGTTCTCTGGAGCATGCTGCATATTGTAAGCTTCGCCGATAATCCGTGAAGAAGATCGTAGATTAAGGCTTCTGCAGCTCTTATTCATTAAATTTCTTTTTTTTTTTCAATCTCGCTTCCTACTCGAGTCAACTCTCACTGCTCCATAAACGATATATGCATTCTGCGAGTTAAACCATTATCACCTGTGTTTGTTGGTTATGACAATATAAGTGTCTGCAAACCGCTGGATGAATTGCTGAACTTTACTTTGAGATGGAATGCGGGGTTAAAATGTCGTATGGCGTACTTGACAAGTGCTTACTGATAACACTGCCGTTGGCTAAATCGTAGTACAATACTATGTCATCAAATTCCTTTGCGTAGTAATAGGACTTAATTACACCTTTCACTTGTTTCACATTCCACAGCAATCGGGAATCCGTCACAAACTCAGTGAAGAATGGGTAACGCAGGACGCAGAAGTAATTGCAATGTGAAAGCAGAAACATATTCAAAGACATCTACTCAGAGATAATCCGATAGGATGTGATCAATGAACATCAACAGCAATGAGCATAGACCGTCAAGATACAACAAAGATGGTGCTTATATTAAAACAGTAATAATTTAAAATGATGTCGCCATACATTGTTGTTGTGGTCTTCAGTCCAGAGACTGGCTTGATGCAGCTCTCATTAACTACACCTCCCATTTTTACTTTAACCAACATCCTTCTGGATCTGCTTAGTGTATTCATCTCTTTAACTCCTTCTACGGTTTTTACCCTCCACGCTTCCCTCCAATACTTAGTTGGTGATCCTTTGCTGCCTCAGAACGTGTCCTATCAACCGATCCCTACTTTTAGTCAGGTTGTGCCATAAATTTCTCTGCTCCCCAATTTATTCAGTATCCCCTCATTACTTACGTGATCTACCAATTTAATCTTCAGCGTTCTTCTGTAGCACCACATTTCGAAAGCTTCTATTCTCTTTTTGTCTAATCTGTTTATCGTCCATGTTTCACTTCCATACATGGCCACACTGCGTACGAATACTTTCAGAAAAAACTTCCTGATACTTAAATCTGTATTCGATGTTAACAAATTTCTCTTCTTCAGAAAACTTTCCTAGCCAAAGCCAGTCTAAATTTTATATCCGCTCTACTTCGACCATCATCAGTTATTTTGGTCACCAAACAGCAAAACTCATCTAGTATATTACATTGCAATTACGAGGGTTGCCCAGTAAATAATGCCCCATTTTTTTCTCCAGAAGTATTTATTCCACAACAATCAAATTTACATATGTGAAAGACTGATGTTTTGTCTACTTGCTTTATTTTTCCACATAATCTCCTTCAAGTTCGACGGCCTTTTTCCAGCGAGACACAAGAGCGTGTATTCCCTGCCGGTAAAAATCTGTACTCTGCCTACGGAGCCAGGTTGTCACTTCGTGAATCACTTCTTCGTCATCGGCAAAACGTCTTCCACGAATGAAATTCTTCATTGGCCCAAACAAGTGAAAGTCTGAAGGAGCCAAATCGGGGCTGTAGGGTGGATGGGGTAACACTATCCAACCCAGTTTCGTGATGTGTTCACAAGTCCTCAAACTTGAGTGAGGACGAGCGTTATCATGCTGAATCAAAACATCCTGTGGGTTAACATGACGCCCAAGGCGCCGGAAGCGCTGCTTAAGTTTGTCTAATGTTTTGACATAAGCCTCTGAATTAATGGTACTGCCTTTTGGCATCACATCAATGAGAATTACGCCCTCGCAATCCCAAAACACAGTCATCATGACTTTTCCGGCTGAAGGAATTGTTTTGAATTTTTTCTTCTGTGGAGAATAAGCATGACGCCATTCCATCGATTGTCTTTTTGTTTCGGGCTCAAAATGATGCACCCAAGTTTCATCACCTGTCACAATCCGTGACAAAAAGGCCTCCCCGTCAACGTGAAAGCGTCGCAACAAATCGAAAGAAATGTCTTTTCTTTGGGATTTGTGATCGACAGTAAGACACCGAGGAACCCATCTTGCACACTCTTTTGAGTATCCAAGCTGATTGATAATCACATCCACACTTCCTTTGCTTACTGACAACTCCAGTGCCAATTGTCGAGTCGTAATGCGTCGATCCCGTCGAATGAGAACATCAGCCCGCTGCAACATGTCAGGCGTGACAGCCGTGGGAGGCCTTCCCGACCGCGGAAAATCTCGGAGCTCCGCAGCACGGCCCTCTGATGCTTTCACCCTCTGTGCCCAGCGACCAACAGTACTCCTATCGACTGCAGATGTTCCGTAGACTTTGCACAAGCGTTTATGAATATTGCCCACGGTTTCTTCCTCTGCTACGAGAAATTCAATCACTGCACGTTGTTTAAGACGGATGTCACCTGCAGACGCCATTTTAGAACATTCCTACACCACCGCTCTCTGTCGGAGGAAATTGAAACTTTGCGTACACACGCGGGAAACTTCAAATAACTCGCACCTAAAGTGTCACATTTCTAATATTTTTTATTTCGGAGAAAAAAAATATGGGGCATTATTTACTGGGCAACCCTCGTATAAAAATATTAATGCTTGCATACCGGCAGTAGTACTAATGTAGCACAATTTAATTATAGTCCATAGGCTGCACCTTCAATAATCACATGGAATTCAACCACCAACCCGGCTAATGTTTCTCTAAAATAAAATAGTACTACACAAATATTTTCGCCTAACATACACGTGGCTAGCCTCCCTTCTGATCTTCACTATGACATATGACTTGATTCGACACACGCATATGCACACGTAATCACATAAAGCACGTACAGATCTAGAATCGTAGTAGTATTTATGTGGCTATCTAGATAGTTAAATAAATTCTCCCTTTCGACGATTAAAGTGCTATGTGTCAACAGAGTTGGCTTCATTTTCCATGAGGTAAGGTAAGAATTTATAAATTAATACTAATTATCAAAAAATAACAAGCAATCTGATTTAAAATGACGTTCATAATGAAACTGCCGACAAGAAATATTTATCTAGATTTTATGGCGGCAGAGTACTGAATCAAGGTAATTAATTTTAGTTTTGATAATGCAATTTGGTGTGAAGTGATAATTTAAACGAATTTTGCAAAAAACTTAAATTTCCAAATTGCTTGTTCAACATGATGGAAACAGTAGCGATTTCATTTTACATTTGCTCTCGACGAAGGAAGATTCCACTGCTTCAGTTAAATAGTGTAACAAAGCATTCGACTGCGAGAAAATTATGCGTCTTTGTGAAAAATCGAATGTATTTTCATTTATTACTTTTGTTCTGAAATAACTTATTCAGATTCATTATTAATCATTGTCATTTTGCACTACGAGCAGTCTGCTACATAATGTTTCCTCGAATGTAAATAGCTACTGATGTGTCGAAGATAATGGCCTCCAGCAGGGAAATGTCGTTCCTCCCTCAATTTAGCTGTATCTTCTGTAGCAGGTAAATATATTAGGATCGATAATAAATCAGATGTAATCGGGTGAACGACAAGCTGACTATGGTTCGTAAATAGATCAGAAAATCGGATTTTAGTGAAATTGCGTGGTTATGGAATGTAGTCTCAGTAACTTTGTAACTAAAACTCTAAGAAGCCGTACTTCCCTAAGGTACTGGACGGGTCAGGGATGGCGGATAGTCATCGTTCCATCAGAAATGGTGGAGAGCTGCGAATACTGAATAAGCTGTCCCGGAACAAAGGAAAAAAAATTCACATCCATTTTGCATTTGTTTTGTAGCAAGCGGCAAAGTGTTTAGCTTCTGTTCACCAGTGGTAAGGCTGAAATTTATATTCTGGAACTAACCCTTCCAGTCGTAACCCTATGAGTTCACTCAATGAGTCTACTCTTTTCCACCTTATTGCAGGTACAAACACCACTGAGCATTTTGATAATCATAATTGTACCCCCGGTGGTCAACCTACCGCCAGTATTACTGCCGCTACTCGTCTATCGGATTCTGGAGGGGCCAGGTTAAAATGCAATGCGCTTCAGCAGAGGCACTCGGAGTCCTCTGAGCAACATAAAACAAAAACAAATATGTTTTTTGCAACACTTAACATACAAACACAGTGGCAATCAAGTACACCTTATAAACTGGGATATACATTAAAAGAACAGAAGATAAAAATTTTGGCACTTCAAGAAACACGACTGACGGACAATAGCTAGATAAATTTCGGTATTTTTTCTTTTTAAAAGTAAAACTGTTAAGAGTACTTAATAAGAGACAACATCTGGGAGTTGCGTTTGCAATCTCAAAAGATGTTTTAAATTCAATAACAGAAGTGAAACCCATGAATAACGGACTAATGACAATCTCTGTGAAATGGGCAAATAAAGCATCCACTTTAATTAATGCCCATATCCCAGTCAATGAAGACAACCGTAAAAGACCTGAAGAAATTAATGAAGCTTGAGAACCGTTAGAAAGCATCACTGCGAAGATTCCCTCGAAACATGTTAAAATTTTACTGTGGGATTTTAATGCTCAATTAGGTAAAGAGAAAATAATATAAGAAAACAATGGATCTATTACCTGCACATAAATGGGCAAACCAAATTGACCGAAGACTTGTTGAGACGCGCAAAAATTTAACCTTAACATCACGTCAACACATCTTAAAAAGAACAATTCTTAACATAAACTTGACGGGCACCCAATACATTTATTGGGGAATTTAAAATAGATCATGCACCGTATTCATACCCTAACTACAAAGAAATCTTAAATGTCCAAATTAGAAAAGCGGCTAATATTGGTTCTAACCATCATTTAACGCGAATAAAAGTAAACCTTCAAACTATGACTCTTCATAAAAAGCTACCCCAAAAATTGATACTGCTAAAATTACACCAACTCTAACCAGCGAACTTGACAAAAAACAATCCAACAATTGGCAAATCCTAGAAGGAAAGATCATCAAAACAGCACAAAATTTAATTTCGCATCGAAGAAAAGTACTCTTGCTGGAACAAGTACCATGAAACGGCAATTAAGTCTAGACAGGAAACATTCAAGAACTGGATTAGTAACGAAATTGAAAATACGTAAAAAGTCTTTCTAAGTGTAAGAAACGAATAATTTAAATTAATCCAAAGGACTAAACAAATCTACGAAAATATCCAACTTCAAGATATGGAAAAAGTCTTGCAAAAGACAATACAAGAAACTTTTATAAAACGTTCGAAATAAAACTACCCGGTTTCCAATCTCATAGTCCTTGCTTCAGAGATGAAAATGGCAGTTTGGCTCTTAACAACCAGGAAAATTGTAAGGTACTTGCTACTTATGTTGGAAAACTATTAAACTGTCCAGAAGCAGCGAAAAAATTCCAACCACATCAAACTAATAACACCAATCGCAACTCTAAAGAACCTGACGCAATAGAAATAACTAAACAAATTTAACTAAACAAATTAAGAGTCTTAAAAATAATAATTCATTCGGAGATGACGGTATCGCCGGCCGCGGTGCCCGAGCGTTTCTAGGCGCTTCAGTCCGGAACAACGCGACCGCTATGGGCATGGATTTATGTGATGTCCTTAGGTTAGTTAGGTTCAAGTAGTTCTAAGTTCTAGGTGACTGATGACCTCAGATGTTAAGTCCCATAGTGCTCAGAGGCATTTGAACCTTTTTTTGAAGACAGTATCATAGCAGTACTACTATAATTAGCTGGATTTACCTGTATGAAAGAGAGTACTCAACTAGTAAGACATTTCTGGGAAACTAGGAAAATTTCCAACAAGGAAATGTAATTGCTCCTGCACTTGCGATGTACATTTTTCATCAGCTGAACATCGCAGGAGAAATAGTAAATCAGATGACCACGGGAGGACGATAAGCTGACAATGATTCGCATCGAAAACGTATAGATAAATTCATAAAAATGCTATTAATTCACACTGTTTCTCTTGTGCATTGTCTTGCTTTGCAAATTTCACTGATCAGATTTGTACTTCAGTCAAACTCAAGCTACCGTTGTTAAAATAACGAATTTACCTGTATCGTACACTGTCGCTGTTGGAGCATCGTATATTCTACATCTACATCTACATCATACACCGCTAGCCACCTAATGAAGTGTGGAGGAGAGTACTTTCGGAACCACTATCTGATCCCACCATCCCTGTTCCACTAGCAAATAGTGCGGAGGCGAATGATTGTCATTAAGCCTCTGAATGGGCTCTAATTTCCCGAATTTTCTCCTCGTGCTCAATAAGCAAGATGTATGTGGGAAGAAGTAATATTTTGACCGACTCCTCCCGAAAAGTGCTGTCCCGAAAGTTCAATAAGAAATCTCTCCGTGATGCACAACCCCTCTCTTGTAAGGTCTGCCAGTGGAGTTTGTTTAGCATCTCCGTAACCCTCCCTCGCCAGCTAAACGATCACGTGACGAAACGCACAGGTCTTCATTGAACCATCTCTATATCCTCTACCAGTCCTACTTGATAGGGATCCCAGATAGATGGACAATACTTAAGAATCGGGCGAAAAAGCGACTTATAAGTCACCTCTTTCATGGATGAGTTACATTTCCTTAAGATTCTTCCCGTGAATCTGAGTGTGATATCTGTTTTTCCCAATATCTGTTTATCCCTGTATCTCTTTTATGTGGTCATTCGTCTTAAGTTCGCTCCGGATAGTTACGCCTGGATATTTTACATCAGACGCTGTCTCCTGCAGTTTGTCATCAAAAGTCTAGTTGTAAAGTGGTGGATTTCTTTTTCTGTCTATGCGCTATATGGTACATTTATTTACGTTCAGGGTCAACTGCCGGAGCCTGCACCATTCATCAATCTCCGAATGTCTTTCTGCAAATCCTTACTACCTTTTGGCGTTGCTACTTTGTTATAGACAACTGCATCATGTGCGAATAGCCTTAAAGAGCATCCGACGCTTTCTACTAGATCATTTATATGTATTGTAAACAGCAACGGTACTATCACACTTCCCTGTGATACTCCGGATATTACCCTTACGTCTGTCGCTTTTTCCCCGTTAACAGCGACGTGTTGAGTTCTATCTGCAGGAAAGTCCTAAATACAATCGCAAGTCTGCCCCGATACTCCGTAAGCTCTTTTTTTCATTAAACGGCAATGCGGGACGACATCAAATGCCTTACTGAAATCAAGGAACACGGAATCAACCTGAGCGTCATTGTCAACTCACGGGGGAACACAGCAAATTGAGTACCGCAGGATCTCTGTTTGTGAAAACCATGTTGATGTTTATAGAATAGATACTCATTTTCCATAAAACGTCATAATTATTGAGCATAAAACGTGTTCCATACTTCTACAACGGATTGACGTCAACGACATAGGTCTATAAGTGGAATGCACTGATATAAACTGTATACTGTCTACTGGCACAAAATTAAAACTTAGTGGCGTGACGTGGTTTCTGACGACGGGAAAATTTACACTAGGAAGCCGCCCTACACGAGGATACTCCCAGTACTGACGCGAAAACAAAGACTAGGATTAATTTTGTAACCACTAGCCTTCACAGTAAAATACACACGTATAATTCACTTCTTTACAGAAGTACGAGAAGAAAAGACTAAATTGCTTTCCTGTTTCTCAGACAGCTGCTGCTGCTGCTGGCGGCGCTGCTGCGCGTCCTCTCGGCACGGCAATGCAGACACAATGCTATATTTATAATAATAAATGTGGATTATAATGTAGCAATTGAAGTCAAACATTACATTTTTCTTCAACTCATTTGAATTAGAAACATCCTGGCATATTAGAACTGTGTGCCCAACCGATACTCGAAATACGGAACTTCTAATGTGTGTGAAATCTTATGGGACGTAACTGCTAAGATAATCAATCCCTAAGCTGACACACTACTTAACCTGAATTATCCTAAGGACAAACACACACACCCATGCCCAAGGGAGGACTCGAACCTCCGACGGGACCAGCCGCACAGCCCAAGACTGCAGCGCCTTAGACCGCTCAATACGTGAAAAAATGTAAAAAAATATTTAAAGAAAGAAAATTAACAAAAATTTACAATGAAGGACAGGATAACTATTTCTGAACAGCAGAGATGTACATAACAGATTACAGCAAGCCAAAAAGTGAAAAGAATATGTTTAAGTATAAAAAGTAAAGGAAATATAAAAATTTCAAAAATAGGTGTATTTGAAATGAGATAAAACTGTAACAAATTAAAGAGAGAGGAGACGATAACTGACATACTGCGCGTGGTCTTTCCTGCATGCACTTACAATCATAATTTTCCCACGTCAGTGAGAAAGAAACCAATGTCATCTTAATGGAAGCTCATGATATATCCCCCTAATTTTCATTTGCAATTTATTTAAGAAGGCTGCCATTTTGTAATAATCGAAACTAGGATTGTTACATTCTAAAGTATTTCTTCCTTTTAACTCCTACACTACAATCCCTTACTTTTGTTGCCTCCTAATTCAGTATCACTTATTTGTTGACAGTGTTGTTCAGAACAGTTGAAGCAACAAGCGTAAAAAACCCTATTCTCTTCAAAAAAAAAGAAGGCTGGAGCAAAATATGGTTTTTTTCCCATTTGAACGTTATTAGTCCAGGAGTATTGTTGTTCTGAAGCAACATTCAGAGCAAGAGCAAGCATTAAAGATCCGATTTCTCAAAAAATAGAAACTGGTGGATAACCTGTTTCTGCTTCCCATTTGTTGTTCTGGAGTAATGTTCACAGACAATAGAGCAACTCAGAAGCAGCATAAGAAATCCGCTGTCTCAAAAAGTGGGGGCTGGCGGAAAATTTGCTTTTGCATTTAAAAACTGTTTGTCTGTGGACATCGCTGTTGTGGAGAAACATTAAGAGAAGTTGAGCAAGGCCGGCCGAAGTGGCCGTGCGGTTAAAGGCGCTGCAGTCTGGAACCGCAAGACCGCTACGGTCGCAGGTTCGAATCCTGCCTCGGGCATGGATGTTCGTGATGTCCGTAGGTTAGTTAGGTTTAACTGGTTCTAAGTTTTATGGGACTAATGACCTCAGCAGTTGAGTCCCATAGTGCTCAGAGCCATTTTTTTTTCACTTGAGCAACTGAGAGAAAGCATAAACAATCTGGTTTTCCGAAAAGGGGGGCTGATGGAAAATTTTGTTTTTGTATCATTGTTTTCTTGTTTTCAGATTAACAGATTTGTGCTTCTAGAGCAACGTAGATCGACCTCAGTGCAACAAAAAAATTTCCAAATTTGGGTCTGGCCTGCCTGAGGCCTCTTACGCGACACCAGAGTAACAGTGCTTGCTGGTGTTGTGGTGTCAGTGGCTGCCTGACAAGAGTCTCACCTGATCTGAGTGCTGCTCCAAACAGACGGTTCCTAGTGATCGCCGGTGGCACAGCAGGTGCAACACGCGCCCGAATTTCTTCCCTCTATGTTCGGTCGGCAACTGCTCCTCTAGCAATGCGTCGATTTTGACGAACGTCTATACTATGCGGATGGCCAGAACCTAGTCTACAGTTAGCAGCGAGAATGTTGCGAAGACCACTGTTGAGTTCAGCGACACTTCACCGATTCATTGCGCCCAATATGAGCATCAGTACGGCGATGCATCAGTCCATCTTCCCGCAGCCTCTCAATGCGACACTGTGCAAATGGCTGTAACTGTTCAACAGGAGTACATACTCGTTGGTAGGGGCATTTTGTACCCTAACCGGTATGTCGCAATCGCCGCTCACCTCCAAAAGTCAGCAGAGTCACTGTCTGCAGATAAAATAAAGAGGACGCACTGGCATGCCTTCTAAACGCCATATTATCGCTGATGACTATTGCAAATGATTCTGTAACATTTTTCTCCAACAATGTATTAACGGTTATGACGATTATTTTTTTAAATGAAAAAAGTTTGCTTACTGTATTTCATTTCACTGCCATTTACACTTTGTTCTGCGCGATCTCACTTGCATACGGAGGAAAAATCCGATCTCTGCTGAAATTTTAATGAAACCAGAGATGCACCAACATACAATTTATGTACTCAGCATTTTTAGTGACATATTTTCCACTAGGGTGCCAACGATGGAAACGCTAAATTAACTGGTTTTTCCAGCACTACGCATGTTGTCCGTTTGAGGCAGATAACCTGCTTCTGGAGGAACAGTTAATACAACCACATCACTTTCCTCAAAAAGTGACAGGAGAAATCAAAGCACTTCCGTTCTTACATTCTAGGGTAGTCACATGTTACTAAGCGAGATCGACTGATACTGTTCGATGGACCTCTGACGTGATTTCCTCGTTCACTGAACCTCATCCCGCAGTAGGTTTTTGTTTGTGGACGAAGTAACTGAGTCACTTAAAATTTTCTCGTTGCATACTTTTTTTGTTATTTCCCTATTTTTTTGCTAAATTATTTAAGTTTCAGAACTCACGGATAATGTAATTTTTGTGAACTAGTAGACAGTAAATAACATCTGAATGAGCTACAAACTGTATAGTTGTATCTTGTTTCAGATAGTCTTTTCCCTTAAATTAGAATTTAAATAGTTGTGACCAACTACAGTTTTATGATTTGTCATCGCTTGTTATTCACTCACAGACGTCAAATCTGTTAGATTTATGACAAATAGATTCGTAAATCGGACGTTTCGTGCCACATGAATTCCATTAATGAAAGCAGCAGTTTCCTTTAAACATTATCTCATCGAAAATTTCGTACAACCTTATATTTGTCCAACCCTATATTGACCATCAAATGTCCTGAGAGGCTCCAAAACGGAATAAAATACATTTTAAAGGCTAAACTGAAATACCAAACCTTAAAACAGATAATAGTTGCAACTAAAAATGCAGCAGATGCTGCGAATTTAAATTCAAATACAAAAGCAGCAGTAGGTCACAAAGTAAACAAGCTTCTTGAGAAAGAAATGAAGAAAGATAAATTTAGATCCAAATATACAATAAATGATACAAAAACCCTATAATCCATAAATAATAAATTGAAAAACTATGCGCCCATAGTCACAAAATCAGACAAAAGCAGTACATTAGTAGCCATGAAAGGAAATGAATACATAGACAAGACACATGATTTCTTCAGTGTTGTTAATATTCAACACATTAAAAAATATAGAACAAAACAACTCCAATGCAAAATTTAAGAACACAAAAGGACACACATTTCCTATTGACAGGAAGTGAAAAGAAATGTCTTACCTGCATGAATCCAAAGGCACCACGCCTAAGAGCACAGCAAAATGAACACAAAGAAGGTAATCCGACACGTCCCGTGGTAGGCTCTATAAATAGCCCCGCGCCAAAACTGTCACAGAAACAGAATAACATTCTGACAAAAATTACACATACGAAACGACACATTCTATAAAAAATAGCATGATGATGGCCCAAGAACTAAATGGCAAAACCTCAAAAAAGGTGCTCAGTTCCTATCACTTAACGTTACCAACCTTTACTCAAACAAGAAGGTGTAACAGTAATCATAAAGAAACTTGTGAAACATGAGAAACTTGCATACACGGTGATTACCGAATTTATGGAATTGCTCCAGCTACCTCTAAGTTAAAACTGCCTTACCCTTAATGACGACATTTACGAGCAACCAGATGACCTATCAATGGCATCATGTATATAAGGTATCATAAGTGGCATATGCACATATCACTTGGAACAAAAGTTGTTTAGCAGTCAGGAACCCTGTCTAAGGATAACTGAATTTTATAGGAGACATGTAGAAGACACACTGTTGTTAGGGAAAGAAGATGCCACGGACATAACAGTCATTCTGAACTGAATCAGTGACCTAGATGAGATAATTACATTTACTGTGGGACACGATCAAAAAAAGCATCAATTACCTGGACCTAAATATTGGAAGATACAACAACACATGCACATTCAAAATGTACAGGAAAAATACAATAAGCGGCACTACAATCCCTGCAACCTCTTGTCACCCGGATATCCATAAACAGGCCGCATACAAATCAGTGCAACATAGCAATTAAAGCACCTCCGATCCAATAAAACATGCAACAAGACATAAAAATAGTTTAACAGATTGTAGTTGCTAATAATTATGATGCTCCCATGGATGACACAGTCCCAAATAAAGACTCAAACACAATAAAGACTCAAACACAAAGCGCACCACAGAAGAAAAAGATAAAATTAAGTGTGTGTCTAGCAGTCCATACACTGGCAATATATCACAAAAGATGACAAATATTCTCAAAAATCACAAGTTAAAATTTTGGTTTTCTACATCAAATAAACCACAGAAAACTGTTACATAATATAAAGTGTAATCATGACTTAGACTCTGGAATATACAAAGTAACATGCCAGGAATGATCCATGTTTTACCTAGGATAAACAGGCAGAAATTTCCACACCAGGTACACAGAGCACATTAAAGCTTACACAAACAACAGGCACACAACATCAGCAATAGCTACACACATACATAATACAGGATACCGATTTGGAAAAATAGAGTAGAATGTCAAATTACTCCACCGACTAAATAAAGGGCTTGAAACGGATCTTTTAGAGAACTGGAGATGTATACACATTACAGAAAATTCTTCAGATGCTTCGACAATATACTTAAATAAAAGTAGTAACACGTAGAAATAAATCCCATAGTAAAATACATGTAAGCAAATCCATATTGTTAACATAAATACCTTCTGTACAAAAGCGTATCTCTGGAGGACCTGTAACATTATCTGTGTCCACCACATCTAAAAATGGCTTTGTAACTGTTTGTTTATGTTAGTTATTTTCCATATGTACTGTGCACTGAAAGTTGTGAGTGATGTTTAATGTTGTGTCGGCAGATTAGCCAACACAACGCACACTAATTTAGAGAGGAGGCCGAAATGCTCGCGTCAACTCACGCAGGCTTGCGTTAGGTCTGAAACAGGATACGTAATGAATGCTATAAAGAAAAGTACGTAGCTTCTGGAATACTTAACTTTAATCCACATTTGTAGAACATTTCTCTTGATGATACAATAATAGACTCGCAATATAAATGGAATACGGCGCCTTGCTAGGTCGTAGCAATTGTAGCTGAAGACTATGCTAACTATCGTCTCGGCAAATGAGAGCGTAATTCTCAGTGAACCATGGCTAGCAACGTCGGCTGTACAACTGCGACGAGTGCTAGTACGTCTCTCTAGACCTGCCGTGTGGTGGCGCTCGGTCTGCAATTACTGACAGTGGCGACACGCGGGTCCATCGTATACTAGCGGTCCGCGGCCGATTTAAAAGCTACCACCTAGCAAGTGTGGTGTCTGGCGGTGACACCACATTTAACGTGTCTGAGACTCTGCACAAATTAACCATAACAAAACTTTAACAACAAATTCTTCCAAATTTCGCCACTAACTACACATAAAAAACAATAACTAACTAAAAATGCGTGTTTTTTATATATTGCAGTAAAGTCAACAAAACAAAGCAGAAACTCACACATGGAAAAAATTACGAAAAAATTGCATAGCACAATGAAATACACACTTGATAATGGGAATCATTTCCCGAAACGCATCACAAAAAACTTGGAATAAAATAAAATCGTGACTGGTAGCAGATAGTTATTCATAAAAAAAATCCTATTGTTTCCACAGTCGCCGGCTTTCAAGAAAATCGTTTATAATGGACAGAATCAGATGTTGATGTAATTAAGTGGTGGAAACACCAAGGATTAGCCACAGCTAAACAAATACCTAGGAATCCTTGTATACCGACGGACAGGAAGCGTCGAGAATTACGGAAGGTGGCTGTACAAAACTGAATGAATTCAGCGGAAAAATCAGTAGTGGGTTCCAAGATGCTACTAGTAGTCCAGGTAGATAGAAGACTTTGCGTAGGGAGTTAAAATTAAAGGGGTACAAAGGTCCAGCATCTCCTCATAACCTACACATTTTGTGGTCAGTGTTAAGCGTCGCTTAAGACGGCATAAAAAAGCGACACTGGGCAGTGGATGACTGAAAGCGAGTCATGTGAACTGAACGAAAGCACATGATATCTAACACTTACTTTTCGGATACGATATGATTTAGATAGTTGCCTATTTGGAATAATCTAAACCAAGATTTTAGTTTTCTAAAGTACATTTTCCTTTTAACTGCTACTTTAAATACGTATGCTCAACTTTTGGTACCTCTTAGTTCAGTATCATTTATTTGCCGGCACTGTAATTCAGAGCAACTGAACCTAATCTGAACGCGTGTCATTTTTGGTTATTTTTCCAAAAATTGAGGGCTGGCTCAAGATATGGTTTTGGTTCCAATTTCAGCACTGTTTGTTCGGAAATAGTGTTGTTCTGAAGCAGGTTCAGAGCAGTTACTGCAAATAAGTGCAGGCATTAAAATTCCGGTTTTTTTAAAGTGGTGGTACGTGAGATAACCTGTTTTTGCTTCCCATTTCGAAACTGTTTATCTGTGGACATTATTATTCTAGAGCAGGGTTCTTATGTTTGTTTGCTTGCTTTCAAATTTATAGACGTGTGATTCTGGAGTAACGTAGAGCAAGTCAACAGAATTTAAAAGCAATATGAGAACTTGAAAAATCTTTCATATTTGAGTCTTAAGTTTCCTGACGGACTCCGGAGAGTTTCTTAGCCTTGACTACATTCCATTTACTTAACCCTGATTCGCTGCCGAAGCAACGTACAACGACTGGAGGCACTCGTATAAGATGTGGTGTTCACACGATACAAGATACAGAAATTTATGTACCAATCGAAACAGACTGGGCTGACAGTTTTTGTGGCAAATGGAAGTGAATATTGAAAGCATTTTAGCCTGGAAATGGAAGTAGAGTATTTATCTCAACAGAGAAAATCTTGGAATCACTTACATAAAATATGAAGCTACATGCCAGATAATTTGTGCAATACACAGAATCAAGTCTGAGCATAATCTTATAACTGGATCTATTTACTGACCACCGAACCCACGCCCAGAGTTAAACGAAAACTTTAAAGAGAAACTCATCTCGCCAAAACGCATGTACTCAGTCATACCATAATGCGTAGAGAAGATTTTAATCATACAGGTATCGTTCGAAATAATTATACTTTCATAAGTGTTGGTCACGGTAAGACACTCTTGCTGAAAATTTCTATATACCTTTTGTAAAAGTTACCTACATTAGATATTTCGGAAGCCAAGTCGTAATGGAAATATATTCAATCTGCTGGCAGTTAATGGACTAGACCTGTCTGAGGACGTTCATACTCAAAATGTTATCAATCATTTTATTGCGGTTGTATAAGAGGCAGCCCATTAAACCGAGACAGTTAAAAAACGTAAGCAAACTGTTTAATATTACAAGAGGAAATGCCGTAACTGTTACATCATTTATGCTGCTGTGACACAAGACTGTCATAGCCATTATGGAACAATGTTTGCTGTTGCCTATTGCGTCGTGACTGTACCAAGACGTGCTCCTTTTCGTTCAAAGCAAATCGATGGCCACCAGTGTCCTCATTCAATCCTCCAAAAACAAGGAAATCATATTGGGAGAGACCGATATCATTTGGAGGTTGTGCAAGGACTTGCAACGAAACTTCTGCAGCGAACTCAAAACAAGCCTAGCAGTATTTGGACGGGCATTTTGCGACAATGGTTATTTAGACTACGCTGCAGAAGTTTCGTGGTCTGCCCTTACATATCCTCCAGGCAGGCAGCGATTGCCATACGTTCGGGTACCTGAAGAAAGATATTCGTGGTCATCAATTTGCTCCGTACGA
The DNA here is from genome assembly GCF_023864275.1 of Schistocerca cancellata. Taxonomy (NCBI): domain Eukaryota; kingdom Metazoa; phylum Arthropoda; class Insecta; order Orthoptera; family Acrididae; genus Schistocerca; species Schistocerca cancellata. The sequence goes on from NC_064629.1 coordinate 762,674,585, forward strand.
ATAGATACCGGCCTGGTACAAAAGTGATTCTTTAGGAAAATTTGGTCAGATTTTCATTACGAGCCAAGTTATAAATGAATAAATCAATTGAAGCGGGAATGTGGCAGTTTGAAGACATGCAGAGGGAGGTGTCGGTTTATCTGTGAAGAAAGTAATAATTTAAGGGAATGAGGTAGTATTGTGTTCAGTAATAGTGGGAACGTTGTGGCGTCGCAACTAGTGCATGATCGCCCATTTGTCTATTAAAAGCCTTACTTCAGAATGTATGTGGGCTGCAATGTAAGACGGTAGAGTATTATACGGTGAGTATCGGGCGAGTTGTGTCCTGCAGACTGACGTCACGACCATCCGCTGCACCTGGACATGTGAAAGCAGTGGAGTAGCGCTGGCAGGCCACTTACATTATACGAAACTAAAAATATTAATAACTAATAAAGGAATAACCTGAGGAATGTCATATTTGATGTACAACGTTCTGTAGTGAAAACAAACAATATGTCAAAGGCTGAGATCAAAAATAGTTGTATTTTGGAAGTTAGTAAAATTCCAAAAAAAAAAAACGTTATTTTGCAACAGTCAAGAATTTAAATAAATACAATGATGTAATAGTTCACCTTCACTGACTATGTACGATGATTTGATAACACTTTCAGTTTTCATATAAAAATTTGGAAAGCTTTTAGTTTCAGAAAACCTCTGTAACTTTTCTATAATAATAATATCAAGAATTCTCAGTAAATATGTGTATTGTGTGTTAGGGTGAATGTGTATGAGAATGCGTGCATGAGAATATGTGGGACGTTCGGCATTATTAAAAATCATTCATGTAATTCTCTACAGGAACTGGCAAGTGTTCCAACTGTGTACCGTGGGAACAAATCCACTAGGGGTTCCCCTACTAGTGAAAGTCGGATGTCCAAGTATGTATGCTTATGTATAAGAAAGCCAGAACATTCGCGACTACATAATAAATTTCCACATGTAGAGTAAAGCTTATAGTTCATTTTGTTTTGTTTATTTAATTAGAGAGTTTTGTGTTACTTAATCTGATGACGTCAATGATCCTAGAGAAGTGATTGGTGCTTGCCAGTGACATCCCCTTTCCGAAACATTTTTTATAAGTACATAGCCAATTTTCAGCAAATTTTACTTATAGCGGCCTCCGGCGTGTAGCTATGAGGTTACAGTTTCCTCAACACTGGTTTTCTGTGATCTCGTAAGTAGCTGCAGTCAGGAGTTTACGTGCGAAGATCTACCGCTGTAAAGAGGTAGGTGCACAAAAACTATAAAAGAAATTGCATTGCAGCTGCGACGTATAATCAGTCGCAACGTGTTACGTGGAGAAGAGAATTGCAGTACCATGAGGATGGAAGAAGCTTGAGGGAGTAGAAACGTGTGAGACGATGAAGTTTCCAGTTATTTATCATAGCACCACCGTTTCAGTGAAAAAGCAAATTTTTAGAGAAGACACGATTTCTTCCAAATTGTCAACAGAGAGGAGAGGACAAAATATAAACAGACATAGGACATCAAATTGAAACTGAAGGTTTAGCAGAACGTCGTCTCGATAATCTTGTGTTTCCTGCGTAGAAGACTCCAGACATCGAAAGTGTGAGAAGGGACTTCCCGACCTCACAAAACGAGAATATACGATGCACCAGCAGCGACTGTGTACGAAATAGACGAACTCATTATTTGAAGTATCGAAACAGGAGGTGTCTGAAGTACAATCGTTCTCAGCGATCTTTCCGAAGCTAGACGACTCACAGGAACTATATTGTGAATTAATAGAATATTTGTGAATTAATTTATTCGTTTTCGATATGACCCATCGTCACTTTATCGCCCTCCAGTGGACATACGGTTTACTATGGTTCCTGCTATATCCAGCTGCTGCAGGAGATACATCTCAGGTGAGGGAGCTACTACATTTCCCTACTGACAGCCATTGTTTTCGACACATCAGTGGCTATTTACATTCGAGCTAAAAAGTATGCAGCCGACTACAGGTAGAGATAAATGACAATGAAGAATAACGAAGCTGACTAAGTTACTTCTGAGAAAGGGCAATAAACACAAAATATATTTGACTTTGCACTAAGAAACGTAATTTATACGTAGTTATTACTATTTAAATAAAGCAGTGAACTCATGCTTTAGTGAGACCAAAATGTAAATAAATCATCACTTATTTCATCAGCTGCCATAAGCAAATTCAAGATTTACGTTTGTTTTGTAAAGTCTGTTTATTTTATCACTTCTCAGCTAATTGTATTATCAAAACTGAACTTAACTAACATGATTCAATACTCCACAGCCATATAGTTTCGATAAACATTTCATGTCTCAGTTTTGAGTCTTACTGATATATTAATTTGGCATGTTCCATAATTTTCTGTAATTCGTATTAATTCGTGCCTTCTTAACCATCCTTATAAAAAAGGAAGTAAACTGTGTTGACACACGGCACTCCATTCGTCGAAAAAGAGAAATTATTTATCCTCTAAATACCTACATAAATAATATTACGATTCTACTATATCTCTACTTACTTTATGTGCTTATGTGTGCATATCGGTGTGTGGAATCAAGACATATGCCATAGCCAAAAGCAAAAGCGGGGCTACCCACGTGTAGGTTGTTGTTCTGGTCTTCAGTGCAAAGACTGGTTTGACGTAACCCTCCATGCTACTCCACCCTGCACAATCCTCTTCATCTCCGGGATATTGCGGTTACCTACTTTTTTCTGAATCTGCTTACTGTATTCATATCTTCGTCTCCCTTTACGACTTAAACCCTTTACGCTCCCCTCCATTACTAAATTGGTGACTCGTTGATACCTCAGAGTGTCTCCTACTAACGAATCTTTTCTTTTAGCCAGGTTATATCACAAATTTCTCTTCTCCCCAATTCTATTGAGTACCCCCTCATTAGTTACGTGATCTACCCATCGAATGTTCGGCTTTCTTCTATACCACGACGTGTCAAGAGCTTCTATTCGATTCTTCTATACACTGTTCATCGTGCAAGTTTCACTTCCATACATGGCTACACTCCACATAATTACTTTCAGAAGGGGCTTCCTGACACCTCCGGAATGTTTATCCCAAGTGGGTGCCATCATCATTTAACCATACAGTAGAGCGACGAGCCCTCAGGAAAATTACAGCTGTAATTATCCCTCGATTTCCGCTGTTTGCAGTACCAGCACAGCAAGGTCGTTTTGGATGGTCTTAAAAGGCCAGATCAGTCAGTCATCGAGACTGTTGCCAATGCAACTACAGAAAAGGGTGGTGCCCCTCTTGAGGAACCATTACACCTGTGGTACGGCTATGTATCACTGAGGCACTCACGTCTTCCCCCCAGCAGCAAGGTTTGTGATTCATAGACGAGGGGGGGGGGGGGGTTGCGGACGTGTAGGTTAGGCGAAAGTATTGGCGTAGTAATAAATAATTTTTGGGATACAGTAGCAGGTTTGTTGATGGCATTTCGTGATAGTTGATTGACAGTTATCTGTACTGAGTAGTATTAAAGTGTGCTTCAATTGAACTAGAGCGAGTGTTCTTGAATTAATATTTTAATCCATGTTTTGTGTTCCGACAGTGTATTAATTTATAACACTTGTAAGATATTAAGGTGTGCACCACCTTTATTGTGTTGAGAAATATCTGTACTCATTAGTGTTCACCTTGTCAGCTTGTCTCTGAGTTTAGTCTTCAGAACATGTTTCTGATTTAATACATACCAATTACTTCTGCCTCCTGCGTAAGAAATATCGTATTTGTCGTTTTGAGTTTGTGGTGGAATTAGAATATGATTAGTGAGAGCTGTGGAGTGTGAACCAAGTAAAGGGTGGATTGAGCCCTATAACTTGACACGTGAATTTGATGACATAGTATCCTCCCACGGTTTAGCCAACGGCAATTATCGATAAGCGCTTGTCACTTACGACAGACGACATTTTAATCCCGCATTCCAGTTGAAAGTAAAATTCATCAGGGTACTTCGGAAACTTGCAGACACTGACTGAATCATAAGCAACAAACACAAATGAAAGCGGTAATACCAGCAAAAGTCGCAAGTTGCTTATGAACCAGTGAGTTTTGAACCGAGTTGACGAGAGACGCGAAATTGTAAAAATAGAATTTAACGAACAGGCGCTTCAGAAGCTAAAATCGACGCCCTTGCTCACGTAGGTTGAACGAAACTTGCAGTATGCAGCTTTCTCCGCAGAACTGATCGAAGACCCTTTGTTGTGAGACGAGTGGGCGGTGTGAACCACAGACTTTGATGTTAGTGTGACAAGCTGGACTGAGCTGGGGCTTAATAGATTAGGGCTGCATGGCCACTGTAAATTGGTCAGTGGCACACTACAAACCAAGATCTGATGTATCTAGCTGATGGTGTGTGAGACACTCATGAGGCTTATTTAGCCTAGGCGACATTCCATCAACTTCACCCTGATCAAATGCCGAAGCATTCACAACATCGTACAAGGATGGGCAGAAAAAGTGTTGAGTACACACGATACACGGTACAGAAATGTAGGTAAAAATAGATATTGACAGAAGTGATAATTTTGTTGTAAATGTAAGTGTAAATCGAAAGCATAAGCGTGTGGTAAGTGGAAGTAGTGTATTTATCGCAAGAGCCAACAAACTCAGATCTCGCTGAGATACGAATTGAAGCGGCATGCCCAAATATATAAGCAAGACTCAGTATCAATATGGGCAAAGTCTTAAAACTGGATATATTTACTGCCCACCTGACTCACGCCCAGATGTAATCGAAATCTTTAAAGCCAAACTCATCTCGCTAAAGTGTATGTTCCCCATTCATACTGTCCTGTTTGGAGAAGATTTTAATCATAGCTGTATCGATGGGAACAATTAAACATTTATAAGTATTGGTCATGGTAAGGCACTTTGCTGAACATTGCTAAATGCCTTTTCTAAAAGTACCTAGTTAGTTCGGATGCCCACTCGTGATGGAAATTTATTCGATCCAACGGCAATAAACTGACTAGACCTGTATGAGGATATTTATACTCAGAGTCGTATCACTGACCTGAAGGCGGTTATATAAGTAGAAGCCAGTGGAAACACGTTATACCAAGGCCTACTCCTCTACGTCAGAAGCAAATCGATGGCCACGAATGTCTTACTTCAGTACTTCAAAAACACGGAAATCAAGTTGAGAGAGATCGGTATCGAATGGTGAATGTGTAAGGGCTTCCAGCGGAACATATGCAGCATATTCAGAACAAGCTTAACAATATGTCGATGATGCATAACGTTGGGATGTTTATTTCGAGTACACTGATGAAGTTTCTTGGTAAGACATTACACATACTCATAACAGCCCTAACCTCTGGCCTTCCGATTTCAATATTTTCTGAGCTCTGAGAGAGGATATTCGTGGCCAAAGATGTACCGGAGACGTACATATACACGCCTGGATAGAATCGTGATTACTTAGGCACATCTACACAAATTTTTGTTACGAGCCAAGTGATAACTGAGAAAGGTAATAGAAGCACGAAAGTGGTACTTTAAGGACGGGCAAAGGAACGTGTCTGTCTATTTGCGAACAAATGATAATTTTACAGAAATGTTGTAGTATTCTGTGTGGTATATAAATGGAATGTGTAACGTGGAGAAGAAAACTGCAGGGCGGTGACCATGGAAGCACTGCGTCTGCCGAGACGGGTGAAGCAAAGAAATTTCCAGCTAATTATTATAGCAGCATCGTTGCAGTGAAACAGCAAATATTCATAGAAGACACGATCTCTTCGAAGTTTTCAGAAGCGAGTAAAACACAAAAATAGAAAGCAGACGTAAGAGATAAGATTCAGGAACTGAAGATGCAGCGGAACATTGTCTCCATAATCCTCTGTTTCTTGCGTCGAAGGTTCCAGACATCTAAAGTGTGAAAAGAGACGAATCGAACTCAGAAAACGAGAATATACGCTGCAGCAACCGGTAAGGTGTACGAAAAAGATATATTCGTTATTTTAACGAAGGAAGCATTAGGTCGAATGGACTACAGTTCTTATCAAGCGATATTTTAGCTCTAGATGATGCACAACAGCAACCGTATGAATTAATAGCATTTCTTTCAATTAATTTGCTCGTTTTCGATGCCGACTATCTTCAGCTTATCGTCCTCCCGTGGACATCTGATTTACTATGGTACCTGCGTTATTCCGTTGTTGCAGAAGATACTTCTCAGGTGAGGGAACAACTACTGGGCGTGATTCTCTTCGACACGTCAGTGGTTAATTACTTTCGAGCCAAACAGACTTCTCGTAGAGCTAAATAACAATGAAGAACAATGAAACTGAATAAATCATTTCAGTACAATAACAGTAAACTGAAATATATTCGATGTTTCACTCTGACGCTTGATTTTCTCGCAGTCAGATGCTTTATCTCACTATTTAAATTAAGCAGTGAAATCGTGCCTACCTGAGAGCATAATGTAAAATGTATCTTTACTGTTATTATCAGGTGCCATAAGTAATTTGGAAATTTAAATTTGTTTTTATAAAATTCGTTTATTTTATCACTTCACAACAAATTGTATTATCAAAAGTGAACTTAACAAACATGGTTCCATATTCTGCAGTCTTAAATTTTCGATAATTTCTTCATGTTGCGACTATCATTGTGATCGTAATCTGAAATCATAGTGCTCTACGTTTTTCAATAATTTGTATTAATTTCTAAATTCTTAACTCTCACTATGGAAAACGAGCGAATGGTGTTGACACAGAGTACATCAGTCGTCGAAACAGAAATTGTATTTATGTATCTAAATAGCTACCTAAGTACTAATACGATTCTGTATCTCTACCTGCTTTCTATGATTATGTGTACAAATTGTTGCGTTATCTAGTCATATGCCATAGTCAAGAGCAGCAGGAAAGTTTGCCACGTCTAGGTAAGGCCAAACTGTTAGTTTGCTAACATTTTGTTTTGGCGAAACACTAACGTGGTTGTTGGAGGCATTTTATTAGAGCTCATTGACAGTGTCCTCTATCCAGTGATATTAAAGTGTGCTTCAGAAGTACTAAAGCCAGTGTTCCAGTTATACCTTACAACTGTAAGGTATTAAGATAAGCACCACTTTTGTTGAGAAGTGTCTGTTCTCTGTGGTGTTGACGTTCATTGTTCACGTCTTTTCGGTTTGTCCGTGAATTCAGTTCTCTGAACATGATTATGCTTTCGTACGTAGTAATTACTGCTGCCTCCAATGTAAACCATTCCATCATTTGTCGTTCCGAGTTTGTGATGGAATGAGGAAAAGGATTCGTGATTGCTGTGGAGTGTGAACCAAGTGCACTGTAAAATGAAGTCCAGCTATTTCACACGGCACTTTAATGACGTAGTATTCTCCTACGGTGTACCCAACGCCACTAATCGACAAGCAGTGGTCACGTACGACGAACGACATTATAAACCCGCATTCCATCTGAAAGTAAACTTCAGCAGGTTCATCCAGCGACTTGCAGGCACACACTCACTCATACTAACTAACACAAGTACTGCAGATCTCTTCTTGATGTTACACATTACAACTATTTACGTCACACAATATTATCTCGTTTCTGCAAAGAACCACTTTTTTCACTAAGGAACCGATACGACCCTCCACCATCATTAATCTGCCATTTCTCTGTTTCAACTGCCTTTCTCATTTTCCACTTGCCTCGTAATAGAAATTTGTGCAGATTTCCATAACTAATCACGACTTTAACCAGGCCTACATCTATACGTCTGGAACAGATCTACAGCCACAAATGTCTCCCTTCAGGGGTCCAAGAAAATGTAAACCGGATGGGGAGATTTCGGGTCTCTACGGAGGATGTATAAGGGCTCAGAAAAAACTTCTTCGCTTTAATTGAAATAACTTTCGCAACTAAATCCACGTCCACATATTGCTAAACATTTTTGAATACGCTGCTGAAGTTTCCTGGAAGCCCTTACACACTCTCCATACGATGCAGATCCCCCCCTCGCGATTTCCATATTATGGGAGCACTGAACAAAGAAAATCGTGGCCACTGATTTTCTTTTCACGACGAGGGGTACGCATTATTACAATAAACATGGTTCAAATGGCTCTGAGCACTATGGGACTTAACATCTAAGGTCATCAGTCCCCTAGAACTTAGAACTACTTAAACCTAACTAACCTAAGGACAGCACACAACACCCAGCCATCACGAGGCAGAGAAAATCCCTGACCCCGCCGGGATTCGAACCCGGGAACCCGGGCGTGGGAAGCGAGAACGCTACCGCACGACCACGAGATGCGGGCTTATTACAATAATGGTACAATTGGTACCACAATCATTTTCATGTAATGACGTTGAAAATTTCATCTCACAGCAGGATACATGTTTTAACAGTTATGCCAAATACTCTTGAAATAATAAAGAGATTGCGACCAGTTTCCGCAACCGTCTTGTTTTCCTGGCTAATCTCTCTTACAACCGCCTCAAACTCACTGATACCATTTTGAGTACGAACATCCTCAGTCTATCGATTTATTGCCGTTAGATCCAACAAATTATCATCACAAGTAGACTTACCATCTATCTAAACTATGTACGTTTTAGAAAAGGCGTTTAGCAGTTTTGTGCGTGGTGTTTTCCCGTGACCAACTTTCACAAATGTTTAATAATTCCTATCCATATCTTTACGATTAAAATCATTTCGAAACATGACAGTGTGTACGAGGGACATGCATTTTAGCGAGTTGCTTAACTTTGAAGTTTCTGGTTACAATTTTGCGTGAGTCCGGTGATAAATAGATAGATGCAGTTATTGAATTATGCCTACACTTCATACTGAGTGTTGAGAAATAATCTGGCATGCAGCTTAAATTTTTATATCAGCTGATAAGAGTTCGTTGTTTCTTACGATAAATACACTACTTCCGTTACCCATACGCTTATGCTTCCAATGTACACTAGCATTTACCACAAAAATTATCACCGCTGTAAGTTTGGATTTTTACCCAAATTTCTAGGGGGGAATGTCGCGTAGGATAAAAAAATTCTGAATATCACACACACTATCAGCTAAACGAATCTGACCTCTGCTTGTAGTGTGTTAGTGGCCCATTTACGGAGACCGAACAGTTTTCGAACTTACAGTGCTATTATAGAATCTTGTTCAGCCTGTCTTCTCAGTCTCTGGTTCACGCCACCCTCTTGTCTCAGAACATGGCGTTCGTTATCATTTCTGTGGAGAATGCTGCATATTTCAAACTTTGTAGAAATTCCATGACCAAGCTCGTTGATTAAGACTTTTGCATCTACCACTCATCAAACATTTTATTTGTAATTTGGTATTCTACACGACACAACCCTCACAGTTCCTTAAATGACATGACCATTCTGGTAAACAGCTGACACTTACGTTTTTTGTTTATTACTAATTCATTGTCGGCAAATCGCTGAATGATCTTGCTGAACTTCACTTTGAGATGGAATGAGTTGGTTATCATACCGTTTGTCGTCTATGACAAGTGGATCACGTAACAGTAAGCACACATAAGAGAGAAGATAGAAGAACTGAAGATTCAGGAGAACATCATCTCGATAATCTTCTATATCTTGCGACGAAGATTCCAGACTTCGACAGTGCGAGAAAGGACCAATCGTCATCACAAAACGAAAATACACGCTGCACCAACAGAGACTGTGTACGAAACAGATAAACACGTTATTTTGACTATGGAAACAAGAAGCTGACTAAACTATAATTTTATAAGCGAACTTCACAAAGGAAGATAATGCACATGAGCAACAATGTGTATTAATAGCATTTTTCTACAGCTATACCTACATGGATACTCTTCAAATCATACTTATGTGTTGGCAGAGGGTTTATCGAACTACCGTCAGCCGGCCGCTGTGGCAGAGCGGTTCTAGGCGCTTGAGTCTGGAACCGCGGTCCCGCTACGGTCGCATGTTCGAATCCTGCCTCGGGCGAGGCTATGTGGAATGTCCTTAGGTTAGTTAGGTTTAAGTGGTTCTAAGTTCCAGGGGACTGATGACCTCAGATGTTAAGTCCCATAGTGATCATAGTCATTTGAACTAATTTTGAACTACCGTTACAATAACTCTCTGTAATTTCACTCTCGAAGAGCTCACGGAAAAATGAACAGTAATATCTTTCCGTGTGAGCTCTGATTTCCCATATTTCATTACGATGATTGTTTCTCATTATGTATGTCAGCGTCATCAAAATATTTTCTTACTCAGAGGAGAACGTTGGTGAATGATTTTTCGTAAGGATAATCCGTCGATACAAATAGACGCCTGTGTTTTAACGGTGTCCATCCCAAATTGTGTGTTATCTCTGTGACACAGGCTCCCCTATTTCTCAAGAATACTAAAGGAGCTGCCCTTCTTTTAACTTTCTCGATGCACTCCGTTGACTCTATCTGGTAAGAATACCAGACAGCGGTGCAGTACTCCAAAAGAGAACGAACAAGAGTAGTTTAGGCAGTCTCTTTAGTACAATAAAACATAGTCTTTCGTATGTGTTCTTTCCAATTTAAATAGTTCGTAATTGGAATTCCTAGATATGTAGCTAAATTTACCGCCTTTAGGTTTGACTGATTTATCGTGCAACCGAACTTTAACTTATTACTTTTAGCACTCAAGTGGATGACCTTATCTTTTCAATTGCCAATTTTCGCACTATATCAAATACTCTTTCCAAATCGTTTTGCAATTTGTTTTGAACATCTGATGAGTTTACTAAATGATAAGCAGCAGCATCATCTGCAAACAAACTAAGACGCCTCTCAGATTGTTTCCTAAATCGTTTATATAGATAAGGCACTGCAGAGGCAGTGCAACGCTACATTGGGGAACGCCGCAAACCACATCTCCTTTACTCGATGACTTTCCGTCAGTGACCATGAACTGTGACCTCGCTAACATGAAACTACGAAACAGACCCCATAATTGAGACGATATTCCATAAGTCCGCAATTTCACCACATACCTCTTTTCTGAATTCATTTATTCCTTTTCGATACGACCCATCGTCAACTTATCGTCCTCCCGTGGACATCAGTTTTGTTGTGGTTCCCGCTATATTCAGCGGCTGTAAAAGAGGCAACACAATTGAGGGTGCAACTACGTTTCCCTACTGGAAGACATTAACTTGGCCACATCTGTGACTGTTTACTTTCGAGGAAACGTTGGATAATGTGTATCAGATTAATAAAAATAAAATCAAATAAATTAGATTATTCACTAAAACGCACAATTTTATCGGATCCAAATGGTTTATCCCATTATTTAAAGGAAGTAGTGAAATCACACTTACTTGAGAACTATGTGTACATTTATCACTACTATTTCCATCAGCTGACATAAGCAATTGGAATATTTAAGTTTGTATCGAAAAATTCTTTTATTTTATTACCACACTCCAAATTGTATTATCAAATCTGAACTTAACCACACAATGTTATAGTCTGCAGCAATAAACTTTCGATAAATATTCCATGTCGCAAAATTCATCTTGATAGTCATTTGAAATCCTCGTATTTTTCAATAATCAATTTTATTTTGCAAATAATTTGTATTAATTTATAAATTTATAAATTCTTTACTCTCCGTATGAAAAATAAAGCAAGCTGTGTCGACACACAGCACTTTTGTCGTTCAAACAGAGAAATATTTTATTCCGTAATGCAATAAATTTATTTACAGTATTTAGAAGCTTGGACATGAATATGTCGTACATTAAACTACGTTTAGATATTTACATAATTTCAAACGTGTGTCTCGTTTCCTCATTTACTATGACTTCGCATTTAGGCCACACAAGTAAGAAATGATTTGGAGTTGTCACGAATTTCGGGGCCTTTTAAAGCTTTTATAATTGTCTCGTCAGTCTTAATTGTCGACTTCTTTTCTTACGGAGATCTGACATTAATAGGTCTAACTGATGGCTGTGATATTCCAAGTATTCTCGAAGATTAGTTTACTGATGAGTAAACTTTTGGATCAATTTTCCAAACAAAAAAAAAAGAGGTTTAAATGACTCTGAGCACTATGGGTGTTAACTGGTGTGGTCATCAGTCCCCTAGAACTTAGAACTACTTAAAGCTAACTGACCTAAGAACATCACACACATCCATATCCGAGGCAGGATTCGAACCTGCGACCGTAGCGGTCACGCAGCTCCAGACTGTAGCGCCTAGAACCGCTCGGCCACTCAGGCCGGCGATCAATTTTCAGTATTTGACCTTCACTGAACTAGCCATGATCGAGAGTAATGCATAATTTAATACGTAAAATTTGCCGATCTTTTCAAATCTTAAATCAAATATTAGTGTCCCCATTTAAAAAGAAATCACTCTTAAGTTTTAAAACACCATGAAATTCACGTTGAAGCTCACGGCCAGTAGCAGCAATTTGTGACCCACTTTGCCACCTCATCCAGATTTATTATGGATTACAATTTTTCCTCCACTTTCGTTTGATGGAAACTCTACATAATGCTTACTAATGCGATGGGCGCTGTAGTGATTTACTAGTACACGTCAAATACGAGACAGACGTCGTCCACACATAGACGCTTGTTTTGAATACATCATTCCCAGTCGTCCAGGGATAACGAAAGAATGTTGAGGCCTGATGCCTATTTGCAATACAGCCCGTATATTTTCGAGATCTGCTTGCCGTGGGCTTGATGGCTATGCCCGCCTTCGTAATACTACTGTTTCCAGCAGCAGCCAGGTCGGATACGATTGCACTTAAAAAGATATTAAAATATCTCGTCCATTGCTAACATGGTGTTCGATGTCGCAGCTGTACCGCACACAGACCTTAGAGATGTTGCCTAACCTAAAGGCGTGATACCTTTTGCTGCAGATACTGGTCACCTTTTTAGGTGGGCATTTTGTAACGCTGTGCTATTTCTTACACACACAGTATCTTACGTTGAAAGCAACAAAATTTTGCAGTTACATTATTATTCTTATTATAAAATTATTATTAACAACATGCCATTTCTATAACATGAATTATTACAGTACAAAACGAGTATTGTAAAGGTCCCTTGGCAAGGCTTTATCTATCGGGTAAGGTATATCTGATATATATGCTATGTTTGGTTGGAAATCAATAAAATCGCAGTGTTTAAGGCTTTTGCTATGATGTCATTAATACGTCCAGACGTCATTATTTCTGCCAATGGGGGATGTGTGTTCCTTTGAATTCATGCACTATGACGCCACGCAACACAATCCAGTAATTTGATGGTGGATTAGCAGTGATACATAATATTCCGATACTTTTGGGCACATACTGATGTACTGTGTTTGGCTGGGAGCAGCGTTATAACGCTCATGCCACGCGATGTTGACGTGACGTCAGGGGCAGTGGGACACAACTTACAATTTTGGAATGACACGAAAAATTGTAAAGTACGCAAATTACAATATATATAAACATATACGTAAAACATGAACAAATACGTAAAATAGTGAAAAACGTGAGTACTAAATATATAGCAGGATGTGGTCTCTGCTAGTGTCTCGAATTAGAAACATCATGTAAACTTAATTTGTGATTAACAAGTGGACCTCTAGTGATGTGAATTAACGTAATTATCCTCGTAGCACCATTAATTTATTATGAACAAACATATATAGCCTGGTCCCTTCCAGTGCTGCACAAACACCAATTGAAGCCACTGATGTCCTTTTGTTGCTTGGAGGTCTAAGGCGAGTTGATTCTCTAACTGTCTGCTGTATGGGATTTTCAGGAAATACGCTCAGAATATTTCTAACAGAACTGCACAAATGCTGAACCGGTCATTAATAAAACGTTATTAGCTGGTGAATGAATGACTTTGACATTAAGCATTTCTATATAACACACAGTGAGACATCTGTAAATCAGAAGACATATAGTCACTTAGTAAAAACAGAAGCGCTGTCTTGGCGCATCACGCAGATATCGACAGTTAAGAAATACAGAACACATACCAGATACATCGAGCTGTACTGACGAACTGAAGATATGATAACTGCATACATGTCATAGACAAACTGACGGTTGCGCAGTGATAACAGCACCACGAAACAAAATTCTATCGGCAAGTGACACTTGTTTTAATCGCATGACGCTCTTACAATATTCCTCGCAAGTCGTCATCACCCACTGTCACTATAGCTTGATCAGGAATCTTATTCACGACATTCTGCAATTCCCTCAACCTGTACATTTCCTGACGTAGATGTTTATAAAAGCATCCGATTACCATTGTAACCCACCTTTGATCCTAAACTTCATGCAGATTGGAGATTGATACACATTCGGAATTACTAACAACTTCGCCAGATATTACCGAATTGTTTACAACAATATATATACGGTCCCTTTAGCCTCTGTCCTATCCTTATGTTGAACATTGAAATCTGTATTCAGGATTAATTTACTGTTTTCCTCCGGTTTCAACCAAATTACTGTTCCTTATACTGTCCAGTCATTATTACTATTAATAAGCGGTATTAATTCTGAACACTTGCTCTATATGATAGATGCTCTTGCAGTTCGCTGGTATGATATTAAGCTTCTCTACTTATTATCTACTAGATCCCTAGTCTTTCATATTTATTATGTGGTTCATTTCAAGTATTTACAGGACCTCGAACTTGTTATTAGGGAGATCGGTATAACACCTTGAGTTCTACCTGGTCTCTGTCTACCCTACCATTGCAGAGTAGTCAGGGCAATTTACATCTGCTTACATACGTCAACTAAATTATCCCGTGTTCGACAAGAGCATTCGAAGTGTGGCTGCATTGTGGTTGCTAATTTTATTCTGATTTCTGCATCTGTTAAGCTAAAAGAATTTTTATTTCTCTTTAGCAAATGAAGCAGCTAGTTACCAAAATGAGATTTGTATCAATGTAACAGAAAAAGTTGTGATTAATATTACTGATTCCAGAAAGATTGTTGAGGATATAGTCTCTAACAAATTCAACAGAAGTGTTATTATAAGATAAATATACACTCCTGTTGACAGGCGAACTATATGTAAATCGGTATGGTGTAATATGATCTACACTAAATAAATAGAATATGCCGATTTATTACGATAAATATTATATTACGTCAAATTGACAATGAAACATTGCAGAGCAACCAGTCCAGTAAGTGAATTACGCATTTGTTTTTATCTGAGCTGTGACACTTATGGTTAGTTTGCAGACTCATCTTAATTTGGTTTACAATAAAATCTGAATAATCTTTTTAGGAGTGTGGAAGGCATGTAATTTATAACTCTATTACGTCACATTACCACTATTCCACAAACATTTATAATGTCTATAATTATTCTTTGCCTTGCATGGGAAGAAGAAAATTATAAGCTTTCAAGTAATACTGACTCATGTAATTATAAATCTCTTTACGTATCTAATTAACATAATCCCTTCACACATCTAGGAAGAATAAAAAAATATTCTATTCTTCTTACTGAAGCATAGACATGTAAGCAATTAGCAGTAAATATTTTATGGTATCTTCACGTCTCATATTAACCATTTAGCTGCTGCACATCATATTGCTTTCTTGACCATACCACTTCCTGATCGTGTGGTGCTATCAATTACGACATAGATTGAACCTAAAAATTCTCTCGTCAGAGGCTAATACAAAACTGAGATGACTTCCTACTGAAAATGCATCATACTAATGCCTGCATTCACTATTGTTCAATACTATACTGCACAAAATCAGCTGATAGTTGAGCATATTAGGTGCCAATTGCGTTGCAACATTGTTTAGCTACGAACGATTACCACTGACTCTAGTCACATATAGTACCTCATTGGTTGAACACCACGTTCACAAATATACTAGAACATCATCAGCTCACGAAGATAGCAGTTACTTACAAACATTAATAACGAAGATAATTTGATGTACAACATAGTTTCAACAAACCAAATTATTTAATACATATTGCATAGGTAACAATAGGTAAACCTTGGTTTCAAAAACCATGTATAAAAACATTCGGTATTAAATTATGATGGCAACAACATGCGATAATAAATTACCCTGATGTTACGTTACAGGCTGGATAGATCATTTATGTTGTATTAAAAACACCTCCAACAAACAGGATCGCTTTGAACTGTATCTAATAGAGCATTCAGGCATACTTTCTGGAGCAAAGGCATAAACCCTTTTAATAGATAAATATTATGTAAGCTTTTTAAGTACGTAAAAATGTTACAAAGGTCATAGTATGTTAGATAAATCGTTACAAATATCATAGTATGCTAACAATTCTGTGCGAGAATCAGGGACCACCGTCCTGCACGTGGTGGGATGTTATGTGCCATAGCGAAGATTGCAGATACATACTTGATTTCTGAATTTCATTCTAAGGCGTCGTAGTAGCATCCATCTACGTCTGCATATAAGTCTATAACGTGCAAACCATTATGAAGTGCATGAGAGAGGGTACGTCCCATTGTATTAGCTATTTAGACATTTTCCCTTGCCATTCACGTATGTAGTGAGAGAAAAGTAATTGTTTACATGCCTTTGTGCATGCTGTAATTAACCTAGATTAGTCCTCACGTACCCTAAGGGAGCGATGGGTAGGCGGTTCTAACATTTTCCTACAGTCATCATTTAAAGCCGGTTTTGGAAACTTTTTTAGAAGATTTATCGGGATAGTTTCCGTTTTTCTATAAGAATCTGCCCGTTCAGTTTTTTCAACACTTCAGGGACACTCTCACGTGGGTCAAACAAACCTGTGACCCTTTATGCTGCTCTTCTCTGGAGATGTTCAGTATACCCGGCTAGTATGGGTAACACATACTTGTACAATATCTTAGGATGTGTAACATGAGTTATTCGTAAGCAATCTCCATTGTTGGCTAATAGGTTTAAGTAGTTCTAAGTTCCCGGAGAAGGATGACCTCAGAAGTTCAGTCCCATTGTGCTCAGAGCAATTTTGAACTAACGACGTGTATGTTAGTAATTCTGAAGTGTGCATCAGTAGAAATACAGCGAGTGTTGCAGTATTAATAAATTTATCAGTGTTAGGCATTCAGACAGCATATTAAATTGTTACTGTTTTAAGATATGCGACGCATTAGATGTAGACGTTCAGTGCTCACATTTCATCGGGTCATCTTTGAATTTATTCCTCAGAACATCTTTCTGTCTTTATACATTGCAGTTACTGCAGCCACCCCACATAACATCTCAAAGCAATGTTCAGCGGCTCATCCAGCGAATTGCGGACACTTGCGGAATCATAAGCAACGATCACGTGTGTTTTCTTCTTACCTCGTAGAACGCGCATGTCGTTAATAGACCAGTAAAGGTGGTACCGAGTAGGGAACGAAATTGAAAAAAGGTATTTCCTGAATAGCAGCAGAGGCCTTAATCCACTCACTTGTTCACGGAATCCAATCGAAGCTCACAATATGCATAATTCTGCGCAGATATTATCGCGGACTTCTTGTTCTGAGACGATTGGGCGGCGTGCACCAGAGACTTCAATGGGTTTATGACTAGCTGGTCAGGGCTGGGAGTGCCTAGATTAGTGCTGTAGGGTCGAATACTGTAGGATGTCTTTGAGTTTATTCCTTTGACACGTTTCTGCTGTTTCCCTTGTAAGCCATTCACTTTTTCCAGTTTTGTGTTTGTAATGAAATCAGAACACGATTCGTTATTGCAGTGAAGTGTGAACCAAGAGAACGGTGTAATGGAAACCTATTATTTCACCCGGGAATTTGATGACATAGTATTCCCCTACGGCTTAGCCAACAGCAGTTGGTTATCGACAAGCACAGTCATGTATGATGAACGACATTTGAACCCTGCATTCCAACTCAAACTGAAGGTCAGCAAATTCATCCAGTGACTACCAGACATTGACGGAATCATAAGAGACCAACACAAGAGATAGCGGGTTACCTCGAAAAATGAGCATGTCGCTTATCGAGCAGTGAATGTGGTGCCGAGTAGAAGGCGAAGCTGAAAAAAATTATCTGATAAGTAAGTGTTCCAGAAGTCTTATGCCACGCCCTTCCTCACAGAATTTCAACAAAACTTACAATGTACAACATTCTCCGCAAAACCGATAAGGGACCTCTTGCTCTGAGACCAGTGGGTGACGTGAACCAGAGACTACGATGATTGTTTCACAAGCTGCACAGGCTGGGAGTTCCTAGCCGGGAGTTGCAAGCGTATATCGAAATCATAAGCGTATGGGAAATAGACGTACTGTACTGATCGCAAGGGACAACAAACTTTGGTCAGCTGAGATCAAACTGGAGCTGGATGCCAAATTATTTCCTCAAGACTCATTATCAAATTTGGGAATATTCTTATAACTCGATCTACCTTTTAACCACCGGACTCACGCCCAGATGTGACTTTAAACTCAAACTCATCTCGCTTAATTTTTTTCCCCAATCAGACTGTCGTCAATAGCGAAGCTTGTAATGATATCGATATGGATAGGAAAAATTATACATTTCTTAGTGTTGGTCGTGGTAAGACACCTCGTTTATCCTTGCTTAATGCCTTTTCTAAAAAGTTTTTACCTTAGATGGTTCGCAAGCCCACTAGAGATGGAAATATATTGGATCTAATGGCAATAAATGCACCAGACTTCTCTGAGGATGTTTATACTCAGAATAGCATCAGTGATAACTTGCCGTTTGTATATGAGGCAGTAGTGAAAGCGAGACAGTTGGGAAAAACGTAAGTAAACTGTTTATTATATCAAGAGTAATCGCGATAACTGTTAAAACATTTGTCCTACTGCTGGACAAGTCTGTCACTGACCTTATGGATAAATGTTTGCGGTTGCCTATGATATCATGATTGTACCAAGTCGCGCTCATCTTCGCCCCAATGAAAGGTTTCAAACGTGAAGCCACCATCCCCATTTTGTAAAATCGGATTTTTCTGCTCCTCTAAGTTGCTCCAGTTGCTCTGAACGTTACTTCAGAACAACATTCACCAGAACACACTTACTGAAAGTTGGTTTTATGTACGCTGACTGTTACTTCGTGTCAACTTGCTAGTAGTCTAGAATTGGTAACCAAGAGAATTTTTTTGTCCTAGTCCTCTCTTTTTGAAAAGCTGGTGTTTTTAATGTGTGCCTTTAGTTACTCTACGAATTCCGATCATAGCTCCATAAGTACTATCCCGACAAAGAAATAGTACTCAAATAGAAATTAAACTACATTTTTATCCGCTGCCCTTTTCGCACTTTTGTCCGTTTTTCCTTGCTATGTGTATGTGTAGTTGTTCTGAACATAGTATCCTCTGGTCAAACACTGCCGACGAGTAAACAGTATTGAAGTGGAAACCATACCAATTTTCTTATTAGCCTATCTTTTTATGCAGAATTATAGTATCTAAATTTGTTCTGACTTACTCTAGTACTCAGCAGTCTCCAGAACGAAATTTTTGAATAGTTAATAACAATACTAATAATATGGAATCTATGTTGAAGTTTGCTCCCCTGTAGATAATAACATTTTTGTGATCGATGGAATGTTTCCATCATCCTCTGTATTCTTCCAAAATAGTATTTTAAAGGATCACAAACGCTGCAGACGAGTGACGACATTTCTTTCCACTTATCACTTTAGAAATTGAAATTCCTGTGAGGAAGTGCTGAGCATATGTTTCTAAGTTTACAGATACGCCTAGTTTGTTCCCTTTGGATTCCCTGGTAGTTAGCACTCATAGCAGATAGTTCCAACATTTCGCAAAGTTCATTTTATCTGCACCCAACCTATTCAATTGAACATTTCACAAGCTCTGCAGGCTACGAAGAGAAAGAAACGGGAATGTCTCTTGCAGATTGTAATACGTCGCAATAGAACTTTGATAGTTCGATGAACAACTTCAGCCATAACAAGTGTTCGGCGACTTCAAGGGTAGTACTATCATTCGATTACTAGACTGCTTCGATCAAGTAGACAACAGGTGCCAAACTCACGTATTTACCTGAATATCAGTACTGTAATCAGCTATTCTGATGAACATGTATTTATAAGCCATGAAAATATTTACATGCTTCTTCAAAAAATCATTATAATACCTAGTCCAAAGTGCTAGAATTCCACGTCGTCAACATTAAAATCGAATGCTCTATTGCTCAAAGTCTGAATAGATACCCTGTTTGAGAAATTGTGGTAGAAAAAGTCGATGCCGTGAACTATCGCAGTTAAGAGATATAAAGCGTCGGAGTTTGGAGTGTACTTTTAGATCAAAGGTAGATATGAGGAATGTCGAAACAGTTTATCGGCAATTGTTGTTTCGACTGATCTTTAGTATATAGTAAGAAGCGTCAGCTAAAAGGAAACCGAAGAATTCATGTTCCAACACAAATGGTATCCCGCAATATCTGATCTCGCATCTGGTCCAGAATCAAGGAAAATCAACTAACGAAATTTGGAGACACTTAGCTTCCGCAATTATCAACAAATTGAGTTTCACGTACGACAAAACAAGAGTTCCAAAATACAATTTTTGGATTGACTGGGTGCGATCCGATTAAAGATCTCACGTGCATGAAGATTGAACGTCACGACGTTGAAATTCAGTCGATCGGGCTACATCCATAGCACGTCCATTATTGTATGCAACAACAATTTGCTGTTTTCGTAAATTATTCACAATACATCTGTATAGATGTAACAGGTTCATTAGTAAAAGAACTGAAGAAACTAACAGGAGAACTCAGTTCGAACATCTATCTTCATCAAATCGCCACAGAAACCCCGATTTCCAGACTGCGTGCCTTTCAAATGTTGAGCGAGTCTCAAAACAGAGATTCCATGCAATACTGGCTTGTTGAAATTATTCACTTGCATAGCATGCACAATACAAAATTTCCAGTAGAAAACACGCTGTCTGCGATTTCGAAAAAGCACCATTTGCTGCAATTCTAATGGCGTTTGGAGACAGTCGAGATCTAAAAGTTTATTTATCTCTAAGAAATGGTTCAAATGGCACTGAGCACTATGGGACTTAACATCTGAGGTCATCAGTCCCTTATAACGTAGAAGTACTTAAATCTAACTAACCTAAGGACATTACACACATCCATGCCCGAGGCAGGTTTCGAACCTGCGACCGTAGCGGTCGCGCGGTTCCAGACTGAAGATTCAGCGCCATGTAACGAGAGGAGAACTGGCCATTTCCAGAATAGTGGCAACCAAAGAAAAAAACCATGAAAAATGAAGAAATATAAACAACTGCGTATTTTGATGATAACGACAACAACGATTGCGAATGCGGAATTGTTAAATCGACTACTACGTTAGTTAATTAGACCTTAAGAGAAGCTGAATGTAGGTACTTACCATAGATACGATATCTATCTTTATTATGGACCAGCTGTAGGGTGAAGCATCATGTCAATCTTCTATTTTTTCACCTTTATTCAGCTATTAGGATACCCATATTTTGATTTGGGACTGCAAATGCCATCTCGTCCGCAGTAGAGGGGGAATTTAACGATTTGACACATCGTTTGTTACTAAATGAGATTTGCCCAAAGCCAGGTGACAACTTCGTAAATCTGCATTTGATATCTCTTTCAGGACATCCCAAGCCAGCTTGGACCAAAGTAGTCTACAATGATTCAACGAACACTGACCAGTCCGCTACTGGTCAATATCAACTACATGAATTGGAAAAGGCACATAGTATTTTATTGAATGCACTGACCTATTGAACTGTTAATGTTGCAGGACCAGTGTAAAAAATTAGCAGACACTGAACTGAAAAAATCGGAGGTGGTAACAGAGCACCCTAGAAACTGTTCTACTAAAGGTGGAGTACATTCCTCGATAGATAACTCCCACGAGTTAACACTTGAACACAAGTGGCTCAATACAAATGGCCCCAAAAAAAAAAAGGAAGAGTACTTAATTGCATCCTCGTTCTGAGTTAGAGATGGCCATATCTTGTAAAACTAGAAAGTTCGGTACAATGTGCTACTGGATGATTATATTTTGGAGTCGATTAGAGACAAGGGCCGATGAATTGTTGCGAATAATACTTCTGGATTAGACAGTATTGTGCAGTTACAGGCCACCATATGTACTTATGATTGCTTTCAGAAGAGAGTTCAAACCACACCGTCAGATGCAATGAATCTAGTATAGCCTTTTGTGCAAATGGGATCATGCAAACAGATTAACATTTACGAGCACGGCTCTTAGCTAGCATTTCTAGCGTAGTTAAACAAGAAAATATATCGAGGGTAGCTACCAATATCGCCAATTCAGATATTTGTAATTTTTTCGATTGGTTTTTTTAAAGATGAGTGCAGTGGGAGTCTGAGAGAATAATGTGTCAGATGTAAGAGAGAGAGAAAGTACTAAGGCAACCTACTAGTATCATTAGACTTTGATACGATTTGCAAACGCGAATACGATAAACTAGCAGCACAGCAATACTACTGAAAGGCAATACTACGTCCCATTTGTAATGGATAAGACGACATGAGCGTCAAATACCGCCCGTATTAGTTTGACGATAACATAGGAGATATTGACGTTAGAGTGAGCGTCAAATCTTTTCCGTACAGTATGACACACAGCGTATCTACGTACACTTTGGTAGGTATAGTTAATTATTGTTGGGACTGTAATGTATAGTAAATAGTGCGTTATATCACCATTATAAAATTTGGTGGGGAATTGTTTGAATTTAGCACTGTGAAATCAACACGTATAAATGAAGATCACTTGCTCAATCCAGTCTTTTGCCTTTACGTCAGGATGTAAATAAAATATTACACCAAGATGACGCCGCAATTCTTGTTTTACTAAAACTGACGCATTAAGAAAATGACACGGCTTTAAGAAAACATTACCAATAACCAAAAAAATCAAGAAATTAGCAATGACAATGTAAGTAAGTGATTATAGTAAGATTAATTGTAGGTTGTAGTACAGCAACTGAAGTGAGTCGTTCAATTTGCCTTAAACAAATTTGCGTAGTTCTTCAAAGGGATAAAAATCATAAACGGTAAACGCTTCACTTCTCTTTTGACATTAAATATATGATGATTCCAGTGTGATATGTATCACTATAAGCAAACAAGTGATCAAAATGGTCAAAATGTAAAAATATATATATATATATATATATATATATATATATATATATATATAAGAAAATTAAAGCAAGAAACTAAATAGACTATACAGTGAAGGAGAGGATACGTTTTAATAAGATCAAGCCAAATACGTAGGAAAAAATTAAAAAGAAGTAAATATAACTGATTACCTGCACGTGGTCCTTCCTGCGTGCTCTTACGTTGATAATTCATCTACATCTACATTTATACTCCGCAAGCCACCCAACGGTGTGTGGCGGAGGGCACTTTACGTGCCACTGTCATTACCTCCCTTTCCTGTTCCAGTCGCGTATGGTTCGCGGGAAGAACGACTGTCTGAAAGCCTCCGTGCGCGCTCTAATCTCTCTTATTTTACATTCGTGATCTCCTCGGGAGGTATAAGTAGGGGGAAGCAATATATTCGATACCTCATCCAGAAACGCACCCTCTCGAAACCTGGCGAGCAAGCTACACCGCGATGCAGAGCGCCTCTCTTGCAGAGTCTGCCACTTGAGTTTGTTAAACATCTCCGTAACGCTATCACGGTTACCAAATAACCCTGTGACGAAACGCGCCGCTCTTCTTTGAATCTTCTCTATCTCCTCCGTCAACCCGATCTGGTACGGATCCCACACTGATGAGCAATACTCAAGTATAGGACGAACGAGTGTTTTGTAAGCCACCTCCTTTGTTGATGGACTACAATTTCTGAGGACTCTCCCAATGAATCTCAACCTGGTACCCGCCTTACTAACAATTAATGTTATACGATCATTCCACTTCAAATCGTTCCGCACGCATACTCCCAGATATTTTACAGAAGTAACTGCTACCAGTGTTTGTTCCGCTATCATATAATCATACAATAAAGGATCCTTCTTTCTATGTATTCGCAATACATTACATTTGTCTATGTTAAGAGTCAATTGCCACTCCCTGCACCAAATGCCTATCCGCTGCAGATCTTCCTGCATTTCGCTACAATTTTCTAATGCTGCAACTTCTCTGTATACTACAGCATCATCCGCGAAAAGCCGCATGGAATTTCCGACACTATCTACTAGGTCATTTATATATATTGTGAAAAGCAATGGTCCCATAACACTCCCCTGTGGCACGCCAGAGGTTACTTTAACGTCTGTAGACGTCTCTCCGTTGATAACAACATGCTGTGTTCTGTTTGCTAAAAACTCTTCAATCCAGCCACACAGCTGGTCTGATATTCCGTAGGCTCACCCACGTCAGTGAAAGAGTAACCTATGTAAATTGAACGAAAGCACATGATATCTCCCACTTACTTTTCGGATACGATATGATTCAGATAGTTGCCTATTTGGAATAATCTAAACCAGGATTTTAGTTTTCTAAAGTACCTTTTCCTTTTTACTGCTAAATTAAATGCTCTACTTTTGTTACCACTTAGTTCAGTATCATTTATTTGCCGGCACTGTAATTCAGAGCAACTGAAGCTAATCAGAACGCGTGTCATTTTTTGTTATTTTTCCATTTATTGAGGGCTGGCTCAAGACATGGTTTCGATTCCAATTTCAGTACTGTTTGTCCGAAAATACTGTTGTTCTGAAGCAATGTTCAGAGCAGTTACTGCAAATAAGTGCAGGCATTAAAATTCCGGTTTTTTTTTAAATGGTGGCACGTGAGATAACCTGTTTTTGCTTCCCATTTGGAAACTGTTTATTTGTGGACATTATTATTCTGGAGCAGCGTTCTTATTTTTGTTTACTTGCTTTCAAATTTATAGACGTGTTCTTGTGGAGTAGCATAGACCAAGACAACAGAATTTTAAATCAATGTGAGAACTTCAAAAATCTTTCAAATTTGAGACTTAATTATCCTGACGCACTCAGGAGAGTTTCTTAGCCTTGCCTACATTCCATCCATTTCACCCTGACTCGCTGCCGAAGCACAATGTCCGGATGCACTCGTAAGAAGATGTGGTGTTCACACGATACAAGATACAGAAATTTAGGTACCATTCGAAACTGACTGGGCTGACAGTTTTTGTGGCAAATGAAAGTGAATATTGAAAGCATATTCGTTTGTGAAATGGCAGTAGAGTATTTATCGCAACAGAGAAAAAACTTGGAATCACTTACATAAAAAATGAAGTTACATGCCAGATTATTCGGACAAAACACAGAATCAAGTCTGAGCATAATCTTATAACTGGATCTATTTACTGACCACGGAACCCACGCCCAGAGTTAAACGAAAACGTTAAAGAGAAACTCATCTCGCCAATACGCATGTACTCAGTCATACCATAATGAGTAGAAATGATTTTAATCATACAGGTGCCGTTTGAAATAATTGTACTTTCATAAGTATTGGGCACGGTAAGACACTCTTGCTGAACATTTCAATATAACTTTTCTCAAAGGTACCTACCTTAGATAGTTCGGAAGCCAAATCGTAATGGAAATAAATTCAATCTGATGGCAGTTAATGGACTAGACCTGTCTCAGGACGTTCATACTCAAAATGTTATCAGAGATTTTATTGCGGTTGTACAAGAGGCAGCCCATTAAACAGTTAAAAAAACTAAGCAAACTGTTAAAATTTTCAAGAGGAAATGCCATACCTGCAACATCATATATGCTACTGTGAGACAAAAGTGTCATAGCCATTATGGAACAATGTTTGCGGTTGCCTATTGCATCGTGACTGTACCAAGACGTGCTCCTCTTCGTTCAAAGCAAATCGATGGCCACCAATTTCCTCCTTCAATCCTCCAAAAACAAGGAAATCACATGGGGAGAGATCGAGATCTTTAGGAGGTTGTGCAAGGACTTGCAACGAAACTTCTGCAGCGAACTCAAAGCAAGCTTAGTAATAATTGGTTGGGCATTTTGTGGCCATGGTTATTTAGACTACGCTGCAGACGTTTTCGTGGTGTTACATATCCTCCAGACAGTCTCGAACTCAGCGATTTCCATATGTTCGGGTACCATAAGAAAGATATTCGTGGTCATCAATCGGCTCCGTACGAATCCGTTCCTGGTACAAATGTGATACTTTAGGCAAATCTGGGCAGATTTTCATTACGAGCCAAGTTATAAATGAATAAAGCAGTTGAAGCGGGAATGTGGCAGTTTGAAGACGGTCAAAGGGACGTGTCTGTTTATTTGTGATGAAAGTAATAATTTAATAGAATGAGGTAGTAATGTGTTCTGTAATAGTGGGAACGTGTTACCTGGAGAAGAGAATTGCAGTACCATGAGAATGGAAGAAGCTTGTGGGTGTAGAAACGTGTGAGACGTTGAAATTTCCAGTTATTTATCATAGCACCACCGTTTCAGTGAAAAAGCAAATTTTCAAAGAAGACACGATTTCTTCCAAACTGTCAACAGAGAAGAGAGGACAAAAGATGAACAGACATAGGACATAAAATTGAAACTGAAGGTTCAGCAGAACGTCGTCTCGATAATCTTGTGTTCTCTGCGTCGAAGATTCCAGACCTCGAACGTGTGACAAGGTGCTTCCCGACCTCACAAAACGAGAAAATACGATGCACCAACAGGGACTGTGTACGAAATAGATGAACTCGTTATTTTAATTATCGAAAAGGAGGTGACTGAAGTACAATTATTATCAGCAAACTTTACGAAGGAAGACGATTCACAGGAGCAACAGTGTGAATTAATAGAATCTTTGAGAATTAATTTATTCGTTTTTCATATGACCCATTGTCAAATTATCGTCCTCCCGTGGACATACGATTTACTATGGCTCCATCGTTATCTAGCTGTTGCAGGAGATACATCTCAGGTGAGGGAGCTACGACATTTCCCTACTGATAGCGATTATTTTCGAGCCACCAGTGGCTGTTTACATTCGAGCTAAACAATATGTAGCAGACTACACGTAGAGATAAGTGACAATGAAGAATAACGAAGCTGACTAAGTTACTCCAGTACAAGGGCAATAAATACAAAATATATTCGACTCTTCACAAGGACACGTAATTTATACGTAGTCTCTAGTATTTAAATAAAGCAATGAACACATATTTTCGTGAGACCAAAATGTAAATAAAACATTACATGTTACATCAGCTGCCGTAAGCAATTGCAATATTTACGTTTCCTAAAGTCTGTTTATTTTATCACTTCTCAGCTAATTGTATTATGAAAACTGAACTTAACTAATATGATTCCATACTCTGCAGCCCTATAGTTTAGATAAACATTTCAAGTCTCAGGTTTGAGTCTCACTGACCTTTTAATTCAGCACGTTCAATAATTTTCGGTAATTCGTATTAATTAATTCGTTCTTAACTCTCCTTATAAAATATGAAGCAAAGTGCGTTGACACCTGGCACTTCATTCCTCGAATCAGAGAAATTATTTATCCTTCTAAATACCTATATAAATAGTGTTACCATTCTAGTATATCTGTACTTACTTTATGTGCTTATGTGTGCATATCCGTATGTGGAATCAAGACGTATGCCATAGCCAAGAGCAGAAGCGGGGCTACCCACGTGTAGGTTGTTGTTCTAGTCTTCAGTCCAAAGACTGGTTTGATGTAACTCTCCATGCTACTCCGCCCTGCACAACCCTCTTCATCTGCGAGTAATTGCTGTTACCTACTTCGTTCTGAATCTGCTTACTGTATTCATATCTTCGTCTCCATTTACGACTTAAACCCCCTACGATCCCTCCATTACTAAATTGGTGACCCCTTGATGCCTCAGAGTGTGTCCTACTAACGAATCCTTCCTTTTAGCCAGGTTGTATTACAAATTTCTCTTTTCCCCAATTCCATTCAGTACCCCCTCATTAGTTACGTGATCTACCCATCGAATGTTCGGCGTTTGTCTGTATCACGACGTGTCAAAAGCTTCAATTCGATTCTTGTGTACACTGTTTATCATGCAAGTTTCACTTCCATACATGGCTACACTCCACGTAAATACTTTCAGAAGAGGATTCCTGACATCTCTGGAATGTTTATCCTAAGAGGGTGCTAACATCATTTAACGATACAGTGGAGCAGCGAGCCCTCAGGAAAATTACAGCTGTAATTATCCCTCGATTTCCGCCGTTTGCACCAGCACAGAAAGGTCGTTTTGAATGGTCTTAAAAGGCCAGATCAGTCAGTCATCGAGAATGTTGCCAATGCAACTACAGAAAAAGCTGGTGCCCCTATTGAGGAACAATTAGACCTGTGGTACGGCTATGTATGACTGAGGCACTCCCACCAGCAGCAAGGTTCATTTGGCGCGGGGGGGGGGGGGGGGGAGGAGTGCGGCCGTGTAGGGTCGGCGAAAGTATTTGTGATTTGTGTCGTAATAAATAAGTTTGGGGATAAAGTAGCAGGTTTCTTGAAGGCATTTCGTGATTGTTGATTGACAGTTATCTGTACTGAGTAATATTAAAGTATTAAAGTGTGCTTCAATAGTACTAGAGCGAGTGTTCTTGTATTAATATTTCAATCCATGTCATGTGTTCCGACAGTGTATTATTTTATAACACTTGTAAGATATTAAGGTGTGCACCATTTTTATTGTGTTGGGAAATGTCTGTACTCATTAGTGTTTACATTTACTGTTGACAACTTGTCAGCTTGTCTCTGAGTTTAGTCTTCTGAACATGTTTCTGCTTTAATACATACCAATTATTTCTGCCTCCTACGTAAGAAATTCCGTATTTGTCGTTTTGAGTTTGTGGTGGAATCAGAATACGATTAGTGAGAGCTGTGGAGTGTGAACCAATGATGTCCTATAAATTGACACGTGAATTTGATGACACAGTATCTTCCCACGGTTTAGCCAACGGCAGTTATCGATAAGCACTTGTTCTAACATTCTTCGTGGTTTCTGCGACTGTTTGTTCTAAGTCGTGTCTCCCTACCACTTTCGTGCAACGACGCTCTGAGCGTTTTTTTAGGGAATTGACTAGTTTGAACCTGGATCCTGTTGCTGGTAAGGTGATGCCATACCACACATGACATTTAGAGTTCATAAGAGTTCAGTGAAACTAGCGATGATATAATCAAGTGCTTAACGATTTCTGCGTCAGCTCCACTGCACTCCCTGTAAAAGAATCTTAATACTAACTAAATTTATTGGAAGGGGTTCAAGGCTTTCCTATTTTTAGTTAGCTGGAAAAATATCGTCAAAAAAGCAGTTAAGTTTACCATTGGAAATTTTATTGTACTCACAAAACATTGTTTATCAATTTCACTATTGATAAAAGGAAATATTTTAATACAGGATGATAAAAACCAACTGCGTTCAATAAAAATGAGAACGAATATTCCCTGAATTGGTTTCCAAGTTCTACAATGGATCGAAGGATGACCTGTGTCATATCACATCCATAATCTACACTCCTGGAAATGGAAAAAAGAACACTTTGACACCGGCGTGTCAGACCCACCATACTTGCTCCGGACACTGCGAGAGGGCTGTACAAGCAATGATCACACGCACGGCACAGCGGACACACCAGGAACCGCGGTGTTGGCCGTCGAATGGCGCTAACTGCGCAGCATTTGTGCACCGCCGCCGTCAGTGTCAGCCAGTTTGCCGTGGCATACGGAGCTCCATCGCAGTCTTTAACACTGGTAGCATGCCGCGACAGCGTGGACGTGAACCGTATGTGCAGTTGACGGACTTTGAGCGAGGGCGTATAGTGGGCATGCGGGAGGCCGGGTGGACGTACCGCCGAATTGCTCAACACGTGGGGCGTGAGGTCTCCACAGTACATCGATGTTGTCGCCAGTGGTCGGCGGAAGGTGCACGTGCCCGTCGACCTGGGACCGGACCGCAGCGACGCACGGATGCACGCCAAGACCGTAGGATCCTACGCAGTGCCGTAGGAGACCGCACCGCCACTTCCCAGCAAATTAGGGACACTGTTGCTCCTGGGGTATCGGCGAGGACCATTCGCAACCGTCTCCACGAAGCTGGGCTACGGTCCCGCACACCGTTAGGCCGTCTTCCGCTCACGCCCCAACATCGTGCAGCCCGCCTCCAGTGGTGTCGCGACAGGCGTGAATGGAGGGACGAATGGAGACGTGTCGTCTTCAGCGATGAGAGTCGCTTCAGCCTTCGTGCTAATGATGGTCGTATGCGTGTTTGGCGCCGTGCAGGTGAGCGCCACAATCAGGACTGCATACGACCGAGGCACACAGGGCCAACACCCGGCATCATGGTGTGGGTAGCGATCTCCTACACTGGCCGTACACCACTGGTGATCGTCGAGGGGACACTGAATAGTGCACGGTACATCCAAACCGTCATCGAACCCATCGTTCTACCATTCCTAGACCGGCAAGGGAACTTGCTGTTCCAACAGGACAATGCACGTCCGCATGTATCCCGTGCCACCCAACGTGCTCTAGAAGGTGTAAGTCAACTACCCTGGCCAGCAAGATATCCGGATCTGTCCCCCATTGAGCATGTTTGGGACTGGATGAAGCGTCGTCTCACCCGGTCTGCACGTCCAGCACGAACGCTGGTCCAACTGAGGCGCCAGGTGGAAATGGCATGGCAAGCCGTTCCACAGGACTACATCCAGCATCTCTACGATCGTCTCCATGGGAGAATAGCAGCCTGCATTGCTGCGAAAGGTGGATATACACTGTACTAGTGCCGACATTGTGCATGCTCTGTTGCCTGTGTCTATGTGCCTGTGGTTCTGTCAGTGTGATCATGTGATGTATCTGACCCCAGGAATGTGTCAATAAACTTTCCCCTTCCTGGGACAATGAATTCACGGTGTTCTTATTTCAATTTCCAGGAGTGTAGATTTAAGTTAAGTTTCATAAAAGAGAAAACTATCAAAATGATCTACAGTGACCCTCAATTATCTTTAATTACTTATCTAACTTGTCGTAAATTACAGTGGCTGATGTGGCTTCTCAATAATTATATAACAAAAAAATCATCGCGTTTGAGATTTTAACTTCTAGTAGCAAATGTGAATACCATGAGCTTTAATTGACGATCGACATTAGTATTATGCAAAAATGTGGTGTAACAGATGAGACTTCTGCAGTTCTGAGTGAGGCCTTATGCGCTCAAAAATGCGGCATCGCGTGCGTTCATTGCCTTGTCGGTGTTAAGGCAGCGTCAGGGAGCGGCGGGCGTCGCAGTTCCTCACATCTCGGAAGCAGCTCCCTTCTAATTTCTCTTTACAATTTACCGAAGTTGGTTTAAGAAAAGCTATCTGGCTGTGTTTTCAACTGGCCAATCAGGGTCTCAATGTTAACCGTAAGCTACGCCTACTAAATTCTGTCTATCCAATGAGAAACGTTATACTTTTCGTGGTGGGGAAATGTTTTTAACGTTTGCAACGTAACAGAGACGCGAAAAAGTCTCACGCTAAAATTTGCAGCTGGTGTGGCCCTTTTAGTGTTATCGTAAGATCTATACTGTTCTTCTGGAGGGCTCTATCTTTGAACATGGGCTGGGGGGTGGTTTTGACAGTCGGCTAGCGACGTGGGTGTCCGTGCCTTATCGTATGGCCTCCTAGCCTACACGATTCTGCTCTCGGCTTCTGTTCTCGTTTCTCCCCTCGGAACTGCGTCTGTTTCACAGTGGGAAGGTATGATATGCGTTTAGGTGCTCTTGTGTTAGTCTGTGGTATTCCATTTGCTCACTCGTTGATCGTATTACTTTGGTTAATTTAATGTCAGAATTTATTTGGAGCTATGTGACATACTGTCGGATTTGCTATCGTGTCAGGGTTTTCATGGAAGGTGTTGGATTTGCCTGACACCTTACATCGTCACATACGACAGACGACATTTTAATCCAGCATTCCAGCTGAAAGTAAGATTAATCAGGTAACGCCGGCAACATGCAGACACTGACTGCATCATAAGCAACAAACACAAGTGAAAGTGGTAATACTAGCAAAATTCGCAAGTAGCTTATGAACCAGAGAGTGTTGCACCGAGTTGACTAGAGACGCAAAATTGGAAAAAAAGAATTTGATGAACAGGCGCTGCAGAAGTTAAAATCCACGCCCTTGCTCACGGAGGTTCTACGAAACTTGCAATATGAAGCCTTCTCCGCAGAACTGATCGAAGACCCCTTGTTGTGAAACGAGTGGGCGGTGCGAACCGGAGACTTTGAAGATTGTGTGACAAGCTGGACGGAGCTGGGGCTTAATAGATTAGCACTGTATGGCCTCTGTAAATGGGAGAGTGGCGCACTACAAATCGAGATCAGATGTATCTAGCTGATGGTGTGTGGGATACTCATGAGGCTTTTTTAGCCTAGCCAACATTCCATCAACTTCACCCTGATCAGTTGCCGAAGCATTCAAAACATCGTACAAGGATGGGCAGAACTCCTGAAAACGGGTGGAGTACACACGATTCACGGTACAGAAATGTAGGTGAAAATATAAATTGACAGCGGTGATAATTTTAATGGTAAATGTAAGTGTAAATCAAGCGTGTGGTAAGTGGAAGTAGTGCATTTATCGCAAGAGCCAACAAACTCAGATCTCGCTGAGATACAAATTGAAGCGGCATGCCCAAATATTTAGGCAAGAAACAGTATGAATTTGGGCAAAGTCTTATAACTGGATATATTTACTGCCCACCTGACCCACGTCCAGATGTAACCGAAAACTTTAAAGCCAAATTCAAGTCGCTAAAGTGTATGTTCCCCCATTCGTATTGCCCTGTTTGGAGAAGATTTTAACCATAGCAGTATCGACAGGAATAATTAAACATTTATAAGTGTTGGTCATGGTAAGGCACCTTGCTGAACATTGCTAAATGCCTTTTCTAAAAGTACCTAGTTAGTTCGGATGGCCACTCGTGATGGAAATTTATTCGGTCTAACGGCAATAAACTGACTAGACCTGTATGAGGATACTTATACTCAGAGCCGTATCACTGACCTTGAGGTGGTTATATAAGTGGGAGCCAGTGGAAACACGTTATACCAAGGCCTGCTCCTCTACGTCAGAAGCAAATCGATGGCCACGAATGTCTTACATCAGTACTTCAAAAACGCGGTAATCAAGTTGGGAGAGATCGGAATCGAATGGCGAATGTCTAAGGGCTTCCAGCGGAACATCTGCAGCATATTCAGAACAAGCTTAACAATATGAAGATGAGAATAACGTTGGGATGGTTATTCCGAGTAAACTGATGAAGTTTCTTGGTAAGACATTACACATACTCATTACAGCCCTAACCTCTGGCCTTCCTATTTCCATATTTTCTGGGATCTGAACGAAGATATTCGTGTCCGAAGATGTTCCCAAGACGAACATATACACGCCCGGATAGAATCGTGATTCCTTAGGCACATCTACACAAATTTTTCTTACGGGGCAAGTGATAACTGAGAAAGGTAATAGAAGCACGAAAGGGGCAGTTTAAGGACGGGCTAAGAAACGTGTCTGTGTATGAGAGAAGAAATGATAATTTTACAGAAATGAGGTCGTATTGTGTACTATATAAATGGAATGTGTAACGTGGAGAAGAAAACTGCTGGACGGTAACCATGGAAGCACTGCGCCTGACGAGACAGGTGAACCAAAGAAGTTTCCAGCTAATTATTATAGCAGCATCGTCGCAGTGTTACAGCAAACATTCAGGGAAGCACGATTTCTTTGATGTTATCAGAAGCGAATAAAACACAGACATAGAAAGGAGCCGTAAGAGATAAGATTTAGGAACTGAAGATGCAGCAGAACATCGTCTCCATAATCCTCTGTTTCTTGCGTCGAAGGTTCCGGACATCTAAAGTGTGAGAAGAGACGAATCGATCTCAGAAAACGAGAATATACGCTGCAGCAACCGGGAAAGTGTACGAAAAAGATATACTCGTTATTTTAACGAAGGAAGCATTAGGTCGACTGGACTACAATTCTTATCAGCGATCTTTACAGCTCAAGACGATGCACAACAGCAACAGTATGAATTAATAACATTTCTTTGAATTAATTTGGTCGTGTTCGATACCAACTATCTTCAGCTTATCGTCCTCCCGTGGACAACTGATTTACTATGCTACCTGCGCTATTCCGCTGCTGCAGTAGATACTTCTCAGGTGAGGGAGCAACAACTACTGGGCGTGATTCTCTTCGACACGTCAGTGGTTAATTACTTTCGAGCCAAACAGACTTCTCGTAGAGCTAAATAACAATGAAGAACAATGAAACTGAATAAATCATTTCAGTACAATAACAGTAAACTGAAATATATTCGATTTTTCACTCTGACGCTTGATTTTCTCGCAGTCAGAAACTTTATCTCACTCTTTAAATTAAGCACTAAAATCGTGCCTACCTGAGAGCAAAATGAAAATGTATCTTTACTGTTGCTATCAGGTGCCATAAGTAATTTGGAAATTTAAATTGGTTTTTATAAAATTCGTTTATTTTATCACTTCACATCAAATTGTATAATCAAAAGTGAACTTAACAAACATGGTTCCATATTCTGCAGTCTTAAATTTTCGATAAATTTTTCATGTCGCAACTATCATTCTGATCGTAATTTGAAATCATAGTGCTCCATCGTTTTCCAATAATTTGTATTAATTTATGAATTCTTAACTCTCCCTGCGGAAAATGAGCGAATGGTGTTGACGCAGAGTACTTCAGTCGTCGAAACGGAGATGTTATTTATCTATCTAAATAGGTACCTAAGTACTAATACGATTCTGTATCAGTACCTGCTTTCTATGATTGTGTGTATAAATTGTTGCGTTATCTAGTCATATGCCATAGTCAAGAGCAGCAGGAAAGTTCGCCACGTCTAGGTAAGGCCAAACTGTTTGTTTGCTAACGAATTGTTTTGGCGAAACACTAGCGTGGTTGTTGGAGGCATTTTATTAGAGTTCATTGATAGTGTCCTCCATCCCGTGATATTAAAGTGTGCTTCAGAAGTAATACAGCCAGTGTTCCAGTACTACGTTAGAATTGTGAGGTATTAAGATAAGCACCACTTTTGTTGTGTTGAGAAGTGTCTGTTCTCAGTGGTGTTAACTTCATTGTTCACGTCTTGACGGTTTGTCCGTGAATTCATTTCTCTGAACATGATTCTGCTTTCGTACATAGTAATTACTGCTGCCTCCTACGTAAGCCATTCCGTCATTTGTCGTTCCGAGTTTGTGATGGAATTAGAAAAAGGATGTCAAGTCCCATAGTGCTCAGAGCCATTTGAACCATTTTTAAACTACCGTCACAACAATTCTCTGTAATTTCACTCTCGAACAGCTCGCGGAAAAACGACCAGTAATATCTCTCCGTGTGAGATATGATTTCACATATTTCATTACGATGATTGTTTCTCATTATGTATGCAAGCGTCATCAAAATATTTTCTTACTCAGAGGAGAACGTTGGTGAATGATCTTTCGTAAGGACAATACGTCGCTTCAAATAAACGCCTGTGTTTTAACGGTGTCCATCCCAAATCATGTATCATCTCTGTTACACTGGCTCACCTATTTCTTAATAATACTAAAGGTGCTGCTCTTCTTTTAACTTTCTCGATGCACTCCTTTAACTCTATCTGGCAAGAATATCAGACAGTGATGCAGTACTAAGTCTGTAGCTAAATTTAGGTTTGACTGATTTATCGTGCAACTGAACGTTGACTTATTACTTTTAGCACTCACGTGGATGACCTTATTTTTTCAATTGCCAATTTTCACACTATTCAGATACCCTTTCCAAATCGTTTTGCAATTTGTTGCGAACTACTGATGAGTTGACTAAATTATAAGCAGCAGCATCATCTGCAAACAAACTGTGACGCATCTCAGATTGTTTCCTAAATCGTTCATATAGATAAGGCACTGCAGAGGCAGTTCTACGCTACCTTGGGGAACGCCGCAAACCAATTCTCCTTGATGACTGTCCGTCAGTGACTATGAACTGTGACCTCTCTGACATGAAACTACAAAACCGACCCCATAACTGAGTCCGCAATTTCACCACATACCTCTTTTCTGAATTAATTTATTCCTTTTTCAATTCGACCCATCGTCAACTTATCGTCCTCCCGTGGACATCTGTTTTGTTGTGGTTCCCGCTATATTCAGCGGCTGTAAAAGAGGCAACACAATTGAGGATGCAATTACGTTTCCCTACTGGAAGCCATTAACTTGGCCACCTTTGTGACTATTTACATTCGAGGAAACGTTACGCAGCAGATCTCACGTTGAGGTAAATGACAGTGAAAAGTAATGAAACGGGATAAGTTGTATCAAAATAATAAAAATAATTTCAAATAAATTAGATTATTCACTAAGACGCAGAATTTTATCGCATCCAAATGATTTATCCCACTATTTAATGTAAGTAGTGAAATCACACTTACTTGAGAACTATGTGTAAATTTATCACTACTATTTCCATAAGCTGACATAAGAAATTTGAATATTTAAGTTTGTATCGAAAGATTCCTTTATTTTATCACTACACACCAAATTGCATTATCAAAACTGAACTTAACTTCACAATTTTATAGTCTGCAGCCATAAACTTTCGATAAACATTCCATGTCGCAAAATTCATCTTGATAGTCATTTGAAATCATATTACTGAATATTTATCAATAATTAATTTTGTTTTGCAAATAATTTGTATTAATTTATAAATTTATAAATTCTTAACATTCCGTAAGAAAAATAAAGCAAACTGTGTCGACACACAGCACTCGCTTCGTTCAAAGAGAGAAATTTTTTATCTGTCTAAATGGCTTCATAAATATTACTACGAATCTACATCTTTGTCTGCTTCATGTGATTATGTGTGTACATGCGTGTGTCGAAGGAAGTCATACGTCATACTCAAGAGCAGAAGGGAGGCTAGCTATGCCTAGGTAAGGCGAAAGTATTTATTAAGTACTGAATTATTTTGGCGTAACAGAAACAGGTTTGGTGGCACCATTTGGCGAGTGTGCATTGCCAGTGTACTCTGTCAGTCACATTCAAGTGTGCTTCAGTAGTACTATAATAATTTTAAACGTGCAACATGTTAAATTATTTCTGTTTCAATGGATGCACAACTGCAGTAGTGTCGAAAGTGGTCTGTACTCAGTGGTGTTGACCTTCATTGCTCACTTATTATTGGGTTACCTCTGAGTTCATTCCTCTGAACATGTTTCAGCCTTCACACAAAGCAGTTACTGTTGGGCCTACGTAAGCCAATCCGTATTTGTCGCTTTGAGTTTGTGATGGAATTAGAACAGGATTCGTGATCCCTGTGGAGTGTGAACCAAGTGAACAGTGAATTGAAGACATTTTACTTCACATGGAAACTTGGTGGTAAAATATTCATGTACGGTTCAGGCAACGGCAGCTTACGACATCATGAAATACAAAAACAGCAACCACATATGTGAATGAATGAAACATCTGTCAGTATGAATAAAGAAATATTTAATAGATGTATTTCATTTCTTAAAACAAGTTGCATTTGAGAGAGGGAGAATATATGAACTTAGCTGCATGTTGTTTGCTGTGTTTCCGCTGTAACAATTTTGTATTCAGCGTCGATCGACACTGGTTTTGAGTACAAGAATCTCTCTGTGGGAATGTCTCAATGATTCCATAGAAAACGCACTGCCTTTGAGGTACTCATGTCGGTCTTAGTTAGCGTATATTTAACAAACTGGATGAGTGATTTAACTAACAGGTAGTCTCTTTCCGTCCCGCATTAAATTCGTTTATAGTATTTAAAAGCTTGGAGATGAATATGTCGTACCTTAAATTACGTTTAGATATTTACATAATTTCAAATGTGTGTCTCGTTTCCTCCTTTACTATGACTTCGCTTTGCAAACCACACAAGTTACAATTAATCTTCAGTTGTCGCGAATTTGGGGCCTTTTAAAGCTTTTATAATTCTCTCGTCAGTCTTAACTGCCTACTTCTTTTCTTACGGAGATTTGACATTAACAGGTCTAACTGATGGCTGTGATATTCCAAGTATTCTAGAAGATTTGTTTACTGATGAGTAAAGTTTTGAATAAAT
Organism: Schistocerca cancellata; assembly: GCF_023864275.1. Classification (NCBI taxonomy): domain Eukaryota; kingdom Metazoa; phylum Arthropoda; class Insecta; order Orthoptera; family Acrididae; genus Schistocerca; species Schistocerca cancellata. Next base: position 762,712,734 of record NC_064629.1, read on the forward strand.
TTTACAAAAAAAAAAAAGGTTCAAATGGCTCTTAGCACTGTGGGACTTAACTGCTGTGGTCATCAGTCCCCTAGAACTTAGAACTACTTAAACCTAACTAACCAAAGGAGATCTCGCACATCCCTGCCTGAGGCAGGAGTGCCCGATGCGAACGTAGTGCACGCGCGGCTCCAGCCTGTAGCGCCTATAACCGCTTGGCCACTCCAGCCGGCGATCAGTTTTCAATATTAATGTATTTCTCCTCCAAAGACGTAGTCTGTGCAATGGTGTCTTCATTTGCAGTTCCACATATCTCTTGGCATATGCTCGTTATCGATCCACTGGTCCACTATTCAGTCGTGGAAGAGCTGAAACTACTGCTTTTCAAGCGTGCCTCGCCTGAATAGACAGCCAACAGTTATCCAGCACTTCCTGGCTCTATACCTCCTCTGTTGAAGTAAAACGAAATTTGCTTATTTGACCTTCACTGAACTAGCGATGATCGTGAGTAATGCATAATTTTATACGTAAAATTTGCCGTTCTTTTCAGATCTTAAATCAAATATTAGGGTCCCCATTTAAAAAGGAATCACTCTTAAGTTCCGAAACACCATGAAAATCAAGTTGAAGCTCACGGCCAGTAGCAGCAATTCGTGACCCACTTTACCACCTACAACTTTTATCTCAGACATTTTGCTGTATCTCATTTCCATCCCTATTTATTCTCTACTATTGATTAAAGTTTGTCCTCCCCTTTCTTTTGATGGAAACTCTACATTATGCTTACCAATGCGATGGGCGCTGTACTGATTTACTAGTACACGTCAAACACGCTCTCGTAATAAAGTAATAATTTATTGCTTGTTACACGGCTTTTCCTTCTACCTGAGAGCACTGGTTGACCGAGACAGACGTCGTCCACACATAGACGCTAGTTTTGTAAACATCATTCCCAGTCGTGCAGAGAGAACGAAAGGATGTTGAGGCCAGGTGCCTATTTGCAACACAGTCCGTATATTTTCGAGATCTGCTTGCCGTGGGCTTGATGGCTCTGCCCACCTTCGTAATAGTACTGTTTGCAACAGCAGCCAGGTCGGATACGATTGCACCTAAAATGATATTAAAATTTCGCGGCCATTGCTAACATGGTGTTCGACGTCGCAGCTGTACGCACACAGACCTTAGAGATGTTACCTTACCTTTTGCTGCAGATACTGGTCACCTCTTTAGGTGATCATTTGTCACGCTGTGCTATTTCTTAAACACACAGTATCTTTGAGTGGAAGCAACAAAATTTTGCTGTGACATTATTATTTTTATTATATAATTATTATTAATAACATGCCATTTCTATAACATGAAGTATTACATTACAAAATGAGTAATGTAGGGGTGCCTTGGCAGGGCTTTAGCTACCGATTGTCTTATATCTTGTATATACGCTATGTATGGTTGGAAATCAGTAAAATAGCAGTGCTTAAGGTTTTTACTATGATGTCATTAATACGTTCTGACGTAATTATTTCTACCAATGTGGGATATGTGTTCCTTTGTAACTCATGCACTATGACGCCACACACACAATCCAGTAAATTGATGGTGGATTAGCAGTGATACATAATATTCCGATACTTTTGGGCACATACTGATTTATTGTGTTTGGCTGAGAGCAGCGTTATAACGCTCATGCGACGCGATTTTGACGTGACGTCGGGGGCAGTGGGACACAACTTAAAATTTTGGAAAGATACGAAAAATTGTAAAGTACGCAAAATATAGTATATATAAATAAATACTTAAAACATGTAAAAATACATAAAATAGTGAAAAACGAGAGTACTAAATATCTGTCCGGATGTGGTCTCTGCTAGTGCCTCGAATTAGGAAGATCATGTAAACTGAATTTGTTATTAACAAATCGACCTCTAGTGATGTGAGTTAACGTAATTATAGTACCATTAATTTATTATCATCAAACAGATATAGCCTGATCCCTCCCTGTTCTGCACAACTCACAACTGAAGCCATTGTGGTCCTTTTGTTGTTTGGAGGTCTAAGGAGAGTTGGTTCTCTGACTGTCTACTGTGTGTAATTTTCGGGAATTACGCTCAGTATATTTGGAACAGAACTGCTCAAATGCTGAACAGGTCATTAATTAAACCTTATTAGCTGGTGAATGTATGACTTTATCATTAAGCATTTCTATATAACACACAGTCAGACATCTGTAAAACAGAAGACATATAGTCATTTATTAAAAGCAGAAGCGCTGCCGTGGCGCATCACGCAGATATCGACAGTTAAGAAATACAGAACACATACCAGATACATCGAGCTGTACTGACGAATTGAAGATATGATAATTGCATACATGTCATAGACCAACTGACGGTTAAACAGTGATAACAGCACCACGAAACTAAATTCTATCCGCAACTGGCACTTGTTTTTATCGCATGACGCTCTTACAATATTCCCCGCAAGTCGTCGTCACCCACTGTCAGTATAGCTTGATCAGGAATCTAATTCACGAAATTCTGCAATTCGCTCAACCTGTACATTTCCTGACGTAGATGTTTATAAAAGCATCCGATTACCATTATAACCCACCTTTGATCGTAAACTTCATGCACATTGGAGATTGATACACATTCGGAATTAGTAACAACTTCGCCAGATATTACCGAATTGTTTACAACAATATATAGACTGTACCTTTAGCGTCTGTCCTATCCTTATGATGAACATTGCAATCTGTATTCCGGATTTGGTTGCTGTTTTCCTTCGGTTTCAACCAAATTTCTGTTCCTAATACTGTCCAGTCATTATTACTTTTAATAAGCTGTATTAATTCAGAATCCTTACTAGTTATGATGGATACTCCTGCAGTTTGCTGGTATCATATTAACCTTTTGTACTTATAATCTACTACACCTTTAGCCTTTCATATTTACTTCTTGACACAGGGTATAGCAGATTGGTGACGTAAATCTCTGTGGTTCAGTTTCATTTCAAGTACTTACAGGACCTCGATGTTGTCATTAGAGAGATCGGTATAACACCTTGAGTTCTCCCCGGTCTCTGTCTACCTTTTCCAGCGTGCCTAGGCCTACCATTCCACAGAAGTCAGGGCAATTTACGTCTGCTTATAAACGTCAACTAGTTTATCCCGTGTTCGACAAGAGCATTCAATGTGTGGCTGCGTTGTGGTTGATAATTTCATTCTGATTTCTGTATCTGTTAAGCTAAAAGAATTATTAATTCCCTTTAGCAAATGAAGGAGCTAGTTACCAAAATGAGCCTTCTAACAATGTAACAGAGAATGCTGTGATTACAATTACTTAATCATGAAATATTGTTGAGGATATAGTCGCTAAAAAATTCAACAAAAGTGATATTATATGATAAATATACACTCCTGTTGACAGGCGAACTAAATGTAAAACGGTATGATATAATATAATCTACACTAACTAAGTAGAAAATGCTCATCATATTGCATTCTTTGACCATGCTACTACCTGAACGTGTAGTGTTAGCAATTACGACATAGATTTAACCTAAAAAACGATTACCTCATTGGTTGAAGACCACGTTCACAAATATACTACAACATAGTTACAATAAACCAAATTAGTATTTAATACATATTGCATAGTTAACAATAGGTAAACCTTGGTTTCAAAAACAATGTGTAAAAAACATTCGGTGTTAAATTATGATGGCAACAACATGTGATAATAATCAAATTACCCTGATGTTACGTTACAGGCTGTATAGATCTATTATGTTGCATTAAAAACACCTCCAACAAGCAGGATCGCTATGAACTGTATCAAATAAGGCATTCAGGCATACTTGCTGGAGTAAAGGCATAAACCCTTTTAATCGTCAAAAAATATGGAAACTTTTTAAGTACGTAGATATGTTAGAAAGGTCATAGTATGTTAGCTAAATCGTTACAAATATCATAGTATGCTAACATATCTGTGCGAGCATCAGGGACCTCCGTCCTGCACGTGGTGGGATGTTATGTGCCATAGCGAAGATTGCAAATAAGTAATTGATTTCTGAATTTCATTTTAAGGCGTCGTAGTAGCATCCATCTACGTCTGCATATAAGTCTATAACGTGCAAACCATTATGAAGTGCATGAGAGAGGGTTCGTCCCATTGTATTAGCTATTGAGACATTTTACCTTGCCATTCACGTATGTAGTGAGAGAAAAGTAATTGTGTACATGCCTTTGCGCATGCTGTAATGAACCTAGATTAGTCCTGAAGTACTCTAAGGGAGCGATGGGTAGGCGGTTCTAACATTTTTTTCAGTCATTATTTAAAGCCGGTTTTGGAAACTTTTTTAGAAGATTTCTCAGGATAGTTTCCGTTTTTCTTTAAGATTCTGCCCGTTCAGTGTTTTTCAACATCTCAGTGACACTCTCACGTGGGTAAAAGAAACCTGTGACAATTTATGCTGCCTTTCTCTGGAGATGTTCAGTATACCCGGCTAGTATGGGTCACATGAATTATTCGTAAGCAATCTCCATTGTTGACTAATAGGTTTAAGTAGTTCTAAATTCTCGGGGACTGATGACCTCAGAAGTTCAGTCCCATTGTGCTCAGAGCCATTTTGAACTAACGAAGTGTATGTTAGTAATATTGAAGTGTTCACCAGTAGAACTACAGCGAGTGTTCCAGCATTAATAATTTTATCAGTGTTATGTATTCAGACAGCACATTAAATTGTTACTGTTTTAAGATTTTCGACGCTTCAGTTGTGTCGAGAACGGTGATGTAGAAGTTCAGTGCTCACATTTCATCGGGTCATCTTTGAATTTATTCCTCTGAACATCTTTCTGTCTTTATACATTGCAGTTACTGCAGCCACCCCACATAACATCTCAAAGCAATTTTTAGCGGCTCATCCAGCGAATTGCGGAGACTTGCGGAATCATAAGCAACGATCACGTGTTTTCTTCTTACCTCGTAGAACGCGCATGTCGTTAATAGACCAGTAAAGGTTGTACCGAGTGGAGATCGAAATAGAAAAATGTATTTCCTGAATAGCAGCAGAAGCCTTAATCCACGCCCTTGTTCACGGAATGCAATCGAAGCTCACAATATGAATAATTCTGCGCAGGTATGGTCGCGGGCTCCTTGTTCTGAGACGAGTGGGCGGCGTGATCCACAGACTTCGATGAGTTTATGACTAGCTGGACAGGGCTGGGAGTGCCTAGATTAGCGCTGTAGGGTCGAATACTGTAGGATGTCTTTGATTTTATTCCTGCTGTTTCCCTTGTAAGCCATGCACTTTTTCCCGTTTTGTGTTTGTAATGAAATCGGAACACGATTCGTGATTGCAGTGATGTGTGAACCAAGAGAACGGTGAAATGGAAACCTATTATTTCACACGGGAATTTGATGACATAGTATTCCCCTACGGTTTAGCCAACAGCAGTTGGTTATCGACAAGCACAGTCATGTACGATGAACGACATTTGAACCGTGCATTCCAACTCAAAGTTAAGGTAAGCAAATTCATCCAGTAACTACCAGACATTGAAGGAATCATAAGAGACCAACACAAGTGATAGCGGGTTACCTCGAAAAATGAGCATGTCGTGTATGGAGCAGTGAATGTTGTGCCGAGTAGAAGGCGAAACTCAAAAAAATTATCTGAAAGGTAAGTGTTCCAGAAATCTTACGCCACGCCCTTCCTCACAGAATTTCAACAAAGCTTACAATGTACAACATTCTCCACAAAACAGATAGGGGACCTCTTGCCCTGAGACCAGTGGGTGACGTGCTGTAGTTTCGAAAACTGTAGGGTCTCAGTAAATGTCTAAGTGGCGCAATACTATCAGAGATACTATACACCTACTCATGGCGTGTGGGATACTCATGAGGGTATTGCGCTTAGGTGGTTTGCGTCCACCTCATCCTGATCAGCTGCCGAATCATTCGCAACAACCTACAAGGGTTCATAGCACTCGCAAAAAGGTGTGGAGTCCACACAATAGAAGGTTATGAAATTTATGTAAAGATCGAAGATGACTAGGGTGAGATTTATTGTGGCAAATGCAAGCATATATTGAAAGCATAAGCGTATGGGAAGTAGAAGTACTGTATTTATCGCAAGGGACAACCAACTCGGATCAGGAGACAAAACTGGAGCTGCATGCCAAATTATTTCCTCAAGACTCAGTATCAAATTTGGGAATATTCTTATAAGTCGATCTAACTATTAACCACCGGACTCACGCCCAGATGTAACTGAAACCTTTAAACTCAAACTCATTTCGCTTAATTTTTTCCCGCTTCAGACTGTCGTCAATAGAGAAACTTGTAATGATACAGACATGGATAGGAATAATTATAAATTTCTTAGTGTTGGTCATGGTAAGACACCTCGTTTATCACTGCTAAATGCCATTTCTAAAAAGTACTTACCTTAGATGGTTCGCAAGCCCAATAGAGATGGAAATATATTGGATCTAATGGCAATAAATGCACCAGACTTCTCTGAGGATGTTTATACTCAGAATGGTATCAGTGATAACTGGCCGTTTGTAAATGAGGCAGTAGTGAAAGCGAGACAGTTGGGAAAAACGTAAGTAAACTGTTTATTATATCAAGAGTAAACGCCGTAACTGTTAAAACATTTGTCCTACTGCTGGAGAAGTCTGTCACTGACGCAATGGATAAATGTTTGCGGTTGCCTATGGTATGATGATGGTACCAAGTCGTGCTCATCTTTGCCCCAATGAAAGCTATCACCAGTAATCTCCCTCTTCGGTCCTCCAGAGACATGGAAATCACATGGGGAGATATCATGATCGAATGGAGGATGTGTAATAGCCTCCAAAGGAACTTCTGCAGTGTATTTGTAACAAGCCTAGCAGAATGTGGACAGGCATTTTGTTGCTATGGTCATTTCGTGTACGCTGCAGAAGCATTTTGGTAAGCCCTTGCACAACCTTCATACAGTCCCGACCTCACCCCTAGTGGTTTCCGTAATCTCTGAATCGTGAAGATGGATGTTCATCAACGCCAATCTGCTCCGTAAGAAGAGACACAGATCTGGGTACAAAGATGTTCCTTAGGCAAATGTGTGCAGTTTTTTATTACGAGGCTAGTGATAAATGAAAAAGGAAGCTGAAGCTAGGAAGTGGTGTATTGTAGACGGGCAGGGGGCGTTTTATTTTGGTGATGATATAAATGATAATTTTGCGGAACTGGGAAATATTCTGTGTAGAAATAATTTTAAGGGTTACCGTGAGGAAGAGTATTACATTCCGGAGACTACTGAAGTAGTTTGAGCGAGAGGAGACGGGTTAAACGAAGACATTTCCAGCTAATTATCATAGCAGAAGCCTTGCAGCGAAATACAAAGTTTTTAAAACAGACATGATATCATCGTAATTATTTGAGAGAAGGCAAGACCAAATTGGACAAGACGTTGACATATCTAAATACCAGCATAAAAGCTATTTTGTCCTCGTTGGAATCAGTGAACTTCGCGTACGTTGATTAAAGTTGGTGAATGACGACACGAGTGCTATTTGCGTCATTCAAAATGGCTCTGAGCACTATGCGACTTAACATCTGAGGTCATGAGTCCCCTAGACTCACAACTACTTAAACCTAACTAAGGTAAGGATATCACACACATCCATGCCCGAGGCAGGATTCGAACCTGCGACCGTAGCAGCAGCGCGGTACCGGACTGAAGCGCCTAGAATCACTCGGCCACAACGGCCGGCTTGCGTCATTCATTAGCTACATAAATATTATTACGATTCTATATCTTTATCTGTTTTATGTGATTATAAGTGTTTGTGTGTGTGAATAATGAAGTGATCTGTCGTAGTCGAGAGCAGATGTGAGGCTAGCCACGTGTAGGTTAGGAGAAAGTATTTGGGTTGTGCTGAATTATTTTGGTGATACATTGGTAGGTTTTGTGGTTGCATTTCGTGAGTATTCGTTGACTGTGACGTACATCCAGTGATACCGAAGTGTGCCTCAGTATTACTAGAGGGAGTATTTCAGAATTAATAATTTTATCAGTGTTATATAGCCGGTCAGGTATATTTAATAATTAATATTTTAAGATTTGGACCATTTTCGTTGTGCTGAGAGCGCGCTATACCCAGTGGTGTTGAGGTTCATTGCTCACATCATATCGACATCTTATCGACTTATCTCTGCGTTTAGTCCTTTGAAGATGTCGATGTTATTATACATAGAAATCATTGGTGTCTCCTACGTACGTCATTCTGTATTTCGTTGTTTTCAGTTTGTGGAGGAATCTATAATCAGGAGTCCCATCCAGCTAGCTGATGCTCTGTGGGATACTCAAGAGCCTCCGTTAGTTTAGACCCCAACGTTTCTCCAGAAAAAAAATGTCCTCACATAAAATGGTCTCCAATGTGAAGCGAAAACATATCATCCCCCACCATCCTCATTTTGTAAAACCGTGTTTTTCTGCTCCTCTAAGTTGCTCCAGTAGCTCTGAATGATACTTCAGAACAACATTCACCAGAACACACTTACTGAAAGTTGGGATTTTGTACGCTGATTGTTACTTTGTGTCAACTTGTTAGTAGTCTAGAATTGATAGCCAAGAGAAATTTTGGTCCTAGTCCTCTCTTTTAGAAAAGCTGGTGTTTTTAATGTGTACCTTTAGTTACTCTACGTATTCCGAACATTGCTCCATAAGTACTATCCCAACAAAGAAATAGTACTGAAATATAAATTAAACCACATTTTTATCAGCTGCCCTTATCACACTTTTGTCCGTTTTTCCTTTCTGTGTGTTTCTGTAGTTGTTCTGAACATAGTACCCTCTGGTCGGACACTGCCGACAAGTAAACAGCATTGAAGTGGAAACAATACCAATTTTTTTATTGGCCTAGCTTTTTATGCCGAATTATAGTCTCTAAATTTGTTCTGACTTACTCTAGTTCTCAAGTCTCCAGAACGACATTTTTGAATACTTAATAACAATACTAATAATATGGAATCGATGTCGAAGTTTGCTCCTCTGTAGATAATAACATTTTTGTTATCGTTTGAAAGTTTGTCTGTTTTCTTCCAAAATAGTATTTTAAAGAATCACAAACGCTGCAGATGAGTGACGACATTTCTTTCCACTTACCACTTTAGGAAATGAAATTCCTGTAAGGAAGTGCTGAGCATATGTTTCTAAGTTTACAGGTATGTCTAGTTTGTTCCCTTTGGATTTCCTGCTATTTAGCACTGATAGCGGTTCGTTCCAACATTTCGCAATTTCCTTTTATCTGCACCCAACCTATTCAACTGAACATTTCACAAGCTCTGCAGGCTACAAAGAGAAAGAGACGGGAATGTCTCTTGCAGATTGTAATACGTTGCAATAGAACTTTGATACTTCTATGAGTAATTTCTGCCATAACAAGTATTAGGCGACTTCTAGGGTAGTACTATCATCTGATTACTAGACTCTCGTGCTTCGATCAGGTAGACAACATGTGCCAAGCTCACGTATTTACCTGAACATCAGTGCTGTAAACAGCAATTCTGATGACAATGTATTTATAAGCCCTAAAAGTATTTACATGCTTCTGCAATAAATCATTATAATACCTAGTCCAAAGTGCTTGAATTCCACGTAGTCAACATTAAAATCGAATGCTCCATTGCTAAACGTCTGGACAGATACCCTGCATGAGAAACTGTGGGAGAAAAAGTCGATGCCATTATCGCAGTTAAGAGGTATAAAGCGTCTGAGTTTGGACTGTACCTTTAGATCAAATGTAGATGTGATGAATGTCGAAACAATTTATCGGGAACTTTTGTTTCGACTGATCTTTTGTATATAGTAAGAAGCGTCAGCTAAAAGGAAACCGAAGAATTCATGTTCCAACACAAATGGTATCCCGCAATATCTGATCTCGCATCTGGTCCAGAATCAAGGAAAATCAACTAACGAAATTTGGAGACACTTAGCTTCCGCAATTATCAACAAATTGAGTTTCACGTACGACAAAACAAGAGTTCCAAAATACAATTTTTGGATTGACTGGGTGCGATCCGATTAAAGATCTCACGTGCATGAAGATTGAACGTCACGACGTTGAAATTCAGTCGATCGGGCTACATCCATAGCACGTCCATTATTGTATGCAACAACAATTTGCTGTTTTCGTAAATTATTCACAATACATCTGTATAGATGTAACAGGTTCATTAGTAAAAGAACTGAAGAAACTAACAGGAGAACTTAGTTCGAACATCTATCTTCATCAAATCGCCACAGAAACCCCGATTTCCAGACTGCGTGCCTTTCAAATGTTGAGCGAGTCTCAAAACAGAGATTCCATGCAATTCTGGCTTAATGAAATTATTCACTTGCGTGGCAAGCACAATACAAAATTTCCAGTAGAAAACACGCTGTCTGCGATTTCGACAAAGCACTATTGGCTGCTTTTCTAATGGCGTTTGGAGAGAGTCCAGATCTGAAAGTTTATTCATCTCTAAAAAATGGTTCAAATGGCTCTGAGCACTATGGGACTTAACAGCTATGGTCATCAGTCCCCTAGAACTTAGAACTACTTAAACCTAACTAACCTAAAAACATCACACAACACTCAGTCATCACGTGGCAGAGAAAATCCCTGACCCTGCCGGGAATCGAACCCGGGCGCGGGAAGTGAGAACGCTACCGCACGACCATGAGCTGCGGATAGTGAAATCTTCCTTCATATTTTCTAACAGCCAAAATGTATGGTATTCACAAAGACGACTATCCCTATTGGCTGAGAAGGCATTCAAGATTCTGCGCCACGTAACGAGAGAAGAACTGGCCATCCACAGAATAGTGGAAACCAAAGAAAAAAACCATGAACAATGAAAAAATTTAACAACTGTGTATTTTTGTGATAACGACAGAAACGATTGCGAATCCGGAATTCTTATGTGGGCTACTACGTTAGTTAATTAATCCTTAAGAGTAGCTGAATGTAGGTACTTAGCAAAGACGCGGCATGATATCTATCTTTATTATGGACCAGCTGTAGGGCGAAGCATCATGGAAATCTTGCATTTTTTTCCCTTTATTCAGGTATTAGGATACCCATATTATCATTTGGGACTACAAATGCCATCTCGTCCGCAGTAGAGGGGTTCAAAATAGCTCTGAGCACTATGCGACTTAACTTCTGAGGTCATCAGTCGCCTAGAACTTAGAACTAATTAAACCTAACTAACCTAAGGACATCACACACATCCATGCCCGAGGTAGAATTCGAACCTGCGACCGCAGCGGTCACGCGGTTCCAGACCGAAGCACCTTTAACCGCACGGCCACAGCGGCCGGCGCAGTAGAGGGCTAATTTAACGATTTGAAACATAGTTTGTTACTAAATGAGACATTCCTAAAGCCAAGTGACAGCTTCGTAACTCTTCATTTGATATCTCTTTCAGGACATCCCAACCCAGCTTGGGCCAAAGAAGTCTACAATGATTCAACGAACACTGACCAGAGCGCTACTAGTTAATATAAACTACATGAAGTGCAAACGTCACATAGAATTTTATTGAATTTACAGTCATATCGAACTGTTAATGTTGCAGAACCAATGGAAAAAATGAGCAGACACTGAACTGAAAAAATCGGAGGTGGTAACAGAACAACCTGGAAACTGTTCTACTAAAGACGGAGTAGATTCCTGGATAGATAAATCCCAGGAGTTAACACTTGAACACAAGTGGCTCAATAAAAATGGCCCCCAAAAACGAAGAGTACTTAATTGCATCCTCGTTCTGAGTTACAGATGGCCATATCTTGCAAAACTAGAAAGTTCGGTACCAGTCTTCTACTGAATGATTATGTTTTGGAGTCGATTAGGGACAACTGCCGATGAATTGTTGCGACTAATTCTTCTGGATTTGACAGTATTTTGCAGGTACAGGCCACCACATGTACTTATTGTTGCTTTCAGAAGACAGTTCAAACCACACCGTCAGATGCAATGAATCTTGTATAGCCTTTTGTGCAAATGGGATCATGCAAACAGATTTGTATTGAACGAGCACGACTCTTAGCTAGCATTTCAAGCCTAGTTAGACAAGGAAATATATCGAGGGTAGCTACCAATGACGCTAATTCAGATATTTGTAATTTCTTCGATTGTTTTTTTAAGGATGAGTGCAGTGGGAGTCTGAGAGAATAATGTGTCAGATGTAAGAGAGAGAGAAAGTACTAAGGCAACCTACTAGTAACATAAGACTTTGATACGATTTGCAAACGCGAGTATGATAAACTAGCAGCACAGCAATACTACAGAGAGGCAATACTACGTCCCATTTGTAGTGGATAAGACGACATGAGCGTGAAATACCTGCCGTACATGTTTGACGATAACATAAGAGATACTAACGTTACAGTGAGCGTAAACTCTTTACCGTACAGTATGATTCTCAGCGTATCTACGTACACTTCGGTAGGTATAGTTAATTATTGTTGAGACAGTAATGTAAGGTAAATAGCGCGTTATATCACCATTATAAAACTTGGTAGGGAATTGTTTGAATTTAACACTGTCAAATCAACACGTATAAATCAAGATCACTCGCTCAATCCAGTCTTTTGTCTTTAAGTCCGAAGCTCGTGGTCGTGCGGTAGCGTTCTCGCTTCCCACGCCCGGGGGCCTGGGTTCGATTCCCGGCGGAGTCAGGGATTTTCTCTGCCTCGTTATGACTGGGTGTTGTGTGATGTCCTTCGGTTAGTTAAGTTTAAGTAGTTCTCAGTTCTAGGGGACTGATGACCACAGATGTTAAGTCCCATAGTGCTCAGAGCCATTTAAACCATTTGTCCTTACGTAAGGACGTAAATATAGTATTACATCAACATGAAGAAGCGATTCTTGTTTTACTAAAACTGACGCATTAAGAAAACGATACGGCTTTCAGAAAACATTCCCAATAACAAAAAAAAAAAGAAATTAGCAATGACGATGTCAGTAAATGATTTTAGTATCTTTAATTGTGGGCTGTAGTACAGCAGCCGAAGTGAGTCGTTTAATTTGCCTTAAACACATTTGTGTAGTTGTTCAAAGGGATAAAAGGCATAAACGGGAATCGCTTCACTTTTCCTTTGACATTAAACATATGATGATCCCAGTGAGATATGTATCGTTATAAGCATACAAATGATGAAACTGGTCAAAATGTGGAAAAATGTAAGAAACTTAAAGAAACGATCCAAATAGACTATACAGTGAAGGAGAGGATACGTTATTAATAAGATCAAGCCAAACACATATGAAAAAATTTAAAAAGCTAGAAATATAACTGATTACCTGCACGTGGTCCATCCTGCAAGCTCTTACGTTGATAATTTACCCACGTCAGTGAAAGAGTAACCTATGTAAATTGAACGAAAGCACATGATATCTCCCACTTACTTTTCGGATACGATATGATTCAGATAGTTGCCTATTTGGAATAATCTAAACCAGGATTTTAGTTTTCTAAAGTACCTCTTCCTTTTTACTGCTAAATTAAATGCTCTACTTTTGTTACCACTTAGTTCAGTATCATTTATTTGCCGGCATTGTAATTCAGAGCAACTGAAGCTAATCTGAACGCGTGTCATTTTTGGTTATTTTTCCATAAATTGAGGGCTGGCTCAAGACATGGTTTTGATTCCAATTTCGGCACTGTTTGTCCGGAAATACTGATGTTCTGAAGCAAGGTTCAGAGCAGTTACTGCAAATAAGTGCAGGCATTAAAATTCCGATTTTTTTAAAGTGGTGGCACGTGAGATAATCTGTTTTTGCTTCCCATTTGGAAACTGTTTATCAGTGGACATTATTATTCTGGAGCGGCGTTCTCATATTTGTTTGCTTGCTTTCAAATTTATAGGCGTGTTCTTCTGGAGTAACGTAGAGCAAGACAACAGAATTTTAAAGCAATATGAGAACTTCAAAAATCTTTCATATTTGAGGCTTAACTTTCCTGACGCACTCAGGAGAGTTTCTTAGGCTTGCCTACATTCCATCCACGACACCCTGACTCGCTGCCGAAGCAACGTACATTGACAGGAAGGACTCGTAAGAAGATGTGGTGTTCACACGATACAAGATACAGAAATTTAGGTACCATTCGAAACTGACTGGGCTGACAGTTTTTGTGGCAAATGAAAGTGAATATTGAAAGCATATTCGTCTGTGAAATGGAAGTAGAGTATTTACCGTAACGGAGAAAAAACTTGGAATCACTTACATAAAATATGAAGCTACATGCCAGATAATTTGTGCAATACACAGAATCAAGTCTGAGCATAATCTTATAACTGGATCTATTTACTGACCACCGAACCCACGCCCAGAGTTAAACGAAAACTTTAAAGAGAAACTCATCTCGCCAAAGCGCATGTACTCAGTCATACCATAATGCGTAGAGAAGATTTTAATCATATAGGTATCGTTCGAAATAACTGTACTTTCATAAGTGTTGGTCATGTTAAGACACTCTTACTCAAGATTTCTATATACATTTTCTAAAATGTACCTACCTCAGATAGTTCGGAAGCCAACTCGTAATGTAAATATATTCAGTCTGATGGCAGTTAACGGACTAGACCTCTCTGAGTACGTTCGTACTCAAAATGTTATCAGTGATTTTATTGTGGTTGTATAAGGGGCAGCCCATTAAACCGAGACAGTCAAAAAAACGTAAGTAAACTGTTCCATATTTCAACAGGAAATGCCATAACTGTTACCTCATTTTGTGTACATAGTTCCTCGTAGTCAGCGCGTACACAACTTTCCCACTAGAGCGCGCCCCGCTAAGCACAACAGCGCAGGCGCAGCGCTCGTCCGTCTCCGCACTACGAGATGGCGCTGTCTTAGAGACGGACCAAATTCTGCATCCGCCGATTCGCATGTTAATATGTAACGCAGCCAATGATATTGCTGCTCACGTAGAACCTTTTCTCATTGTGGATCACACTCGCGCAATGATACATGAACGCGTGAAGTATTATAACGAGTGTACAGACCTCCGATTAGTCAGTCTGTATTAGTCTGTAGTCAAGTTTCAGTCTATACCTAATAAGATTACCATATTCCTGTACATAGCCATGAAGAGAAATGTACAGACACTTTGTCAAGTATGAGAGATATGTGAGAATAAGATTCACGTATCAAATCCAAAGGAACTTCAGATTGTCAATTGTAAATAGCATCCAGAACCAAGTTAAGTTATTTCTATGCATTTTATTATTTTAATAAATGTGTGTGAAAATTAATAAAGTTCCGTTAAAAGTTGGTCACCGTCAATCTGCTACTCTAAGCGTGCAAGTGGCATTTCTATCGTCTGACCTAACAGCAGAAGATAAACACGCCAAACATGCCACAATAAGACCAAGAGACATATTGCTGACACTCGCCTACTTCGTTAGAGCGACAAGTCAAATAATCTGATGGTGTGTGTACCGAAGGTCTTACAGTACGCGCACCACATTGGCGACGAGGTCCTAAAGAAACATATGATTTCAGCTCAATTACGGATGACCACGTGTGAGCCTGAAATAAAATGTAGAATTACAGTGGACTTCGGGAGTATACATACGTGTTGTTAACCTGCTCTCTTTCAGCTAAAGTATCATTATTGCAGTAATCTAGTCGCACTTGGAATTTTAAGGTAACCATGGACCTCTCGGCGCAGATCGTAAATCTCATGGCACAAATACAATAGACGCAACAGGCGTTGCTTACAAGAGTGGAACGTTTGGAATCGCAGATTGTAGTAGCGTTTCCGCTACATATTAAACTTCCGCCACCACCTATCGCAGCTTACTACACCAAGGAAAAAGCATGGCCGGACAATGCAGCACGCCTGGGACAGCACTTCCTCAGACACCAGGTATCAGGTGACGTAGAAAAAGATCTTATTTTTTGGCAAATTTCGGCGCAGCTATCTACAACCTTCTCCTAAAACTGATTCCGACTTGTGAACCGACAAATTTGTCATTCCCAGCTATTAAAGACTAGCTCGAAAAATACTTCGACAAGCAAACGTATGTCGCTGCTGCAAGGCATAAATTTTACTTATGCAAGAAAAAGGCACAGCAGACATACACGGAATGGATTACAAAGTTGCAAGGATTAACTATGAACTGCAAATTTATTTGTGAAAACGAAAAGTGTAAAAAGTCCTATGCAGATTCTTTGGCTCTGAGCACTATGGGACTCAACACCTTAGGTCATCAGTCCCCTAGAACTTAGAACTACTTAAACCTAACTAACCTAAGGACATCACACACATCCATGCCCGAGGCAGGATTCGAACCTGCGACCGTAGCAGTCGCGCGGCTCTGGACTGAGCGCCTAGAACCGCTAGACCACCGCGGCCGGCGCAGATTCTTTAATACGTGATATGCTCATAATGTATTCACCAGACGAGAAATTAAGGAAAGAGCTCCTTAGTTTAATCAATGCGTCCTTGCAAGATTGTTTACCAATCATGCGAGCACACGAACAAAGCGAAGCTTCTGTGAGTGTGGTACAAGACGACGGCTGTGACGTGTTCGCGACACAGGTACGCGACACGGGGCAACGCGGCCCGCGAGCCCAAGGCCGTAAACAGAACAGCAAGGCTAGGCTCACGCGTTCTAAGAACGGATCACGCACCAAAACTCAACGACTAAAGTTGAAATCATGTCTTAAATGTGAAATCAATCACCACAGAGACAACTGTTACTATCGCAACGCACATTGTGACTTTTGCAAACGAAAAGGGCACAAATCAGAAGTGTGTAGTAAGAAAAGTGTACGGTCGAGAAATAAGTTTAGCAATAAGAAAGTGCTTAATTTTAAGAAGTATACCTCCAATGCGTCTGACGATATGAATAGGTAAGACTATATTAAGGTTCCAAAAGTTAAACATAAACTTAATGCTATTGTACAAAACAGGAACAAATCTTTATATGTCACATTACTGGTGAACAAAATACCTATCAAATTCCAGATTCACACAGGATCGTCGATCTCTATCATAAATCTGCACACGCATAAACGAGTAGGTTCTCCTAAATTGCAGTATTTTGACAGTTCGCTGTACAGCTACAGTAAAGAACAAATTCCAGTCAAGGGTGCACTGACGACGGCAGTAACTTACAAACAGTTTACCAAGACAGCTACTTTAGCAGTAGTTAACACCCATAAGGCATCAAACTTGCTTGGTCTGGATCTCTTTAACGAATTAGGCTTCACAATCTATGAAGCGAAACAGGTCACACACGTAGTTCCGAAAGGCAAATTACAAATAGTGTTGCAGAAGTACAAAGATATTTTTTACTCCGCGACAGGCAGTGTAACATATTACCAGGCACACATTACGCTGACAACGAATGCAGTTCCGAAGTTTTGAAAAGCTAGAACTGTCCCTTACGCAATGACAGATCGCGTAAAACAAGAACTTGACCGTTTAGAAGGCAATGGTATTATCGAACCAGTCACATGTAGCGCCTGGGCAACACCACTCGTTGTCATAGCAAAGCCAAATGGATCATTACGTATCTGTGGAGATTTCAAGAATACTGTCAATTCACAGTGCATTATAGATACATACCTGATTCCGAAACCGGAAGAACCTGATGTATAAATTAGCAGGGGGGGGGGGTGTATTTGGCCAAACTGGATTTAAAGGAAGCATATCTGCAGATCCCTTTAGACAAAGATACACAAAAGTTTATGGTCATAAATACTCCATTTGGATTGTACAGATACAAGCGCTTATCATTTGGTATCGCAAGTGCACCAAGCATCTTTCAACGTTACTTGGAACAATTAATTAGAAACTGTCCTAACGCAGTTAGCTATCTCGATGACATAATCGTCTCGGGAAAAACTCCACAATATTTACTAGATAACCTGGAAGAACTGTTCAAGGTTCTCAGATAGGCCAATCTCAGGTGCAACAAGGACAAATGTATATTTTTGTCAAGAAAATTCTGTATTTAGGACATACATTGTCAAATAACGGAATCAGTCCGACACCACAGCATATAGAAGCAATTCAGAAACTGTCAGCTCCGAAAGACTTACAGCAACTAAGAGCTTTATAAGGCCAAATTAATTATTACCGGAAATTCATACCGAAATCAGCTGAAATTTCCGAACCGCTGCACAGATTGCTTCGCAGAGGAGTCGCGTGGAATTGGTCCAAAGAATGCCAGCACGCATTCCACAAACTGAAACAAAGTTTAGTAGACGCAAAATGTCTTACGACATATAACCAGCAAAAGTTGATCACTATTGCGGCGGACTCGTCACATTACAGGATCGGTGCAGTCATGTCCCATAGACATCAAGGAATTGAACGACCGATTGCATACGCGTCGGAAACATTAAACTCAAGTAAACGAAACTATAGGCAAGTAGATAAAGAAGCACTAGCAATTTTCTTTGCAGTGAAGAAGTTTCATGGCTACATATACGGAAGAAAATTTATTCTGCTCACAGACCATAAGCCATTGGTGACAATATTCGGACCACATAATAGTGTATTCACTAAGACAGCACAGCGTTTACGACGTTGGGCATTGCTACTGTCTAATTACAATTACGAGATGTTAAATAGATCGACGGCAAAACATGACAACGCCAATGTACTTCCACGTCTACCGGCGGGTCAAGATGAACCTTTTGACAAATCAGAGGACGTCTGTTTTCAGATAGACGTAATCAGTGAGGGCGTTGTGGAAAATTTCCCCATCAATGCCACCTTAATAGCTAAGTTGTTGCCCAAATATCCAGTGTTATCAAAGATAAAGCAGTATATTCTAACGGAATGGCCAACCGATAAGAACATGTTAGCTCAGCCAGAAGTGAAATCTTATTGGAACATGACACATGCTCTCACAGTGCACAAAGGTGTCATATTAGTTCACAGTGAAACGGGAAAAACAAGAGTAGTTATACCCAAAGCTCTCAGGAATAAAGTGTTAAAAATGTTACACCAATGTCATTGAGGCATAGTACGCACGAAACGCATGGCCAGAGAACATTGCTACTGGAAGAACATTGATAAAGATATTGAAAAAATGCTTTCTAACTGTAAATTATGTCAGACGCATCAATCAGCTCCGCCAAGACAATATTTTCCGTGGCCACAGGCAACAGGACCTTGGTCACGATTGCATATTGACTATGCAGGTCCTTTTCTTGGAACTTTTTGGTTAATTGTCATTGATGCATTTTCAAAATTCCGCTTTGTACTACAAATGCGTACAACTTCTTCAGCGACAACAGTTCAAGCGTTGTCAAAGACCTTTTCCATTGAAGGATTGCCTCAAACCATAGTGACCGATAACGGCAGACAATTTACGTCGCAAGAATTCCAGTCACATGAACGGAATTGCACATTACAGGACGGCGCCATTTCACCCTGAGGCTAATGGACTCGCCGAACGATTCGTACGAACGTTCAAGGCACACATGACGAAGTTGGTGCAACAGTACTACAAAGAGAATTCCTTATTAATTTTTCTGTCACAATACAGAGCTACTCCCCACGAGGCACAGACACCAGCAGAAAAACTGCATGGGCGACAACACAGGACTTTGATGTCTATCCTAAAACCCACAATGCATCCACAAAATGATCAACAGACGTCGAAAGGACGACGATTCCACGTAAACGACAAAGTCCTTGTAACTGTCTATAGTCGAGGAAAGCGTACTTGGACACAAGGAATCATTGTAGAATGAATTCGAAATGTCATGTATAGAATAAGAACGCAAAGCGGCAGAGTTATTCGCCATACTAATCAATCACGGCAGCAAAGACAGCAGTCACATATAGGCAGAACTCCTAGGCTGTTTCATTTTGCAGACTCAGAAGCAGATGTCAACCCTGAGCAGCTCGCAGGATTCCAGACGCCGTCACCGGCAGCCGCCGCCGAAGCCGACGCAGCACCTTCAGGGGCAGCCGACTACACCAGCCGCCCACAGCCGACATCCCCAGAGAAGATCGACGTCGAAGAAGAATTAGATTTAAGCTATGACCAATGTACCGATGTTGACATGCAATTATGTAACAAAATTTTTGCTTCTCCGGTTCCCTGTTCCGTAGGTTTTGAATGGGTTTTCCTAGTGGACCGCGAACGAATGCCACGGGGAGCAACATGTGTGCACCCACAGACATACGCACGCCGGAAAGCAGGGACGCAGAAAAAAAAGGCTTTTCAAGCTAACTTCAAAAGCTTTTTTTCTTTCCCCGGAAGGGAGGGATGTTGTGTACATAGTTCCGCGTAGTCAGCGCGTACACAACTTTCCCACTAGAGCGCGCCCCGCTAAGCACAACAGCGCAGGTGCAGCGCTTGTCCGTCTCCGCACTACGAGATGGCGCTGTCTTAGAGACGGACCAAATTCTACTTCCGCCGATTCGCATATTAATATGTAACGCAGCCAATGAGATTGCTGCTAACGTAGAACCTTTTCTCCTCGCGGATCACACTCGCGCAGTGATACATGAACACGTGAGGTATTATAATGAGTGTACAGTCCTCCGATTAGTCAGTCTGCATTAGTCTGTAGTCAAGTTTCAGTCTGCACCTAATAAGATTACCATATTCCTGAACATAGCCATGAAGAGAAATGTATAGAGTCTTTGTCAAGTATCAGAGATATGTGAGAATAAGATTCGCATACCAAGACCAAATTAACTTCAGATGGTCAATTGTAAATAGCATCCAGAACCAAGTTAAGTTATTTCTATGCTTTTTATTATGTTAATAAATGTTTGTGAACATTAATAAAGTTCAGTTTAAAGTTGGTCACCGTCAATCTGCTACTCTAAGCGTGCAGGTGGCATTTCTATCGTCTGACCTAACGGCAGAAGATAAACACGCCAAGCACGCCACGATAAGACCACGAGAGATATTGCTGACACTCGCCTACTTCGTTAGAGCGACAAGTCAAATAATCAGATTGTGTGTCTACCGAAGGTCTTACAGTACGCACACCACACATCATTTATGCTGCTGTGAGACAAAACTGTCATAGCCATTATGGAACAAAGTTTGCGGTTGCCTATTGCATCGTGATTGTACCAAGACGTGCTCCTCTTCGTTCAAAGCAGATCGATCGCCACCAATGTCCTCCTTCAATCCTCCAAAAAGAAGGAAATCACATGGGGAGGGATCGAGATCTTTTGGAGGTTGTGCAAGGACTTGCAACGAAACTGCAGAAGTGTCGTGGTCTGCCCTTACATATCCTCCAGGCAGTCTCGAAGTCAGCAATATCGATACGTTCGGGTACCTGAAGAAAGATATTCGTGGTCATCATTTTGCTCCATAGGAATAGATACAGGCCTGGTACAAAAGTGATTCTTTAGGCAAATCTGCGCAGATTTTCATTGCGAGCTAAGTTATAAATGAATAAATCAGTTGAAGCGGGAATGTGGCAGCTTGAAGACAGGCAAAGGGACGTGTCGGTTTATTTGTGAAGAAAGTAATAATTTAAAGGAATGAGGTAGTATTGTGCTCAGTGATAGTGGGAACGTGTTACCTGGAGAAGAGAATTGCAGTACCATGAGAATGGAAGAAGCTTGAGTGTGTAGAAACGTGTGAGACGAAGAATTTTCCAGTTATTTATCATACCACCACCGTTTCAGTGAAAAAGCAAATTTTCAGAGAAGACACGATTTCTTCGAAATTGTCAACAGAGAAGAGAGGACAAAAGATAAACAGACATAGGACTTAAAATTGAAACTGAAGGTTCAGCAGAACGACGTCTCGATAATCTTGTGTTTACTGCGTCGAAGACTCCAGACATCATGAGTGTGAGAAGGGACTTCCCGACCTCACAAAAGGAGAATATACGATGCACGAACAGGGACTGTGTACGAAATAGATGAACTCGTTATTTTAAGTATCGAAACAGGAGGTGACTGAAGTATAATTGTTATCAGCGAACTTCCCGAAGCAATACAATTCACAGGAGCAACAGTGTGAATTAATAGAATCTTTGTGAATTAATTTATTCGTTTTTGATAGGACCCATCGTCAAATTATCGTCCTCCCGTGGACATACGATTTATTATGACTCCTGCGATATCCAGCTGCTGCAGGAGATACATCTAAGGTGAGGGAGCTACTAGATTTCCCTACTTACAGCCATATGTAGCAGACTACACGTAGAGGTAAATGACAATGAAGAATAACGTAACTGACTAAGTTACCTCAGGACAAGGCCAATAAACACAAAGTATATTCGACTTTAGACAAAGACCCGTAATTTGTACGTAGTCACCAATATTTAAATAAAGCAATGAACTCATGCTTTCGTAAAACCAAAATGTAAATAAACCATTACTTATTTCATCAGCTGCCATTTAGCAATTTCGATATTAACGTTTCCTAAAGTCTGTTTATTTTATCACTTCTCAGCTAAATGTATTGTCAAAACTGAACTTAAATAACATGATTCCATACTCTACAGCCATATAGTTTCGATAAACATTTCAAGTCTCAGGTTTGAGTCTCACTAACCTTTTAATTCAGCATGTTCAAAAATTTTCGGTAATTCGTATTAATTCATATATTCTTAACTCTCCTTATAGAAAATGAAGCAAACTATGTTGACACACGGCACTTCATTCGTCGAAACAGATGAAGCACTTCATTCGTCGAAACCGAGAAATTATTTATGCTTCTAAATACCTACATAAATAATATTACGATTCTACTGTATCTGTACTTAATTTGTGTGCTTACATGTGCATATCCGTGTGTGGAATCAAGACACATGCCATAGCCAAGAGCAGAAGCGGGGCTACCCACGTGTAGGTTGTTGTTCTGGTCTTCAGTCCAAAGACTGGTTTGATGCTACTCTCCATGCTACTCCATCCTGCACAATCCCCCTACCCCTTACGCTCCCCTACATTACGAAATTGGTGACTCCTTGATACCTCAGAGTGTGTCCTAGTAACGAATCTTTTCTTTTAGCCAGGTTGTATCACAAATTACTCTTCTCTCCAATTCTATTCAGTTTCTCCTTATTATTTATGTGATCTATCCATCGAATGTTCGGCTTTCTTCTATACCACGACGTGTCAAAAGCTTCTATTCGATTCTTGTGTACACTGTTTATCGTGCAAGTTTCACTTCCATACATGGCTACACTCGACATAAATACTTTCAGAATGGGTTTCCTGACACCTCCGGAATGTTTATCCCAAGAGGGTGCCATCATCATTTAACCATACAGTAGAGCGGCGAGCCCTCAGGAATGGTCTTAGAAGGCCAGGTCAGTCAGTCATCGAGACTGTTGCCAATGCAACTACAGAATAGGCTGGTGCCCCTCTTGAGGAACCATTACACCTGTGGTACGGCTGTGTGTCACTGAGCACTCACGTCTTCCCACCAGCAGCAAGGTTTATGGTTCATGGGGGGGGGGGGGGGGGGGAGGGGGTGCAGCCGTGTAGGGTCGTGAAAGTATTTGTGTCGTAATAAATAAGTTTGGGGATAAAGTAGCAGGTTTGTTGATGGGATTTCGTGATTGTTGATTGACAGTTATCTGTACTGAGTAATATTAAAGTGTGGTTCAATAGTACTAGAGAGAGTCTTTTTGTATTAATATTTTAATCCATCTTATGTGTTCCGACAGTGTATTAATTTATAACTCTTGTAACATATTAAGGTGCGCAACACTTTTATTGTGTTGAGAAATGTCTGTACTCATTAGTGTTCACATTTACTGTTCATACCTTGTCAGCTTGTCTCTGAGTTTAGTCTTCTGAACATGTTTCTGCTTTAATACATTCTTCTGCCCCCTACGTAAGAAATTCCGTATTTGTCGTTTTTAGTTTGTGGTGGATTCAGAATATGATTAGTGAGAGCTGTGGAGTGTGAACCAAGTAAAGGGTAAAATGATGTCCTATAACTTGACACGTGAATTTGATGGCATAGTATCCTCCCACGGTTTAGCCAACGGCAGTTATCGATAAGCACTTGTCACGTACGACAGACAGCATTTTAATCCCACATTCCAGCTGAAAGTAAAATACATCAGGTTACTTCGGCAACTTGCAGACACTGACTGAATCATAAGCAACAAACACAAGTGAAAGCGGTAATATTAGCAAAATTCGCAAGTAACATATGAACGAGTGAGTGTTGAACCGAGTTGACGAGAGAGGCGAAATTGGAAAAAAAGAATTAGATGAACAGGCGCTGCAGAAGTTAAAATCCACTCCGTTGCTCAAGGAGGTTCAACGAAACTTGCAACATACAGCTTTCTCCGCAGAACTGATCGAAGACCCCTTGTTGTGAGACGACGGCCGGGTGGGCGAGCGGTTCTAGGCGCTTGATTCTGGAACCGCGGGACCGCTACGATCGCAGGTTTGAACCCTGCCTGGGGCGTGGATGTCCTTAGGTTAGTTAGGTTTAAGTAGTTCTACTTTCCACCGTTGTCTGGTATTCTTACCAGATAGAGTTAACGTAGTGCACCGAGAAAGTTAAAAGATGAGCAGCATCTTTAGTATTATTGAGAAATAGGGGAGCCAGTGTCACAGAGATGATACCGGATTTAGGATGGACACCGTTAAAACACAGGCGTTTATTTCTAGCAACGGATTATCCTTACGAAAAATCATTCACCAACGTTCTGCTCTGAGTGAAAAATTATTTTGATGACGCTGACATACATAATGAGGAACAATCATCGTAACGAAATATGGGAAATCAGAGCTCACACGGAAAGATATTGCTGTTCGTTTTGCCGTGAGCTCCTCGAGAGTGAAATTACAGAGAATTGTTGTGACAGTAGTTGAAAATTGGTTCAAATGGCTCTGAGCACTATGGGACTTAACATCTGAGGTCATCAGTCCCCTGGAAAATAGAACTACTTAAACCTAACTAACTTAAGGACATCACAGACATCCATGCCCGTGGCAGGATTCGAACCTGCGACCGTAGCGGCATCACGGTTCCAGACTGTAGCACCTAGAACCGCCCGGCCACTCCGGACGGCGATCAATTCTCAATATTAATGTATTTCTCCTCCAAGGACATAGTCTCTGCAATGGTGTCTTCCATTGCAGTTCCACATATCTCTTGGCATATGCTCCTTATCGATCCACTGGTCCACTATACAGCCGTGCAAGTGCTGAAACTACTAGATTTCAAGCGTGCCTCGCCTGAATAGACAGCCAACAATCATCCAGCATTTCCTGGCTTTATCCCAACTCTCTTGAAGTAAAACGAAATTTGCTTATTTGACCTTCACTGCACTAGGCATGATCGTGAGTAATGCATAATTTTATGCGTAAAATTTGCCGTTCCTTTCAAATCTTAAATCAAATATTAGGGTCCCCATTTAAAAAGAAATCAATCTTAAGTTCCAAAACCCCATGAAAAACACGTTGAAGCAGACGGCCAGTAGCAGCAATTCGTAACACACTTTGCCACCTACAACTTTTATCTCAGACATTTTCCTACATCTCATTTCAGTCCCGATTTATTCTCTACTATTGATTAAAATTTGTCCTCCCCTTTCGTTAGAAGGAAACTCTACATTATGCTTACCAATGCGATGGGCGCTGTAGTGATGTACTAGTACATGTCAAATACGCTCTTGGAATAACGTAATAATTTATTGCTTGTTACACGTCTTTTACTTCTACCTGAGAGCTCTGGCTGACCGAGACAGACGTCGTCCACACATAGACGCTAGTTTTGAAAACATCATTCCCCGTCGTCCAGAGAGAACGAAACAATGTTGAGGCCTGGTGGCTATTTGCAATACAGTCCTAATATTTTCGAGATCTGCTTGCAGTGGGCTTGATGGCTCTGCCCACCTTCGTAATAGTACTGTTTGCAACAGCAGCCAGGTCGGATACGATTGCACCTAAAATGATATTAAAATTTCTCGGCCATTGCTAACATGGTGTTCGATGTCGCAGCTGTACCGCACACAGACCTTAGAGATGTTGCCTAACCTAAAGGCGTGATACCTTTTGCTGTGGATACTGGTCACTTTTTAGGTGGGCATTTTGTAACGCTGTGCTATTTCTTATACACGCAGTATCTTTGAGTGGAAGCAACAAAATTTTGCTGTTACATTATTATTTTTATTATATAATTATTATTAACAACATGCCATTTCTATAACATGAATTATTACATTACAAAATGAGTAATGTAGAGGTGGCTTGGCAAGGCTTTATCTATTGGGTGTGGTATATCTAATAAATATGCTATGTTTGGTTGGAAATCAGTAAAATAGCAGTGCTTAAGGTTTTTGTTATGATGTCATTAATACGTCCAGACTTCATTATTTCTACCAATGGGGGTATGTGGTCCTTTGTAACTCATGCACTATGACGCCACACATACAATCCTGTAATTTGATGGTGGATTATCAGTGACACATAATATTCCGATACTTTTGGGCACACACTGATTTTTGTGTTTGGCTGAGAGCAGCATTATAACGCTCGTGCGACGCGATGTTGACGTGACGTCGGGAGCAGTGGGACACAAAATTTTGGAAAGACACGAAAAATTGTAAAGTACCCAAATTATAGTATATATAAACATATACGTAAAACATGAACAAATACGTAAAAAAGTGAAAAACGAGAGTACTAAATATCTGTCCGGATGTGGTCTCTGCTACTGCCTGCAATTAGGAAGATCATGTAAACTTAATTTGTTATTAACAAATGGAACTCTAGTGATGTGAATTAACGTAATTAATTTATTATCATGAAACAGATTTAGCCTGATCCCTTCCTGTGCTGCACAAACACCAACTGAAGCCATTGAGGTCGTTTAGTTGCTTGGAGGTCTAAGGCGATTTCATTCTCTAACTGCCTGCTGTATGTAATTTTCGGGAATTACGTTCAGAATATTTGGAACAAAACTGCACAAATGCCGAACAGGTCATTAATAAAACGTTATTAGCTGGTGAATGAATGACTTTAACGTGAAGCATTTCTTTATAACACACAGTCGGACACTTGTAAAACAGAAGACATATAGTGGCTTAGTAGAAGCAGAAGCGCTGCCGTGGCGCATCACGCAGATATCGACAGTTAAGAAATACAGAACACATACCAGATATATCGAGCTGTACTGAAGATATGA
Organism: Schistocerca cancellata; assembly: GCF_023864275.1. Classification (NCBI taxonomy): domain Eukaryota; kingdom Metazoa; phylum Arthropoda; class Insecta; order Orthoptera; family Acrididae; genus Schistocerca; species Schistocerca cancellata. Next base: position 762,739,851 of record NC_064629.1, read on the forward strand.
TAATTGCATACATGTCAAAGACAAACTGATGGTGGCACAGTGATAACAGCACCATGAAACAAAATTGTATCGGCAAGTGGCACTTGTTTTTATCACATAATGCTCTAACAATATTCCTCGCAAGTCGTCGTCACCCCCTGTCACAATAGCTTGATCAGGAATCTTATTCACGAAATTCTCCAATTCGCTCAACCTGTACATTTCCTGACGTAGATGATTATAAAAGCATCCGATTACCATTATAACACACCTTTGATCGTAAACTTCATGCACATTGGAGATTGATACACATTCGGCATTAGTAACAACTTCGCAAGATATTACCGAACTGCGTACAACAATAAAGAGACGGTCCCTTTTGCCTCTGTCCTATCCTTATGATGAACATTGTAATCTGTATTCAGGATATAGTTGCTGTTTTCCTCCGGTTTCAACCAAATTTCTATTGCTGATACTGTCCAGTCATTATTACTTTTAATAAGCGGTATTAATTCTGAATCCTTACTCTATATGATAGATGCTCATGCAGTTTGCTGGTATCATATTAACCTTCTCTACTTATAATCTACTAGGCCCCTAGCCTTTCATATTTACGTCTTGAGACAGGGTATAGCAGGGTGGTGACGTAAGTCTGTGTGGCTCAGTTTCATTTCAAGTACTTACAGGACCTCGATGTTGTTATTAGAGAGATCTTTGTAACACCTTCCGTTCTCCCTGGTCTCTGTCTACCCTTTCCAGGGTGCCTAGGCCTACCATTGCACAGTAGTCAGAACAATTTACATCTGCTTACAAGCATCAACTAATTTATTCCGTGTTAGACAAGAGCATTCAATGTGTGGCTGCGTTCTGGTTGCTAATATTATTTTGATGTCTGGATCTGTTAAGCTAAAAGAATTCTTAATTCCCTTTAGCAAATGAAGCAGCTAGTTACCCAAATGAGATTTCTATCAATGTAACAGGAAAAGCTGTGATTAAAATTTCTGATTCCTAAAAGATTGTTGAAGATATAGTCGCTAACAAATTCAACACAAGTGTTATTATACGATAAATATACACTCCTGCTGACAGGCGAACAAAATGTAAAACGGTATGATATAATATAATCTACACTAACAAAATAGAAAATGCCGATTTATTACGATAAATGTTATATTACGTCAAATTAACAATGAAACATTGCAGAGCAACCAGTCCAGTAAATGAATTACGCATTTATTTATATCTGAGCTGTGACACTTTTGGTTATTTTTCAGAATCAAAATAATTTGGTTAACAATAAAAACTGAATAATCTTTTTTAGCTGTGTGGAAGGCATGTAATTTATAGCTCAATTACGTCACATTACCACTATTCCACAAACATTTATAATGTCTATAATTATTCTTTGATTTAGACGACTTTGTAAAATGACATGGAAGGAAGGAAATAATAAGCTTTCAAGTAAAAGTGACTCATGTAACTATAAATCACTTTAACGTTTCTAATTAACATAATCCCTTCACACATCTAGGAAGAATAGAAAAATATTCTATTCTTTTTACTGAAGCAGATACATGTAAGCAAATTGCAGTAAAAATATATTATGTTATATTAACGTCTCATATTAACCATTTAGCTGCTGCTCATCATATAGCATTCCTTGAACATGCTACTACATGAACGTGTAATGTTAGCAATTACGACGTAGATTTAAGCTGAAAAATCTCTCGTCAGAGGCAAATACAAATCTGGGATGACTTCCTACTGTAAATGCATCAAACTATCGCCTGCATTCACTATTGTTCAATACTTTACTGCAGAAAATCAGCTGATTGTTGAGCATATTAGGTGCCAACTGCGTTGCACCATTGTTTAGCTACGAACGATTACCACTGACACTAGCTACTTATCCTACGTCGTTGGTTGAAGACCACATTGACAAATACATTACATCATCCCCTCACGAAGATAGCAGTTATTTACAAATATTAATAACGAAGATAATTTGATGTACAACATAGTTTCAACAAAACAATTTATTTAATACATATTACATAGGTACAATAGGTAATCCTTGGCTTCAAAAACAATGTATAAAAAACAGTCGGTATTAAATTATGATGGGAACAACATGCGACAATAATCACAATATACTGCTGTTACGTTACAGGCTGGATAGATCTTTTTTTATGTTGTATTAAAAACACCATCAACCATCAGGATCGCTTAGAACTGTATCTAATAGAGCAATCAGGCATACTTGCTGGAGCAAAGGCATAAACCCTTTTACTCGTAAAATATTATGTATGCTTATTAAGTACGTAAAAAATGTTAGAAAGGTCATAGTATGTTAGCTAAATCGTTACGAATATCCTAGTATGCTAACAATTCTGTGCGAGCATCAGGGACCACCGTCCTGCACGCGGTGGGATGTTATGTGCCATAGCGAAGATTGCAGGTACAGACATGATTTCTGAATTTCATTCTAAGGCGTCGTAGTAGCATCCATCTACGTCTGCATATAAGTCTATTACGTGCAAACCGTTATAAAGTGCATGAGAGAGGGTACGTCACACTGTATCAGCTGTTTAGACATTTTCCCTTGCCATTCACTTATGGAGTGAGAGAAAAGTAATTGTTTACATGCCTTTGTGTATGCTGTAATTAACCGAGATGAGTCCTTAAGTCCCCTAAGGGAGCGATGGGTAGGCGGTTCTAACATTATCCTATAGTCACCATTTAAAAACAGTTGTGGAAACTTGTTCCTTAGGCAGATGTATGCAGTTTTTGAATATGAGGCTAGTGATAAATGAAAAATGAAGCTGAAACTAGGAAGTGGTGTACCGTAGACGGGCAGGGGGCGATTCATTTTGTTGATGATTTAAATGATAATTATGCAGAATTTGGAAAATATTCTCTGTAGAAACAGTTTGAACGTGTAACGTGATGTAGAGTATTACTTTCCGGAGACAAATGAAGTAGTTTGAGCGAGCAGAGACGGTTAAAACGAAGACATTTCCAGCTAATTATCATATCAGAAGCCTTGCAGGGAAATACAAAGTGTTTCAAGAGACATGCTAACTTCATAATTATTTTACGAGAACGCACGACAGAACTGGACAAGTCGTAGAGATTTACCTAAATACCTGCATAAAAGCCAATTTGTCCATGTTGGTATCAGTGAACTTCGCGTCCGTTAATTAAAGTTGTTGAATGACGCAACGAGTCCTATTTGCGTCATTCAAAATGCCTCTGAGCAGTATGGGACATAACATCTGAGGTCATCAGTCCCATAGACTCATAACTTCTTAAACCTAACTAACCTAAGGACATCACACACATCCATGCCCGAGGCAGGATTCGAACCTGCGACCGTAGCAGCAGCGCGGTTCCGGACTGCAGCACCTAGAACCGCTCGGCCATAACGGCCGACTTGAGTCATTCACCAGCTACATAAATATTATTACCATTCTATATCATTATCTGTTTTATGTGATTATTAGTGTTTGTGCGTGCGTGTGTGTGTGTGTGTGTGTGTGTGTGTGTGTGTTTATAATGAAGTTAGGAGAACGTATTTGTGTTCTGCTGAATTATTTTGGTGATACATTGGTAGGTTTTGTGGTCACATTTCGTGAGTATTCGTTGACAGTGACGTACATCCAGTTATATTGAAGCGTGCCTCAGTATTACTAGAGGGAGTATTGCAGAATTAATAATTTTATTCAGTGTTATTTAGCCGGTCAGGTGTATTTAATAATTACTATTTTAAGATTTGGACCTCTTTTGTTGTGTCGAGAGCGCTCTATACCCATTGGTGTTGAGGTTCATTGCTCACATCTTATCAATTTAACTCTGCGTTTAGTCCTGTGAAGATGTCGATGTTATCATACATAGAAATCATTGGTGTCTCCTATGTAAGTCATTCTGTAATTCGTTGTTTTCAGTTTGTGGAGGAATCTATAATCAGGAGACCCATCCATCTAGCTGATGGTCAGTGGGATGCTCACGAGCCTCCGTTAGTTTACACCCCAACGTTTCTCCAGAAAACAATGTCCTCACAGAGAAAGGTTTCAAATGTGAAGCGAAAACATATCTTCCGCCACCATCCCCATTTTTTAAAATCGTGTTTTTCTGCTCCTCTGAGTTGCTCCAGTTGTTCTGAATGTTACATAAGAACAACATTCACCAGAACACACTTATTGAGAGTTGGGTTTGTGTACGCTGACTATTACTTCGTGTCAACTTGCTAGTAGTCTAGAGTTGGTAACGAAGAGAATTAGTTTTGTCCTAGTAATCTCTTTTTGAAGAGCTGGTGTCTGTAGAGTGTGCCTTTAGTTACTCAACGTATTCCGAACATTGCTCCAAAAGTACTATCCCGACAAATAAATAGTACTGAAATAGCAATTAAACCACATTTTTATCAGCTGCCCTTTTCACACTTTTGTCCGTTTTTCCTTGCTGTGTGTTTCTGTAGTTGTTCTGAACATAGTACCCTCTGGTCAGACACTGCCGACAAGTAAACAGCATTGAAGTTGAAACCATACCAATTTTTTTATTAGCCTATGTTTTTATGCAGAATTCTAGTTTCTAAATTTGTTCTGACTTACTATTGTTCTCAACAGTCTCCAGAAGTCATTTTTGAATAGTGAATAACAATACTAATAATATGGAATCGGTGTTGACGTTTGCTCCCCTGTAGATAATAACATTTTTGTGATCGTTTGAAAGTTTCCGTCATCCTCTGTATTCTTCCAAAATAGTATTTTAAAGCATCACAAACGCTGCAGATGAGTGACGATATTTCTTTCCACTTATCACTTTAGAAAATGAAATTCCTGTAAGGAAGTGCTGAGCATATGTTTCTAATTTTACAGGTAGTTTGTTCCCTTTGGATTTCCTGCTAGTTAGCACCGATAGCGGTTCTTCCTACATATAGAAATGTTCCTTGTGTCTGCACCCACGTTATTCAATCGAACATTTCACAAGCTCTGCAGGCTACGAAGAGAAAGAGACGGGAATGTCTCTTGCAGATTGTAATACGTCGCAATAAAACTTTGATACTTCTATGATTAATTTCTGCCATAACAAGTGTTCGGCGACTTCAAGGGTAGTACTGTCATCCGATTATTAGACCCTCGTGCTTCGATCAGGTAGACAACAGGTGCCAAGCTCACGTATTTAACTGAATATCAGTGCTGTAAACAGCAATTCTGATGAGAATGTATTTATAAGCCCTAAAATATTATCATGTTTCAGCAAAAAATCATTATAATACCTAGTCGGAAGTGCTTGAATTCCACGTCGTCAACATTAAAATCGAATGCTCTGTTGCTAAACGTCTGGACAGATACCCTGTATGAGAAACTGTGGGAGAAAAAGTCGATGCCATGAACTATCGCAGTCCTAGTTTGGACTGTACCTTTAGATCGAAGGTAGATGTGAGGAATGTCGAAACAGTTAATCGGGAATTGTTGTTTCGACTGATCTTTAGTATATAGTAAGAAACGTCACCTAAAAGGAAAAGGAAGAACTCATGTTCCAGCAGAAATGGTAGCCCGCAATATCTTATCTCACATCTGGCCCAGAATCGAGGAAATTCAACAAACGAAATTTGGAGACACTGAGCTTCCGCAATTACCAACAAATTGAGTTTCAAGTATGACAAAACAAGGGCTCCAAACTGCAATTTTTGGATTGACTGGATGCGATGTGATTGAAAATCTCGCGGTCGTGACGACTGAACGCACGACGGTGAAATTCACTCGATCGGTCTACATCCATAGGACGTCCATTATTGTATGCAAAAACAATTTGCTGAGTTCGTAAAGTATTCACAATACATCTGTATAAATAGAACAGGTTCACTAGTAAAAAGATTGAAGAAACTGACAGGAGAACTCAGTTCGCACATCTATCTTTATCAAATCGTCACAGAAAACCCGGTTTCCAGACTGCGCGTCTTTCAGATGTTGAGCGAGTCTCAAAACACAGATTCCATGCAATACTGGCTTAATGAAAGTATTCATTTGCGTAGCAAGCACAATACAAAATTTCCAATAGAAAACACTCTGTCTACAATTTCGACAAAGCACTATTGGCTGCTATTCTAATGGCGTTTGGAGTTTTTTATTTATCTCTATTATTTATTTCTATTATTTTTTTATTTATTTATCTCTAAAAAATGGTTCAAATGGCTCTGAGCACTATGGGACTTAACATCTGAGGTCATCAGTCCACTAGAACTTCGAACTTCTTAAACCTAGCTAACCTGAGGACATCACACACGTCTATGCCCGAGGCAGGATTCGGACCTGCTACCGTAGCGGTCGCGCGGCTCCAGACTGAAGCGCCTAGAACCGCTCGTTATTTATCTCTGTGTTTTAATTATTTGGACGGTTCTACCACTGCACTTCGATCGTGCTTTCTACGACTGAATGTGTCTCATTTCTTTGATATGATTTTTAAGAAATAGTGACATATTCCGTCATAGTTTCTAACAGCCAAGAAATTTAAACAACAGAGTATTTTGATGATAACGACAACAAAGATTGCGAATCCGGAATTGTTCAGTGGGCTACTACGTTAGTTAATTAGTCCTTAAGAGAAGCCGAATGTAGGTACTTAGCATAGACGGGGCATGATAGCTATCTTTATTACGGACAAGCTGTAGGGAGAATCATCATGGCAATCTTATATTTTTTCCCCTTTATTCAGCTATTAGGATACCCATATTTTCATTTGGGACTACAAATGACATCTCGTCCGCAGTAGAGGTGGGATTCAACGATGTGACACATCGTTTGTTACTAAATGAGACTTGCCCAAAGCCAGGTGACAACTTCGTAACTCTTCATTTGATATCTCTTTCAGGACATCCCAAGCCAGCTTGGGCCAAAGAAGTCTACAATGATTCAACGAACACTGACCAGTCCGCTACTGGTTAATATAAACTACATGAAAAGTAAACGTCACATAGAGTTTTATTGAATGTACATAACTATCGAACTGTTAATGTTGCAGAACCAGTGGAAAAAATGAGCAGACACTGTACTGAAAAAGTAGATTCATCGATAGATAACTCCTACGAGTTAACACTTGAACACAAGTGGCCCAATAAAAATTGCCCCCAAAAAACGAAGAGTACTTAATTGCTTCCTCGTTCAGAGTTACAGATGGCCACATCTTGTAAATCTAGAAAGTTCGGTACCAGTGTTCTACTGAATGCTTATATTTTGGGGTCGATTAGGGACAATGCCGATGAATCGCTGCGACTAATACTTCTGGATTTGACAGTATTGTGCAGTTACAGGCCACCACATGTACTTATGATTACTTTCAGAAGACAGTTCAAAGCACACCGTCAGATGGAATGAATCTTGTATAGCCTTTTGTGCAAATGGGATCATGCTAACAGATTTACATTGAACGAGCAGGACTTTAGCTAGCATTTCAAGCTTAGATCAACAAGTAAATCTGTCGAGGGTAAATACCAATGAAGCCAATTCAGGTATTTGTAATTAGTTCGATTGGGTTTTTAAAGATGAGTGCAGTGGGGGTCTGAGAGGAAAATGTGTCATATGTAAGAGAGAGAGAAAATACTAAGGCAACCTACTAGTAACATTAGACTTTGATACGATTTGCAAACGTGAATATGATAAACTAGCAGCACAGCAATACTACAAAGAGGCAATACTACGTCCCATTTGTAATGGATAAGACGACATGAGCGTCAAATACCACCCGCACATGTTTGACGAGAACATAGGAAATACTAACGATACAGTGAGCGTCAAATCTTTTCCGTACAGTATGACTCTCAGCGTATCTACGTACACTTTGGTAGGTATAGTTAATTATTGTTGAGACGGTAATGTAAGGTAAATAGCGCGTTGTATCACCATTATAAAAATTGATGGGGAATTGTTTGAATTTAACACTGTGAAATGAACACGTATAAATGAAGATCACTTGCTCAATCCAGTCTTTTGTCTTTACGTCAGGACGTAAATACAGTATTACACCAACATGACGCAGAGATTCTTGTTTTACTAAAACTGTCGCATTAAGAACACGATACGGCTTTCAGAAAACACTACCAATAACCGAAAAAATAAAGAAATTAGCAATGACGGTGTAGGTAAATGTTTATAGTTACATTAATGGTAGGTTGTAGTACAGCAACTAAAGTGAGTCGTATAATTTGCCTTAAACACTTTTGCGTACTTCTTCAAAGGGATAAAAGGCATAAATGGCAGACTCTTCACTTCTCGTTCGTCATTAAACATATGATGATTCCAGTGAGATATGTATCATTATAAGCATACAAATGATTAAAATGGTCAAAATGTGAAAAAATGTAAAAAACGTATAGAAATAAACCAAATAGACTATACAGTGAAGGAGGGGATACGTTATTAATAAGATCAAGCCAAACACATAGGAAAAAATTAAAAAGAAGGAAAGATAACTGATTACATGCACATGGTCCTGCCTGCATGCTCTTACGCTGAAAAATTACCCACGTCAGTGAAAGAGCAACAGATGCTAATCTGAACGTGTGTCATTTTTGGCTATTTTTCCAAAAATTGAGGGTTGGCACAAGATATGGGTTTGGTTCCAATTTCAGCACTGTTTGTCCGGAAATACTGTTGTTCTGAAGCAACGTTCAGAGCAGTTACTTTAAATAAGTGCAGGCACTGATAATTCCGATTTTTTTAAAGTGGTGGCACGTGAGATACCCTGTTTTTGCTTCCCATTTGGAAACTGTTTATCTGTGGACATTATTATTTTGGAGCAGCTTTCTTATATTTGTTTGCTTGCTTTCAAATTTATAGACGTGTTCTTCCGGAGTAACGTAGAGCAAGACAACAGAATTTTAAAGCAATATGAGAACTTCAAAAATCTTTCATATTTGAGGCTTAACTTTCCTGACGCACTCAGGAGAGTTTCTTAGCCTTGCCTACATTCCATCCGCTTCACCCTGACCCGCTGCCGATGCAACGTACAATGACTGGAAGTACTCGTAATAAGATGTGGTGTTCACACGATACAAAATACTGAAATTTAGGTACCAATCGAAACAGACTCGGCTGACAGTTTTTGTGGCAAATGAAAGTGAATGTTGAAAGCATATTCGTCCGTGAAATTGAAGTAGAGTATTTATTGCGACTGAGAAAAAACTTGGTATCATTTACATAAAAACTGAAGCTACATGCCAGATTATTCGGGCAAAACACAGAACGAAGTCAGAGCATAATCTTATAACTGTATCTAGTCACTGACCACCAAACCCACGCCCAGAGGTAAACGAAAACTTCAAAGAAAAGTCATCTCGCCAAATCATTTTTAATTAAAGCTGGTTCTGCTATCGTTAAGGAGAGGATCCGATTTATACGAAGGAAGCTGGATCTTGTTTCTCAAGAACTTTATCGTCTGCACCTGAAGATGTCTGTGGAGTTACCCAGCAAATCTTGGAACTGGTTAGAGGGTACAACATGGGCCAAATCAGACTGGGTTCGTGAGGTAGCGACATCAAGACAGACTGCAAAGTTCAGCCGACTTGAGCCATCTCCACAGCAAGAAAGTATCATTCGACGCTCCGTCATTAATATGACGGGTAGAGATTTGGACGATGCTACGATGATGGTCTTAAGCATAGGACTGAATTTTGCACCCACGCCAAAAGTTTTGCCTATACCTGCTTTCATCAGTGCCGTTGAAGAAGCTGTTCGACCACCCTCTACGGATTCTGCAGATGAAATAAGACGCGAAACTTGTCGAGCTGTTATGAAGGCTCGCCCACAAAGAAGCAGTATATCTGTGGCAGAGAGGACTGCACTACGTATGCCCCGCTAAGATACCGAAACGGTGGTTCTCCCTGCTGATAAAGGTAATGCCACTGTTTTAATGTCACGTGACGACTATCATGATAAGATATACAGCTTACTGAATGATAGTATGTACCGGAAGATCAGTAAGGACCCCACCAACAAGGTGGTAAGGAAGACGGCGTCGCTTTTGAATGCCTCCCCATTTCCACCGGAATTCATACGAAGACTGAAACCAAGTGGTGCAGTGCCTCCATGGCTTTATGGACTCCCAAAGATCCATAAGAAAGACGTTCCTCTACGTCCTATCGTGAGCAATATTGGTTCTCCCAACTATGATTGTGCCAAGCACCTGGCGTCACTATTGAGGCCGCTTGTGGGAAAATGTGATCATCATATAAGGAACTCTGCAGATTTCATTGGCAAATTAAAATCTTTGAAACTGAACACCTCCGATCTATTAGTTAGCTTTGATGTAGTGTCGCTATTTACTAAGGTACCTGCCTCTGAATCTTTAGATCTCATTGGAAAAAGTTTTGATAAGGAGATTTTAGCTTTGTTTCACCATGTGATGACCTCCACATACCTTTTATTTAATACCGACTTTTTTGAACAGACTGACGGTGTTGCCATGGGTAGTCCTTTGGCACCCTTGGTGGCCAATTTATTTATGGAGGACTTCGAGGAGAAGGCCTTGGAGTCTGCTAGTTTGAAGCCTACAGTTTTTTGGAGGTACGTTGATGATACCTTTGTAGTGTGGCTCCATGGCGAGGACAAATTGCAGGACTTCTTAAACCATCTGAATTCCATCCATGGACAAATTCAGTTTACAATGGAAGTGGAAAAGGAGGTATGTCTTCTATTTCTGGATGCCTTGGTTCGTCGCAAAGAAGATGGCACTTTGGGTCATGCAGTATATCGGAAACCGACGCATACGGACCTATATTTACATGCAAATAGTTGTCACCATCCTTCGCAGACGAGTAGTGTTCTAAGAACTTTGGTACACCGAGCACACGTCATATCTGATGAAAGTAGATTAAAAGACGAACTTTTATATCTGAAGAGAGTTTTTGAGGACAACGGGTATTCTCCACAACTGATACGTAAGGCACTACAAATAAAACCTAAGGTGTCCGCAAGGAATGCAGAAGATGACGAGGAAACATTTAAATCCATGGCTTTCCTGCCGTATGTGGGAAGCCTTTCATCCAAAATAGGACGGATCCTCACTAAACATAAAGTAAAAGTGATTTTTCGTCCACCGGCGAAGACGGCTGCACTCCTGGGTTCCGTTAAAGATGACTTACTACTCCGCAAGCCTGGAGTTTACAAGATACCATGTGAATGTGGCCTTTCATATATCGGATAAACGAATCGTACAGTCCAAGAGAGGTGTACGGAACATCGCAGGTACACTCGGCTCTTACAACCCAGTAAATCGGCTGTGGCAGAGCATTGTATTGATTCTGGACACTCTATGGTATATGAAAATGTCGAAATTCTGATTTCTGTTTCATCTTTCTGGGACTCCGTAGTAAAAGAGGCCATTGAAATCCGCTTGACGAAGAATTTAATTAATAGAGCCAGCGGTTTCACATTAGATAAATCATGGAATCCGGCACTTTCAATATTGAACTTACAAAGACGTCGCTACAGTTCAGCTCCCAGTAATACATCGACCTCCCAGCATGGATCAAATGCTCAGCCACAGACGTAACTCATGCACATTGTACGTGTTTGCTGCCGATCAACATAACTGGCGCCTAGTTTATCTGTGGCCGCTTGCGCAGTGGCGCGGTCCGCGAGTTTAAAAGGATGGAGCGAGCGCTGGAGCGTCAGTCGTACGGCTCTCTCTGAAGATGGCTGAAAGGTATACAGCCGAAATATTAGAAGAAGAAGCAGAATTCAAGCGGCTGCATTCCCGAAACTTAATGGAGCAGTCTTTGCGCCGCGAAAACTTGAAGATTCACAAATCATTAATTATTAATTATTTATCCTTCTAAATACCTACATAAATAATATTACGATGCTACTATATCCGTACTTACTTTATGTGCTTATATGTGCATATCCGTGTGTGGAATCAAGACATATGCCATAGCCAAGAGAAGAAGTGGGGCTACCCACGTTTAGGTTGTTGTTCTGGTCTTCAGTGCAAAGACTGGTTTGATGTAACTCTTCATGCTACTCCACCCTGCACAATCCTCTTGATCTCCGAGTAATTGCTTTTTCCTTCTATTTTCTGAATCAGCTTACTGTATTTAAATCTTCGTCTCCCTTTAATACTTTCAGAATGGGCTTCCTGACATCTCCCGATTGTTTATCCCAAGAGGGTGCCATCAACATTTAACCATACAGTAGAGCGGCGAGCCCTCAGGAAATTACAGCTGTAATTATCCCTCGATTTCCGCCGTTTGCAGTACCAGCACATCAAAGTCGTTTTGGATGGTCTTAAAAGGCCAGATCAGTCAGTCATCGAGACTGTGGCCAATGCAGCTACAGAAAATGCTGGTGCCCCTCTTGGGGAACCATTACACCTGTGGTACGGCTATGTATCACTGATGCACTCACGTCATCCCATCAGCAGCAAGGTTTATGGTTCATTGGGGGGGGGGGGGGGGATTGTTGGGAGGGGGTGCGGACGTGTTGGTTAGCTGAAAGTATTTGTGTAGTAATAAATATTTTGGGGATACAGTAGCACGTTTGTTGATGGCATTTCGTCATTGTTGATTGACAGTTATCTGTACAGAGAAATATTAAAGTGTGCTTCAATGGTACTAGAGCGAGTGTTCTTGTATTAATATTTTAATCCATGTTATGTGTTCCGACAGTGTATTAATGTTTCTGCTTTAATACATACCAATTAGTTCTGCCTCCTACGTAAGAAATTCCGTATTTGTCGTTTTGAGTTTGTGGTTGATTCAGAATATGATTAGTGAGGGCTGTGGAGTGTGAACCAAGTAAAGGGTGAAATGATGTCCTATAACTTGACACGTAAATTTGATGACATAGTATCCTCCCACGGTTTAGCCAACGGCAGTTATCGATAAGCACTTGTTACGTACGACAAACGACATTTTAATCCCGCATTCCGGCTGAAAGTAACATTCTTCGACAACTTGCAGACACTGACTGAATCATAAGCAACAAACACAAGTGAAAGTGGTAACACTAGCAAAATTCGCAAGCAGCTTATGAACCAGTGAGTGTTGAACCGAGTTGACGAGAGACGCGAAGTTGGAAAAAATGAATTTGATGAACGGGCGCTGCAGAAGTTAAAATCCACGCCCTAGCTCACGGAGGATCAACGAAATTTGCAATATGCAGCTGTCTCCGCAGAACTGATCGAAGACCCCTTGTTGTGAGACGAGTGGGAGATGTGAACCGGAGACTTTGAAGATTGTGTGACAAGCTGGACGGAGCTGGGGCTTCATAGATTAGCGCTGTGCGACCTCGCTAAATGGGTCAGTGGTGCACTAAAAACCGAGATCAGATGTATCTAGCTGATGGTGTTTAGGATACTCATGAGGCTTTTTTAGCCTAGGCGACATTCCATCAACTTCACCCTTATCAGTTGCCGAAGCATTCACTACATCGTACAAGGATGGGCAGAATTCATGAAAAAGTGTTGAGTTCACACGATACACGCTACAGAAATGTAGGTAAAAATAGAAATTGACAGCGGTGATAATTTATGTTGTAAATGTAAGTGTAAAACGAAAGCATAAGCGTGTGGTAGGTTTAAGTAGTGTATTTATCGCAAGAGCCAACAAACTCAGATCTCACTGAGATACAAATTGAAGCGGCATGCCCAAATATTTAGGCAAGACTCGGTATCATTATCGGCAAAGCCTTATAACTGGGTATATTTACTGCCCACCTGACACACGCCCAGATGTAACCGAAAATTGTAAAGCCAAACTCATCTCGCTAAAGTCTATGTTACCCATTCATACTGCCCTGTTTGGAGAAGATTTTAATCATAGCTGTATCGATAGGAATAATTAAACATTTATAAGTGTTGGTCATGGTAAGGCACATTGCTGAACATTGCTAAAGGTCTTTTCTAATAGTACCTAGTTAGTTCGGATACCCACTCGTGATGGAGATTTATTCGATCTAACGGAAATAACCTGACTAGACCTGTATGAGGATATTTATACTCAGAGTCGTATCACTGACCTTGAGGCGGTTGTATAAGTGAGAGCCAGTGGGAACACGTTATACCAAGGCCTGCTCCTCTACGTCAGAAGCAAATCGATGGCCACGAATGTCTTACTTCAGTACTTCAAAAACACGGAAATCAAGTTGGGAGAGATCGGGATCAAATGGCGAATGTGTAAGGGCTTCTAGCGGAACATCTGCAGCATATTCAGAACAAGCTTAACAATATGAAGATGAGCATAACGTTGGGATGGTTATTTCGAGTACACTGATCAAGTTTCTTGGTAAGACATTACACATACTCATTACAGCCCTAAACTCCGACCTTCCGAATTTTATATTTTCTGGGCTCTGAAAGAAGATGTTCGTGGCCGAAGATGTGCCCGAGACGTACATATACACACGTAGATAGGATCGCGATTCCTTAGGTACATCTGCACAAATTTTTGTTACGAGTCAAGTGATAACTGAGAAAGGTAATAAAAGCACGAGAGTGGCAGTTTAAGGACGGGCAAATGGACGTGTCTTTGTATCAGTGAAGAAATGATAATTTTACAGAAATGAGGTAGTATTCAGTGTAGTATATAAATGGAAAGTGTAACGTGGAGAAGAAAACTACAGGACGGTGACCATGGAAGCACTGCGCCTGCCGAGACGGGTGAACCAAAGAAGTTTCCAGCTAATTATTGTAGCAGCATCGTTGCAGTGAAACAGCAAATATTCGGGGAAGACACAATTTCTTCGAAGTTATCGGAAGCAAATATAACACATAAATAGAAAGCAGACGTAAGAGATACGTTTCAGCACTGAAGATGCAGCAGAACATCGGCTCCATAATTCTTTGTTTCTTGCGTCGAAGTTTCCGGACATCTAAAGTACGAGGAGGGACGAATCGATCCCACAAAACGGGTATGCACACTGCAGCAACCGGAAAAGAGTACCGAAAAGATATACTCGTTATTTTAACGAAGGAAGCGTTAGGTCGACTAGACTACAATTCTTATCAGCGATCTTTACAGCTCAAGACGGTGCACAACAGCAACAGTATGAATTAATGGCATTTCTCTGAATTAATTTTCTCGTTTTCGATGCCAACTGTCTTCAGCTTATCGTCCTCCCGTGGACATCTGATTTACTATGGTACCTGCGTTATTCCGCTGCTGCACCTGATTCTCTTCGACACATCAGTGGCTAATTACTTTCGAGCCAAACATTCTTCACGTAGAGCTAAATAACAAAGAAGAATAATGAAACTGAATAAATCATTTCAGAACAATAACAATAAACTGAAATATATTCGATTTTTCACTCTGACGCTTGATATTCTCGCTGTCAGATGCTTTATCTCACTACTTAAATTAAGCAGTGAAATCGTGCTTACCTGAGAGCAAAATGTAAAATGAATCTTTACTGTTTCTTTCCGCTGGCATAAGTAATTTGGAACTTTAAATATGATGTCATAAAATTCGTATATTTAATCACTTCACATCAAATTGTATTATCAAAAGTGAACTTAACTAACATGGTTCCACTTTCTGCAGTCTCAAATTTTCGATAAATTTTTCATGTCGCAACTGTCGTTCTGATCGTAATTTGAAATTATATTGCTCTATGTTTTTCAATAATTCGTATTAATTTATCAATTCTTAACTTTCCTTATGGAAAATGAAGCGAATAATGTTGACGCAGAGTACTTCAGTCGTCGAAACAGATAGGTTACTTATCTATCTAAATAACAACCTAAGTACTAATACGATTCTGTATCTGTACCTGCTTTCTATGATTATGTGTATAAATTGTTGCGTTATCAAGTCACATGCCATAGTCAAGAGCAGCAGGAAAGTTAGCCACGTCTAGGTAAGGCCAAACTGTTTGTTTGCTAACGAATTGTTCTGGAGAAACACTAGCGTGGTTGTTGGAGGCATTTTATTAGAGTCCATTGACAGTGTCCTATATCCAGTGATATTAAAGTGTGCTTCAGAAGTACTACAGCCAGTGTTCCAGTAATACCTTACAATTGTAAGGTATTAAGATAAGAACCATTTTTGTTGTGTTGAGTACTGTCTGTTCTCAGTGGTGTTGACGTTCATTGTTCACGTCTTGTCGGTTTACCCGTGACTTCAGTTCTCTGAACATGATTCTGCTTTCGTACATAGTAATTACTGCTGCCTCCTACGTAAACAATTCCATTATTTGTCGTTTTGAGTTTGTGATGGAATTAGAAAAAGGATTCGTGAATGTGAGGTGTGAACCAAGTGCACTGTCAAATGTAGTCCTACTATTTCACACGGCAACTTAGTGACGTATTATTCTCCAAAGGTGAAGCCAACGACACTAATCGACAAGCACTTTTCATGTACGACGAACGACCTTTTATTACCGCATTCCATTTGAAAGTAAAGTTCAGCAGGTTCATCCAGCGACTTGCATGCAGACACCCATTTATAGGCAACAAACACAAGTACTGCAGATCTCTTCTCCATGTTACTAAATATAATTATTTACTTCATAGAATATTATCTCATTTCTGCAAATAACCACTTTGTTCCCTAACGAACTGACACGTCCATCTGCCATCTTTCAATTGCCATTGCACTGCCTCAACTGCCATTCTCATTTTCCACTTGCCTTGTAATAAAAATTTGTGCAGATTTGCCTAACTAATCACGACTTCACCCAGGACTGCATCCATACGTCAGGAGCAAAACTACGGCCACGCATATCTTCCTTCAGGGGTCCAAAAATATGTAAATCGGGTGGGGAGATTTCGGGTCTTTATGGAGGATGTGTAAGGGTTTAGAAAGAACTTCTTCGGTTTAGTCTAAAGAACTTTCGCAACTAATTGCCCGTTCGCATAGTGCTAAGCTATTTTTAATACTCTGCAGAAGCTTTGCTCGAAGTCCTTACACACTCTCCATACGATCCAGATCCCTCCCTGTGTGATTTCCATGTTTTTGGAGGACTGAAGAAAGAATTTTGTGGGACTGATTTGCTTTTCACAGCCGGCCGCGGTGGTCTAGCGGTTATAGGCACTCAGTCCGGAACCGCGGGACTGCTACGGTCGCGGGTACGAATCCTGCCTCGGGCATGGATGTGTGTGATGTCCTTAGGTTAGTTAGGTTTAATTAGTTCTAAGTTCTAGGCGACTGATTACCTCAGAAGTTAAGTCGCATAGTGCTCAGAGCCATGAACCATTTTTTTGCTTTTCACAATGAGGAGTACGCCTTTCTACACTAATGATACTATAGATACCCCAATCATATTTCCATAATGGCGTTGACAGTCTCATCTCACAGCAGGATACATGTTTTAACAGTTATAGTAAAAACTCTTGAAATAAAAAAGAGATTACAAACAGTTTCCTCGGCAATCTCTCTGACAACCGCCTCAAAGTCACTGATACCATTTTGAGTACGAACATCCTCAGTCAGTATATTGATTTACTGCCATTACATCCAATATATCTTCCTCACGAGTAGGCTTCCGAACTATCTACAAAATGGTTCAAATGGCTCTGAGCACTATGGGACTTAACTGCTGAGGTCATCAGTCCCCTAGAACTTAGAACTACTTAAACCTAACTAACCTAAAAGCGATCACTCACATCCACGTCCAAGGCACGATTCGAACCTACGACCGAAGCGGTCGCGCGGTTCCAGACTGTAGCGCCTAGAACTGCTCGGCCACCCCGGCCTGCAACTATCTATACTGTGTACCTTCTAGGAAATGTGTTTAACAATTTTGAGCGTGGTGTCTTACCGTGACCAACTCTCACAAATGTTTAATAATTCCTATCCATATCTTTACGATTAAAATCTTCTATAATCAAGACAGTGAGAATGAGGAACATGCATTCTTAATAGATTCTTAATATTTCCATCGCGAGTGGTCTTCCAAACTATCTAAAGTAGGTGCTTTTGAAAACGGCATTTAGCAATGTTTAGTGACGTGTCATCCCACGGCCAACACATACAAGTGTTCACTTATTAACATCGATATCAATACGTTTAAAACTTCAGTGGTAGCAATTTGAATGGGCACCACACATTTTAGCAAGATGAGCTTTTATTTAAAGATTTCGGTTAAAGCTGGGCGTGAGACCGACGGTTAACAGATGGATCCAGGTATAAGATTACGGCCACACTTGATTATGAGTCTTTCCCATGTAATCTGGCCTGCAGTTTCAATTTCTATCTCAGCTGATCCGAGTCTGTCGTCTTTTGCGATAAGTGCACTTCTTCTATTTCCTACACACATATTCTTTCGATATTCACTTCCATTTACCACGAAAATTAACTGCCGTGATTTCGGGTTTAGCTAAGATTCTCTGCATTGTACTGTGTGAACTCCACATCTTTTTGGGAGCGCTTCCAGTCACTGTACGCTTTTGTGAATACCTCGGCAGCTGATCAGGGTGAAATGGGTATGAAGTCGCCTAGGCTAAAAAACCTTGTGAGTATTGTACGCACCATCAGCTATATGACTCTGATCTCGGTTTGTAGGACGCAACTGACCAGTTTACGGAGGCCCTACAGTTTTGGAACCTACATCGCCAATCTAGGAACTCCCATCCCTGTCCAGCTTTTCACACAATCTTCGAAGGCTCTTGTTGACGCCGCCTACTCCATTCAGAACAGGGGGATGAGATCAGTTCTGTGGAGAATGTTGCACACTGTAAGCTTCGTTGAAATTCCATAAACAAGGGCGTGGATTAAGACTGAAGTGTTGGCAGAAGTGCCAACACCTTGTAGTTAGAGGAGGCCGAAATGCACGCGATAAGCTCACGCAGACTGGCGTGAGGTCTGGAACATTACAGGGTTATTAATATAGCAAATAAAGTACATCGTTGAAGAAATACTTAACTTTATTCCATAATTGGAGAACATAGGTCTTGATTATACATAAGTGCAATCCCGTAATGTCGCCTTGCTAAGTCGTAGCAACAGACGTAGCTGAAGGCTTGCTAACTATCGTCTCGGCAAATGATAGCGTATTTGTCAGTGAACCATTGCTCGCTAAGTCGGCTATACAAATGGGACGAGTGCTAGTACGTCTCTCTAGACCTGCCGTGTGGCGGCGCTCGGTCTGCCATCACTGACAGTGCCGAAACGCGGGTCCGTCGTATACTAGCGGACCGCGGCCGATTTAAAAGCTACCACCTAGCAAGTGTGGTGTCTGGCCGTGACACCACATTCCTCCCCCGGAAATCGGCGAACGGTTGTGTTATAAGGCTTCCGCCCGCCGTGGGGAGGACCCCATGTTGACGTATGCGACGAGGTGGGGAGCCTAACAACAGGCGAGGCTGTGCCACCCGCACCCGGCCATTCGGTCCGAGGGGAGCTAGGAAACGCCTTAAAACCTAGTCCAGGGTGGACGCCAACATGCGGTATATGCGCCCGTAGAGAGTCAGGAGGGGCCGAAGGGTTGACCTCCATCGGGTCGGAGCACCCGTCTGGCGAAGACGACAGATGGTCCGGAGCGGGCAAGAGTTCAATGGCGGAGGACAACTGGTCACGGGAAGCGATCGGCGGCGCGTGACCCAGGGAGGCGCCCGGCGGTTGCAGCGACGCGTCCACTGCGGGCTCCGCCGGCGGGAGAACAGGCGGCGGCGGCGACGGCGGCGGCGCATCGCCATGGGGCAAAATGGAAGGCAGCGTCGGTAACACCTGGGGATCAGGCGAGCCAGTAGATGGGTCCCCAGGGCGCTGACCGGACGGCACCGTTGCTGAAAGCAGAGGGGAGCGGCAGAACCCAGGCGACGACAGAGACGCAGCTGATTGAGATGCCGACGCACCTCACCAGAGGCCCCCAAAACCAGATACATTGCGCGGCCGAGGCAGCGAAGAATGCGCCCTACGAGCCAACACCGTGAACCTCGAAAGTTGCGATAGTATACAACGTCGCCTGGAGCAAAATCAGGTGGCTGCCGCTGCACAGGAACCTTATGCGGCGGATGTAGCAAAGACATCAAAGTTCGATAAGGACGACCATGGAGCAGCTCAGCCGGCGAGCGACCATCTCGAGGCTGAGAGCGATACGAGGACAAAAAGAGCAATAATGCGTCCTCCCGAGAATGCGACTCTTTCAACTTCAACATTTGTGACTTGAAAGTCCGGACCAAACGTTCAGCGGCACCGTTTGACGGCGGCGAAAACGGCGCGGACGTCAGATGTTGAATACCATTGGCCTTGCAGAATGACTGAAATTCGGCGGACATGAATTGTTGGCGATTGTCGGAAACAATAGTCTGTGGAAGACCTTCAATGCAAATGATAGCGGATAACGCTTTGATGGTGGCAGAAGACGTCGTGGAAGACATCCTGACAACAAAAGGAAAATTACTGAAACAATCGACCACAACCAATCATCGAGCATTCCAGAAGGGACCAGCAAAATCGATGTGTAAGCGTTGCCAAGGGGAAGTGGCTTTCGGCCATGCAAAGAATTTCCGCGGTGGTGCGGATTGTTGTTCGGCACACGCCATTGAAGAAGAGCACATATTCGTAATCGCAGCATCGATTCCGAAACAAGTACAGTGCTGACGAGCAAGTTGTTTCGTGCAACGTGAACTGTTTCTGGGACAGAAGCACTTGCGACTTGACGGGATTTCCGTCGATGTCGACGCACACTTTTTGTGGGACGAACACAGTCACTGTTAGAGAGAGAAGCACGAGACAGTCGCTCTTGTCGTCAGCAGGACAATAAACTTTTTGTAAATTTGGACTTTGACGGAAACGTGATACCATTCCTGCTCGATACCAGAGCTGCAGTTTCTCTGATCAATCACGACACGTACAATCAACTGGGCAAACGTCCGTTGCGTGCTGCCAATGTTAAGCTCACTAGTTATTCAGGACAGCATATCCCTGTGTTAGGACAGTGCAGCCTTCTTGCAACATACAAGAGACGAACAAAACTTGTGTCATTTTACATACTTCGTTCTTCTTCTGCAGAGAACTTGTTTGGTTTAGATTTATTTCAGTTGTTTAAATAAAGGACGAGACGATAGTTGGATTAGCCTTCAGCTACGTCTGTTGCTACGACCTAGCAAGGCGCCATTACGGGATTGCACTTATGTATAATCAAGACCTATGTTCTCCAATTATGGAATAAAGTTAAGTATTACTTCAACGACGTACTTTATTTGCTATATTAATAACCTTGTAATGCTCCAGACCTCACGCCAGTCTGCGTGAGCTTATCGCGTGCATTTCGGCCTCCTCTAACTACAAGGTGTTGGCACTTCTGCCAACACTTCAAAGACTTCTGCAGCTATTGTAATATTCATGATTCTTTTTCAATTTCATCTTTTACTCGGCACAACACTCACTACTCCATAAACGACGTGTGCGCTCTGCGCGGTAATCCGCTGTCTCTTGTGTCTGTTGCTTATGATTCCATCAGTGTTGGTCGCTTTATGAACCTGCTGAACATTAATGTGAGGTGGAATCTGCGATTAAAATGACGTTCGTTGCACATGACATGCGCTTGTCGATAACAACCGTTAGCTAAACTGTAGTAGCATACTATACCACTAAATTCCCGTGTGAAGTAATTGGACTTCATATCACAGTTCACTTCGTGCACACTCCACACCAAACACGAATCATATTCTGATTCCATCACAAACTCAAAAGAAGAATACGGAATGGCTTATGTAGGAATCAGCAGTAACTGCTTTGTACGAAGGCATGAACATATTCAGAGGAATAAACTCAGATGATTATCCGAAAAGGTGTGAGCAATGAATGTCAGCACCACTGCGTACAGACCGTTCTCGATACAACAGTGGTGCATAATTTAAAACTTAATAATGTACCATTCTGTTGAAATACATAACACTGATGAAATCATTAAAACCGGATTACTCGCTGTAGTACTACTGAAGCACACTTTAATATCACCAAATAGAGGTCACCTTCAGTGAAAGTTCACGGAATGCAACCACCAAACCAGCTACAATTTCACGAAAATAACTCAGTATTACACTAATACTTTCGCCTAACCTAAACGTGGCTAGCCTCCCTTCTACTCTTATGACATATGACTTGATTCGACACACGCATGTATACACACAATCACATAAAGTAGTTACAGATGTAGAATCGTATTAGTATTTATGTGACCATCTAGATAGATAAATTAATTACCTCTCTCGACGAATGAAGTGCATTGTATCACCACAGTTTGATTCATTTTCCATAACATAACTAAGAAATGATCAATTAATTCGAATTACCGAAAAATAACAAGCAATCTGATTTTAAATGACGATCATAATTAAACCTCCGACATGAAATATTTATCGAGAGTTTATGGCCGCAGAGTATTGAATCAGGGTAGTTAGTATCACTTTTGATAATGGAATTTGATGTGAAGTGATGAAATGAACGAATTTTGCAAAACAAACTTAAATTTCCAAATTGATTGTGGCAGTTGATGGTAATAGTAACGATTTCATTTTACATTTTTCTTTCAGGGCAGTATCATTCCACTGCTTGACTTAACTAGTATAATAAAGCATTCGCCTGCGACAAAATTATGCATACTTATGGGAATCGAATCTATTCCCATTTATTGTTTTTGTTCTCAAATAACTTACTCACTTTCATTATTCGCCAGTGTCATTTATCTCTAAGTGAAGTCAGCTAAATAATGTTTCCTCGAATGTAAATAGCTACTGATGCGCAGAAGTAATGGCTTCCAGTAGGGAAATGCAGTTGCTCCCACACCTTAGATGTATCTTCTGTAGCAGCTGAATATCTTAGGAGGCATAATAAATCAGGTGTCCTCGGGAGGTCGACAAGTTAGCGATGGTCCGCATCTAAATCGGGTAAATTAATTCACAAAATAGGCTTTTGGGGAAGTTGCGTGCTTGTGGATTATCGTGTCAGTAACTTTGTAACTAAAAGTCTAAGAAGCCGAACGTGCTTAGGTTATTGGACGGGTCACAGGTGGCGGATGCTGAACGTTCCATCAGATATGGCGGATACCTGCGCAAACTGAATAAGCAGTCCCGGACCAAAACAAAACAAATTCAAATTCACTTTGCATCTGCCTTGTAGCAAGCGGAAAAGTGGTCAGCGTAACAACTACGTTTTTTGCAACGCTTTACATACAAACACATCTGCAATCAAGTGTACTTCATAAATTGCGTGATACATCAAAAGAACACAAGATTAAAATTTTGTCATTTCACGAGTAATGGACTATAACTTCATGAATTTCGGCAGTTATTGTCTTTTTAAAGGTAAAACTGATAAAAGAATACTTAATAATAGACCACACACGGGAGTGGATTCTAATGTCTCCAAATATATTTTAAATTTAAGAACAAAGGTAAAACCCATTAATAATAGACGTACAACAAATTCTATTAAATGCATAAATAAAGCATACACACAAATTAATGCCCATATGCCAGTCAATGATGATAACAGTACAAAAATTGAAGTTAATGAAGCTTGATAACAGTTAGAAAACATCACCTCGAACATTCCTTCAAACCTTCATGAAGTTTGATAACCGTTAGAAAGCATCCCCATGAATATTCCCTCTAACCAAGTTAAAATGTTAATGGGTGATTTTAATGTTCAATTAAGTAAAGAGAAAAAAATACAAGAACAAAATGGATGGAATTTCTTGCGCATAAATGGACAAACCAAACTGGCCAGAGACTTGTTGAAACGTACAAAGACTATAATTTTAAAACATGACAACACATTTACGTAAGAACCCTTCTAAACAAATAACTTGGCGTGCACCCATTACATTTATTGGGAAATTTCATATCGATCATGTAGCATTTTCGTACCCTAACCACAAAGTAATTTTAAATCGCGCGAGTTAGGAAAGGAACTAATATTGATTCGGACCATTATTTCACGCGAATCAAAGTAAAACTTCAACCTAAAAATTCCTTCCAAGGAAACACTATCCCTAAATTTAAAGCTGCTAAAGTAACCCCAGCTCTAACAAGTGACGGAAACAATCTAACAATTGGCAAAGCCTAAAAGAAAAGTTCATCAAACAGCAAAAAATTCAATTCCGCTTCGAAATATACAAAAACTCCCTTGGTGGAATACGGATTGTGAAACAACAGTTACGTCTGGGCGTGAGGCATTCAGAAATTAGAATAGTAACAAAACTAAAAATACGTTAAACACCTTTCTAACTGCAACAAAAGAAATATCTTAATTAATCCGACAGAATGAAAGAAACTACGAAAATGGTCTAACTTTTAGAAAAATGAAAGAGTCTTCCAAAAGAACACTAAAACAAACTTTAATAAAACATTCAAACAAAAATAAACTGTTACCTACGTCAAAGTCTTTGCTTCAAAAATAAAAATGGCAGTTTGATTTTCAACAAGCAGGATAATTGCATAAAAAAGGGAATAGAACTTATGTTAATAATTATTGAAGAATCTCTCTTCTTCCGGTTACATGCAAAATTCTCTCGCAGTGTTTAGGTGATCGAGCCCAAGAAACGTTACGATCTAAAATTGGTAAATACCAAGCAGGCTTTACACAAAACAGATCCTGTCCGGAACAAATTTTTCATTAAAACTAATCCTTATTCACCAAATTATTTCTACTATCAATACTGTGTGTACATGCGTTGATTTCAAAAAGGCCTAAGACCCAATTAGTCGTGAATCTCTTTTACAAAATTTGAAGGAACATGGGGTAGATAATAAAACTCGAACAGTGATCAAGTAAACGTTAAACCGACACTAGATCTAAAGTTTAATTCGTGGGAGAAAAAGACTAGCGTAGGACAGAGAGTGTTGGAAAAGGTAATTACAGAATGGCGAGAGCAAAAGACTAGTCAAAATACAGATCATACAATCAGTTTAGGTAGTAGTAATACTTGCAAGATTGCTTCGCCTTTGCTGATGATATGGACATTTTAAAACTAGGGATATTACCACAGCCCAAAACAAATTGAAATTCATAGAGAAGTTGCGAAAAAAAACCATTCGAAAAACGGTATATATGAAATGCCACAAACAAGCACCAAAGTTTTTAAACACGAAATATGGAAAAGTTAAAAGGGTCTCTCAGTTTAAAACATTTGGGGAAATTAAAAATGACACTGCATTCAGCTTAACACAAAATATTTATAATAAAATGTCACTTTCTAAATTCAGTTCACTTAGGTATTACAGCACTGTAATCAGACCTCAATGTCTTTATTGAGCATAAACTTTAATTTTAAATAGAAAGATAGATATTGAAGAAATTCAAAAGAAAGAATGAGAGATTATTAGGAAAATATGAGGCCCCCAACATTACTGATGGAGAAACTTATAGGCTGACAAGGAAATAGAAGCATACAGAGACATACATGGTGACATGAGAAAAGGAAGACTTATATTTTTTGGGCACATGAAAAGAGTGGCACCCACTAGGTGGACAAAATAAATAGCAAAATTCTACGAAAACAGGAGTAAGGCAAAAACTGAGCCAATTAAATGCATCGCTGTGGTTAAGGAGTATCTTAAAGTAGCCGGTATAACTCAGGCGGACGTTGTGGATAGAAAACATTCAGACAAACGATATTTGATTAGAATATTGATCAGAGGGAAATTAGAACACGGCCCGGTACACAGGGGTCTGATGAAAGAAAGACTTCATTCTGAAAGGATTAAACTAACTTGAACACAAAGGAAGTCAGCCATGAAATGCGACATACATTGATTGCATCTCGCATGACCCTATTGGGCCCACACGTGAATATTACTAATAACATTATGTGACCTAGGAACTACAATTACGAACAATTTCAATTGAGAAGAACACACAGAAAATGTTGTGGCTAAGGCAATCCAATGACTGCGTTTTATTGGCAGAACACTTAGAAAATTTAACGGAACTACTATAGATACTGCCCACACTACGGTTGGCCGTCCGCTTTTGGGGTTCTGCTGCGTGGTGTGGGATCCTTAGGAGATAGGATCAATGGAGTGCATCGAGAAAGTTTAAACAACAGAAGCGTGTTTTGCATTATCGAGAAATAGGGGAGAGAGTGTCATAGAGATGATACAGGATATCGAATTGACACCATTAAAACAAAGACGTTTTTCGTTAAAAGGGAATACTATCACGAAATTTCAATCTACAACTTCCTCCCCCAGTGTGAAGATATTGTTTTGACGCCGACCAACATAGGGAGAAACGGTCAACATAATAAAATTAGGGAAATCAGAACTAAGTACTCGTTTTTCCCGCGCGCTGTACGGGAGTGGAATAATAGAGAATTATTGTGAAGGATCTTCGATGAACCGTCTTCCAGGCACATAAGTGTGATTTGCAGAGTATCCATAAAGATGCAGATCTAGAAAAATAATATTGGCTCACACTTTAGCTCTTGTGCATCGGCTTGCTTTGTAAAGTTCGCTAAAAGAATTGTACTCCAGTCAACCGCCGGGTTACATTGTTAATATAAGGTCTTTATCTGTTTCGTACACAGTTGTTGTTGGTACGGCGTATATTCTTGTTTTGTGATGAAGATTGGCCCCTTGTCACACTGTCGACTTCTGTAACCTTCGAAGCAGGACACAGAACATCATCGGGATGATGATCTGCTGAATCTGCAGTTCTTGAATCTTGTCTCTTACACAAAATAATTCAGTACTACATAAATACATTCCCCTAACCCGCACTCGTCTAGCCTCCCTTCTGCTTCTGTCTATGACATATGACTTGATTCTACAGACGCATATACACACATAATCACACAAAGCAGATACAAATACAGAATCGTGGTAGTAAACATGTAACTACAATGGTATCAAAAATTAAAGTAACAAACCGCTATTTGCGTCTAGTTCAGGATATAATCAAACAAACTGGCAACTGATGTCCGTATAATCGTATTCTGCTCGGAAGTTTGGATTTCGGTCAACGGAAAACCACGCCAGCGAAAATTCCAGGGCACCTATCAAGTGAGTAGTGTTTACCGGGTAGTCCTACATCCACAATTGCTGTATACACGGTCACAGACGGTCCAGTGTGGAACAGAGAAGTCGCGTACCACACTCTCTACAGTGGAGGATCATAGAAAGAAGGGAAGAAGGACAGTCGCCAACTCGTGTGGCCCGATGAGTTTACGTATACCGTTCTGTTGTTTCTCGAATATGGCGATAGATTGCAGAGACCGAAGCTATATCATGAAGAACAGGGCAGAGCCGGCCATGTGTGACATCAGAAAGACAGGACCATTACTTGACTGTAAGGGCACTACGGTACAGCCTTAGTGCTGCGCAGTAACTGGCATCTGCCCTCGCAGCATCCACTGGACGTGTTGTATCGAGGCAAACGGTGTAGAGAAGGCTTCGACAGCTCTTGTTGTGGTCTCCAGTCCAGAGACTGGTTTGATTCAGCACTCCATGCTACTCTATCCTCTGCAAGCTTCTTCATCTCCCAGTACCTACTGCAACCTACATCCTGCTGAATCTGCTTAGTGTATTCATCTCTTGGTCTCCCTCTAACAATTTTTAGCCTCCACTTTGCCCTCCAGTACTAAATTGGTGATCCCTTGACGCCTCAGAACATGTCCTACCAACCGATCCCATCTTCTAGAAAAGTTGTGCCGCAAATTTCTCTTCTCCCCAATTCTCTTCAATACCTCATTAGTTATGTGATCTACCCATCTAATCTTCAGCATTCTTCTGTAGCACCACATTTCGAGAGCTTCTATTGTCTTCTTGTCCTAACTATTTATCGACCATGTTTCACTTCCATACATGTCTACACGCCGTACAAATACTTTTAGAAAGGACTTCCTGACACTTAAATCTATACCCGATGTTCACAAATTTCTCTTCCTCAGAAACGCTTTCCTTGCCATTGCCAGTCTAAATTTTATATCCTCTCTACTTCGACCATCATTAGTTATTTTGCTCCCCAAATAGCAAAACTCATTTATTACTTTAAGTTTCCCGGTTCCTAATCTAATTCCCTCGGCATCACACGAGTTAACTCGACTACATTCCATTATATTCGTTTTGCTTTTGTTGATGTTCATCTTATATCCTCCTTTGAAGACACTGTACATTCCGTTCAACTGCTCTTCCAGATCTTTTGCTGTCTCTGACCGAATTACAATGTCATCGGCGAACGTCAAAGTTTTTATTTCTCCTCCAGGGATTTTAATTCCTACTCCGAATTTTTCTTTTGTTTCCTTTACTGCTTGCTCAATATACAGATTGAATAATATCGGGGAGAGGCTACAACCCTGTTTCACTCCCGTCCCAACCACTGCTTCCCTCTGATGTCCCTCTACTCTTATAACTGCTCAAATGGTTCAAATGGCTCCGAGCTCTATGGGACTTCACATCTGAGGTCATCAGTCCCCTAGAAATTAGAACTATTTAAACCTAACTAACCTAAGGACATCACACACATCCATGCCCGAGGCAGGATTCGAACCTGCGACCGTGGCGGTCGCGCGACTTATAACTGCCACCTGGTTTCTGTACAAATTGTAAATAACCTTTCGCTCCCTGTATTTTATCGCTGCCAGCTTCAGAATTTGAAAGAGACTACTTCTGCCAACATTGTCATACCGAATCCTAACTGATCTTCCCCGAGGACGGCTTCTACCACTTTTTCCATTCGTCTGTAAATAATTCCTTTTAGTATTTTGCAGCCGTGTCCTATTAAACTGATAGTTCGGTAATTTTCACATCTGTCAACACTTGCTTTCTTTGTGATTGGAATTATTATATTCTTCCTGAAGTCTGAGGGTATTTCGCCTATCTCATACATCTTGCTCACAGATGGTAGAGTTTTGTCACGGCTGGCTCTCTCAAGCCTATCAGTAGTTCTAATGGAATGTTGTCTACTCCTGGGGCCTTGTTTCGACTTATGTCTTTCAGTGCTCTGCTAAAATCTTCACTCAGAAACGTATTTCCCATTCCATCTTCGTCTACATTCTCTCCCATTTCTATAATGTTTTCCTCAAGTTCATCGCCCTTGTATAGACTCAATCTTTCGGCTTTTCCTTCTTTGCTTAAAAATATGTTTCCATCTGAGCTCTTGATATTCATACAAGTGGTTCTCTTTTCTCCAAAGGTCTCTTTAATTTTACTGTAGGCAGTATCTATCTTACCCCTAATGATATATGCTTCTACAGCCTTACATTTGTCCTCTAGCCATGCCTGCTTAGCCATTTTGCACTTCCTGTGGATCTCTGTTTTAAGACGTTTGTATTCCTTTTTTCCTGCTTCATTTACTGCATTTTTATATTTTCTCCTTTCATCGATTAAATTCAATGTATCCTCTCTTACCCAAGGATTTCTACTAGCCCTAGTCTTTTTACCTACTTAATCCTCTGCTGCCTTCACTATTTCATCTCTCAAAGTTACTCATTCTTCTTCTACTGTATTTCTTGCCCCCATACTTGTCCATCGTTCCCTAATGCTCTCTCTGAAACTCTCTACAACCTCCGGTTCTGTCAGTTTATCCAGATCCCATCTCCTTAAATTCCCAATTTTTTGCAGTTTCTTCAGTTTTAATCTGCAGTTCATGACTAATAGATTGTGGTCGGAGTCCACACCCGCACCAGGAAATGTCTTACAATTTAAAACTTGGTTCCTAAATCTCTCTCTTACCGTTATATAATCTATCTGAACACTTCCAGTATCTCCAGGCACTAGAAAAATGTAGATTACTGGGATTAAACGCTCCAATTCATACGCAGATATTTAAAAAAAAATGTAAATGAAAAACCCCTAAACCGCCAAGCATTGTCATCGTAAATTCGAAGGCTGTATTTCCTTAGTAAGGAAGAAATAGCCTACACAACAAAATATGAACCTCTAATTCGGAAGGTAGTACTGAAAAGCAACATTAATCTTGAAAAGTGGTTAAAATTTCAGAGCGAAAGGGCCACATATCTTAGTAAGTATACTGCGTCAGAATTGTTGACTTCTTTGGGAGAGTCAAATGGATCAAATGGCTCCGAGCTCTATGGGACTTCACATCTGTGGTCATCAGTCCCCTAGAACTTAGAACTACTTAAACCTAACTAACCAAAGGACATCACACACATCCATGCCCGAGGCACGATTCGGACCTGCGGCCGTAGCAGTCGCGCGGTTCCGGACTGACTGAAGCGCCTAGAACCGCATGGCCACCGCGGTCGGCTTGGAAGAGTCTTTAGATTTTCAAGATGAAACACTTCTCCCTGACAAATATTTTTCATTAATGGCAGACGAATGTACAAATGTTTCCAACCAAAGCGAACTGTCTTTAGTAGTTCGATACGTTGCACATTTTCCGTCGTTTGAAGTGAAGGAAACGTTTTTATGTCTCGTTGAGTTGAAAAGCACTACAGCTGAATCCATATTTACAGCCACTGATACTGAACTAAAGAAAAGAAAACTTTATTGCGACAGATTATTATCTGGTTCTTTCGACGGTGCTGTTAATTTTAGTGGTTCTGTCTCAGGAGTCCGCGCTCGGTTGTCAGAGAGGAAGGGCCATAAGCTGCCATACATTCACTGTAGGGCACATGTTTTGTCAATTGCTGCTTCCAACTCTAGGAATAACCACCCCATTATAAAACGCACATGACATGTTGGTAAAGACATTTACAATCTTTTACATGGTTTTCCAAACGAGAAAATGTTTGCATGAAATTCAGTGTGCTTTAGAGCAACCTGTTTTAAAAATACCCGAAGCTGTTGACATCCGATGGTTAAGTACCTATCGCACAGTTCATGCTATTTTCCTAACCTACAAGTCCGTTATAATGGCACGTGAACATATACACAAGGACGGCGCGGATTTAACAAGTTTAGCAGCAGGAATCTTGCTAGAAATGAATTCCAATTTCATTGGAGGTTTAGTGATTTTAGACGATACGCTAAATGAAGTCTCAATCTTATGTAAAGTTTTGCAGAGACAATCACTTAATATTACACAAATCCCTCTACTTGTTTCTGGAAGTCTGGAGCATTTAAGACACATCGACTGTCTTTGTGACAGCGATGGACGTAGTGCACAATCTGAAACTCTTAATAAAATTTAAAAAAACTGCAGGAGAACGCAACAGAAGTTAAAGGTGCGCTATTCACGATCGTGGAGGAGCAGATTAAAGCTATGAAAAGCGCAAGGAAGTTTGTTAAAAGTATGGTTGATGACATTGAGCAACAGTCTGATGAAGAGGCAATATAAGTGATAGAACTAAGTGCATATTTTGAAAGTTTTAAAAAATTTCTATAGTTTATTGATAATGATTGTAAAGAACTGTGCTTGATTTTGGGACTTAAAAACGTCGACGCTGTTATTGCAGACATGCATTCTTTTAGGTACGTTATTAGTAATAAATTAGACGATACGTCTTCTGATGTTGCTTCTTTCAAACTGATAGCCGACATCGGCTGCGAAGCACTACGGACACTGCGAAGCACTACGGACAGGGGAGAGTACTATGCACTCCCGTTTCGACTTGCAGTGTGGAAAGGTCATTTAGTACAATGAACAGGGTGATGACAAAATCAAGGAATACGATGGGTCAGGAAAAGTTCAAAGCTTGTCTAAAGATTTCAACTGAAGGGGACAGCGAGCCAACAGAAAGTTTTATTGATGACGTCATCAAGAGATATTCTGTAAAAAACACTCGACGTATTAGTTTGATGTAAGTGTATTTTTGTGCAATAAAATTATTTTATTATTTAATATAATTAACTTAAGCTCAGCCCAACAGCTTAGTACTTAAGCTACATATTATTTAATTATATATTAGTTATTCATGAAAAATTGTAAATATTAATAGCTTTGCTACGTCTTTAGAAACTATCACTTAAATTTTAAGCCTATATCTTTGTGCTTCCCCCAACCCCCATACCCCTCGTCAAGCTATATATCCCCTCCGCGGAGAAGTGTCTGTATTCATCACTGCTCAGTATACTGCCTCAATTAACACTTTCTTCATCATTAAACCAATACGAACCCTGCTCGACTACAATCTGCCATTTCCAATCGTCAACTGATTTTTTCATTTATTACTTGCCTCTTAATAAAAATGTGCACACATCTGCGTAGGGAAAAACATTTGTGCCCAGACCTGGGCAGATCTACGGCCATGAATATCTTTTACATGACTCCCAAAATATGGAAATAAGAAGGGAAGAGCTATGGACTGTGTGGAGGAAGTGCAAAGGATTACCAAGGACTTCTACAAAAGTCTTAATAAACTTGGCAATAAAATGCTCGTCCACATATTGCTAAGCTTGTTTTGACTACGATGCACAAGTTTCACTAAAAGACCTTAAACGTCCTCCATACGATTCCGATCTCCCCACATGTGATTACCATGCTTTTGAAAGACTGAAGAAAACACTCGTAGCCATCGATTTGCCTCGGACGAAGACGAGCATACTTGGTACAATTATAGTACCATAGGCAACCGCAAACATTTTTCTACAATGCATTGACAGTCTTGTCTCACAACAAGATAAATGTTTTCACAGTTATGGCGATTACTCTTGAAATAATAAACAGTTTACGTTTTCCTGAAAGGTCTTCTCATCACGGGCTACTCTTATACAACCACCTTATACGCCCTGTTACCATTTAAAGTATGAACATTTTCAGATAGGTCTGATCCATTTACTGCTATTAGATCCAATATATTTCCATCAGGAATGAGCTTTCCAAATATCTAAAATAGATACTGTAAAGAAGAGGCATTCAGCAATGTTTCGGAGTTGTCTTACCATTACCAACACCTACAAATGTTTAAAAACTCCTGTCGGTAGCCGTATGATTAAAATCTTCTCCACTGATGACACTGTGCGTGGGGAACATACATTTAAGCCACATGAATTTCTCTTTAAACTTTCCGGTAACATCTGGTGGTGAGTCCGGTGGTTAATACATAGAACCTGCTATAAGAGGATGCTCGCATTTGATACTCAATATTGCCCAAATAATCTTTCATCCAGCATCAGTTTGCATCTCAACTGATGGCTCTGATCTCGGTTTGTGGTGCGCCACTGACCCTTTCACGGAGTCCCTACAGTTGTCGTACCTACACCGGTAATCTAAGAATTCCCAACCCTGCCCAGCTTATCACACAATCGTCGAAGTCCCTGTTTCACGCTGCCCAATCGTCTCAGAACAAGCAGCCCGCCATAAGTTCTCTGGAGAATGCTGCATGTTGTAAGCTTCGTCGAAAATCCGTGAAGAAGATCGTGGATTACGGCTTCTGCAGCTCTTATTCATTAAGTTGTTTTTTTTTCCGTCTCGCTTCCTACTCGGGTCCACTCTCACTGCTCCATAAACGATATATGCATTCTGCGAGTTAAACCATTATCACCTGTGTTTGTTGGTTATGACAATATAAGTGTCTGCAAACCGCTGGATGAATTGCTGATCTTTACTTTGAGGTGGAATGCGGGGTTAAAATGTCGTATGGCGTACTTGACAAGTGCTTACTGATAACACTGCCGTTGGCTAAACCGTAGTAGAATACTATGTCATCAAATTCCCTTGCGTAGTAATAGGACTTAATTACACCTCTCACTTGTTTCACATTCCACAGCAATCGGGAATCCGTCACAAACTCAGAACAACAAGTGATGAATGGGTAACGCAGGACGCAGAAGTAATTGCAATGTGAAAGCAGAAACATATTCAAAGACATCTACTCAGAGATAATCCGATAGGATGTGATCATTGAACATCAACAGCATTGAACATAGACCGTCAAGATACAACAAAGATGGTGCATATATTAAAACAGTAATAATTTAAAATGATGTCGCCATACATTGTTGTTGGGGTCTTCAGTCCAGAGACTGGCTTGATGCAGCTCTCATTAACTACACCTCCCATTTTTACTTTAACCAACATCCTTCTGGATCTGCTTAGTGTATTCATCTCTTTATCTCCTTCTACGGTTTTTACCCTCCACGCTTCCCTCCAATACTCAGTTGGTGATCCTTTGCTGCCTCAGAACGTGTCCTATCAACCGATCCCTACTTTTAGTCAGGTTGTGCCACAAATTTCTCTGCTCCCCAATTTGTTCAGTATCCCCTCATTATTTACGTGATCTACCAATCTAATCTTCAGCGTTCTTCTGTAGCACCACATTTCGAAAGCTTCTATTCTCGTTTTGTCTAAACGTTTTATCGTCCATGTTTCACTTCCATACATGGCCACACTGCGTACGAATACTTTCAGAAAAAACTTCCTGATACTTAAATCTGTATTCGATGTTAACAAATTTCTCTTCTTCAGAAAACTTTCCTAGCCAAAGCCAGTCTAAATTTTATATCCCCTCTACTTCGACCATCATCAGTTATTTTGGTCACCAAACATCAAAACTCATCTAGTATATTACATTGCAATTATAAAAATATTAATGCTTGCATCCCGGCAGTAGTACTAATGTAGCACAATTTAATATTAGTCCATAGGCTGCACCGTCAATAATCACTTATGGAATTCATCCACCAACCCGGCTAATGTTTCTCTAAAATAAAATAGTAGTACACAAATATTTACGCCTAACATATACCTGGCTAGCCTCCCTTCTGATCTTGACTATGACATATGACTTGATTCGACACACGCATATGCACACGTAATCACATAAAGCACGTACAGATCTAGAATCGTAGTAGTATTTATGTGGCTATCTAGATAGTTAAATAAATTCTCTCTTTCGACGATTAAAGTGCTATGTGTCAACAGAGTTGGCTTCATTTTCCATGAGGTAAGGTAAGAATTTATAAATTAATACTAATTATCAAAAAATAACAAGAAATCTGATTTAAAATGACGTTCATAATTAAACTGCCGACAAGAAATATTTATCTAGATTTTATGGCGGCACAGTACTGCATCAAGGTAATTAATTTTATTTTTGATAATGCAATTTGGTGTGAAGTGATAATTTAAACGAATTTTGCAAAAAACTTAAATTTCCAAATTGCTTGTTCCACATGATGGAAACAGTAGCGATTTCATTTTACATTTGCTCTCGACGAAGGAAGATTCCACTGCTTCAGTTAAATAGTATAACAAAGCATTCGACTGCGAGAAAATTATGCGTCTTAGTGAAAAATCGAATGTATTTTCATTTATTGCTTTTGTTCTGAAATAACTTATTCAGCTTCATTATTATTCATTGTCATTTTGCACTACGAGCAGTCTGCTACATAATGTTTTCTCGAATGTAAATAGCTACTGAAGTGTCGAAGATAATGGCCTCCAGCAGGGAAATGTCGTTCCTCCCTCAATTTAGCTGTATCTTCTGTAGCAGGTAAATATATTAGGATCGATAATAAATCAGATGTAATCGGGTGAACGACAAGCTGACTATGGTTCGTAAATAGATCAGAAAATCGGATACTAGTGAAATTGCGTGGTTACGGAATGTAGTCTCAGTAACTTTTTAATTAAAAGTCTAAGAAGCCGTACTTCCCTATGGTACTGGACGGGTCAGGGATGGCGGATAGTCATCGTTCCATCAGAAATGGCGGAGAGCTGCGAATACTGAATAAGCTGTCCCGGAACAAAGGAAAAAAAATTCACATCCATTTTGCATTTGTTTTGTAGCAAGCGGCAAAGTGTTTAGCGTCTGTTCACCAGTGGTAAGGCTGAAATTTATATTCTGTAACTAAGCCTTCCAGTCGTAACCCTATGAGTTCACACAATGAGTCTACTCTTTCCCACCTTATTGCAGGTACAAACACCACTGAGCATTTTGATAATCATAATTGTACACCTGGTGGTCAACCTACCGCCAGTATTACTGCCGCTGCTCGTCTATCGGATTCTGGAGGGGCCAGGTTAAAATGCAATGCGCTTCAGCAGAGGCACTCGGAGTCCTCTGAGCAACATAAAACAAAAACAAATACGTTTTTTGCAACACTTAACATACAAACACAGTGGCAATCAAGTACACCTTATAAACTGGGATATACATTAAAAGAACAGAAGATAAAAATTTTGGCACTTCAAGAAACACGACTGACGGACAATAGCTAGATAAATTTCGGTATTTTTTCTTTTTAAAAGTAAAACTGTTAAGAGTACTTAATAAGAAACAACATCTGGGAGTTGCGTTTGCAATCTCCAAAGATGTTTTAAATTCAATAACAGAAGTGAAACCCATGAATAACAGACTAATGACAATCTCTGTGAAATGGGCAAATAAAGCATCCACTTTAATTAATGCCCATATCCCAGTCAATGACGACAACCGTAAAAGACCTGAAGAAATTAATGAAGCTTGGGAACCGTTAGAAAGCATCACCTCGAATATTCCCTCAAAACATGTTAAAATTTTACTGTGGGATGTTAATGCTCAATTAGGTAAAGAGAAAATAATATAAGGAAACAATGGATCTATTACCTGCACATAAATGGGCAAACCAAATTGACCGAAGACTTGTTGAGACGCGCAAAAATTTAACCTTAACATCACGTCAACACATCTTAAAAAGAACAATTCTTAACATAAACTTTACGGGCACCCAATACATTTATTGGGGAATTTAAAATAGATCATGCACCGTTTTCATACCCTAACTACAAAGAAATCTTAAATGTCCAAATTAGAAAAGCGGCTAATATTGGTTCTAACAATTATTTAACGCGAATAAAAGTAAACCTTCAAACTATGACTCTTCATAAAAAGCTATCCCAAAAATTGATACTGCTAAAATAACACCAACTCTAACCAGCGAACTTGACAAAAAACAATCCAACAATTGGCAAATCCTAGAAGGAAAGATCATCAAAACAGCACAAAATTTAATTTCGCATCGAAGAAAAGTACTCCTGCTGGAACAAGTACCATGAAACGGCAATTAAGTCTAGACAGGAAACATTCAAGAACTGCATTAGTAACGAAATTGAAAATACGTAAAAAGTCTTTCTAAGGGTAAGAAACGAATAATTTAAATTAATCCGAACGACTAAACAAATCTACGAAAATATCCAACTTCAAGATATGGAAAAAGTCTTGCAAAAGACAATACAAGAAACTTTTATAAAACGTTCGAAATAAAACTACCCGGTTTCCAATCTCAAAGTCCTTGCTTCAGAGATGAAAATGGCAGTTTGGCTCTTAACAACCAGGAAAATTGTAAGGAACTTGCTACTTATGTTGGAAAACAATTAAACTGTCCAGAAGCAGCGAAAAAATTCCAACCACATCAAACTAATAACACCAATCGCAACTCTAAAGAACCTGACGCAATAGAAATAACTAAACAAATTTAGCTAAACAAATTAAGAGTCTTAAAAATAATAATTCATTCGGAGATGACGGTATCGCCGGCCGCGGTGCCCGAGCGTTTCTAGGCGCTTCAGTCCGGAACAACGCGACCGCTATGGGCATGGATTTGTGTGATGTCCTTAGGTTAGTTAGGTTCAAGTAGTTCTAAGTTCTAGGTGACTGATGACCTCAGATGTTAAGTCCCATAGTGCTCAGAGGCATTTGAACCATTTTTTGAAGACAGTATCATAGCAGTACTACTACAATTAGCTGGACGTACCTGTATAAAGAGAGTACTCAACTAGTAAGACATTTCTGGGAAACTAGGAAAATTTCCGGCAAGGAAATGTAATTGCTCCTGCACTTGCGATGTACATTTTTCATCAGCTGAACATCGCAGGAGAAATAGTAAATCAGATGACCACGGGAGGACGATAAGCTGACAATGGTTCGCATCGAAAACGTATAGATAAATTTAGAAAAATGCTATTAATTCAGACTGTTTCTCTTGTGCATTGTCTTGCTTTGCAAATTTCACTGATCAGATTTGTACTTCAGTCAAACTCAAGCTACCGTAGTTAAAATAACGAATTTACCTGTATCGTACAATGTCGCTGTTGGAGCATCGTATATTCTACATCTACATCTACATCATACTACGCAAGCCACCTAATGAAGTGTGGAGGAGGGTACTTTCGGTACCACTATCTGATCCCTCCATCCCTGTTCCACTAGCAAATAGTGCGGAGGCGAATGATTGTCATTAAGCCTCTGAATGGGCTGTAATTTCCCGAATTTTCTCCTCGTGCTCAATAAGCAAGATGTATGTGGGAAGAAGTAATATTTTTACCGATTCCTCCCGAAAAGTACTCTCCCGAAAGTTCAATAAGAAATCTCTCCGTGATGCACAACCCCTCTCTTGTAAGGTCTGCCAGTGGAGTTTGTTTAGAATCTCCGTAACCCTCCCTCGCCAGCTAAACGATCACGTGACGAAACGCGCAGGTCTTCATTGAACCATCTCTATATCGTCTATCAGTCCTACTTGATAGGGATCCCAGATAGATGGACAATACTTAAGAATCGGGCGAAAAAGCGACTTATAAGTCACTTGTTTCATGGATGAGTTACATTTCCTTAAGATTCTTCCCGTGAATCTGAGTGTGATATCTGTTTTTCCCAATATCTGTTTATCCCTGTATCTCTTTTATGTGGTCATTCGTCTTAAGGTCGCTCCGGATAGTTACGCCTGGTTATTTTACATCAGACGCTGTCTCCTGCAGTTTGTCATCAAAAGTCTAGTTGTAAAGTGGTGGATTTCTTTTTCTGTCTATGCGCTATATGGTACATTTATTTACGTTCAGGGTCAACTGCCGGAGCCTGCACCATTCATAAATTCTCCGCAGGTCGTTCTGCAAATCCTTACCATCTTTTGGAATTCCTGCTTTGTTATAGACAACTGCATCATGTGCGAATAGCCTTAAAGAGCATCCGACTCTCTCTACTAGATCATTTATATGTATTGTAAACAGCAACGGTACTATCACACTTCCCTGTGATACACCGGATATTACCCTTACGTCTGTCATTTTTTCCCCGTCAACAGCGACGTGTTGAGTTCTATCTGCAGGGAAGTCCTAAATACAATCGCAAGTCTGCACCGATACTCCGTAAGCTCTTTTTTTTTCATTAAACGGCAATGCGGGACGGCATCAAATGCCTTACTGAAATCAAGGAACACGGTATCAACCTGAGCGTCATTGTCCACTCACTGGGGAACACAGCAAATTGAGTACCGCAGGATCTCTGTTTGTGAAAACCATGTTGATGTTTATAGAATAGATACTCATTTTCCCTAAAACGTCATAATTATTGAGCATAAAACGTGTTCCATACTTCTACAACGGATTGACGTCAACGACATAGGTCTATAAGTGGAATGCACTGATATAAACTGTATACTGTCTACTAGCACAAAATTAAAACAGTGGCGTGACGTGGTTTCTGACGACGGGAAAATTTACACTAGGAAGCCGCCCTACACAAGGATACTCCCAGTACTGACGCGAAAACAAGGACTAGGATTAACTTAGTAACCACTAGCCTTCACAGTAAAATACACACGTATAATTCACTTCTTTACAGAAGTACGAGAAGAAAAGACTAAATTGCTTTCCTGTTTCTCAGACAGCTGCTGCTGCTGCTGGCGGCGCTGCTGCGCGTCCTCTCGGCACGGCAATGCAGACACAATGCTATATTTATAATGATAAATGTGGATTATAATGTAGCAATTGAAGTCAAACATTACATTTTTCTTAAACTCATTTGAATAAGAAACATCCTGGCAGATTAAAACTGTGTGCCCGACCGATACTCGAACTACGGAACTTTGCCTTTCGCGGGCAAGTGCTCTACCATGTGAGCTACCAAAGCACGACTCAGGCCCGGTCCTCACAGCTCTAATTCTGACAGTATCTCTTCTCCTACCTTCCAAACCTCCATTTGAATAGTTCTTCAAAAGGATAAAATACATAAGCTAGAAACGCTTCACTTTTCGTTTAACATTGAAGATATTATCATTATTCTATTCCAGTGAAATATGTATCCCTATAAACATAAAAAAGTTGAAAATGGTCAATACGTGAAAAACAGTTCTAATGTGTGTGAAATCTTATGGGACGTAACTGCTAAGGTCATCAATCCCTAAGCTGACACACTACTTAACCTGAATTATCCTAAGGACAAACACACACACCCATGCCCAAGGGAGGACTCGAACGTCCGACGGGACCAGCCGCACAGCCCAAGACTGCAGCGCCTTAGACCGCTCAATACGTGAAAAAATGTAAAAAAATATTTAAAGAAAGAAAATTAACAAAAATTTACAATGAAGGACAGGATAACTATTTCTGAACAGCAGAGATGTACATAACAGATTACAGCAAGCCAAAAAGTGAAAAGAATATGTTTAAGTATAAAAAGTAAAGGAAATATAAAAATTTCGAAAATAGGTGTATTTGAAATGAGATAAAACTGTAACAAATTAAAGAGAGAGGAGAAGATAACTGACATACTGCGCGTGGTCTTTCCTGCATGCACTTACAATCATAATTTTCCCACGTCAGTGAGAAAGAAACCAATGTCATCTTAATGGAAGCTCATGATATATCCCCCTAATTTTCATTTGCAATTTGTTTAAGAAGGCTGCCATTTTGGAATAATCGAAACGAGGATTGTTACATTCTAAAGTATTTATTCCTTTTAACTCCTACACTACAATCCCTTACTTTTGTTGCCTCCTAATTCAGTATCACTTATTTGTTGACAGTGTTGTTCAGAGCAGTTGAAGCAACAAGCGTAAAAAACCCTATTCTCTTCAAAAAAAAGAAGGCTGGAGCAAAATATGGTTTTTTCCCATTTGAACGTTATTAGTCCAGGAGTATTGTTGTTCTGAAGCAACATTCAGAGCAAGAGCAAGCATTAAAGATCCGATTTCTCAAAAAATAGAAACTGGTGGATAGCCTGTTTTTGCTTCCCATTTGTTGTTCTGGAGTAATGTTCACAGACAATAGAGCAACTCAGAAGCAGCATAAGAAATCCGCTGTCTCAAAAAGTGGGGGGCTGGCGGAAAATTTGCTTTTGCATTTAAAAACTGTTTGTCTGTGGACATCGCTGTTGTGGAGAAACATTAAGAGAAGTTGAGCAAGGCCGGCCGAAGTGGCCGTGCGGTTAAAGGCGCTGCAGTCTGGAACCGCAAGACCGCTACGGTCGCAGGTTCGAATCCTGCCTAGGGCATGGATGTTTGTGATGTCCGTAGGTTAGTTAGGTTTAACTGGACTAAGTTCTATGGGACTAATGACCTCAGCAGTTGAGTCCCATAGTGCTCAGAGCCATTTTTTTTTAACTTGAGCAACTGAGAGAAAGCATAAACAATCTGGTTTTCCGAAAAGGGGGGCTGATGGAAAATTTTGTTTTTGTATCATTGTTTTCTTGTTTTCAGATTAACAGATTTGTGCTTCTAGAGCAACGTAGATCGACCTCAGTGCAACAAAAAAATTTCCAAATTTGGGTCTGGCCTGCCTGAGGCCTCTTACGCGACACCAGAGTAACAGTGCTTGCTGGTGTTGTGGTGTCAGTGGCTGCCTGACAAGAGACTCACCTGATCTGAGTGCTGCTCCAAACAGACGGTTCCTAGTGATCGCCGGTGGCACAGCAGGTGCAACACGCGCCCGAATTTCTTCCCTCTATGTACGGTCGGCAACTGCTCCTCTAGTAATGCGTCGATTTTGACGAACGTCTATACTACTCGGATGGCCAGAACCTAGTCTACAGTTAGCAGCGAGAATGTTGCGAAGACCACTGTCGAGTTCAGCGACACTTCACCGATTCATTGCGCCCAATATGAGCATCAGTACGGCGATGCATCAGTCCATCTTCCCGCAGCCTCTCAATGCGACACTGTGCAAATGGCTGTAACTGTTCAACAGGAGTACATACTCGTTGGTAAGGGAATGTTGTACCCTATCCGGTATGTCGCAATCGCCG
Source organism: Schistocerca cancellata (assembly GCF_023864275.1). Taxonomy (NCBI): domain Eukaryota; kingdom Metazoa; phylum Arthropoda; class Insecta; order Orthoptera; family Acrididae; genus Schistocerca; species Schistocerca cancellata. Next base: position 762,781,610 of record NC_064629.1, read on the forward strand.
CTCACCTCCAAAAGTCAGCAGAGTCACTGTCTGCAGATAAAATAAAGAGGACGCACTGGCAAGCCTTCTGAACGCCATATTATCCCTGATGACTATTGCAAATGAATCTGTAACATTTTTCTCCAACAATGTATTAACGGTTATGACGATTATTTTTTTAAATGAAAAAAGTTTGCTTACCTTATTTCATTTCACTGCCATTTACACTTTGTTCTGCGCGATCTCACTTGCATACGGAGGAAAAATCCGATCTCTGCTGAAATTTTAATGAAACCAGAGATGCACCAACATACAATTTATGTACTCAGCATTTTTAGTGACATATTTTCCACTAGGGTGCCAACGATGGAAGCGCTAAATTAACTGGTTTTTCCAGCACTACGCATGTTGTCCGTTTGAGGCAGATAACCTGCTTCTGGAGGAACAGTTAATACAACCACATCACTTTCCTCAAAAAGTGACAGGAGAAATCAAAGCACTTCCTTTCTTACATTCTAGGGCAGTCACATGTTACTAAGCGAGATCGACTGATACTGTTCGATGGACCTCTGACGTGATTTCCTCGTTCACTGAACCTCATCCCGCAGTAGGTCTTTGTTTGTGGACGAAGGAACTGAGTCACTTAAAATTTTCTCGTTGCATACTTTTTTGGTTATTTCCCTATTTTTTTGCTAAATTATTTAAGTTTCAGAACTCACGGATAATGTAATTTTTGTGAACTAGTAGACAGTAAATAACATCTGAATGAACTACAAACTGTATAGTAGTATCTTGTTACAGATAGTCTTTTCCCTTAAATTAGAATTTAAATAGTTGTGACCAACTACAGTTTTATGATTTGTCATCGCTTGTTATTAACTCACAGACGTCAAAGCTGTTAGATTTATGACAAATAGATTCGTAAATCGGACGTTTAGTGCCACATGAATTCCATTAATGAAAGCAGCAGTTTCCTTTAAACACTATCTCATCGAAAATTTCGTAGAACCTTATATTTGTCCAACCCTATATTGACCACCAAATGTCCTGAGAGGCTCCAAAACGGTATAAAATACAATTTAAAGGCTAAACTGAAATACCAAACCATAAAACAGATAATAGTTGCAACTAAAAATGCAGCAGATGCTGCGAATTTAAATTCAAATACAAAAGCAGCAGTAGGTCACAAAGTAAACAAGCTTCTTGAGAAAGAAATGAAGAAAGATAAATTTAGATCCAAATATACAATAAATGATACAAAAACCTTAAAATCCATAAATAATAAATTGAAAAACTATGCGCCCATAGTCACAAACTCAGACAAAAGCAGTACATTAGTAGCCATGAAAGAAAATGAATACATAGACAAGACACATGATTTCTTCAGTGTTGTTAATATTAAACAGATTAAAAAATATAGAACAAAACAACTCCAATGTAAAATTTAAGAGCACAAAAGGACACACATTTCCTATTGACAGGAAGTGAAAAGAAATGTCTTACCTGCATGAATCCAAAGGCACCACGCCTTAGAGCACAGCAAAATGAACACAAAGAAGGTAATCCGAAACGTCCCATGGTAGGCTCTATAAATAGCCCCGCGCAAAAACTGTCACAGAAACAGAATAACATTCTGGCAAAAATTACACATACGAAACGACACATTCTATAAAAAATAGCATGATGATGGCCGAAGAACTAAATGGCAAAACCTCAAAAAAGGTGCTCAGTTCCTATCACTTAACGTTACCAACCTTTACTCAAACAAGAAGGTGTAACAGTAATCATAAAGAACCTTGTGAAACATAAGAAACTTGCATACACGGTGATCACCGAATTTATGGAATTGCTCCAGCTACCTCTAAGTTAAAACTGCCTTACCCTTAATGACGACATTTACGAGCAACCAGATGACCTATCAATGGGATCATGTATATAAGGTATCATAAGTGGCATATGCACATATCACTTGGGTCAAAAGTTGTTTAGCAGTCAGGAACCCTGTCTAAGGATAACTGAATTTTATAGGAGACATGTAGATGACACACTGATGTTAGGGAAAGAAGACGCCACGGACATAACAGTCATTCTGAACTGAATCAGTGACGTAGATGAGATAATTACATTTACTGTGGGACACGATCAAAAAAAGCATCAATTACCTGGACCTAAATATTGGAAGAAACAACGACACATGCACATTCAAAATGTACAGGAAAAATACAATAAGCGGCACTACAATCCCTGCAACCTCTTGTCACCCGGATATCCATAAACAGGCCGCATACAAATCAGTGCAACATAGCAATTAAAGCACCTCCGATCCAAGAAAACATGCAACAAGAGATAAAAATAGTGTAACAGATTGTAGTTGCTAATGAATATGATGCTTCCATGGTTGACACAGTCCCAAATAAAGTGAAGAAAGACTCAAATACAAAGCGCACCACAGAAGAAAAAGAAAATTAAGTGTGTGTCTAGCAGTCCATACACTGGCAATATATCACAAAAGATAACAAATATTCTCAAAAATCACAAATTAAAATTTTGGTTTTCTACATCAAATAAACCACAAAAATCTGTTACATAATATAAAGTGTAATCATGACAGACTCTGGAATATACAAAGTAACATGCAAGGAATGATCCATGCTTTACCTAGGATAAACAGGCAGAAATTTCCACACCAGGTACACAGAGCACATTGAAGCTTACACAAACAACAGGCACACAACATCAGCAATAGTTACACACATACATAATACAGGATACCGATTTGGAAAAATAGAGTACAATGTCAAATTACTCCACCGACTGAATAAAGGGCTTGAAACGGATCTTTTAGAGAACTGGAGATGTATACACATTACAGAAAATTCTTCAGATGCTTCTACAATATACTTAAATAAAAGTAGTAACACGTAGAAATAAATCCCATAGTAAAATACATGTAAGCAAATCCATATTGTTAACATAAATACCTTCTGTACAAAAGCATATCTCTGGAGGACCTGTAACATTATCTGTGTCAACCACATCTAAAAATGGCTTTGTAACTGTTTGTTTATGTTAGTTATTTTCCATATGTACTGTGCACTGAAAGTTGTGAGTGATGTTTAATGTTGTGTCGGCAGATTAGCCAACACAACGCACACTAATTTAGAGAGGAGGCCGAAATGCACGCGTCAACTCACGCAGGCTTGCGTTAGGTCTGAAACAGGATATGTAATGAATGCTATAAAGAAAAGGACGTAGCTTCTGGAATACTTAACCTTTATCCACATTTGTAGAATATTTCTCTTGATGATACAATAATAGACTCGCAATATACACTCCTGGAAATGGAAGAAAGAACACATTGACACCAGTGTGTCAGACCCACCATACTTGCTCCGGACACTGCGAGAGGGCTATACAAGCAATGATCACACGCACGGCACAGCGGACACACCAGGAACCGCGGTGTTGGCCGTCGAATGGCGCTAGCTGCGCAGCATTTGTGCACCACCGCCGTCAATGTCAGCCAGTTTGCCGTGGCATACGGAGCTCCATCGCAGTCTTTAACACTGGTAGCATGCCGCGACAGCGTGGACGTGAACCGTATGTGCAGTTGACGGACTTTGAGCGAGGGCGTATAGTGGGCATGCGGGAGGCCGGGTGGACGTACCGCCGAATTGCTTAACACGGGGGGCATGAGGTCTCCACAGTACATCGATGTTGTCGCCAGTGGTCGGCGGAAGGTGCACGTGCCCGTCGACCTGGGACCGGACCGCAGTGATGCACGGATGCACGCAAAGACCGTAGGATCCTACGCAGTGCCGTAGGGGACCGCACCGCCACTTCCCAGCAAATTAGGGACACTGTTGCTCCTGGGGTATCGGCGAGGACCATTCGCAACCGTCTCCATGAAGCTGGGCTACGGTCCCGCACACTGTTAGGCCGTCTTCTGCTCACGCCCCAACATCGTGCAGCCCTCCTCCAGTGGTGTCACGAACGGCGTGAATGGAGGGACGAATGGAGACGTGTCGTCTTCAGCGATGAGAGTCGCTTCTGCCTTGGTGCCAATGATGGTCGTATGCGTGTTTGGCGCCGTGCAGGTGAGCACCACAATCAGGACTGCATACAACCGAGGCACACAGGGCCAACACCCGGCATCATGGTGTGGGGAGCGATCTCCTACACTGGCCGTACACCACTGGTGATCGTCGAGGGGACACTGAATAGTGCACGGTACATCCAAACCGTCATCGAACCCATCGTTCTACCATTCCTAGACCGGCAAGGGAACTTGCTGTTCCAACAGGACAATGCACGTCCGCATGTATCCCGTGCCACCCAAGGTGTAAGTCAACTACCCTGGCCAGCAAGATCTCCGGATCTGTCCCCCATTGAGCATGTTTGGGACTGGATGAAGCGTCGTCTCACGCGGTCTGCACGTCCAGCACAAACGCTGGTCCAACTGAGGCGCCAGGTGGAAATGGCATGGCAAGCCGTTCCACAGGACTACATCCAGCATCTCTACGATCGTCTCCATGGGAGAATAGCAGCCTGCATTGCTGCGAAAGGTGGATATACACTGCACTAGTGCCGACATTGTGCATGCTCTGTTGCCTGTGTCTATGTGCCTGTGGTTCTGTCAGTGTGATCATGTGATGTATCTGACCCCAGGAATGTGTCAATAAAGTTTCCCCTTCCTGGGACAATGAATTCACGGTGTTCTTATTTCAATTTCCAGGAGTGTAAATGGAATACGGCGCCTTGCTAGGTCGTAGCAATTGTAGCTGAAGGCTATGCTAACTATCGTCTCGGCAAATGAGAGCGTAATTCTCAGTGAACCATGGCTAGCAACGTCGGCTGTACAACTGGGGCGAGTGCTAGTACGTCTCTCTAGAACTGCCGTGTGGTGGCGCTCGGTCTGCAATTACTGACAGTGGCGACACGCGGGTCCGTCGTATACTAGCGGACCGCGGCCGATTTAAAAGCTACCACCTAGCAAGTGTGGTGTCTGGCGGTGACACCATATTTAACATGTCTGAGACTCTGCACAAATTAACCATAACAAAACTTTAACAACAAATTCTTCCAAATTTCGCCACTAACTACACATAAAAAACAATAACTAACTAAAAATGCGTGTTTTTTATATATTGCAGTAAAGTCAACAAAACAAAGCAGAAACTCACACATGGAAAAAATTACGAAAAAATTGCATAGCACAAAGAAATACACACTTGATAACGGGAATCATTTCCCGAAACGCATCACAAAAAACTTGGAATAAAATAAAATCGTGACTGGTAGCAGATAGTTATTCATAAAAAAAATCCTATTGTTTCCACAGTCGCCGGCTTTCAAGAAAATCGTTTATAATGGACAGAATCAGATGTTGATGTAATTAAGTGGTGGAAACACCAAGGATTAGCCACAGCTAAACAAATACCTAGGAATCCTTGTATACCGACGGACAGGGAGCGTCGAGAATTACAGAAGGTGGCTGTACAAAACTGAATGAATTCAGCGGAAAAATCAGTAGTGGGTTCCAAGATGCTACTAGTAGTCCAGCTCTCGCGGTAGCGTTCCCGCTTCCCGAGCACGGGGTCCCGAGTTCGATTCCCGGCGGGGTCGGGGATTTTCACCTGCCTCGAGATGACTGGGTGTTTGTGTTGTCTTCATCATAATCCAGGAAAGTGGCGAAATTGGACTGAGCAAAGGTTGGGAAATTGTACGGGCGCTGATAACCACGCAGTTGAGCGCCCCATAAACCAAACATCATCATCATAGTAGTCCAGGTAGATAGATGACTTTGCGTAGGGAATTAAAATTAACGGGGTACAAAGGTCCAGCATCTCCTCATAACCTACATATTTTGTGGTCAGTGTTAAGCGTCGCTTAAGACGGCATAAAAAGGCGACACTGGGCAGTGGATGACTGAAAGCGAGTCATGTGAACTGAACGAAAGCACATGATATCTCCCACTTACTTTTCGGATACGATATGATTCAGATAGTTGCCTATTTGGAATAATCTAAACCAAGATTTTAGTTTTCCAAAGTACCTTTTCCTTTTAACTGCTACTTTAAATGCGTATGCTTAACTTTTGGTACCTCTTAGTTCAGTATCATTTATTTGCCTGGACTGTAATTCAGAGCAACTGAAGCTAATCTGAACGCGTGTCACTTTTGGTTACTTTTCCAAAAATTGAGGGCTGGCTCAAGATATGGTCTTGGTTCCAATTTCAGCACTGTTTGTTCGGAAATAGTGTTGTCCTGAAGCAGGTTCAGAGCAGTTACTGCAAATAAGTGCAGGCATTAAAATTCCGTTTTTTTTAAAGTGGTGGTACGTGAGATAACCTGTTTTTGCTTCCCATTTGGAAACTGTTTAACTGTGGACATTATTATTCTAGAGCAGGGTTCTTAAGTTTGTTTGCTTGCTTTCAAATTTATAGACGTGTGCTTCTGGAGTAACGTAGCTCAAGTCAACAGAATTTAAAAGCAAAATGAGAACTTGAAAAATCTTTCATTTTTAAGTCTTAAGTTTCCTGACGGACTCCGGAGAGTTTCTTAGCCTTGACTACATTCCATTAACTTAACCCTGATTCGCTGCCGAAGCAACGTATAAGATGTGGTGTTCACACGATACAAGATACAGAAATTTATGTACCAATCGAAACAGACTGGGCTGGCAGTTTTTGTGGCAAATGGAAGTGAATATTGAAAGCATTTTAGTCTGTGAAATGGAAGAAGAGTATTTATCTCGACCGAGAAAACTTGGAATCACTTACATAAAAAATGAAGCTATATGCCAAATTATTTGTGCAAAACACAGTATCAATTCGGGGCATATTCTGATAACTGGATCTATTTACTGACCACCGAACCTACGTCCAGAGTTAAACGAAAACTTTAAAGAAAAACTCACCTCGCCAAAACGCATGTACTCAGTCATACCATAATGAGTAGAGAAGATTTTAATCATACAGGTATCGTTCGAAATAATTATACTTTCATAAGTGTTGGTCACGGTAAGACACTCTTGCTGAAAATTTCTATATACCTTTTGTAAAAGGTACCTACCTTAGATATTTCGGAAGCCAAGTCGTAATGGAAATATATTCAATCTGCTGGCAGTTAATGGACTAGACCTGTCTGAGGACGTTCATACTCAAAGTGTTATCAATGATTATATTGCGGTTGTATAAGAGGCAGCCCATTAAACCGAGACAGTTAAAAAAACGTAAGCAAACTGTTTAATATTACAAGAGGAAATGCCGTAACTGTTACATCATTTATGCTGCTGTGAGACAAGACTGTCATAGCCATTATGGAACAATGTTTGCTGTTGCCTATTGCATCGTGACTGTACCAAGACGTGCTCCTTTTCGTTCAAAGCAAATCGATGGCCACCAGTGTCCTCATTCAATCCTCCAAAAACAAGGAAATCAAATTGGGAGAGATCGATATCATTTGGAGGTTGTGCAAGGACTTGCAACGAAACTTCTGCAGCGAACTCAAAACAAGCCTAGCAGTATTTGGACGGGCATTTTGCGACAATGGTTATTTAGACTACGCTGCAGAAGTTTCGATGTCTGCCCTTACATATCCTCCAGGCAGGCAGCGATTTCCATACGTTCGGGTACCTGAAGAAAGATATTCGTGGTCATCAATTTGCTCCGTACGAATAGATACAGGCCTGGTACAAAAGTGATTCTTTAGGCAAATTTGGTCAGATTTTCATTACGGGCCAAGTTATAAATGAATAAATCAATTGAAGCGGGAATGTGGCAGTTTGAAGACATGCAGAGGGAGGTGTCGGTTTATCTGTGAAGAAAGTAATAATTTAAGGGAATGAGGTAGTATTGTGTTCAGTAATAGTGGGAACGTTGTGGCGTCGCAACTAGTGCATGATCGCCCTTTTGTCTATTAAAAGCCTTACTTCAGAATGTATGTGGGCTGCAATGTAAGACGGTAGAGTATTATACGGTCAGTAACGGGCGAGTTGTGTCCTGCAGACTGACGTCACGACCATCTGCTGCACCTGGGCATGTGAAAGCAGTGGAGTAGCGCTGGCAGGCCACTTACATTATACGAAACTAAAAATATTAATAACTAATAAAGGAATAACCTGAGGAATGTCATATTTGATGTACAACGTTCTGTAGTGAAAAAAAACAATATGTCAAAGCCTGAGATCTAAAATAGTTGTATTTTGGATGTTGGTAAAATTCCAAAAAAAAAGTTATTTTGCAACAGTCAAGAATTTAAATAAATACAGTGATGTAATAGTTCACCTTCACTGACTATGTACGATGATTTGATAACACTTTCAGTTTTCATATAAAAATTTGGAAAGCTTTTAGTTTCAGAAAACCTCTGTAACTTTTCTATAATAATAATATCAATAATTCTCAGTAAATATGTGTATTGTGTGTTAGGGTGAATGTGTATGAGAATGCGTGCATGAGAATATGTGGGACGTTCGGCATTATTAAAAATCATTCATGTAATTCTCTACAGGAACTGGCAAGTGTTCCAACTGTGTACCGTGGGAACAAATCCACTAGGGGTTCCCCTACTAGTGAAAGTCGGATGTCCAAGTACGTATGCTTATGTATAAGAAAGCCAGAACATTCGCGACTACATAATAAATTTCCAGATGTAGAGTAAAGCTTATGGTTCATTTTGTTTTGTTTATTTAATTAGAGAGTTTTGTGTTACTTAATTTGATGACGTCAATGATCCTAGAGAAGTGATTGGTGCTTGCCAGTGACATCCCCTTTCCGAAACATTTTTTATAAGTACATAGCCAATTTTCAGCAAATTTTACTTATAGCGGCCTCCGGCGTGTAGCTATAAGGTTACAGTTTCCTCAACACTGGTTTTCTGTGATCTCGTAAGTAGCTGCAGTCAGGAGTTTACGTGCGAAGATCTACCGCTGTAAAGAGGTAGGTGAACAAAAATTATAAAAGAAATTGCATTGCAGCTGCGACGTATAATCCGTCGCAACGTGTTACGTGGAGAAGAGAATTGCAGTACCATGAGGATGGAAGAAGCTTGAGGGAGTAGAAACGTGTGAGACGATGAAGTTTCCAGTTATTTATCATAGTACCACCGTTTCAGTGAAAAAGCAAATTTTTAGAGAAGACACGATTTCTTCGAAATTGTCAACAGAGAAGAGAGGACAAAAGATAAACAGACATAGGACATCAAATTGAAACTGAAGGTTTAGCAGAACGTCGTCTCGATAATCTTGTGTTTCCTGCGTCGAAGACTCCAGACATCGAAAGTGTGAGAAGGGACTTCCCGACCTCACAAAACGAGAATATACGATGCACCAGCAGCGACTGTGTACGAAATAGACGAACTCATTATTTGAAGTATCGAAACAGGAGGTGTCTGAAGTACAATCGTTCTCAGCGATCTTTCCGAAGCTAGACGACTCACAGGAACTATATTGTGAATTAATAGAATATTTGTGAATTAATTTATTCGTTTTCGATATGACCCATCGTCAAATTATCGCCCTCCAGTGGACATACGGTTTACTACGGTTCCTGCTATATCCAGCTCCTGCAGGAGATACATCTCAGGTGAGGGAGCTACTACATTTCCCTACAGACAGCCATTGTTTTCGACACATCAGTGGCTATTTACATTCGAGCTAAAAAGTATGCAGCCGACTACAGGTAGAGATAAATGACAATGAAGAATAACGAAGCTGACTAAGTTACTTCTGAGAAAGGGCAATAAACACAAAATATATTTGACTTTGCACTAAGAAACGTAATTTATACATAGTCATTACTATTTAAATAAAGCAATGAACTCATGCTTTCGTGAGACCAAAACGTAAATAAATCATCACTTATTTCATCAGCTGCCATAAGCAAATTCAAGATTTACGTTTGTTTTGTAAAGTCTGTTTATTTTATCACTCCTCAGCTAATTGTATTATCAAAACTGAACTTACTAACATGATTCAATACTCCACAGCCATATAGTTTCGATAAACATTTCATGTCTCAGTTTTGAGTCTTACTGATATTTTAATTTGGCATGTTCCATAATTTTCTGTAATTCGTATTAATTCGTGCATTCTTAACTATCCTTATAAAAAAGGAAGTAAACTGTGTTGACACACGGCACTTCATTCTTCGAAGCAGAGAAATTATTTATCCTCTAAATACCTACATAAGTAATATTACGATTCTACTATATCTCTACTTACTTTATGTGCTGATGTGTGCATATCGGTGTGTGGAATCAAGGCATATGCCATAGCCAAAAGCAAAAGCGGGGCTACCCACGTGTAGGTTGTTGTTCTGGTCTTCAGTGCAAAGACTGGTTTGACGTAACCCTCCATGCTACTCCACCCTGCACAATCCTCTTCATCTCCGGGAAATTGCGGTTACCTACTTTTTTCTGAATCTGCTTACTGTATTCATATCTTCGTCTCCCTTTACGACTTAAACCCTCTACGCTCCCCTCCATTACTAAATTGGTGACTCGTTGATACCTCAGAGTGTGTCCTACTAACGAATCTTTTCTTTTAGCCAGGTTTTATCACAAATTTCTCTTCTCCCCAATTCTATTGAGTACCCCCTCATTAGTTACGTGATCTACCCATCGAATGTTCGGCTTTCTTCTATACCACGACGTGTGAAGAGCTTCTATTCGATTCTTCTATACACTGTTCATCGTGCAAGTTTCACTTCCATACATGGCTACACTCCACATAAATACTTTCAGAATGGGCTTCCTGACACCTCCGGAATGTTTATCCCAAGTGGGTGCCATCATCATTTAACCATACAGTAGAGCGGCGAGCCCTCAGGAAAATTACAGCTGTAATTATCCCTCGATTTCCGCTGTTTGCAGTACCAGCACAGCAAGGTCGTTTTGGATGGTCTTAAAAGTCCAGATCAGTCAGTCATCGAGACTGTTGCCAATGCAACTACAGAAAAGGGTGGTGCCCCTCTTGAGGAACCATTACACCTGTGGTACGGCTATGTATCACTGAGGCACTCACGTCTTCCCCCAGCAGCAAGGTTTGTGATTCATAGAGGGTGGGGGGGGGGGGGGGGTGCGGACGTGTAGGTTAGGCGAAAGTATTGGTGTAGTAATAAATAATTTTTGGGATACAGTAGCAGGTTTGTTGATGGCATTTCGTGATAGTTGATTGACAGTTATCTGTACTGAGTAGTATTAAACTGTGCTTCAATTGTACTAGAGCGAGTGTTCTTGAATTAATATTTTAATCCATGTTGTGTGTTCCGACAGTGTATTAATTTATAACACTTGTAAGATATTAAGGTGTGCACCACCTTTATTGTGTTGAGAAATATCTGTACTCATTAGTGTTCACATTTACTGTTCACACCTTGTCAGCTTGTCTCTGAGTTTAGTCTTCAGAACATGTTTCTGATTTAATACATACCAATTACTTCTGCCTCCTGCGTAAGAAATATCGTATTTGTCGTTTTGAGTTTGTGGTGGAATTAGAATATGATTAGTGAGAGCTGTGGAGTGTGAACCAAGTAAAGGGTGGAATGAGCCCTATAACTTGACACGTGTATCCTCCCACGGTTTAGCCAACGGCAATTATCGATAAGCGCTTGTCACTTACGACAGACGACATTTTAATCCCGCATTCCAGTTGAAAGTAAAATTCATCAGGTTACTTCGGCAACTTGCTGACACTGACTGAATCATAAGCAACAAACACAAATGAAAGCGGTAATACTAGCAAAAGTCGCAAGTTGCTTATGAACCAGTGAGTTTTGAGCCGAGTTGACTAGAGACGCGAAATTGTAAAAATAGAATTTAACGAACAGGCGCTCCAGAAGCTAAAATCGACGCCCTTGCTCACGGAGGTTGAACGAAACTTGCAGTATGCAGCTTTCTCCGCAGAACTGATCGAAGACCCTTTGTTGTGAGACGATTGGGCGGTGTGAACCATAGACTTTGATGTTAGTGTGACAAGCTGGACTGAGCTGGGGCTAAATAGATTAGGGCTGCATGGCCACCGTAAATTGGTCAGTGGCACACTACAAACCAAGATCTGATGTATCTAGCTGATGGTGTGTGAGACACTCATGAGGCTTATTTAGCCTAGGCGACATTCCATCAACTTCACCCTGATCAATTGTCGAAGCATTCACAACATCGTACAAGGATGGGTAGAAAAAGTGTTGAGTACACACGATACACGGTACAGAAATGTAGGTAAAAATAGAAATTGACAGAAGTGATAATTTTGTTGTAAATATAAGTGTAAATCGAAAGCATATGCGTGTGGTAAGTGGAAGTAGTGTATTTATCGCAAGTGCCAACAAACTCAGATTTCGCTGAGATACGAATTGAAGCGGCATGCCCAAATATATAAGCAAGACTCAGTATCAATATGGGCAAAGTCTTAAAACTGGATATATTTACTGCCCACCTGACTCACGCCCAGATGTAATCGAAAACTTTAAAGCCAAACTCATCTCGCTAAAGTGTATGTTCCCCATTCATACTGTCCTGTTTGGAGAAGATTTTAATCATAGCTGTATCGATGGGAACAATTAAACATTTATAAGTATTGGTCATGGCAAGGCACCTTGCTGAACATTGCTAAATGCCTTTTCTAAAAGTACCTAGTTAGTTCGGATACCCACTCGTGATGGAAATTTATTCGATCCAACGGCAATAAACTGACTAGACCTGTATGAGGATATTTATACTCAGAGTCGTATCACTGACCTGAAGGCGGTTATATAAGTAGAAGCCAGTGGAAACACGTTATACCAAGGCCTACTCCTCTACGTCAGAAGCAAATCGATGGCCACGAATGTCTTACTTCAGTACTTCAAAAACACGGAAATCAAGTTGAGAGAGATCGGTATCGAATGGTGAATGTGTAAGGGCTTCCAGCGGAACATATGCAGCATATTCAAAACAAGCTTAACAATATGTCGATGATGCATAACGTTGGGATGTTTATTTCGAGTACACTGATGAAGTATCTTGGTAAGACATTACACATACTCATAACAGCCCTAACCTCTGGCCTTCCGATTTCAATATTTTCTGAGCTCTGAGAGAGGATATTCGTGGCCAAAGATGTGCCGGAGACGTACATATACACGCCTGGATAGAATCGTGATTACTTAGGCACATCTACACAAATTTTTGTTACGAGGCATGTGATAACTGAGAAAGGTAATAGATGCACGAAAGTAGTACTTCAAGGACGGGCAAAGGAACGTGTCTGTGTATTTGCGAACAAATGATAATTTTACAGAAATGTTGTAGTATTCTGTGTACTATATAAATGGAATGTGTAACGTGGAGAAGAAAACTGCAGGGCGGTGACCATGGAAGCATTGCGTCTGCCGAGACGGGTGAAGCAAAGAAGTTTCCAGCTAATTATTATAGCAGCATCGTTGCAGTGAAACAGCAAATATTCATAGAAGACACGATCTCTTCGAAGTTTTCAGAAGCGAGTAAAACACAAAAATAGAAAGCAGACGTAAGAGATAAGATTCAGGAACTGAAGATGCAGCGGAACATTGTCTCCATAATCCTCTGTTTCTTGCGTCCAAGGTTCCAGACATCTAAAGTGTGAAAAGAGACGAATCGAACTCAGAAAACGAGAATATACGCTGCAGCAACCGGTAAAGTGTACGAAAAAGATATACTCGTTATTTTAACGAAGGAAGCATTAGGTCGAATGGACTACAGCTCTTATCAAGCGATCTTTTAGCTCTAGATGATGCACAACAGCAACAGTATGAATTAATAGCATTTCTTTCAATTAATTTGCTCGTTTTCGATGCTAACTATCTTCAGCTTATCGTCCTCCCGTGGACATCTGATTTACTATGGTACCTGCGTTATTCCGTTGCTGCAGAAGATACCTCTCAGGTGAGCGAACAACTACTGGGCGTGATTCTCTTCGACACGTCAGTGGTTAATTACTTTCGAGCCAAACAGACGTCTCGTAGAGCTAAATAACAATGACGAACAATGAAACTGAATAAATCATTTCAGTACAATAACAGTGAACTGAAATATATTCGATTTTTCACTCTGACGCTTGATTTTCTCGCAGTCAGATACTTTATCTCACTATTTAAATTAAGCAGTGAAATCGTTCCTACCTGAGAGCAAAATGTAAAATGTATCTTTACTGTTGCTATCAGGTGCCATAAGTAATTTGGAATTTTAAATTTGTTTTTATAAAATTCGTTTATTTTATCACTTCACATCAAATTGTATTATCAAAAGTGAACTTAACAAACATGGTTCCATATTCTGCAGTCTTAAATTTTCGATAATTTCTTCATGTTGCGTCTATCATTGTGATCGTAATTTGAAATCATAGTGCTCTACGTTTTTCAATAATTTGTATTAATTTATAAATTCTTAACTCTCCTTATGGAAAATGAGCGAATGGTGTTGACACAGAGTACTTCAGTCGTCGAAACAGAAATTGTATTTATGTATCTAAATAGCTACCTAAGTACTAATACGATTCTGTATCTCTACCTGCTTTCTATGATTATGTGTACAAATTTTTGCGTTATCTAGTCATATGCCATAGTCAAGAGCAGCAGGAAAGTTTGCCACGTCTAGGTAAGGCCAAACTGTTAGTTTGCTAACATTTTGTTTTGGCGAAACACTAACGTGGTTGTTGGAGGCATTTTATTAGAGCTCATTGACAGTGTCCTCTATCCAGTGATATTAAAGTGTGCTTCAGAAGTACTAAAGCCAGTGTTCCAGTTATACCTTACAACTGTAAGGTATTAAGATAAGCACCACTTTTGTTGAGAAGTGTCTGTTCTCTGTGATGTTGACGTTCATTGTTCACGTCTTGTCGGTTTGTCCGTGAATTCAGTTCTCTGAACATGATTATGCTTTCGTACGTAGTAATTACTGCTGCCTCCAATGTAAGCCATTCCATCATTTATCGTTCCGAGTTTGTGATGGAATAAGAAAAAGGATTCGTGATTGCTGTGGAGTGTGAACCAAGTGCACTGTAAAATGAAGTCCAGCTATTTCACACGGCACTTTAATGACGTAGTATTCTCCTACGGTGTATCCAACGCCACTAATCGACAAGCAGTGGTCACGTACGACGAACGACATTATAAACCCGCATTCCATCTGAAAGTAAACTTCAGCAGGTTCATCCAGCGACTTGCAGGCACACACTCACTCATAGGAACTAACACAAGTACTGCAGATCTCTTCTTGATGTTACACATTACAACTATTTACATCACACAATATTATCTCGTTTCTGCAAAGAACCACTTTTTTCACTAAGGAACCGATACGACCCTCCGCCATCATTAATCTGCCATTTCTCTGTTTCAACTGCCTTTCTCATTTTCCACTTGCCTCGTAATAGAAATTTGTGCAGATTTCCGTAACTAATCATGACTTTACCCAGGCCTGCATCTATACGTCTGGAACAGATCTACAGCCACAAATGTCTTCCTTCAGGGGTCCAAAAAAATGTAAACCGGATGGGGAGATTTCGGGTCTCTACGGAGGATGTATAAGGGCTCAGAAAAAACTTCTTCGCTTTAATTGAAATAACTTTCGCAACTAAATCCACGTCCACATATTGCTAAACATTTTTTAATACGCTGCTGAAGTTTCCTGGAAGCCCTTACACACTCTCCATACGATGCAGATCCCCCCCCCCCCCCCACGCGATTTCCATATTATTGGAGCACTGAACAAAGAAAATCGTGGCCACTGATTTTCTTTTCACGACGAGGGGTACGCATTATTACAATAAAAATTGTTCAAATGGCTCTGAGCACTATGGGACTTAACATCTAAGGTCATCAGTCCCCTAGAACTTAGAACTACTTAAACCTAACTAACCTAAGGACAGCACACAACACCCAGCCATCACGAGGCAGAGAAAATCCTTGATCCCGCCGGGAACCCGGGCGTGGGAAGCGAGAACGCTACCGCACGACCACGAGATGCGGGCTTATGACAATAATGGTACAATTGGTACCACAATCATTTTCATGTAATGGCGTTGAAAATTTCATCTCACAGCAGGATACATGTTTTAACAGTTATGCCAAATACTCTTGAAATAATAAAGAGATTGCGACCAGTTTCCGCAACCGTCTTGTTTTCCTGGCTAATCTCTCTTACAACCGCCTCAAAGTCACTGATACCATTTTGAGTACGAACATCCTCAGTCTATCGATTTATTGCCGTTAGATCCAACAAATTATCATCACAAGTAGACTTACCAACTATCTAAACTATGTACGTTTTAGAAAAGGCTTTTAGCAATTTTGTACGTAGTGTTTTCCCGTGACCAACTTTCACAAATGTTTAATAATTCCTATCCATATCTTTACGATTAAAATCATTTCGAATCATGACAGTGTGTATGAGGGACATGCATTTTAGCGAGTTGCTTCACTTTGAAGTTTCTGGTTACAATTTTGCGTGAGTCCGGTGATAAATAGATAGATGCAGTTATTGAATTATGCCCACACTTCATACTGAGTGTTGAGAAATAATCTGGCATGCAGCTTAAATTTTTATATCAGCTGATAAGAGTTCGTTGTCTCTTACGATAAATACACTACTTCCGTTACCCATACGCTTATGCTTCCGATGTATACTAGCATTTACCACAAAAATTATCACAGCTGTAAGTTTGGATTTTACCCAAATTTCTAGAGGGGAATGTCGCGTAGGATAAAAAAATTCTGAATATCACACACACTATCAGCTAAACGGATCTGACCTCTGCTTGTAGTGTGTTAATGGCCCATTTACGGAGACCGAACAGTTTTCGAACTTACAGTGCTATTATAGAATCTTGTTCAGCCTGTCTTCTCAGTCTCTGGTTCACGCCACCCTCTTGTCTCAGAACATGGCGTTCGTCATCATTTCTGTGGAGAATGCTGCATATTTCAAACTTTGTAGAAATTCCATGACCAAGCTCGTTGATTAAGACTTTTGCATCTCCCACTCATCAAACATTTTATTTGTAATTTGGTATTCTACACGACACAACCCTCACAGTTCCTTAAATGACATGACCATTCTGGTAAACAGCTGACACTTACGTTTTTTGTTTATTACTAATTCATTGTCGGCAAATCGCTGAATGATCTTGCTGAACTTCACTTTGAGATGGAATTAATTGGTTATCATATCGTTTGTCGTCTATGACAAGTGGATCACGTAAGAGTAAGTACACATAAGAGAGAAGATAGAAGAACTGAAGATTCAGGAGAACATCATCTCGATAATCTTCTAAATCTTGCGACGTAGATTCCAGACTTCGACAGTGCGAAAAAGGACCAATCGTCATCACAAAACGAAAATACACGCTGCACCAACAGAGACTGTGTACGAAACAGATAAACACGTTATTTTGACTATGGAAACAAGAAGCTGACTAAACTATAATTTTATAAGCGAACTTCACAAAGGAAGATAATGCACATGAGCAACAATGTGTATTAATAGCATTTTTCTACAGCTATACCTACATGGATACTCTTCAAATCATACTTATGTGTTGGCAGAGGGTTTATCGAACTACCGTCAGCCGGCCGCTGTGGCAGAGCGGTTCTAGGCGCTTGAGTCTGGAACCGCGGTCCCGCTACGGTCGCATGTTCGAATCCTGCCTCGGGCGAGGCTATGTGGAATGTCCTTAGGTTAGTTAGGTTTAAGTGGTTCTAAGTTCCAGGGGATTGATGACCTCAGATGTTAAGTCCCATAGTAATCATAGCCATTTGAACTAATTTTGAACTACCGTTACAATAACTCTCTGTAATTCCACTCTCGAACAGCTCACGGAAAAATGAACAGTAATACCTTTCCGTGTGAGTTCTGATTTCCCATATTTGATTACGATGATTGTTTCTCATTGTGTATGTCAAATATCAAAATATTTTCTCACTCAGAGGAGAACGTTGGTGAATGATTTTTCGTAAGGATAATCCGTCGATACAAATAGACGCCTGTGTTTTAACGGTGTCCATCCCAAATTGTGTGTCATCTCTGTGACACAGGCTCCCCTATTTCTCAAGAATACTAAAGGAGCTGCTCTTCTTTTAACTTTCTCGATGCACTCCGTTGACTATCTGGTAAGAATACCAGACAGCGGTGCAGTACTCCAAAAGAGAACGAACAATTCTTTTATTTTATTACCACACTCCAAATTGTATTATCAAATCTGAACTTAACCACACAATGTTATAGTCTGCAGCAATAAACTTTCGATAAATATTCCATGTCGCAAAATTCATCTTGATAGTCATTTGAAATCCTCGTATTTTTCAATAATCAATTTTATTTTGCAAATAATTTGTATTAATTTATAAATTTATAAATTCTTTACTCTCCGTATGAAAAATAAATCAAGCTGTCGACACACAGCACTTGCGTCGTTCAAACAGAGAAATATTTTATTCCGTAATGCAATAAATTTATTTACAGTATTTAGAAGCTTGGACATGAATATGTCGTACATTAAACTACGTTTAGATATTTACATAATTTCAAACGTGTGTCTCGTTTCCTCCTTTACTATGACTTCGCTTTTGAGGCCACACAAATACGAAATGATTAGGAGTTGTCGCGAATTTCGGGGCCTTTTAAAGCTTTTATAATTGTCTCGTCAGTCTTAATTGTCGACTTCTTTTCTTACGGAGATCTGACATTAATAGGTCTAACTGATGGCTGTGATATTCCAAGTATTCTCGAAGATTTGTTTACCGATGGGTAAACTTTTGGATCAATTTTCCAAACAAACAAAAAAGAGGTTTAAATGACTCTGAGCACTATGGGTGTTAACTGGTGCGGTCATCAGTCCCCTAGAACTTAGAACTACTTAAACCTAACTGACCTAAGAACATCACACACATCCATATCCGAGGCAGGATTCGAACCTGCGACCGTAGCGGTCACGCAGCTCCAGACTGTAGCGCCTAGAACCGCTCGGCCACTCAGGCCGGCGATCAATTTTCAGTATTTGACCTTCACTGAACTAGCCATGATCGTGAGTAATGCATAATTTAATACGTAAAATTTGCCGTTCTTTTCAAATCTTAAATCAAATGTTAGTGTCCCCATTTCAAAAGAAATCACTCTTAAGTTTTATAACACCATGAAATTCACGTTGAAGCTCACGGCCAGTAGCAGCAATTTGTGACCCACTTTGCCACCTCATCCAGATTTATTATCAACTATGGATTAAAATTTTTCCTCCACTTTCGTTTGATGGAAACTCTATATAATGCTTCCCAATGCGATGGGCGCTGTAGTGATTTACTAGTACACGTCAAATACGAGACAGACGTCGTCCACACATAGACGCTTGTTTTGAATACATCATTCCCAGTCGTCCAGGGGTACCGAAAGAATGTTGAGGCCTGATACCTATTTGCAATACAGTCCGTATATTTTCGAGATCTGCTTGCCGTGGGCTTGATGGCTATGCCCGCCTTCGTAATACTACTTTTTCCAGCAGCAGCCAGGTCGGATACGATTGCACTTAAAAAGATATTAAAATTTCTCGTCCATTGCTAACATGGTATTCGATGTCGCAGCTGTACCGCAGACTGACATTAGAGATGTTGCCTAACCTAAAGGCGTGATACCTTTTGCTGCAGATACTGGTCACCTTTTTAGGTGGGCATTTTGTAACGCTGTGCTATTTCTTACACACACAGTATCTTACGTTGAAAGCAACAAAATTTTGCAGTTACATTATTATTCTTATTATATAATTATTATTAACAACATGCCATTTCTATAACATGAATTATTACATTACAAAACGAGTATTGTAGAGGTCCCTTGGCAAGGCTTTAACTATCGGGTATGGTATATCTGATATATATGCTATGTTTGGTTGGAAATCAATAAAATAGCAGTGTTTAAGGCTTTTGCTATGATGTCATTAATACGTCCAGACGTCATTATTTCTACCAATGGGGGATGTGTGTTCCTTTGTAACTCATGCACTATGACGCCATGCACACAATCCAGTAATTTGATGGTGGATCAGCAGTGATACATAATATTCCGATACTTTTGGGCACGTACTGATTTATTGTGTTTGACTGGGAACAGCGTTATGACGCTCATGCGACGCGATGTTGACGTGACGTCAGGGGCAGTGGGACACAACTTACAATTTTGGAATGACACGAAAAATTGTAAAGTACGCAAATTACAATATATATAAACATATACGTAAAACATGAACAAATACGTAAAATAGTGAAAAACGAGAGTACTAAATATCTAGCAGGATGTGGTCTCTGCTAGTGTCTCGAATTAGAAACATCATGTAAACTTAATTTGTTATTAACAAGTGGACCTTTAGTGATGTGAATTAACGTAATTATCCTCGTAGCACCATTAATTTATTATGAACAAATATATATAGCCTGGTCCCTTCCAGTGCTGCACAAACGCCAATTGAAGCCATTGAGGTCCTTTTGTTGCTTGGAGGTCTAAGGCGAGTTGATTCTCTAACTGTCTGCTGTATGGGATTTTCGGGAATTACGCTCAGAATATTTCTAACAGAACTGCACAAATGCTGAACAGGTCATTAATAAAACGTTATTAGCTGGTGAATGAATGACTTTGACATTAAGCATTTCTATATAACACACAGTGAGACATCTGTAAATCAGAAGACATATAGTCACTTAGTAAAAACAGAAGCGCTGTCTTGGCGCATCACGCAGATATCGACAGTTAAGAAATACAGAACACATACCAGATACATCGAGCTGTACTGACGAACTGAAGATATGATAACTGCATACATGTCATAGACAAACTGACGGTTGCGCAGTGATAACAGCACCACGAAACAAAATTCTATTGGCAAGTGACACTTGTTTTTATCGCATGACGCTCTTACAATATTCCTCGCAAGTCGTCATCACCCACTGTTACTATAGCTTGATCAGGAATCTTATTCACGACATTCTGCAATTCCCTCAACCTGTACATTTTCTGACGTAGATGTTTATAAAAGCATCCGATTACCATTGTAACCCACCTTTGATCCTAAACTTCATGCAGATTGGAGATTGATACACATTCGGAATTAGTAACAACTTCGCCAGATATTACCGAATTGTTTACAACATTATATAGACGGTCCCTTTAGCCTCTGTCCTATCCTTATGATGAACATTGAAATCTGTATTCAGGATTAAGTTACTGTTTTCCTCCGGTTTAAACCAAATTACTGTTCCTTATACTGTCCAGTCATTATTACTATTAATAAGCGGTATTAATTCTGAACACTTGCTCTATATGATAGATGCTCTTGCAGTTCGCTGGTATGATATTAAGCTTCTCTACTTATTATCTACTAGATCCCCAGTCTTTCATATTTATTCTGTGGTTCATTTCAAGTATTTACAGGACCTCGAACTTGTTATTAGGGAGATCGGTATAACACCTTGAGTTCTCCCTGGTCTCTGTCTACCCTACCATTGCAGAGTAGTCAGGGCAATTTACATCTGCTTACATACGTCAACTAAATTATCCCGTGTTCGACAAGAGCATTCGAAGTGTGGCTGCATTGTGGTTGCTAATTTTATTCTGATTTCTGGATGTGTTAAGCTAAAAGAATTTTTATTTCTCTTTAGCAAATGAAGCAGCTAGTTACCAAAATGAGATTTCTATCAATGTAACAGAAAAAGTTGTGATTAATATTACTGGTTCCAGAAAGATTGTTGAGGATATAGTCTCTAACAAATTCAACACAAGTGTTATTATAAGATAAATATACACTCCTGTAGACAGGCGAACTATATGTAAATCGGTATGGTGTAATACGATCTACACTAAATAAATAGAATATGCCGATTTATTACGATAAATGTTATATTACGTCAAATTGACAATGAAACATTGCAGAGCAACCAGTCTAGTAAGTGAATTCCGCATTTGTTTTTAACTGAGCTGTGACACTTATGGTTAGTTTGCAGACTCATCTTAATTTGGTTAACAATAAAATCTGAATAATCTTTTTAGGAGTGTGGAAGGCATGTAATTTATAATTATTACGTCACATTACCAATATTCCACAAACATTTATAATGTCTATAATTATTCTTTGCCTTACATTAGTTTGTAAAATGACATGGGAGGAAGAAAATTATAAGCTTTGAAGTAATACTGACTCATGTAATTATAAATCTCTTTAACGTATCTAATTAACATCATACCTTCACACATCTAGGAAGAATAAAAAAATATTCTATTCTTCTTACTGAAGCATAGACATGTAAGCAATTAGCAGTAAATATTTTATGGTATCTTCACGTCTCATATTAACCATTTAGCTGCTGCACATCATATTGCTTTCTTGACCATACTACTTCCTGATCGTGTGGTGTTAGCAATTACGACATAGATTGAACCTAAAAATTCTCTCGTCAGAGGCTAATACAAAACTGAGATGATTTCCTACTGAAAATGCATCAAACTAATGCCTGCATTCACTATTGTTCAATACTATACTGCACAAAATCAGCTGATAGTTGAGCATATTAGGTGCCAATTGCGTTGCAACATTGTTTAGCTACGAACGATTACCACTGACTCTAGTCACATATCCTACCTCATTGGTTGAAGACCACGTTCACAAATATACTAGAACAGCAGCCCCTCACGAAGATAGCACTTCCTTAGAAACATTAATAACGAAGATAATTTGATGTACAACATAGTTTCAACAAACCAAATGATTTAATACATATTGCATAGGTAACAATAGGTAAACCTTGGTTTCAAAAACCATGTATAAAAACATTCGGTATTAAATTATGATGGCAACAACACGCGATAATAAATTACCCTGATGTTACGTTACAGGCTGGATAGATCATTTATGTTGTATTAAAAACACCTCCAACAAACAGGATCGCTTTGAACTGTATCTAATAGAGCATTCAGGCATACTTTCTGGAGCAAAGGCCTAAACCCTTTTAATAGTTAAATATTATGTAAGCTTTTTAAGTACGTAAAAATGTTACAAAGGTCATAGTATGTTAGATAAATCGTTACAAATATCATAGTATGCTAACAATTCTGTGCGAGAATCAGGGACCACCGTCCTGCACGTGGTGGGATGTTATGTGCCATAGCGAAGATTGCAGATACCTACTTGATTTCTGAATTTCATTCTAAGGCGTCGTAGTAGCATCCATCTACGTCTGCATATAAGTCTATAACGTGCAAACCATTATAAAGTGCATGAGAGAGGGTACGTCCCATTGTATTAGCTATTTAGACATTTTCCCTTGCCATTCACG
This sequence comes from Schistocerca cancellata, assembly GCF_023864275.1. NCBI lineage: Eukaryota > Metazoa > Arthropoda > Insecta > Orthoptera > Acrididae > Schistocerca > Schistocerca cancellata. Next base: position 762,804,915 of record NC_064629.1, read on the forward strand.
TATGTAGTGAGAGAAAAGTAATTGTTTACATGCCTTTGTGCATGCTGTAATTAACCTACATTAGTCCTCACGTACCCTAAGGGAGCGATGGGTAGGCGGTTCTAATATTTTCCTACAGTCACCATTTAAAGCCGGTTTTGGAAACTTTTTTGGAAGATTTATCGGGATAGTTTCCGTTTTTCTGTAAGAATCTGCCCGTTCAGTTTTTTCAACACTCCAGGGACACTCTCACGTGGGTCAAACAAACCTGTGACCTTTTATGCTGCTCTTCTCTGGAGATGTTCAGTATACCCGGCTAGTATGGGTCACACATACTTGTACAATATCTTAGGATGGGTTACATGAGTTATTCGTAAGCAATCTCCATTGTTGGCTAATAGGTTTAAGTAGTTCTAAGTTCCCGGGGAGTGATGACCTCACAAGTTCAGTCCCATTGTGCTCAGAGCAATTTTGAACTAACGACGTGTATGTTAGTAATTCTGAAGTGTGCATCAGTAGAACTACAGCGAGTGTTGCAGTATTAATAAATTTATCAGTGTTAGGCACTCAGACAGCATATTAAATTGTTACTGTTTGAAGATATGCGGCGCTTTAGTTGCGTCGAGAACGGTGATGTAGACGTTCAGTGCTCACATTTCATCGGGTCATCTTTGAATTTATTCCTCAGAACATCTTTCTGTCTTTATACATTGCAGTTACTGCAGCCACCCCACATAACATCTCAAAGCAATGTTCAGCGGCTCATCCAGCGAATTGTGGACACTTGCGGAATCATAAGCAACGATCACGTGTGTTTTCTTCTTACCTCGTAGAACGCGCATGTCGTTAATAGACCAGTAAAGGTGGTACCGAGTAGAGACCGAAATTGAAAAATGTATTTCCTGAATAGCATCAGAAGCCTTAATCCACTCACTCGTTCACGGAATCCAATCGAAGCTCACAATATGCATAATTCTGCGCAGATATTATCGCGGACTTCTTGTTCTGAGACGATTGGGCGGCGTGCACCAGAGACTTTAATGAGTTTATGACTAGCTGGTCAGGGCTGGGAGTGCCTAGATTAGTGCTGTAGGGTCGAATACTGTAGGATGTCTTTGAGTTTATTCCTTTGACACGTTTCTGCTGTTTCCCTTGTAAGCCATTCACTTTTTCCCGTTTTGTGTTTGTAAGGAAATCAGAACACGATTCGTTATTGCAGTTAAGTGTGAACCAAGAGAACGGTGAAATGGAAACCTATTATTTCACACGGGAATTTGATGACATAGTATTCCCCTACGGTTTAGCCAACAGCAGTTCGTTATCGACAAGCACAGGCATGTACGATGAACGACATTTGAACCCTGCATTCCAACTCAAACTGAAGGTCAGCAAATTCATCCAGTGACTACCAGACATTGACGGAATCATAAGAGACCAACACAAGAGATAGCGGGTTACCTCGAAAAATGAGCATGTCGTTTATCGAGCAGTGAATGTAGTGCCGAGTAGAAGGCGAAGCTGAAAAAAATTATCTGATAAGTAAGTGTTCCAGAAGTCTTATGCCACGACCTTCCTCACAGAATTTCAACAAAACTTACAATGTACAACATTCTCCGCAATACCGATAAGGGACCTCTTGCTCTGAGACCAGTGGGTGACGTGAACCAGAGACTACGATGATTGTTTCACAAGCTGCACAGGGCTGGGAGTTCCTAGCCGGGAGTTGCAAGCGTATATCGAAATCATAAGCGTATGGGAAATAGACGTACTGTATTAATCGCAAGGGACAACGAACTCTGGTCAGCTGAGATCAAACTGGAGCTGGATGCCAAATTATTTCCTCAAGACTCATTATCAATTTTGGGAATATTCTTATAACTCGATCTACCTTTTAACCACCGGACTCACCCCCAGATGTGACTTTAAACTCAAACTCATCTCGCTTAATTTTTTTCCCCAATCAGACTGTCGTCAATAGCGAAGCTTGTAATGATACCGATATGGATAGGAATAATTATACATTTCTTAGTGTTAGTCATTGTAAGACACCTCGTTTATCATTGCTAAATGCCTTTTCAAAAAAAGTACGTACCTTAGATGGTTCGCAAGTGCACTAGAGATGGAAATATATTGGATCTAATGTCAATAAATGGACCAGACGTCTCTGAGGTTGTTTATACTCAGAATGGTATCAGTGATATCTTGCCGTTTGTATATCAGCCAGTAGTGAAAGCGAGACAGTTGGGAAAAACGTAGGTAAACTGTTTATTATATCAAGAGTAATCGCGATAACTGTTAAAACATTTGTCCTACTGCTGGACAAGTCTGTCACTGACCTTATGGATAAATGTTTGCGGTTGCCTATGATATCATGATTGTACCAAGTCGCGCTCATCTTCGCCCCAATGAAAGGTTTCAAACGTGAAGCCACCATCCCCATTTTGTAAAATCGGATTTTTCTGCTCCTCTAAGTTGCTACAGTTGCTCTGAACGTTACTTCAAAACAACATTCACCAGAACGCACTTACTGAAAGTTGGTTTTATATACGCTGACTGTTACTTCGTGTCAACTTGCTAGTAGTCTAGAATTGGTAACCAAGAGAATTTTTTTGTCCTAGTCTTCTCTTTTTGAAAAACTGGTGTTTTTAATGTGTGCCTTTAGTTACTCTACGCATTCCGATCATACCTCCATAAGTACTATCCCGACAAAGAAATAGTACTCAAATAGAAACTAAACCACATTTTATTTTTATCCGCTGCCCTTTTCGCACTTTTGTCCGTTTTTCCTTGCTGTGTGTATGTGTAGTTGTTCTGAACATAGTATCCTCTGGTCAAACACTGCCGACGAGTAAACAGTATTGAAGTGGAAACCATACCAATTTTCTTATTAGCCTATCTTTTTATGCAGAATTATAGTATCTAAATTTGTTCTGACTTACTCTAGTTCTCAGCAGTCTCCAGAACGACATTTTTGAATAGTTAATAACAATACTAATAATATGGAATCTATGTTTAAGTTTGCTCCCCTGTAGATAATAACATTTTTGTGATCGATGGAAAGTTTCCATCATCCTCTGTATTCTTCCAAAATAGTATTTTAAAGGATCACAAACGCTGCAGACGAGTGACGACATTTCTTTCCACTTTTCACTTTAGAAAATGAAATTCCTGTGAGGAAGTGCTGAGCATATGTTTCTAAGTTTACAGGTATGTCTAGTTTGTTCCCTTTGGATTCCCTGCTAGTTAGCACTCATAGCGGTTCGTTCCAACATTTCGCAATGTTCCTTTTATCTGCACCCAACCTATTCAATTGAACATTTCACAAGCTCTGCAGGCTACGAAGAGAAAGAAACGGGAATGTCTCTTGCAGATTGTAATACGTTGCAATAGAACTTTGATAGTTCTATGAGCACCTTCAGCCATAACAAGTGTTCGGCGACTTCAAGGGTAGTACTATCATCCGATTACCAGACTCCCGTGCTTCGATCAAGTAGACAACAGGTGCCAAACTCACGTATTTACCTGAATATCAGTACTGTAATCAGCTATTCTGATGAACATGTATTCATAAGTCATGAAAATATTTACATGCTTCTTCAAAAAATCATTATAATACCTAGTCCAAAGTGCTAGAATTCCACGTCGTCAACATTAAAATCGAATGCTCTATTGCTCAACGTCTGAATAGATACCCAGTATGAGAAACTGTGGTAGAAAAAGTCGATGCCGTGAACTATCGCAGTTAATAGATATAAAGCGTCGGAGTTTGGACTGTACTTTTAGATCAAAGGTAGATGTGAAGAATGTCGAAACAGTTTATCGGCAATTGTCGTTTCGACTGATCTTTAGTATATAGGAAGAAGCGTCAGGTAAAAGGAAACGGAAGAACTCATGTTCCAACAGGAATGGTAGCACGCAAAATCTTATCTCGCATCTGGCCCAGAATCGAGGAAAAACAACTAACGAAATTTGGAGACACTGAGGTTCCGCAATTACCAACAAATTGGGTTTCAAGTAAGACAAAACAAGAGCTCCAAAATGCCATTTTTGGATTCACTGTATGGAATCCGATTGAAAATCTCACGGTAATGAAGACTGAACGTGACGACAGTAAAATTCGCTCGATCGGTCTACATCTGTAGCACGTCCATTATTGTATGCAAGAACAATTTGCTGTGTTGGTAAAGTATTCACAATACATCTGTATAGATGGAACATGTTCATTAGTAAAAAGATTGAAGAAACTAACAGGAGAACTCAGTTCGCACAACTATCTATATCAAATCGTCACAGAAACCACGCTTTCCAGACTGCGTGTCTTTCAAATGTTGTGCGTGTCTCAAAACACAGATTCCATGCAATACTGGCTTGTTGAAATTATTCACTTGCATAGCATGCACAATACAAAATTTCCAGTAGAAAACACGCTGTCTGCGATTTCGAAAAAGCACCATTTGCTGCAATTCTAATGGCGTTTGGAGACAGTCGAGATCTAAAAGTTTATTTATCCCTAAGAAATGGTTCAAATTGCACTGAGCACTATGGGACTTAACATCTGAGGTCATCAGTCCCTTAGAACGTAGAAGAACTTAAATCTAACTAACCTAAGGACATTACACACATCCATGCCCGAGGCAGGTTTCGAATCTGCGACCGTAGCGGTCGCGCGGTTCCAGACTGAAGATTCTGCGGCATGTAACGAGAGGAGAACTGGCCATCTCCAGAATAGTGGCAACCAAAGAAAAAAAACCATGAAAAATGAAGAAATATAAACTACTGCGTAATTTGATGATAACGACAACAACGATTGCGAATGCGGAATTGTTAAATGGACTACTACGTTAGTTAATTAGACCTTAAGAGAAGCAGAATGTAGGTACTTACCATAGATACTATATCTATCTTTATTACGGACCAGCTGTAGGGTGAAGCATCATGTCAATCTTCTATTTTTTCACCTTTATTCAGCTATTAGGATACCCATACTTTGATTTGGGACTGCAAATGCCATCTCGGTCGCAGTAGAGAGGGAATTTAACGATTTGACACATCGTTTGTTACTAAATGAGATTTGCCCAAAGCCAGGTGACAACTTCGTAAATCTGCATTTGATATCTCTTTCAGGACATCCCAAGCCAGCTTGGGGCAAAGAAGTCTACAATGATTCAACGAACACTGACCAGTCCGCTACTTGTCAATATAAACTACATTAAGTGGAAACGCCACATAGTATTTTATTGAATGTACTGACCTATCGAACTGTTAATGTTGCAGGACCAGTGGAAAAAATTAGCAGACACTGAACTGAAAAAATCGGAGGTGGTAACAGAGCACCCTAGAAACTGTTCTACTAAAGGTGGAGTACATTCCTCGATAGATAACTCCCACGAGTTAACACTTGAACACAAGTGGCTCAATACAAATGGCTCCAAAAAAAACGAAGAGTGCTTAATTGCATCCTCGTTCTGAGTTAGAGATGGCCATATCTTGCAAAACTAGAAAGTTCGGTACAATGTGCTACTGAATGATTATATTTTGGAGTCGATCAGAGACAAGGGCCGATGAATTGTTGCGAATAATACTTCTGGATTAGACAGTATTGTGCAGTTACAGGCCACCACCCGTACTTCAGAAGAGAGTTCAAACCACACCGTCAGATGCAATGAATCTTGTATGGCCTTTTGTGCAAATGGGATCATGCAAACAGATTAACATTAAACGAGCACGGCTCTTAGCTAGCATTTCTAGCGTAGTTAAACAAGAAAATATATCGAGGGTAGCTACCAATATCGCCAATTCAGATATTTGTAATTTTTTCGATTGGTTTTTTTAAAGATGAGTGCAGTGGGAGTCTGAGAGAATAATGTGTCAGATGTAAGAGAGAGAGAAAGTACTAAGGCAACCTACTAGTATCATTAGACTTTGATACGATTTGCAAACGCGAATACGATAAACTAGCAGCACAGCAATACTACTGAGAGGCAATACTACGTCCCATTTGTAATGGATAAGACGACATGAGCGTCAAATACCGCCCGTATTAGTTTGACGATAACATAGGAGATATTGACGTTAGAGTGAGCGTCAAATCTTTTCCGTACAGTATGACACACAGCGTATCTACGTACACTTTGGTAGGTATAGTTAATTATCGTTGGGACTGTAATGTATAGTAAATAGTGCGTTATATCACCATTATAAAATTTGGTGGGGAATTGTTTGAATTTAGCACTGCGAAATCAACACGTATAAATGAAGATCACTTGCTCAGTCCAGTCTTTTGCCTCTACGTTAGGATGTAAATAAAATATTACACCAAGGTGACGCAGCGATTCTTGTTTTACTAAAACTGACGCATTAAGAAAACGACACGGCTTTAAGAAAACATTACCAATAACCAAAAAAATCAAGAAATTAGAAATGACGATGTAAGTAAGTGATTATAGTAAGATTAGTTGTAGGTTGTAGTACAGCAACTGAAGCGAGTCGTTTAATTTGCCTTAAACAAATTTGGGTAGTTCTTCAAAGGGATAAAAATCATAAACGGTAAACGCTTCACTTCTCGCAGATTAAAACTGTGTGCCCGACCGAGACTCGAACTCGGGACCTTTGCCTTTCGCGGGCAAGTGCTCTACCAACTGAGCTACCGAAGCACGACTCACGTCCGGTACTCACAGCTTTACTTCTGCCAGTACCTCGTCTCCTACCTTCCAAACTTTACAGAAGCTCTCCTGCGAAACTTGCAGAATTAGCACTCCTGAAAGAAAGGATATTGCGGAGACATGGCTTAGCCACAGCCTGGGGGATGTTTCCAGAATGAGATTTTCACTCTGCAGCGGAGTGTGCGCTGATATGAAACTTCCTGGCAGATTAAAACTGTGTGCCCGACCGAGACTCGAACTCGGGACCTTTGCCTTTCGCGGGCAAGTGCTCTACCAACTGAGCTACCGAAGCACGACTCACGTCCGGTACTCACAGCTTTACTTCTGCCAGTACCTCGTCTCCTACCTTCCAAACTTTACAGAAGCTCTCCTGCGAAACTTGCAGAACTAGCACTCCTGAAAGAAAGGATATTGCGGAGACATGGCTTAGCCACAGCCTGGGGGATGTTTCCAGAATGAGATTTTCACTCTGCAGCGGAGTGTGCGCTGATATGAATCTTAATGGCAGATTAAAACTGTGTGTCCGACCGAGACTCGAACTCGGGACCTTTGCCTTTCGCGGGCAAGTGCTCTACCAACTGAGCTACCGAAGCACGACTCACGTCCGGTACTCACAGCTTTACTTCTGCCAGTACCTCGTCTCCTACCTTCCAAACTTTACAGAAGCTCTCCTGCGAAACTTGCAGAACTAGCACTCCTGAAAGAAAGGATATTGCGGAGACATGGCTTAGCCACAGCCTGGGGGATGTTTCCAGAATGAGATTTTCACTCTGCAGCGGAGTGTGCGCTGATATGAAACTTCCTGGCAGATTAAAACTGTGTGCCCGACCGAGACTCGAACTCGGGACCTTTGCCTTTCGCGGGCAAGTGCTCTACCAACTGAGCTACCGAAGCACGACTCACGTCCGGTACTCACAGCTTTACTTCTGCCAGTACCTCGTCTCCTACCTTCCAAACTTTACAGAAGCTCTCCTGCGAAACTTGCAGAACTAGCACTCCTGAAAGAAAGGATATTGCGGAGACATGGCTTAGCCACAGCCTGGGGGATGTTTCCAGAATGAGATTTTCACTCTGCAGCGGAGTGTGCGCTGATATGAAACTTCCTGGCAGATTAAAACTGTGTGCCCGACCGAGACTCGAACTCGGGACCTTTGCCTTTCGCGGGCAAGTGCTCTACCAACTGAGCTACCGAAGCACGACTCACGTCCGGTACTCACAGCTTTACTTCTGCCAGTACCTCGTCTCCTACCTTCCAAACTTTACAGAAGCTCTCCTGCGAAACTTGCAGAACTAGCACTCCTGAAAGAAAGGATATTGCGGAGACATGGCTTAGCCACAGCCTGGGGGATGTTTCCAGAATGAGATTTTCACTCTGCAGCGGAGTGTGCGCTGATATGAAACTTCCTGGCAGATTAAAACTGTGTGCCCGACCGAGACTCGAACTCGGGACCTTTGCCTTTCGCGGGCAAGTGCTCTACCAACTGAGCTACCGAAGCACGAATCACGTCCGGTACTCACAGCTTTACTTCTGCCAGTACCTCGTCTCCTACCTTCCAAACTTTACAGAAGCTCTCCTGCGAAACTTGCAGAACTAGCACTCCTGAAAGAAAGGATATTGCGGAGACATGGCTTAGCCACAGCCTGGGGGATGTTTCCAGAATGAGATTTTCACTCTGCAGCGGAGTGTGCGCTGATATGAAACTCCGCTGCAGAGTGAAAATCTCATTCTGGAAACATCCCCCAGGCTGTGGCTAAGCCATGTCTCCGCAATATCCTTTCTTTCAGGAGTGCTAGTTCTGCAAGTTTCGCAGGAGAGCTTCTGTAAAGTTTGGAAGGTAGGAGACGAGGTACTGGCAGAAGTAAAGCTGTGAGTACCGGACGTGAGTCGTTCTTCGGTAGCTCAGTTGGTAGAGCACTTGCCCGCGAAAGGCAAAGGTCCCGAGTTCGAGTCTCGGTCGGGCACACAGTTTTAATCTGCCAGGAAGTTTCATATCAGCGCACACTCCGCTGCAGAGTGAAAATCTCATTCTGGAAACATCCCCCAGGCTGTGGCTAAGCCATGTCTCCGCAATATCCTTTCTTTCAGGAGTGCTAGTTCTGCAAGTTTCGCAGGAGAGCTTCTGTAAAGTTTGGAAGGTAGGAGACGAGGTACTGGCAGAAGTAAAGCTGTGAGTACCGGACGTGAGTCGTGCTTCGGTAGCTCAGTTGGTAGAGCACTTGCCCGCGAAAGGCAAAGGTCCCGAGTTCGAGTCTCGGTCGGGCACACAGTTTTAATCTGCCAGGAAGTTTCATATCAGCGCACACTCCGCTGCAGAGTGAAAATCTCATTCTGGAAACATCCCCCAGGCTGTGGCTAAGCCATGTCTCCGCAATATCCTTTCTTTCAGGAGTGCTAGTTCTGCAAGTTTCGCAGGAGAGCTTCTGTAAAGTTTGGAAGGTAGGAGACGAGGTACTGGCAGAAGTAAAGCTGTGAGTACCGGACGTGAGTCGTGCTTCGGTAGCTCAGTTGGTAGAGCACTTGCCCGCGAAAGGCAAAGGTCCCGAGTTCGAGTCTCGGTCGGGCACACAGTTTTAATCTGCCAGGAAGTTTCATATCAGCGCACACTCCGCTGCAGAGTGAAAATCTCATTCTGGAAACATCCCCCAGGCTGTGGCTAAGCCATGTCTCCGCAATATCCTTTCTTTCAGGAGTGCTAGTTCTGCAAGTTTCGCAGGAGAGCTTCTGTAAAGTTTGGAAGGTAGGAGACGAGGTACTGGCAGAAGTAAAGCTGTGAGTACCGGACGTGAGTCGTGCTTCGGTAGCTCAGTTGGTAGAGCACTTGCCCGCGAAAGGCAAAGGTCCCGAGTTCGAGTCTCGGTCGGGCACACAGTTTTAATCTGCCAGGAAGTTTCATATCAGCGCACACTCCGCTGCAGAGTGAAAATCTCATTCTGGAAACATCCCCCAGGCTGTGGCTAAGCCATGTCTCCGCAATATCCTTTCTTTCAGGAGTGCTAGTTCTGCAAGTTTCGCAGGAGAGCTTCTGTAAAGTTTGGAAGGTAGGAGACGAGGTACTGGCAGAAGTAAAGCTGTGAGTACCGGACGTGAGTCGTGCTTCGGTAGCTCAGTTGGTAGAGCACTTGCCCGCGAAAAGGCAAAGGTCCCGAGTTCGAGTCTCGGTCGGGCACACAGTTTTAATCTGCCAGGAAGTTTCATATCAGCGCACACTCCGCTGCAGAGTGAAAATCTCATTCTGGAAACATCCCCCAGGCTGTGGCTAAGCCATGTCTCCGCAATATCCTTTCTTTCAGGAGTGCTAGTTCTGCAAGTTTCGCAGGAGAGCTTCTGTAAAGTTTGGAAGGTAGGAGACGAGGTACTGGCAGAAGTAAAGCTGTGAGTACCGGACGTGAGTCGTGCTTCGGTAGCTCAGTTGGTAGAGCACTTGCCCGCGAAAGGCAAAGGTCCCGAGTTCGAGTCTCGGTCGGGCACACAGTTTTAATCTGCCAGGAAGTTTCATATCAGCGCACACTCCGCTGCAGAGTGAAAATCTCATTCTGGAAACATCCCCCAGGCTGTGGCTAAGCCATGTCTCCGCAATATCCTTTCTTTCAGGAGTGCTAGTTCTGCAAGTTTCGCAGGAGAGCTTCTGTAAAGTTTGGAAGGTAGGAGACGAGGTACTGGCAGAAGTAAAGCTGTGAGTACCGGACGTGAGTCGTGCTTCGGTAGCTCAGTTGGTAGAGCACTTGCCCGCGAAAGGCAAAGGTCCCGAGTTCGAGTCTCGGTCGGGCACACAGTTTTAATCTGCCAGGAAGTTTCATATCAGCGCACACTCCGCTGCAGAGTGAAAATCTCATTCTGGAAACATCCCCCAGGCTGTGGCTAAGCCATGTCTCCGCAATATCCTTTCTTTCAGGAGTGCTAGTTCTGCAAGTTTCGCAGGAGAGCTTCTGTAAAGTTTGGAAGGTAGGAGACGAGGTACTGGCAGAAGTAAAGCTGTGAGTACCGGACGTGAGTCGTGCTTCGGTAGCTCAGTTGGTAGAGCACTTGCCCGCGAAAGGCAAAGGTCCCGAGTTCGAGTCTCGGTCGGGCACACAGTTTTAATCTGCCAGGAAGTTTCATATCAGCGCACACTCCGCTGCAGAGTGAAAATCTCATTCTGGAAACATCCCCCAGGCTGTGGCTAAGCCATGTCTCCGCAATATCCTTTCTTTCAGGAGTGCTAGTTCTGCAAGTTTCGCAGGAGAGCTTCTGTAAAGTTTGGAAGGTAGGAGACGAGGTACTGGCAGAAGTAAAGCTGTGAGTACCGGACGTGAGTCGTGCTTCGGTAGCTCAGTTGGTAGAGCACTTGCCCGCGAAAGGCAAAGGTCCCGAGTTCGAGTCTCGGTCGGGCACACAGTTTTAATCTGCCAGGAAGTTTCATATCAGCGCACACTCCGCTGCAGAGTGAAAATCTCATTCTGGAAACATCCCCCAGGCTGTGGCTAAGCCATGTCTCCGCAATATCCTTTCTTTCAGGAGTGCTAGTTCTGCAAGTTTCGCAGGAGAGCTTCTGTAAAGTTTGGAAGGTAGGAGACGAGGTACTGGCAGAAGTAAAGCTGTGAGTACCGGACGTGAGTCGTGCTTCGGTAGCTCAGTTGGTAGAGCACTTGCCCGCGAAAGGCAAAGGTCCCGAGTTCGAGTCTCGGTCGGGCACACAGTTTTAATCTGCCAGGAAGTTTCATATCAGCGCACACTCCGCTGCAGAGTGAAAATCTCATTCTGGAAACATCCCCCAGGCTGTGGCTAAGCCATGTCTCCGCAATATCCTTTCTTTCAGGAGTGCTAGTTCTGCAAGTTTCGCAGGAGAGCTTCTGTAAAGTTTGGAAGGTAGGAGACGAGGTACTGGCAGAAGTAAAGCTGTGAGTACCGGACGTGAGTCGTGCTTCGGTAGCTCAGTTGGTAGAGCACTTGCCCGCGAAAGGCAAAGGTCCCGAGTTCGAGTCTCGGTCGGGCACACAGTTTTAATCTGCCAGGAAGTTTCATATCAGCGCACACTCCGCTGCAGAGTGAAAATCTCATTCTGGAAACATCCCCCAGGCTGTGGCTAAGCCATGTCTCCGCAATATCCTTTCTTTCAGGAGTGCTAGTTCTGCAAGTTTCGCAGGAGAGCTTCTGTAAAGTTTGGAAGGTAGGAGACGAGGTACTGGCAGAAGTAAAGCTGTGAGTACCGGACGTGAGTCGTGCTTCGGTAGCTCAGTTGGTAGAGCACTTGCCCGCGAAAGGCAAAGGTCCCGAGTTCGAGTCTCGGTCGGGCACACAGTTTTAATCTGCCAGGAAGTTTCATATCAGCGCACACTCCGCTGCAGAGTGAAAATCTCATTCTGGAAACATCCCCCAGGCTGTGGCTAAGCCATGTCTCCGCAATATCCTTTCTTTCAGGAGTGCTAGTTCTGCAAGTTTCGCAGGAGAGCTTCTGTAAAGTTTGGAAGGTAGGAGACGAGGTACTGGCAGAAGTAAAGCTGTGAGTACCGGACGTGAGTCGTGCTTCGGTAGCTCAGTTGGTAGAGCACTTGCCCGCGAAAGGCAAAGGTCCCGAGTTCGAGTCTCGGTCGGGCACACAGTTTTAATCTGCCAGGAAGTTTCATATCAGCGCACACTCCGCTGCAGAGTGAAAATCTCATTCTGGCTTCACTTCTCGTTTGACATTAAACATATGATGATTCCAGTGTGATATGTATCACTATAAGCAAACAAGTGATGAAAATGGTCAAAATGTAAAAAAAATATATAAGAAAATTAAAACAAGAAACTAAATAGACTATACAGTGAAGGAGAGGATACGTTTTAATAAGATCAAGCAAAATACGTAGTAAAAAATTAAAAAGAAGTAAATATATCTGATTACCTGCACGTGGTCCTTCCTGCATGCTCTTACGTTGATAATTCACCCACGTCAGTGAAAGAGTAACCTATGTAAATTGAACGAAAGCACATGATATCTCCCACTTACTTTTCGGATACGATATGATTCAGATAGTTGCCTATTTGGAATAATCTAAACCAGGATTTTAGTTTTCTAAAGTACCTTTTCCTTTTTACTGCTAAATTAAATGCTCTACTTTTGTTACCACTTAGTTCAGTATCATTTATTTGCCGGCATTGTAATTCAGAGCAACTGAAGCTAATCTGAACGCGTGTCATTTTTGGTTATTTTTCCATTAATTGAGGGCTGGCTCAAGACATGGTTTCGATTCCAATTTCAGTACTGTTTGTCCGAAAATACTATTGTTCTGAAGCAACGTTCAGAGAAGTTACTGCAAATAAGTGCAGGCATTAAAATTCCGATTTTTTATAAAATGGTGGCACGTGAGATAACCTGTTTCTGCTTCCCATTTGGAAACTGTTTATCTGTGGACATTATTATTCTGGAGCAGCGTTCTTATTTTTGTTTGCTTGCTTTCAAATTTATAGACGTGTTCTTGTGGAGTAGCATAGACCAAGACAACAGAATTTTAAAGCAATGTGAGAACTTCAAAAATCTTTCAAATTTGAGGATTATCTATCCTGACGCACTCAGGAGAGTTTCTTAGCCTTGCCTACATTCCATCCACTTCACCCTGACTCGCTGCCGAAGCAACGTACAATGACTGGAAGCACTCGTAAGAAGATGTGGTGTTCACACGATACAAGATACAGAAATTTAGGTACCATTCGAAACTGACTGGGCTGACAGTTTTTGTGGCAAATGAAAGTGAATATTGAAAGCATATTCGTTTGTGAAATGGCAGTAGAGTATTTATCGCAACAGAGAAAAAACTTGGAATCACTTACATAAAAAATGAAGTTACATGCCAGATTATTCGGACAAAACACAGAATCAAATCTGAGCACAACCTTATAACTGGATCTATTTACTGACCACGGAACCCACGCCCAGAGTTAAACGAAAACTTTAAAGAGAAACTCATCTCGCCAAAACGCATGTACTCAGTCATACCATAATGAGTAGAAAAGATTTTAATCATACAGGTGCCGTTCGAAATAATTGTACTTTCATAAGTATTGGTCACGGTAAGACACTCTTGCTGAACATTTCAATATAACTTTTCTCAAAGGTACCTACCTTAGATAGTTCGGAAGCCAACTCGTAATGGAAATATATTCAATCTGATGGCAGTTAATGGACTAGACCTGTCTCAGGACGTTCATACTCAAAATGTTATCAGAGATTTTATTTCGGTTGTACAAGAGGTAGCCCATTAAACAGTTAAAAAAACTGAGCAAACTGTTAAAATTTTCAAAAGGAAATGCCATACCTGTTACATTATATATGCTACTGTGAGACAAAAGTGTCATAGCCATTATGGAACAATGTTTGCGGTTGCCTATTGCATCGTGACTGTACCAAGATGTGCTCCTCTTCGTTCAAAGCAAATCGAAGGCCACCAATGTCCTCCTTCAATCCTCCAAAAACAAGGAAATCACATGGGGAGAGATCGAGATCTTTTGGAGGTTGTGCAAGGACTTGCAACGAAACTTCTGCAGCGAACTCAAAGCAAGCTTAGTAATATTTGGTTGGGCATTTTGTGGCCATGGTTATTTAGACTACGCTGCAGACGTTTTCGTGGTGTTACATATCCTCCAGACAGTCTCGAACTCAGCGATTTCCATATGTTCGGGTACCATAAGAAAGATATTCGTGGTCATCAATCGGCTCCGTACGAATCTGTTCCTGGTACAAATGTGATACTTTAGGCAAATCTGGGCAGATTTTCGTTACGAGCCAAGTTATAAATGAATAAAACAGTTGAAGCGGGAATGTGGCAGTTTGAAGACGGTAAAAGGGACGTGTCTGTTTATTTGTGATGAAAGTAATAATATAATAGAATGAGGTAGTATTGTGTTCTGTAATAGTGGGAACGTGTTACCTGGAGAAGAGTATTGCAGTACCATGAGAATGGAAGAAGCTTGTGGGTGTAGAAACGTGTGAGACGTTGAAGTCTCCAGTTATTTATCATAGCACCACCGTTTCAGTGAAAAAGCAAATTTTAAAAGAAGACACGATTTCTTCCAAACTGTCAACAGAGAAGAGAGGACATAAGATGAACAGACATAGGACATAAAATTGAAACTGAAGGTTCAGCAGAACGTCGTCTCGATAATCTTGTGTTTTCTGCGTCGAAGATTCCAGACCTCGAAAGTGTGAGAAGGTGCTTCCCGACCTCACAAAACGAGAAAATACGATGCACCAACAGGGACTGTGTAAGAAATAGATGAACTCGTTATTTTAAGTATCGAAAAGGAGGTGACTGAAGTACAATTATTATCAGCAAACTTTCCGAAGGAAGACGATTCACAGGAGCAACAGTGTGAATTAATAGAATCTTTGAGAATTAATTTATTCGTTTTTCATATGACCCATTGTCAAATTATCGTCCTCCCGTGGACATTCGATTTACTAGGGCTCCATCGATATCTAGCTGTTGCAGGAGATACATCTCAGGTGAGGGAGCTACGACATTTCCCTACTGATAGACCTTATTTTCGAGCCATCAGTGGCTGTTTACATTTGAGCTAAACTATATGTAGCAGACTACACGTAGAGATAAGTGACAGTGAAGAATAACGAAGCTGACTAAGTTACTTCAGGACAAGAGCAATAAATACAAAATATATTCGACTCTTCACAAGGACACGTAATTTATACGTAGTCTCTAGTATTTAAATAAAGCAATGAACACATATTTTCGTGAGACCAAAATGTAAATAAATCATTACATATTACATCAGCTGCCGTAAGCAATTGCAATATTTACGTTTCCTAAAGTCTGTTTATTTTATCACTTCTCAGCTAATTGTATTATCAAAACTGAACTTAACTAATATGATTCCATACTCTGCAGCCCTATAGTTTAGATAAACATTTCAAGTCTCAGGTTTGAGTCTCACTGACCTTTTAATTCAGCACGTTCAATAATTTTTTGTAATTCGTATTAATTACTTCATTCTTAACTCTCCTTATAAAAAATGAAGCAAAGTGTGTTGACACATGGCACTTCATTCCTCGAATCAGAGAAATTATTTATCCTTCTAAATACCTACATAAATAGTATTACCATTCTAGTATATCTGTACTTACTTTATGTGCTTATGTGTGCATATCCGTATGTGGAATCAAGACGTATGCCATAGCCAAGAGCAGAAGCGGGGCTACCCACGTGTAGGTTGTTGTTCTAGTCTTCAGTCCAAAGAATGGTTTGATGTAACTCTCCATGCTACTCCGCCCTGCACAATCCTCTTCATCTCCGAGTAATTGCTGTTACCTACTTCTTTCTGAATCTGCTTACTGTACTCATATCTTCGTCTCCCTTTACGACTTAAACCCCCTACGATCCCTCCATTACTAAATTGGTGACCCCTTGATGCCTCAGAGTGTGTCCTACTAACGAATCCTTTCTTTTAGCCAGGTTGCATTACAAATTTCTCTTTTCCCCAATTCCATTCAGTAACCCCTCATTAGTTTCGTGATCTACCCATCGAATGTTCGGCGTTCGTCTGTATCTCGTCGTGTCAAAAGCTTCAATTCGATTCTTGCGTACACTGTTTATCATGCAAGTTTCACTTCCATACATGGCTACACTCCACGTAAATACTTTCAGAAGAGGATTCCTGACATCTCTGGAATGCTTATCCTAAGAGGGTGCTATCATCACTTAACGATACAGTGGAGCAGCGAGCCCTCAGGAAAATTACAGCTGTAATTATCCCTCGATTTCCGCCGTTTGCACCAGCACAGAAAGGTCGTTTTGAATGGTCTTAAAAGGCCAGATCAGTCAGTCATCGAGAATGTTGCCAATGCAACTACAGAAAAAGCTGGTGCCCCTATTGAGGAACAATTACACCTGTGGTACGGCTATGTATGACTGAGGCACTCCCACAAGCAGCAAGGTTTATGGTTCATAAGGCGGGGGGTGGTGGCGGGGAGTGCGGCCGCGTAGGGTCGGCGAAAGTATTTGTGATTTGTGTCGTAATAAATAAGTTTGGGAATAAAGTAGCAGGTTTCTTGATGGCATTTCGTGATTGTTAATTGACAGTTATCTGTACTGAGTCATATTAAAGTATTAAAGTGTGTTTCAATAGTACTAGAGCGAGTGTTCTTGTATTAATATTTCAATCCAATTTATGTGTTCCGACAGTGTATTAATTTATAACACTTGTAAGATATTAAGGTGTGCACCATTTTTATTGTGTTGAGAAATATCTGTACTCATTAGTGTTCACATTTACTGTTGACACCTGACTTTAGTCTTCTGAACATGTTTCTGCTTTAATACGTACTAATTATTTCTGCCTACTACGTAAGAAATTCCGTATTTGTCGTTTTGAGTTTGTGGTGGAATCAGAATACGATTAGTGAGAGCTGTGGAGTGTGAACCAATGATGTCCTATAAATTGACACGTGAATTTGATGACACAGTATCCTCCCACGGTTTAGCCAACGGAAGTTATCGATAAGCACTTGTTCTAACATTCTGCGTGGTTTCTGCGACTATTTGTTCTAAGTCGTGTCTCCCTACCACTTTCGACGCTCTGAGCGTGTTTTGTAGGGAATTGACTAGTTTGTACCTGGATCCTGTTGCTGGTAAGGTGATGCCATACCACACATAACACACATCACATTTAGAGTTCATAAGAGTTCAGTGAAACTAGCGATGGTATAATCAAGTGCTTAAAGATTTCTGCGTCAGCTCCACTGCACTCCCTGTAAAAGAATCTTAATACTAACTAAATTTATTGGAAGGGGTTCAAGGCTTTCCTATTTTTAGTTAGCTGGAAAAATATCGTCAAAAAAGCAGTTAAGTTTACCATTGGAAATTTTATTGTACTCACAAAACATTGTTTATCAATTGCACTATTGATAAAAGGAAATATTTAAATACAGGATGATAAAAACCAACTGCGTTCAATAAAAATGAGAACGAATATTCCCTGAATTGGTTTCCAAGTTCTACAAATGATCGAAGGATGACCTGTGTCATATCACATCTATAATCTAGATTTAAGTTAAGTTTCATAAAAGAGAAAACTATCAAAATGATCTACAGTGACCCTCAATTATCTTTAATTACTTATCTAACTTGTCGTAAATTACAGTGGCTGATGTGGCTTCTCAATAATTATATAACAGAAAAATCATCACGTTTCAGATTTTAACTTCTAGTAGCAAATGTTAATACCATGAGCTTTAATTGACGATCGACATTAGTATTATGCAAAAATGGGGTGTAACAGATGAGACTTCTGCAGTTCTGAGTGAAGCCTTATGCGCTCAAAAATGCGGCATCGCGTGCGTTCATTGCCTTGTCGGTGTTAAGGCAGCGTCAGGGAGCGGCGGGCGTCGCAGTTCCTCACATCTCGGAAGCAGCTCCCGTCTAATTTCTCTTTACAATTTACCGAAGTTGGTTTAAGAAAAGCTATGTGGCTGTGTTTTCAACTGGCCAATCAGGGTCTCAATGTTAACCGTAAGCTACGCCTACTAAATTTTGTCTATCCAATGAGAAACGTTATAGTTTTCGTGGTGGGGCAATGTTTTTAACGTTTGCAACGTAACAGAGACGCGAAGAAGTCTCACGCTAAAATTTGCAGTTGGTGTCGCCCTTTTAGTGTTATCGTAAGATCTATACTGTTCTTCTGGAGGGCTCTATCTTTGAACATGGGCTGGGGGGTGGTTTTGACAGTCGGCTAGCGACGTGGGTGTCCGTCCCTTATCGTAGGGCCTCCTAGCCCACACCATTCTGCTCTCGGCTTCTGTTCTCGTTTCTCCCCTCGGAACTGCGTCTGTTTCACAGTGGTAAGCTATGACATGCATTTAGGTGCTCTTGTGTTAGTCTGTGGTATTCCATTTGCTCACTCGTTGATCGTATTACTTTGGTTAATTTAATGTCAGAATTTATTTGGAGCAAGGTTCTACGAATCTTGCAATATGAAGCCTTCTCCGCAGAACTGATCGAAGACCCCTTGTTGTGAAACGAGTGGGCGGTGCGAATCGGAGACTATGAAAATTGTGTGACAAGCTGGACGGAGCTGGGGCTTAATAGATTAGCGCTGTATGGCCTCCGTAAATGGGTCAGTGGCGCACTACAAATCGAGATCAGATGTATCTAGCTGATGGTGTGTGGGATACTCATGAGGCTTTTTTTAGCCTAGCCAACATTCCATCAACTTCACCCTGATCAGTTGCCGAAGCATTCAAAACATCGTACAAGGATGGGCAGAACTCGTGAAAACGGGTGGAGTACACACGATTCACGGTACAGAAATGTAGGTAAAAATAGAAATTGACAGCGGTGATAATTTTAATGGTAAATGTAAGTCTAAATCAAATGCATAAGCGTGTGGTAAGTGGAAGTAGTGCATTTATCGCAAGAGCCAACAAACTCAGATTTCGCTGAGATACAAATTCAAGCGGCATGCCCAAATATTTAGGCAAGAAACAGTATGAATTTGGGCAAATTCTTATAACTGGATATATTTACTGCCCACCTGACACACGTCCAGATGTAACCGAAAACTTTAAAGCCAAATTCATGTCGCTAAAGTGTATGTTCCCTCATTCGTATTGCCCTGTTTGGAGAAGATTTTAACCATAGCAGTATCGACAGGAATAATTAAACATTTATAAGTGTTGGTCATGGTAAGGCACCTTGCTGAACATTGCTAAATGCCTTTTCTAAAAGTACCTAGTTAGTTCGGATGGCCACTCGTGATGGAAATTTATTCGGTCTAACGGCAATAAACTGACTAGACCTGTATGAGGATATTTATACTCAGAGTCGTATCACTGACCTTGAGGTGGTTATATAAGTGGGAGCCAGTGGAAAGACGTTATACCAAGGCCTACTCCTCTACGTCAGAAGCAAATCGATGGCCACGAATGTCTTACTTCAGTACTTCAAAAACGTGGAAATCAAGTTGGGAGAGATCGGGATTGAATGGCGAAAGTGTAAGGGCTTCCAGCGGAACATCTGCAGCATATTCAGAACAAGCTTAACAATATGAAGATGAGCATAACGTTGGGATGGTTATTTCGAGTAAACAGATGAAGTTTCTTGGTAAGACACTACACACACTCATTACAGCCCTATCCTCTGGCCTTCCTATTTCCATATTTTCTGGGATCTGAACGAAGATATTCGTGTCCGAAGATGTTCCCAAGACGAACATATACACGCCCGGATAGAATCGTGTTTCCTTAGGCACATCTACACAAATTTTTCTTACGGGGCAAGTGATAACTGAGAAAGGTAATAGAAGCACGAAAGGGGCAGTTTAAGGACGGGCTAAGAAACGTGTCTGTGTATGAGAGAAGAAATGATAATTTTACATAAATGAGGTCGTATTGTGTACTATATAAATGGAATGTGTAACGTGGAGAAGAAAACTGCTGGACGGTAACCATGGAAGCACTGCGCCTGACGAGACCGGTGAACCAAAGAAGTTTCAAGCTAATTATTATAGCAGCATCGTTGCAGTGAAACAGCAAACATTCAGGGAAGCACGATTTCTTTGAAGTTATCAGAAGCGAATAAAACACAGACATAGAAAGGAGCCGTAAGAGATAAGATTTAGGAACTGAAGATGCAGCAGAACATCGTCTCCATAATCCTCTGTTTCTTGCGTCGAAGGTTCCGGACATCTAAAGTGTGAGAAGAGACGAATCGATCTCAGAAAACGAGAATATACGCTGCAGCAACCGGGAAAGTGTACGAAAAAGATATACTCGTTATTTTAACGAAGGGAGCATTAGGTCGACTGGACTACAATTCTTATCAGCGTTCTTTACAGCTCAAGACGATGCACAACAGCAACAGTATGAATTAATAACATTTCTTTGAATTAATTTGGTCGTGTTCGATACCAACTAACTTCAGCTTATCGTTCTCCCGTGGACAACAGATTTACTATGCTACCTGCGCTATTCCGCTGCTGCAGTAGATACTTCTCAGGTGAGGGAGCAACAACTACTGGGCGTGATTCTCTTCGACACGTCAGTGGTTAATTACTTTCGAGCCAAACAGACTTCTCGTAGAGCTAAATAACAATGAAGAACAATGAAACTGAATAAATCATTTCAGTACAATAACAGTAAACTGAAATATATTCGATTTTTCACTCTGACGCTTGATTTTCTCGCAGTCAGATACTTTATCTCACTATTTAAATTAAGCAGTGAAATCGTGCCTACCTGAGGGCAAAATGTAAAATGTATCTTTATTGTTGCTATCAGGTGCCATAAGTAATTTGGAAATTTAAATTTGTTTTTATAAAATTCGTTTATTTTATAACTTCACATCAAATTGTATTATCAAAGGTGAAATTAACAAACATGGTTCCTTATTCTGCAGTCTTAAATTTTCGATAAATTTTTCAAGTCGCAACTATCATTCTGATCGTAATTTGAAATCATAGTGCTCCATCTTTTTTCAATAATTTGTATTAATTTATGAATTCTTAATTCTCCTTGCGGAAAATGAGCGAATGGTGTTGACGCAGAGTACTTCAGCCGTCGAAACGGAGATGTTATTTATCTATCTAAATAGGTACCTAAGTACTAATACGATTCTGTATTAGTACCTGCTTTCTATGATTATGTGTATAAATTGTTGCGTTATCTAGTCATATGCCATAGTCAAGAGCAGCAGGAAAGTTCGCCACGTCTAGGTAAGGCCAAACTGTTTGTTTGCTAACGAATCGTTTTAGCGAAACACTAGCGTGGTTGTTGGAGGCATTTTATTAGAGTTCATTGATAGTGTCCTCCATCCCGTGATATTAAAGTGTGCTTCAGAAGTAATACAGTCAGTGTTACAGTACTACGTTAGAATTGTGAGGTATTAAGATAAGCACCACTTTTATTGTGTTGAGAAGTGTCTGTTCTCTGTGGTGTTAACTTTCATTGTTCACGTCTTGACGGTTTGTCCGTGAATTCATTTCTCTGAACATGATTCTGCTTTCGTACATAGTAATTACTGCTGCCTCCTACGTAAGCCATTACGTCATTTGTCGTTCCGAGTTTGTGATGAAATTAGAAAAAGGATGTCAAGTACCATAGTGCTCAGAGCCATTTGAACCATTTTTAAACTACCGTCACAACAATTCTCTGTAATTTCACTCTCGAAGAGCTAACGAAAAAACAACCAGTAATATCTTTCCGTGTGAGATCTGATTTCACATATTTCATTACGATGATTGTTTCTTATTATGTATGCAAGCGTCATCAAAGTATTTTCTCACTCAGAGGAGAACGTTGGTGAATGATTTTTAGTAAGGACAATCCGTCGCTACAAATAAACGCCTGTGTTTTAACGGTGTCCATCCCAAATCATGTATCATCTCTGTGACACTGGCTCACCTATTTCTTAATAATACTAAAGGTGCTGCTCTTTTTTAACTTTCTTATTGCACTCCTTTAACTCTATCTGGCAAGAATATCAGACAGTGATGCAGTACTAAGTCTGTAGCTAAATTTAGGTTTGACTGATTTATCGTGCAACTGAACGTTGACTTATTACTTTTAGCACTCAAGTGGATGACTATATTTTTTCAATTGCCAATTTTCGCACTATTCAGATACCCTTTCCAAATCGTTTTGCAATTTGTTGTGAACTACTGATGAGTTTACAAAATTATAAGCAGCAGCATCATCTGCAAACAAACTAAGACGCCTCTCAGATTGTTTCCTAAATCGTTCATATAGATAAGGCACTGCAGAGGCAGTTCTACGCTACCTTGGGGAACGCCGCAAACCAATTCTCCTTTACTTGATGACTGTCCGTCAGTGACTATGAACTGTGACCTCTCTGACATGAAGCTACAAAACCGACCCCATATTGAGACGATATTCAATAAGTCCGCAATTTCACCACATACCTCTTTTCTGAATTAATTTATTCCTTTTTCGATTCGACCCATCGTCAACTTATCGTCCTCCCGTGGACATCTGTTTTGTTGTGGTTCCCGCTATATTCAGCGGCTGTAAAAGAGGCAACACAAGTGAGGGTGCAATTACGTTTCCCTACTGGAAGCCATTAACTTGGCCCCCTTTGTGACTATTTACATTCGAGGAAACGTTACGCAGCAGATCTCACGTTGAGGTGACAAATAATGAAACGGGATAAGTTGTATCAGAATAATACAAATAAATTCAAATAAATTAGATTATTCACTAAGACGCAGAATTTTATCGCATCCAAACGATTTATCCCACTATTTAATGTAAGTAGTGAAATCACACTTACTTGAGAACTATGTGTAAATTTATCACTACTATTTCCATAACCTGACATAAGAAATTTGAATATTTAAGTTTGTATCGAAAGATTCCTTTATTTTATCACTACACACCAAATTGCATTATCAAAACTGAACTTAACTTCACAATTTTATAGTCTGCAGCCTAAACTTTCGATGAACATTCCATGTCGCAAAATTCATCTTGATAGTAATTTGAAATCATATTACTGAATATTTATAAATAATTAATTTTATTTTGCAAATAATTTGTATTAATTTATAAATTTATAAATTCTTAACACTCCGTATGAAAAATAAAGAAAACTGTGTCGACACACAGCACTTGCTTCGTTCAAACAGAGAAATTTTTTATCTGTCTAAATAGCTTCATAAATATTACTACGAATCTACATCTTTGCCTGCTTCATGTGATTATGTGTGTACATGCGTAAGTCGAAGGAAGTCATACGTCATACTCAAGAGCAGAAGGGAGGCTAGCTATGCCTAGGTAAGGCGAAAGTATTTATTAAGTACTGAATTATTTTGGCGTAACAGAAACAGGTTTGGTGGCACCATTTGGCAAGTGTGCATTGCCAGTGTACTCTGTCAGTCACATTCAAGTGTGCTTCAGTAGTACTATAATAATTTTATACGTGCAACATGTTAAATTATTTCTGTTTCAATGGATGCACAACTGCAGTAGTGTCGAAAGTGGTCTATACTCAGTGGTGTTGACCTTCATTGCTCACTTATTATCGGGTTACCTCTGAGTTTATTCCTCTGAACATGTTTCAGCCTTCACACAAAGCAGTTACTGTTGGGCCTACGTAAGCCAATCCGTATTCGTCGCTTTGAGTTTGTGATGGAATTAGAACAGGATTCGTGATCCCTGTGGAGTGTGAACCAAGTGAACAGTGAATTGAAAACATTTTACTTCACATGGGAACTTGGTGGCATAATATTCATGTACGGTTCAGGCAACGGCAGCTTACGACATCAAGAAATACAAAAACAGCAACCACATATGTGAATGACTGAAACATCTGTCAGTATGAATAAAGAAATATTTAATAGATATATTTCATTTCTTAAAACAAGTTGCATTTGAGAGAGGGAGAATATATGAACTTAGCTGCATGTTGTTTGCTGTGTTTCCGCTGTAACAATTTTGTATTCAGCGTCGATCGACACTGGTTTTGAGTACAAGAATCTCTCTGTGGGAATGTCTCAATGATTCCATAGAAAACGCACTGCCTTTGAGGTACTCATGTCGGTCTTAGTTAGCGTATATTTAACAAACTGGATGAGTCATTTAACTAACAGGTAGTCTCTTTCCGTCCCACATTAAATTTGTTTATAGTATTTAAAAGCTTGGAGATGAATATGTCGTACCTTAAATTACGTTTAGATATTTACATAATTTCAAATGTGTGTCTCGTTTCCTCCTTTACTATGACTTCGCTTTGCAAGCCACACAAGTTACAATTAATTTTCAGTTGTCGCGAATTTGGGGCCTTTTAAAGCTTTTATAATTCTCTCGTCAGTCTTAATTGCCTACTTCTTTTCTTACGGAGATTTAACATTAATAGGTCTAACTGATGGCTGTGATATTCCAAGTATTCTAGAAGATTTGTTTACTGATGAGTAAAGTTTTGAATCAATTTTACAAAAAAAAAAAAAGGTTCAAATGGCTCTTAGCACTGTGGGACTTAACTGCTGTGGTCATCAGTCCCCTAGAACTTAGAACTACTTAAACCTAACTAACCTAAGGAGATCACGCACATCCATGCCCGAGGCAGGAGTGCCCGAGGCGAACGTAGTGCACGCGCGGCTCCAGCCTGTAGCGCCTATAACCGCTTGGCCACTCCAGCCGGCGATCAGTTTTCAATATTAATGTATTTCTCCTCCAAAGACGTAGTCTGTGCAATGGTGTCTTCATTTGCAGTTCCACATATCTCTTGGCATATGCTCGTTATCGATCCACTGGTCCACTATTCAGTCGTGGAAGAGCTGAAACTACTGCTTTTCAAGCGTGCCTCGCCTGAATAGACAGCCAACAATTATCCAGCATTTCCTGGCTCTATCCCTCCTCTGTTGAAGTAAAACGAAATTTGCTTATTTGACTTTCACTGAACTAGCGCTGATCGTGAGTAATGCATAATTTTATACGTAAAATTTGCCGTTCTTTTCAGATCTTAAATCAAATATTAGTGTCCCCATTTAAAAAGGAATCACTCTTGAGTGTCGAAACACCATGAAAATCAAGTTGAAGCTCACGGCCAGTAGCAGCAATTCGTGACCCACTTTACCACCTACAACTTTTATCTCAGACATTTTGCTGTATCTCATTTCCATCCCTGTTTATTCTCTACTATGGATTAAAGTTTGTCCTCCCCTTTCTTTTAATGGAAACTCTACATTATGCTTACCAATGCGATGGGCGCTGTACTGATTTACTAGTACACGTCAAACACGCTCTCGTAATAAAGTAATAATTTATTGCTTGTTACACGGCTTTTCCTTCTACCTGAGAGCACTGGTTGACCGAGACAAACGTCGTCCACACATAGACGCTAGTTTTGTAAACATCATTCCCAGTCGTGCAGAGAGAACGAAAGGATGTTGAGGCCAGGTGCCTATTTGCAACACAGTCCGTATATTTTCGAGATCTGCTTGCCGTGGGCTTGATGGCTCTGCCCACCTTCGTAATAGTACTGTTTGCAACAGCAGCCAGGTCGGATACGATTGCACCTAAAATGATATTAAAATTTCGCGGCCATTGCTAACATGGTGTTCGACGTCGCAGCTGTACGCTCACAGACCTTAGAGATGTTACCTAACCTAAAGGCGTGATACCTTTTGCTGCAGATACTGGTCACCTCTTTAGGTGATCATTTGTCACGCTGTGCTATTTCTTAAACACACAGTATCTTTGGGTGGAAGCAACAAAATTTTGCTCTTACATTATTATTCTTATTATATAATTATTATTAACAACATGTCATTTCTATAACATGAAGTATTACATTACAAAATGAGTAATGTAGAGGTGCCTTGGCAGGGCTTTAGCTACAAATTGTCTTATATCTTATTTATACGCTATGTATGGTTGGAAATCAGTAAAATAGCAGTGCTTAAGGTTTTGGCTATGATGTCATTAATACGTTCTGACGTAATTATTTCTACCAATGTGGGATATGTGTTCCTTTGTAACTCATGCACTATGACGCCACACACACAATCCAGCAATTTGATGGTGGATTAGCAGTGATACATAATATTCCGATACTTTTGGGCACATACTGATTTATTGTGTTTGGCTGAGAGCAGCGTTATAACGCTCATGCGACGCGATGTTGACGTGACGTCGGGGGCAGTGGGACACAACTTAAAATTTTGGAAAGATACGAAAAATTGTAAAGTACGCAAAATATAGTATATATAAATAAATACGTAAAACATGAAAAAATACATAAAATAGTGAAAAACGAGAGTACTAAATATCTGTCCGGATGTGGTCTCTGCTAGTGCCTCGAATTAGGCAGATCATGTAAACTTAATTTGTTATTAACAAATCGACCTCTAGAGATGTGAGTTAACGTAATTATAGTACCATTCATTTATTATCATCAAACAGATATAGCCTGATCCCTCCCTGTTCTGCACAACCCCCAACTGAAGCCATTGAGGTCCTTTTGTTGCTTGGAGGTCTAAGGCGAGTTGGTTCTCTGACTGTCTACTGTATGTAATTTTCGGGAATTACGCTCAGAATATTTCGAACAGAACTGCTCAAATGCTGAACAGGTCTTTAATTATACCTTATTAGCTGGTGAATGTATGACTTTAACATTAAGCATTTCTATATAACACACAGTCAGACATCTGTAAAACAGAATACATATAGTCACTTATTAAAAGCAGAAGCGCTGCCGTGGCGCATCACGCAGATATCGACAGTTAAGAAATACAGAACACATACCAGATACATCGAGCTGTACTGACGAATTGAAGATATGATAATTGCATACATGTCATAGACCAACTGACGGTTAAACAGTGATAACAGCACCACGAAACTAAATTCTATCGGCAACTGGCACTTGTTTTTATCGCATGACGCTCTTACAATATTCCCCGCAAGTCGTCATCACCCACTGTCACTATAGCTTGATCAGGAATCTAATTCACGAAATTCTGCAATTCGCTCAACCTGTACATTTCCTGACGTAGATGTTTATAAAAGCTTCCGATTACCATTATAACCCACCTTTGATCGTAAACTTCATGCACATTGGAGATTGATACACATTTGGAATTAGTAACAACTTCGCCAGATATTACCGAATTGTTAACAACAATATATAGACGGTACCTTCAGGCTCTGTCCTATCCTTATGATGAATATTGCAATCTGTATTCCCGATTTGGTTGCTGTTTTCCTCCGGTTTCAACCAAATTTCTGTTCCTAATACTGTCCAGTCATTATTACTTTTAATAAGCTGTATTAATTCAGAATCCTTACTATTTATGATGGATGCTCCTGCAGTCTGCTGGTATCATATTAACGTTTTCTACTTATAATCTTCTACACCTTTAGTCTTTCATATTTACTTGTTGACACAGGGTATAGCAGATTGGTGACGTAAATCTCTGTGGTTCAGTTTCATTTCAAGTACTTACAGGACCTCGATGTTGTCATTAGAGAGATCGGTATAACACCTTGAGTTCTCCCCGGTATCTGTCTACCTTTTCCAGGGTGCCTAGGCCTACCATTCCACAGAAGTCAGGGCAATTTACGTCTGCTTACAAACGTCAAGTAGTTTATCCCGTGTTCGACAAGAGCATTCAATGTGTGGCTGCGTTGTGGTTGATAATTTCATTCTGATTTCTGTATTTGTTAAGCTAAAAGAATTATTAATTCCCTTTAGCAAATGAAGGAGCTAGTTCCCAAAATGAGCCTTCTAACAATGTAACAGAGAATGCTGTGATTAAAATTACTTAATCATGAAATATTGTTGAGGATATAGTCGCTAACAAATTCAACAAAAGTGATATTATACGATAAATATACACTCCTGTCGACAGGCGAACTAAATGTAAAACGGTATGATACAATATAATCTACACTAACTAAGTAGAAAATGCTCATCATATTGCATTCTTTGACCATGCTACTACCTGAACGTGTAGTGTTAGCAATTACGACATAGATTTAACCTAAAAAACGATTACCTCATTGGTTGAAGACCACGTTCACAAATATACTACAACATAGTTACAACAAACCAAATTATTTAATACATATTGCATAGGTGACAATAGGTAAACCTTGGTTTCAAAAAGAATGTATAAAAAACATTCGGTGTTAAATTATGATGGCAACAACATGTGATAATAATCAAATTACCCCGATGTTACGTTACAGGCTGGATAGATCTATTATGTTGCATTAAAAACACCTCCAACAAGCAGGATCGCTATGAACTGTATCAAATAAGGCATTCAGGCATACTTGCTGGAGTAAAGGCATAAACCCTATTAATCGTCAAATATTATGTAAGCTTTTTAAGTACGTAGATATGTTAGAAAGGTCATAGTATGTTAGCTAAATCGTTACAAATATCATAGTATGCTAACATATTTGTGCGAGCATCAGGGATCACCGTCCTGCACGTGGTGGGATGTTATGTGCCATAGCGATGATTGCAGATAAGTAATTGATTTCTGAACTTCATTTTAAGGCGTCGTAGTAGCATCCATCTACGTCTGCATATAAGTCTATAACGTGCAAACCATTATGAAGTGCATGAGAGAGGGTTCGTCCCATTGTATTAGCTATTGAGACATTTTACCTTGCCATTCACGTATGTAGTGAGAGAAAAGTAATTGTGTACATGTCTTTGTGCATGCTGTAATGAACCTAGATTAGTCCTGAAGTACTCTAAGGGAGCGATGGGTAGGCGGTTCTAACATTTTTTTTCAGTCACCATTTAAAGCCGGTTTTGGAAACTTTTTTAGAAGATTTCTCAGGATAGTTTCCGTTTATCTTTAAGATTCTGCCCGTTCAGTTTTTTTTCAACATCTCAGTGACACTCTCACGTGGGTAAAAGAAACCTGTGACAATTAATGCTGCCCTTCTCTGGAGATGTTCAGTATACCCAGCTAGTATGGGTCACATGAATTATTCGTAAGGAATCTCCATTGTTGACTAATAGGTTTAAGTAGTTCTAAATTCTCGGGGACTGATGACCTCAGAAGTTCAGTCCCATTGTGCTCAGAGCCATTTTGAACTAACGAAGTGTATGTTAGTAATATTGAAGTGTCCACCAGTAGAACTACAGCGAGTGTTGCAGTATTAACAATTTTATCAGTGTTATGTATTCAGACAGCACATTAAATTGTTACTGTTTTAGGATTTGCGACGCTTTAGTTGTGTCGAGAACGGTGATGTAGAAGTTCAGTGCTCACATTTAATCGGGTCATCTTTGAATTTATTCCTCTGAACATCATTCTGTCTTTATACATTGCAGTTACTGCAGCCACCCCACATAACATCTCAAAGCAATTTTTAGCGGCTCATCCAGCGAATTGCGGAGACTTGCGAAATCATAAGCAACGATCACGTGTTTTCTTCTTACCTCGTAGAACGCGCATGTCGTTAATAGACCAGTAAAGGTTGTACCGAGTGGAGATCGAAATAGAAAAAGGTATTTCCTGAATAGCAGCAGAAGCCTTAATCCACGCCCTTGTTCACGGAATGCAATCGAAGCTCACAATATGAATAATTCTGCGCAGGTATGGTCGCGGGCTCCTTGTTCTGAGACGAGTGGGCGGCGTGATCCACAGACTTCGATGAGTTTATGACTAGCTGGACAGGGCTTGGAGTGCCTAGATTAGCGCTTTAGGGTCGAATACTGTAGGACGTCTTTGATTTTATTCCTTTATCACGTTTCTGCTGTTTCCCTTGTAAGCCATTCACTTTTTCCCGTTTTGTGTTTGCAATGAAATCGGAACACGATTCGTGATTGCAGTGATGTGTGAACCAAGAGAACGGGGAAATGGAAACCTATTATTTCACACGGGAATTTGATGACATAGTATTCCCCTACGGTTTAGCCAACAGCAGTTGGTTATCGACAAGCACAGTCATGTACGATGAACGACATTTGAACCGTGCATTCCAACTCAAAGTTAAGGTCACCAAATTCATCCAGTGACTACCAGACATTGACGGAATCATAAGAGACCAACGCAAGTGATAGCGGGTTACCTCGAAAAATGAGCATGTCGTGTATGGAGCAGTGAATGTTGTGCCGAGTAGAAGGCGAAACTCAAAAAAATTATCTGAAAATTAAGTGTTCCAGAAGTCTTATGCCACGCCCTTCCTCACAGAATTTCAACAAAGCTTACAATGTACAACATTCTACACAAAACAGATAGGGGACCTCTTGCCCTAAGACCAGTGGGTGACGTGCTGTAGTTTCGAAAACTGTAGGGTCTCAGTAAATGTCTAAGTGGCGCAATACTATCAGAGATACTATCCACCTACTGATGGCGTTTGGGATACTCATGAGGGTATTGCGCTTAGGTGACTTTGCGTCCACCTCATCCTGATCAGCTGCCGAATCATTCGCAACAACCTACAAGGGTTCATAGCACTCGTAAAAAGGTGTGGAGTCCACACAATAGAAGGTTATGAAATTTATGTAAAGATCGAAGATGACTAGGGTGAGATTTATTGTGGCAAATGCAAGCATATATTGAAAGCATAAGCGTATGGGAAGTAGAAGTACTGTATTTATCGCAAGGGACAACCAACTCGGATCAGGAGACAAAACTGGAGCTGCATGCCAAATTATTTCCTCAAGACTCAGTATCAAATTTGGGAATATTCTTATAACTCGATCTACCTATTAACCACCGGACTCACGCCCAGATGTAACTGAAACCTTTAAACTCAAACTCATTTCGTTAATTTTTTCCCGCTTCAGACTGTCGTCAATAGAGAAACTTGTAATGATACAGACATGGATAGGAATAATTATAAATTTCTTAGTGTTGGTCGTGGTAAGACACCTCGTTTATCCTTGCTTAATGCCTTTTCTAAAACGTTCTTACCTTAGATGGTTCGCAAGCCCACTAGAGATGGAAATATATTGGATCTAATGGCAATAAATGCACCAGACTTCTCTGAGGATGTTTATACTCAGAATGGTATCAGTGATAACTGGCCGTTTGTAAATGAGGCAGTAGTGAAAGCGAGACAGTTGGGAAAAACGTAAGTAAACTGTTTATGATATCAAGAGTAAACGCCGTAACTGTTAAAACATTTGTCCTACTGCTGGACAAGTCTGTCACTGACGCAATGGATAAATGTTTGCGGTTGCCTATGGTATGATGATGGTACCAAGTCGTGCTCATCTTCGCCCCAATGAAAGCTATCACCAGTAATCTCCCTCTTCGGTCCTCCAGAGACATGGAAATCACATGGGGAGATATCATGATCAAATGGAGGATGTGTAATAGCTTCCAAAGAAACTTCTGAAGTGTATTTGTAACAAGCCTAGCAGAATGTGGACAGGCATTTTGTTGCTATGGTTATTTCGTGTACGCTGCAGAAGCATTTTGGTAAGCCCTTGCACAACCTTCATAAAGTCCCGACCTCACCCCTAGTGGTTTCCGTAATCTCTGAATCCTGAAGATGGATGTTCATCAACGCCAATCTGCTCCGTAAGAAGAGACACAGATCTGGGTACAAAGATGTTCCTTAGGAAAATGTGTGCAGTTTTTTATTACGAGGCTAGTGATAAATGAAAAAGGAAGCTGAAGCTAGGAAGTGGTGTATTGTAGACGGGCAGGGGGCGTTTTATTTTGGTGATGATATAAATGATAATTTTGCGGAACTGGGAAATATTCTGTGTAGAAATAATTTTAAGGGTTACCGTGAGGAAGGGTATTACATTCCGGAGACAACTGAAGTAGTTTGAGCGAGAGGAGAAGGGTTAAACGAATACATCTCCATCTAATTATCATAGCAGAAGCCTTGCAGCGAAATACAAAGTTTTTAAAAGAGACATGATATCTTCGTAATTATTTGAGAGAAGGCAAGACAAAATTGGACAAGACGTTGACAATTATCTAAATACCAGCATAAAAGCTATTTTGTCCTCGTTGGAATCAGTGAACTTCGCGTACGTTAATTAAAGTTGGTGAATGACGCAACGAGTGCTATTTGCGTCATTCAAAATGGCTCTGAGCACTATGCGACTTAACATCTGAGGTCATGAGTCCCCTAGACTCAGAACTACTTAAACCTAACTAAGGTAAGGACATCACACACATCCATGCCCGAGGCAGGATTCGAACCTGCGACCGTAGCAGCAGCGCGGTACCGGACTGAAGCGCCTAGAATCACACGGGCAGAACGGCCGGCTTGCGTCATTCATTAGCTACATAAATATTATTACGATTCTATATCTTTATCTGTTTTATGTGATTATTAGTGTTTGTGTGTGGGTATGATGAAGTGATCTGTCGTAGTCGAGAGGTGATGTCAGGCTAGCCACGTGTAGGTTAGGAGAAAGTATTTGGGTTGAGCTGAATTATTTTGGTGATACATTGGTAGGTTTTGTGGTTGCATTTCTTGAGTATTCGTTGACAGTGACGTACATCCAGTGATACCGAAGTGTGCCTCAGTATTACTAGAGGGAGTATTTCAGAATTAATAATTTTATCAGTGTTATATAGCCAGTCAGGTATATTTAATAATTAATATTTTAAGATTTGGACCACTTTCGTTGTACTGAGAGCGCTCTATACCCAGTGGTGTTGAGGTTCATTGCTCACATCATATCGACATCTTATCGACTTACCTCTGCGTTTAGTCCTTTGAAGATGTCGATGTTATCATACATAGAAATCATTGGTGTCTCCTACGTACGTCATTCTGTATTTCGTTGTTTTCAGTTTGTGGAGGAATCTATAATCAGGAGTCCCATCCAGCTAGCTGATGCTGTGTGGGATACTCAAGAGCCTCCGTTAGTTTAGACCCCAACGTTCCTCCAGAAAAACAATGTCCTCACATAAAATGGTTTCCAATGTGAAGCGAAAACATATCATCCCCCACCATCCTCATTTTGTAAAATCGTGTTTTTCTGCTCCTCTAAGTTGCTCCAGTAGCTCTGAACGTTACTTCAGTACAACGTTCACCAGAACACACTTATTGAAAGTTGGGATTTTGTACGCTGATTGTTATTTTGTGTCAACTTGCTAGTAGTCTAGAATTGATAGCCAAGAGAAATTTTGGTCCTAGTCCTCTCTTTTAGAAAAGCTGGTGTTTTTAATGTGTACCTTTAGTTACTCTACGTATTCCGAACATTGCTCCATCAGTACTATCCCAACAAAGAAATAGTACTGAAATATAAATTAAACCACATTTTTATCAGCTGCCCTTATCACACTTTTGTCCGTTTTTTCCTTTCTGTGTCTTTCTGTAGTTGTTCTGAACATAGTACCCTCTGGTCAGACACTGCCGACAAGTAAACAGCATTGAAGAGGAAACCATACCAATTTTCTTATTGGCCTATCTTTTTATGCCGAATTATAGTCTCTAAATTTGTTCTGACTTACTCTAGTTCTCAAGTCTCCAGAACGACATTTTTGAATACTTTATAACGATACTAATAATATGGAATCGATGTCGAAGTTTGCTCCCCTGTAGATAATAACATTTTTGTTATCGTTTGAAAGTTTCCGTCAACGTCTGTTTTCTTCCAAAATAGTATTTTAAAGAATCACAAACGCTGCAGATGAGTGACGACATTTCTTCCCACTTACCACTTTAGGAAATGAAATTCCTGTAAGGAAGTGCTGAGCATATGTTTCTAAGTTTACAGGTATGTCTAGTTTGTTCCCTTTGGATTTCCTGCTATTTAGCACTGATAGCGGTTCGTTCCAACATTTCGCGATGTTCCTTTTATCTGCACCCAACCTATTCAATTGAACATTTCACAAGCTCTGCAGGCTACAAAGAGAAAGAGACGGGAATGTCTCTTGCAGATTGTAATACGTCGCAATAGAACTTTGATACTTCTATGAGTAATTTCTGCCATAACAAGTATTAGGCGACTTCTAGGGTAGTACTATCATCTGATTACTAGAATCTCGTGCTTCGATCAGGTAGACAACAGGTGCCAAGCTCACGTATTTACCTGAACATCAGTGCTGTAATCACCAATTCTGATGACAATGTATTTATAAGCCCTAAAAGTATTTACATGTTTCTGCAATAAATCAATATAATACCTAGTCCAAAGTGCTTGAATTCCACGTAGTCAACATTAAAATCGAATGCTCTATTGGTAAACGTCTGGACAGATACTATGCATGAGAAACTGTGGGAGAAAAAGTCGATGCCATTATCGCAGTTAAGAGGTATAAAGCGTCGGAGTTTGGACTGTACCTTTAGATCAAATGTAGATGTGATGAATGATGAAACAATTTATCGGGAATTTTTGTTTCGACTGATCT
Source organism: Schistocerca cancellata (assembly GCF_023864275.1). Classification (NCBI taxonomy): domain Eukaryota; kingdom Metazoa; phylum Arthropoda; class Insecta; order Orthoptera; family Acrididae; genus Schistocerca; species Schistocerca cancellata. The sequence continues at coordinate 762,839,334 of NC_064629.1, forward strand.
TTTGTATATAGTAAGAAGCGTCAGCTAAAAGGAAACCGAAGAACTCATGTTCCAACAAAAATGGTATCCCGCAATATCTGATCTCGCGTCTGGTCCAGAATCAAGGAAAATCATCTAACGAAATTTGGAGACTCTTAGCTTCCGCAATTATCATTAAATTGAGTTTTACGTACGACAAAACAAGAGTTCCAAAATACAATTTTTGGATTAACTGGGTGCGATCCGATTAAAGATCTCACGGTCATGAAGATTGAACGTCACGACGGTAAAATTCAGACGATCGGGATACATCCATAGCACGTCCATTATTGTATGCAACAACAATTTGCTGATTTCGTAAACTATTCACAATACATCTGTATAGATGTAACAGGTTCATTAGTAAAAGAACTGAAGAAACTAACAGGAGAACTCAGTTCGCACATCTATCTTCATCAAATCGCCACAGAAACCCCGATTTCCAGACTGCGTGCCTTTCAAATGTTGAGCGAGTCTCAAAACAGAGATTCCATGCAATTCTGGCTTAATGAAATTATTCACTTGCGTGGCAAGCACAATACAAAATTTCCAGTAGGAAACACGCTGTCTGCGATTTCGACAAAGCACTATTGGCTGCTTTTCTAATGGCGTTTGGAGAGAGTCCAGATCTGAAAGTTTATTCATCTCTAAAAAATGGTTCAAATGGCTCTGAGCACTATGGGACTTAACATGTGAGGTCATCAGTCCCCTAGAACTTAGAACTACTTAAATCTAACTAACCTAAGGACATCACACAACACTCAGTCATCACGTGGCAGAGAAAATCCCCGACCCCGCCGGGAATCGAACCCGGGCGCGGGAAGCGAGAACGCTACCGCACGACCACGAGCTGCGGACAGTGAAATCTTCCTTCATATATTCTAACAGCCAAAATGTATTCACAAAGACGACTATCCCTATTGGCTGAGACGGCATTCAAGAATCTGCGCCACGTAACGAGAGAAGAACTGGCCATCCCCAGAATAGTGGAAACCAAAGAAAAAAACCATGAACAATGAAAAAATTTAACAGCCGTGTATTTTGGTGATAACGACAGAAACGATTGCGAATCCGGAATTCTTATGTGGGCTACTACGTTAGTTAATTAGTCCTTAAGAAGTACTTAGCAAAGACGCGGCATGATATCTATCTTTATTATGGACCAGCTGTAGGGCGAAGCATCATGGCAATCTTGCATTTTTTTCCCTTTATTCAGGTATTAGGATACCCATATTATCATTTGGGATTACAAATGCCATCTCGTCCGCAGTAGAGGGGTTCAAAATAGCTCTGAGCACTATGCGACTTAACTTCTGAGGTCATCAGTCGCCTAGAACTTAGAACTAATTAAACCTAACTAACCTAAGGACATCACACACATCCATGCCCGAGGTAGGATTCGAACCTGCGACCGCAGCGGTCACGCGGTTCCAGACCGAAGCGCCTTTCACCGCACGGCCACACCGGCAGGCGCAGTAGAGGGGGATTTTAACGATTTGAAACATAGTTTGTTACTAAATGAGACATTCCTAAAGCCAGGTGACAGCTTCGTAACTCTTCATTTGATATCTCTTTCAGGACATCCCAAGCCAGCTTGGGCCAAAGAAGTCTACAATGATTCAACGAACACTGACCAGTCCGCTACTGGTTAATATAAACTACATGAAGTGTAAACGTCACATAGAGTTTTATTGAATGTACATACCTATCGAACTGTTAATGTTGCAGAACCAGTGGAAAAAATGAGCAGACACTGTACTGAAAATGTCGGAGGTGGTAACAGAACACCCTGGAAACCGTTATACTAAAGATGGAGTAGATTCATCGATAGTTAACTCCTGCGAGTTAACACTTGAACACAAGTGGCCCAATAAAAATGGCCCCCAAAAAACGAAGAGTACTTAATTGCTTCCTCGTTCAGAGTTACAGATGGCCACATCTTGTAAAACTAGAAAGTTCGGTACCAGTGTTCTACTGAATGCTTATATTTTGGGGTCGATTAGGGACAATGCCGATGAATCGCTGCCACTAATACTTCTGGATTTGACAGTATTGCGCAGTTACAGGCCACCACATGTACTTATGATTACTTTCAGAAGACAGTTCAAACCACACCGTCAGATGGAATGAATCTTGTATAGCCTTTTGTGCAAATGGGATCATGCAAACAGATTTGTATTGAACAATCACGACTCTTAGCTAGCATTTCAAGCTTAGTTCAACAAGTAAATCTGTCGAGCGTAAATACCAATGAAGCCAATTCAGATATTTGTAATTAGTTCGATTGGGTTTTTAAAGATGAGTGCAGTGGGGGTCTGAGAGGAAGATGTGTCAGATGTAAGAGAGAGAGAAAATACTAAGGCAACATACTAGTAACATTAGACTTTGATACGATTTGCAAACGTGAATATGATAAACTAGCAGCACAGCAATACTACAAAGAGGCAATACTACGTCCCATTTGTAATGGATAAGACGACATGAGCGTCAAATACCACCCGCACATGTTTGACGAGAACATAGGAGATACTAACGTTACAGTGAGCGTCAAATCTTTTCCGTACAGTATGACTCTCAGCGTATCTACGTACACTTTGGTAGGTACTGTTAATTATTGTTGAGACGGTAATGTAAGGTAAATAGCGCGTTGTATCACCATTATAAAAATTGATGGGGAATTGTTTGAATTTAACGCTGTGAAACCAACACGTATAAATGAAGATCACTTGCTCAATCCAGTCTTTTGTCTTTACGTCAGGACGTAAATACAGTATTACACCAACATGACGCAGAGATTCTTGTTTTACTAAAACTGTCGCATTAAGAACACGATACCGCTTTCAGAAAACACTACCAATAACCGAAAAAATTAAGAAATTAGCAATGACGGTGTAGGTAAATGTTTATAGTTACATTAATGGTAGGTTGTAGTACAGCAACTAAAGTGAGTCGTATAATTTGCCTTAAACACTTTAGCGTACTTCTTCAAAGGGATAAAAGGCATAAATGGCAGACTCTTCACTTCTCGTTCGTCATTAAACATATGATGATTCCAGTGAGATATGTATCATTATAAGCATACAAATGATTAAAATGGTCAAAATGTGAAAAAATGTAAAAAACGTATAGAAACAAACCAAATAGATTATACAGTGAAGGAGGGGATACGTTATCAATAAGATCAAGCCAAACACACAGGAAAAAAATTAAAAAGAAGGAAAGATAACTGATTACATGCACATGGTCCTGCCTGCATGCTCTTACGCTGAAAAATTACCCACGTCAGTGAAAGAGCAACTGAAGCTAATCTGAACGTGTGTCATTTTTGGCTATTTTTCCAAAAATTGAGGGCTGGCACAAGATATGGGTTTGGTTCCAATTTCAGCACTGTTTGTCCGAAAATACTGTTGTTCTGAAGCAACGTTCAGAGCAGTTACTTTAAATAAGTGCAGGCACTGATAATTCCGATTTTTCTAAAGTGGTGGCACGTGAGATACCCTGTTTTTGCTTCCCATTTGGAAACTGTTTATCTGTGGACATTATTATTTTGGAGCAGCGTTCTTATATTTGTTTGCTTGCTTTCAAATTTGTAGACGTGTTCTTCCGGAATAACGTAGGGCAAGACAACAGAATTTTAAAGCAATATGAGAACTTCAAAAATCTTTCATATTTGAGGCTTAACTTTCCCGACGCACTCAGGAGAGTTTCTTAGCCTTGCCTACATTCCATCCGCTTCACCCTGACCCGCTGCCGATGCAACGTACAATGACTGGAAGCACTCGTAAGAAGATGTGGTGTTCACACGATACAATATACTGAAATTTAGGTACCAATCGAAACTGACTGGGCTGACAGTTTTTGTGGCAAATGAAAGTGAATATTGAAAGCATATTCGTCCGTGAAATGGAAGTAGAGTATTTTTCGCGACTGAGAAAAAACTTGGTATCATTTACATAAAAACTGAAGCTACATGCCAGATTATTCGGGCAAAACACAGAATGAAGTCAGAGCATAATCTTATAACTGTATCTAGTCACTGACCACCGAACCCACGCCCAGAGGTAAACGAAAACTTCAAAGAAAAGTCATCTCGCCAAATCAATTTTAATTAAAGCTGGTTCTGCTATCGTTAAGGAGAGGATCCGATTTACACGAAGGAAGCTGGATCTTGTTTCTCAAGAACTTTATCGTCTGCACCTGAAGATGTCTGTATAGTTATCCAGCAACTCTTGGAACTGGTTAGAGGGTACAACATGGGCCAAATCAGACTGGGTTCGTGAGGTAACGACATCAAGATAGACTGCAAAGTTCAGCCGACTTGAGCCATCTCCACAGCAAGAAAGTATCATTCGACGCTCCGTCATTAATATGACGGGTAGAGATTTGGACGATGCTACGATGATGGTCTTAAGCATAGGACTGAATTTTGCACCCACGCCAAAGGTTTTGCCTATACCTGCTTTCATCAGTGCCGTTGAAGAAGCTGTACGACCACCCTCTACGGATTCTGCAGATGAAATAAGACGCGAAACTTGTCGAGCTGTTATGAAGGCTCGCCCACAAAGAAGCAATATATCTGTGGCAGAGAGGACTGCACTACGTATGCCCCGCTAAGATACCGAAACGGTGGTTCTCCCTGCTGATAAAGGTAATGCCACTGTTTTAATGTCACGTGACGACTATCATGATAAGATATACAGCTTACTGAATGATAGTATGTACCGGAAGATCAGTAAGGACCCCACCAACAAGGTGGTAAGGAAGACGGCGTCGCTTTTGAATGCCTCCCCATTTCCACCGGAAGTCACACGAAGACTGAAACGAAGTGGTGCAGTGCCTCCAAGGCTTTATGGACTCCCAAAGATCCATAAGAAAGACGTTCCTCTACGTCCTATCGTGAGCAATATTGGTTCTCCCAACTATGATTGTGCCAAGCACCTGGCGTCACTATTGAGGCCGCTTGTGGGAAAATGTGATCATCATATAAGGAACTCTGCAGATTTCATTGGCAAATTAAAATCTTTGAAACTGAACACCTCCGATCTATTAGTTAGCTTTGATGTAGTGTCGCTATTTACTAAGGTACCTCTCTGATTCTTTAGATCTCATTGGAAAAAGTTTTGATAAGGAGATTTTAGCTTTGGCCAATTTATTTATGGAGGACTTCTAGGAGAAGGCCCTGGAGTCTGCTAGTTTGAAGCCTACAGTTTTTTGGAGGTACGTTGATGATACCTTTGTAGTGTGGCCCCATGGCGAGGACAAATTGCAGGACTTCTTAAACCATCTGAATTCCATCCATGGACAAATTCAGTTTACAATGGAAGTGGAAAAGGAGGTATGTCTTCCATTTCTGGATGCCTTGGTTCGGCGCAAAGAAGATGGCACTTTGGGTCATGCAGTATATCGGAAACCGACCCATACGGACTTACATTTACATGCAAATAGTTGTCACCATCCTTCGCAGACGAGTAGTGTTCTAAGAACTTTGGTACACCGAGTACACGTCATATCTGATGAAAGTAGATTAAAAGACGAACTTTTATATCTGAAGAGAGTTTTTGAGGACAACGGGTATTCTCCACAACAGATACGTAAGGCACTACAAATAAAACCTAAGGTGTCCGTAAGGAATGCAGAAGATGACGAGGAAACATTTAAATCCATGGCTTTCCTGCCGTATGTGGGAAGCCTTTCATCCAAAATAGGACGGATCCTCACTAAACATAAAGTAAAAGTGATTTTTCGTCCACCGGCGAAGACGGCTGCACTCCTGGGTTCCGTTAAAGATGACTTACTACTCCGCAAGCCTGGAGTTTACAAGATACCATGTGAATGTGGCCTTTCATATATCGGACAAACGAATCGTACAGTCCAAGAGAGGTGTACGGAACATCGCAGGTACACTCGGCTCTTACAACCCAGTAAATCGGCTGTGGCAGAGCATTGTATTGATTCTGGTCACTCTATGGTATATGAAAATGTCGAAATTCTGATTTCTGTTTCATCTTTCTGGGACTCCGTAGTAAAAGAGGCCATTGAAATCCGCTTGACGAAGAATTTAATTAATAGAGACAGCGGTTTCACATTAGATAAATCATGGAATCCGGCACTTTCAATATTGAACTTACAAAGACGTCGCTACAGTTCAGCTCCCAGTAATACATCGACCTCCCAGCATGGATCGAATGCGCAGCCACAGACCTAACTCATGCACATTGTACGTCTTTGCTGCCGATCAACATAACTGGCGCCTTGTTTATCTGTGGCCGCTTGCGCAGTGGCCCGGTCCGCGAGTTTAAAAGGATGGAGCGAGCGCTGGAGCGTCAGTCGTACGGCTCTCTCTGAAGATGGCTGAAAGGTATACAGCCGAAATATTAGAAGAAGAAGCAGAATTCATGCGGCTGCATTCCCGAAACTTAATGGAGCAGTCTTTGCGCCGCGAAAACTTGAAGATTCACAAATCATTACTTATTTCATCAGCTGCCATAAGCAATTTCAGTATTTACGTTTGTTTTGTAAATTCTGTTTGTTTTATCACTTCTCAGCTAATTGTATTATCAAAACTGAACTTAACTAACATGATTCCATACTCTACAGCCATGTAATTTCGATAAACCTTTGAAGTCTCAGGTTTGAGTCTCACTGATCTTTTAATTCAGCATGTTCAATAATTTTCGGTAATTCGTTTTAATTCATACATTCGTAACTCTCCCTATGAGAAATGAAGCAAACTGTGTTGACACACGGCACTTCATTCGTCGAAAGAGAGAAATTATTTATCCTTCTAAATACCTACATAAATAATATTACGATGCTACTATATCCGTACTTACTTTATGTGCTTATATGTGCATATCCGTGTGTGGAATCAAGACATATGCCATAGCCAAGAGAAGAAGCGGGGATACCCACGTTTAGGTTGTTGTTCTGGTCTTCAGTGCAAAGACTGGTTTGATGTAACTCTTCATGCTACTCCACCCTGCACAATCCTCTTGATCTCCGAGTAATTGCTTTTTCCTTCTATTTTCTGAATCAGCTTACTGTATTCAAATCTTCGTCTCCCTTTAATACTTTCAGAATGGGCTTCCTGACATCTCCCGATTGTTTATCCCAAGAGGGTGCCATCATCATTTAACCATACAGTAGAGCGGCGAGCCCTCAGGAAATTACAGCTGTAATTATCCCTCGATTTCCGCCGTTTGCAGTACCAGCACATCAAAGTCGTTTTGGATGGTCTTAAAAGGCCAGATCAGTCAGTCATCGAGACTGTTGCCAATGCAGCTACAGAAAATGCTGGTGCTCCTCTTGGGGAACCATTACACCTGTGGTACGGCTATGTATCACTGAGGCACTCACGTCATCCCATCAGCAGCAAGGTTTATGGTTCATTGGTGGGGGGGGGGGGGGGGGGTGGTTGGGAGGGGGTGCGGACGTGTTGGTTAGCTGAAAGTATTTGTGTAGTAATAAATATTTTGTGGATACAGTAGCACGTTTGTTGATGGCACTTCGTGATTGTTGATTGACAGTTATCTGTACTGAGAAATATTAAAGTGTGCTTCAATGGTACTAGAGCGAGTGTTCTTGTATTAATATTTTAATCCATGTTATGTGTTCCGACAGTGTATTAATTTATAACACTTGTAAGATATTAAGGTGTGCACCACTTTTATTGTGTTGAGAAATGTCTGTACTCATTAGTGTTCACATTTACTGTTGACACCTTGTCAGCTTGTCTCTGAGTTTAGTCTTCTGAACATGTTTCTGCTTTAATACATACCAATTAGTTCTGCCTCCTAGTTAAGAAATTCCGTATTTGTCGTTTTGAGTTTGTGGTGGATTCAGAATATGATTAGTGAGAGCTGTGGAGTGTGTACCAAGTAAAGGGTGAAATGATGTCCTATAACTTGACACGTGAATTTGATGACATAGTATCCTCCCACGGTTTAGCCAACGGCAGTTATCGATAAGCACTTGTTACGTACGACAAACGACATTTTAATCCCGCATTCCGGCTGAAACTAATATTCTTCGACAACTTGCAGACACTGACTGAATCATAAGCAACAAACACAAGTGAAAGTGGTAATACTAGCAAAATTCGCAAATAGCTTATGAACCAGTGAGTGTTGAACCGTGTTGACGAGAGACGCGAAGTTGGAAAAAATGAATTTGATGAACAGGCGCTGCAGAAGTTAAAATCCACGCCCTTCCTCACGGAGGTTCAACGAAATTTGCAATATGCAGCTTTCTCCGCAGAACTGATCGAAGACCTCTTGTTGTGAGACGAGTGGGAGATGTGAACCGGAGACTTTGAAGATTGTGTGACAAGCTGGACGGAGCTGGGGTTAATAGATTAGCGCTGTGCGGCCTCGCTAAATGCGTCAGTGGCGCACTAAAAACCGGGATCAGATGTATCTAGCTGATGGTGTTTAGGATACTCATGAGGCTTTTTTAGCCTAGGCGACATTCCATCAATTTCACCCTGATCAGTTGCCGAAGCATTCACTACATCGTACAAGAATGGGCAGAATTCATGAAAAAGTGTTGAGTTCAGACGATACACGCTACAGAAATGTAGGTAAAAATATAAATTGTTAGCGGTGATAATTTTTGTTTTAAATGTAAGAGTAAATCGAAAGCATAAGCGTGTGGTAGGTGTAAGTAGTGTATTTATCGCAAGAGCCAACAAACTCAGATCTCGCTGAGATACAAACTCAAGCGGCATGCCCAAATATTTAGGCAAGACTCGGTATCAATATCGGCAAAGTCTTATAACTGGGTATATTTACTGCCCACCTGACACACGCCCAGATGTAACCGAAAATTGTAAAGCCAAACTCATCTCGCTAAAGTCTATGTTACCCATTCATACTGCCCTGTTTGGAGAAGATTTTAATCATAGCTGTATCGATAGGAATAATTAAACATTTATAAGTGATGGTCATGGTAAGGCACATTGCTGAACATTGCTAAAGGTCTTTTCTAATAGTACCTACTTAGTTCGGATACCCACTCGTGATTGAGATTTATTCGATCTAACGGCAATAAACTGACTAGACCTGTATGAGGATATTTATACTCAGAGTCGTATCACTGACCTTGAGGCGGTTATGTAAGTGAGAGCCAGTGGGAACACGTTCTACCAAGACCTGCTCCTCTACGTCAGAAGCAAATCGATGGCCACGAATGTCTTACTTCAGTACTTCAAAAACACGGCAATCAAGTTGGGAGAGATCGGGATCGAATGGCGAATGTGTAAGGGCTTCTAGCGGAACATCTGCAGCATATTCAGAACAAGCTTAACAATATGTCGATGAGCATAACGTTGGGATGGTTATTTCGAGTACACTGATCAAGTTTCTTGGTAAGACATTACACATACTCATTACAGCCCTAAACTCCGACCTTCCGATTTCCATATTTTCTGGGCTCTGAAAGAAGATGTTCGTGGCCGAAGATGTGCCCGAGACGTACATATACACACGTAGATAGGATCGCGATTCCTTAGGTACATCTGCACAAATTTTTGTTACGAGTCAAGTGATAACTGAGAAAGTTAATAAAAGCACGAAAGTGGCAGTTTAAGGACGGGCAAAGGGACGTGTCCGTGTATCAGTGAAGAAATGATAATTTTACAGAAATGAGGTAGTATTCAGTGTAGTATATAAATGGAATGTGTAACGTGGAGAAGAAAACTACAGGACGGTACCATGGAAGCACTGCGCCTGCCGAGACGAGTGAACCAAAGAAGTTTCCAGCTAATTATTGTAGCAGCATCGTTGCAGTGAAACAGCAAATATTCAGGGAAGACACGATTTCTTCGAAGTTATCGGAAGCGAATAAAACACAAATATAGAAAGCAGACGTAAAAGATACGTTTCAGCACTGAAGATGCAGCCGAACATCGTCTCCATAATCCTCTGTTTCTTGCGTCAAAGGTTCCGGACATCTAAAGTGTGAGAAGAGACGAATCGATCTCACAAAACGAGTATGCACACTGCAGCAACCGGAAAAGTGTACCAAAAAGATATACTCGTTATTTTAACGAAGGAAGCATTAGGTCGACTAGACTACAATTCTTATCAGCCATCTTTACTGCACAAGACGATGCACAACAGCAACAGTATGAATTAATAGCTTTTTTCTTAATTAATTTGCTCGTTTTCGATGCCGACTATCTTCAGTTTATCGTCCTCCCGTGGACATCTGATTTACTATGGTACCTGCGTTACTCCGCTGCTGCACGTAATTCTCTTCGACACATCAGTGGCTAATTACTTTCGAGCCAAACAGACTTCACGTAGAGCTAAATAACAATGAAGAATAATGAAACTGAGTAAATCATTTCAGAGCAATAACAATAAACTGAAATATATTCGATTTTTCACTCTGACGCTTGATTTTCTCGCAGTCAGATGCTTTATCTCACTACTTAAATTAAGAAGTGGAATCGTGCTTACCTGAGAGCAAAATGTAAAATGAATCTTTACTGTTTCTTTCCACTGGCATAAGTAATTTGGAACTTTAAATTTGATGTTATAAAGTTCGTTTATTTAATCACTTCACATCAAATTGTATTATCAAAAGTGAACTTAACTAACATGGTTCCACATTCTGCAGTCTTAAATTTTCGATAAATTTTTCATGTCGCAACTATCGTTCTGATCGTAATTTGAAATTATATTGCTCTATGTTTTTCAATAATTCGTATTAATTTATCAATTCTTAACTTTCCTTATGGAAAATGAAGCGAATAATGTTGACGCAGGGTACTTCAGTCGTCGAAACAGAGTTGTTATTTATCTATATGCCGGCCGCGGTGGCAGTGCGGTTCTGGCGCTGCAGTCCGGAACCGCGGGACTGCTACGGTCGCAGGTTCGAATCCTGCCTCGGGCATGTGTGTGTGTTAGAAAAAGGATTCGTGAATGTGAGGTGTGAACCAAGTGCACTGTGAAATGTAGTCCTACTATTTCACACGGCAATTTAGTGACGAATTACTCTCCGAAGGTGAAGCCAACGACACAAATCGTCAAGCATTTTTCATGTACGACGAAAGACCTTTTAATACCGCATTCCATTTGAAAGTAAAGTTCAGCAGGTTCATCAAGCGACTTGCATGCAGACACCCACTTATAGGCAACGAACACAAGTACTGCCGATCTCTTCTCCACGTTACTTAATATAATTATTTACTACATAGAATATTATCTCATTTCTGCAAATAACCACTTTGTTCCCTAACGAACCGACACGTCTATCTGCCATCTTTCAATTGCCATTGCACTGCCTCAACTGCCATTCTCATTTTCCACTTGCCTTGTAATAAAAATTTGTGCAGATTGGCCTAACTAATCACGACTTCACCCAGGACTGCATCTATACGTCAGGAGCAAACCTACGGCCACGCATATCTTCCTTCAGGGGTCCAAAAATATGTAAATCGGATGGGGAGATTTCGGGTCCTTATGGAGGATGTGTAAGGGTTTAGAAAGAACTTCTTCGGTTTAGTCTAATGAACTTTCGCAACTAATTGCCCGTCCGGATAGTGCTAAGCTTTTTTTAATACTCTGCAGAAGCTTTGCTCGAAGTACTTACACGCTCTCCATACGATCCAGATCCCTCCCTGTGTGATTTCCATGTTTTTGGAGGACTGAACAAAGAATTTTGTGGGACTGATTTGCTTTTCACAATGAGGAGAACGCCTTTCTACATTAATGATACTATAGGTACCCCAATCATATTTCCATAATGGCGTTGGCAGCCTCATCTCACAGCAGGATACATGTTTTAACAGTTATAGTAAAAACTCTTGAAATAAAAAAGAGATTACAAACAGTTTCCTGGGCAATCTCTCTGACAACCGCCTCAATGTCACTGATACCATTTTGAGTACGAACATCCTCAGTCAGTATATTGATTTACTGCCATTACATCCAATATATCTTCCTCACGAGTAGACTTCCAAACTATCTACAAAATGATTCAAATGGCTCTGAGCACTATCGGACTTAACTGCTGAGGTCATCAGTCCCCTAGAACTTAGAACTACTTAAACCTAATTAAACTAAGGCGATCACTCACATCCACGTCCAAGGCAGGATTTGAACCTACGACCGTAGCGGTCGCGCGGTTCCAGACTGTAGCGCCTAGAACCGCTCGGCCACCCCGGCCTGCAACTATCTATACTGTGTACTTTTTAGGAAAGGTGTTTAACAATTTTGAGCGTGGTGTCTTACCATGACCAACTCTCACAAATGTTTAATAATTCCTATCCATATCTTTACGATTAAAATCTTCTATAATCATGACAGTGTGAATGAGGAACATGCATTTTAGCGAGTTCAATTTCTCTTTGAAATTTTCCGGTTACAGTTTTGCGTGAGTCCGGTGACAAAGAGATATATGCAGTTTTTAAATTATGCCCACATTTTATACTGAGTGTTGTACAAATAATCTGCCATGCAGCAACAATTTTTATCTGAGCTGATGCGAGTTTATTGTCTCTTGCGATAAATACACTACTTCCATTTCTCATACGCTTATTCTTCCGATTTACTCTTGCACTTACCACAAATATTCTCATCGCTCTTAGTTTAGATTTTTACTCGTATTTCTATACACTGTGTTGTTAGAACTCCGCTTCCAATCCTCGTACGTTGTTGCGAATGCATCGGCAGCTGATCAGGGTGAAGTGGGTCTAATGTCACCTAGGATTAAAAAAATTCTGAATATCCTACACACCATCAGCTAGATGAATCTGATCTCTGCTTGTAGTGCTTTACTGGCCCATTTACGTACGTTGTTGCGAATGCTTCGGCAGCTGATTAGGGTGAAGTGGGTCTAATGTCACCTAGGATTTAAAAAATTCTGAATATCCTACACACCATCAGCTAGATGGATCTTATCTCTGGTTGTATTGCTTTACTGACCCATTTACGGATACCGAACAGTTTTCGAACTTACAGTGTTATTATAGAATCTTGTTCAGCTAGTCACAGAATCTTCTCGGTCTCTGCTTCACGCCACCCACTCATCTCAGAACATGGTGTTCGCTATTACTTCTGCGGAGAATGCTGCATATTTTAAACTTAGTAGAAGTTCCATGAGCAAGGGCGTGGATTAAGACTCTTGCATCTCCCATTCACCAAATATTTTATTTGCAATTTCGTATTCTACACGACACAACCCTCACAGTTCCTTAAATGACATGACCATTCAGGTAAGCAACTGACAATTGCGTTTTTGGTTTATGACTAATTGATTGTCGGCAAATCGCTAAATGATCTTGCTGAACTTTAATTTGAGGTGGAATGAGTTGGTTAACATATCATTTGTCGTCCATGAAAGTGGGTGTTGATAACTGTCGTCGACTAAACCTTAGTAGAAAACTATGTCATCAATTTTTGTGTGTAGTAATACGAGTACGCTGAAGAAATTTATTGGTAAGCGCCTACACGTCGCTGGCCGGGTGGCCGAGCGGTTCTAGGCGCTTCAGTCTGGAACCGCGGAACCGCTACGGTCGCAGGATCGAATCCTGCCTCGCGCATGGATGTTTATGATGACCTTAGGTTAGTTAGGTTTAAGTAGTTCTAAACCAATTAACCTAAGTACATCACAGACATACATGCCCGAGGCAGGATTCGAACCTGCGACCGTAGCGGCAGACTGTAGTACCTAGAACCGCTCGGCCACTCCGGACGGCGATCAATTTTCAATATTAATGTATTTCTCCTCCAAGGACATAGTCTCTGCAATGGTGTCTTCCATTGCAGTTCCACATATCTCTTGGCATATGCTCCTTATCGATCCACTGGTCCACTATACAGCCGTGCAAGTGCTGAAACTACTAGATTTCAAGCGTGCCTCGCCTGAATAGACAGCCAACAATCATCCAGCATTTCCATTCTTTATCCCTCCTCCGTTGAAGTATAACGAAATTTGCTTATTTGACCTTCACTGAACTAGCCATGATCGTGAGTAACGCATAATTTTATACGTAAAATTTGCCGTTCTTTTCAGATCTTAAATCAAATATTAGGGTCCCCATTTAAAAAGAAATCATTCTTAAGTTCCAAAACACCATGAAAATCACGTTGAAGCTACGGCCAGAAGTAGCAATTCGTGACCCACTTTGTCACCTACAACTTTTATCTGAGACATTTTGCTGTATCTTATTTCCATCCCGATTATTTCTCTACTATGGATTAAAATTTGTCCTCCCCTTCCGTTTGATGGAAACTCTACATAATGCTTACCAATGCGATGGGCGCGGTATTGATTTACTAGTACTGGTCAAATACGCTCTCGTAATAACGTAATAATTTATTGCTTGTTACACGTCTTTTACTTCTACCTGAGAGGTCTGGCTGACACAGACAGACGTCGTCCACACATGGACGCTAGTTTTGAATACATCATTCCGTCGTCCAGAGAGAACGAAAGGATGTTGAGGCCTGGTGCCTATTTGCAGTACAGTCCGTATATTTTCGAGGTCTGCTTGCCGTGGGTTTGATTGCTCTACCTGCCTTCGTAATAGTACTGTTTCCAGCAGCAGCCAAGTCGGATACGATTGCACCTAAAATGATATTAAAATTACTCGGCCATTGCTGACATGGTGTTCGATGTCGCAGCTGTCCCGCTCACAGACCTTAGAGATGATTCCTAACCTAAAGGCGTGATACCTTTTGCTGCAGATACTGGTCACATCTTTAGGTGGGAATTTTGTGCTATTTTTATACACACAGTATCTGGTTGGAAGCAACAAAATTTTGGTGTTACATTATTATTCTTATTATATAATTATTATTAACAACATGCCATTTCTATAACATGACGTATTACATTACGAAATGAGTAATGTAGAGGTGCCTTGGCAACGCTTTATCTATTGGGTGTGGTATATCTGATAAATATGCTATGTTTGGTTGGAAATCAGTAAAACAACAGTGCTTAAGGTTTTTGCTATGATGTCATTAATACGTCCGGACGTCATTATTTCTACCAATGGGGATATGTGTTCCTTTGTAACTCATGCACTATGACGCCACACACACAATCCAGTAATTTGATGGTGGATTAGCAGTGATACATAATATTCCGATACTTTTGGGCACATACTGATTTATTGTGTTTGGCTGAGAGCAGCATATTAACGCTCATACGCCGCGATGTTGACGTGACGTCGGGGGCAGTGGGGCAGAACTTAAAATTTTGGAAATACACGAAAAATTGTAAAGTACGGAAATTATAGTATATATAAACATATGCGTAAAACATGAACAAATACATAAAATAGTGAAAAACGAGTGTACTATATATCTGTCCAGATGTTGTCTCTGCTAGTGCCTCGAATTAGGAAGATCACGTGAACATAATTTGTTATTAACAAATGGAACTCTAGTGATGCGAATTAACGTAATTATAATACCTTTAATTTATTATCAACAAACAGATACAGCCTGATCCTTTCCTCGCACAAACCCCAGTTGAAGCCATTGAGGTCCTTTTGTTGCTTGGAGGTCTAAGGCGAGTAGCTGCATGTAATTTTCGGGAAAGACTCTCAGAATATTTGGAATAGAACTGCACAAAAGCTGAACAGGTCATTAATAAAACGTTATTAGCTGGTGAATGTATGACTTTAACATTAAGCATGTCTATATAACACACAGTCAGACATCTGTAAAACAGAAGACATATAGTCACTTAGTAAAAGCGGGAGCGCTGCCGTGGAGCATCACGCAGACATCGACAGTTAAGAAATACAGAACACATACCAGATACATCGAGGTGTACTGACGAACTGAATATATGATAATTGCATACATGTCATAGACAAACTGACTGTTAAACAGTGATAACAGCACAACGAAACAAAACTTTCGGCAAGTGGCATTAGTTTTTATCGCATGACGCTCTTACAATATTCCTCACAAGTCGTCGTCACCCCCTGTCACTATAGCTTGATAAGGAATCTTATTCACGAAATTCTGCAATTCGCTCAATCTGTACATTTTCTGACGTAGATGTTTATAAAAGCATCCGATTACCATTGTAACACACCTTCGATCCTAAGCTTCGTGCAGTTTGGAGATTGATACACATTCGGAATTAGTAACAACTTCGCCAGATATTACCGAATTGTTTACAACAATATATAGACGGTACCTTTAGCCTCTGTCCTATCCTTATGATGAACATTGAAATCTGTGTTCAGGATTTAGTTGCTGTTTTCCTCAGGTTGAAACCAGATTTTTCTTCCTAATACTGTCCAGTTATTATTACTTTTAATAAGCGGTATTAATTCTGTATCCTTACTCTATATGACAGATGCTCCTGCAGTTTACTGGTATCATATTAACCTTCGCTACTTATAAACTACTACACCCCTAGCCTTTCATATTTACATCTTGACACAGGGTATAGCAGCCTGGGGCCGTAAGTCTGGGTGGCTCAGTTTCATTTCAAGTACTTACAGGACCAAAAACTTGTTATCAGAGAGATCGGGATAACACCTTGAGTTCTCCCTGGTCTCTGTTTACCCTTTCCAGGGTGCCTAGTCCTAGCGTTGCACAGTAGTCAGGGCAATTTACATCAGCTTACAAACGTCAACTAATTTATCCCGTGTTTGACAAGAGCATTCAAAGTGTGACTGCGTTGTGGTTGCTAATTTTATTCTGATTTCTGTATCTGTTAAGCTAAATTAATTATTAATTCCCTTTATCAAATGAAGCAGCTGGTTACCAAAATGAGCCTTCTATCAATGTAACAGAAAAAGCTGTGATTAAAATCACTGATTCCTGAAAGATTGTTGAGGATATAGTCGCTAACAAATTCAGCAGAATTGTTGACAGGCGTTTTAAATGTAATTAGGCAAGATATAATATAATCTACACTAACTAAATAGAAAATGCCGATTTATTACGATAAATGTTATATTACGTTAAATTAACAATGAAACATTGCAGAGCAACCAATCCCATAGGGTGGTGGGGCTTCCGGTTCCACTGAATACGTCAGGAGTTCACTACACGCAGCTGGCGGCTACACGGGTAGCGGAGGCTGTGTGGCGTGGACTGGGAGGTTTTTTAGGTTAGAAGGCCTCCGGAAAGTTCGGGTTGGGCTGCAATCTCAAAGGGAGCATGGCAAATACAGGACGTGCTTAGATCAAGGAACAGTCGGAATTGTAGTTGTAAATTGTTGTAGTTGTGCTGGGAAAGTGCCTGAGCTTCAAGCGCTAATAGAGAGCACGGAAGCTGAAATCGTTATAGGTACAGAAAGCTGGCTAAAGGCCGAAATAAGTTCTGCAGAATTTTATACGAAGTATCAGACGGTGTTCAGGAAAGATAGATTAGGCAGAATTGGTGGTGGAGTGTCTGTCAGTTGTGGCTTACCTTGTAGTGAAGTCGAAGTAGATACTCCGTGCGAATTGGTTTGGGTGGAGGTTATACTTAACAGCCGAACTAAGTTAATAGTTGGCTCCTTCTATCGACCCCCAGACACCGATGATATAGTTGCTGAACAGTACAGAGAAAATCTGAGTCTCGTAACAGATAAATACCCCACTCATTCGGTTATAGTTGATGGGGACTTCAACCTTCCCTCGATATGTTGACAAAAATACTTGTTCAAAACCGGTGGTAGGCAGAAAACATCTTCCGAGATTGTCCTAAATGATTTCTCCGAAAATTATTTCGAGCAGTTAGTCCACGATCCCACGCGAATTGTAAATGCGAAAACACACTTGACCTCTTAGCCGCAAACAATCCAGAGCTAATAGAGAGCATCATGACTGATACAGGGATTCGTGATCACAAGGGCGTTGTTGCTAGGCTCAATACCGTTTCTTCCAAATCCACCAGAAACAAACGCTAAATAATTTTATTTAAAAAAGCGGATAAAGTGTCACTAGAAGCCTTCCTAAGAGACAATCTCCATTCCTTCCGAACTGACTATGCAAATGTAGACGAGATGTGGCTCAAATTCAAAGATATAGTAGCAACAGCAATTGAGACATTCATACCTCATAAATTGGTAGGAGATGGAACTGATCCCCCATGGTACACAAAACAGGTCCGAACGCTGTTGCAGAGGCAACGGAAAATGCATGCGAAGTTCAGAAGAACGCGAAATCCCGAAGATGGGCTAAAATTTACAGACGCGCGAAATTTGGCACGGACATCAATGCGAATTGCCTTTAATAGGTTCCACAACGTAGCATTGTCTCGAAATTTGGTAGAAAATCCGAAGAAATTCTGGTCGTATGTAAAGTACACAAGAGGCAAGACGCATTCAATACCTTCGCTGCGCAGTGCCGATGGTACTGGTACCGACGACTGTGCCGCTAAAACGGAGTTATTGAACACAGTTTTCCGAAACTCCTTCACCAGAGAAGACGAATGGAATATTCCAGAATTTGAAACACGAACAGCTGCTAGCATGAGTTTCTTAGAAGTACATCTACAGTTATACTCCGCAAGCCACCCAACGGTGTGTGGCGGAGGGCACTTTACGTGCGACTGTCATTACCTCCCTTTTCTGTTCCAGTCGCGTATGGTTTTCTAAGGACTCTCCCAATGAATCTCAACCTGGTACCCGCCTTACCAACAATTAATTTTATATGATCATTCCACTTCAAATCGTTCCGCACGCATACTCCCAGATATTTTACAGAAGTAACTACTACCAGTGTTTGTTCCGCTATCATGTAATCATACAATAAAGGATCCTTCTTTCTATGTATTCACAATTCATTACATTTGTCTATGTTAAGGGTCAGTTGCCACTCCCTGCACCAAGTGCCTATCCGCTGCAGATCTCCCTGCATTTCGCTACAATTTCCTAATTCTGCAACGTCTCTGTATACTACAGCATCATCCGCGAAAAGCCGCATGGAACTTCCGACACTATCTACTAGGTCATTAATATATATTGTGAAATACAATGGTCCCATAACACTTCCCTGTGGAACGCCAGAGGTTACTTTAACGTCTGTAGACGTCCCTCCATTGATAACAAAATGATGTGTTCTGTTTGCTAAAAATTCTTCAATCCAGCCACACAGCTGGTCTGATATTTCGTAGGCTCTTACTTTGTTTACCAGGCGACAGTGCGGAACTGTATCGAACGCCTTCCGGAAGTCAAGGAAAATAGCATCTACCTGGGAGCCTGTATCTACTATTTTCTGGGTCTCATGAACAAATAAAGCGAGTTGGGTCTCACACCTTCGCTGTTTCCGGAATCCATGTTGATTCCTACAGAGTAGATTCTGGGTTTCCAAAAACGACATGATACTCGAGCAAAAAACATGTTCTAAAATTCTACAACACATCGACGTCAGAGATATAGGCCTAGAGTTTTGCGCATCTGCTCGACGACCCTTCTTGAAGACTGGAACTACCTGTGCTCTTTTCCAATCATTTGGCACCTTCCGTTCCTCTAGAGACTTGCGGTACACGACTGTTAGAAGGGGGACAAGTTCTTTCGCGTACTCTATGTAGAATCGAATTGGTATCCGTCAGGTCCAGTGGACTTTCCTCTGTTGAGTGATTCCAGTTGCTTTTCTATTCCTTGGACACTTATTTCGATGTCAGCCATTATTTCGTTTGTGCGAGGATTTAGAGATGGAACTGCGGTGCGGTCTTCCTCTGTGAAACAGCTTTTGAAAAAGGTGTTTAGTATTTCAGCTTTACGCGTGTCATCCTCTGTTTCAATGCCATCATCATCCCGGAGTGTCTGGATATGCTGTTTCGAGCCACTTACTGATTTAACGTAAGACCAGAACTTCCTAGGATTTTCCGTCAAGTCGGTATATAGAATTTTACTTTCGAATTCACTGATCGCTGCACGCATAGCCCTCCTTACGCTAACTTTGACGTCGTTTAGCTTCTGTTTGTCTGAGAGGTTTTCGCTGCGTTTAAACTTGGAGTGAAGCTCTCTTTGCTTTCGCTGTAGTTTCGTAACTTTGTTGTTGAACCACGGTGGGTTAATCACGTCCCTCACAGGATTACTGGGCACGTACCTGTCTAAAACGCATTTTACGATTGCCCTGAACTTTTTCCATAACCACTCAACATTGTCAGTGTCGGAACAGAAATTTTCGTTTTGATCTGTTAGGTAGTCTGAAATCTGCCTTCTATTACTCTTGCTAAACAGATAAACCTTCCTCCCTTTTTTTATATTCCTATTAACTTCCATATTCAGGGATGCTGCAACGGCCTTATGATCACTGATTCCCTGTTCTGCACTTTCAGAGTCGAAAAGTTCGGGTCTGTTTGTTATCAGTAGGTCCAAGATGTTATCATCACGAGTCGGTTCTCTGTTTAATTGCTCGAGGTAATTTTCGGATAGTGCACTCAGTATAATGTCACTCGATGCTCTGTCCCTACCACCCGTCCTAAACATCTGAGTGTCCCAGTCTATACCTGGTAAATTGAAATCTCCACCTAAGAGATCGACAGGAGGTGCCAAATGGCTAAGCAGGGATGGCTAGAGGACAAATGTAAGGATGTAGAGGCTTATCTCACTAGTGGTAAGATAGATACTGCCTACAGGAAAATTAAAGGGACCTTTGGAGATAAGAGAACCACTTGTATGAACATCAAGAGCTCAGATGGAAACCCAGTTCTAAGCAAAGAACGGAAAGCAGAAAGGTGGAAGGAGCATATAGAGGGTCTATACAAGGGCGATGTACTTGAGGACAATATTATGGAAATGGAAGAGGATGTAGATGAAGATGAAATGGGAGGTACGATACTGCGTGAAGAGTTCGACAGAGCACTGAAAGACCTGAGTCGAAACAAGGCCCCCGGAGTAGACAACATTCCATTGAAACTACTGACGGCCTTGGGAGAGCCAGTCCTGACAAAACTCTACCATCTGGTGAGCAAGATGTATGAAACTTGCGAAATACCCTCAGACTTCAAGAAGAATATAATAATTCCAATCCCAAAGACAGCAGGTGTTAACATATGTGAACATTACCGAACAATCAGTTTAATAAGCCACAGCTGCAAAATACTAACACGAATTCTTTACAGACGAATGGAAAAACTAGTAGAAGCCGACCTCGGGGAAGATCAGTTTGGATTCCGTAGAAATACTGGAACACGTGAGGCAATACTGACCTTAAGACTCATCTTAGAAGAAAGATTAAGGGAAGGTAAACCTACGTTTCTAGCATTTGTGGACTTAGAGAAAGCTTTTGACAATGTTGACTGGAATACTCTCTTTCAAATTCTAAAGGTAGCAGAGTTAAAATACAGGGAGTGAAAGGCTATTTATAATTTGTACTGAAACCAGATGGCAGTTATAAGAGTTGAGGGACATGAAAGGGAAGCAGTTGTTTGGAAGGGAGTAAGACAGGGTTGTAGACTCTCCCCGATGTTATTCAATCTGTATATTGAGCAAGCAGTAAAGGAAACAAAAGAAAAATTCGGAGTAGGTATTAAAATCCATGGAGAAGAAATAAAAACTTTGAGGTTCGCCGATGACATTGTAATTCTGTCAGAGACAGCAAAGGACTTGGAAGAGCAGTTGAATGGAATGGATAGCCTCTTGAAAAGAGGATATAAGATGAACATCAACAAAAGCAAAACGAGGATAATGGAATGTAGTCGAATTAAGTCGGGTGATGCCGAGTGAATTAGATTAGGAAATGAGACACTTAAAGTAGTAAAGGAGTTTTGCTATTTGGGGAGCAAAATAACTGATGATGGTCGAAGTAGAAAGGATATAAAATGTAGACTGGCAATGGCAAGGAAAGCGTTTCTGAAGAGGAGAAATTTGTTAGCATCGAGTATAGATTTAAGTGTCAGGAAGTCATTTCTGAAAGTATTTGTATGGAGTGTAGCCATGTATGGAAGTGAAACATGGACGATAAATAGTTTGGACAAGAAGAGAATAGAAGCTTTCGAAATGTGGTGCTACAGAAGAATGCTGAAGATTAGATGGGTAGATCATATAACTAATGAGGAAGTATTGAATAGGATTGGTGAAAAGAGAAGTTTGTGGCACAACTTGACCAGAAGAAGGGATCGGTTGGTAGGACATGTTCTGAGGCATCAAGGGATCACCAATTTAGTGTTGGAGGGCAGCGTGGAGGGTAAAAATCGTAGAGGGAGACCAAGACATGATTACACTAAGCAGATTCAGAAGGATGTGGGTTGCAGTAGGTACTGGGAGATGAAGAAGCTTGCACAGGATAGAGTAGCATGGAGAGCTGCATCAAACCAGTCTCAGGACTGAAGACCGCAACAACAACAACCTAACACTAAACATGCTGAGAAAATGTATGTGAAATGTATTCCAAATTTTCTCTCAGTTGTTGTGCCACTAATTCTGCTGAGTCGGGAGGTCGGTAAAAGGAGCCAACTATTAACCTAGCTCGGTTGTTGAGTGTAACCTCCACCCATAGTAGTTCACAGGAACTATCCACTTCTATTTCACTACAGGATAAACTACTACTAACAGCGACAAACACGCCACCACCGGTCGCATGCAATCTATCCTTTCTAACCACCGTCTGTGTCTTTGTAGAAATTTCGGCAGAATTTATCTCGGGCTTCAGCCAGCCTTCTGCACCTATAACGATTTCTGCTTCGGTGCTTTCTATCAGCGCTTGAAGTTCCGGTACTTTACAAATGCAGCTTCCACAGTTTACAATTACAATACCGATTGATACTTGGTCCCCGCATGTCCTAACTTTGCCCGGCACCCTTTGAGGCTGTTGCCCATTCTGTACCTTCCCGAGGCCATCTAAACTAAAAAACCGCCCAGTCCACGCCACACAACATCTGCTACCCGTGTAGCCGCTTCGTGGTTGCGAAGCAACTCAAATCGCTTGATACGGGCAAATCTTCAGGTCGAGATTGTATACCGATTAGGTTGCTTTCAGATTACGCTGATACAATAGCTCCCTAGAATGAGATTTTCACTCTGCAGCGGAGTGTGCGCTGATATGAATCTTCCTGGCAGATTACAACTGTGTGCCCGACCGAGACTCGAACTTGGGACCTTTGCCTTTCGCAGGCAAGTGCTCTACCATCTGAGCTACCGTAGCACGACTCACGCCCGCTACTCACAGCTTTACTTCTGCCAGTGCCTCGTCTCCTACGTTCCAAACTTTACAGAAGCTCTCCTGCGAACCTTGCAGAACTAGCACTCCTGAAAGAAAGGATATTGCGGAGACATGGCTTAGCCACAGCCTGGGGGATGTTTTCCAGAATGAGATTTTCACACTCCAGCGGAGTGTGCGCTGATATGAAACTTCCTGGCAGATTAAAACTGTGTGCCCGACCGAGATTCGAACTCGGGACCTTTGCCTTTCGCGGGCCAGTGCTCTACAATCTGAGCTACCGAAGCACGATTCACGCCCGGTACTCACAGCTTTACTTCTGCCAGTACCTCGTCTCCTACCTTCCAAACTTTATAGAAGCTCTCCCCCAGGCTGTGGCTGAGCCATGTTCCCGCAATATCCTTTCTTTCAGGAGTGCTAGTTCCGCAAGGTTCGCAGGAGACCTTCCGTAAAGTTTGGAAGGTAAGAGACGAGGTACTGGCAGAAATAAAGCTGTGAGTTCCGGGCGTGAGTCGAGCTTCGGTATCTCAGATGGTAGAGCACTTGCCTGCGAAAGGTAAAGGTCCCGAGTTCGAGTCTCGGTCGAGCACACCGTTGTAATCTGCCAGGAAGTTTCATATCAGCGCACACTCCGCTGCAGAGTGAAAATCTTATTCTGGAAACATCCCCCAGGCTGTGGTTAAGCCATGTCTCCGCAATATCATTTTCTTTCAGGAGTGCTAGTTCAGCGAGGTTCGCAGCGTCCTGTGACCTCTGCTGTTCCTGATCTATATAAATGACTGGGTGACAATCTGAACAGTTCTCTTAGGTTGTTCGCAAATGATGCTCTAATTTACCGTCTACTAAGGTCACCCGAAGACTAGTATCAGTTGCAAAGCGATTTAGAAAAGATTGCTGTATGGTGTGGCAGGTGGCAGTTGACGCTAAATAACGAAAAGTGTGAGGTGATCCACATGAGTTCCATAAGATATCCGTTTGAATTCGATTACTCGATAAATAGTACAATTCTCAAGGTTGTCAATTCAACAAGTACCTTGGTGTAAAATTTACGAACAACTTCAGTTGGAAAGACCACATAGATAATATTGTGGGGAAGGCGAGCCAAAGGTTGCGTTTCATTGGCAGGACACTTAAAAGATGCAACAAGTCCACTAAAGAGACAGCTTACACTACAATCGTTCGTCCTCTGTTAGAACACTGCTGCGCGGTGTGGGATCCTTACCAAGTGGGATTGACGGAGGACATCGAAAGGGTGCAAAAAAGGGCAGCTCGTTTGGTATTATCACGTAATAGGCGAGAGAGTGTGGCAGATATGATACGCGAGTTGGGATGGAACTCATTGAAGCAAGGACGTTTTTCGTCACGGCGAGTTCTATTTACGAAATTTCAGTCACCAACTTTCTCGTCCGAATGAGAAAATATTTTGTTGAGCCCAACCTACATCTGTAGGAATGATCATCAAAATAAAATAACAGAAATCAGAGCTCGAACAGAAAGGTTTAGGTGTTCGTTTTTCCCGCACGCTGTTCGGGAGTGGAATGGTAGAGAGATAGTATGTTTGTGGTTCGATGAATCCTCTGCCAAGCACTTAAATGTGAATTGCAGAGTAATCATGTAGATGTAGATATATATGAATTACGCATTTCTTTATATCTGAGCTGTGACACTTTTGGCTATTTTTCAGAATCAAAAGAATTTGGTTAACCATAAAAACTTAATAATCTTTTTTAGGAGTGTGGAAGGCATGTAATTTATACCTCTATTACGTCTCATTACCATTATTGCACAAACATTTATGATGTCTATAATTATACTTTGATTTGCATGACTTTGTAAAATGACATGGGAGGAAGCAAATTATAAGCTTTCAAGTAATACTGACTCATGTAATTATAAATCACTTTAACGTATCTAATTAACATCATCCCTTCACATATCTAAGAAGAATAGAAAAATATTCTATTGTATTTACTGAAGCTTAGACCTGTAAGCAAATAGCAGTAAATATATTATGGTATCTTCACGTCTCATATTAACCATTTAGATGCTGCTCATCATATTGCATTCTTTGACCATGCTAAATCGTGAAGGTGTAGTGCTAGCAATTACGACTTGGATTTAGCCTAGAAAGTCTCTCCTCAGAGGCAAATACAAAACTGAGATGACTTCCTACTGTAAATGCATCAAACTATCGCCTGCATTCAGTATTCTTCAATAATTTACTGCACAAAATCAGTTGAATGTTGAGCATATTAGATGCCAACAGCGTTGCACCATTGTTTAGCTACGAACGATTACCACTGACTCTAGTCACATATCCTACCTCATTGGTTAAAGACCACGTTCACAAATATATTACAACATCATCAGCTCACGAAGATAGCAGTTACTTACAAACATTAATAACGAAGATAATTTGATGTACAACATAGTTTCAACAAACCAAATTATTTAATACATATTGCAAAGGTAACAATAGGTAACATTTGGTTTCAAAAACAGTGTATAAAAACATTCGCTATTAAATTATGATGGCAACAACATGCGATAATAATGAAAATACACTGCTGTAACGTTACAGGCTGGATAGATCTTTTATGTTGTATTAAAAACACCTCCAACAAACAGGATCGCTATAAACTGTATCTAATAGAGCATTCAGGCATACTTGCTGGAGCAAAGGCATAAAACCTTTTAATCGTAAAATATTATGTATGCTTATTAAGTACATAAAAATGTTAGGAAGGTCATAGTATGTTAGCTAAATCGTTACTAATATCATAGTATGCTAACAATTCTGTGCGAGCATCAGGGACCACCGTCCTGCACGCGGTGGGATGTTATGTGCCTTAGCGAACTGGGGTTATGGCTTAATCATTTGCAGGGATTGTTTCAAAATCTCAACCTTTATGGTATGCTACATGCGGATTGAGTGGATGACTGCTGTGCCAAGCAGTAACTAGCTAGCGAGCTATTGGGCACCTACAACATATCAGTTGCCTGTATCGTGTATGTGTGGCTCTGTATGAGTGAATAAATGTTCCCCTAACGTCTCTAAAGACCAAAATGGAAATCCGGAAATCTGTCCGAACTCTTCTAGTGAATATAGCCCGATAATGAATTTTTACAACCAACTATTAAGAGACTTCTGTGCGTACCTCGCCAGAGTGGAATAATTGCACTCTACAAATATAAATATTAATCGAACACAATTGTATCTTGAGATGTGAAAGGATGAGATGAACGTACATTTCAGAAGACTTCCGATACAGACATGATATCTGAATTTCATTCTAAGGCGTCGTAGTAGCATCCATCTACGTCTGCATATAAGTCTATAACGTGCTAACCATTATGAAGTGCATGACAGAGGGTACGTCCCATTCTATTAGCTATTTAGACATTTTCCCTTGCCATTCACGTATGGAGTGAGAGAAAAGTAATTGTTTAAGTGCCTTTGTGCACGTTGTAATTAACTTAGATTAGTCCTCACGTACCCTAAGGGGGCGATGGGTAGGCATTTATAACATTTTCCTACAGTCACCATTTAAAACCGGTTTTGGAAACTTTTTCAGAAAAATTCTGAGGATAGTTTCTGTTTTTCTTTAAGTACCTGCCTGTTCAGTTTTTTCAACATCTCAGTGACACTCTCACGCGGGTCAAACAAACCTGAGACAATTAATGCTGCCCTTCTCTGGAGATGTTTAGTATACCTGGCTAGTGTGCGTCACACATACTTGTACAATATGTTATAATGGGTAACATGTGTTATTCGTAAGCAATCTCCTTTGTTGGTTCAAATGGACCTGAGCACTATGGGACTTAACCTCTGAGGTCATCAGTCCCCTAGAACTTAGAACTACTCAAACCTAACTTACCTAAGGACATCACTCACATCCATGCCCAAGGCAGGTTTCGAACCTGCGACCGTAGAGGTTACGCGGTTCCAGACTGAAGAATCTGCGCCATGTATCGAGAGGAGAACTGGCCACCTCCAGAATAGTGGAAACCAAAGAAATAAACCATGAAAAATGAAGAAATTTAAACAACTGAGTATTTTGATGATAACGACAACAACGATTGCGAATGCGGAATTGATAAATGGACAACTACGTTAGTTAATTAGACCTTAAGAGAAGCTGAATGTAGGTACTTACCATAGATACGATATCTATCTTTATTACGGACCAGCTGTAGGGTGAAGCATCATGTCAATCTTCTATTTTTTCACCTTTATTCAGCTATTACGATACCCATATTTTGATTTGGGACTGCATATGCCATCTCGTCCGCAGTAGAGGGGGAATTTAACGATTTGACACATCGTTTGTTACTAAATGAGATTTGCCCAAAGCCAGGTGACAACTTCGTAAATCTGTATTTGATATATCTTTCAGGACATATTGGGGCAAAGAAGTCTACAATGATTCAACGAACACTGACCAGTCCGCTACTTGTCAATATAAACTACATTAAGTGGAAACGCCACATAGTATTTTATTGAATGTACTGACCTATCGAACTGTTAATGTTGCAGGACCAGTGGAAAAAATTAGCAGACACTGAACTGAAAAAATCGGAGGTGGTAACAGAGCACCCTAGAAACTGTTCTACTAAAGGTGGAGTACATTCCTCGATAGATAACTCCCACGAGTTAACACTTGAACACAAGTGGCTCAATAAAATAAAAGGAAGAGTACTTAATTGCATCCTCGTTCTGAGTTACAGATGGCCACATCTTGTAAAAATAGAAAGTTAGGAACAATGTGCTACTGAAAGATCATATTTTGGAGTCGATTAGAGACAAGGGCCGATGAATTGTTGCGAATAATACTTCTGGATTAGACAGTATTGTGCAGTTACAGGCCACCACCTGTACTTATGATTGCTTTCAGAAGACAGTACAAACCACACCGTCAGATGCAATGATTCTTGTATAGTCTTTTGTGCAAATGGAATCATGCAAACAGATTTACATCGAAGGAGCACGACTCTTAGCTAGCATTTCAAGCCTAGTTAAACAAGGAAATATATTGAGGGTAAATACCAATGACGCCAATTCAGATATTTGTAATTTGTTCGATGCGTTTTTTAAAGATGAGTGCAGTGGGAGTCTGAGAGAATAATGTGTCAGATGTAAGAGAGATAGAGAAAGTACTAAGGCAACCTACTAGTAACATTAGACTTTGATACGATTTGCAAACATGAATATGATAAACTAGCAGCACAGCAATACTACTGAGAGGCAATACTACGTCCCATTTGTAGTGGATAAGAAGACATGAGCGTCAAATACCGCCCGTACAAGTTTGACGATAACATAGGAGATATTGCCGTTAGAGTGAGCGTAAAATCTTTTCCGTACAGTATGACACACAGCGTATCTACGTACGCTTTGGTAGGTATAGTTGATTATTGTTGGGACTGTAATGTAAGGTAAATAGTGCGTTATATCACCATTATAAAATTTGGTGGGGAATTGTTTGAATTTACACTGTGAAATCAACACGTATAAATGAAGATCACTTGCTCAGTCCAGTCTTTTGCCTTTACGTCAGGACGTAAATACAATATTACACCAAGATGACGCAGAGACTCCTGTTTTACTAAAACTGACGCATTAATTAAACGACACGGCTTTCAGAAAACACTAGCAATAACCAAAAAAAATCAAGAAATTTGCAATGACAATGTAAGTAAGTGATTATAGTAAGATTAATTGTAGGTTGTAGTACAGCAACTGAAGCGAGTCGTTTAATTTGCCTTAAACACATATGCGTAGTTTTCAAAGGAATAAAAATCATAAACGGTATACGCTTCACTTCTCGTTTGACATTAAACATATAATGATTCCAGAGAGATATGTATCACTATAAGCAAACAAATGACGAAAATGGTCAAAAAGGAAAATATATATATATATATATATATAAGAAAATTAAAGCTACAAACTAAATAGACTATACAGCGAAGGAGAGGATACGTTTTAATAAGATCAAGCCAAATACATAGGAAAAAATTAAAAAGAAGTAAATATATCTGATTACCTGCACGTGGTCCATCCTGCATGCTCTTACGTTGATAATTTACCCACGTCAGTGAAAGAGTAACCTATGTAAATTGAACGAAAGCACATGATATCTCCCACTTACTTTTCGGATACGATGTGATTCACATAGTTGCCTATTTGGAATAATCTAAACCAGGATTTTAGTTTTCTAAAGTACCATTTTCTTTTAACTGCTAAATTAAATGCTCTACTATTGTTACCCCTTAGTTCAGTATCATTTTTTTGCCGGCATTCTAATTCACAGCAACTGAAGCTAATCTGAACGCGTGTCATTTTTGGTTATTTTTCCATAAATTGAGGGCTGGCTCAAGACATGGTTATGATTCCAATTTCAGCACTGTTTGTCAGGAAATACTGTTGTTCTGAAGCAACGTTCAGAGCAGTTACTGCAAATAAGTTCAGGCATTAAGTTTCCGATTTTTTTAAAATGGTGGCACGTGAGATAACCTGCTTTTGCTTCCCATTTGGAAACTGTTTATCTGTGGAGATTATTATTCTGGAGCAGCGTTCTTATATTTGTTTGCTTGCTTTCAAATTTATAGACGTGTTCTTCCGGTGTAACGTAGAGCAAGACAAAAGAATTTTAAAGCAATATGAGAACTTCAAAAATTCTTTCATATTTGAGGCTTAACTGTCCTGACGCACTCAGGAGAGTTTCTTAGCCTTGCCTACATTCCATCCACTTCACACTGACTCGCTGCCGAATCAACGTACAATGACTGGAAGCACTCGTAAGAAGATGTGGTGTACACACGATACAAGATACAGAAATTTAGGTACCATTCGAAACTGACTGGGCTGACAGTTTTTGTGGCAAATGAAAGTGAATATTGAAAGCATATTCGTCTGTGAAATGGAAGTAGAGTATTTATTGCAACAGAGAAAAAACTTGGAATCACTTACATAAAAAATGAAGTCACATGCCAGATTATTCGGTCAAAACAGAGAATCAAGTCTGAGCATAATCTTATAACTGGATCTATTTACTGACCACCGAACCCACGCCCAACGTTAAACGAAAACTTTAAAGAGAAACTCATCTCGCCAAAACGCATGTACTCAGTCATACTATAATGAGTAGAGAAGATTTTAATCATACAGGTGCCGTTCGAAATAATTGTACTTTCATAAGTATTGGTCACGGTAAGACACTCTTGCTGAACATTTCTATATTCATTCTCTCAAAAAAAAAAAAACCTTGGATATTTCGGAAGCCAACTCGTAATGGAAATATATTCAATCTGATGGCAGTTAATGGACGAGACCTGTCTCAGGACGTTCATACTCAAAAGTTATCAGTGATTTTTTTGCGGTTGTATAAGAGGCTGCCCATTAAACAGAGACAGTTAAAAAAACTAAGCAAACTGTTAAAATTTTCAAGAGGAAATGCCATACCTGTTACATCATATATGCTGCTGTGAGACAAAAGTGTCATAGCCATAATGGAACAATGTTTGCGGTTGCCTATTGCATCGTGACTCTACCAAGACATGCTCCTCTTCGTTCAAAGCTAATCAATGGCCACCAATGTCCTCCTTCAATCCTCCAAACACCAGGAAATCACATGGGGAGGGATCGAGATCTTTTGAAGGTTGTGCAAGGACTTGCAATGAAACTTCTGCAGCGAACTCAAAGCAAGCTTAGTAATATTTGGATGGGCATTTTGTGGCCATGGTTATCTAGACTACGCTGCAGACGTTTTCGTGGTGTTACATATCCTCCAGACAGTCTCGAACTCAGCGATTTCCATATGTTCGGGTACCTTAAGAAAGATATTCGTGGTCATCAATCTGCTCCGTTGGAATCTGTTCCTGGTACAAAAGTGATTCTTTAGGCAAATCTGGGCAGATTTGCATTACGAGCTAAGTTATATATGAATAAATCAGTTGAAGCGGGAATGTGGCAGTTAGAAGACGGTCAGAGGCTCGTGTCTGTTTATTTGTGATGAAAGTAATAATTTAAGAGAATGAGGTAGTATTGTGTTCTGTAATAGTGGGAACGTGTTACCTGGAGAAGAGAATTTCATTACCATGAGAATGGAAGAAGCTTGAGGATGTAGAAACGTGTGAGACGTTGAAGTTTCCAGTTATTTATCATAGCACCACCGTTTCAGTGAAAAAGCAAATTATCAAAGAAGACACGATTTCTTCCAAACTGTCAACAAAGAAGAGCGGACAAAAGATGAACAGACATAGGACATAAAATTGAAACTGAAGGTTCAGCAGAACGTCTTCTCGATAATCTTGTGTTTCCTGCGTCGAAGATTCCAGACCTCGAAAGTGTGAGAAGGGGCTTTACGACCTCACAAAAAGAAAAAATACGATGCACCAACAGGGACTGTGTACGAAATAGATGTACTCGTTATTTTAAGTATCGAAAAGGAGGTGAATGAAGTAAAATTATTATCAGCAAACTTTCCGAAGCAAGACGATTCACAGGAGCAACAGTATGAATTAATAGAATCTTTGCGAATTAATTTATTCGTTTTTGATATGACCCATCGTCAAAATATCGTCCTCCCGTGGACATACGATTTGCTATAGCTCCTTCGATATCTAGCTGTTGCAGGAGATACATCTCAGGTGAGGGAGCTACGACATTTCCCTACTGATAGCCATTATTTTCGAGCCATCAGTGGCTGTTAACATTCGAGCTAAACAATATGTAGCAGACCACACGTAGAGATAGGTGACAATGAAGTTTAACGAAGCTGACTAAGTTACTCCAGGACAAGGGCAATAAATACAAAATATATTCGACTCTCCACAAGGACGCGTAATTTATACGTAGTCACTAGTATTTAAATAAAGCAATGAACACATATTTTCGTGAGACCAAAATGTAAATAAATCATTACATATTACATCACCTGCCGTAAGGATTTGCGATATTTACGTTTGTTTTGTAAAGTCTGTTTATTTTATCACTTCTCAGCTAACTGTATTAACAAATCTGAACTTAACTAATATGATTCCCTACTCTGCAGCCCTATAGTTTAGATAAACATTTCAAGTCTCAGGTTTGAGTCTCACTGATCTTTTAATTCACCACGTTCAATAATTTTCGGTAATTCGTATTAATTAATACTTTCTTAACTCTCCTTATAAAAAATGAAAGAAAGTGTGTTGACACACGGCACTTCATTCGTCGAATCAGAGAAATTATTTATCCTTCTAAATACCTACATACATAATATTACCATTCTACTATATCTGTACTTACTTTATGTATATCCGTATGTGGAATCAAGACATATGCCATAGCCAAGAGCATAATCGGGCCACCCAAGTGTAGGTTGTTGTTCTGGTCTTCAGTGCAAAGATTGGTTTGATGTAACTCTCCATGCTACTCCACCCTGCACAGTCCTCTTCATCTCCGAGTAATTGCTGCTACCAACTTTTTTCTGAATCTGCATACTGTATTCATATCTTCGTCTCCCTTTACGACTTAAACCCCCTACGATCCCTCCATTACTAAATTGGTGACCCCTTGATGCCTCAGTGTGTGTCCTACTAACGAATCGTTTCTTTTAGCCAGGTTGTATCACAAATATCTCTTTTCCATAATTCTGTTCAGTACCCTTTCATTGGTTACGTGATCTATCAATCGAATGTTCGGCGTTCTTCTGTATCACGACGTGTCAAAAGCTTCAATTCGATTCTTGTGTACACTGTTTGTCATGCAAGTTTCACTTCCATACATGGCTACACTCGACATAAATACTTTCAGAATGGGTTTTCTGACACCTCTGGAATGTTTATCCTAGGAGGGTGCTATCATCATTTAACAATACAGTGGAGCGGCGAGCCCTAGGAATGGTCTTAAAAGGCCAGATCAGTCAGTCATCGAGACTGTTGCCAATGCAACTATAGAAAAGGCTGGTGCCGAGTAGGTTCGGCGAAAGTATTGGTGTCGTAATAAATAAGTTTGGTGATACAGTAGCAGGTTTGTTGATGGCATTTCGTGATTGTTGATTGACAGTTATCTGTACTGAGTAATATTAAAGTATTAAAGTGTGCTTCAATAGTACTAGAGCGAGTGTTGTTGTATTAATATTTTAATCCACGTTATGTGTTCCGACAGTGTATTAATTTATAACCCTTGTAAGATATTAAGTTGTGCACTATTTTTATTGTGTTGAGAAATGTCTGTACTCATTAGTGTTCACATTTACTGTTGACACCTTGTCAGCTTGTCTCTGAGTTTAGTCTTCTGAACATGATTCTGCTTTAATACATACCAATTATTTCTGCCTCCTACGTAAGAAATTCCGTATTTGTCGTTTTGGGTTTGTGGTGGAATTAGAATATGATTAGTGAGAGCTGTGGAGTGTGAACCAATGATGTCCTATAACTTGACACGTGAATTTGATGACATAGTATCCACCCACGGTTTAGCCAACGGCAGTTATCGATAAGCTCTTGTTCTAACATTCTGCGTGGTTTCTGCGACTGTTTGTTCTAAGTCGTGTCTCCCTACAACTTTCGCGCAACGAAGCTCTGAGCGTGTTTTTTAGGGAATTGACTAGTTTGAACCTGGGTCCTGTTGCTAGTAAGGAGATGCCATACCACACATGACATGTAGAGTTCAAAAGAGTTCAGTGAAACTAGCGATGATATAATCAAGTGCTGAACGATTTCTGCGTCAGCTCCACTGCACTCCCTGTAAATGAATCTTAATACTAACAAAATTTATTGGGAGGGGTTCAAGGCTTTCCTATTTTTAGTTAGCTGGTAAAATATCGTCGACAAAGCAGTTAAGTTTTATTCTACTCACAAAACATTGTTTATAAATTGCACTATTGATAAAAGGAAATATTTTAATACAGGAGGATAAAAACCAACTGCGTTCAACAAAAATGTGAATGAATATCCCTTAATGGGTTTCCAAGTTCTACAATGGATCGAAGGATGACCTGTGTCGCATCACATCTATAATCTAGATTTAAGTTAAGTTTCATAAAAGAGAAAACTATCAAAATGATCTACAGTGACCCTGAATTGTCTTTAATTAATTATCTAACTTGTCGTAAATTACAATGGCTGATGCGGCTTCTCAATAATTATATAACAGAAAAATCATCGCCTTTCAGATTTTAACTTCTAGTAGCAAATGTGAATACCATGAGCTTTAATTGACGATCGACATTAGTAATATGCAAAAATGGGGTGTAACAGATGAGACTCCTGCTGTGAAGCCTAATGCGCTAAAAAATGCGGCATCGCGTGCGTTCGTTGTCTTGTCGGTGTTAAGGCAGCGTCAGGGGTCGGCGGGTGTCGCAGCTCCTCACATCTCGGAAGCAGCTCTCTCCTAACTTCTCCTTACAATTTACTGAAGTTGGTTTAAAAAAAGCTATCTGGCTGTGTTTTCAACTGACCAATCAGGGTCTCAATGTTAACCGTAAGCTACGCCTACAAAATTCTGTCTATCCAATGAGATACGTTATACTTTTCGTAGTGGGGCAATGTTTTTAACGTTTGCAACGTAACAGAGACGCGAAAAAGATTCACGCTAAAATTTGCAGCTGTTGTGCCCCTTTTAGTGTTATAGTAAGATCTAAACTGTTCCTCTGGAGGACTCTATCTTTGAACATGTGCTGGGGGGTGGTTTTGACAGTCGGTTAGCGACGTGGGTGTCCGTCCCTTATCGTAGGGCCTCCCAGCCTACACGATTCTGCTCTCGGCTTCTGTTCTCGTTTGTGCCCTCGGAACTGAGTCTGTTTCACGGTGGGAAGGTATGACATGCATTTGGGTGCTCTTGTGTTAGTTTGTGGTATTCCATTTGCTCGCTCGTTGATCGTATTACCTTGGGTAATTTAATGTCAGGATTTATTTGGATCTATGTGACATACTGTCGGATATGCTATCGTGTCAGGGTTTTCATGGAAGGTGTTGGATTTGCCCGACACCTTACATCGTCACATACGACAGACGACATTTTAATCCAGCATTCCAGCTGAAAGTAAAATTCATCAGGTCACATCGGCAACATGCAGACACTGACTGAATCGTAAGCAAGAAACACAAGTGAAAGTGGTAATACAAGCAAAATTCGCAAGTAGCTTATGAACCCGAGAGTGTTGTACCGGGTTGACGAGAGACGCAAAATTGGAAAAAAGAATTTGATGAACAGGCGCTGCAGAAGTTAAAATCCACGCCCTTGCTCACGGAGGTTCAACGAAAATGCAATATGCAGCTTTCTCCGCAGAACTGATCGAAGACACCTTGTTGTGAGACGAGTGGGCGGTGCTAACCAAAGACTTTGAAGATTGTGTGACAAGCTGGACGGAGCTGGGGCTTAATAGATTAGCGCTGTATGGCCTCCGTAAATGGGTCAGTGGCGCACTACAAATCGAGATCAAATGTATCTAGCTGATGGTGTGTCGGATACTCATGAGGCTTTTTTAGCCTAGGCGACATTCCATCAACTTCACCCTGATCAGTTGCCGAAGCATTCACTACATCGTACAAGGATAGGCAGAATTCGTGAAAAAGTGTTTAGTACACACGGTACACGGTACAGAAATGTAGGTAAAAATAGAAATTGACAGCAGTGATAATTTTTGTTGAAAATGTAAGTGTAAATCAAAAGCATAAGCGTGTGGTAAGCGGAAGTAGTGTATTTATCGCAAGAGCCAACAAACTAAGATCTCGTTGAGATACAAATTGAAGCGGCATGCCCAAATATTTAGGCAAGAAACAGTATCAATATGGGCAAAGTCTTATAACTGGATATATTTACTGCCCACCTGACACACGCCCAGATGCATCCGAAAACATTAAGGCTAAAGTGTATGTTCCCCATTCATATTGCCCTGTTTGGAGAAGATTTTAATCATAGCTGTATCGATAGGGATAATTAAACATTTATAAGTGTTGGTCACGGTAAGGCACATTGCTGAACATTGCTAAATGCCTTTTCTAAATGTACCTAGTTAGTTCGGATGGCCACTCGTGATGGAAATATATTCGGTCTAACGGCAATAAACTGACTAGACCTGTATGAGGATTATTATACTCAGAGCCGTATCACTGACCTTGAGGTGGTTATATAAGTGGGAGCCAGTGGAAACACGATATACCAAGGCCTGCTCCTCTACGTCAGAAGCAAATCGATGGCCACGAATGTCCTACTTCAGTACTCCAAAAACGCGGAAATCAAGATGGGAGAGATCGGGATCGAATGGCGAATGTGTAAGAGCTTCCAGCGGAACATCTGCAGCATATTCAGAACAAGCTTAACAATATGAAGATGAGCATAACGTTGGGATGGTTATTTCGAGTACACTGATCAAGTTTCTTGGTAAGACATTACACATACTCATTACTGCCCTAACTTCTGGCATTCCTATTTCCATATTTTCTGGGCTCTGAAAGAAGATATTCGTGTCAAAAGATGTTCCCAAGAGGAACATATAGACGCCCGGATAGAATCGTGATTCCTTATGCACATCTACACAAATTTTTGTTACGAGTCAAGTGATAACTGAGAAAGGTAATAGAAGCACGAAAGGGGCAGTTTAAGGACGGGCAAAGGGACGTGTCTGTGTGAGTGAAGAAATGATAATTTTACACAATTGAGGTCGTATTGTGTACTATATAAATGGAATGTGTAACGTGGAGAAGAAAACTGCAGGACGGTGACCATGGAAACACTGCGCCTGCCGAGACGGGTGAACCAAAGAAGCTTCCAGCTAATTATTATAGCAGCATCGTTGCAGTGAAACAGCAAACATTCAGGGAAGACACGATTTCTTCGAAGTTATCAGAAGCGAATAAAACACAGACATAGAAAGGAGACGTAAGAGATAAGATTCAGGAACTGAAGATGCAGCAGAACATCGTCTCCATAATCCTCTGTTTCTTGCGTCGAAGGTTCCGGACATCTAAAGTGTGAGAAGAGACGAACCGGTCTCAGAAAACGAGAATATACGCTGCAGCAACCCGGAAAGTGTACGAAAAAGATATACTCGTTATTTTAACGAAGGAAGCATTAGGTCGACTGGACTACAATTCTTATCAGCGATCTTTACAGCTCAAGACGATGCACAAAAGTAACAGTATGAATTAATATATTTTCTTTGAATTAATTTGCTCGTTTTTGATGCCAACTATCTTCAGCTAATCGTCCTCCCGTGGACATCTGATTTACTATGGTACCTGCGCTATTCCGCTGCTGCAGAAGATACTTCTCAGGTGAGGAAGCAACAACTACTGGACGTGATTCTCTTCGACAGATCAGTGGCTTATTACTTTCGAGACAAACAGACTTCACGTAGAGCTAAATAACAATGAAGAAGGACGGAACTGAATAAATCATTTCAGAACAATAACAATAAACTGAAATGTATTCGATTTTTCACTATGACGCTTGATTTTCTCGCAGTCAGATGCTTTATCTCACTAGTTAAATTTAGCAGTGAAATCGTGCTTACCAGGGAGCAAAATGTAAAATGAATCTTTACTGTTTCTTTCCGCTGGCATAAGTAATTTGGAACTTTAAATTTGTTGTTATAAAATTCGTATATTTTATCACTTCACATCAAACTGTACTGTCAAAAGTCAACTTAACTAACATTGTTCCATATTCTGCAGTCTTAAATTTTCGATAAATTTTTCATGTTGCAACTATCATTCTGATCGTAATTTGAAATCATAGTGCTCCATCTTTTCTCAATAATTTGTATTAATTTATGAATTCTTAACTCTCCTTGTGAAAAATGAGTGAATGGTGTTGACGCAGAGTACTTCAGTCGTCGAAACGGAGATGTTATTTATCTATCTAAATGGCTACCTAAGTACTAACACGATTCTGTATCTGTACCTGCTTTATATGATTATGTGTATAAATTGTTGCGTTATCTAGTCATATGCCATAGTCAAGAGCAGCAGGAAAGTTCGCCACGTCTAGGTAAGGCCAAACTGGTTGTTTGCTAACGAATTGTTTTGGCGAAACACTAGCGTGGTTGTTGGAGGCATTTTATTAGAGTTCATTGATAGTGTCCTCCAACCAGTGATATTAAAGAGTGCTTCAGAAGTACTACAGCCAGTGTTCCAGTACTACGTTAGAATTGTGAGGTATTAAGATAAGCACCACTTTTGTTGTGTTGAGAAGTGTCTATTCTCAGTGGTGTTGACTTTCATTGTTCACGTCTTGATGGTTTGTCCGTGAATTCATTTCTCTGAACATGATTCTGCTTTCCTACATAGTAATTACTGGTGCCTCCTACGTAAACCATTCCGTCATTTGTCGTTCCAAGTTTGTGATGGAATAAGAAAAAGGATGTCAAGTCCCATA
This sequence comes from Schistocerca cancellata, assembly GCF_023864275.1. Classification (NCBI taxonomy): domain Eukaryota; kingdom Metazoa; phylum Arthropoda; class Insecta; order Orthoptera; family Acrididae; genus Schistocerca; species Schistocerca cancellata. Next base: position 762,877,790 of record NC_064629.1, read on the forward strand.
GTGCTCAGAGCCATTTGAACCATTTTTGAACTACCCTCAAAACGATTGTCTGTAATTTCACTTTCGAAGAGCTCACGGAAAAACGACCAGTAATATCTTTCCGTGTGATCTCAGATTTCACATATTTCATTACGATGATTGTTTCTCATTATGTATGCAAGCGTCATCAAAGTATTTTCTCACTCAGAGGAGAACGTTGGTGAATGATTTTTCGTAAGGACAGTCCGTCTCTACAAATAAACGCCTGTGTTTTAACGGTGTCCATCCCAAATCATGCACAATCTCTGTGACACTGGCTCACCTATTTCTTAATAATACTAAAGGTGCTGCTCTTCTTTTAACTTTCTCGATGCACTCCTTTAACTCTATCTGGCAACAATACCAGACAGCGGTGCAGTACTAAGTCTGTAGCTAAATTTAGGTTTGACTGATTTATCGTGCAACTGAACGTTGACTTATTACTTTTAGCACTCAAGCGGATGACTTTATTATTACAATTGCCTATTTTCGCACTATTCAGATACCCTTTCCAAATCGTTTTGCAATTTGTTGTGAACTACTGATGAGTTTACTAAATTATAAGCAGCAGCATCATCTGCAAACAAACTGACGCCACTCAGATTGTTTCCTAAATCGTTCATATAGATAAGGCACAGCAGAGGCAGTTCTATGCTACCTTGGGGAACGCCGCAAACCAATTCTCCTTTACTCGATGACTTTCCGTCAGTGACTATGAACTGTGACCTCTCTGACATGAAACTACAAAACCGACCCCACAACTGAGACGATATTTCATAAGTCCGCAGTTTCACCACATACCTCTTTTCTGAATTAATTTATTCCTTTTCGATACGACCCATCGTCAACTTATCGTCCTCCCGTGGACATCTATTTTGTTGTGGTTCCCGCTATTTCAGCGGCTGTAAAAGAGGTTAACACAATTGAGGGTGCAACTACGTTTCCCTACTGGAAGCCATTAACTTGGCCACCTTTGTGACTATTTACATTCGAGGAATCGTTACGTAGCAGATCTCGCGTAGAGGTAAATGACAGTGAAAAATAATGAAACGGGATAAGTTGTATCAGAATAATAAAAATAAATTCAAATAAATTAGATTATTCACTAAGACGCAGAATTTTATCGCATCAAAATGATTTATCCCACTATTTAAAGTTAGTAGTGAAATCACACTTACTTGAGATCTATGTGTAAATTTATCACTACTATTTCCATAAGTTGACATAAGAAATTTGAATATTTAAGTTTGTATCGAAAAATTCCTTTATTTTATCACTACACTCCAAATTGTATTATCAAAACTGAACTTAATCACACAATTTTATAGTCTGCAGCCATAAACTTTCGATAAATATTCCATGTCGCAAAATTCATCTTGATAGTCATTGGAAAACATATTACTGAATATTTATCAATAATTAATTTTATTTTGCAAATAAATAGTATTAATTTATAAATTTATAAATTCTTAACACTCCGTATGAAAAATAAAGCAAACTGTGTCGACACACAGCACTTGCTTCGTTCAAACAGAGAAATTTTTTATCTATCTGAATAGCTTCACAAATATTACTACGAATCTACATCTTTGCCTGCTTCATGTGATTATGTGTGTACATGTGTGTGTCGAAGGAAGTCATACGTCACACTCAAGAGCAGAAGGGAGGCTAGCTATGCCTAGGTAAGGCGAAAGGATATATTAAGTACTGAATTTTTTTGGCGTAACAGAAACAGGTTTGGTGGCACCATTTGGCGAGTGTGCATTGCCAGTGTGCTCTGTCAGTCACATTCAAGTGTGCTTCAGTAGTACTATAATAATTTAATAGGTGCAGCATGTTAAATTATTACTGTTTCAATGCATGCACAACTGCAGTAGTGTCAAAAGTGGGCTATACTCAGTGGTGTTGACCTTCATTGCTCATTTACTATGGGGTTACCTCTGAGTTTATTCCTGTGAACATGTTTCAGCCTTCACACAAAGCAGTTACTGTTGTGCCTACGTAAGCCAATCCGTATTCGTCGCTTTGAGTTTGTGATGGAATTAGAACAGGATTCGTGATCCCTGTGGAGGGTGAACCAAGTGAACAGTGAATTTAAGACATTTTACTTCACATGGGAACTTGGTGGCATAATATGCATGTACGGTTCAGCCAACGGCAGCTTACGACATCAAGAAATACAAAAACAGCAACCACATATGTGAATGACTGAAACATCTGTCAGCATGAATAAAGAAATATTTAATAGACGTATTTCATTTCTTAAAACAAGTTGCATTTGAGAGAGGGAGAATAAATGAACTTAGCTGCATGTTGTTTGCTGTGTTTCCGCTGTAAAAATTTTGCATTCAGGGTCGATCGACACTGTTTTTGAGTACAAGAATCTCTCTGTGGCAATGTCTCAATGATTCCCTAGAAAACGCACTGCCTTTGAGGTACTCATGTCGGTCTTAGTTAGCGAATATTGAACAAACTGGATGAGTGATTTAATTCACAGGTAGTCTCTTTCCGTCCCGCATTAAATTTGTTTATAGTATTTAAAAGCATGGAGGTGAATATGTCGTACCTTAAATTACGTTTAGATACTTACATAATTTCAAACGTGTGTCTCGTTTTCTCCTTTACTATGACTTCGCTTTGCAAACCACACAAGTTAGAAATAATTTTCAGTTATCGCGAATTTGGGGGCCTTTTAAAGCTTTTGTAATTGTCTCGTCAGTCTTAACTGCCTACATCTTTTTTTACGGAGATTTGACATTAATAGGTCTAAGTGATGGCTGTGATATTCCAAATATTCTAGAAGATTTGTTTACTGACGAGTAAACTTTTGGATCAATTTAAAAAAAAAAAAAGGTTCAAATGGCTCTTAGCACTGTGGGACTTAACTGCTGTGGTCATCAGTCCCCTAGAACATAGAACTACTTAAACCTAACTAACCTAAGGACATCAAACACATCCATGCCCGAGGCAGGAGTGCCCGAGGCGAACGTAGTGCACGCGCGGCTCCAGAATGTAGCGCCTGTAACCGCTTGGCCACTCCAGCTTTTCAAGCGTGCCTCGCCTGAATAGACAGCCAACAATTATCCAGCGTTTCCAGGCTTTATCCCTCCTCTGTTGAAGTAAAACGAAATTTGCTTATTTGACCTTCACTGAACTAGCCATGATCCTGAGTAATGCATAATTTTATACGTAAAATTTGCCGTTCTTTTCAGATCTTAAATCAAATATTAGGGTCCCCATTTAAAAAGGAATCACTCTTAAGTTCAATAACACCATGAAAATCATGTTGAAGCTCACGGCCAGTAGCAGCAATTCGTGACCCACTTTACCACCTACAACTTTTATCTCAGACATTTTGCTGTATCTCATTTCTATCCCTATTTATTCTCTACTATGGATTAAAGTTTGTCCTCCCCTTTCTTTTGATGGAAGCTCTACATTATGCTTACCAATGCGATGGGCGCTGTACTGATTTACTAGTACACGTCAAACACGCTCTCGTAATAAAGTAATAATTTATTGCTTGTTACACGGCTTTTCCTTCTACCTGAGAGCACTGGTTGACCGAGACAGACGTCGTCCACACAAAGACGCTAGTTTTGAATACATCATTCCCAGTCGTCCAGAGAGAACGAAAGGATGTTGAGGCCAGTTGCCTATTGGCAATACAGTCCGTATATTTTCGAGATCTGCTTGCCGTGTGCTTGATGGCTCTGCCCGCCTTCGTAATAGTACTGTTTCCAACAGCAGCCAGTTCGGATACGATTGCACCTAAAATGATATTAAAATTTCTCGGCCATTGCTAACGTTGTGTTCGATGTCGCAGCTGTACTGCTCACAGACCATAGAGATGTTATCTAACCTAAACGCGTGATACCTTTTGCTGCAGATACTGGTTACCTCTTTAGGTGATCATTTGTCACGCTGTGTTATTTCTTAAACACACAGTTTCTTTGGTTGGAAGCAACAAAATTTTGCTGTTAGATTATTATTCTTATTATATAATTATTATTAACAACATGCCATTTCTATAACAAGAAGTATTACATTGCAAAATGAGTAATATACAGTTGGCTTGGCAAGGTTTTATCTACCGGGTTTGTTACGAGGTGCACTCAAGTTCTAAGGCCTCCGATTTTTTTTCTCCGGACTGGAAAGAGATAGAAACATGCGCATTGTTTTACAATGAGGCCACGTTCATTCTAAATACGTCCCAGAGACGGCAGCACCGTACGGCAGATGGAATTTTACCTCCAGCGGCGAGAATTAGAACTGTTTTAAATACTTAAAATGTCGACCTTTTCCTTACTTGAACAGCGTGCAATCATTCGTTTTCTGAATTTGCATGGTGTGAAACCAATTGAAATTCATCGACAGTTGAAGGATACATGTGGTGATGGAGTTATGGATGTGTCGAAAGTGCGTTCGTGGGTGCGACAGTTTAATGAAGGCAGAACATCGTGTGACATCAAACGGAAACAACCGCAGGCTCGCACAAGCCGATCTGACGACATGATCGAGAAAGTGGAGAGAAATGTTTTGGGGGATCACCGAATGACTATTGAACAGATCGCCTCCAGAGTTGGCATTTCTGTGGGTTCTGTGCACACAATCCTGCATGACGACCTGAAAATGCGAAATTGTCATCCAGGTGGGTGCCACGAATGCTGACGGACGACCACATAGCTGCCCGTGTGGCATGTTGCCAAGCAATGTTGACTAACAACGACAGCATGAATGGGACTTTCTTTTCGTCGGTTTTGACAACGGATGAGACGTGGATGCCATTTTTCAATCCAGAAACAAAGCGCCAGTCAGCTCAATGGAAGCACACAGATTCACCGCCACCAAAAAAATTTCGGGTAACCGCCAGTGCTGAAAAAATTATGGTGTCCATGTTCTGGGACAGCGAGGGCGTAATCCTTACCCATTGCGTTCCAAGGGGCACTACGGAGACAGGTGCATTGTACGAAAATGTTTTGAAGAACAAATTCCTTCCTGCACTGCAACAAAAACGTCCGGGAAGGGCTGCGCGTGTGCTGTTTCACCAAGACGACGCACCCACACATCGAGCTAACGTTACGCAACAGTTTCTTCGTGATAACAACATTGAAGTGATTCCTAATGCTCCCTACTCACCTGACCTGGCTCCTAGTGACTTTTGGCTTTTTCCAACAATGAAAGACACTCTCCTTGGCCGCACATTCACCAGCCGTGCTGCTATTACCTCAGCGATTATCCAGTGGTCAAAACAGTCTCCTAAAGAAGCCTTCGCAGCTGCCATGGAATCATAGCGTCAGTGTGAAAAATGTGTACGTCCGCAGGGCGATTACGTCGAGACGTAACGCCAGTTTCATCGTTTTCGGGTGAGTAGTTAATTAGAAAAAAAAATCGGAGGCCTTAGAGCTTGAATGCACCTAGTATATCTGATATATATGCTATGTTTGGTGGGAAATCTGTAAAATAGCAGTGCTTAAGGTTTTTGCTATGATGTCATTAATACGTTCAGACGTAATTATTTCTACCAATGTGGGATATGTGTTCCTTTGTAACTCATGCGCTATGACGCCACACACACAATCCAGTAATTTGATGGTGGATTAGCAGTGATACTTAATATTCCGATACTTTTGGACACATACTGATTTATTGTGTTTGGCTGAGAGCAGCGTTATAACGCTCATGCGACGCGATGTTGACGTGACGCCGGGGCCAGTGGGACACAACTTAAAATTTTGGAAAGATACGAAAAACTGTAAAGTACGCAAATTATAGTATATATAAACAAATACGTAAAACATGAACAAATACATAAGATAGTGGAAAACGAGAGTACTAAATATCTGTCCGGATGTGGTCTCTTCTGGTGCCTCGAATTAGGAAGATCATGTAAACTTAATTTGTTATTAACAAATCGACCTCTAGTGATGTGAGTTAACGTAATTATAGTACCATTAATTTATTATCAACAAACAGATATAGCCTGATCCCTCCCTGTTCAGCACAACCCCCAACTGAAGCCACTGAGGTCCTTTTGTTGCTTGGAGGACTAAGGCGAGTTGGTTCTCTGACTGTCTGCTGTTTGTAATTTTCGGGAAATACGGTCAGAATATTTGGAACAGAACTGCTCAACTGCTGAACAGGTCATTAATAAAACGTTATTAGCTGGTGAATGTATGACTTTAACATTAAGCATGTCTATATAACACACAGTCAGAATCTGTAAAACAGAAGACATATAGTCACTTTGTAAAAGCACAAGCGCTGCCGTGGCGCATCACGCAGATATCGACAGTTAAGAAATACAGAACACATACCAGATACATCGAGCTGTACTGACGAACTGAAGATATGATAATTGCATTCATGTCATAGACAAACTGACGGTTGCACAGTGATAACAGCACCACGAAACAAAATTCTATCGGCAAGTGGCACTTGTTTTAATCGCATGACGATCTTACAATATTCCTCACAAGTCGTCGTCACTCCCTTCCACTATAGCTTGATCAGGAATCTAATTCACGAAATTCTGCGATTCGCTCAACCTGTACATTTCCTGACGTAGATGTTTATAAAAGCACCCGATTACCATTGTAACCACCTTTGATGCTAAAGTTCATGCAGATTGGAGATTGATACACATTCGGAATTAGTAACAACTTCGCCAGATATTACCGAATTGTTTACAACAATATATAGATGGTCCCTTTAGCCTCTGTCCTATCCTTATGATGAAAATGGCAATCTGTATTCAGGATTTGGTTGCTGTTTTCCTCCGGTTTCAACCAAATTTCTGTTCCTAATACTGTCCAGTCATTATTACTTTTAATAAGCTGTATTAATTCAGAATCCATACTATATATGATAGATACTCCTGCAGTTTGCTGGTATCATATTAACCTTTTCTACTTATAATCTACTAGACCCTTAGCCTTTCATGTTTACTTCTTGACACAGGGTATAGCAGACTGGTGTCGTAAGTCTCTGTGGCTCAGTTTCATTTCAAGTACTTACAGGACCTCGATGGTCTGTGTCTACCCTTTGCAGGGTGCCTAGGCCAACCATTGCACAAAAGTCAGGGCGATTTACGTTTGCTTACAAACGTGCACTAATTTATCCCGTGATCTAATTGAGCATTCAAAGTGTGGCTGCGTTGAAGTTGATAATTTTATTCTCATTTCTGTATCTGTTAAGCTAAAAGAATTATTAAATCCCTTTAGCAAATGAAGGAGCTAGTTACCAAAATGAGCCTTTTATCAATGTAACAGAGAAAGCTGTGATTAAAATTACTGAATCATGAAAGATTGTTGAGGAAATAGTTGCTAACAAATTCAACAGAAGTGTTAATATACGATAAATATACACACCTGTTAACAGGCGAACTAAATGCAAAACGGTGTGATATAATATAATCTACACTAACTAAGTAGAAAATGCTGATTTAGTATGATAAATGTATTATTACGTCAAATTAACAATAAAACATTGCAGAGCAAGCAGACCAGTAAAAGAATTACTCGTTTGCTTATATATGAGCTGTGAAACTTTTGGTTATTTTTCAGAATCAAAATAATTTTGTTAACAATAAAACTGAATAATCTTGTTTAGGAGTGTGGAAGGCATGTAATTTATCCCTCTATTACGTCACATTACCATTATTCCACAAACATTTAAAATGTCTATGATTATGTTCTGAATTACATTACTTTGTAAAATGAAAGGGAGGAAGGAAATTATAAGCTTTCAAGTAATACTGACTCACGTAATTATAAATCACTTTCACGTATCTAATTAACATAATCCCTTCACATATCTAAGAAGAATAGAAATATATTCTATTGTTTTTACTGAAGCATAGACATGTAAGAAAGTAGCAGTAAATATATTATGGTATCTTCACGTCTCATATTAACCAAAAAGCTGCTGCTGATCATATTGCATTCTTTGACCATGTTACTTCCTGTACGTGTGGTGCTAGCAATTACGACATAGATGTAACCTAAAAAATATCTCGTCAGAGGCAAATACAAAACTGAGATAACTTCCTACTGAAAATGCATCGAACTAATGCCTGCATTCACTATTGTTCAATACATTACTGCACAAAATCAGCTGATAGTTGAGCATATTAGATGCCAATTGCGTTGCACCATTGTTTAGCTAAGAACGATTACATCATTGGTTGAAGACCACGTTCTCAAATGTACTACAACATAGTTACAACCAACCAAATAATTTAATACATATTGCATAGGTAAAAATAGGTAACCCTTGGTTTCAAAAAGAATGTATAAAAAACATTCGGTGTTAGACTATGATGGCAACAAATTGCGATAATAATCAAATTACCCTGATGTTACTTTACAGGCTGGATAGATCTTTTATGTTGCATTAAAAACACCTCCAAAAACAGGATCGCTATGAACTGTATCTAATAGAGCATTCAGGCATACTTGCTGGAGCATAGGCATAAACCCTTTTAGTCGTTAAATATTAAGTAAGATTTTTAAGTACGTAAACATGTTAGAAAGGTCATAGTATGTTAGCTAAATCGTTACAAATATCATAGTACGCTAACAACTCTGTGCAAGCATCAGGGACCACCGTCCTGCACGTGATGGGCTGTTATGTGCCATAGCGAAGATTGCAGATACATACTTGATTTCTGAATTTCATTCTAAGGCGTCGTAATAGCATCCATCTAGGTCTGCATATAAGTCTATAACGTGCAAACCATTATGAAGTGCATGAGAGAGGGTACGTCCCATTGTATTAGCTATTTAGACATTTTCCCTTGCCATTCACGAATGTAGTGAGAGAAAAGTAATTGTTTACATGCCTTTGTGCATGCTGTAATGAACCTAGATTAGTCATCAGGTACTCTAAGGGAACGATGGGTAGGCGGTTTTCCTACAGTCACCATTTAAAGACAGTTTTGGAAACTTTTTTAGAAGATTTCTCGGGATAGTTTCCGTTATTCTTTAAGATTCAGCCCGTTCAGTTTTTTTCAACATCTCAGTGACACTGTCACGTGGGTAAAAGAAACCTGTGACAATTTATGCTGACATTCTCTGGTGGTGTTCAGTATACCCGGCTAGTATCGGACAGACATACTTGTACTATAACTTAGGATGGGTAACATGAGTTATTCGTAAGCAATCTCCATTGTTGAGTAATAGGTTTAAGAAGTTCTAAATTCTCGGGGACTGATGACCTTTAGAAGTTAAGTCCCATTGTGCTCAGAGCCATTTTGAACTAACGACGTGTACATTAGTAATATTGAATTGTTCATCAGTAGAACTACAGCGAGTGTTCCAGCATTAATAATTTTATCAGCGTTATGTCTTCAGACAGCATATTAAATTGTTACTGTTTTAAGATATGCGACGCTGTAGTTGTGTCGAGAATGGTGACGTAGAAGTTCAGTGCTCACATTTCATCGGGTCATCTTTGAATTTATTCCTCTGAACATCTTTCTGTCTTTATACATAACAGTTACTGCAGCCACCCCACATAACATCTCAAAGCAATGTGCAGCGGCTCATCCAGCGAATTGCGGACACTTGCGGAATCATAAGCAACGATCACGTGTGTTTTCTTCTTACCTCGTAGAACACGCATGTCGTTAATAGACCTGTAAAGGTTGTACCGAGTGGAGATCGAAATAGAAAAATGTATTTGATGAATAGCAGCAGAAGCCTTAATCCACGCCCTTATTCACGGAATGCAATCGAAGCTCACAATATGCATAATTCTGCGCAGGTATGGTCGCGGGCAACTTATTCAGAGACGAGTGGGTGGCGTGAACCAGAGACTTCGATGAGTTTATGACTAGCTGGACAGGGCTGGGAGTGCCTAGATTAGCGCTGTAGGGTCGATTACTCCTGGATGTCTTTGAGTTTATTCCTTTAACATGTTTCTGCTGTTTCCCTTGTAAGCCACGCACTTTTTCCCGTTTTGTGTTTGTAATGAAATCGGAACATGATTCGTGATTGCAGTGAAGTGTGAACCAAGAGAACGGTGAAATGAAAATCCATTATTTCACACGGGAATTTGGTGACATAGTATTCCCCTACGGTTTAGCCAACAGTAGTTGGTTATCGACAAGCACAGTCATGTACGATGAACGACTTTTGAACCCTGCATTCCAACTCAAAGTGAAGGTCAGCAAATTCATCCAGTGACTACCAGACATTGACGGAATATTAAGAGACCAACGCAAGTGATAGCGGGTTACCTCAAAAAATGAGCATGTCGTTTATGGAGCAGTGAATGGCATGCCGAGTAGAAGGAGAAACTGAAAAAAATTATCTGATAAGTAAGTGTTCCAGAAGTCTTATGCCACGCCCTTCCTCACAGAATTTCAACAAAGCTTATAATGTACAACATTCTCCGCAAAACTGATAAGGGATGTCTTGCCCTGAGACCAGTGGGTGACGTGAACCAGAGACTACGATAAATGTTTCACAAGCTGGACAGGGCAGGGGGTTCCTAGCTTTGTGCTGTAGTTTCGAAAACTGTAGGGTCTCAGTAAATGTCTAAGTGGCCCAATACTATCAGAGATACTATCCACCTACTGATGGTGTGTACTCACGAGTCTATTGTGCTTAGGTGACTTTGCGTCCACCTCATCCTGATCAGCTGCCGAATCATTCGCAACAACCTACAAGGGTTCATAGCACTCGGAAAAGGTGTGGAGTCCACACAATAGAAGGTTATGAAATTTATGTCAAGATCGAAGATGACAAGGGTGAGATTTATTGTGGCAAATGCAAGCATATATCGAAAGCATAAGCGTATGGGAAATAGAAGTACTGTATTTATCGCCAGGGAGAACCAACTCGGGTCAGCTGAGACAAAACTGGAGCTGCATGCCAAATTATTTTCTCAAGACTCAGTATGAATTTTGGGAATATTCTTATAACTCGATCTACCTATTAAGCACCGGACTCACGCCCACATGTGACTGAAACCTTTAAACTCAAACTCATTTCGCTTAATATTTTTGCCCATTCAGACTGTCGTCAATAGAGAAACTTGTAATGTTATAGATATGGATAAGAATAATTATACATGTCTTAGTGTTGGTCATGGTAAGACACCTCGTTTATCCTTGCTTAATGCCTTTTCTAAAAAGTTCTTACCTTAGATGGTTCGCAAGCCCACTAGAGATGGAAATATATTGGATCTAATGGCAATAAATGCACCAGACTTCTCTGAGGATGTTTATACTCAGAATGGTATCAGTGATAACTTGCCGTTTGTATATGAGGCAGTAGTGAAAGCGACACAGTTGGGAAAAAGGTAAGTAAACTGTTTATCATATCAAGAGAAATCGCCATAACTGTGAAAACATTTGTCCTACTGCTGGACAAGTCTGTCACTGACCCAATGGATAAATGTTTGCGGTTGCCTATGGTATGATGATTGTACCAAGTCGTGCTCATCTTTGCCCCAATGAAAGCTATGGCCAGTTATCTCCCTCTTCGGTCTTCCAGAGAGACGGAAATCACATGGGGAGATATCATGATCGAATGGAGGATGTGTAATAGCTTCCAAAGAAACTTCTGCAGTGTATTTGTAACAAGCCTAGCAGAATGTGGACAGGCATTTTGTTGCTATGATTATTTCGTGTACACTGCAGATGTATTTTGGTAAGACCTTGCACATCCTCCATACAGTCCCGACCTCACCCCTAGTGGTTTCCGTATTTTCTGAATCATGAAGATGGATGTTCATCAACGCCAATCTGCTCCGTAAGAAGAGACACAGATCTGGGTACAAAGATGTTCCTTAGGCAAATGTGTGCAGTTTTTTATTACGAGGCTAGTGATAAATGAAAAAGGAAGCTGAAACTAGGAAGTGGTGTATTGTAGACGGGCAGGGGGCGTTTTATTTTGGTGATGATATAAATGATAATTTTGCGGAACTGGGAAACATTCTGTGTAGAAATAATTTTAAGGGTTACCCTGAGGAAGAGTATTACATTCCGGAGACAACTGAAGTAGATTGACTGAGAGGTGACGGGTTAAACGAAGACGTTTCCAGCTAATTATCATAGCAGAAACCTTGCAGCGAAATACAAAGTTTTTAAAAGAGACATGATATCTTCGTAATTATTTGAGAGAAGGCAAGACAAAATTGGACAAGGCGTTGACATTTATCTAAATACCGGCATAAAAGCTATTTTGTCCACGTAGGAATCAGTGAACTTCGCGTCCGTTAATTAAAGTTGCTGAATGACGCAACGAGTGCTATTTGCGTCATTCAAAATGGCTCAGAGCACTATGGGACTTAACATATGAGATCATCAGTCCCCTAGACTCAGAACTACTTAAACCTAACTAACGTAAGGACATCACACACATCCATGCCCGAGGCAGGATTCGAACCTGCGACCGTAGCAGCAGCGCGGTACCGGACTGAAGCGCCTAGAATCGCTCGGCCACAACGGCCGGCTTGCGTCATTCATCAGCTACATAAATATTATTACGATTCAATATCTTTATCTGTTTTATGTGATTATTAGTGTTTGTGTGTGGGTATGATGAAGTGATCTGTCGTAGTCGAGAGGTGATGTCAGGCTAGCCACGTGTAGGTTAGGAGAAAGTATTTGTGTTGTGCTGATTTATTTTGGTGATACATTGGTAGGTTTTGTGGTTGCATTTCGTGAGTATTCGTTGACAGTGACGTACATCCAGTGATACCGAAGTGTGCCTTAGTATTACTAGAGGGAGTATTTCAGAATTAATAATTTTATCAGTGTTATATAGCCGGTCAGGTATATTTAATAATTAATATTTTAAGATTTGGACCACTTTCGTTGTGCTGAGAGCGCTCTATACCCAGTGGTGTTGAGGTTCATTGATCACATCATATCGACATCTTATCGACTTATCTCTGCGTTTAGTCCTTTGAAGATGTCGATGTTATCATACATAGAAATCATTGGTGTCTCCTACGTATGTCATTCTTTATTTCGTTGCTTTCAGTTTGTGGAGGAATCTATAATCAGGAGTCCCATCCAGCTAGCTGATGCTCTGTGGGATACTCAGGAGCCTCCGTTAATTTAGACCCCAACGTTTCTCCAGGAAAAAAATGTCCTCACAAATAAAGTTTTCAAATGTGAAGCGAACTCATATCTTCCGCCACCATCCCCATTTTGTAAAATCGTGTTTTTCTGCTCCTCTGAGGTGCTCCAGTAGCTCTGAATGTTACTTCAGAACAACATTCACCGGAACACACTTATTGAAAGTTGGAATTTTGTACGCTGATTGTTACTTTGTGTCAACTTACTAGTAGTCTAGAATTGATAAACAAGTGAATTATTTTGTCCTAGTCCTCTCTTTTTGAAAAGCTGGTGTTTTTATTGTGTGCCTTTAGTTACTGTACGTATTCAGAACGTTGCTCCATAAGTACTATTCCGACAAAGAAATTGTACGGAAATATAAATTAAACCACATTTTTATCAGCTGCCCTTATCACACTTTTGTCCGTTTTTCCTTTCTGTGTCTTTCTGTAGTTGTTCTGAACATAGTACCCTCTGGCCAGACACTGCCACAAGTAAACAGTATTGAAGTGGAAACCATACCAATTTTCTTATTGGCCTATCTTTTTATGCAGAATTCTAGTTTCTAAATTTGTTTTGACTTACTCTAGTTCTCAAGTCTCCAGAGCGACATTTTTGAATACTTAATAACGATACTAATAATATGGAATCGATGTCGAAGTTTGCTCCCCTGTAGATAATAACATTTTTGTGATCGTTTGAGAGTTTCCGTCATCGTCTGTATTCTTCCAAAATAGAATTTTAAAGAATCACAAACGCTGCAGATGAGTGACGACATTTCTTTCCACTTATCAATTTAGGAAATGAAATTCCTGTAAGGATGTGATGAGCATATGTTTCTGTGTTTACAGGTATGTCTAGTTTGTTCCCTTTGGATTTCCTGCCAGTTAGCACTGATAGCCGTTCGTTCCAACATTTCGCAATGTTCCTTTTATCTGCACCCAACCTATTCAATTGAACATTTCACAAGCTCTGCAGGCTACGAAGAGAAAGAGACGGGAATGTCTCTTGCAGATTGTAATGCGTCGCAATAGAACTTTGATACTTCTATGAGTAATTTCTGCCATAACAAGTGTTAGGTTACTTCAAGGGTAGTACTATCATGTGATTACTAGACTCTCGTGCTTCGATCAGGTAGACAACAGGTGACAAGCTCACGTATATACCTGAATATCAGTGCTGTGATCAGCAATTCTGATGAGAATGTATTTATAAGCCCTAAAAATATTTACATGCTTCTGGAGTAATTCATTATAATACCTAGTCCAAAGTGCTTGAATTCCACGTCGTCAACATTAAAATCGAATGCTCTATTGCTAAACGTCTGGACAGATACCCTGCATGAGAAACTGTGGGAGAAAAAGTCGACGCCATTAACTATCGCAGTTAAGAGATATAAAGCGTCGGAGTTTGGACTGTACCTTTAGATCAAAGGTAGATGTGTTGAATGTCGAAACAATTTATCGGGAATTTTTGTTTCGACTGATCTTTTGTATATAGTAAGAAGCGTCAGCTAAAAGGAAACCGAAGAACTCATGTTCCAACACAAATGGTATCCCGCAATATCTGATCTCCCATCTGGTCCAGAATCAAGGAAAATCAACTAACGAAGTTTGGAGACACTGAGCTTCCGAAATTTCCAACAAATTGAGTTTCAAGTATGACAAAACAAGGGCTCCAAACTGCAATTTTAGGATATACTGTATGCAATCCGATTGAAGATCTCACGGTCATAAAGATTGAACGTCACGACAGTGAAATTCACTCGCTCTGTCTACATCCATAGCACGTCGATTATGGTATGCAAGAACAATTTGCTGTGTTCGTAAAGTATTCACAATACATCTGTATAAATGTAACAGTTTCATTAGTAAAAGAACTGAAGAAACTAACAGGAGAACTCAGTTCGCACATCTATCTTCATCACATCGTCACAGAAACCCCGATTTCCAGACTGCGCGCCTTTCAAATGTTGAGCGAGTCTCAAATCACAGATTCCGTGCAATACTGGCTCAATGAAATTATTCACTTGCGTAAAAATCACAATACAAAATTTCCAGTTGAAAACACGCTGTCTGCGATTTCGACAAAGCACTATTGGCTGCTTTTCTAATGGCGTTTGGAGAGAGTCGAGATCTGAAAGATTATTTATCTCTAACATATGGTTCAAATGGCTCTGAGCACTATGGGACTTAACATGTGAGGTCATCAGTCCCCTAGAAGTTAGAACTAATTAAACCTAACCAACCTAAGGACATCACACACATCCATGCCCGAGGTTCTACCACTGCACTTCCACCATCTTTTCTACGACTGAATGTGTCTCATTACGTTCATATGATTGTCAAGAAATAGTGAAATCTTCAAAAATGCCTCTGAGCACTATGGGACTTAACAGCTATGGACATCAGTCCCCTAGAACTTAGAACTACTTAAACCTAACTAACCTAAGGACATCACACAACACCCAGTCATCACAAGGCAGAGAAAATCCCTGACGCCGCCAGGAATCGAACCCGGGAACCCTGGCGCGGGAAGCGAGAACGCTACCGCACGACCATGAGCTGCGGACAGTGAAATCTTCCTTCATAGTTTCTAACAGCCAAAATGTATGGTATTCACAAAGACGACTATCCCTATTGGCTGAGAAAGCATTCAAGATTCTGCGCCACGTAACGAGAGAAGAACTGGCCATCCCTAGAATAGTGGAAACCAAAGAAAAAAACCATGACAATGAAAAAATTTAACAACTGTGTATTTTGATGATAATGACAGAAACCATTGCGAATCCGGAATTTTTATGTGGGCTAGTACGTTAGTTAATCAGTCCTTAAGAGAAGCTGAATGTAGATACTTAGCATAGGCGCGGCATGATATCTGTCTCGATTACGGACCAGCTGTAGGGAGATGCATCATGGCAATCTTGAAGTATTTCCCTTTATTCAGCTATTAGGATACCAATATTTTCATTTGGGACTACAAATGCCATCTCGTCCGCAGTAGAGGGGGAATTTAACGATTTGAAACATCGTTTCTTACTAAATGAGACGTTCCCAAAGCGAGGTCACAGCTTCGTAACTCTTCATTTGATATCTCTTTCAGGACATCCCAAGCCAGCTTGGGCCAAAGAAGTCTACAATGATTCAACGAACACTGACCAGTCCGCTACTAGTTAATATAAACTACATGAAGTGCAAACGTCACAAGGAATTTTATTGAATTTGCAGACATATGGAACTGTTAACGTTGCAGAACCAGTAGAAAAAATGAGCAGACATTGAACTGAAAATATCGGAGGTGGTAACGGAACACACTGGAAACTGTTCTACTAAAGACGGAGTACATTCATGGATAGATAAATCCCAGGAGTTAACACTTTAACACAAGTGGCTCAATAAAAATGGCCCCCAAAAACGAAGAGTACTTAATTGCATCCTCGTTCGGAGTTGCAGATGACCACATCTTGCAAAACTAGAAAGTTCGGTACCAGTCTTCTACTGAATGATTATGTTTTGGAGTCGATTAGGGACTACTACCGATGAATTGTTGCGACTAATTATTCTGGATTTGACAGTATTTTGCAGGTACAGGCCACCACATGTACTTATTGTTGCTTTCAGAAGACAGTTCAAACCACACCTTTAAATGCAATGAATCTTGTATAGCCTTTTGTGCAAATGGGATCATGACAGATTTATATTGAACGAGCACGACTCTTAGCTAGCATTTCAAGCCTAGTTAAACAAGGAAATATATCGAGGATACCTACCAATGACGTCAATTCAGATATTTGTAATTCTTTCGATTGGTTTTTTTAAAGATGAGTGCAGTGGGTGTCTAAGAGAATAATGTGTCAGATGTAAGAGAGAGAGAAAGTACTAAGGCTACCTACTAGTAACATTAGATTTTGATACGATTTCCAAACGCGAATATGATAAACTAGCAGCACAGCAATACTACAGAGAGGCAATACTACGTCCCATTTGTAGTGGATAAGACGAAATGAGCATCAAATACCGCCCGTACAAGTTTGACGAGAACATAGGAGATACTAACGTTACAGTGAGCGTCAAATCTTTTCCGTACAGTATGATTCTCAGCGTATCTACGTACACTTTGGTACGTATAATTAATTAATGTTCAGACAGTAATGTAAGGTAAATAGCGTGTTATATCACCATTATAGAATTTGGTGGGGAATTTTTTGAATTTAACACTGCCAAATCAACACGTATAAATGAAAATCAATTGCTCAATCCAGTCTTTTGTCTTTACGTCAGGACGTAAGTATAGTATTACACCAACATGACGAAGCGATTCTTGTTTTACTAAAACTGACGCATTAAGAAATCGATACGGCTTTCAGAAAACATTCCCAATAACAAAAAAAAAAAAAAAAAGAAATTAGCAATGACGATGTCAGTAAAAGATTTTAGTATCTTTAATTGTGGGCTGTAGTACAGCAGCTGAAGTGAGTCGTTTAATTTGCCTTAAACACATTTGTGTAGTTCTTCAAAGGGATAAAAGGCATAAACGGGAATCGCTTCACTTCTCCTTTGACATTAAACATATGATCATCCCAGTGAGATATGTATCGTTATAAGCATACAAATGATGAAACTGGTCAAAATGTGGAAAAATGTAAGAAACTTAAAGAAACGATCCAAATAGACTATACAGTGAAGGAGAGGATACGTTATTAATAAGATCAAGCCAAACAAATATGAAAAAATTTAAAAAGCTAGAAGTATAACTGATTACCTGCACGTGGTCCATCCTGCAAGTTCTTACGTTGATAATTTACCCATGTCAGTGAAAGAGTAACCTATGTAAATTGAACGAAAGCACATGATATCTCCCACTTACTTTTCGTATACGATATGATTCAGATAGTTGCCTATTTGGAATAATCTAAACCAGGATTTAATTTTCTAAAGTACCTTTTCCTTTTAACTGCTAAATTAAATGCTCTACTTTTTTACCTCTTAGTTCAGTATCATTTATTTGCCAGCAGTCTTATTCAGAGCAACTAAAGCTAATCTGAACGCGTGTCATTTTTGGTTATTTTTCCTAAAATTGAATGCTGGCTCAAGATATGGTTTTGATTCCAATTTCAGCACTGTTTGTCCGGAAATATTGTTGTTCTGAAGCAAGGTTCAGAGCAGTTACTGCAAATAAGTGCAGGCATTAAAATTCCGATTTTTTAAAAGTGGTGCCACGTGAGATAACCTGTTTTTGCTTCCCATTTGGAAACTGTTTATCTGTGGACATTATTATTCTGGAGCAGCGTTCTTACATTTGTTTGCTTGCTTTCAAATTTATAGGCGTGTTCTTCTGGAGTAACGTAGAGCAAGACAAAAGAATTTTCAAGCAATATGAGAACTTCAAAATCAAACTAGACCTGTTTGAGGACGTTCATAGTCAAAATGTTATCAGTGATTTTATTGCGGTTGTATAAAGGCAGGCCATTAAACCGAGACAGTCTAAAAACGTAAGTAAACTGTTCCATATTTGAAGAGGACATGCCATAACTGTTACCTCCGAAAGACTTACAGCAACTAAGAGCTTTATTAGGCCAAATTAGTTATTACCGGAAATTCATACCGAAAGCAGCTGAAATTTCCGAACCGTTGCACAGATTGCTTCGCAGAGGAGTCGCGCGGAATTGGTCCAAAGAATGCCGGCACGCATTCCACAAACTGAAACAAAGTTTAGTAGACGCAAAATGTCTTACGACATATGACTATTGCGGCGGACTCGTCACATTACGGGATCGGTGCAGTCATGTCCCATAGACATCAAGGAATTGAACGACCGATTGCATACGCGTTGGAAACATTAAACTCAAGTCAACGAAACTATAGGCAAGTAGATCAAGAAGCACTAGCAATTTTCTTTGCAGTGAGGAGGTTTCATGGCTACATATACGGAAGAAAATTTATTCTGCTCACAGACCATAAGCCATTGGTGACAATATTCGGACCACATAATAGTGTATTCACTAAGACAGCACAGCATTTACGACGTTGGGCATTGCTGTCTAATTACAACTACGAGATCAAAATAGATCGACGGCACAACATGCCAACGCCGATGTATTTTCACGTCTACCGGCGGGTCAAGATGAACATTTTGACAAATCAGAGGACGTCTGTTTTCAGATAGACGTAATCAGTGAGGACGTTGTGGAAAATTTCCCCGTCAATGCCACCTTAATAGCTAAGTTGCCCAAAGATCCAGTGTTATCAAAGATAAAGCAGTATATTCTTACGGAATGGCCAACCGATAAGAACATGTTAGCTCAGCCAGAAGTGAAATCTTATTGGAACATGACACATGCTCTCACAGTGCGCAAAGGTGTCATATTAGCTCACAGTGAAACTGGAAAAACAAGAGTAGTTATTCCCAAAGATCTCAGGAATAAAGTGTTAAAAATGTTACATCAACGTCATTGAGGCACAGTACGCACGAAACGCATGGCCAGAGAACATTGCTACTGGAAGAACATTGATAAAAATATTGAAACAATGCTTTATAACTGTAAATTATGTCAGACGCATCAATCAACTCCGCCAAGACAATATTTTCCGTGGCCACAGGCAACAGGACCTTCGTCACGATTGCATATTGACTATGCAGGCCCTTTTCTTGGAACTTTTTGGTTAATTGTCATTGATGCATTTTTAAAATTCCGTTCTGTACTACAAATGCGTACAAATTCTTCAGCGACAACAGTTCAAGCGTTGTCAAAGGTCTTTTCCATTGAAGGATTGCCTCAAACAATAGTGACCGATAACGGCACACAATTTACGTCGCAAGAATTCCAGTCATTCTGTCAGATGAACGGAATTGCACATTACAGGACGGCACTATTTCACCCTGATGCTAATGGACTCGCCGAACGATTCGTACGAACGTTCAAGGCACACATGACGAAGTTGGTGCAACAGTACAACAAAGAGAATTCCTTATTAATTTTTCTGTCACAATACAGAGCTACACCGCACGAGGCACAGTCACCAGCAGAAAAACTGCATGGGTGACAACACAGGACTTTGATGTCTATCCTAAAACCCACAATGCATCCACAAAACGATCAACGAACGTCGAAAGGACGACGATTCCACGTAAACGACAAAGTCCTCGTAACTGTCTATAGTCGAGGAAAGCGAACTTGGACACAAGGAATCATTGTAGAATGCATTGGATATGTCATGTATAGAATAAGAACGCAAAGCGGGAGAGTTATTCGCCCTACTAATCAATTACGGCAGCAAAGACAGCAGTCACATATAGGCAAAACGCCTAGGCTGTGTCATTTTGCAGACTCAGAAGCAGATGACAACCCTGAGCAGCTTGCAGGATTCCAGACGCCGTCACCGGCAGCCGCCGCCGCCTTCGCCGCAGCCAACACAGACACCGCGGCCGACGCCGACGCGGCACCTTCAGGGGCAGCCGACTACACCAGCCGTCCACAGCCGACATCCCCAGAGAAGATGGACGTCGAAGAAGAATTAGATTTAAGCTATGACCAATGTACTGATGTTGACATGCAATTATGTAATAAAATTTTTGCTTCTCCAGTTCCCTGTTCCGTAGGTTTTGAATGGGTTTTCCTAGCGGACCGCGAACGAATGCCATGGGTAGCAACATGTGACACCCACAGACATACGCACGCCGGAAAGCAGGGACCCAGAAAAAAAGGCTTTTCAAGCAAACTTCAAAAGCTTTTTTTCTTCCCCCGGAAGGGAGGGATGTTGTGTACATAGTTCCGCGTAGTCAGCGCGTACACAACTTTCCCACTAGAGCGCGCCCCGCTAGGCGCAACAGTGCAGGCGCAGCGCTCGTCCGTCTCCGAACTACAAGTTGGCGCTGTCTTAGAGACGGACCAAATTCTGCTTCCGCCGATTCGCGTATTAATATGTAACGCAGCCAATGAGATTGCTGCTAACGTAGAACCTTTTCTCCTCGCGGATCACACTCGCATAATGATACATGAACGCGTGAGGTATTATAACGAGTGTACAGACCTCCTATTAGTCAGTCTGCATTAGTCTGTAGTCAAGTTTCAGTCTGCACCTAATAATATTACCATATTCCTGAACATAGCCATGAAGAGAAATGTATAGACTCTTTGTCAAGTATCAGAGATATGTGAGAATAAGATTCACGTACCAAGACCAAAGGAACTTCAGATTGTCAATTGTAAATAGCATTCAGAACCAAGTTAAGTCAGTCCGGAACCGCGGGACTGCTACGGTCGCAGGTTCGAATCCTGCCTCGGGCATGGGTGTGTGTGATGTCCTTAGGCAAGTTAGGTCTAAGTAGTTCTAAGTTCTAGGGGACTTATGACCTAAGATGTTGAGTCCCATAGTGCTAAGAGCCATTTGAACCATTTTTGAACCAAGTTAAGTTATTTCTATGCTTTATATTATTTTAATAAATGTGTGTGAAAGTTATTAACGTTCAGATTAAAGTTGGTCACCGTCAATCTGCAACCCTAAGCGTGCAAGTGGCATTTCTATCGTCTGACCTAACGGCGAAAGATAAACACGCCAAGCACGCCACGATAAGACCACGAGACATATTGCTGACACTCGCCTACTTCGTTAGAGCGACAAGTCAAATAATTTGATGGTGTGTCTACCGAACGTCTAACACTACGCACCCCACACATCATTCCTGCTGCTGTGAGACAAAACTCTCATTGCCATTATGGAACAAAGTTTGCGGTTGCCTATTGGATCGTGATTGAACCAAGACGTGCTCCTCTTCGTTCAAAGCAAATCGATCGCCACCAATGTCCTCCTAAAACAAGGAAATCACATGGGGAGAGATCGAGATCTTTTGGAGGTTGTGCAAGGACTAGCAACGAAACTGCAGATGTTTCGTGGTCTGCCCTTACATATCCTGAAGTTATGGGTACCTGAAGAAAGATATTCGTGGTCATCATTTTGCTCCGTAGGAATAGATATAGTCTTGGTACAAAAGTGATTCTTTAGGCAAATCTGCGCAGATTTTCATTACGAGCCAAGTTATAAATGAATAAATCAGTTGAAGCGGGAATGTGGCAGTTTGAAGACGGGCAGATGGACGTGTCGGTATATTTGTGAAGAAAGTAATAATTTAAAGGAATGAGGTAGTACTGTGCTCAGTATTAGTGGGAACGTGTTACGTGGAGAAGAGAATTGCAGTACCATGAGAATGGACGAGGCTTGAGGGTGTAGAAACGTGTGAGACGAAGACATTTACAGTTATTTATCATACCACCACCGTTTTAGTGAAAAAGCAAATTTTCAGAGGAGACAAGATTTCTTCGAAACTGTCAACAGAGAAGAGAGTACAAAAGATAAACAGACATAGGACGTAAAATTGAAACTGAAGGTTCAGCAGAACGTCGTCTCGATAATCTTGTGTTTCCTGCGTCGAAGAATCCATACATCGAAAGTGTGAGAAGGGACTTCCCGACCTCACAAAACTAGAATATACGATGCACCAACGGGGACTCCGTACGAAATAGGTGAACTCGTTATTTTAAGTATAGGAACAGGAGGTGACTGAAGTACAATTGTCATCAGCGAACTTCCCGAAGCAAGACAATTCACAGGAGCTACAGTTTGAATTAATAGAATCTTTGTGAATTAATTTAGTTATTTTTAATAGGACCCATCGTCAAATTATCGTCCTCCCGTGGACATACGATTTATTATCACTCCTGCGATATCCAGTTGCTGCAGGAGATACATCTAAGGTGAGGGAGCTACTACATTTCCCCACTGACAGCCATTATTTTCGACACATCAGTGGCTATTTACATTTGAGCTTTACCAATATGTAGCAGACTACACGTAGAGATAAATGACAATGAAGAATAACGAAACTGACTGAGTTACCTCAGGACAAGGGCAATAAACACAAAATATATTCGACTTTTCACTAAGACCCGTAATTTATACGTAGTCACTATTATTTCAATAAAGCAATGAACTCCTGATTCCGTGAAACCAAAATGTAAATAAACCAATACTTATTTCATCAGCTGCCATAAGCAAATCCGATATTAACGTGTCCTAAATTCTGCTTATTTTATCACTTCTCAGCTAATTGTATTGTCAAAACTGAACTTAAATAACATGATTCCATACTCTACAGCCATATTGTTTCGATAAACATTTCAAGTCTCAGGTTTGAGTCTCACTGATCTTTTAATTCAGCATGTTCAATAATTTTCGGTAATTCGTATTAATTCATACATTCTTAACTGTCCTTATAAAAACTGAAGGAAACTATGTTGACGCACGGCACTTCATTCGTCGAAACAGAGAACGCACTTCATTCGTCGAAACAGAGAAATTATTTATCCTTCTAAATACCTACATAAATAATATTACGATTCTACTATATCTGTACTTAATTTTTGTGCTTATGTGTGCATATCCGTGTGTGGAATCAAGACATATGCCATAGTCAAGAGAAGAAGCGGGGCTACCCACGTGTAGGTTGTTGTTCTGGTCTTCAGTCCAAAGACTGGTTTGATGCAACTCTCCATACCACTCCATCCTGCACAATACCCCTACCACCTACGCTCCCCTCCATTACTAAATTGGTGGCTCCTTGATGCCTCAGAGTGTGTCTTACTAACGAATCTTTTCTTTTAGCCAGGTTGTATCACAAATTTCTCTTCTACCCAATTCTGTTCAGTACCCACTCATTAGGTACGTGATCTACCCACCGCATATTCGGCTTTCTTCTATTCCACGACGTGTCTAAAGCTTCTATTCGATTCTTGTGTACACTGTTTATCGTGCAAGATTCAATTCCCTACATGGCTGCACTCCACATAAATAATTTCCGAATGGGCTCCCTGACAACTCCGGAATGTTTATCCCAAGAGCGTGCCATCATCATTTAACCATACAGTAGAGCGGCGAGCCCTCAGGAATGGTCTTAAAAGGCCAGATCAGTGAGTCATCGAGACTGTTGCCAATGCAACTACAGAAAAGGCTGGTGCCCCTCTTGAGGAACCATTACACCTGTGGTACGGCTGTGTGTCACTGAGCACTCACGTCTTCCCACCAGCAGCAAGGTTTATGGTTCATTGGGGGGGGGGGGGGGGAGGTGGGTGCGGACTTGTAGGTTAGGCTTAAGTATTGGTGTAGTAATAAATAATTTTGGGGATACATTAGCAGGTTTGGTGATGGCATTTCGTGATTGTTGATTGACAGTTATCTGTACTGAGTAATATTAAAGTGTGCTTCAGCAGTACTAGAGAGAGTGTTTTTGTATTAATATTTTATTCCATGTTATGTGTTCCGACAGTGTATCAATTTATAACTCTTGTAAGATATTAAGGTGTGCACCACTTTTATTGTGTTGAGAAATGTCTGTACTCATTAGTGTTCACATTTACTATCACATTGTCAGCTTGTCTCTGAGTTTAGTCTTCTGAACATGTTTCTACTTTAATACATACCAATTACTTCTGCCTCCTACGTAAGAAATTCCGTATTTGTCGTTTTGAGTTTGTTGTGGAATCAGAATATGATTAGTGAGAGCTGTGGAGTGTGAACCAAGTAAAGGGTGAAATGATGTCCTATAACTTGACACGTGAATTTGATGACATAGTATCCTCCCACGGTTTAGCCAACGGCAGTTATCGATAAGCACTTGTCACTTACGACAGACAACATTTTAATCCCACATTCCAGCTGAAAGTAAAATTCACCAGCTTACTTCGGCAACTTTCAGACACTGACTGAACCATAAGCAACAAACACAAGTGAAAGCGGCAATATTAGCAATATTCGCAAGTAACGTATGAACGAGTGAGTGTTTAACCGAGTTGACGAGAGAGGCGAAATTGGAAAATGAGAATTTGATGAACAGGCGCTGCAGAAGTTAAAATCCACTCCCTTGCTCAAGGAGATTCAACGAAACTTGCAACATGCAGCTTTCTCCGCAGAACTGATCGAAGACCCCTTGTTGTGAGACGACGGCCGGGTGGGCGAGCGGTTCTAGGCGCTTGAGTCTGGAACCGCGGGACCGCTACGGTCGCACGTTTGAACGCTGCCTGGGGCGTGGATGTGTGTGATGTCCTTAGGTTAGTTGGGTTTATGTAGTTCTACTTTCCACCGCTGTCTGATATTCTTACCAGACAGAGTTAACGGAGTGCATCGAGAAAGTTAAAAGATGAGCAGCATCTTTAGTATTATTGAGGAATAGGGGAGCCAGTGTCACAGAGATGATACCGGATTTAGGATGGACACCGTTAAAACACAGGCGTTTATTTGTAGCAACGGATTATCCTTACGAAAAATCATTCACCAACGTTCTCCTCTGAGTGAGAAAACATTTTGATGACGCTGACATACATATTGGGAAACAATCATCGTAATGAAATATTGGAAATCAGAGCTCACTCGGAACGATATTACAGTTCGTTTTTCCGTGAGATCTTCGAGAGTGAAATTACAGAGAATTGTTGTGACGGTAGTTGAAAATTGGTTCAAATGGCTCTGAGCACTATGGGACTTAACATATGAGGTCATCAGTCCCCTGGAAAGTAGAACTACTTAAACCTAACTAACTTAAGGATATCACACACATCCATGCACGAGGCAGGATTCGAACCTGCGACCGTAGCGGTCGCGCGGCTCCAGGCTGTACCACCTAGAACAGCTCGGCCACTCCGGCCGGCGATCAATTTTCAATATAAATGTATTTCTCCTCCAAGGACGTAGTGTGCCCAATGGTGTCTTCCATTGCAGTTCCACATATATCTTGGTATATGCTCGTTATCGATCCACTGGTCCACTATACAGTCGTGGAAGTGCTGAAACTACTGGTTTTCAAGGGTGCCTCGCCTGAATAGACAGCCAACAATCATCCAGCATGGCTAGGCTTTATCCCAACTGTCTTGAAGTAAAACGAAATTTGCTTATTTGACCTTCACTGCACTAGCCATGATCATGAGTAATGCGTAATTTTATACGTTAAATTTGCCGTTCCTTTCAAATCTTTAATCAATTATTAGGTTCCCCATTTAAAAAGAAATCATGCTTAAATTCCAAAACACCATGAAAATCACGTTGAAGCTAACGTCCAGTAGCAGCAATTCGTGACCCACTTTGCCACCTACAACTTTTATCTCAGACATTTTTCTAAATCTCATTTCCGTCCCGATTTGTCCTCTACTATGGTTTAAAATTCGTCTTCCCCTTTCGTTTGATGGAAGCTCTACATTATGCTTACCACCCGATATGCGCTGTAGTGATTTACTAGTACACGTCAAATACGCTCTCGGAATAACGTAATAATTTATTGCTGACCAAGTCAGACGTCGTCACACATAGACGCTAGTTTTGAAAACATCATTCCCCGTCGTCCAGAGAGAACGAAACAATGTTGAGGCCTGGTGCCTATTTGCAATACAGTCCGTATATTTTCGATATCTGCTTGCCGTGTGCTTGATCGCTCTGCCCGTCTTCGTAATAGTACTGTTTCCAACAGCAGCCAGGTCGGATACGATTGCACCTAAAATGATATTAAAATTTCTCGGCCATTGCTAACATGGTGTTCGATGTCGCAGCTGTACCACACACAGACCTTAGAGATGTTGCCTCACCTAAAGGCGTGATACCTTCTGCTGTAGATACTGGTCACCTCTTAAGGTGGGCATTTTGTAACGCTGTGCTATTTCTTATACACACAGTGTCTTTGAGTGGAAGCAACAAAATTTTGCTGTTACATTATTATTTTTATTATATAATTATTATTAACAACATGCCATTTCTATAACATGAATTGTTACATTACAAAATGAGTAATGTAGAGGTGGTGTGGCAAGGCTATATCTCTTGGGTGTGGTATATCTGATATATATGCTATGTTTGGTTGGAAATCAGTAAAATAACAGAGCTAAAGGTTTTTGCTATGATGTTATTAATACGTCCAGACTTCATTATTTCTACCAATGGGGGTATGTGTTCCTTTGTAATTCATGCACTATGACGCCACACACACAATCCAGTAATCTCATGTTGGATTAGCAGTGATACATAATATTCCGATACTTTTGGGCACACACTGATTTTTGTGTTTGGCTGAGAGCAGCATTATAACGCTCATGCGACGCGATGTTGACGTGACTTCGGGAGCAGTGGGACACAAAATTTTGGAAAGACACGAAAAATTGTAAAGTATGCAAATTATAGTATATATAAACATATACGCAAAACATGAACAAATACGTAAAAAAGTGAAAAACGAGAGTAATAAATATCTGTCCGGATGTGGCCTCTGCTACTGCCTGGAATTAGGAAGATCATGTAAACTTACTTTGTTATTAACAAATGGAACTCTAGTGATGTGAATTAACGTAATTAATTTATTATCAACAAACAGATTTAGCCTGATCCCTTCCTGTACTGCACAAACACCAACTGAGGCCATTGAGGTCGTTTTGTTGCTTGGAAAGCTAAGGCGAGTTGGTTCTCTAACTGACTGCTGTATGTACTTTTCGGGAAATACGTTCAGAATATTTGGAACAGAACTGTACAAATGCCGAACAGGTCATTAATAAAACGTTATTAGCTGGTAAATGAATGACTTTAATATTAAGCATTTCTATATAACACACAGCCGGACATCTGTAAAACAGAAGACATATAGTGGCTTAGTAAAAGCAGAAGCGCTGCCGTGGCGCATCACGCAGATATCGACAGTTAAGAAATACAGAACACATACCAGATACATCGAGCTGTACTGACGAACTGAAGATATGATAATTGCATACATGTCAAAGACAAACTGACGGTGGCACAGTGATAACAGCACCACGAAACAAAATTCTATCGGCAAGTGGCACTTGTTTTTATCACATGATGCTCTAACAATATTCCTCGCAAGTCGTCGTCACCCCCTCTCACTGTAGCTTGATTAGGAATCTCATTCACGAAAATCTGCAATTCGCTCAACCTGTACATTTCCTGACGTAGATGTTTATAAAAGCATCCGATTACCATCGTAACCCCCCTTTGATCGTAAATTTCATGGACGTTGGAGAATGATACACATTCGGCATTAGTAACAACTTCGCCAGATATTACCGAACTGTGTACAACAAAATATAGACGGTCCCTTTATCCTCTGTCCTATCCTTATGATGAACATTGTAATCTGTATTCAGGATTAAGTTGCTGTTTTCCTCCGGTTTCAACCAAATTTATGTTGCTGATACTGTCCAGTCATTATTACTTTTAATAAGCGGTATTAATTCTGAATCCTTACTCTATATGATTGATTCTCCTGCAGTTTGCTGGTATCATATTAACCTTCTCTACTTATAATCTACTAGTCCCCTAGCCTTTCATATTTACGTCTTGAGACAGGGTATAGCAGGCTGGTGACGTCAGTCTCTGTGGCTCAGTTTCATTTCAAGTACTTACAGGACCTCGATGTTGCTATTAGAGAGATCGGTATAACACCTTGAGTTCTCCCTCGTCTCTGTCTACCCTTTCCAGGGTGCCTAGGCCTACCATTGCACAGTAGTCAGGACAATTTACATCTGCTTACAAGCATCAACTAATTTATTCCGTGTTAGACAAGAGCATTCAAAGTGTGGCTGCGTTCTGGTTGCTAATATTATTTTGATGTCTGGATCTGTTAAGCTAAAAGAATTCTTAATTCCCTTTAGCAAATGAAGCAGCTAGTTATCCAAATGAGATTTCTATCAATGTAACAGGAAAAGCTGTGATTAAAATTACTGATTCCTAAAAGATTGTTGAGGATATAGTCGCTAACAAATTCAACAGAAGTGTTATTATACGATAAATACACACTCCTGTTGACAGGCGAACTAAATGTAAAACGGTATGATATAATATAATCTACACTAACTAAATAGAAAATGCCGATTTATTACGATAAATGTTATATTACGTCAAATTAACAATGAAACATTGCAGGGCAACCAGTCCAGTAAATGAATTACGCATTTATTTACATCTGAGCTGTGACACTTTTGGTTATTTTTCAGAATCAATATAATTTGGTTAACAATAAAAACTGAATAATCTTTTTTAGCTGTGTGGAATGTATGTAATTTATAGCTCAATTACGTCACATTACCACTATTCCACAAACATTTATAATGTCTATAATTATTCTTTGATTTAGACGACTTTGTAAAATGACATGGAAGGAAGGAAATTATAAGCTTTCAGGTAATAGAGACTCATGTAACTATAAATCACTTTAACGTATCTAATTAACATAATCCCTTCACATATCTAGGAAGAATAGAAAAATGTTCTATTCTTTTTACTGAAGCAGAGACATGAAAGCAAATTGCAATAAAAATATATTATGGTATATTAACGTCTCATATTAACCATTTAGCTGCTGCTCATCATATTGCATTCTTTGACCATGCTACTACCTGAACGTGTAGTGTTAGCAATTACGACATAGATTTGAGTCTGAGATCTCTCGTCAGAGGCAGATACAAAACTGGGATGACTTCCTACTGTAAATGCATCAAACTATCGCCTGCATACACTATTGTTCATTACTTTACTGCAAAAAATCAGGTGATTGTTGAGCATATTGGGTGCCAACTGCGTTGCACCATTGTTTAGCTACGAACGATGACCACTGACTCTATCCACTTATCCTACGTCGTTGGTTGAATACTACGTTCACAAATACATTGCATCATCCCCTCACGAAGATAGTTATTTACAAATATTAATAACGAAGATAATTTGATGTACAACATAGTTTCAACAAAACAAATTATTTAATACATATTACATAGTTACAATAGGTAACCCTTGGCTTCAAAAACAATGTATAAAAAACATTCGATATTAAATGATGATGGCAACAACATGCGACAATAATCACAATACACTGCTGTTACTTTACAGGCTGGATAGATCTTTTTTTATGTTGTATTAAAAACACATCCAACCATTAGGATCGCTAAGAACTGTATGTAATAGAGCAATCAGGCATACGTTCTGGAGCAAAGGCATAAACCCCTTCAATCGTAAAATATTATGTATGTTTATTAAGTACGTAAAAAAGGTTAGAAAGGTCATAGTATGTTAGCTAAATCGTTAGAAATACCCTAGTATGCTAACAATTCTGTGCGAGCATCAGGGACCACCGTCCTGCACGCTTTGGGATGTTATGTGCCATAGCGAAGATTGCAGGTACAGACATGATTTCTGAATTTCATTCTAAGGCGTCGTAGTAGCATCCATCTACGTCTGCATATAAGTCTATAACGTGCAAACCATTATAAAGTGCATGAGAGAGGGTACGTCCCATTGTAGCAGCTATTTAGACATTTTCCCTTGCCATTCACTTATGGAGTGAGAGAAAAATAATTGTTTACATGCCTTTGTGTACGCTGTAATTAACCGAGATTAGTCCTCAAGTACCCTAAGAGAGCGATGGGTAGGCGGTTCTAACATTTTCCTACAGTCACCATTTAAAAACGGTTGTGGAAACTTGTTTAGAAAATTTCTCAGGATAGTTTCCGTTTTTCTTTAAGAATCTGCCCGTTCAGCTTTTTCAACATCTCAGTGCCACTGTCAAGCGTGTCAAACAATCCTGTGACAATTTATGCTGCCCTTCTCTGGAGATGTTCAGTGTACCCGGCTAGTATGTGTCACATATACTTGTACAATATATAAGGATGGGTAACATGAGTTATTCGTAAGCAATCTCCATTATTGACTAATAAGTTTAAGTAGTTCTAAGTTCTCGGGGACTGATGACCTCAGAAGTTAAGTCCCATTGTGCTCAGAGCCATTTTGAACTAACGACGTGTATGTTAGTAATATTGAAGTGTGCATCAGTAGAACTACAGTGAGTATTCCAGTGTTAATAATTTTATCAGTGTTATGTATTCACGCGGCATATTAAATTGTCACTGTTTTAAGATATGCGACGCTTTAGATGTGCCGAGAACGGCGATGTAGACGTTCAGTGCTCACATTTCATCGGATCATCTTTGAATTTATTCCTCTGAACATCATTCTGTCTTTATACATTGCAGTTACTGCAGCCTCCTGAGTAAACCATTCCGTATTTGTCGTTTTGAGCTATGATGGAATCACAACACAATTTTTGATTGGTGGGGAGTGTGAACCAAGTGAACGGTGAAATGGTGTCCCATTATTTCGCACGGGAATTTCATGACATAGAATTCTCCTGCAGTTTAGCGAGCGACATTTATCGACAAGCACTTCTCATGAACGACGAACAACATTTCAAACCCACATAAAATCTGAAAGTAACGTTCAGCGGCTCATCCAGCGACTTGCGGACACTTACGGAATCATAAGCAACGATCACGTGTGATTTCGGTTTACCTCGTAGAACGCGCTTGTTAATAGACCAGTAAAGGTTATACCGAGTGGAGATCTAAATTGAAAATTGTATTTGATGAATAGCATCAGAAGCCTTAATCCATGCCCTTGTTAACGGAATCCAATCGAAGTTCACAATATGCATAATTCTGCGCAGATATGATCGCGGACTTCTTGTTCAGAGACGAGTGGGCGGCGTGAACCAGAGACATCGATGAGTTTATGAATAGCTCGACAGGGCTTGGAGTGCCTAGATTAGCGCTGTAGGGTCGAATACTGTAGGATGTCTTTGAGTTCATTCCTTTAACACGTTTCTGCTGTTTCTCTTGTAAGCCATTCCCTTTTTCCCGATTTGTGTTTGTAATGAAATTGGAACACGATTCGTGATTGCAGTGAAGTGTGAACCAAGAGAACGGAGAAATGAAAACCTATTATTTCACACGGGAATTTGATGACATAGTATTCCCCTACGGTTTAGCTAACAGCAGTGGGTTATCGACAAGCACAGTCATGTACGATGAACGACATTTGAACCCTACATTCCAACTCAAAGTGAAGGTCAGCAAATTCATCCAGTGACTACCAGACAATGACGGAATGATAAGAGACCAACACAAGTGATAGCGGGTTACCTCGAAAAATGAGCATTTCGTTTATCGAGCAGTGAATGTTGTGCCGAGTAGAAGGCGAAACTGAAATAAATTATCTGATAAGTAAGTGTTCCAGAAGTCTTATGCCACGCCCTTCCTCACAGAATTTCAACAAAACTTACAATGTACTACATTCTCCGCAAAACCGATAGGGGACCTCTTGCTCTGAGACCAGTGGGTGACGTGAACAAGAGAGTACGATGATTGTTTCACAACCTGGACCGGGCTGGGAGTTCCTAGCTTTGTTCTGTAGTTTCGAAAACCGTAGGTCAGTAAATGTCTAAGTGGCGCAATACTATCAGAGATACTATCCACCTGCAGATGGCGTGTGGGATACTCACGAGGGTATTGTGCTTAGGGAACTTTGCGTCCACCTCACCCTGATGAGCTGGCGAATCATTCGCAACAACCTACAAGAGTTGAAACGTACTGGCAGATTAAAAGTGTGTGCCGGAACGAGACTCGAGTCTTATTTCTACCTACAAGGGTTGATAGCACTCGTAAAATGGTGTGGAGTCCACACTATAGATGGTTATGAAATTTATGTAAAAATCAAAGATGACAAAGGTAAGATTTATTGTGGCAAATGCAAGCGTATATCGAAAGCATAAGCGTATGGGAAATAGAAGTGCTGTATTTATCGCAAGGGACAACAAACTCGGATCAGCTGAGATAAACTGGAGCTGTAGCCCAAATTATTTCCTCACGACTCAGAATCAATTTTGGGTATATTCTTATAACTCGATCTACCTATTAACCACAGGACTAACTCCCAGATGTGACTGATAAGTTCAAACTCAAATGCATCTCGCTTAATTTTTTTCCCATTCAGACTGTCGTCAATAGAAAAGCTTGTAACGATACAGATATGGATAGGAATAATTATACATTTCTTAGTGTTGGTCATGGTAAAACACCTCGTTTATCATTGCTCAATGCCTTTTCTAAAAAGTACCTACCTTAGATGGTTCGCAATGCCATTAGAGATGGGAATATACTAGATCTAATGGCAATAAATGCACCAGACTTCTCTGAGGATGTTTATACTCAGAATGGTATCACTGATAACTTGCCGTTTGTATATGAGGCAGTAGTGAAAGCGAGATACTTGGGGAAAACGTAAGTAAACTCTTTATTATATCGAGAGTAATCGCCATAACTGTGAAAACATTTGTCCTACTGCTGGACAAGTCTGTCACTGACCTTATGGATAAATGTCTGCGGTTGTCTGTGGTATCATGAATGTACCAAGTTGTGCTCATCTTCGCCCCAATGAAAGCTATCACCAGTAATCTCTTTCTTCAGTCCTCCTAAAACATGGAAATCACGTGCGGAGATATCATGATCGAATTGAGGATGTGTAATAGCTTCCAGAGAAACTTCTGCAGTGTATTTGTAACAAGCCTAGCATAATGTGGACAGGCATTTTGTTGCCATGGTTAT
Source organism: Schistocerca cancellata (assembly GCF_023864275.1). Classification (NCBI taxonomy): domain Eukaryota; kingdom Metazoa; phylum Arthropoda; class Insecta; order Orthoptera; family Acrididae; genus Schistocerca; species Schistocerca cancellata. Next base: position 762,911,353 of record NC_064629.1, read on the forward strand.
TTCGTGTACGCTGCAGAAGTGATTTGGTAAGCCCTCGCACATCCGCCATACAGACAAGACATCTCCCCTAGTGGTTTCCATATTTTCTGAATCCTGAAGATGGATGTTCATCAACGCCGATCTTCTCCGTAAGAAGAGACACAGGTCTGTGTACAATCATGTTCCTTAGGCAGATGTATGCAGTTTTTGATTATGAGGCTAGTGATAAATGAAGAAAGAAGCTGAAACTAGGAAGTGATGTATCGTAGACGGGCATGGGGCGTTTCATTTTGTTGATGATGTAAATGGTAATTTTGCGGACTTGGGAAAATATTCTGTGTAGAAACAGTTTGAATGTGTAACGTGATGAAGAGTATTATATTCCGGAGACAAAAGAAGTAGTTTGAGAGAGCAGAGACGGTTAAAACGAAGACATTTCCAGCTACTTATCATATCAGAAGCCTTGCAGAGAAATACAAAGTTTTTCAAGAGACATGCTAACTTCGTAATTATTTTACGAGAACGCACGACAGAACTGGACAAGTCGTAGAGATTTACCTAAATACCTGCATAAAAGCCATTTTGTCCACGTTGGGATCAGTGAACTTCGCGTCCGTTGATTAAAGTTGTTGTATGACGCAACGAGTGCTATTTGCGTCATTCAAAATGGCTCTGAGCACTATGGGACAAAACATCTGAGTTCATCAGTCCCATAGACTCATAACTTCTTAAACCTAACTAACCTAAGGACATCACACACCTCCATGCCCGAGGCAGGATTCGAATCTGCGACCGTAGCAGCAGGGCGGTTCCGGACTGCAGGTCCTAGAACCGCTCGGCCATAACGGCCGGCATGCGTCATTCACCAGCTACATAAATATTATTACGATTCTATATCATTATCTGTTTTATGTGATTATTAGCGTTTGTGTGTGTGTGTGTGCCTCAGTATTACTAGAGGGAGTATTCCAACATTAATAATTTTATCAATGTTATTTAGCCGGGCAGGTGTATTTAATAATTACTATTTTAAGATTTGGACCACTTTTGTTGTGTCGAGAGTGCTCTATACCCAGTGGTGTTGAGGTTCATTGATCACATCATATCGACATCTTATCGACTTATCTCTGCGTTTAGTTCTGTGAAGATGTCGATGTTATCATACATAGAAATCATTGTTGTCTCCTACGTAAGACATTCTGTATTTCGTTGTTTTCAGTTTGTGGAGGAGTCTATAATCAGGAGTCCCATCCATCTAGCTGATGGTCAGTGGGATGCTCACGAGCCTCCGTTAGTTTAGACCCCAACGTTTATCCAGAAAACAATGTCCTCACATAAAAAGGTTTCAAATGTGAAGCGAAAACATATCTTCCGCCACCATTCCCCACTTGTTAAAATCGTGTTTTTATGCTCCTCTTAGTTGCTCCAGTTGCTCTGAATCTTACTTCAGAACAACATTCACCAGAACACACTAATTGAAAATTGGTTCTTTGTACGCTGACTGTTACTTCGAGTCAGTTCGCTAGTAGTCTAGAGTTGGTAACCAAGAAAATTTTTTTGTCCTAGTCCTCTTTTTTTGAAAAGCTGGTGTCTGTAAAGTGTGCCTTTAGTTACTCAACGCAATCCGAACATTGCTCGAAAAGTACTATCCCGACAAAGAAATAGTACTCAAATAGAAATTAAACCACATTTTTATCAGCTGCCCGTATTACACTTTTGTCCGTTTTCCCTTTCTGTGTCTTTCTGTAGTTGTTCTGAACATAGTATCCTCTGGTCAGGCACTGCCACAAGTAAACAGTATTGAAGTGGAAATCATACCAATTTTCTTATTGGCCTATCTTTTTATGCAGAATTCTAGTTTCTAAATTTGTTCTGACTTACTCTAGTTCTCAAGTCTCCAGAGCGACATTTTTGAATACTTAATAACAATACTAATAATATGGATTCGGTGTTGACGTTTGCTCCCCTGTAGATAATAACATTTTTGGGATCGTTTGAAAGTTTCCGTCATCCTCTGTATTCTGCCAAAATAGTATTTTAAAGCATCACAAACGCTGCAGATGAGTGACGACAATTCTTTCCACAAGTCACTTTAGAAAATGAAATTCCTGTAAGGAAGTGCTGAGCATACGTTTCTAATTTTACAGGTATGTCTAGTTTGTTCCCTTAGGATTTCCTGCTAGTTAGCACTGATAGCGGTTCTTCCAACATTTCGCAATGTTCCTTGTGTCTGCACCCACCCTATTCAATCTATCATTTCACAAGCTCTGCAGGCTACGAAGAGAAAGAGACGGGAATGTCTCCTGCAAATTGAAATACGTCGCAATAGAACTTTGATACTTCTATGATTAATGTCTGCCATAACAAGTGTTCGGTGACATCAAGGGTAGTACTATCATCCAATTACTAGACTCTCGTGCTTCGATCAGGTAGACAACAGGTGCCAAGCTCATGTATTTACCTGAATATCAGTGCTGTAAACAGCAATTCTGATGAGAATGTATTTATAAGCCCTAAAAATATTTACATGCTTCAGCAAAAAATCATTATAATACCGAGTCGGAAGTGCTTGAATTCCACGTCGTCAACATTAAAATCGAATGCACTGTTGCTAAACGTCTGGACAGATACCCTGCATGAGAAACTGTGGGAGAAAAAGTCGACGCCATGAACTATCGCAGTCGGAGTTTGGACTGTACCTTTGAATCGAAGGTAGATGTGAAAAATGTCGAAACAGTTTATCGGGAATTGTTGTTTCGACTGATCTTTTGTATATAGTAAGAAGCGTCACCTAAAAGGAAAAGGAAGAACTCATGTTCCAGCAGAAATGGTAGCCCGCAATATCTTATCTGGCATCTGGCCCAGAATCGAGGAAAAGCAACTAACGAAATTTGGAGACACTGAGCTTCCGCAATTACCAACAAATTGAGTTTCAAGTATGACAAAACAAGGGCTCCAAACTGTAATTTTTGGATTGACAGGATGCGATGTGATTGAAAATCTCGCGGTCGTGACGTCCGGACGTACAACGGTGAAATACACTCGATCGGTCAACATCCATAGGACGTCCATTATTGTATGCAAGAACAATTTGCTGAGTTCGTAAAGTATTCACAATACACCTGTATAGATTGAACAGGTTCACTAGTAAAAAGATTGAAGAAACTGACGGGAGAACTCAGTTCGCACATCTATCTTTATCAAATCGTCACAGAAACCCCGGTTTCCAGACTGCGCGTCTTTCAGATGTTGAGCGAGTCCCAAAACACAGATTCCATTCAATACTGGCTTAATGAAAGTATTCATTTGCTTACCAAGCACAATACAAAATTTCCAATAGAAAACGCTCTGTCTGCAATTTCGACAAAGCACTATTGGCTGCTATTCTAATGGCGTTTGGAGACAGTCGAGATCTGAAAGTTTATTTATCTCAAAAAAATGGTTCAAATGGCTCTGAGCACTATTGGACTTAACATCTGAGGTCATCAGTCCACTGGAACTTCGAGCTACTTAAACCTAACTAACCTAAGGACATCACCCACATCTATGCCCGAGGCAGGATTCGGACCTGCGACCGTAGCGGTCGCGCGGCTCCAGACTGAAGCGCCTAGAACCGCTCATTATTTATCTCTGTGTTTTAATTGTTTGGACGATTCATTACTTTGATATGATTTTCAAGAAACAGTGAAATATTCCGTCATAGTTTCTAACAGCCAAAGTGTATGGTATTCACAAAGACGACTATCCCTACTGGCTGAGAAAGCATTCTGCGCGACGTAACGAGAGGAGAACTGGCCATCTCCAGAATAGTGGGAAACAAAGAAAAGAAACATGAAAAATGAAGAAATTTAAACAACAGAGTATTTTGATGATAACGACTACAACGATTGCGAATCCAGAATTGTTCAATGGGCTACTACGTTAGTTAATTAATCCTTAAGAGAAGCCGAATGTAGGTACTTAGCATTCACGGGGCATGATATCTATCTTTATTACGGCCAGCTGCAGGGCGAAGCATCATGGCAATCGTATATTTTTTCCCCTTTATTCAGCTATTAGGATACCCATATTTTAATTTGGGATTACAAATGCCGTCTCGTCCGCAGTAGAGGGGGAATTTATCAATCTGACACGTCGTTTGTTACTAAATGAGACTTGCCCAAAGGCAGGTGACAACTTCGTAACTCTTCATTTGATATCTCTTTCAGGACATCCCAAGCCAGCTTGGTCCAAAGAAGTCTACAATGATTCAACGAACACTGACCAGTTCGCTACTGGTTAATATAAACTACATGAAGTGTAAACGTCACATAGAGTTTTATTGAATGTACATACCTATCGAACTGTTAATGTTGCAGAACCAGTAGAAAAAATGAGCAGACACTGTACTGAAAAAGTCGGAGGTGATAACAGAACACCCTGGAAACCGTTATACTAAAGATGGAGTAGATTCATCGATAGATAACTCCCACGAGTTAACACTTGAACACAAGTGGCTCAATAAAAATGGCCCCCAAAAAACGAAGAGTACTTAATTGCATCCTCGTTCTGAGTTACAGATGGCCACATCTTGTAAATCTAGAAGGTTCGGTACCAATGTTCTACTGAATGCTTATATTTTGGGGTCGATTAGTTACAATGCCGATGAATTGCTGCGACTAATACTTCTGGATTTGACAGTATTGTGCAGTTACAGGCCACCACATATACTTATGATTGCTTACAGAACACAGTTCAAACCACACCGTCAGATGCAATGAATCTTGTATAGCCATTTGTGCAAATGGCATCATGCAAACAGATTTACATTGAACGAGCACGACTCTTAGCTAGCATTTCAAGCTTAGTTAAACAAGGAAATCTATTGAGGGTAAATACCAATGACGCCAATTCAGATATTTGTTCGACTGGGATTTTAAAGATGAGTGAACTGGGGGTCTGAGAGGAAAATGTGTCAGATGTAAGAGAGAGAGAAAATATTAAGGCAACCTACTAGTAACATTAGACTTTGATACGATTTGCAAATGTGAATATGATAAACTAGCAGCACAGCAATACTACAAAGAGGCAATACTACGTCCCATTTGTAATGGATAAGACGACATGAGCGTCAAATACCGCCCGCACATGTTTGACGAGAACATAGGAGATACTAACGTTACAGTGAGCGTCAAATCTTTTCCGTACAGTATGACTCTCAGTGTATCTACGTACACTTTGGTAGGTATTGTTAATTATTGTTCAGGCGGTAATGTAAGGTAAATAGCGCGTTATATAACCATTATAAAAGTTGGTGGAGAATTGTTTGAATTTAACACTGTGAAATCAACACGTATAAATGAAGATCACTTGCTCAATCCAGTCTTTTGTCTTTACGACAGGACGTAAATACAGTATTACACCAACATGACGCAGAGATTCTTGTTTTACTAAAACTGACGCATTAAGAACACGATACGGCTTTCAAAAAAACACTACCAAAAACCGAAAAAATAAAGAAATTAGCAATGACGGCGTAGGTAAATGTTTATAGTAACATTAATGGCAGGTTGTAGTACAGCAACTAAAGTGAGTCGTATAATTTGCCTTAAACACTTTTGCGTACTTCTTCAAAGGGATAAAAGGCATCAACGGGAGACGCTTCACTTCTCGTTTGTCATTAAACATATGATGATTCCAGTGAGATATGTATCATTATAAGCATACAAATGATAAAAATGGTCAAAATGTGAAAAAAATGTAAAAAACTTATAGAAACAAACCAAATAGTCTATACAGTGAAGGAGAGGATACGTTATTAATAAGATCAAGCCAAACACATAGGAAAAAAATTAAAAAAAGGAAAGATAACTGATTGCATGCACATGGTCCTACCTGCATGCTCTTACGCTGAAAAATTACCCACGTCAGTGAAAGAGCAACTGAAGCTAATCTCAACGTGTTTCACTTTTGGCTATTTTTCCAAAAATTGAGGGCTGGCTCAAGATATGGGTTTGGTTCCAATTTCAGCACTGTTTGTCCGGAAATACTGTTGCTCTGAAGCAACGTTCAGAGCAATTACTTCAAATAAGTGCAGGCACTAAAAATTCCGATTTTTTCTAAAGTGGTGGCACGTGAGATAACCTGTTTTTGCTTCCCATTTGGAAACTGTTTATCTGCGGACATTATCATTTTGGAGCAGCGTTCTTATATTTGTTTGCTTGCTTTCAAATTTATAGACGTGTTCTTCTGGAGTAACGTAGAGCAAGACAACAGAATTTTAAAGCAATATGAGAACTTCAAAAATCTTTTACATTTGAGGCTTAACTTTCCTGACGCACTCAGGAGAGTTTCTTAGCCTTGCCTACATTCCATCCGCTTCACCCTGACCCGCTGCCGATGCAACGTACAATGACTGGAAGCACTCGTAATAAAATGTGGTGTTCACACGATACAATATACTGAAATTTAGGTACCAATCGAAACTGACTGGGCTGACAGTTTTTGTGGCAAATGAAAGTGAATATTGAAAGCATATTCGTCCGTGAAATGGAAGTAGAGTATTTATCGCGACTGAGAAAAAACTTGGTATCATTTACATAAGAACTGAAGCTACATGCCAGATTATTCGGGCAAAACACAGAATGAAGTCTGAGCATAATCTTATAACTGTATCTAGTCACTGACCACCGAACCCACGCCCAGAGGTAAACGAAAACTTCAAAGAAAACTCATCTCGCTAAACCGCATGTACTCAGTCACACCATATGCATGCAGGTATCGTTAGAAATATTTGTACTTTCATAAGTGTTGGTCACAGTAAGACACTCTTGCTGAACATTTCTGTATACCTTTTCTCAAAGGTACCTACCTTAGATAGTTCCGGAGCCAACTCGTAATGTAAATATATTCAATATGATGGCAGGTAATGGACTAGATCTGTCAGAGGACGTTCAAACTGAAATGTTATCAGTGATTTTATTGCGGTTGTATAAGAGGCAGCCCATTAGACCGAGCATACTGTTTAATATTTCAAGAGGAAATTCCATAACAGTTACATCAATTATGCTGCTGTGAGACAAGACTGTCATAGCCAGTATGGAACAATGTTTGCCGTTGCCTATTGCATCGTGACTGTCCCAAGACGTGCTCCTCTTCGCACAAAGCAAATCGATGGCCACCAAAGTCCTCCTTCAATCTGCCAAAACAAGTAAATCACATGGGGAGAGATCGAGTTCTTTTGGAGGTTGAGCAAGGACTTGCAACGAAAATTGTGCAGCGAACTCAAAACAAGCTTAGAAATATTTGGACGGGCATTTTGTGGCCATGGTTATTTAGACTACGCTGCAGAAGTTTCGTGGTCTGCCCTTACATATCCTCCAGGCAGTCTGGAACTCAGCGGTTTCCATACGTTCGGGTACGCGAGGAAAGATATTCGTGGTCATCATTTTGCTATGTAGGAATAGATACAGGCCTGGTACAAAAGTGATTACTTAGGCAAATCTGGGCAGATTTGCATTACGAGCCAAATTATAAATGAATAAACTAGTTGAAGCGGAAATATGGCAGTTTGAGGACGAGCAGAAGGACGTGTCGGTTTATTTGTGAAGAAAGTAATAATTTAAGGAAATGAGGTAGTATTGTATTCAGTAATAGTGGGAACGTGTTACGTGGAGAAGAGAATTGCAGTACCATGAGAATGGAAGAAGCTTCAGGCTGTAGAAACGTGTGAGACGATGAAGTTTCCAGTTATTTATCATAGCACCACCGTTTCAGTGGAAAAGCAAATTTTCAGAGAAGACACGATTTCTTCGAAATTGTCAACAGAGAAGAGAGGACAATAGATAAAGAGACATAAGACGTAAAATTGAAACTGAAGGTTCAGCAGAACGTCGTCTCGATAATCTTGTGTTTACTGCGTCGAAGACTCCAGACATCGAAAGTGAGAGAAGGGACTTCCTGACCTCACAAAACGAGAATATACGATGCACCAACGTGGACTGTGTACGAAATAGATGAACTCGTTATTTTAAGTATCGAAACAGGAGGTGACTGAAGTACAATTGTTATCAATGAACTTTCCGAACCAAGACGATTCACTGGAGCAACAGTGTGAATTAATAGCATTTTTGTGAATTAATTTATTCGTTTTCGATATGACCCATCGTCAATATATCCTCCTCCCATGGACATACTATTTACTTTGGCTCCTGCGATATCCAGCTGCTGCAGGAGATACGTCTCAGGTGAGGGAGCTACTACATTTCCCTACTGACAGCCATTATTTTCGCCACGTCAGTGGCTATTTACATTCAAGCTAAACAATATGTAGCATACTACACGTAGAGATAAATGACAATGAAGAATAACGAAGCTAAGTTACCTCAGGACAAGGGCAATAAACACAAAAAAAAAAATATTCGACTTTTCACTAAGACCCGTAATTTATACGTAGTCACTATTATTTCAATAAAGCAATGAACTCCTGATTCCGTGAAACCAAAATGTAAATAAACCAATACTTATTTCATCAGCTGCCATAAGCAAATCCGATATTAACGTGTCCTAAATTCTGCTTATTTTATCACTTCTCAGCTAATTGTATTATCAAAACTGAACTTAACTAACATGATTCCATACTCTACAGCCATATTGTTTCGATAAACATTTGAAGTCTCAGGATTGAGTCTCACTGATCTTTTAATACAGCATGTCCAATAATTTTCGGTAATTCGCTTTAATTCATACATTCGTAACTATCCTTATAAGAAATGAAGCAAACTGTGTTTACACAAATCACTTCACTCGTCGAAAGAGTTAAATTATTTATCCTTCTAAATACCTAGATAAATAATAAAACGATTCTACAAATCCGTACTTACTTTATGGGCATATGTGTGCATATCCGTGTGTGGAATCAAGACATATGCCATAGCCGAGAGAAGAAGCGGTGCTACCCACGTGTAGGTTGTTGTTCTGGTCTTCAGTGCAAAGACTGGTTTGATGTAACTCTTCATGCTACTCCACCCTGCACAATCCTCTTCATCTCCGAGTTATTGCTTTTACCTTCTATTTTCTGAATCTGCTTACTGTATCGAGACTGTTGCCAATGCAACTACAGAAAATGCTGGTGCCCCTCTTGGGGAACCATTACACCTGTGGTACGGCTATGTATCACTAAGGCACTCACGTCCTCCTACCAGCTGCAAGGTTTATAGTTCATTGGGGGGGGGGGGGGGGCGGTTGGGAGGGGCTGCGGACGTGTTGGTTAGCCGAAAGTATTTGTGTAGTAATAAATAATTTTGGGGATACAGTAGCAGGTTTGTTGATGGCATTTCGTGATTGTTGATTGACAGTTATCTGTACTGAGAAATATTAAAGTGTGCTTCAATAGTACTAGAGCGAGTGTTCTTGTATTAATATTTTAATCCATGTTATGTGTTCCGACAGAATGTTAATCTATAACACTTGTAATATAGTAAGGTGTGCACCATTTTTATTGTGCTGAGAAATGTCTGTACTCATTAGTGTTCACATTTACTGTTGACACCTTGTCAGCTTGTCTCTGAGTTTATTCTTCTGAACATGTTTCTGCTTTAATACATACCAATTACGTCTGCCTCCTACGTAAGAAATTCCGTATTTGTCGTTTTGAGTTTGTGGTGGATTCAGAATATGATTAGTGAGAGCTGTGGAATGTGAACCAAGTAAAGGGTGAAATGATGTCCTACAACTCGACACGAGAATTTGATGACATAGTATCCTCCCACGGTTTAGCCAACGGCAGTTATTGATAAGCACTTGTTACGTAGAACAGACGACATTTTAATCCCGCATTCCAGCTGAAAGTAAAATTCATCAGGTTACTATGGCAACTTGCCGACACTGACTGAATCATAAGCAAAAAACACAAGTGAAAGCGGTAATGCTAGCAAAATTCGGAAGTAGCTTATGAACCAGTGAGTGTTGTACCGAGTTGATGAGAGACGCGAAATTGGAGAAAATGAATTTGATGAACAGGCGCTGCAGAAGTTAAAATCCACGCCCTTGCTCACGGAGGTTCAACGAAATTTGCAATATGCAGCTTTCTCCGCAGATCTGATCGAAGACCCCTTGTTGTGCGACGAGTGGGAGGTGTGAACCAGAGACTTTGAAGATTGTGTTACAACCTGGACGGAGCTGGGGCTTAATAGATTAGCGCTGTGCGGCCTCGGTAAATGGCTCAGTGGCGCACTACAAACCGAGATCAGATGTATCTAGCTGATGGTGTGTCGGATACTCATGAGGCTTTTTTAGCCTAGGCGAAATTCCATCAACTTCACCCTCATCAGTTACCGAAGCATTCACTACATCGTACAAGGATGGGCAGAATTCGTGAAAAGGTGTTGAGTACACGCGATACACGGTACAGAAATGTAGGTAAAAATAGAAATTGACAGCGGTGATAATTTTTGTTGTAAATGTAAGTGTAAATCGAAAGAATAAACGTGTGGTAAGTGGAAGTAGTGTATTTATCGCAAGAGCCAACAAACTCAGATCTCGTTGAGATACAAATTGAAGCGGCATGCCCAAAAATTTAGGCAAGACTCGGTATCAATATCGGCAAAGTCTTATAACTGGATATATTTACTGCCCACCTGACACACGCCCAGATGTAACCGAAAATTTTAAAGCCAAACTCATCTCGGTAAAGTGTATGTTCCCCATTTATACTGCCCTGTTTGGAGAAGATTTTAATCATAGCTGTATCGTTAGGAATAATTAAACATTTATAAGTGTTAGTCATGGTAAGGCACATTGCTGAACATTGCTAAAGGTCTTTTCTAAAAGTACCTAGTCAGTTCGGATCCCCACTCGTGATGGAGATTTATTCGATCTAACGGCAATAAACTGACTAGACCTGTATGAAGATATTTATACACAGAGTCGTATCACTGACCTTGAGGCGGTTATATAAGTGAGAGCCAGTGGGAACACGTTATACCAAGGACTGCTCCTCTACGTCAGAGGCAAATCGATGGCCGCGAATGTCTTACTTCAGTACTTCAAAAACACGGAAATCAAGTTGGGAGAGATCGGGATCGAATGGCGAATATCTAAGGGCTTCTTGCGGAACATCTGCAGGATATTCAGAACAAGCTTAACAATATGAAGATGAGCATAACTTTGGGATGGTTATTTCGAGTACACTGGTCAAGTTTCTTGGTAAGACATTACACATACTCGTTACTGCCCTAACTTCTGGCCTTCCGATTTCCATATTTTCTGGGCTCTGAAAAAAGATATTCGTGGCCGAAGATGTGCCCGAGACGTACATATACACACCTAGATAGGATCGCGATTCCTTAGGTACATCTGCATAAATTTTTGTTACGAGTCAAGCGATAACTGAGAAAGGTAATAAAAGCACCAAAGTGGCAGTTTAAGGACGTGTCTGTGTATCAGTGAATGAATAATAATTTTACAGATATGAGGTAGTATTCTGTGTAGTATATAAATGGAATGTGTAGCGTGGAGAAGAAAACTGCAGGACGGTGACCATGGAAGCACTGCGCCTGCCGAGACGGGTGAACCAAAGAAGTTTCCAGCTGATTATTGTAGCAGCATCGTTGCAGTGAAACAGCAAATATTCAGGGAAGACGCAATTTCTTCGAAGCTATCGGAAGCAAATAAAACACATAAATAGAAAGCAGACGTAAGAGATACGTTTCAGCACTGAAGATGCAGCAGAACATTGGCTCCATAATTCTTTGTTTCTTGCGTCGAAGCTTCCGGACATCTATAGTATGAGAAGGGACGAATCGATCTCACAAAACGAGTATGCACACTACAGCAACCGGAAAAGTGTACCGAAAAGATATACTCGTTATTTTAACGAAGGAAGCATTAGGTCGACTAGACTACAATTCTTATCAGCGATCTTTACAGCTCAAGACGATGCACAACAGCAACAGTATCAATTAATGGCATTTCTCTGAATTAATTTGCTCGTTTTCGATGCCAACTATCTTCAGCTTATCGTCCTCCCGTGGACATCTGATTTACTATGGTACCTGCGTTATTCCGCTGCTGCACGTGATTCTCTTCGACACATCAGTGGCTAATTACTTTCGAGCCAAACAGACTTCACGTAGAACTAAATAACAATGAAGAATAATGAAACTGAATAAATCATTTCAGAACAATAACAATAAACTGAAATATATTCGATTTTTCACTCTGACGCTTGATATTCTCGCTGTCAGATGCTTTATCTCACTACTTAAATTAAGAAGTGAAATCGTGCTTACCTGAGAGCAAAATGTAAAATGAATCTTTACTGTTTCTTTCCCTTGGCATAAGTAATTTGGAACTTTAAATATGATGTCATAAAATTCGTTTATTTAATCACTTCACATCAAATTGTATTATCAAAAGTGAACTTAACTAACATGGTTCCACTTTCTGCAGTCTTAAATTTTCGATAAATTTTTCATGTCGCAACTATCGTTCTGATCGTAATTTGAAATTATATTGTTCTATGTTTTTCAACAATTCGTATTAATTTATCAATTCTTAACTTTCCTTATGGAAAATGAAGCGAATAATGTTGACGCAGAGTACTTCAGTCGTCGAAACAGAGATGTTATTTATCTATCTAAATAGCTACCTAAGTACTAATACGATTCTGTATCTGTACCTGCTTTCTATGATTATGTGTATAAATTGTTGCGTTATCAAGTCACATGCCATAGTCAAGAGCAGCAGGAAAGTTAGCCACGTCTAGGTAAGGCCAAACTGTTTGTTTGCTAACGAATTGTTCTGGCGAAACACTAGCGTGGTTGTTGGAGGCATTTTATTAGAGTTCATTGACAGTGTCCTATATCCAGTGATATTTAAGTGGGCTTCAGAAGTACTACAGCCAGTGTTCCAGTAATACCTTACAATTGTAAGGTATTAAGATGAGCACCACTTTTGTTGTGTTGGGAACTGTCTGTTCTCAGTGGTGTTGAAGTTCATTGTTCACGTCTTGTCGGTTTGTCCGTGACTTCAGTTCTCTGAACATGATTCTGCTTTCGTACATAGTAATTACTGCTGCCTCCTACGTAAGCAATTCCATTATTTGTCGTTTTGAGTTTGTGATGGAATTAGAAAAAGGATTCGTGAATGTGAGGTGTGAACCAAGTGCACTGTCAAATGTAGTCCTACTATTTCACACGGCAATTTAGTGACGTATTATTCTCCAAAGGTGAAGCTAACGACACTAATCGACAAGCACTTTTCATGTACGACGAACGACCTTTTATTACCGCATTCCATTTGAAAGTAAAGTTCAGCAGGTTCATCCAGCGACTTGCATGCAGACACCCATTTATAGGCAACAAACACAAGTACTGCAGATCTCTTCTCCATGTTACTAAATATAATTATTTACTTCATAGAATATTATCTCATTTCTGCAAATAACCACTTTGTTCCCTAACGAACTGACACGTCCATCTGCCATCTTTCAATTGCCATTGCACTGCCTCAACTGCCATTCTCATTTTCCACTTGCCTTGTAATAAAAATTTGTGCAGATATGCCTAACTAATCACGACTTCACCCAGGACTGCATCCATACGTCAGGAGCAAAACTACGGCCACGCATATCTTCCTTCAGGGGTCCAAAAATATGTTAATCGGGTGGGGAGATTTCGGGTCTTTATGGAGGATGTGTAAGGGTTTAGAAAGAACTTCTTCGGTTTAGTCTAAAGAACTCTCGCAACTAATTGCCCGTGCGCATAGTGCTAAGCTATTTTTAATACTCTGCAGAAGTTTTGCTCGAAGTCCTTACACACTCTCCATACGATCCAGATCCCTCCCTGTGTGATTTCCATGTTTTTGGAGGACTGAAGAAAGAATTTTGTGGGACTAATTTGCATTTCACAGCCGGCCGCGGTGGTCTAGCGGTTCTAGGCGCTCAGTCCGGAACCGCGGGACTGCTACGGTCGCGGGTACGAATCCTGCCTCGGGCATGGATGTGTGTGATGTCCTTAGGTTAGTTAGGTTTAATTAGTTCTAAGTTCTAGGCGACTGATTACCTCAGAAGTTAAGTCGCATAGTGCTCAGAGCCATGAACCATTTTTTGCTTTTCACAGTGAGGAGTACGCCTTTCTACACTAATGATACTATAGGTACCCCAATCATATTTCCATAATGGCGTTGACAGTCTCATCTTACAGCAGGATACATGTTTTAACAGTTATAGTAAAAACTCTTGAAATAAAAAAGAGATTACAAACAGTTTCCTCAGCATTCTCTCTGACATCCGCCTCAAAGTCACTGATACCATTTTGAGTACGAACATCCTCAGTCAGTATATTGATTTACTACCATTACATCCAATATATCTTCCTCACGAGTAGGCTTCCGAACTATCTACAAGATGGTTCAAATGGCTCTGAGCACTATGGGACTTAACTGCTGAGGTCATCAGTCCCCTAGAACTTAGAACTACTTAAACCTAACTAACCCCGGCCTGCAACTATCTATACTGTGTACCTTTTAGGAAATGTGTTTAACAATTTTGAGCGTGGTGTCTTACCGTGACCAACTCTCACAAATGTTTAATAATTCCTATCCATATCTTTACGATTAAAATCTTCTATAATCAAGACAGTGAGACTGAGGAACATGCATTCTTAATAGATTCTTAATATTTCCATCGCAAGTGGTCTTCCAAACTATCTAAAGTAGGTGATTTTGAAAACGGCATTTAGCAATGTTTAGTGACGTGTCATCCCATGGCCAACACATACCAGTGTTCACTTATTAACATCGATATCAATACGTTTAAAACTTCAGTGGTAGCAATATGAATGGGCACCACACATTTTAGCAAGATGAGCTTTTATTTAAAGATTTCGGTTAATGCTGGGCGTGAGACCGATGGTTAACAGATGGATCCAGGTATAAGATTACGGCCACACTTGATTATGAGTGTTTCCCATGTAATCTGGCCTGCAGTTTCAATTTCTATCTCAGCTGATCCGAGTCTGTCGTCTTTTGCGATAAGTGCACTTCTTCTATTTCCTACACACATATTCTTTCGATATTCACTTCCATTTACCACGAAAATTAACTGCCGTGATTTCGGGTTTAGCTAAGATTCTCTGCATTGTACTGTGTGAACTCCACATCTTTTTGGGAGCGCTTCCAGTCACTGTACGCTTTTGTGAATACCTCGGCAGCTGATCAGGGTGAAATGGGTGTGAAGTCGCCTAGGCTAAAAAACCTTGTGAGTATTCTACACGCCATCAGCTATATGACTCTGATCTCGGTTTGTAGGACGCAACTGACCAGTTTACGGAGGCCCTACAGTTTTGGAACCTACATCGCCAATCTAGGAACTCCCATCCCTGTCCAGCTTTTCACACAATCTTCGAAGGCTCTTGTTGACGCCGCCTACTCGATTCAGAACAGGGGGTCTGAGATCAGTTCTGTGGAGAATGTTGCACGCTGTAAGCTTCGTTGAAATTCCATGAACAAGGGCGTGGATTAAGACTGAAGTGTTGGCAGAAGTGCCAAAACCTTGTAGTTAGAGGAGGCCGAAATGCACGCGATAAGCTCACTCAGACTGGCGTGAGGTCTGGAACATTACAAGGTTATTAATGTAGCAAATTAAGTACATCGTTGAAGTAATACTTAACTTTATTCCATAATTGGAGAACATAGGTCTTGATTATACATAAGTGCAATCCCGTAATGGCGCCTTGCTAAGTCGTAGCAACAGACGTAGCTGAAGGCTATGCTAACTATCGTCTCGGCAAATGAGAGCGTATTTGTCAGTGAACCATAGCTTGCTAAGTCGGCTATACAAATGGGGCGAGTGCTAGTACGTCTCGCTAGACCTGCCGTGTGGCGGCGCTCGGTCTGCCATCACTGACAGTGCCGAAACGCGGGTCCGTCGTATACTAGCGGACCGCGGCCGATTTAAAAGCTACCACCTAGCAAGTGTGGTGTCTGGCCGTGACACCACATTCCTCCCCCGGAAATCGGCGAACGGTTGTGTTATAAGGCTTCCGCCCGCCGTGGGGAGGACCCCATGTTGACGTATGCGACGAGGTGGGGAGCCTAACAACAGGCGAGGCTGTGCCACCCGCACCCGGCCATTCGGTCCGAGGGGAGCTAGGAAACGCCTTAAAACCTAGTCCAGGGTGGACGCCAACATGCGGTATATGCGCCTGTAGAGAGTCAGGAGGGGCCGAAGGCTCGACCTCCATCGGGTCGGAGCACCCGACTGGCGAAGTCGACAGATGGTCCGGAGCGGGCAAGAGTTCAATGGCGGAGGACAACTGGTCACGGGAAGCGATCGGCTGCGCGTGACCCAGGGAGGCGCCCGGCGGTTGTAGCGACGCGTCCACTGCGGGCTACGCCGGCGGGAGAACAGGCGGCGGCGGCGGCGGCGGCGCATCGCTATGGGGCAAAATGGAAGGCAGCGTCGGTAACACCTGGGGATCAGGCGAGGCAGTAGATGGGTCCCCAGGGCGCTGACCGGACGGCACCGTTGCTGAAAGCAGACGGGGAGCGGCAGAACCCAGGCGACGACAGAGGCGCAGCTGATTGAGATGCCGACGCACCTCACCAGAGGCCCCCAAAACCAGATACATTGCGCGGCCGAGGCAGCGAAGAATGCGCCCTGCGAGCCAACGCCGTGAACCTCGAAAGTTGCGATAGTATACAACGTCGCCTGGAGCAAAATCAGGTGGCTGCCGCTGTACAGGAACCTTATGCGGCGGATGTAGCAAAGACATCAAAGTTCGATAAGGACGACCATGGAGCAGCTCAGCCGGCGTGCTACCATCTCGAGGCTGAGAGCGATACGAAGACAAAAAGAGCAATAATGCGTCCTCCCGAGAATGCGACACTTTCAACTTCAACATTTGTGACTTGAAAGTCCGGACCAAACGTTCAGCGGCACCGTTTGACGGCGGCGAAAACGGCGCGGACGTCAGATGTTGAATACCATTGGCCTTGCAGAATGACTGAAATTCGGCGGACATGAATTGTGGGCGATTGTCGGAAACAATAGTCTGTGGAAGACCTTCAATGCAAAAGATAGCGGATAACGCTTTGATGGTGGCAGAAGACGTCGTAGAAGACATCCTGACAACAAAAGGAAAATTACTGAAAGAATCGACCACAACCAATCATCGAGCATTCCAGAAGGGACCAGCAAAATCGATGTGTAAGCGTTGCCAAGGGGAAGTGGCTTTCGGCCATGCAAAGAATTTCCGCGGTGGTGCGGATTGTTGTTCGGCACACGCCATTGAAGAAGAGCACATATTCGTAATCGCAGCATCGATTCCGAAACAAGTACAGTGCTGACGAGCAAGTTGTTTCGTGCAACGTGAACTGTTTCTGGGACAGAAGCACTTGCGACTTGACGGGATTTCCGTCGATGTCGACGCACACTTTTTGTGGGACGAACACAGTCACTGTTAGAGAGAGAAGCACGAGACAGTCGCTCTTGTCGTCAGCAGGACAATAAACTTTTTGTAAATTTGGACTTTGACGGAAACGTGATACAATTCCAGCTCGATACCGAAGCTGCAGTTTCTCTGATCAATCACGACACGTACAATCAACTGGGCAAACGTCCGTTGCGTGCTGCCAATGTTAAGCTCACTAGTTATTCAGGACAGCATATCCCTGTGTTAGGACAGTGCAGCCTTCTTGCAACATACAAGAGACGAACAAACCTTGTGTCATTTTACATACTTCGTTCTTCTTCTGCAGAGAACTTGTTTGGTTTAGATTTATTTCAGTTGTTTAAATAAAGGTCGAGACGATAGTTAGATTAGCCTTCAGCTACGTCTGTTGCTACGACCTAGCAAGGCGCCATTACGGGATTGCACTTATGTATAATCAAGACCTATGTTCTCCAATTATGGAATAAAGTTAAGTATTACTTCAACGACGTACTTTATTTGCTATATTAATAACCTTGTAATGCTCCAGACCTCACGCCAGTCTGCGTGAGCTTATCGCGTGTATTTCGGCCTCCTCTAACTACAAGGTGTTGGCACTTCTGCCAACACTTCAAAGACTTCTACAGCTATTGTAATATTCATGATTCTTTTTCAATTTCATATTTTACTCGGCACAACACTCACTACTCCATAAACGACGTGTGCGTTCTGCGCGGTAATCCACTGTCTCTTGTGTCTGTTGCTTAGGATTCCATCAGTGTTGGTCGCTCTATGAACCTGCTGAACATTAATGTGAGATGGAATCTGCGATTAAAATGACGTTCTTTGCACATGACATGCGCTTGTCGATAACAACCGTTAGCTAAACTGTAGTAGCATAGTATACCACTAAATTCCCGTGTGAAGTAATTGGACTTCATATCACAGTTCACTTTGTGCACACTCCACACCAAACACGAATCATATTCTGATTCCATCACAAACTCAAAAGAAGAATACGGAATGGCTTATGTAGGAATCAGCAGTAACTGCTTTGTACGAAGGCATGAACATATTCAGAGGAATAAACTCAGATTATTATCCGAAAAGGTGTGAGCAATGAATGTCAGCACCACTGCGTACAGACCGTTCTCGATACAACAGTGGTGCATAATTTAAAACTTAATAATGTACCATTCTGTTGAAATGCATAACACTGATGAAATTATTAAAACCGGAATACTCGCTGTAGTACTACTGAAGCACACTTTAATATTACCAAATAGAGGTCACCTTCAGTGAAAGTTCACGGAATGCAACCACCAAACCAGCTACAATTTCACGAAAATAACTCAGTATTACACTAATACTTTCGCCTAACCTAAACGTGGCTAGCCTCCCTTCTACTCTTATGACATATGACTTGACTCGACACACGCATGTATACACACAATCACATAAAGTAGTTACAGATGTAGAATCGTATTAGTATTTATGTGACCATCTAGATAGATAAATTTATTATCTCTCTCGACGAATGAAGTGCATTGTAACACCACAGTTTGATTCATTTTCCATAAGGTAACTAAGAAATTATCAATTAATTCGAATTACCGAAAAATAACAAGCAATCTGATTTTAAATGTCGATCATAATTAAACCTCCGACATGAAATATTTATCGAGAGTTTATGGACGCAGAGTATTGAATCAGGGTAGTTAGTATCACTTTTGATAATGGAAATTGATGTGAAGTGATGAAATGAACGAATTTTGCAAAACAAACTTAAATTTCCAAATTGATTGTGGCAGTTGATGGTAATAGTAACGATTTCATTTTACATTTTTCTTTCAGGGAAGTATCATTCATCTGCTTGACTTAACTATTATAATAAAGCATTCGCCTGCGACAAAATTATGCATCCTTATGAGAAATCGAATCTATTCCCATTTATTGTTTTTGTTCTCAAATAACTTACTCACTTTCATTATTCGCCAGTGTCATTTATCTCTACGTGAAGTCAGCTAAATAATGTTTCCTCGAATGTAAATAGCTACTGATGCGCAGAAGTAATGGCTTCCAGTAGGGAAATGTAGTTGCTCCCTCACCTTAGATGTATCTTCTGTAGCAGCTGAATATCTTAGGAGGCATAATAAATCATGTGTCCTCGGGAGGACGACAAGTTAGCGATGGTTCGCATCTAAATCGGGTAAATTAATTCACAAAATAGGCTTTTGGGGAAGTTGCGTGTTTGTGGATTATCGTCTCAGTAACTTTGTAACTAAAAGTCTAAGAAGCCGAACGTGCTTAGGTTATTGGACGGGTCACAGGTGGCGGATACTGAACGTTCCATCAGATATGGCGGACACCTGCGCAAACTGAATAATCAGTCCCGGACCAAAACAAAACAAATTCAAATTCACTTTGCATCTGCCTTGTAGCAAGCGGAAAAGTGGTCAGCGTAACAACTGCGTTTTTTGCAACGCTTTACATACAAACACATCTGCAATCAAGTGTACTTCATAAATTGCGTGATACATCAAAAGAACACAAGATTAAAATTTTGTCATTTCACGAGTGATGGACTATAACTTCATGAATTTCGGCAGTTATTGTCTTTTTAAAGGTAAAACTGATAAAAGAATACTTAATAATAGACCACACACGGGAGTGGATTCTAATGTCTCCAAAATTCTTTAAATTTAAGAGCAAAGTTAAAACCCATTAATAATAGACGTACAACAAATTCTATTAAATGCATAAATAAAGCATACACACAAATTAATGCCCATATGCCAGTCAATGATGATAACAGTACAAAAATTTAAGTTAATGAAGCTTGATAACAGTTAGAAAACATCACCTCGAACATTCCTTCAAACTTTCATGAAGTTTGATAACCGTTAGAAAGCATCCCCATGAATATTCCCTCTAACCAAGTTAAAATTTTAATGGGCGATTTTATTGTTCAATTAAGTAAAGAGAAAAAAATACAAGAACAAAATGGATGGAAATTCTTGCGCATAAATAGACAAACCAAACTGGCCAGAGACTTGTTGAAACGTACAAAGACTTTAATTTTAAAACATGTCCACACATTTACGTAAGAACCCTTCTAAACAAATAACTTGGCGTGCACCCATTACATTTATTGGGAAATTTCATATCGATCATGTAGCATTTTCGTACCCTAACCACAAAGAAATTTTAAATCGCACGAGTTAGGAAAGGAACTAATATTGATTCGGACCATTATTTCACGCGAATCAAAGTAAAACTTCAACCTAAAAATTCCTTCCAAGGGAACACTATCCCTAAATTTAAAGCTGCTAAAGTAACCCCAACTCTAACAAGTGACGGAAACAATCCAACAATTGGCAAAGCCTAAAAGAAAAGTTCATCAAACAGCAAAAAGTTCAATTCCGCTTCGAAATATACAAAAACTTCCTTGGTGGAATACGGATTGTGAAACAACAGTTACGTCTAGGCGTGAGGCATTCAGAAATTAGAATAGTAACAAAACTAAAAATACGTTAAACACCTTTCTAACTGCAACAAAAGAAATATCTTAATTAATCCGACAGAATGAAAGAAACTACGAAAATTGTCTAACTTTTAGAAAAATGAAAGAGTCTTCCAAAAGAACACTAAAACAAACTTTAATAAAACATTCAAAACAAAAATAAACTGTTACCTACGTCAAAGTCTTTGCTTCAAAAATAAAAATGGCAGTATGATTTTCAACAAGCAGGATAATTGCATAAAAAAGGGAATAGAACTTATGTTAATAATTATTGAAGAATCTCTCTTCTTCCGGTTACATGCAAAATTCTCTCGCAGTGTTTAGGTGATCGAGCCCAAGAAACGTTACGATCTAAAATTGGTAAATACCAAGCAGGCTTTAGACAAAACAGATCCTGTCCGGAACAAATTCTTCATTAAAACTAATCCTTATTCACCAAATTATTTCTACTAACAATACTGTGTGTACATGCGTTGGTTTCAAAAAGGCCTAAGACCCAATTAATCGTGAATCTCTTTTACAAATTTTGAAGGAACATGGGGTAGATAATAAAATTCGAACACTGATGAAGTAAACGTTAACCGACACTAGATCTAAAGTTTAATTCGTGGGAGAAAAAGAATAGCGTAGGACAGAGAGTGTTGGAAAAGGTAATTACAGAATGGCGGGAGCAAAAGACGAGTCAAAATACAGATCATACAATCAGTTTAGGTAGTTGTAATACTTGCAAGATTGCTTCGCCTTTGCTGATGGTATGGACATTTTAAAACTAGGGATATTACCACAGCCCAAAAACAAATTTAAATACTTAGAGAAGTTGCGAAAACAAACATTCGAAAAACGGGATATATGAAATGCAACAAACAAGCACCAAAGTTTTTAAACACGAAATATGGAAAAGTTAAAAGGGTCTCTCAGTTTAAAACATTTGGGGAAACTAAAAATGACACTGCTTTCAGCTTAACACAAAATATTTATAATAAAATGTCACTTTCTAAATTCAGTTCACTTAGGTATTACAGCACTGTAATCAGACCTCAATGTCTTTATTGAGCATAAACTTTAATTTTAAATAGAAAGATAGATATTGAAGAAATTCAAAAGAAAGAATGAGAGATTATTAGGAAAATATGAGGCCCCCAACATTACTGATGGAGAAACTTATAGGCTGAGAAGGAAATAGAAGCATACAGAGACATACATGGTGACATGAGAAAAGGAAGACTTATATTTTTTGGCCACATGAAAAGAGTGGCACCCACTAGGTGGACAAAATAAATAGCAAAATTCTACGAAAACAGGAGTAAGGCAAAAACTGAGCCAATTAAATGCATCGCTGTGGTTAAGGAGTATCTTAAAGTAGCCGGTATAACTCAGGCGGACGTTGTGGATAGAAAACATTCAGACAAACGATATTTGATTAGAATATTGATCAGAGGGAAATTAGAAAACGGCCCGGTACACAGGGGTCTGATGAAAGAAAGACTTCATTCTGAAAGGATCAAACTAACTTGAACACAAAGGAAGTCAGCCATGAAATGCGACATACATTGATTGCATCTCGCATGACCCTATTGGGCCCGTACGTGAATATTACTAATAACATTATGTGACCTAGGAACTACAATTACGAACAATTTCAATTGAGAAGAACACACAGAAAATGTTGTGGCTAAGGCAATCCAATGACTGCGTTTTATTGGCAGAACGCTTAGAAAATTTAACGGAACTACTATAGATACTGCCCACACTACGGTTGGCCGTCCGCTTTTGGGGTTCTGCTGCGTGGTGTGGGATCCTTAGGAGATAGGATCAATGGAGTGCATCGAGAAAGTTTAAACAATAGAAGCGTGATCTGCATTATCGAGAAATAGGGGAGAGAGTGTCACAGAGATGATCCAGGATATCGAATTGACACCATTAAAACAAAGGCGTTTTTCGTTAAAAGGGAATACTATCACGAAATTTCAATCTACAACTTTCTCCCCCAGTGTGAAGATATTGTTTTGACGCCGACCAACATAGGGAGAAACGGTCAACATAATAAAATTAGGGAAATCAGAACTAAGTACTCGTTTTTTCGCGCGCTGTACGGGAGTGGAATAATAGAGAATTATTTTGAAGGATCTTCGATGAACCGTCTTCCAGGCACTTAAGTGTGATTTGCAGAGTATCCATAAAGATGCAGATCTAGAAAAATGGTATTGGCTCACACTTTAGCTCTTGTGCATCGGCTTGCTTTGTAAAGTTCGCTAAAAGAATTGTACTCCAGTCAACCGCCGGGTTACATTGTTAATATAAGGTCTTTATCTGTTTCGTACACAGTTGTTGTTGGTACGGGGTATATTCTCGTTTTGTGATGAAGATTGGCCCCTTGTCACACTGTGGACTTCTGGAACCTTCGAAGCAGGACACAGAACATCATCGGGATGATGATCTGCTGAATCTGCAGTTCTTGAATCTTGTCTCTTACACAAAATAATTCAGTACTACATAAATACTTTCCCCTAACCCGCACTCGTCTAGCCTCCCTTCTGCTTCTGTCTATGACATATGACTTGATTCTACAGACGCATATACACACATAATCACACAAAGCAGATACAAATACAGAATCGTGGTAGTAAACATGTAACTACAATGGTATCAAAAATTAAAGTAACAGACCGCTATTTGCGTCTAGTTCAGGATATAATCAAACAAACTGGCAACTGATGTCCGTATAATCGTATTCTGCTCGGAAGATTGGATTTCGGTCAACGGAAAACCACGCCAGCGAAAATGCCAGGGCACCTATCAAGTGAGTAGTGTTTACCGGGTAGTCCTACATCCACAATTGCTGTATACACGGTCACAGACGGTCCAGTGTGGAACAGAGAAGTCGCGTACCACACTCTCTACAGTGGAGGATCATAGAAAGAAGGGAAACAGGACAGTCGCCAACTCGTGTGGCCCGATGAGTTAACGTATACCGTTCTGTTGTTTCTCGAATGTGGCGATAGATTGCAGAGACCGAAGCTATATCATGAAGATCAGGGCAGAGCCGGCCATGTGTGACATCAGAAAGACAGAACCATTACTTGACTGTAAGGGCACTACGGTACAGCCTTAGTGCTGCGCAGTAACTGGCATCTGCCCTCGCAGCATCCACTGGACGTGTTGTATCGAGGCAAACGGTGTAGAGAAGGCTTCGACAGCTCTTGTTGTGGTCTCCAGTCCAGAGACTGGTTTGATTCAGCACTCCATGCTACTCTATCCTCTGCAAGCTTCTTCATCTCCCAGTACCTACTGCAACCTACATCCTGCTGAATCTGCTTAGTGTATTCATCTCTTGGTCTCCCTCTAACAATTTTTAGCCTCCACTTTGCCCTCCAGTACTAAATTGGTGATCCCTTGACGCCTCAGAGCATGTCCTACCAACCGATCCCATCTTCTAGTCAAGTTGTGCCGCAAATTTCTCTTCTCCCCAATTCTCTTCAATACCTCTTCATTAGTTATGTGATCTACCCATCTGTCCGCCCCAGTAGCTGAGTGGTCAGCGTGACGGATTGCCGTCCTCCGGGCCCGGGTTCGATTCCCGGCTGGGTCGGAGATTTTCTCCGCTCAGGGACTGGGTGTTGTGTTGTGTTCATCATCATTTCATCCCCATCCGGCGTGCAGGTCGCCCAATGTGGCGCCGAATGTAATAAGACCTGCGCCAAGGCGGCCGGACCTGCCCCGCGAGGGGCCTCCCGGCCAATGACGCCAAACGCTCATCATCATCATCATCATCATCTACCCATCTAATCTTCAGCATTCTTCTGTAGCACCACATTTCGAGAGCTTCTATTGTCTTCTTGTCCTAACTATTTATCGACCATGTTTCACTTCCATACATGTCTACACGCCGTACACATACTTTTAGAAAGGACTTCCTGACACTTAAATCTATACCCGATGTTCACAAATTTCTCTTCTTCGGAAACGCTTTCCTTGCCATTGCCAGTCTAAATTTTATATCCTCTCTACTTCGACCATCATTAGTTATTTTGCTCCCCAAATATCAAAACTGATTTATTACTTTAAGTTTCCCGTTTCCTAATCTAATTCCCTCGGCATCACCCGAGTTAACTCGACTACATTCCATTATATTCGTTTTGCTTTTGTTGATGTTCATCTTATATCCTCCTTTGAAGACACTGTCCATTCCGTTCAACTGCTCTTCCAGATCTTTTGCTGTCTCTGACAGAATTACAATGTCATCGGCGAACGTCAAAGTTTTTATTTCTCCTCCAGGGATTTTAATTCCTACTCCGAATTTTTCTTTTGTTTCCTTTACTGCTTGCTCAATATACAGATTGAATAATATCGGGGAGAGGCTACAACCCTGTCTCACTCCCGTCCCAACCACTGCTTCCCTCTGATGTCCCTCTACTCTTATAACTGCTCAAATGGTTCAAATGGCTGTAAGCACTATGGGACTTAACATCTGAGGTCATCAGTCCCCTAGAAATTAGAACTACTTAAACCTAACTAACCTAAGGACATCACACACATCTATGCCCGAGGCAGGATTCGAACCTGCGACCGTGGCGGTCGCGCGACTTTTAACTGCCACCTGGTTTCTGTACAAATTGTAAATAACCTTTCGCTCCCTGTATTTTATCGCTGCCACCTTCAGAATTGGAAAGAGACTACTTCTGCCAACATTGTCATACCGAATCCTAACTGATCTTCCCCGAGGACGGCTTCTACCAGTTTTTCCATTCGTCTGTAAATAATTCCTGTTAGTATTTTGCAGCCGTGTCTTATTAAACTGATAGTTCGGTAATTTTCACATCTGTCAACACTTGCTTTCTTTGTGATTGGAATTATTATATTTTTCCTGAAGTCTGAGGGTATTTCGCCTATCTCATACGTCTTGCTCAACAGATGGTAGAGTTTTGTCATGGCTGGCTCTCTCAAGGCTATCAGTAGTTCTAATGGAATGTTGTCTACTCCTGGGGCCTTGTTTCGACTTATGTCTTTCAGTGCTCTGCCAAAATCTTCACTCAGAATCATATTTCCCATTCCATCTTCGTCTACATTCTCTCCCATTTCTATAATGTTGTCCTCAAGTTCATCGCCCTTGTATAGACTCAATCTTTCGGCTTTTCCTTCTTTGCTTAAAAATATGTTTCCATCTGAGCTCTTGATATTCATACAAGTGGTTCTCTTTTCTCCAAAGGTCTCTTTAATTTTACTGTAGGCAGTATCTATCTTACCCCTAATGATATATGCTTCTACAACCTTACATTTGTCCTCTAGCCATGCATGCTTAGCCATTTTGCACTTCCTGTGGAGCTCTGTTTTAAGACGTTTGTATTCCTTTTTTCCTGTTTCATTTACTGCATTTTTATATTTTCTCCTTTCATCGATTAAATTCAATGTATCCTCTCTTACCCAAGGATTTCTACTAGCCCTAGTCTTTTTACCTACTTAATCCTCTGCTGCCTTCACTATTTCATCTCTCAAAGTTACTCATTCTTCTTCTACTGTATTTCTTGCCCCCATACTTGTCCATCATTCCCTAATGCTCTCTCTGAAACTCTCTACAACCTCTGGTTCTGTCAGTTTATCCAGATCCCATCTCCTTAAATTCCCAAAAATGGTTCAAATGGCTGTGAGCACTATGCGACTCAACTTCTCATGTCATCAGTCGTCTAGAACTTAGAACTAATTAAACCTAACTAACCTAAGGACATCACACACATCCATGCCCGAGGCAGGATTCGAACCTGCGACCGTATCGGTCACGCGGTTCCAGACTGAAGCGCCTTTAACCGCACGGCCACACCGGCCGGCCTTAAATTCCCAATTTTTTGCAGTTTCTTCAGTTTTAATCTGCAGTTCATGACTAATAGATTGTGGTCGGAGTCCATACCCGCACCAGGAAATGTCTTACAATTTAAAACTTGGTTCCTAAATCTCTCTCTTACCGTTATATAATCTATCTGAACACTTCCAGTATCTCCAGGCACTAGAAAAATGTAGATTACTGGCATTAAACCCTCCAATTCATACGCAGATATTTAAAAAAAATGTAAATGAAAAACCCCTAAACCGCCAAGCATTGTCATCGTAAATTCGAAGGCTGTATTTCCTTAGTAAGGAAGAAATAGCCTACACAACAAAATATGAACCTCTAATTCGGAAGGTAGTACTGAAAAGCAACATTAATCTTGAGAAGTGGTTAAAATTTCAGAGCGAAAGGGCCACATATATTAGTAAGGATACTGCGTCAGAATTGTTGACTTCTTTGGGAGAGTCAAATGGATCAAATGGCTCTGAGCACTACGGGACTTAACATCTGTGGTCATCAGTCCCCTAGAACTTAGAACTACTTAAACCTAACTAACCAAAGGACATCACACACATCCATGCCCGAGGCACGATTCGGACCTGCGGCCGTAGCAGTCGCCCGGTTCCGGACTGAAGCGCCTAGAACCGCATGGCCACCACAGTCGGCTTGGAAGAGTCTTTAGATTTTCAAGATGAAACACTTCTTCCTGACAAATATTTTTCATTAATGGCAGACGAATGTACAAATGTTTCCAACCAAAGTGACCTGTCTTTAGTAGTTCGATACGTTGCACATTTTCCGTCGTTTGAAGTGAAGGAAACGTTTTTATGTCTCGTTGAGTTGAAAAGCACTACAGCTGAATCCATATTTACAGCAACTGATACAGAACTAAAGAAAAGAAACTTTATTGCGACAGATTATTATCTGGTTCTTTCGACGGTGCTGTTAATTTTAGTGGTTCTGTCTCAGGAGTCCGCGCTCGGTTGTCAGAGAGGAAGGGCCATAAGCTGCCATACATTCACTGTAGGGCACATGTTTTGTCAATTGCTGCCACCAACTCTAGGAATAACCACCCCATTATAAAACGCACATTACATGTTGGTAAAGACATTTACAAACTTTTACATGGTTCTTCCAAACGAGAAAATGTTTGCATGAAATTCAGTGTGCTTTAGAGCAACCTGTTTTAAAAATACCCGAAGCTGTTGACATCCGATGGTTAAGTACCTATCGCACAGTTCATGCTATTTTCCTAACCTACAAGTCCGTTATAATGGCACGTGAACATATACACAAGGACGGCGCGGATTTAACAAGTTTAGCAGCAGGAATCTTGTTAGAAATGATGAATTCCAATTTCATTGGAGGTTTAGTGATTTTAGACGATACGCTAAATGAAGTCTCAATCTTATGTAAAGTTTTGCAGAGACAATCACTTAAAATTACGCAAATCCCTCTACTTGTTTCTGGAAGTCTGGAGCATTTAAGACACATCGACTGTCTTTGTGACAGCGATGGACATAGTGCACAAACTGAAACTCTTAATAAAATTAAAAAAAACTGCAGGAGAACGCAACAGACGTTCACGATCGTGGAGGAGCAGATTAAAGCTATGAAAAGCGCAAGGAAGTTTGTTAAAAGTATGGTTGATGAGGTTGAGCAACAGTTTGATGAAGAGGCAATAAAAGTGATAGAACTAAGTGCATATTTTGAAAGTTTTAAAAAATTTCTATATTTTATTGATAATGATTGTAAAGAACTGTGCTTGATTTTGGGACTTATAAACGTCGACGCTGTTATTGCAGACATGCATTCTTTTAGGTACGTTATTAGTAATAAATTAGACGATACGTCTTCTGATGTTGCTTCTTTCAAACTGATAGCCGACAGCGGCTGCGAAGCACTACGGACACTGCGAAGCATTACGGACACGGGAGTGAACTATGCACTCCCGTTTAGACTTGCAGTGTGAAAAGGTCATTTAGTACAATGAACAGGGTGATGACAAAATCAAGGAATACGATGGGTCAGGAAAAGTTCAAAGCTTGTCTAAGGATTTCAACTGAAGGGGACAGCGAGCCAGCAGAAAGTTTTATTGATGACGTCATCAAGAGATATTCTGTAAAAAAGACTCGACGTATTAGTTTGATGTAAATGTGAGTATTTTTGTGCAATAAAATTATTTTATTATTTAATATAATTAACTTAAGCTTAGCCCAACAGCTCAGTACTTAAGCTAGTTATTATTTAATTATATATTAGTTATTCATGAAAAATTGTAAATATTAATAGCTTTGCTACGTCTTTAGAAACTATCACTTAAATTTTAAGCCTATATCTTTGTGCTTCCCTCAACCCCCATTCCCCTCGTCAAGCTATATATCCCCTCCGCGGAGAAGTGTCTGTATTCATCACTGCTCAGTATACTGTCTCAATTCCGAAAAATTAACACTTTCTTCATCATTAAACCAATACGAACCCTGCTCGACTACAATCTGCCATTTCCAATCGTCAACTGATTTTTTCATTTATTACTTGCCTCGTAATAAAAATGTGCAGACATCTGCGTAGGGAAAAACATTTGTGCCCAGACCTGCGCAGATCTACGACCATGAATATCTTTTACAGGACTCCCAAAATATGGAAATAAGAAGGGAAGAGCTATGGACTGTGTGGAGGAAGTGCAAAGGATTACCAAGGACTTCTGCAAAAGTCTTAATAAACTTGGCAATAAAATGCTCGTCCACATATTGCTAAGCTTGTTTTGACTACGATGCACAAGTTTCACTGGAAGCCCTTAAACGTCCTCCATACGATTCCGATCTCCCCACATGTGATTACCATGCTTTTGAAAGACTGAAGAAAACACTCGCAGCCATCGATTTGCCTCGGACGAAGACGAGCATACTTGGTACAATTATAGTACCATAGGCAACCGCAAACATTTTTCTACAATGCATTGACAGTGTTGTCTCACAACAAGATAAATGTTTTCACAGTTATGACGATTACTCTTGAAATAATAAACAGTTTACGTTTTCCTGAAAGGTCTTCTCATCACGGGCTACTCTTATACAACCACCTTATACGCCCTGTTACCATTTAAAGTATGAACATTTTCAGATAGGTCTGATCCATTTACTGCTATTAGATCCAATATATTTCCATCAGGAATGAGCTTTCCAAATATCTAAAATAGATACTGTAAAGAAGAGGCATTCAGCAATGTTTAGCGAGTTGTCTTACCATTACCAACACCTACAAATGTTTAAAAACTCCTGTCGGTAGCCGTATGATTAAAATCTTCTCCACTGATGACACTGTGCGTGGGGAACATACATTTAAGCCACATGAATTTCTCTTTAAACTTTCCGGTAACATCTGGTGGTGAGTCCGGTGGTTAATACATAGATCCTGCTATAAGAGGATGCTCACATTTGATACTCAATATTGCCCAAATAATCTTTCATCCAGCATCAGTTTGCATCTCAACTGATGGCTCTGATCTCGGTTTGTAGTGCGCCACTGACCCTTTCACGGAGTCCCTACCGTTGTCGTACCTACACCGGTAATCAAAGAATTCCCAACCCTGCCCAGCTTATCACACAATCGTCGAAGTCTCTGTTTCATGCTGCCCAATCGTCTCAGAACAAGCAGCCCGCCATAAGTTCTCTGGAGAATGCTGCATATTGTAAGCTTCGTCGAAAATCCGTGAAGAAGATCGTAGATTAAGACTTCTGCAGCTCTTATTCATTAAATTTCTTTTTTTTTTTTTTTTTTTCAATCTCGCTTCCTACTCGGGTCAACTCTCACTGCTCCATAAACGATATATGCATTCTGCGAGTTAAACCATTATCACCTGTGTTTGTTGGTTATGACAATATAAGTGAATGCAAACCGCTGGATGAATTGCTGAACTTTACTTTGAGATGGAATGCGGGGTTAAAATGTCGTATGGCGTACTTGACAAGTGCTTACTGATAACACTGCCGTTTGCTAAATCGTAGTAGAATACTATGTCATCAAATTCCCTTGCGTAGTAATAGGACTTAATTACACCTTTCACTTGTTTCACATTCCACAGCAATCGGGAATCCGTCACAAACTCAGAACAACAAGTGAAGAATGGGTAACGCAGGACGCAGAAGTAACTGCAATGTGAAAGCAGACACATATTCAAAGACATCTACACAGAGATAATCCGATAGGATGTGATCAATGAACATCAACAGAATTGAGCATAGACCGTCAAGATCCAACAAAGATGGTGCTTATATTAAAACAGTAATAATTTAAAATGATGTCGCCATACATTGTTGTTGTGGTCTTCAGTCCAGAGACTGGCTTGATGCAGCTCTCATTAACTACACCTTCCATTTTTACTTTAACCAACATCCTTCTGAATCTGCTTAGTGTATTCATCTCTTGAACTCCCTCTACGGTTTTTACCCTCCACGCTTCCCTCCAATACTTAGTTGGTGATCCTTTGCTGCCTCAGAACGTGTCCTATCAACCGATCCCTACTTTTAGTCAGGTTGTGCCACAAATTTCTCTGCTCCCCAATTTATTCAGTATCCCCTCATTACTTACGTGATCTACCAATCTAATCTTCAGCGTTCTTCTGTAGCACCACATTTGAAAGCTTCTATTCTCGTTTTGTCTAAACTGTTTATCGTCCATGTTTCACTTCCAAAGATGGCCACACTGTGTACGAATACTTTCAGAAAAAACTTCCTGATACTTAAATCTGTATTCGATGTTAACAAATTTCTCTTCTTCAGAAAACTTTCCTAGCCAAAGCCAGTCTAAATTTTATATCCCCTCTACTTCGACCATCATCAGTTATTTTGGTCACCAAACAGCAAAACTCATCTAGTATATTACATTGCAATTATAAAAATATTAATGCTTGCATCCCGGCAGTAGTACTAATGTAGCACAATTTAATATTAGTCCATAGGCTGCACCGTCAATAATCACTTATGGAATTCATCCACCAACCCGGCTAATCTTTCTCTAAAATAAAATAGTAGCACACAAATATTTACGCCTAACATATAAGTGGCTAGCCTCCCTTCTGATCTTGACTATGACATATGACTTGATTCGACACACGCATATGCACACGTAATCACATAAAGCACGTACAGATCTAGAATCGTAGTAGTATTTATGTGGCTATCTAGATAGTTAAATAAATTCTCTCTTTCGACGATTAAAGTGCTATGTGTCAACAGAGTTGGCTTCATTTTCCATGAGGTAAGGTAAGAATTTATAAATTAATACTAATTATCAAAATATAACAAGCAATCTGATTTAAAATGACGTTCATAATGAAACTGCCGACAAGAAATATTTATCTAGATTTTATGGCGGCAGAGTACTGAATCAAGGTAATTAATTTTATTTTTGATAAGGCAATTTGGTTTGAAGTGATAATTTAAACGAATTTTGCAAAAAAGTTAAATTTCCAAATTGCTTGTTCCACATGATGGAAACAGTAGCGATTTCATTTTACATTTGCTCTCGACGAAGGAAGATTCCACTGCTTCAGTTAAATAGTATAACAAAGCATTCGACTGCGAGAAAATTATGCGTCTTAGTGAAAAATCGAATGTATTTTCATTTATTGCTTTTGTTCTGAAATAACTTATTCAGCTTCATTATTATTCATTGTCATTTTGCACTACGAGCAATCTGCTACATAATGTTTCCTCGAATGTAAATAGCTACTGATGTGTCGAAGGTAATGGCCTCCAGCAGGGAAATGTCGTTCCTCCCTCAATTTAGCTGTATCTTCTGTAGCAGGTAAATACACTCCCGGAAATTGAAATAAGAACACCGTGAATTCATTGTCCCGGGAAGGGGAAACTTTATTGACACATTCCTGGGGTCAGATACATCACATGATCACACTGACAGAACCACAGGCACATAGACACAGGCAACAGAGCATGCACAATGTCGGCACTAGTACAGTGTATATCCATCTTTCGCAGCAATGCAGGCTGCTATTCTCCCATGAAGACGATCGTAGAGATGCTGGAAGTAGTCCTGTGGAATGGCTTGCCATGCCATTTCCACCTGGCGCCTCAGTTGGACCAGCGTTCGTGCTGGACGTGCAGACCGCGTGAGACGACGCTTCATCCAGTCCCAAACATGCTCAATGGGGGACAGATCCGGAGATCTTGCTGGCCAGGGTAGTTGACTTACACCTTCTAGAGCACGTTGGGTGGCACGGGATACATGCGGACGTGCATTGTCCTGTTGGAACAGCAAGTTCCCTTGCCGGTCTAGGAATGGTAGAACGATGGGTTCGATGACGGTTTGGATGTACCGTGCACTATTCAGTGTCCCCTCGACGATCACCAGTGGTGTACGGCCAGTGTAGGAGATCGCTCCCCACACCATGATGCCGGGTGTTGGCCCTGTGTGCCTCGGTCGTATGCAGCCCTGATTGTGGCGCTCACCTGCACGGCGCCAAACACGCATACGACCATCATTGGCACCAAGGCAGAAGCGACTCTCATCGCTGAAGACGACACGTCTCCATTCGTCCCTCCATTCACGCCTGTCGCGACACCACTGGAGGCGGGCTGCACGATGTTGGGGCGTGAGCGGAAGACGGCCTAACGGTGTGCGGGACCGTAGCCCAGCTTCATGGAGACGGTTGCGAATGGTCCTCGCCGATACCCCAGGAGCAACAGTGTCCCTAATTTGCTGGGAAGTGGCGGTGCGGTCCCCTACGGCACTGCGTAGGATCCTACGGTCTTGGCGTTCATCCGTGCGTCGCTGCGGTCCGGTCCCCGGTCGACGGGCACGTGCACCTTCCGCCGACCACTGGCGACAACAGCGATGTACTGTGAAGACCTCACGCCCCACGTGTTGAGCAATTCGGCGGTACGTCCACCCGGCCTCCCGCATGCCCACTATACGCCCTCGCTCAAAGTCCGTCAACTGCACATACGGTTCACGTCCACGCTGTCGCGGCATGCTACCAGTGTTAAAGACTGCGATGGAACTCCGTATGCCACGGCAAACTGGCTGACACTGACGGCGGCGGTGCACAAATGCTGCGCAGCTAGCGCCATTCGACGGCCAACACCGCGGTTCCTGGTGTGTCCGCTGTGCCGTGCGTGTGATCATTGCTTGTACAGCCCTCTCGCAGTGTCCGGAGCAAGTATGGTGGGTCTGACACACCGATGTCAATGTGTTCTTTTTTTCCATTTCCAGGAGTGTATATTAGGATCGATATTAAATCAGATGTAATCTGGTGAACGACAAGCTGACTATGGTTCGTAAATAGATCAGAAAATCAGATTTTAGTGA
Source organism: Schistocerca cancellata (assembly GCF_023864275.1). NCBI lineage: Eukaryota > Metazoa > Arthropoda > Insecta > Orthoptera > Acrididae > Schistocerca > Schistocerca cancellata. The sequence continues at coordinate 762,945,416 of NC_064629.1, forward strand.
AATTGCGTGGTTATGGATTGTAGTCTCAGTAACTTTGTAACTAAAAGTCTAAGAAGCCGTACTTCCCTAAGGTACTGGACGGGTCAGGTATGGCGGATAGTCATCGTTCCATCAGAAATGGTGGAGAGCTGAATAAGCTGTCCCGGAACAAAGGAAAAAAAATTCACATCCATTTTGCATTTGTTTTGTAGCAAGCGGCAAAGTGTTTAGCGTCTGTTCACCAGTGGTAAGGCTGAAATATATATTCTGTAACTAACCCTTCCAGTCGTAACCCTATTAGTTCACTCAATGAGTCTACTCTTTCCCACCTTATTGCAGGTACAAACACCACTGAGCATTTTGATAATCATAATTGTACCCCCGGTGGACAACCTACCGCCAGTATTACTGCCGCTACTCGTCTATCGGATTCTGGAGGGGCCAGGTTAAAATGCAATGCGCTTCAGCAGAGGCAGTCGGAGTCCTCTGAGCAACATAAAACAAAAACAAATACGTTTTTTGCAACACTTAACACACCTTATAAACTGGGATATACATTAAAAGAACAGAAGATAAAAATTTTGGCACTTCAAGAAACACGACTGTCGGACAATAGCTAGATAAATTTCGGTATTTTTTCTTTTTAAAAGTAAAACTGTTAAGAGTACTTAATAAGAGACAACATCTGGGAGTTGCGTTTGCAATCTCCATAGACGTTTTAAATTCAATAACAGAAGTGAATCCCATGAATAACAGACTAATGACAATCTCTGTGAAATGGGCAAATAAAGCATCCACTTTAATTAATGCCCATATCCCAGTCAATGACGACAACCGTAAAAGACCTGAAGAAATTAATGAAGCTTGAGAACCGTTAGAAAGCATCACCTCGAATATTCCCTCAAAACATGCTAAATTTTACTGTGGGATATTAATGCTCAATTAGGTAAAGAGAAAATAATATAAGAAAACAATGGATCTATTACCTGCACATAAATGGGCAAACCAAATTGACCGAAGACTTGTTGAGACGCGCAAAAATTTAACCTTAACATCACGTCAACACATCTTAAAAAGAACAATTCCTAACATAAACTTGACGGGCACCCAATACATTTATTGGGGAATTTAATATAGATCATGCATCGTTTTCATACCCTAACTACAAAGAAATCTTAAATGTCCAAATTAGATAAGCGGCTAATATTGGTTCTAACCATTATTTAACGCGAATAAAAGTAAACCTTCAAACTATGACTCTTCATAAGAAGCTATCCCAAAAATTGATACTGCTAAACTAACACCAACTCTAACCAGCGAACTTGACAAAAAACAATCCAACAATTGGCAAATCCTAGAAGGAAAGATCATCAAAACAGCACAAAATTTAATTTCGCATCGAAGAAAAGTACTCTTGCTGGAACAAGTACCATGAAACGGCAATTAAGTCTAGACAGGAAACATTCAAGAACTGGATTAGTAACGAAATTGAAAATACGTAAAAAGTCTTTCTAAGTGTAAGAAACGAATAATTTAAATTAATCCGAACGACTAAACAAATCTACGAAAATATTCAACTTCAAGATATGGAAAAAGTCTTGCAAAAGACAATACAAGAAACTTTTATATAACGTTCGAAATAAAAGTACCCGGTTACCAATCTCAAAGTCCTTGCTTCAGAGATGAAATTGGCAGTTTGGCTCTAAATAACGAGGAAAATTGTAAGGTACTTGCTACTTATGTTGGAAAACTATTAAACTGTCCAGAAGCAGCGAAAAAATTCCAACCACATCAAACTAATAACACCAATCGCAACTCTAAAGCACCTGACGCAATAGAAATAACTAAACAAATTTAACTAAACAAATTAAGAGTCTTAAAAATAATAATTCATTCGGAGATGATGGTATCGCCGGCCGCGGTGCCCGAGCGTTTCTAGGCGCTTCAGTCCGGAACAACGCGACCGCTATGGGCATGGATTTGTGTGATGTCCTTAGGTTAGTTAGGTTCAAGTAGTTCTAAGTTCTAGGGGACTGATGACCTCAGATGTTAAGTCCCATAGTGCTCAGAGGCATTTGAACCATTTTTTGAAGACAGTATCATAGCAGTACTACTACAAGTAGCTGGACGTACCTGTAAAAAAGAGAGTACTCAACTAGTAAGACATTTCTGGGAAACTAGGAAAATTTCCAGCAAGGAAATGTAATTGCTCCTGCACTTGCGATGTACATTTTTCATCAGCTGAACATCGCAGGAGATATAGTAAATCAGATGACCACGGGAGGACGATAAGCTGACAATGGTTCGCATCGAAAACGTATAGATAAATTTAGAAAAATGCTATTAATTCACACTGTTTCTCTTGTGCATTGTCTTGCTTTGCAAATTTCACTGATCAGATTTGTACTTCAGTCAAACTCGAGCTACCGTAGTTAAAATAACGAATTTACCTGTATCGTACACTGTCGCTGTTGGAGCATCGTATATTCTACATCTACATCATACTCCGCAAGCCACCTAATGAAGTGTGGAGGAGGGTACTTTCGGTACCACTATCTGATCCCTCCATTCCTGTTCCACTAGCAAATAGTGCGGAGGCGAATGATTGTCATTAAGCCTCTGAATGGGTTCTAATTTCCCGAATTTTCTCCTCGTGCTCAATAATCAAGATGTATGTGGGAAGAAGTAATATTTTCACCGACTCCTCCCGAAAAGTGCTCTCCCGAAAGTTCAGTAAGAAATCTCTCCGTGATGCACAACCCCTCTCTTGTAAGGTCTGCCAGTGGAGTTTGTTTAGCATCTCCGTAACCCTCCCTCGCCAGCTAAACGATCACGTGACGAAACGCGCAGGTCTTCATTGAACCATCTCTATATCCTCTACCAGTCCTACTTGATAGGGATCCCAGATAGATGGACAATACTTAAGAATCGGGCGAAAAAGCGACTTATAAGTCACTTCTTTCATGGATGAGTTACATTTCCTTAAGATTCTTCCCGTGAATCTGAGTGTGATATCTGTTTTTCCCAATATCTGTTTATCCCTGTATCTCTTTTATGTGGTCATTCGTCTTAAGGTCGCTCCGGATAGTTACGCCTGGATATTTTACATCAGACGCTGTCTCCTGCAGTTTGTCATCAAAAGTCTAGTTGTACAGTGGTGGATTTCTTTTTCTGTCTATGCGCTAGATGGTACATTTATTTACGTTCAGGGTCAACTGCCGTGCCTGCACCATTCATAAATTCTCCGCAGGTCGTTCTGCAAATCCTTACCATCTTTTGGAATTGCTACTTTGTTATAGACAACTGCATCATGTGCGAATAGCCTTAAAGAGCATCCGACTCTCTCTACTAGATCATTTCTATGTATTGTAAACAGCAACGGTACTATCACACTTCCCTGTGATACTCCGGATATTACCCTTACGTCTGTCGTTTTTTCCCCGTTAACAGCGACGTGTTGAGTTCTATCTGCAGGAAAGTCCTAAATACAATCGCAAGTCTGCACCGATACTCCGTAAGCTCTTTTTTTTTCATTAAACGGCAATGCGGGACGGCATCAAATGCCTTACTGAAATCAAGGAACACGGTGTCAACCTGAGCGTCATTGTCCACTCACGGGGGAACACAGCGAATTGAATACCGCAGGATCTCTGTTTGTGAAAACCATGTTGATGTTTATAGAATACATGATTACTTTCCATAAAACGTCACAATTATTGAGCATAAAACGTGTTCCATACTTCTACAACGGATTGACGTCATCGACATAGGTCTATAAGTGGAATGTACTGATATAAACTGTATACTGTCTACTAGCACAAAATTAAAACTTAGTGGCGTGACGTGGTTTCTGACGACGGGAAAATTTACATTAGGAAGCCGCCCTACACAAGGATACTCCCAGTACTGACGCGAAAACAAAGACTAGGATTAACTTTGTAACCACTAGCCTTCACAGTAAAATACACACGTATAATTCACTTCTTTACGGAAGTACGAGAAAAAAAGACTAAATTGCTTCTCTGTTTATCAGACAGCTGCTGCTGCTGCTGGCGGCGCTGCTGTGCGTCCTCTCGGCACGGCGGCACATTTTTGAAGACCATTGGTTTACTTTTCACACTGTCAGATTCTGGAGTGTGCGATGCAGGAAACAGGAGTTTATTGAGACCATGTTCTGTTGAACCTTCTGTCACTGAATCCTGTCTCTTACGTCTGCTTTCTCTTTTGTCTTCCCTTCTCTGTTGATAATTTAGTTAAAAATCGCGTGTCCTCATAAGGTTTGCCAATTCACTGCAACGATGCTGCTATGATAATTAGATGGAAGCTACTTCGCTTCACTCACCTCTGCGCGCTCAGACTGCTTCCATTGTGTCCCTAATGTAACTCCCTACCCCGAGAAACACGTTGTGACTTTTCCTACACAGGATACTACATCATTTGCGCAAACTTCATTTATAAACCGAAATGCCCCTTTGTCCGTCATTAAATTGAAACTTAACAGATTCAGATGCGTTTTTCCTTTATAGCTATCCTCGTATTAATAATTTGTACAGGAATCGCGTTTGTACCCAGCCCTGTATCTCTGCATCCGAAGCGAATCGGCACCCATAAATAACATTCTCAAGTGCTCAAGCAAGGGGAGAGTTCGGTGCTGTATGGAGGATGTGGAAGGGCTTACCAAGAAACTTATTCAGCGCAGTCGAAATAAGGTTGGAACAAAATGCCCGCCCATATACTGGCAGCCATTTAGGAGTATGCTGGACAACTTTCCCTGGAAGCACTTACACAAACTCCATACGATCCCAATCACTGCCCATGTGATTCATGTATATTTGGAGTACTAAAGGAATACATTCATGGTCACCTATTTGCTTCGCACGAAGAGCAGTTTGGAACCACGCGACCGCTACGGTCACAGGTTCGAATCCTGCCTCGGGCATGGATGTGTGTGATGTCCTTAGGTCAGTTAGGTTTAAGTAGTTCTAGGGGACTGATGACCTCAGCAGTTAAGTTCCATAGTGCTCAGAGCTATATGAACCATTACTCTTGAAATACTAATCAAATTACTTACATTTTCCTCAAGCGCCTTGTTCTAGTTTTCACGGGCTGCATCTTAAAAAACCGCCTCCAAGTCACAAATACCATTTTGAGTATGAATGTCTTGACACAGGTCTATATCATTTATTACCACTAAATCCGATAGATTTCCGCCACGAGCGTGCTTCCAAACCATCTAAGCAAGCTACTTTTTACAAAAGGCAATTGCCAATGTTTAGTTAGGTGTCTTATCATGACCAATACTTACAAAGGTTTCATTATACCTGTCGATATGTGCATGATTCAAATATTCTCTAAGGACGACAGTATCAATAGGGAACGTAAATTTCAGTGAAATGAGTTTGTCTTTAAGTATTTCGGTCAAATCTGGGGGTGAGTCGGGTGGTTAATAGGTACATCGAATTGTAAGTTTATGTCCACAAAATGGTTCAAATGGCTCTGAGCACTATGGGACTTAACTTCTTAGGTCACCAGTCCCCTACAACTTAGAACTACTTACACATAACTAACCTAAGGACGTCACACACGTCCTGCCCGAGGCTGGATTCGAATCAGTGACCGTAGCGGTCGCGCGGTTCCGGACTGTAACGCCTAGAACCGCTCGGCCACCCTGGCCGGCTTGTGTCCACACTTTATACTGAGTCTTGCCCAAATAATTTTGCATGCAGCTTCAATTTGTATCTCAGCTTGTCCGAGTTTGTTGTCTCTTGCGATAAATACACTACTTCCATTTCCCATACGCTTATGCTTTCGATATACTCATTCATTTACCGCTAAAGTTCCTACCGCTGTCAATTTCGGTTCTTAGCTAAATTTCTCTACATTTTAAGTTGTGAACTCCACGAAATTATTATCCCATCATTCATAGCAAATTTCTATTTCTTTCCTGCCCTATGATTTTTACATTTTTGCACATGTTGAACATATTTACATTCTTTATATCTCTAGGGATATATATTACACTGGAATTGAATGATCTTTATTGTTAAACGAAAGGTGAAGCGCTTCCAGTTTATGCTTTTTATCCTTTACTAGAACTATTCAAATAAGTCTAAGACAGATGTAATGATTGAATATCAGTTATTTCTTTGAACCTACATTTAATATTTCTATAATTATTTACTTACATCGTCAATGATAATATGTCAATTTTTCTGTTATTTGTAATGTTTTCTGAAAGCCTTATCGCTATCTTAATGTGTCAGTTTTAGTAAAACAAGACTTTCCCCATCAAGTTGGTGTTAGGCTGTATTTGCGTCATATCGTGAAGACAAAAGATTGACTAAGTGGTCGTCAATAATGCGTGTGGGTTTCACATTGTTATCGTTAATTTACAAGACATTCATCAGCAAATTTAGTGATGGTGCTACAATGCGCTATTGATCTTACAGTACATCCTCCATAACAATTAATGATACCTACGAAGGCGCACGCAGATCCACTGAGAGTCATAGTGTACAGAAATGTATTGATACTTACTGTGACGTTAGTGTCCCCTATGCACTCAGCATACAAATTCAGGCGGCATTTGACGCTTACTTCTGAATTTCCATTATAACTGGGGCATACTTTTTGCCTCTCTGTAGTACTGCTGAGCTCGACAGATTCTGCTAGTTTTTCATATTCATGTTAGCTAATCGTATCAATGACTAATGCGACAAGTTGTTTGCCCATAACTCTCTGTCTCTCTCTCTCTCTCTCTCTCTCTCTCTCTCTCTCTCTCAGTTCTTCTTACACGTGACACATTTTTCTCTCTCTTCCCCATTGCACTGATCTATAAAAATCAATTCGAACAAATTACGAATTATTGAGTTGACGTCATTGGTAGTCACCCTCGATGTATTTCCTTGCTTAACTAGGCTTCAAAGGCTAGCCATGAGTCGTGCTCGTTCAGTGTAAACTTTTAACATGATCCCATTTCTAGAAAAAGCTTTAAAAACTTGAAACCATCTGACGATGTTGTTTTAACTGTCTTCTCAAACCAATCATAAGCACATTCGGTGGCCTGTAACGTCACGGTACTGTCAGTCCACAAGTATTAGTTGCAACAATTCATCGGTCTTTCTCCATAATACAGTCCAAAATATTATCATTAAGTAGAGCACTGGTACCGACCTTTCTACATTTACAATATGAAGCCACCCGTAACTGAGGACAGGGATGTAATTAAGTACGCTTGATTTTTGGGGGAACATTTTTATTGGGCCAGTTGTTTTCAAGTGTGAACTCATGCGAGTATCCTATCGATGATTATACTCCATCTTTAGTAACACAGAATCACCTCCGATTTCTTCACTTCAGTCTCCGCTCATTTTTTCCATGGAGTCTGCAACATCAACATTTGACATAGCTGTATATTCGATAAAACACTGTGTGACGTTTCCATTTCATGTTGTTTATGATAAGCAGTAGAGGACTGGTCAGCGTTTACTGAATCATTTTTTACTCCTTTAGCCCAAGCTAGGATGGAACGCCCTGAAAAAGATTTGAAATGATTTGTTACGAATTTGTCTACTCTCGTTGGCCGAATCTTATTTCATAAGAAGCGATGTATCAAATCGTTGAATTCCTCTGCTACTGCGGATGAGGTAGCACTTCAAGTCCCAAATCCAAATATGTGTATCATAACACCTGAATACAGGGGAAAATATAGCAGATTTGTTTTGATGCATCGCCCTATAGCTTGTACATAATAAGGATTGATATCATCCCACGTCTATGCTAAGTGCCCACACTCAGTTTCTCTTAAGGACTCAATAAGTAAAGAAGCTGCCCATGCAACGATTCCGGATTTGCAATCGCTTTTTTTGTTGCCATCGAATCACCCAAGTGTTTCAATCTATCATTTTTCACGGCACTTTCTTCGGTTTCCACCATTCTGGAGATGTTCGGTTCTCTTCACTTTATACGGCACAGTATTTTAAATGCTTTCTCAGCGAAACAGTGATAGTCATCATTTTGCCCACCATACTTTTGGCTGTTAGACACTGCGACGGCCAAATCTACTATTTCTTGAAAGTCACTTAAATCGTTGACCGTAGTGGGAAATGCCGTTAACATTATCCAAAATGGGCGCACAAGATTATGGAGAGTTTTGAGCTCCTTCCGCCTACCAGTCATTTGAATGTAATGAGACACATTCAGGCGTAGAACACATGATGACAGTGCATTGGACGAGCCGACCAAACACCTAAAACACAGAGATAAATAATCTATCAAATCTCTACGGTCTCCAGCCGCCATTAGAATCACACTCATAACTGCTTTTTTTCGAAATCGCCAACAGCTTTAGTACTGGAAATTTTCTAATGTGCTTCTTACCCACGCGAATAATTTCACTAAGCGAGTATTGTATTTAATTCGTGTTTTGAGACTAGCTGAACTTCTGAAAAACTGGCAGTCTGAATACTGGGGTTTCTTCGACGATTTGATGAAGATAGATGATCTAATCAGTCTCCCGTTAGTTTATTCAGTTTATTTACTAATCAACCCGTTGCATCTATACAAATGCATTGCGAATGTTGCGTGAACACAGCAATTTATTCTTGCGTCCAATAATGGACGTGAAACGGATGTGGACCATTGGAATGAATTACACAGGCTTTACGTTCTTACTTTGAGAGTGAGATTTTCACTCACATTGAACTCAGTCGAACCAAAAATTGCGTTTTGACGCTGTTGTTTTGCCTTCCGTTGAAGTGAAATTGTTGGCAATTGCAGAGGATTGAGGTAGCTGAGATTCATTAGATTAAACTAGACTCCCGCTAATCCGGCCATTCCTGGCACAAATGGGTGCCGGATTAGAGGAAGTTGCTTATTATTGAGTGGTTTAATTTTATTTGATTCATTTATTTTGAAAACAAAGGGGATATAGTGTACTGTACTTCATTATACCGAAAGATACAATTTAGAAGCAATGAGGATATACTTTATTCAATAAAAAATACATTAATTTTCAAAGAAAACTTAGTCCTTGAGTGCATACTGTACATAACTACAAAATCGTATCACTCACTACGAAACATGTCTCAAATTTTTTACTGTAGCAGTGATGATACGCGACGGTGGCTTCTGTAATCACGCAACCGCTTTGACAGCATTACATCGGTACTGCATGTATCTGGTTGTTACATTATGTACTCCAGGAAGACCTCGGCAGCTTCAGCACCAGCAGCGTGAGAAATCTTCATGTTCTCTCCTCCTGTGTCCTCTTCCTCATCACTTCCATCATAATTTTCTTGCACGATTTTGATTATTTCTTCATGTGTTCATGTTTGATTCGTATCACAGTCTTCCTCTTTCAGCCACTTAGTAACATCTTCTGTATCAATTTCTTCTCCTCCTGGAAGGTTGTGGAACACGTCAGTGTGCAAAGTAATTGATAATTCCTTATTGACTGGCTCATCGCTCTGACGCACTACTGGATCCAACTCGGCATCAATGGATAGCCACAATTTTCTCCAGCTCTTCATTGTGGTAGCGCTGTCCACTTTATCCCATGCTTCGGCTGCTTGAAAAACAACATCATGTACATTAATTGTTTCCCACGCCCTCAGCATGGTTTCAACAGAGTCGTTTTCACTTTAGTTCAGCAAGGAGACGACAAGTGAATGTCGATAATGACTTTTAATTGATTCCAAAATTCCATGGTCCATGGGGTGAATTAGGACTGTCACATTGGGTGGAAGAAAGAGTGCTTGTTTATCATGGGACTTTAGAGAAACATATAAAGAACGACAGAGAGCATTGTCAGTTATAAGGATAGCTTCCAGTGGAAGCGTTTTCCTCTTTAGCTCTTTTCTCACTGCCCTTTACAAACGTTTCTTGGAATCACCGAGTGAGTATTTATCTGTCCATTCACTCTTTCTTGTGAGCGCAATACAGTACTGGTAGAGTATTTATGTCAATGTGTTCAAAACTACGTGGATGTTGCGATTTTCCAATCAGCATAAGCAGTAGTTTATCACTCCCATTTGCATTACAGCACGCCATTAATGTTATACGCTGCTTCTGTTGCATGTAACCACGAGTTTCCTTCTCGTTCTTGGCAGCTAATGTTTTTGAAGGAAGCATCTTGTATAAGAGAACTGTTTCATCAGCTTTATACAAGGCATCTACGGTTAAATCTTCTTCCTCTATCATCTTCGGTATTTTGCTTACAAACTCATTAGCATCCTTATCGCTAGCTGAGCTACTTTCCTTGGTGACTTTCAGCTGAAGAATGCCATGTCGTTTTCCCATTTTCATAGCCAACCTTTGCTTGCTGCGAACAAGTTAATACCGCCAAGTTGTTTGTTAAGTGCAACTGCTTTTTCCTTTATAATCAGGCCATTCACTGGAATTCCTTTATTACGTTGCTGTATGAACCATCTATAAACAGTTACATCCATTCGCGGGCAAGTGCTCTACCAACTGAGCTACCCAAGCACGACTCACGCCCCGTTTTCACAGTTTTACTTCTGCCAGTAAAACTGTGAGGACCGGGCGTGAGTGGTGCTTCGGTAGCTCAGTAGGTAGAGCACTTGCCCGCGAAAGGCAAAGGTCCCGCGTTCGAGTCTCGGTCCGGCACACAGTTTTAATCTGCCAGAAAGTTTCATATCAGCGCACACTCCGCTGCAGAGTGAAAATCTCATTCTAGCTACGTCCAGTTCTTCATTCTCATTCTTTCGCATAACGTTCCGCTTTCCCAACTCACTCTCCATTTGTGTTGAGTACTGTCGACTAACATCTTCTTTCATTTTGATGTGATAAATATTTGCTCGTCCAACATTGAACTCAGCAGCAGTGGCTTTCTGCGAAGAACCGTGATTGAACTATCTAACAATTCGAGGTTCGGGTAGCATAACGTGTTACCTCTTAGAGGACACGATTCCGAATTCTAAAGAAAGCTACAATTTCAAAAATAGTATATAAAACATTGTTTAACTAAGCATTGTTGTGCACGATAATTCATTTTGTTCGTGTTACTGGATGTGCGCCGAATTACTGACAGACCAGACTACAGAGGGCGGGATTAGCGAGAGTCTAGTGTATTTGTCTCGTTTCTGCGCCAGATGCGAGATAAGATATTGCGGTCTGCCATTCTTGTTGAAAACTCGATTCTTCGTTCTCCTTTAAGATGACTCTTCTTACTGTATATAAAAGAACCATCCAGATTATCCAACACCCCCTCCATTATGTCGTCACGTCCTTTTGCCGAATTGTTCACAGCAATTCCTGAAAAATTGCTTCAACAGTCTTTGTATCTACCCGTGATCTTAAGGTACCTTCCAAACTCCGAATCTCTTAAACGAGATAGGTCATGGTATCGACGTTTGCTCCCACAGTTTGTTATACAGAGTATCTGTCCAGACTTTAGCAATAGAACATTGGACGCACTTTCAGATTGCACTTTTTCCCAATACGCTGCCTTTACATGTGATGACCAGGTTTTATGTGGCGGAGTCAGTTGAACCTAAATCTGACATTTTGGTTTGCAGTTTTCTGAAATTTCATTAGGCTCGAATTCATCGAATGTATCACCTTTAATTTTGATATCGTGGAATCAAGAATTGAGGACTACGGATTATACTTATTTTTCGGTAGAGTGGTGCAATAAGTTATAGTGCTTCTGAATATATTGTCATCAGAATTGCTGATTACTGGAGTAATATTCATGTAAATATCTGAGCTTGGCACCACTGGTCTGCCTGATGGACGCAAGACAACCTTGTAATCACATGATAGTACTACCCCTAAAATCTTGGAGCGAACAGAACCATTTTCCTAAACGCCTATTATGTTAATATATTAATAATACACATAAATTAATTACGATTTAAAGACGCATAAATCATGGTCTATCAAAAGTTTTCTAAACTATACGTCAACACACAGCCTTCTACATGCCAGTACAATCACACGCACAATAATTTGCATGATACCTATTGTCATCAGGTACCACCAAGCCATTCTGAAAATCTGCGAGAAATAATTAGCAACTTGGAAGATTGTGTGCTTTGTACGGAACTCTCGCTGTGGCTGAAATAAGTCTTGGAAGTATCAAACTTCTATTAAGAATTTTTAAAATTTTGAAGAGACACTGCCCTGTCTTGGTCTTCCTAGCTTGCGCAGTGTCATCGTCATTGCAGTGTCAGTTGTTCGATTGCATAGGATGGGTACAAGGAACTTTTCGAAACCTGGGGACAAACTGCAATCCGTACTAATTTGCAGGATATCTAGAAAGAGCAAACTAGACATACTTGTAAGCTCAGATAAATCTGCTCATCACTTACTTACAAGAATTTCTTTTAAGAAAGTGATAAGTTGAAAGAAGTGTCGTCACCCTTTTCCAACGTTTGTGATGCTATAAAATACTATTTTTCTGCAAGACAGAGGAAGACTGAAACTTTCTAACCTACGCAAAACTATTATTTTAATTTGGAGGAGAGAACAAATTACAAAGGAAACTTTGACCTCGCTCCCATATTAATATTGTTTTTAATAATTTTTTTTAAAATTGTCGTTCTAGTTCTTGGGAGTTTTGAGAACTAGAGCAAGTTAGAACAAACTCAGAAACTGCATTTGCTCATAGAAAGTGAGGCTAAAAAGAAAATAGTCACAGTTCCCAGTTGAATTATATTTACTTCGACACTTATGATATGAAGATATTATGTTGGGTACAACTACACGCGGCAAACAGCAAGTGTGAAAAGGAAAGCTGATAAAAAAAATGGTTTGATTTCTATTTCGGTACTATTTCTTTGTCGGCATGGACGTTCTGGTGAATGTTCGGAATACTTGAAGAAGCTAAAAGTTCACTTTAAAAGGTCTAGGGCAAAAAATTTCTTTTGGCTACCAATTCTAGATTACTAGCAAGTTAACAACAATCAACATTCATCGTAATTGGAGGAACTCGAAGAAATAGCCGGTTTTCAAAAAGTAGGGGCTGGTGGAAAATATGTATTTGCTTCTCGTTAGAAAAATGTTTGCCTGAGGACATTGTCGTTCTCAGCTAACACTGAGAGCCAAAGGAGCAACTCAGAGCTAGCATAAAGAAAAACCCGATTTTGCAAAATGTAGGTGCTAGCGAAAAGAACATTCTTACCTCCCACCTGTAACCTGTGAATTTGACGACGTTTTTGTCCCAGAGAAACGTTAGGAGCTACGCTAGCAGAGGCTCGTAAGTATCCTACACACCATCAGTTAGATGGATAGGACTTTAGATTGTGGATTCCACCACAAACTCAAAACGACTTACGCGGAATGACTTACGTACGAGACAGCCCTAACTGGTCGATAAGGTGCGAGCAATGAACGTCACCGCCCCTGAATATGCTGAAACACACTTCAGTATCACTGGATACAGGTCACAGTCAACGAATACTCACAAAATGCTACCTCGAGATCTGCCTTTGTTTCCCCGAAGTAATTCAGCGTTGCACAAATACTTTCAACCTAACCTACACGTGGCTTGCCCCACTTCTGCTCTCGACTACGACACATAACTTCCTTATATAAACACGCACACACAAACATAATTACATAAGGCAGGTACACATGTAGAGTCATTGTGGTGTTTATGTAGCTGTTTAGATGTATAAATACTTTCTCTGTTTCGAAGATTGAAGAGTTGGGTGTAAACCAAGTATACTTAATCATTCATAAGGAGATCTAAGAATTTATAAATTAGTAAGAATTATTGAAAAATATTGAGCAATCTGATTTAAAATAACCATCAGAATTTACATGAAATCGTTTATCGAATGTTTATGGCTGCATATCTCTCATAATACAATTTGAATTTTGCAATACCAACTTAAATTTCCAAATTGCTTATGGCAGTTGATGGAAACAGTAACGATTCATTTACACTTTTCTCTCAAGAAAGCATGACTTTCTTCCTTCAGTTAAATAGTGAGTTACAGCATTTGACTGAGAGAAAATAGTGCGTTATAGTGAATAATCGAATATATTTGTGTTTCTTGCTCTTGTTGTGAAGTAACTCATTAAGATCCATTATTTTTCATTGACCTTAATCTCTACATAAAGTCTGATACCTAATGTTTTCGTCGAATGTAAACAGCCACAGATGTGCCGAAAATAATGGCTGCCAGTTGGGAAATGTAATTGCTTCCTTGCTTGAGATGAATCTTCGGCAGCAGCAGAACGTAGCAGGAGCTGTAGTAAATAAGATGTCCACAGCAGGACATACGTTGACGATGGGTCGTATCGAAAACGATTAAATTAATTCAGAAAAATGGTATTAATCTACACTGCTGCTCTTGTGCCTCGTCTTGCTTTGTAAAGTAAGTTGCAAATAATTGCAATTCAGTCAACCTCCTACTTCTATAGTTAAAATAACGTGTTTATATATTTCGTACACCGTCTCCGTTGGTGCAGCGTATATTCTTGTTTTATGATGGCGATGGTTTTCTGGAATCTCCGACGTAGGAAACAGAAGATCATCGGGACAATGTTCTCCTGAATTTTCAGATCTTTAATCTTGTATTTTAAGTATGCTTTCTCTTTTGTCTTCTCTTCTGTGATGATAATTTCGAAAAATATGTCTCCACTTAAAATTTGCTGTTTCACCGGAACGATTCTGCTGTGATAGTTATCTGGAAACTTCTTCGTTCACCTGACTTTACGTGCTCAGACTGATTCAGTTGTCACCGCACTGCAATTCTCTTCTCCACATGATACTTTCCAGCTATTTACTACACACAGTTCTGTAGCTAATTTTATTTTGAGTACGCTGCAAAGGCTTCGCTGGAAGCCCTTACGCGGCCTCCATACAATTCCGATCTCTCCCCATGAGATTCCGACGTTTTTGGAGGACTTAAGAAAGACATTAATGGCCATCGATTTGTTTCGCTGGAAGAGCTGGACGCCTGTCGTTGTACCATAGGCAGCCTCAAACATTTTTCGATAAGCGCATGACAGACCCGTCTCACAGGAAGATATATGTTTTAGCAGTTATAGAGATCACTCTTGAAATTCTTACGTTTGCCCCAACTGCCTTATTTTCACGGGCTGCATCACTGATACCATTCTGAGTAAGAACATCCTCAAACAGATCTGGTCAATTTATTTCCTTTAGATTCATAATATTTCCATCGCGAGTGGTCTTCCAAACTATCTAAAGTAGGTACTTTTGAAAAAGGCATTTAGCAATGTTTAGTGACGTGTCATCCCATGGCCAACACATACAAGTGTTCACTTATTAACATCGATATCAATATGTTTAAAACTTCAGTGGTAGCAATATGAATGGGCACCACACATTTTAGCAAGATGAGCTTTTATTTAAAGATTTCGGTTAAAGCTGGGCGTGAGACCGATGGCTAACAGATGGATCCAGGTATAAGATTACGGCCACACTTGATTATGAGTCTTACATATGTAATCTGGCTTGCAGTTTCAATTTCTATCTCAGCTGATCCGAGTCTGTCGTATTTTGCGATAAGTGCACTTCTTCTATTTCCTACACACATATTCTTTCGATATTCACTTCCATTTACCACGAAAATTAACTGCCGTGGTTTCGGGTTTAGCTACGATTCTCTGCATTGTACTGTGTGAACTCCACATCTTTTTGGGAGCGCTTCCAGTCACTGTACGCTGTTGTGAATGCCTCGGCAGCTGATCAGGGTGAAATGGGTATGAAGTCGCCTAGGCTAAAGAACCATTGTGAGTATTCTACACACCATCAGCTACATGACTCTGATCTCGGTTTGTAGGACGCAACTGACCAGTTTACGGAGGCCCTACAGTTTTGGAACCTACATCGCCAATCTAGGAACTCCCATCCCTGTCCAGCTTTTCACACAATCTTCGAAGGCTCTTGTTGACGCCGCCTACTCGATTCAGAACAGGGGGTCTGAGATCAGTTCTGTGGAGAATGTTGCACACTGTAAGCTTCGTTGAAATTCCATGAACAGGGGCGTGGATTAAGACTTCTGCAGCTATTGTAATATTCATGATTCTTTTTCAATTTCATCTTTTACTCGGCACAACACTCACTACTCCATAAACGACGTGTGCGTTCTGCGCGGTAATCCGCTGTCTCTTGTGTCTGTTGCTTAGGATTCCATCAGTGTTGGTCGCTTTATGAACCTGCTGAACATTAATGTGAGATGGAATCTGCGATTAAAATGACGTTCGTTGCACATGACATACGCTTGTCGATAACAACCGTTAGCTAAACTGTAGTAGTTTAGTATGCCACTAA
Organism: Schistocerca cancellata; assembly: GCF_023864275.1. Lineage (NCBI taxonomy): Eukaryota > Metazoa > Arthropoda > Insecta > Orthoptera > Acrididae > Schistocerca > Schistocerca cancellata. The sequence goes on from NC_064629.1 coordinate 762,961,665, forward strand.
ATTCCCGTGTGAAGTAATTGGACTTCATTTCACAGTTCACTTTGTGCACACTCCACACCAAACGCGAATCATGTTCAGATTCCATCACAAACTCAAAAGAAGAATACGGAATAAGTTATGTAGAAATCAGCAGTAACTGCTTTGTACGAAGGCATGAACATATTCAGAGGAATAAACTCAGAATATTATCTGAAAAGGTGTGAGCAATGAAAGTCAGCACCACTGCGTACAGACCGTTCTCGATACAACAGTGGTGCATAATTTAAAACTTAATAATGTACCGTTCTGTTGAAATACATAACACTGATAAATTATTAATACCGGAATACTCGCTGTAGTACTACTGAAGCACACTTTAATATTACCAAATAGAGGTCAATTTCAGTGAAAGTTCACGGAATACAAACCAACAAACCAGCTACAATTTCACGAAAATAACACAGTATTACACAAATACTTTCGCCTAACCTAAACGTGGCTAGCCTCCCATCTACTCTTATGACATATGACTTGATTCGACACTCGCATGTATACAGGTAATCACATAGAGCAGGTACAGATGGAGAATCGTAGTATAATTTATGTGACTATCTAGATAAATAAATAAATTCTCTGTTTCCTCGAACGAAGTGCATTGTATCACCACAGTTTGATTCATTTTCCATAAGGTAACTAAGAAATTATCAATTAATACGAATAACCGAGAAATAACAAGCAATCTGAATTTAAATGTCGATCATAATTAAACCTCCGACATGAAATATTTATCGAGAGTTTATGGCCGCAGAGTTTTGAATCAAGGTAGTTAGTATCACTTTTGATAATGGAATTTGAAGTGAAGTGATGAAATAGACGAAGTCTGCAAAACAAACTTAAATTTCCAAATTGATTGTGGCAGTTGATGGTAATAGTAACGATTCCATTTTACATTTTGCTCTCAAGGCAGTATCATTCCACTGCTTGACTTAACTAGTATAATAAAGCATTCGCCTGCGACAAAATTATGCATCCTTATGAGAAATCGAATCTATTCCCATTTATTGTTTTTGTTCTCAAATAACTTACTCACTTTCATTATTCGCCAGTGTCATTTATCTCTACGTGAAGTCAGCTAAATAATGTTTCCTCGAATGTAAATAGCTACTGATGCGCAGAAGTAATGGCTTCCAGTAGGGAAATGTAGTTGCTCCCTCACCTTAGATGTATCTTCTGTAGCAGCTGAATATCTTAGGAGGCATAATAAATCAGGTGTCCTCGGGAGGACGACAAGTTAGCGATTAATTCACAAAATAGGCTTTTGGGGAAGTTGCGTGCTTGTGGATTATCGTCTCAGTAACTTTGTAACTAAAAGTCTAAGAAGCCGAACGTGCTTAGGTTATTGGACGGGTCACAGGTGGCGGATACTGAACGTTCCATCAGATATGGCGGACACCTGCGCAAACTGAATAAACAGTCCCGGACCAAAACAAAACAAATTCAAATTCACTTTGCATCTGCCTTGTAGCAAGCGGAAAAGTGGTCAGCGTAACAACTACGTTTTTTGCAACGCTTTACATACAAATATCTCTGCAATCAAGTGTACTTCATCAATTGCGAGATACATCAAAAGAACACAAGATGAAAGTTTTGTCATTACACGAGTGATGGACTATAACTTCATGATTTTCGGCAGTTATTGTCTTTTTAAAGGTAAAACTGATAAAAGAATACTTAATAATAGACCACACACGGGAGTCGATTCTAATGTCTCCAAAAATATTTTAAATTTAAGAACAAAGGTAAAACCCATTAATAATAGACGTACAACAAATTCTATTAAATGCACAAATAAAGCATACACACAAATTAACGCCCAAATGCCAGTCAATGATGATATCAGTACAAAAATTGAAGTTAATGAAGCTTGATAACAGTTAGAAAACATCACCTCGAACATTCCTTCAAACCTTCATGAAGTTTGATGACCGTTAGAAAGCATTCCCTTGAATATTCCCTCTAACCAAGTTAAAATTGTAATGGGTGATTTTAATGTTCAATTAAGTAAGGAAAAAAATACAAGAACAAAATGGATGGAATTTCTTGCGCATAAATGGACAAACCAAACTGGCCAGAGACTTGTTGAAACGTACAAAGACTTTAATTTTAAAACATGTCAACACATTTACGTAAGAACCCTTCTAAACAAATAACTTGGCGTGCACCCATTACATTTATTGGGAAATTTCAAATCGATCATGTAGCATTTTCGTATCCTAACCACAAAGAAATTTTAAATCGCCGAGTTAGAAAAGGAACTAATATTGATTCTGACCATTATTTAACGCAAATCAAAGTAATACTTCAACCTAAAAATTCCTTCCAAAGAGACACTATCCCTAAATTGAAAGCTGCTAAAATAACCACAACTCTAACAAGTGACAGAAACAATCCAACAATTGGCAAAGCCTAAAAGAAAAGTTCATCAAAACAGCAAAAAATTTAATTCCGCTTCGAAATAAACAAAAACACCCTTGGTGGAATACGGATTGTGAAACAACAGTTACGTCTAGGCGTGAGGCATCCAGAAATTAGAATAGTAACAAAACTAAAAATACGTTAAACACCTTTCTAACTGCAACAAAAGAAATATCTTAATTAATCCGACAGAATGAAAGAAACTACGAAAATGGTGTAACTTTTAGAAAAATGAAAGAGTCTTCCAAAAGAACACTAAAACAAACTTTTATAAAACATTAAAAACAAAAATAACCTGTTACCTACGTCAAAGTCTTTGCTTCAAAAATGAAAATGGCAGTTTGATTTTCAACAAGCTGGATAATTGTAAGGTACTTGCTACTAATTTTGAAAAACTAATAAACAGTCCAGAACCAGCGGACAAATTCCAACCACAGCCAACTAATAACATCAAACCTAACTCTAAAAGTGCTTGACGAAATGGAAATAACTAATAAAATTGAGAGACTTAAAAACAATAAAGGGTCCGAAGAAGACGGTATAATTGCAGAACTACTGAAACTAGCTGGCCCTAAAACTATAAAATAGATCACTCAACTAATAGGACATTCCTGGGAAACTGAGAAAATAACTGAGGACTGGATAACTGCCGTTATTCATCCATTGCATAAAAAAGGGAATAGAACTTATGTTAATAATTATCGAAGAATCTCTCTCTATTGAATCTGCTAAGTGTATTCACCTCTTGGGCTCCCTCTAACAATTTTTAGCCTCCAGTACTAAATTGGTGATCCCTTGACGCCTCAGAACATGTCCTACCAACCGATCCCATCTTCTAGTCAAGTTGAAATACAAATTTCTCTTCCCCTTAATTCTGTTCAATACCTTCTCATTAGTTATGTGATCTACCCATCTAATCTTAAGCATTCTTCTGTAGCACCACATTTCGAAAGCTTCTATTCTCTTCTTGTCCAAACTATTTATCGTCCATGTTTCACTTCCATACATGTCGACACGCCGTACAAATACTTTCAGAACGGACTTCCTGACACTTAAATCTATACCCGATGTTAACAAATTTATTTTCTTCAGAAACGCTTTCCTTGCCATTGCCAGTCTACATTTTATATCCTCTCTACTTCGATCATCATTAGTTATTTTGCTCCCCAAATATCAAAACTCATTTATTACTTTAAGTTTCTCATTTCCTAATCTAATTCTCTCAGCATCACCCGAGTTAACTCGACAACATTCCATTATCCTCGTTTTGCTTTTGTTGATGTTCATTTTATATCCTCCTTTCAAGACACTGTCCATTCCCTTTAATTGCTCTTCCAGGTCCTTTGCTGTCTCTGACAGAATTACAATGTCATCGGCGAACATCAAAGTTTTTATTTCTTCTCCATGGATTTTAATTCCTACTCCGAATTTTTCTTATGTTTCCTTTGCTGCTCAGTATACAGATTGAATAATATCGGGGAGAGGCTACAACCCTGCCTCACTCCCTTCCCAACCACTACTTCCCTCTGATGTCCCTCTACTCTTATAATTGCTCAAATGGTTCAAATGGCTGTGAGCACTATGGGACTTAACATCTGAGGTCATCAGTCCCCTAGAACTTAGAACTACTTAAACCTAACTAACCTAAGGACATCACACACATCCATGCCCGGGGCAGGAATCGAACCTGCGACCGTAGCGGTCGCACGACTTATAACTGCCATCTGGTGTCTGTACAAATAGTAAGTAGCCTTTCGCTCCCTGTATTTTACCGCTGCCACCTTCAGAATTTTAAAGAGACTACTTCTGCCAACATTATCAAAAGATTTACAGACGTACGTTTGCCGCTCCTTATTCTATTTTCTAAGATAAGTTGTAGGGTGAGTATTACTTCACGTGTTCCAACATTTCTACGGAATCCAAACTGGTCTTCCCCGAGGTCGGCTTCTACCAGTTTTGCCATTCGTCTGTAAATAATTCCTGTTAGTATTTTGCAGCCGTGTCTTATTAAACTGATAGTTCGGTAATTTTCACATCTGTCAACACCTTCATTCTTTGTGATTGGAATAATTATATTCTTCCTGAAGTCTGAGGGTATTTCGCCTATCTCATACATCTTGCTCACCAGATGGTAGAGTTTTGTCATGGCTGGCTCTCCTAAGGCTATCAGTAGTTCTAATGGAATGTTGTCTACTCCCCGGGCCTTGTTTTGACTTATGTCTTTCAGTGCTCTGCCAAAATCTTCACTCAGAATCATATTTCCCATTTCATCTTCATCTACATTCTCTCCCATTTCTATAATGTTGTCCTCAAGTTCATCGCCCTTGCATAGACTCAATCTTTCGGCTTTTCCTTCTTTGCTTAGAAATATTTTTCCATCTGAGCTCTTGATATTCATACAAGTGGTTTTCTATTCTCCAAAGGTCTCTTTAATTTTACGGTAGGCAGTATCTATCTTCCCCCTAATGATATATGCTTCTACAGCCTTACATTTGTCATCTAGCCATCCCTGCTTAGCCATTTTGCACTTCCTGTGGATTTCATTTTTGAGACGTTTGTATTCCTTTTTGCCTGCTTCATTTACTGCATTTTTATATTATCTTCTTTCATCGATTAAATTCAATGTATCCTCTCTTACCCAAGGATTTCTACTAGCCCTAGTCTATTTACCTACTTGATCCTCTGCTGCCTTCTCTACTTCATCTCTCAAAGTTACTCATTCTTCTTCTATTGTATTTCTTGCCCCCATACTTGTCCATCGTTCCCTAATGCTCTCTCTGAAACTCTCTACAACCTCTGGTTCTGTCAGTTTATCCAGATCCCATCCCCTTAAATTCCCACATTTTTGCAGTTTCTTCAGTTTTAATCTGCAGTTCATGACTAATAGGTTGTGGTCGGAGTCCACATCTGCCCCTGGAAATGTCTTACAATTTAAAACCTGGTTCCTAAATCTCTCTCTTACCATTATATAATCTATCTGAAAACTTCCAGTTTCTCCAGGCCTCTTCCATGTATACAACCTTCTATTCTGGTTCTTGAACCAAGTGTTAGCTATGATTAAGTTATGCTCTGTGCAAAAGTCTACCAGGCGGCTTCCTCTTTCATTCCTTACCCCCATTCCATATTCACCTACTACGTGTCCTTCTTTTCTTTTTCCTACTACCGAATTCCAGTCACCCATGACTATTAAATTTTCGTCTCCCTTCACTATCTGAATAATTTCTCTTATCTCATCATACATTTCATCAATCTATTCGTCATCTGCTGTGCTAGATGTCATATAAACTTGTACTACCGTGATGGGATTGGGCTTCGCATCTATCTTGGCCACAATAATGCGTTTACTATGCTGCTTGTAATAACTTACGCGCATTCCTATTTTTTTATTCATTATTAAGCCTACTCCTGCATTACCCCTATTTGATTTTGTATTTATAACCCTGTATTCACCTGACCAGAAGTCTTGTTCCTCCTGTCCCCGAACTTCACTAATTCCCACCATATCCAACTTTAACCTATCTATTTCCCTTTTTAAATTTTCTAACCTACGTGCCCGATTAAGGGGTCTGATATTCCACGATCCGATCCGTAGAACGCCAGTTTTCTTTCCCCTTATAAGGACGTCTTCCTGAATAGTCCCCGCCCGGAGGTCCAAATGGGGGACCATTTGACCTCCGGAATACTTTACCCAAGAGGACGCCATCATCATTTAACCATACTGTAAAGCTGTATGCCCTTGGGAATAACTAAGGCTGTAGTTTTCCCTTGCTTTCAGCCGTTCGCAGTACCAGCAAAGGAAGGCCGTTTTGGTTAGGCCAGATCAGTCAATCATCCAGACTGTTGCCCCTGCAACTATTACAAAGGCTGCTGTCCCTCTTCCGGAACTACACGTTTGTTTGGCCTCTCAACAGATACCCATCCGTTGTGTTTGCACCTACGGTACGGCTATCTGTATCACTGAGGCGCGCAAGCATCCCCACCAACGGCAAGTTCCTTGGTTCATGGACAGAGTAGCCTTTATTGTCAGAGACATGTTGTATACGTGCCTCTGACGCGTCTTCAGAGAAGGGAACGTCTAGATCAGAGTCGTCAACATGCCACCTGGAATGTGGAACATTGGGCCAATGTTCTTTTCACAGACGAATCCGATTTGCCCTGGAGAATGGTCGCGACGGATTCGCATCTGAAGCGAATGTGGAACATAATTTCGAGATCCGAACATTGTGGGAAGAGATCGATATCGAGGAGGATTGCTAATGATGTCAGCAAGAATTATGTTCATCACTCGAACATCTCTTAATGAGCTTACGTGGGTGAATCAAGAAGGTTTAAGTGCCGAGGTCTTAGTACCTCATGTGCGGTTGTTGCGAGGTACAGTGCATCCAGACTTCGTACGGATGAACGATAATGCTCAACCTCAAAGGGCACGAGTATTTATGTTTTCTTGGAAACGGAAGAACGCATAGTGTGGCCCCTCCCACTCTCTATTTCAGTCCCATAGAGCATATCTGGGATGCATTGAGAGACAGTTTGCATCACAACAGCATGCAGGAAAAATGGTCGTTATTGTCTCATAATGACACTGATGACGTTATTCACATCATGCTCTGTCGTTGGCAGGCCTGTATTGTTGCCAGAGGTGGTCGCACCCCATAGTGAGCACATTAACCAGTTCTCCGAATATGTGTAATAATCTTTTGAGTAGGAAAAAACGAAGAACAATATCGTATACTTTGTGCATGTTGCAGTTGTTGACGTTCTATGTTCTTTACATTGTTTTTACTTTCTTTTCCTGTTTCGGGGAAAAATAAGCACCAACTTGCAGAAATTCAGTTCGTTGCTTTAATGTTGGTCACAATTGTATTTAGATACATTCAAAATTTCTCTGTTACGACTACTGAATTTATGTGTGTCAATACAGTTTGCTTCACTTTTCATAGGGTGTGCTAAGAATTTGAAAAATTAACACCACCTACTTGATAAATGTACAATCTGATTTAAAATGACAATCAGAATGAAACTTGCGACATGAATTGATTACCGAAAGTTTATGGCTGCAGAGTATGGAATCACTTTAGTTAAGTTCACTTTAGATAATACAATATGATGTGAAAGATAAAATAAACGATTATTTCAAGGCAAACTAAAATTTCCAAATGGCTTATGACAGCTGCTGGAAACAGTACTAAAGCATTTTACTCTCTACTCTAAAGTTAGTATGATTTCACTGTTTCACGTAAATAGTGGGATACAGATTCTTGAGTGCCAGAAAATTGTGCGTCTTTGTTATCTTATTCCGTTTCACTGTTCTTCATCGTCATTGATCTCTACGTGAAGACTACTAAATAATTTCTCCTCGAATCTAAATAGCAAAAGAAGTGTCGAACATAATGGCTCCCAGTAGGGAAATGTTGTTGCTCCCTCAACTGAGATGTATCTACTGCAGCAGCTGATCATCGCAGTAAGCATACTAAATCATGTGTCCACGGGTGAACTGTAAGTTGACAATGCGTCGTATGGGAAACGAATAAATTAATTCAGAAAAGCGGCTTGTGGAGGAATTGCGTGCTTAAGGAATATCATCTCACTAATGAGACAGGATTCGTGGTCTCCTGTCGGGTCACTGATCGTGGTAAGTGACAAAGTAATCGAGTGAAACATAAGTGATTTCTGTCGTTCCCCGAGGTGTTTTTGTATTGCCTCTGCTGTACCTTATCAGTGTAAATGATTTAGAAGACAATCTGAACGGCAGTCTTGGTTTGCTTCAGAAGATGCTGCCGTTTATCATCTAGGAAATATGAGAAGATCAATACAATTTGCAAAACGATCTAGAAAAGATATCTGAATAGTGCGAGAGTTGGCAGTTGACCCTAAATAATTAAACTGTTGGGTAATATCACGAGTGCTATAAATCCAAAAATGTTCAAATGTAAGGGAATTCCTAAGGGTCCAAACTGCTTAGGTCATCAGTCCCTAGACTTACACATTAATTAAAGTATACTCCTGGAAATGGAAAAATGAACACATTTACACCGGTGTGTCAGACCCACCATACTTGCTCCGGACACTGCGAGAGGGCTGTACAAGCAATGATCACATGCACGGCACAGCGGACACACCAGGAACCGCGGTGTTAGCCGTCGAATGGCGCTAGCTGCGCAGCATTTGTGCACCGCCGCCGTCAGTGTCAGCCAGTTTGCCGTGGCATACGGAGTTCCATCGCAGTCTTTAACACTGGTAGCATGCCGCGACAGCGTGGACGTGAACCGTATGTGCAGTTGACGGACTTTGAGCGAGGGCATATAGTGGGCATGCGGGAGGCAGGGTGGACGTACCGCCGAATTGCTCAACACGTGGGGCGTGAGGTCTCCACAGTACATCGATGTTGTCGCCAGTGGTCGGCGGAAGGTGCACGTGCCCGTCGACCTGGGACCGGACCGCAGCGACGCACGGATGCACGCCAAGACCGTAGGATCCTACGCAGTGCCGTAGGGGACCGCACCGCCACTTCCCAGCAATTTAGGGACACTGTTGCTCCTGGGGTATCGGCGAGGACCATTCGCAACCGTCTCCATGAAGCTGGGCTACGGTCCCGCACACCGTTAGGCCGTCTTCCGCTCACGCCCCAACATCGTGCAGCCCGCCTCCAGTGGTGTCGCGACAGGCGTGAATGGAGGGACGAATGGAGACGTGTCGTCTTCAGCGATGAGAGTCGCTTCTGCCTTGGTGCCAATGATGGTCGTATGCGTGTTTGACGCCGTGCAGGTGAGCGCCACAATCAGGACTGCATACGACCGAGGCACACAGGGCCAACACCACATCATGGTGTGGGGAGCGATCTCCTACACTGGCCGTACACCACTGGTGATCGTCGAGGGGACACTGAATAGTGCACGGTACATCCAAACCGACATCGAACCCATCGTTCTACCATTCCTAGACCGGCAAGGGAACTTGCTGATCCAACAGGACAATGCACGTCCGCATGTATCCCGTGCCACCCAACGTGCTCTAGAAGGTGTAAGTCAACTACCCTGGCCAGCAAGATCTCCGGATCTGTCCCCCATTGAGCATGTTTGGGACTGGATGAAGCGTCGTCTCACGCGGTCTGCACGTCCAGCACGAACGCTGGTCCAACTGAGCCGCCAGGTGGAAATGGCATGGCAAGCCGTTCCACAGGACTACATCCAGCATCTCTACGATCGTCTCCATGGGAGAATAGCAGCCTGCATTGCTGCGAAAGGTGGATATACACTGTACTAGTACCGACATTGTGCATGCTCTGTTGCCTGTGTCTATGTGCCTGTGGTTCTGTCAATGTGATCATGTGATGTATCTGACCCCAGGAATGTGTCAATAAGGTTTCCCCTTCCTGGGACAATGAATTCACGGTGTTCTTATTTCAATTTCCAGGAGTGTAACTTATGCTTTGAACAATATACACACCCATGCCCGAGGGAGGACTCGAACCTCCGGCAGGCGGGGCCGCGCAATCCTTGACATGGCGACTCTAACCCAGCTGTCACTGAGCGAGGCATTTGTCCATCCTCGTTCTTAGTACTACTGTGCGATCTGGGATCCTTACCAGATAGGATTAATGGGGTACATCTATAATGATCAAAGAAGAGCAGGACGTTTTGTATTATCGAGAAATAAGGAGAGGTTGCCACTGGCATGATACAGGATTTGGGACGGAAAAAATGGTTCAAATGGCTCTGAGCACTATGGGACTTAACATCTAAGGTCATCAGTCCCCTAGAACTTAGAACTACTTAAACCCAACTAACCTAAGGACATCACACACATCCATGCCCGAGGCAGGAATCGAACTTGCGACAGTAGCGGTCGCGCGGTTCCAGACTGAAGTGCCTAGAACCGCTCGCCCACATCGGCCGGCTTTGGGATGGAGACAATAAAAACAAAGGCGTTTCTCGTTGCGGTGGAATCTTCTCAAAAAAATTTCAGTCACCAACTTTCTCCTTCGAATGTGAAAATATTTTGCTGACTCAAACAACATAAGGAGAAGTGATCATAACAATAAAATAAGGGAAATCAGAGTTTGCACGAAGAGATATAGGTGTTCGTTCATTCCGCTCGCTGTTCGAGAGTGGAATAATAGAGAATTATTGTGAAGGTGGTTCGGTGAGACCTCTGCCAGGCACTTAAGTGTGATTTCCAAAGTATTGATGTAGATGTAGAGGAGGAAAAATACTATTGATTCATGCCGTTACTCTTCTGAGTCGCTCTTGCTCTGCAAAGTTCGCTGATAAGAATTGTAGTTCCGTCAACCTACTGTTTCCATAGTTAACATAACGTGGTTTATCTGTTACGCACACCGTGTCTGATGGTGCAGCGTATATTCTCGTTTGGTGATGACGATTGGTCCCCTCTTACACTGACGATTTCTGGAATTTTAGAGGCAGGAAACATAAGACTATTGAGACAATGTGTCTGCTGAATCTTCACTCTTTGAATCTTGCCTCTTACTTTTGTTTTCTCTTTTGTCTTGTCTGCTCTGCTGATAATTTTGAAAAAATCGTGTCTCCTCTAAAAATTTGCTGTTTGACTGCAACGGCATTGGTATGAAAATATGTTGGAAACTTCTTCGTTTCACCCGTCGCTGTACGCTTAAACTGCTTTCATTGTCTCCATACTGCAATTTTCTTCTACACGTTACTCATTCCAACTCTTTATTACACACAATACTGCCTCATTTCTGCTAAATTATCACTGTCTTCGCTAATAAATCGACACGACCGTCTGCCCGGCTATAAACTCCCACTTCCCGGCATCAACTACCTTTTTCATTTATCACTTACCTCGTAATAAAAATTTGCACAGATTTACCTCAAAATCCAGTCTGCAGGTGGCCTGTGTCTCGACGTCTGGTGCAAATCCACAGCGACGAATACCTTTCTACAGAACTCCAAAAATATGGAAATCGCAACGGGAGAGTACGAAGCTGCATGGAGGGCTTACCGAGAGTCTTCTTCAGCCTAGTCGAAATAATCTTGGCAATAAAATATCCGTCCACATATTGCTAAGCTTGTTTTGAGTATACTGAAGGAGTTTCGCTGGACGTACTTATACACACTCCTTACGATCCTTATCCCTCTCCATTTGATTTCCATGTTTTTGGAGTACTGAAGAAAGACGCTCGTGGCGATCGATTTGCTTTGCTGGAAGAGTAGTACGCCTTTGTACAGTCATGGCGCCAAAGATAACCGGAAACATTTTTCCGTAACGGCTTTGACAGTTTTGTCCCACAGCAATGTAAATGTTTTAATAGTTATGGGATTACTCTTGGTATAACAAACAGTTTACTTACGTTTTCCCCAACTATTTTTTTTTTCAAGGTCTGTCTCTTATACCACTGCCTCAAAGTCAGTGTTACCATTTCGAGTATGAGCATCCTCAGGTAACACTAGTCCATTGATTGCCTTTAAATACAATATAGTTTCGTCACGAGAGGACTTCCGAACTTCTTAAAGGAGACTATTTTTAGAAAAGGCATTTAGCAATGTTTAGCGAAGTGTCTTACCATGAGCAACACTTAAAAATGGCTGTTATCACTATGGGATTTAACTTCTGAGGTCATCAGTCTCCTAGAACTTAGAACTACTTAAATCTAACTAACCTAAGGACACCACTCACATCCATGCCCGAGGCAGGATTCGAATCTGCGACCGTAGCGGTCGCGCGGTACCAGACTGTAGCGCCTAGAACTGCTCGGCCATCCCAGCCGGCATGCAACAGTCATCGTAGGAACAACAGTAGTAGAAATGGCAGAGGCTAGTATCATGTCAATGTGGTATGTGGTTCTCAGCAGATTGGTTGCATGCAGGAGCAATTGCGACACCGGGGTAGAAACGGGCCTCTGGTTCTTTATCAGGGAAACATTAACCGCGCCTGTTTGGAGCCCATCGGGCGTGGGAAGACCTAGACGGCCCAGAAGAAAGCTTGGGCAACGTCACTGTGATCGATCCGGATGGATAAATCGGCGATGGGAGAATGTGCAAGAAGACAGAGCGAGTAACGCACCCGCAATAACAGTAATTGAAGATGAAAAGGAAATCGACAGAGCGATCGCTGTCTGTAATGACGGTGAACGTAGAGTATCGGTCGAGAGGAATTGGCGGCCACTGTTAAGACAACAATGGTGCCTCAGTCTCCAGTACAAAATGGTTCAAATGGCTCTGATCACTATGGGACCTAACTTTTGAGGTCATCAGTCTCCTAGTACGTAGAACTACTTAAACTTAACTAACCGAAGGACATCACACAGATGTATGCCAGAGGCAGGACTCGAACCTGCCACCGTAGCGGTCGCGCGGTTCCAGACTGTAGCGCCTAGAACCGCTCGGCCACCAAGCCTGGCCGATTCCAGTACAGTGTGATTCGCTGGAGGAATTAAAAAAGACGATATTGGATAAAATTTCCGCTATCGAGCAGGGCAACGCGGAACGTGGGGAGGTGTGGGTAGGTCAGTTCCGTCGGATATACGACGAACTGAAGAATTACAGAGGATTGTATGGGAGGTGTGCTACTGGGAAGAGCAGACAATATTTGACGTTTCTCAAACCGCATGAAATTAGCGTTTATGAAGAAATGGAAATGTCTGTACCGAAGAGGCAGGCTTGTTCAAATGTTGTAATAATTGAATTAGCCAATACTAACGACGCTGATACTAAAGAAAAACGAGGCGAAATTTCTGAAGAGGGGCAGGACGAGTTTGCTGATGATGACTGGGAACGCCAAAATGACGGTCACATAGATAACGACAACTATAAGGTTATTACTGACGTCATACTGTCAGACAGGAGATGGTCATCTTTCCGAAGGAAAGTTGTGTGACTTGACAGCGAATTGTTGGTGATACAAGGTTCGTTACTCAAAGAAAATGATAAAAAAGTTTCAATGTTGGGGTCAAAACGATTTCAACAACCGCAGGACAGGCAGATAGATATTAAGAATATCCAAAAACAGAAAATTAATAAAATCACCAGACAAACCGCTGGAATGACCTTGATATGGATGAAGACTTTTTATGGGAAAACCAAGAACTAGATACATATAGGAGTAAACAAATAATACTGCCCGTCGATATACGCGGCCTACAAATGCACGTTTTCATAGATACCGGGGCAGAGCTAAGCGCTATTCCCGGAAAAATTTCGATTGTTAAGGGAAAGACCCGGAGCAGTGGTAATGCCTGTAATGGGAGTTAAAATAATCGGTGCTACCGGAAAGAGTAGCAAACCTATGCCCCGTCAAATAATTGCCTGTTTCGAAATTCAAGGGGAACAATTTGAACATTAATTTATTGTCGTGCCAGATTTGAGCAGCGAGACAGTAATAGATTTAGACTGGTTATTGAAACTCCACGCAGTAATTAACTGCAACAAAAAAACAATGATGGGCATTTCAAAAGATAAGACCGAAATTAGTGTGAGTTTTTTGTGAAGACCTTGTATGACGAAAAGAATGAAAACGGAGAAAAATCACTTAGCACGTGTGTTGGTCCACCAAGTACATCAGCGAAGTAGTAGGTTCTTATCATTTAGGCTATGATCATTGCGCACCAAAGAAATGTACAGAGAGAATGGCTGAACAGCGTCTTAAAGAGAATAACAGATAGGATACAGACTTGTGATAAGTGTTAGAGGGTGAAAGTGACCAAATGCACAAATCGTTGCCCTTTGCAGAGCATGAGACCTGACGATGTACCTGAGCTAGTTGTAAGTAGGCTGTTTATGTCTTTATGTAAGTTTGCTGTTTATGTTTTTTTATTGGCAACGTTACGTAGCACTCTCTATATGAAAAGTTTAAATTGTTGTCTGCCATTGTTGTCATGAACTGCTATAGCTGGATGCGAACAGCGCGTAGCGCTGGGCAGTTGGAGGTGAGCCGCCAGCAGTGGTGGACGTGGGGAGAGAGATGGCGGAGTTTTGATAATCTGTAAGACTGAATGTCAATTATGAATATTAAGGTAAATACATTGTTTGTTCTCTATTAATATCTTTCATTTGCTAACTATCCCTATCAGTAGTTAGTACCTTCAGTAGTTTGAATCTTTTATTTAGCTGGCAGTAGTGGCGCTCGCTGTTTTGCAGTAGCTTGAGTAGCGAAGATTTTTGTGAGGTAAGTGATTTGTAAAAGGTATAGGTTAAAGTTAGTCAGGGCCATTGTTTTGTAGGGGTTATTGAAAGTCAGATTGCGTTGCGCTAAATAATATTGTGTGTCAGGTTAAGCACAGGCTTGTACAATTGTTCTAAGGGGACGTTTCATATGGCGACCCTGCCAGGATTCGAACCTGGAATCTTCTGATTTTTTTCTTGTAGTTTGTGTATTTAGTGTAGCTTTTGTTTATTGCTAGCGCGTAATTGTAGAGAGAATCTCCTTTGTAGTTGCAGTCTTTCATTGTTGTAAAGTAAAACAGTTGTGGCATGCATGTAGATTTGCAACAAGTATTTCGCAGCTGCGCTTGTAATTAACTACATATTATTTTCAGTGCTATGTTAATGTGTTCTCTTATTTTTGCTCTTCAAATTGTGTTTTCGTGTGTTATCGTGTGAAATATTGTCTCAATAATGGCGTGTGAAAAACGTAACACTCGGCTCCAAAGTAAACTAAGAAACGACAGTGAAGACGAAAGCAATGTGTTAGCGCCACTGTGTAATGAGTTAACTAATGTTCAAAGTAGTAATTTGGTAACTGTGCATAGGGAAATGGAGCGGGCGTCAAACAATGGCGTAGACAGTCAAACAGGTAGTGAACAGGGAAGCATTATCGATCGATCGGTCGGCAACAGCTCGCCTCAGGAATCCGAAATGATAGGACACAATTTTGCAAATACTGTAGATTCAGGTTTTGGGTCCTCACCTTTTTCTCAAATGAGTCAAGACACATTTTCTGCTTGTCAAAATGTGAATGTTGCCGGTCAAAATGCACTGCTAAAAAGCATAGAGAAACAGATTCCAGACACTAATACATTATTATTGCAATTAATGCAACAAATGGAACAAAATCAGAGACAGATGGGACAAAATCTTCAAAAGTTAGACACAATGGAACAAAATCTTAAAAAATTAGACACAGTGGAACAAAATCTTCAAAAGTTAGACACAATGGAACAAAATCTTAAAAAATTAGACACAGTGGAACAAAATCTTCAAAAGTTAGACACAATGGAACAACACCAGAGACAAACACAGCAAAAGTTAGACACAATGGAACAAAATCTTCGGAAGTTAGACACCACACTTGAACAAACACGTGAAGATTTAACTACTGAATTACATAACATTGAATCGAAATGTCAAAAAGTCTGTAATGACGTAAAAACACAAATTTGTGAGCATTTTCAGCCTATTTTTTCGCGGCATGAAAATGCATTACAGAATCACGAAGCAGCCATAAAAGAGCTGCAAACCATTGTTCATGAAAATCATGAGACCTTGTGGGCTAAAATTGACTCAGTTGCATCTACCGATTCGGTTACGCAACTGGCAAAAACTCAGGACAACTTAAAGAACACAGTAGATTCGATTTCAACACAAATGGACACTCTGAAACTTGGTTCAGAAAAACACACTGAGGAAATGTGTTCACTATCGGAGAAAGTAGCTGAACTTTCGGATCAGGTCACTAACTTATCTACAAAGGTAGATGATGATCTGAATGACACAAGACCCGTAGCCTTCACGGACACAGAAGAGTATGAACAAATAAGAAAATTCAAACAAAATCAGAATCAAATTAATACGCAATACAAAAGAGAAATGCGGGAAGTACAAGATCAGCTGACACAGGTAATACAAGAATTACGTATTTCAGAGGACACTCGCGCCCCAATAAGGGAAGAGGGACATATAAATACGGAAAAGCCACAAAATAATAACACAGAGCATTTCGGTAATTATGAAAGAAATTGGCAAGGTGCACCGAATTTTGAGATGGAACCGCCGACACGACGTAACAATGACCGATATGCTACTCGCCGACACGATGATTTTGATTATAAGCTGTTCATTACTACACGTAAATTCAAAACATTTAAGAATTCTGGCAACGACATTCATCCACAAGCATGGCTCCATCAATTCTCTCATTGTTTTCCTCCCAACTGGTCATTAGAACACAGATTAGAATTTATGTGTGGCTATTTGGAGAATGAACCAGCTGTAAGAATGCGATCGGTCATTCACGATTGTCACAGTGAAGGAGATTTTTATCATGCCTTCCTCTCAGCATATTGGTCTCAAGCCACACAAGACCGCGTAAAACATAGCATCATGATGATGAAACACTTTGAACAATCTGAATTTTCCAGTCTTGTCAAATATTTTGAAGACATGTTGCACAAGAATCAGTACCTATCAAACCCATACAGCCCCTCAGAACTCATCCGCATTTGCTTAATCAAACTGCCTGAACATTTACGACATATCATTTTGGCAGGACGTTGCAAAGACGACATTGAAGCTTTTCAGGGATTGTTACAAGAACTGGAAATTGACACAGACAGTCGCGGGATGCGAAGACAGGAAAACAATCACTACAGGTCACATCCGTCACAATTCCGTGACGACAGAAACAATAAATGGCCACGACAAACCTATTCTTATAACGTAAATCGTGACCAAAACAGACACCACCCATATGATAACCACTGGCAGAGTAATAGTTACAAGGAAAGATCACCTTTCCGCGGTAATGACTATCACAGAGACAATCAGAGAAACAGACAATATGGGACCCAAAATAACTATTATCAAGGGAGACAGAATAACTTTAGACGCAACGGTCCAGCGCGTAGTTACGATTCAAGGAGAAATTCTCCACCATGTGACCGACAAGAAAGAAACTATGGAAACTACCGACATGACGACAGACGATATGATCGCAACGACAGACCTGAATTGCATCAGAACTGGCGGGTTTCTAACAGAGCTGGGCCCTCTCGGCAAGGCGAATTTGTAGAAGTTCGGCCTCCTAATCCCAGTAACGGCGCGCGCCAACAAAGAAACAGACAATGACTTGCACCGCAGGCTGCCGCGTGCGCCGGCTGGCTCCGAGAAAAATAACATTGACGCTAACCTTGAGCAAAATTCCCGTATTCTTTACGGACGAATACCGCATGATAATTGCATTCAAGTTGAAACTCTGCGTACTAGGAAGAGTAAAGGTTTACACCACATTTCTCATGTAAAACCATTTATTGACAGATAATCTGCTTTTTAACTTAGTCTTTGCAATTTTCACTTCACGCTACTTGTACAATTTGTCACACTGAGAAACTGTTAACACGCAACATTTTGGTTTGCTTACGAGTGGATTCTGGATTTGAGGTGCTTTATGTGAAATGCCAGATGACACAGTGGTTAGTTTATGTGACAGCTACACGATTATATCACGATGTTACTAATGAGTGACAATTTACAATGTCGCTTTTGCGGTGTATCTGTTTTATATCTGCACAGTTTTTTCTGAATTCTTCTATAAAGTGAGACATGTTTTAGTGGTGACTTTTGTGCTATTGCTACAAGGAGACAGCCTTTTCCGTAGGACAACAATACGTTACAGCACAGTACTTTCCTCATCACGGCAATAAGCGTAATAACTAAGAAATCTATACGCAAAGCATTTCACTTTTGTGTATCATGAGGTAAGTACATTGACTTCTGCAGAACTTAGCTTTCGGAGGACAATAACTACGACACTTCCCAGAGATTATCTTACAGCAAGACGCATATTTAGCGCTACAGGACACGTATTTGAGTGATTAATTTTGTACTTAAAACATTTATTTTTAAAGAGTTTTGAATTACAAAGAAAGTTTTTCGTGATACATTTCATTCCATTGCTGTAATCTGTAACACCTGAGGGTATAATTACAATAAACCTCAGGGGGGTACACGCCTACTTTGTGTACCATGTGTTTGGCAAGCACAAGGAGCCCTAGCTAATATGGTATTTGCTTATACAATTTAACACATCGGTACCATATTTCTCTAACACATAAATTACACAGCTATCTGATCATTTAACAGAGAAACAAACATCCTTTTACTACGTCAGTGACACATGTTTACGCAATTACAGAGTTGGATTACTTCACACTTAAGAAATTGTACTTTGTCTGTACTTTGTGAACTGTTCATATTTTTTTTGGTACCATTGTGATACTATGAGAGCTTTGAATGATGTATTTGGTATGAGATCATGATTTTTAAAGTACGTTTGAGGTAGATGACACTACCGAAATGAGCAGAGAATTTTCTTTAGGTTTTGAAATCATTGGAAGAAGCTACGACGTTTTTGACATTTGACTGAGGTGTTATGATGTTATTTTTACGACGACGATGTGTATTATGCTGTTGAGGTATGTTTATGTCAATAAAATTCTTGACCTGTGAAATGTTTTTATATGAGACTGTCACTGTAGCGGAAACTACTGTCGTAAATATTTCCGTAAGAAAGTTAAGTGACCACCTGCACATAATGTGACGTGGGCACCCAGGTGTGTCAGACACCTGGAGAACAAGCCTTTTCAGACGCTCAGGTAGAAAAGAAAGCCATTAGGGTGTGCCAGAGGCACAGGTGGAAGAAAAGGACAAAGAGAGGCCATTAAACTCGCTGTTGACATACCTTTGTAGAGGGCATCGCTAATGCGACACGCTCGTTACTTGAAAACATATGATTTTTGTAATGCGTTGTGGGCACACAGCTGTGTCAAACACCTGGAGAATAAGCCATTAGGATGTGCCTTTCATCGCTAATGCGACACCCTCGTTACTTAAAAACATATGATTACTCGCACTTTGTGCTAATTATTGAAATGCTTATGAATTGATGGGAAATATTCGTACATCTGCTCACCTGATCATGACAAGTGTCTTTCTACGAGAGTTGAGAGCCATTAACTTATGAAACGAAATGCCACATGACTATTGAATGATATTTTTATGCTTTGGTTTGCGTAATTGCTTATTTCATTTGATATCTGGTTTCCAGCTGTGTTGCAGCATTGCTTTTATAAAATGAAATGCATTTGCTAATGTGAACTCTTTCTGTCAACAGATCTATTAAATAATTATTTTATGATCCACATTCTTTAAAAAAGGAGCACTTGGAAAGGAAAGAACAATAAGAAGGAACTAATAACAGTAACACATAATTTTCTTTTCAAGTACATGGTAATATTTTTTTTACAATAAGTTGTTATGGTGCACCACTTTAATTACATAGACATTAAGATGTGAATATGCTTTTCCCTTGTCTGCATTGTTGTTTTTACTGTAATATTTTTTCTGCTTGAGCTATGTCATGTTTAGGTATAAGTTGCTGCTGTTTGCCAGGCATAGTGTTACTGAATTTGACTTTGTGTTACTCTTCTAAGCTAGTTTTTCTTGTTTCCTGCATTGCCTTATATTAGTTGTAATATTGCACTTGCTTTGCTAATTTATGCTGCTTGCTTTGTCATTTCTATTTTTTGTCATTGATGTTTGTGTTAATTATTTTTTTTTGCTGCATTGCCTCGTCCCTTGGTATATATATCTGAACTCAGTAGATTTAAGTTAGCTTAAGAGGGGGTAGACTATATAAGAAACTGACTATGGAGAATAGGTAAAGAATGCATTGCGAAGAAAGATTTGGGCCCCAATGAGTATTGTACAATCAGAAATAATTATTTTGAAAGAAATATGAATAGAATACAGGAACGAGGTATAGGTAGGATTTTCTTGGAAATAAATGATGAGGTAAGCAATGTGTGAACATATAAATACAGAAAGCATGCTTAGATAGGATTTTTTGGTGGAAGCAAAGGTTGAAATAAGACGAACGATCTATGGAATGAAGGGAGATCTCCAAGCAAAATACTGCAGTAAAACAAACCCTGTCCTTTCCTCTTTGCTGCTTTTTCCCAATATGTAATTGTGTGTTGTCCTTTCTTTTTGGTGTTATTCCGCTATGTGTTTGTGTACCCTTGTGTATTTGTGTTTTTCCTGTCTTTATGTGTTTAGCTGATGAGAGCTATGTTGTAGAATTTTTCTAATACTCTGTTATTTTCTTTGTAAAGATGCTTAGACTTTATTTATTCTGCTTTGTTTTAATGCTCATGTGTGAAGTTGACGTTTCAAAAGTTATTCTGATCTTTTATGTATGTACTCATGTCATCATTCCTGTAACACTGATGTATATGTTTATTTCTATTCTTTTGTAAAGCCCCTATTACTACAAATATTATCTGTATTGTTATGTTTTTAATTATGTATTTTGTACCTTTGTCATTGTATTCTTATGTTATAAAATTGTAATTGACAACAGTTCATCAAATTAAGTAACTTGTAACTTCCATCTCACTGCACACATTTCTGTTGGTCATAGTATATGGACAATATGTGAGAAGTAGGGACTGATAGTGTTTGCACGTGTGTTACTAATTCAGCAAGGGACTGGATAACAGCATTGCTGGTTCTAAGGACAATTCCAAAAACTTTGTGAGTGCACAAGTGGTGGTTATGGACTTGCTCTATTATCCGCAAGACTCTTCAATGGTGATTGTGCACCTGCACAGTCGCAACAGATGGCTGCTGGCCATCTCTACAAGGACTACAGTGGGTCTGCATCTCTGATGACCCACCAATACCATTATTTCTACAAGGACAACAGTGGGTCTGCTCCTCTGGTGGCCCACCAATACCACAATCTCTACCAGGACTACAGTGGGTCTACTCTGTGATGACCTACCTACCAATATTCGTCGAAACTTCGAATGACTCTGCTGTGGGTTTGCTCTGTTGTGGCCCATTACCTGTCAGCATGTCAAGAGTCAGCACTATCTTACCGTTGGAAGGACAATACTACTTCTTCACGACTGCATGGAAATCCACTACTTCCGTGTGCATTGTATTTTACTGCTCAGACTTTGAGCAAACAAAGTGCAGGTTTACTCTTATGATGAATGATCAGGACTGTCTTTATTGACTGTGAAAAAATATTAGCTGTTGACCAACATTGTATCAATAAGTGTGTGCATTTGATATCTTTGTTATTGTAATTATGAAAAAATTTTTCAAATCTGTATTGGCCACTGGCCAAAAACATTTTGTAAAATTTTTTGTGGGGAGCATGGGGGCTATGTAAGTAGGCTGTTTATGTCTTTATGTAAGTTTGCTGTTTATGTTTTTTTATTGGCAACGTTACGTAGCACTCTCTATATGAAAAGTTTAAATTGTTGTCTGCCATTGTTGTCATGAACTGCTATAGCTGGATGCGAACAGCGCGTAGCGCTGGGCAGTTGGAGGTGAGCCGCCAGCAGTGGTGGACGTGGGGAGAGAGATGGCGGAGTTTTGATAATCTGTAAGACTGAATGTCAATTATGAATATTAAGGTAAATACATTGTTTGTTCTCTATTAATATCTTTCATTTGCTAACTATCCCTATCAGTAGTTAGTACCTTCAGTAGTTTGAATCTTTTATTTAGCTGGCAGTAGTGGCGCTCGCTGTTTTGCAGTAGCTTGAGTAGCGAAGATTTTTGTGAGGTAAGTGATTTGTAAAAGGTATAGGTTAAAGTTAGTCAGGGCCATTGTTTTGTAGGGGTTATTGAAAGTCAGATTGCGTTGCGCTAAATAATATTGTGTGTCAGGTTAAGCACAGGCTTGTACAATTGTTCTAAGGGGACGTTTCATAGTGTGTACGAATCCATATGGTTCCCTGCCGAAAACCTCAGGTAATTTTGCCTACATATTAGTAGTGCTGGAAGCTTTTTTGAAGTTCATTAAGTTACATCCGATCAGAAAAGCAATAGCTAAAGCCGTTTGTAGCAAACATGCAAACGATTACTTTGTGCATATCAGCGACCAAAAGCGATTTTGTCCGAAAAAGCGACACAGTTTACTTCCAAATTATGGAATGAACTTATGGAAAGCAATGGGGTTGAAGTGATACACATCTCGACACATTGCCCATCCATAAATACAGCGTAACGATACACGCGTGAGGTGGGCCAACTTTGCCGAACGTTTTGTCAACACAATCACAGAGCACGGGAAAAATACATAAACGATTTTGAAAAGATCATGAATACTTTGACTCTGGAGGGAATCCTATTAGACCATAAGCCTAAGAGTTTGGTGGAAGAGATAATTGATTTCTCTCCGCGAGTTAGTACTGACATCGAGGTGAAGAAAGAACGTTTACGACAGTTAATGAAAAAGAAAGCCGCGGCGCCAATACGGCGTCATGACGCGGAAGTGCGGTTTGCTAAATTTGGAATTGGTGACCTCGTTCTCGTTAAAGCGAACGCGAAATCACGCGAGATTGGTAGTGAGACTTCTAAATGTAAATTCATTTGTGATAGACCATTTAAGATTGTCATTATAGCTCACACTTACGCTTACTGCTTAGCTTTTCCTATTTTTGGCAAGTTCTTAGCTGTACGTAAAATTGTTGACTTAAAGTTGTACCAGTGAAGAACTGATTAATTTGAGAAAGAACTTCCAGTAAAGACTTAATTGTTAGTGTAATTTCCAAAATTTATTCCAAATTTATTTCTTGGACCAGACTCATCAACGAATTTGCAGAAAGTGTAACGAGAAATTTAGCTTAAAGAGTAAATGTTCTGGAAATAACTGAAATGATAAAAAAAGTCGCTCTGTTTTCTGTCTCATTTGTAATTTTTATACCATGTTTTATGTAAGTGAATACTGATGCAGTCAGACAATGTAGAAGCTTCAGGTTTGTGTATACTTATGGATATAGGCAGTGTTGAGTTATCCACTGTGATTGAAACATAGGGACTCCTTTAGATTACTCGGGAGTTAGTATTAGCAGCATGTAAGCAGGTGGAGCCTCTGGTACGCCCTGCACAAACAGATCAACTGTGCCCCTGTGGCACACGCAATAATGCCACGTCGGGAATACGCCGCTGCGGGCTGTTATAACGCTACGGGGTCCTTAGTAAATCGGCGTGTGGAACGCTGCGTTTTTATTTTCAGC
Source organism: Schistocerca cancellata (assembly GCF_023864275.1). Lineage (NCBI taxonomy): Eukaryota > Metazoa > Arthropoda > Insecta > Orthoptera > Acrididae > Schistocerca > Schistocerca cancellata. Next base: position 762,985,123 of record NC_064629.1, read on the forward strand.
GCAGCCAGTGTAATGCTTTGTTGCGTACATTTAAGATTTATCGGGACGCTTGCTTGAAACACACAAACTCTCATAACAAGAAATGCAATTTGTTGACGATTATGAAATTTATGAAATACTATCTACAGTAAACATTGTAACTAGTGATTTCTCATCTCTCTTCTTATCCTTTTACTCATTTTTGTATACCTTTAACAATGTTACTTACGTTTTCGTGTACAGAACGGACAACAGATTTCGTTTCAAATGTAATGGTTTCTTGAAAGATGTTATTTTATTGTTGAAAATATGTTATGGTACACTATGATGATTTGAGTTATAATGACACCGTGTTGTCATGCTGTTACGTGGCCACACGTTAGTATGATAATCAATGAGAAGCTTAATGAGTGATTAAAAAAATGTATGGAGACAAAACTAAATGCATTTGCGCATCTGCATTTCCGTTTGTGTTTGTTCGGACATTCAGTTATATTGTTTCCCCTCACGAAAAAACTCATGGAATGTGGGACACATGTAACACCTAAAATGCAGATAAAATACCTTCTCCACCATCCCAACATTTTGCTGTTCAATATCCGTTTATAACTTGTGCTGTAAATCTGGTTCTGTATCTGTAATCTGTGTTACAGTAACTATATTTAATACGTAATCGACGTAATAGTATATCTATTTCTCCCTGTATATGATTGATTGTATTTATAACGGAAATACTGTAAATTGCTGGGTAATAGCCAAGGGAACTTTATTTAAATATATTGTTAACAACGACGAAATGGCAATAGCTGTGCCGTTGTTTATCTTCGCGTATGGTGACCCTCTGCTGCGTTGCGACCAGGGAGGAGGCAGAGCAGCTTGAGTGATGAAATAGTGTGAAAGTGTTTGTTGGGCGCTCCCGCTGACACGGTGTGCAGCTATTCTCGCGCCAGTGTAGACGCGTCTGGTTCGTTAACCCGAGAGTATTAAGAGCACGGTAGGAGTGTACAGACGGGGGTAGCGGCAATTCTATCTATTACCTGTCCCGTCATTAACCGTGGCTCTGGAGACGACTCAGGGTTCACAAACAGCAGCAGCAACAGCGGCAGCTCACCATTGTCGTCGGCTACATTCTTCGTCGTCCGCACGGCTGCATCATCGTAAGAATGTTAAATGACGGATATAGTACCGTAGACGCTTTAATCAGTTACATTTCTTTCACAAAGTATGACTAACTTGAATGATAACTTGCAGTTATTAAAACTTGTAGAGCACCTGTGTTGTCATTGTCCTCAGACATTATTACCAGACAGGGTCATTTTCCTTTCCATGCAATCACCGACTGTCATAAGAATATGAAAATGTATTAACTATTTACTGCCAGTTTTGTGACTTCGCTAATGACCAGTTTCAGTCTACATTTTGGGCGTCAGTAGCTGTTCATTCTTGTTTTGCGTAACAGAGGCGTAAATAATTTGTTATTTTGACTATTAACTTCATTCACTTAAAATAACGTAAAATTTCACTGCCAAAACTAATAACTAAGGATACAGCACAAATTACGAGCGCGCCATTTCATTTATTCCGTATTTAGCATAGCGGGAGACTTCTGATGGCTTGGTATGTATTTTATCCTTGTCATTTTAAAAGTAAAATCAGTTGCTCGTTTGCTTGAAGTAAATAAATTCAATTTAATCTTCAATAATGAAAGATAAATTGCTTGCCTTCTTCTAAATTTTGCATTACGTTACACTGAGGTTACTGAAAGTCATTTTTTGACATAACATAGATTTAGTCAAACTAATCATATATTCAACCAGTAACTTCATTTAATTTTCCTTTCAAGATATAGTATCTCAGAATAACTGCAAATTCAGTGCTTTCTGGGTAATTTATTTTCTCGTGAACTGTTGTTCTATGGAAAAGCGTGGCATCCTTACGTTAGCACACGAGTAATTATTGCTTAAATTTCTTTGCCATTACATTTCTTAAGAAGCCTTTCTTAAAATTCTTCAGACCTATCGGGCTGGTGACCGTTTAATTGTACGCTTTCCCGCTAATCAGTGCTTTCTTTAGACTGTCTGTAATTTTTATAGTAAAAATTAGTGGGACGCTTTTTCCCCCTATGCGGTTCGTGAGCGATTGCATCATGTTCCACTCATTTAAAAATTATCATCAGTATTCGGCTTAAGTTTAGGACAGATTCTTCCTTCAGAGGGGTCTGGTGCGCACTTTCCTCCAATTAACCGATGTTATTATCCTCCGGGAACGATAACCTTACTCACTGGAATATTTCTTTAGGCATATGCTATCACGGTCAATTACATCGCACTCCAGTAGGCGGATTAAGAAGGAGGAGGTTACAAGCTGACCTGGGCGAAGTGGTTGGAAAGTCGCCTATACCAAAAAACCCTCTTGAGCATCCCACCCACCATCAGCTAGATGACTCTCACCTCGGTTTGTTCTGCGTCACTGACACATTTATGGAGACAGTACAGTTTTCTAACCTAGAGCGCTAATCTATGAACACCCAGCCCTGTCCAGCTAGTCACACGAGTCTCTCGTTCACGCCGCTCACACTTCGCAGGAAAAGAGGTCACTGGTTCATGCGGCACACTCGTCTCAGAACAAGGCGTTCGCGATCAGTTCTGCGGATAAAGCTTCGTTGATATTCCGTTCTCTTGGTTCACACTCCACAGCAATCACGAGTCTTGCTCTGGTTCCGTCACAAACTCAAAACTATAAATACGCAATGGCTTACGCAGGAGGCACGAATGAGTTTATGTATGAAGGACGAAACATTTTCAGAGCAATGAACTCAGAGATAAGCCGATAAGATGTGTGCAATGAACGTCAACACCACAGAGTACAGACCGTTCTCGACGCAGCTGAAGTAGTATCTTAAAACAGTAATAATTTAATATGCTGTTGGACTAGATAACACTGATCAAATTATTAATACTGGAATACTTGCTGTAGTACTACTGAATGTTATTTGGAAGGCAAAGAGTATGTGGTACGCAAACAGAAAAGCTAATTCACAGGATAAAATTAAAGTCATATAATCAGCCGTGAAGGATGTGTCTGATCAGCAGCACAAGTCAACTGTATAGAGGCAGCTCGTAGTGATCACATTTCTGTTACTGATAAGTCAGATATATGCGCAGTATTTACAGAGTGACAATTATTGAACTGTAAAAAATAAAACCATCATAATTTCTGAACGGTTAACGTTAGGATGTTCAAACTGTACCGTTGGCTGCGGGGCATGATGGGAATTAGTATCCGGTGTTTGATCTGGTTTAGTTACGAATCCCACTTTCGTTTGGATGGGTTAGTCAAGAAGCAAAACTGGAGCATTTGGGGGACTGAGAATCTGCGTTTCGTGATCCAGAAGTCTCTTCATCTCCAACAGGCGAGCGTGTGGTGAGGAATGTCCTGTTATGGAATAATCGGTGCGATATTCCTTGATGGCACAGTGATTACTGAATGGTACGTGAATGTTTTGGTAGATCATTTCATCCCCATTATCCAAAGTGACCCCGATTTCTGTAAAATGTGGTTCATGCAAGACGGAACTCTACGCCATCGAAGCAGGAGAGTGTTTGATGTCCTGTAGGAGCACTTTGGGGACCTCATTCTGGTTCTGGGGTACCCACATTTCACTGGCGTGGGCCTCGATTGGCCGCCATATTCTCCGCAGCAGTACACATACGAGTCCTTTTTGTCCGGCTATATTAAAGACAAGGTGTACAGGAGTAACACAAAAATCATTGCAGAGATGAAAATAGCCTTACAGGAGGTCATCGATGGCATCGGTTTTCCGACACTTCAGCGGGTCATGCAGAATTTCGCTGTATGTCTGTGCTACGTCATCGCAAATGATGGCAGGGACGTCGAACCTGTAATAACCAAAATCAGAATATTTGTAGTAACGTTTAAATTTTGAATAAAGTGCGTGAACGCCGTAGTTTGTAACTAATTTACGTCCCTTTTCACATAGTTCAATAACTGTCACGCCTTAACAATCATTTTCTGAGCATTGTTAGTGAATTAAATAAAATCTCAGTCCCTAAGGAAATCATATAACTCTCTCGGAAAATGCCTTTCCGAGACTGATGTCTGAAATACTTCGCTGTGGTACTGACAAGGGAGAGATTGACTCAATAATTAAATTACTGAAGGCCAAGGGCACTCTTGGATATGATGGAGTACCTAGCACAACATTAAAGTACTGCGCTCACAAATGTTGGCCTTTTACTTATCCAAATTTGTTATTTGTCCTTTAAGAACCAGTGCTCAGTGTTGAAGCCACTCGGTAAAAAGGGGAAAACGATATAATGTAGACGATTTTAGACCCATTTCCATGCATCAGTGTTTGCAAAAGTTATTGAAAACGCTGTCAATGTAAGGATAATTAATCACTTTATTTCACATAATTTGCTATCGAATGTACAGCTCGGTTTTAGAAGTGGTTTAACAACTGAAAATGCTATATTCTCTTTTCTGTATGAGGTACTAGATGGGTTAAACAGAATGTTTCCAACGCTAGGCGTCTTTTTTGATCTATCTAAGGCGTTTGACTGTGTTTATCACAAAATATTGCCCCATAAGCTGGACCACTATCGAATACGGAGAGTAGCTCACAATTGGTTCACCTCATACTTTAACAACAGACAGGAAACGGTCATTATACACAGTTTTGGGAACGGCTATGATGTGAGTTCTGAGTAGAACACGGTCAAATCGGGGGTGCCACATGGATAAGGACTGGAGCATTCCTCTGCCTTATTTATATAACTGATATGCCCTTTAGTATTGCAGGTGATTTTTAAATATTTCCGTTTGCTGATGGCACTAGCTTGGCAGTATAGTATGTTGTGTGCAACATTGGTTCTGTTTCAAATAGTGCAGTTCATGATATAACTTCATGGCTGGTAGAAAATAAATAGGCGCTAATTAACATTAAGACTCAGTTGTTACAGTTTCTAACGCACACTTCACCAAAGCCCGACGTTTTAATTTCACAGAATGGGCGGATGATCAGTGAAACTGAGTAGCTCAAATTCCTAGGTGTTCAGATAGATCGTAAACTATCGCGGAAAGCCCACGTTCAGGATGTTGTTCACTTTGCTTATTTGCATTCGCTTATGATGTATGGTATTATACTTTGTGGGAACTCTTCCCATTCTCAAAGGAAAATTTTGGCTCAGAAACGGGCGGTTCGGGCAATAAGTGGTGTACGTTCGCGAACCTCCTTTCAAACCCTGTTCATTAGTCTGGGTATTCTGATACTGGGCTCCTAATGTACATAGTCTTTACTGCCGTTTCTTGTTAACAATATCACCTTATTTCCAAGAATCAGCAGCTTACACTCAGTTAATACTAGGCAGAAGCGCAATCTGCATTTGGATCACACTTCCTTGACTCTTGTGCAGTACACTGCTGTATTCATTTTCAATAAGCTACCGGAAGAATATAAAAATCATACAAGTAACGCACGCGCTTTCAAATAAAAAATGAAGAGCTTCCTCATGGGTCACTCCGTCTATTCCGTCGAGTAGTTCCTTGAAAAATTAAGTTGATTCGTGTGCTATATTGTAAATTACGTTAACACAAACTTATGGCTCGTCTTTTTTTGGGTTCATAAACCTTTTATTTCGTCTGTTACTACTTGTAAGTTGTAATTTAATATACTGACATGCTCTAACACGTAGAAGATTTGCTCGTCAGTTTGGCCCTACGGATAGAGATGTGTAAAATAAAATAAAAAAGAACCACACTTTAATATTATTGGTAACAGGTCACTCTCAATGAACACTTACGAAATGCCACCACCAAACCGGCTACAGTTTCGCCAAAACAATTCATTACTGTACTAGTACTGTCGACTAACCCACACGTGGCTAGTCTCCCTTCTGCTGTTGACTGCGACATCTAACAAACACGCATATACACACATAATTACATAAAGTAGATAGACATAGTATCCCAGTAGTATTTATGTAGTTATTTAGATGGACAAATAACTACCCTGTTTCGACGACTGAAGTGTTGTGTCTCAATATAATTTGCTTCATTTTCCATAAGGAGAGCTAAGAATTTATACATTAACACGAATTATTGAAACATAGTCAGCAGTCTGATTTAAAGTGACAATCAGAATGACACTTGCTACATGAAATGCTTATCGAAAGTTTATGGCTGTGAGTATGGAATCATGTTAGTTACGTTCAGTTTTCGTAATGCAATGTGATGTGAAATAACACAATAAACGAATTTTACAAAACAAACTTATATTTACAAATTGCTTATGGCAGATGATGGCAACAGTAATGGTTTATTTTACACTTCGCTTTCAAGTAAGCATGATTTTACTGCTTCATATAAATAGTGGGATAAATAATTTGGCTGCGAGAATATTATGCGTCTTTGTGAAAAACCGATTCAGTTTGAGTTATGAAATAACTCATCAGTTTCATTATTCCTCATTTTCATTTACCTCTACATGAAGTCTTCTGCATGATATTTGGCTTGATTGTGAATAGCCACTGATATGTCGAAACAACGGTTGCCACGAATACGCTAAACTGACGATGCACGCATGGAAAATGAATAAATTAATTCAGAATAATGCTATTAATTCACACTGTTGCTCTTGTGCATAGATTTTCTTTGTGAATTTCGCTGACAAGAATCATAGTTCAGTCATCTTTCTGTTACCATAGTTAAAATAACGTTTTTACCTGTTTCGTACACCGTCTTTGTTGGTGAAGCGTATATTCCCGCTTTGTGATGACGATTGGGCAATTCTCACATTGTCGATTTCTGGAAGTAGAAGATTATGGATACGATGTTCTGCAGAATCTTGAGTTCTGGAAACTTGTCTCTCACATCTGCTTTCTCTTTTGTCTTCTGTTCTGTGTGGAGAATTTCTAAAAATCCTTTTCCCTCTAAAAATGTGGTATTTCAATTCGTTTCAACCATTTCTGTACCCTCAAACTGCTTCCATTACCTCCTTTGTGTACTTCTTTTCTTGAATGATACTTTATTTCCGAAAGAATTATCTCTCTCTTCACTAATAAACTGGCACACCCCTGTGCCCGTCTTCAAATTGAAACTCCCAGATGCAACTGCGTTTTGCCTTTATAATTATAATTAGCCCCGTAATAGAAATTTGTCAGCTTTGTCTATGTCAGGAGTATATCGACGGCCACGAATATCTTTCTTTGAAGGACCGAAATAAGGAAATCGCAAAGACAGTATCAATGAGGAAGTTACATTTTAGCAAGGTGAGCTTGTCTTTAAGATTTTCGGTTACGACTGGGCGTGTGTCCGGTGGTTAATAGACAGATCCAGTTATAAGACTACGCCCATACTTGATACTGAGCCTTGTGCAAATAATATGGCATGCTTCTTCAATTTGTATCCCAGCTAATCCAAGTTTGTTGTCTCCTGTGATAAATACACAACTTCCATTTCCCATTCGCTTATGCTTTCGATATACACTTTTATTTACCACAAAAATTCTCACCGCTATCAGAATCGGTATTTACCTTAATTTCTGTACCTTGTATTGTGTGAACTATACATCATTTTACGAGTACTTCCAATCGTTGTACGTTGTTGCGAATCTTCCGGGCGGCAACTGATCAGGGTGACGTGGATGGAAAGTCGCCTACGCTTGAGACACTTTCCTGAGTGTCTCAGAAAAGTTGGGCCACAAATTTGAAATTTTTTTTGAATTTCTTTTGTTTCTTTGGGTTTCTCTTGGCTTGATCTACGTCGCTCCAGAAGCAAACGTCTCTAAATCTGAGTGCAAGCAATCAATAATAATTAAGTTTCTCCAGAACAACAATGTCGTCAGACAAACAGTTTCCAGAAGGGAGGCTGAAACAGAAATTCTTGTGCATGCCCTGAGTTGCTGCAGTTGCTCGGAACCTTGCTTCAGAACAACATTTCCGGGCAAATACTGTTCTGGGAATCATAATCATATTTAGCACCAGCCATCAATTTTTGGAAATATAACCCAAACTTAAACTTGTTCAGATTTGCTTTAGTTGCTCCAAATAACGTTGTCGGCAAATATATGGTACTCAATTGGGAGCCAACATAAGTTATGGAATTAATGTAGGAGTAAAAAGGAATAAATGGTTTAGAAAGCTACAATCCTGGTTTTGATCATTCCAAAAAGCCAACCTTCTGAACCAAATCATACTTGGCAAAGGTCACTCTCTCATCAACATGTGAAAAATGTCAGTGAAAGCGCGTGCAGGAAGGACCATGTGCAGGCTGTCTATTATCTTTTCCTGTTCTTAATATTTTATAGATTTATGTCATTTTTGATACACCTATTTTTGAATTTTTTATGTTTCTTCTACGTTTGTTTCAGTTTTTATAAGTGAACAATTTTTTTATTTGTTTTTTACTTGCTGCAATTAATTATGTATACTTGAGGTGTTTACGAAATTATTATGCCCTCCTTCGTTCTATGTTTCTGTTTGTTTCGTTCCTTAAGTTATTCCACATGTTTTTACATATATTTTCATATTTTTTCGAATGCTGGACATTTTCAACTTTTTTATGTTTCACTGGAAAAGAATCACCATATCTTTCATGTTAAAGGAAAAGTTGAAGCGTTTCCCTTTTATGCCTTTTACCGTTTGGAAGAACAATTCAAATGAGTTTAAGATAAATGTAATGACTGACTTCAGTTGCTATATTATAACCTGCATTTAATGTTTCTGTTATTATTTACTTACACTGTCATTGTTAACCTCCATATTTTTGCAGTTATTGATTATGTTTTCTGATAGGTGTATCGCGTTCTTAATGTTTCGGGTTTACGAAGACAAGAATTACCGAATCATGTTGGTGTTATGCTGTATTTGCGTCGTGATGTTAAGACAAATGATCGGACTGATCAAGTGGTCTTCAACTATAAATGTCGGTTTCACACTCTTATCGTTAATTTCAAACCACTCGTCACCAAATTTAGTAATGTTGATTTAATGCGCTACTGACCCAACATTATGTTGTATGTAGATACGCTGACAGTCGTAAAATAAGGAAATGTTTTGATTCTCACCGTGACGTTAGCGTCTCCTATGCACTCGACAAACAGATGCGGGTGGTATTTGACGCTTACTTCGAACTGTCCATTATAACTGCGACGTACTTGTTCCTCTCTGAAGTATTGCTGGTATCTATAGGTTCTGCCAGTTTTTCTTATTCGTGCTTGCTAATCTTATCAAGTCTAATGAGACTTGTTGTTTGCCCGTAGTACACTATCTCTCTCTCTCTCTCTCTCTCTCTTAAATCTGACACAATAGTCAATCAGATCCCCACTGCATTAATCCTCAATAATCCATTCGAACAAGTTACACATATTTGAACTGGCGTCAGTGGTAGTCAGCCTTGATGTATTTCCTTACTTAACTAGGCTTGATGTGGTAGCCAAGAGACGTACTCGTTCAGTGTAAACCTGTTTTCATGATTTTCACAAAAAAGCTTTACCAGCTTGAAAGCATCAAACGATATGGTTTGAACTGTTTTCTGAAACCTATCGTAAGTACATTCGGTGGCCAGTAACAGCACAATACTTCTAATCCATAAGTATTAGTCGCAACAAGTCATCGGGCTTTGTCCCTAATAGACTCCGAAATATTATCATTCAGTAGAACAATGATATCGATCTCTCTAGTTTTACAAGATGTGACCATCCCTAACTCAGGAAGTGGATATAAAAAAGTAAGCTTGATATCTTTGCCGCCACTTTTGTTGTGCCAGTTGTGTTCAAGTGTTAACTCGAGCGAGTCTCATACCGATAAGTCGACTCTACCCCCTATAACGCTGTTTCCTGAGAGATCACCGCCGATTTCTTCACTTTAGTGTCCTTCACTTTTTCCACGGATTCTGCAACATTAAACGTCTGACAGTTCTGACATTCGATAGAATGCTGTCCGACGATTCCATTGCATACTATTTATTGTAACCAGTAGCGGACTGGTTAGTGTTTGTTGAATCATTGTTGACGCCTTTGGTCCAAAATAACTTCCAACGTCCTGAAAACTGTTTCAAATGATTAGTTACGAAGTTGTCAACTAGCTTTGCACGAATCTCATTTCGTAAAAAGCGATGTTTTAAATCGTTAAAATCCTCCTGTACTGCGGATGAGACGGCATTTCAAGTCCCAAATCTAAATTTGTGCATCATATCACCTGGATGAAGCAAAAAATAATGCAAGATTTCTTTGATGGTGCGCCCTATTGCTGGTGCATAATAAGGATTGAGATCATCCCCCGGCTACCCTATGTGCCCCCATTCAGCTTTCTTAAGGACTCATTAACTCAAGTTGTCGCCCATGCAACAATTACGGATTCGCAATCGCTGTCGTCGTTATCATCGAAACACTTAAGTGTTTCAATCTCTTTTATTTTTCGTGGTCGGTCATCGGTTTCAACTATTCTGGAAATGTCCTTTTTTCCTGTCGTTATGCAGCGCAGTATTTTAAATGCTTCCTGAGCCAAACATGGAAAGTTGTCTTTGTGTCCACAACACATTTGCGAGTTAAAAACTATGCGGCAGATTTCACTGTTTCGTGAAATTGACTGGAACCCCTTACCTTAGTGAGAAAAGCAATTACATTACCCAAATTGTGTGCACAAGAGGATGGAGAGTTTTGAGCTTCTCCCACCTACAAATGATATGAACTTAATGAGACACATTCAGGCGTACATTATGGCCGTGCATTCGACGAGCCTACGAAACAACTAAAACAAAGCGAAAAATAATCTTTCAGATCTCGACGGTCTCCAGACGCCAACAGCGTAGCACACATGAGTGCTTTGTCGAAATCGCAGACAACTTGTTTTAGTACTGGAAATTTTGTAATGTGCTTCCCACCTAGGCGAATAATTTCATTAAGCTAGTATTGTATGGAATTACTGTTTAGAGACTCGCTCAACATTTGAAAAACCAGCAGTCTGGAAACTGGGGTTTCCGTCAGGATCTGATAAAGATAAATGTGTGAACTCAGTTCTACCGTTATTTTCTTTAATTTTGTTACTAATCAACCTGTTACGCCTATATAGATGTATTGCGAATAATATATGAAGACAACAATTTGTTCTTGCATCCAATAATGGACATGAAACTTATCTAGACCAATCGAGTGAATTTCGCCGGCGTAACGTTCATACTTCATGACACATTTTGACTGATTGCATCCAGTCAACCAAAAAACTGCATTTTGCCGCTCTTGTTTTGCCTTGCGCAAAACTGAATTTGTTGGTAACAACGGAAGCTCAGATTCCGCATTCCACCGCAAACGTTTCGTCATAAGGGAATTGACAGATTTTTCTCACAGCAACAATGTGTTTGAACAGTTATAGCAATCACTTTTGAAATAATGAACAGTTTCCTTACGGTATCCCATACTGTCCTACTTTCACGGGCTGCCTCTGATACAAACACCTCAAAGTCACTAATACCTTTTTGAGTATGAACATCCTCAGACAGGTCTAGTCCACTTACACCCAATAGATTCAATATATTTCCATCACGAGTGGGCTTCCGAACTAACAGAACAACGTACTCTTTAGGAAAGTAACTTGGCAGTGTTCAACAACGTGTATTACCACACCAACACTTACAAATGTTTAATTATTCCTATCGATATCTTTATGATGAAAATCTTCTCTAATGATGACAGTATGAATGAGGTAATAGATGGATCCACTTGTAAAACTATGCCCACACCTGAAACTAAGTCTTGCCCAAATAATCTTGCATGCACCTTCAATATGTATTTCATCTGATTCTATAGGCTTATGTCTCCGATATACACTATTATTTACTCCAAAATTCCCATTGCTGCCAACATCGATTTTTACCTAAATTTCAGTACCTCGTATTCTGTGAACTCCACACCTTTATACGACTGCTACGCCGGCCGGAGTGTCCGAGCGGTTCTAGGCGCTACAGTCTGAAACCGCGCGACGGTTAAGATCGCAGGTTCGAATCCTGCCTCGGGCATGGATGTGTTTGATGTCCTTAGGTTCATTAGGTTAAAGTAGTTCTAAGTTCTAGTTGACTGATGACCTCAGAAGTTAAGTCCCATAGTGCTGAGAGCCATTTGAACCATTTGAACGAGTGCTGCCATTCCCTGTAGGTTGTCGCGAATGCTTCGGCAACTGGTAAGACTGAATTGGATTGGAAGTCCAACACGCTACTCAACCCTCCTGAGTGTCCCACACACAATCAGCGAGACGGATAGGACTTCCAATTGTAGTGCGGCGCTAGGACATTTACTGAGATCCCACAGTTTTTGAAATTACAGCGCTAATCTACGAACTCCCCGCTTTGTCCAGCTTGTCAGACAGTCATTGCAGTTCCTGGTTCACGCGGCCCACTCTTCTCAGAAGAAGGGGTCCGTGATCATTTCTGCGGAGAATACCACATCTACATCTACATCTACGTGATTACTCGGCTATTCACAATAAAGTGCCTGGCAGTTCAATGAACCACTTTCAAACTGTCTCTCTACCGTTCCACTCTGGAACGCACGAGGGAAAAACGAGCACTTAAATTTTTCCGTGCGAGCCCTGATTTCTCTTATTTTATCGTGATGATCATTCCTCCCTATGTAAGTGGGTGCCAACAGAATGTTTTCGCAATCGAAGCAGAAAACTGGTGATTGAAATTTCATGAGACTATCCCGTCGCAACGAAAAACTCCTTTGTTTTAATGATTGCCACTCCAATTCACGTATCATGTCTGTGACACTATCTCCTCTGTTTCGCGATATTACAAAACGAGCTGCCCTTCTTTGTACTTTTTCGATGTCATCTGTCAGTCGCACCTGATGCGGATCCCACATCGATCAGCAATACTCCAGAATGTGTGACTTACCGCGTAATCAAAATTTAGCTGATTTCTTTTAGTACTCATGTGAATAAATTCACACTTCTCCTTATTCAGTATCAACTGCCACTTTTCGCACCATACAGATATATTATTTAAATAATTTTCGATGTTGTTTTGATAATCTGATGACTTTACAAGACGGTAAATGACAGCATCATCGGCAAACAATCTAAGACGGCTACTCAGATTGTCTCCTATGTCGTTAATATAGATCAGGAACAATAGAGGGCCTATAACACTTCCTTGGGGAACGCCTGCTATTATTTCCGATTTATTCGATGACTTTCTGTCTATTACTACGAACCGTGAACTTTCTGACAGGAAATCACACAACTGAGGCGATACTCCGTAGGCACGCAGTTTGGTTAGAAGACACTTGTGAAGAACGGTGACAAAAGCCTTCTGGAAATCAAACAATATGGAATCAATTTGACATTCCCTGTCGATAGCACTTAATACTTCATGAGTATAAAGAGTTAGTTGTGTTTCACAAGAACGTTATTTTCTGAAACCGTGCTGGCTATGCGTCAATAAATCGCTTTCTTGGAGGTACTTCATAATGTTCGAATACAGTATATGATCAAAACCCCTACTGCAAATCGACATTAGTGATATAGAGCCTGTAATTCAGCAGATTATTCCTACTTCCCTTTTTGGGTATTGGTGTGACTTGAGCAATTTTCCAGTCTTTAGGTACGGATCTTGCTGTGAGCGAGTGCTTGAATATAATCGCTAAATATGGAGCTATTTTATCAGCATACTCTGAGAGGAACCTGACTGCTATGCGGTTTGGACCGGAGGCATTATCTTTATTAAGTGATTTAAGCTGCTTCGTTGCTCATAAGATATGTACTTCTATGTTTCTCATCTTGACAGTTGTTCTTGATTGGAATTCAGGAATATTTACTTCGTCTTCTTTGGTGAATGAGTTTAGGAAAACCGTGTTTAATAACTCTGCTTTAGTGGCACTGTCATCAGTGACTTCGACGTTGTTATCGCGCAGTGAAGGTATTGCTTGCGTCTTGCTACTGTTGTACTTTATGTATGACCAGAATCTCTTTGGGGTTTCTGCCAGATTTCGAGACAGAATTTCGTTGTGGAAATCATTAAAAGCATCTCGCATTGAAGTACGCGCCATATTTCGAACTTCTGTAAAACTTTGCCAATCTTGGGGATTTTGTGTTCTTTTAAATTTGGCATGCTTTTTTCGCTGCTTCTGCAACAGCGCTCTGTCCCGTTTTGTGTACCATGGGGGATCAGTACCATCACCTATTAATTTATGAGGTACATATCTCTCAATTGCTGTCGATACTATCTCTTTGAAGACATTCCACAACTTTTATACACTTACGTGATCAGATCGGATGGAGTGAAGACTGTCTCTTAAAAAGGCGTTAAGAGCATTTTTATCAGCTTTTTTAAATAGATATACTTTCCGCTTCTTTTTGGTGGTTGTAGGTGTTACGGTATTCAGCCTAGCAGCAAATGCTTTGTTGTCGCTAATCCCTGTATTCCTCACAATACTCACTATTTGACCAGGATTGTTGGTTGCTAAAAGGCCAAGTATGCTTTCGCAATCATTTACGCTTCGAGTGGGCTCATGAGCTAATTGTTCAAAATAATTTTCTGAGAAAGCATTCAGTATAATTTCGCATGACGTTTTATGCCTGCCGCCGGTTTTAAAAGTATATCTTTTCCAGCATTTCGAGGGTAGATTAAAGTCACCACCGACTATAATTGTATGAGCGGGGTACTTACTTGAAATGAGACTCAAGTTTTCTTTGAACTGTTCAGCAACTATATCTTCTGAGTCGGGGGTCGGTAAAACGATACAATTATTAGTTTAATCCGATTGTCAGGTATAACCTCTACCAATACTATTTCACACTAACTATTTATTTCAATTTCGCTACAAGCAAAATTACTTCTGACAGCGATAAATACTCCATCACCAACTGTATTTAATCTGTCCTTTGTGAACACTGTTACATCGTTTGAAAAAATTTCGGCTGAAATAAATTCCGGCTTTAGCCAGCTCTCTGTAACTATATATTGAAAGCTTCGTTGAAATTCCGTGAGGAATGACGTGGTTTAACACTTCTACAGCTCCTATTCATCAGACTTTTATCCACTATTTCGTCTTCTACTCGGCACAACACTCACTGCTCCATATATGACATGTGGATAGGCGAGGTACACCACCATCTCTTGTTTTTGTTGCTAATGATCCTTCAGTGACAGCAAGTCACTGAATGAACCTGCTGAACTTTACTTTGTGATGGAATGTGTGCGTAAGATGTCGTTCGCCGCACATGACAAGTTCTTATTAATAACTGCCGTTGACTAACCGTAGAAGAATACTATATCAGCAAATTCCCGGTGAAATAATATTACTTCATTTCAAGGTTCACGCGGTTCGCACTCCACAGCAATCGCAAATGCTGTTCTGATTCAATTATAAACTCAAAACGACAAATACGGAGGGGCCTACGTAGGAGGCAGCAGTAGCTGCTGTGTATGAAAGCAAAAACATGTTCAGAGGAATATACTCAGAGGTAAGCCGATAAGAGTTGAGCAATGAAGGTCAACACCACTCAGTACAGACCGTTCTCTACACAGCTAAAATGGTGAATATCTTAAATCAGTGATAATTTAATATGTTGCCTGTCTAAATAACACGGATAAAATTTTTAATACTGGAATATACACGGTAGTACCACTGAAACACACTTCAGTAGCACTGAACAGATATCACTGTCAACGAATACTTACTAAGAAGTACCAAAAACCAACCACTCTTTCACCAGAATAATTCAGTACTACTTATTTTCGCCTACCTATGCGGATTTAGCTTCGCTTCTCCTCTTGTGTATGACATACGACTTAATACGACACACACATATACACACATAATCACATAAAGCAGGTACAGATGTAGAATCGTAGTGATTTTTATGTAGCTATTTATATAGATGAATAATTTCTGGTTTTCGACGACTTAAATGCGGCGTGTCATCACAGTTTGATTAATTTTTCGTAAGAAGAGCAGTCCGGAACAGCGGGACTGCTACGGTCGCTGGTTCGAATCCTGCCTCGGGCATGGATGTGTGTGATGTCTTTAGGTTAGTTAGGTTTAAGTAGTTCTAAGTTCTAGGGGACTGATGAACTAAGATGTTAAGTCCCATAGTGCTCAGAGCCATTTCAAAATCATGTCCAATGATGACACAACGGCTGGGGAACATAGATTTTAGAGAGATGAGTTTTTCTTTAAAGCTTTCGGTTACATCTGGGCGTGAGTCCGTTGGTTAATTTTAAGAACTTGTACGATGATTATGCCTACCATTGAGTCTGAGTCTTACCCAAATAACCTGGCATGCAGATTCAATTTGTATTTCAGCTGATCCGAGTTTGTTGTCTCTTGCGATAATTATGCTAATTCCATTTCCTGTACGCTTATGCATCGTTATACACTGCCATTTACCACAAAAATTCTCGCCACTTTTCAGGTTCCATATTTACCAACTCTCTTTACCTTGTATTGTGTGAATTCCAATTTTTGCTAGTGCTTCCAGTCTTTGCAGCCGGCCGCTGTGGCTGAGCGGTTCTAGGCGCTTCAGTCTGGAACCACGCGACAGCTACGGTTGCAGCTTCGAATCCTGCCTCGGGCATGGATGTGTGTGATGTCCTTAGGTTAGTCGGGTTTAAATAGTTCTAAGTTCTAGGGGACTGATGACCTGAGATGTTAAGTCTCATACTGCTCAGAGCCATTTGAACCATTTGAACCACTCTTTGTACATTGTTGTGAATGCTTCGGCATCAGATCACAGTTCAAATGGTTCAATTGGCTCTGAGCACTATGCGACTTAACTTCTGGGGTCATCAGTCGCCTAGAACTTAGAACTAATTAAACCTAACTAACCTAAGGACATCACACACATCCATGCCCAAGGAAGGATTCGAACCTGCGACCGTAGCTGTCGCTCGGCTCCAGACGGTAGCGCCTAGAACCGCACGGGCACTCCGGCCGGCGCAGATCACAGTAAAGCGGATCTAACCTACAGCGCCAATCTAGGAACTACCACGTCTTCTAGTTTATCACAAAATCTTCGAAGTATCCAGTTCACTCCGCTCACGCGTCTCAGAACAAGTGTTCTGTGATCAGTTCTGCAGAGAATACTGCATTTTGTAATATTCGCTGAAATTCCGTGAGTAAGAGCGTGGATTAAGACTTCTGCAGCTCCTGTTCATCAAATATCGTTTTCAATTTAGCCTTCTACTCGGCAAAACACACACTGCTCCATAAACAACAAGCTCAATCTGCAAGGTAAGCCGCTATAACTTGTGTTTTTGCTTACGATTCCGTCAGCGTCTCAGAGTTGCTGGATGAACCTGCTGAATTTTACTTTGAGATGGAATGCGTGGTTTAACTGTCGTTCGTCGTACATGGTAAAAAAACTATGTCTTCAAATTCCGGTGAAGTAATGGGACATCATTTCACCGTTCACTTGGTCCACACTCCACAGCACCCATCCTGATCTGAATGCATCACAAACACAAGATGACAAATAAGGAATGGAGTTCTTAAAAGATATCTTACAGATAAAGTCAGTGAACTGCTTATAGGTGTTGACTCTGAAATTATTGGTATACCAGAGCACCACTTAAATAATTTGACAATTTAGAGGCTTCCTTTTCCAGGATACAGATTAGCTGGTTTTTTCTCAAGACGTTCCTTGCGGTTTGGGGGAGTGGCTATGTACGTAAAACACAGTATTCCATTTGAGTCCATAGATGTATCACGACACTGCACTGAATAGATATTTGAATGTTGTGCAGGGGCAATTGAATTTGGTGAAACTTAACTTCTAATTGTTGTTTTTTATAGGTCCCATAACTCCGACTTCAGAGCATTTCTGCTCAAGCTAGAGAGGGTTCTTAATTCATTTTGTAGGAAGTACCAGAAATTAGTTATATGTGGTGACTTCAATATTAATTTTGAATATGATGGTGCAAGAGAAAGGATGTTGGAGATCTCCTAAAATCATATGATCTGATGTAGTTTGTGTTTTTTTCAACTAGGGTGCAGTAGCACAGCCATAGACACTATTTTTATTCATTCTTCATTACTAGGTGGGCATTCTGTTAGTAAAAGCAGAAAAATGCATTTCAGACCATGACGCACAAATTTTAACACTAAAAGTCTTTTCTACTCAAACCAATCTCATATTTCATTACAAACTATGTAGGAAAGTTAATCCAGCAGCAATAGAGAGTTTTTTGAACCTTGGCAAGGAACAAGAGTGGCAAGATGTTTATAGTTGCGAAACATAGATGGTGAATACAATGCTTTCCTTAACACATTTCTCATGTTCTTTGAGAATTGCTTTGCATTAGGACGTTCTAAACGGGGTACTAGCAGTAATAGGCAGCCCGGGTGGCTAACTTGTAGGATAAGGATATCTTGTAGAACAAAGCGGGAATGATTTCAAAATGTTAGAAGTAGTCACAATCAGGCTACAGTAGCCCATTACAAACAGTATTGTAAGGTGCTTAAACATGTTATTAGCAAGGCAAAGAGTGTGTGGTATGCAAATAGAATAGTTAATTCACAGGATAAACTTAAAACCATATGGTTAGTTGTGAAGGAAGTGTCTGTTCAGCAGCACAAGGTCGATAATATAAAGTCAGTTCGCAGTAAAAATATTTCCGTTACCGATAAATCACATATATGTACAGTATTTAACAAGCATTTTCTGAGCAACGCTGGCGAATTAAATAAAAATTCAGTTTCTACAGGACGTCATATAACTTTCTTGGTAAATGCCTTTCCGAGATTGATGTCTGCAATACTCCTCCGTGATACAGACAAGAGAGAGATTGAATCAACAATTAAATCACTGAAGACTAAGGACTCTCATGGCTATGACAGATTGTCCAGCAGAATATTAAAGTACTATGCTGCACATGTTAGCCCTGTATTTAGCCATATTTGTAATTAGTCCTTTAGGAATGGTCAGTTTCCTGAGCGACTAAAGTACTCAGTATTAAAACCGGTTTATAAAAAGGGAGAAAGGGATAATTTAAATAATTTTAGACCCATTTCTATGCCATCAGTGTTTGCAAAAGTTGTTGAAAAGGCTGTGTATAAGGATAATTGATTAGTTTATATCACACGATTTGCTATCAAATGTACAGTTCAGCTGTAGACGTCCGTTAACAACTAAAAATGCGATATTCACTTTTCTCTGTGAAGTACAGAATGGACTAAACAAAAGATATCGAACGCTTGGCATATTTTCTCAGTTCTGCATGTTTCGCAGGAGAGCTTCTGTAAACTTTGGAAGGTAGGAGACGAGATACTGGCAGAAGTAAAGCTGTGAGAACCGGGCGTGAGTCGTGGTTCGGTAGCTCAGATGGTAGAGCACTTGTTGCCGGTCGGAGTGGCCGAGCGGTTAAAGGCACTACAGTCTGGAACCGCACGACCGCTACGGTCGCAGGTTCGAATCCTGCCTCGGGCATGGATGTGTGTAATGTCCTTAGGTTAGTTAGGTTTAAGTAGTTCTAAGTTCTAGGGGACTTATAACCACAGAAGTTGAGTCCCATAGTGCTCAGATCCATTTGAACCATTTTTTGGTAGGGCACTTGCCCGCGAAAGGCAAAGGTCCCGAGTTCGAGTCTCGGTCGGTGCACACAGTTTTAATCTGTCAGGAAGTTTCATATCAGCGCACACTCCGCTGCAGAGCGAAACTCTCATTCTGGAATGTGGAGACTGGACGACTGGCCACGTCCATTCACCATGTTAGTTGACAGGTGGCCGCTCCTTCAGCAGGGTCCTGCCAGGAACACCGGGGGATGGTTTTACCGGTTACTGGAAGCTCCAATGTTAGGCGCGTTATGGAGCTTCTTCGGCAGATAGCGTTCAGGCTGGAAAGAAAGACAAAGTGCACTTGGTATGTCTGCCGGGGGGGCCTTATCCGAGATGTGGAGACGGCCTTGCCGGTGGCTATCAAGTGTGCATGGTGTAGTCGTCTGCAAGTTGTGGCTTACGTCGGCACCAACGACGCCTATCGTATGGGTTCTGACGCGATCCTCAGCTCGTATGGGTGGCTGGTGGAGGTGGTGAAGGCTGCTGGCCTAGCCCTTGGGGTGCAAGCAGAGCACACAATTTGCAGCATCGTTCCAAGATTTGATCGGGGTCCTTTGGTTTGGAGCCGAATGGATGGTCTCAACTAAAGGCTTCGTCGACGCTGTGACGGTCTTGGCTGCAGATTTCTGGACCTGCGCTATCGTGTGGTGATTTGTTGATTCCACTTAATAGGTCAGGCGTGAACTGAACAAAGGAAGCAGCTACTCGCGAAGCAAAGTACTTGTGGAGTGCACATCAGGATTTACTAGGATAGAAGGTAGTTTGAGGTGCTCTGATGATCACTCGCCAGTCGTTTCACAGCAAGGGCAGTAAAACGGCATTCAGAATAAACACAATTCGACTGTCACAATTTTATCAGTTAACTGTCGAAGTATTCGTCCCAAATTTTATTGCCCTCCAGGAAAATTCTCTCACTCAATTTATTCTTTGGACTAAGAGATGGCTGAAACCCAAAGTGTAAAGCTCTGAGACATTTATCGAGTCGTGGAACGTATATCGGAAAGAGAGATTAGAGGCCGTAGGAGGGCATGTTTTCACTGTAATTGACAAAAATATTGTCCCTACTGAGGTCGAAGTTGAGTGTGACAGCGAACAAGTATAGAAGAAACTATGTTAATTGTTGAGTGTTTTTACCAGCCACACGATTCCGCAGGGGCAGTTCTAGAGTCATTCAAAGAAAGTATACGGTCAATAGCGCGTAAATACTCCGGTCATGCAATATTAATTGGAGGCGACTTTAACCTGCCGAGTATAAACTGGAATGTCTATAGATTCACTGTGGGCGTTGCACACAGTCATGCGAAACACATTTGAACACGTTTTCTGAAAATTGTCTTGAGCGGCAAGCTCGGCAGCCCACACGAAATAAAAATATCTTAGACCTTGTAGTTGCAAATAGTCCAGACTTTATCGATAATGTCAGTACGGAAACGGGTATTAGCGAACATGATGTCATAATTGCAAGTATGGTTGCGAAAGTTAATAAATTAGTCAAGAAGGTTAGGAGAGTGTTCCTGCTTTTCTGAAAATTGTCTTGACCGGCAAGCTCGGCAGCCCACACAATATAAAAATATCTTAGACCTTGTAGTTGCAAATAGTCCAGACTTTATCGACAATGTCAGTACGGAAACGGGTATTAGCGAACATGATGTCATAATTGCAAGTATGGTTGCGAAAGTTAATAAATTAGTCAAGAAGGTTAGGAGAGTGTTCCTGCTAGGTGGAGCAGATAAGCAGTTATTAGCATATTTCTTAGGCAGTGAATTGTCATCACTTAGTACCAGTAAACTGGATGTAGAGGTGTTATGGCAAAAGTTTAAGCGGATTGCAAATCGTGGTCTGGAGAGTTATATGCATAGTAAGTGGATAAAGGATGGAAAAGACCCACCGTGGTTTAATAAAGAAATTCGTAAGATGCTGAGGAAGCAGAGGTTGTTAAACTCTAGGTTCAAAAGGAGACGCACAAACGACGACAAGCTAAGGTTAGCAGCGATATGCGTCTGTGAAAAGAGCTATTCGTGAAGCATACGACAGCTACCATCGTCACACCTTAGCAAAAGATCAGGCAGAGAACACGAGAAAATTCTGGTCTCATGTACAATCGCTAAGCGGGTCTAAGACTTCCATTCAGTCCTTTGGTGACCAGTCTGGTCTGGCAGATGAAGATAAGAAAATGAAAGCCAAAACATTAAATTTCATGTTCAAGGGTCGTTCACTCAGGAGAACCGTAGAAACATACCGTCATTTGACCATCGAACAGACTCCCATATGGACGACATAGAAATGAGCGTACCTGGTGTAAAGAAGCAACTTAAAGATCTGAAAACAAATAAATCACCAGGTCCGGATGGAATCCCAGTTCGATTTTATAAAGAGTACCCAACGACAGTGGCCTCTTACCTAGCTTGCACTTATCGGGAATATTTCGCCCAGCACTAAGTCCCAAGTGACTGGAAAAAAGGGCCGGTGACTTCAATATGGAAAAAGGTAAATGAACGGACCCCCAGAATTACAGACCAAGATCCCTAACTTGTGTATGCTGCAGGATCCTTGAACACATTTTCAGTTCGAATATAATAAACTTACTTGAGTCTAAGAAGCTTATGTTCACGAAGCAGTATAGTTTTTGAAAGCATCGCTCATATGAAACTCAGCTTACCCTTTTCTCACATGATATCCTGAGAACTACGGATGAAGGACAGCACACAGATTCCATATTTCTACATATTCGAAAAGTATTTGACACTGTGCCATATTGAAAGCTGTTCACGAAGGTACGAACATATGGAATAAATGCACAGACATGTGAGTGACTCGAAGACTTCTTAAATAATGGAAATCCGGTATGTTGTCCTCGACGACGAATGATCATCAGAGAAAAGGGTATCGTCAGGAGTGGCCCAGGGAAGTGTGATATCATCGCTGTGGTTCTCTATATACGTAAAGAATTTGGCGGACATGGTGGGCAGCAGTCTACGGTTGTTAGCTGATGATGCTTAGGTTTACGGTAAGGTGTCGAAGTTCAGAGACAGTAGGCAGACAGAAGACGACTTAGGCAAAATTTCCAGTTGATGAATGGCAGCTAGCTCTAAATGTGGAAAAATCTAAATTCATGCGGATGAGTAGGAAGAACAAACTTGTAATGTTCAGATACAGTATTACAAGTGTCTAGCTTGACACAGTCAAGTCGTTTAAATACACACATAGAAAAGTATTGCATCACCCCGCTTCCCAAAAGTCCTGAAGACAGACGTTTCCTGTGGATATAGTATCACAGACACAGTCCCTCTGACTGTTCAGAGATGTCACTAAACCCGCGCAAAGATGTGAACAACCATGCACGAGGAGCGCCTATTAGACGCAGGGATCCGACAGCCGATCAGTTCCAGTCATTCCACCAGGAAGGAGGTACACGGCTCGTGTTGTCTGTAGTTGAACAATGGCTACACAGTCAGTACCACTGTTCGATCGTGTCCTGATTGTTACTTTGTGCCAGGAAGGGCTGTCAACAATTGAAGTGTTCAGGCATCTCGCAGTGAACCACGGGGTGATGTTCGGACGTGGAGGAGATACAGAGAGACAGGAACTGTCGATGACAGGCCTCGCTCAGGCCGCCCAAGGGCTACTACTGCCGTCATCAGCGTCCGTACGAATTCTGAAATTTGACACACTACAATTTTTTCACAGTCCGATCTAGCCACTGCCACGAATGATGATGATGAAATGATCAGGACAACACGAACACCCAGTCCACGGGCAGATAAAATCCCCAACCCGGCCGGGAATCGAACCCGGGACCCTGTGATCCTGAGGAGCAACGCTAGCCACTAGACCACGAGCAGCGGACAGATTATTCATGTAGATGTAGATGTGGAAAGATACTATTAATTCATACCGTTACTCTTTTGCATCGCCTTGCTTTACAAAGTTCGCTGGTAAGAATCTTAGTTCAGTCAACCTCCTGTTTTGACCATTGGCCCCTTGTCACACTGTCGATTTCTGGAATCTTCGACGCAGGACACCGAAGATCATCGAGACGATGATGTGCTGAAGCTTCAGTTCTGGAATCTTAACTCTTACTTCTGCTTTATCTTTTTTCATCTCTTCTGTGTTGGTTATCTTGATTAAAAATTGTCTCCTCTTCACATTTGCTATTTCACGGCAACGATGCTGCTATGATGATTAGTTGGGAACTTCTTCGTTTCACCCTTCTCTGCACGCTTGAACTGCTTCCATTGTCACCGTACTGCAATTCTCTTCTCCATGTTACACGTTCCAGCTATTTATTACACACAGTACTACCTCATTTCAGGAAATTTATCACTGTTTTCGCTAATAAACCTACACGTCTCTCTGCTCGGTTCCAACTGGCGCTTTCCAGCTTAAACTGCCCTTTTCCTTTATCACATACCTTGTAATAAAAATTAGCACAGATTTGCCTCAAAATCCAATCTGCACGCAGGCCTCTATCTCTACGTCTGGTGCAAATCCACGGCCACTAATATCTTCCTTCAGTGCTCCGAAATCATGGAAATGGCAAGGTGAGAATACGGCGCTCCACGCAGGATGTTTAAGGGCTTACCGAGATTCTCCTTCATTGTAGTCGAAATAATCTTGGCAATAAAATATCCGTCCGTATATTGCTAAGCTTGTTATCAGTACGCCGAAGAAGTTTCGCTGTACGCCCTTATATTTCGCCCATACGATCCCTATCTCTCCCCATGTGATTTCCATATTTCTGGAAGACTGAAGAAAGAAATTCATGGGCATCGATTTGCTTTGGGGGAAGAGTAGTACGCCTTGTTACAATAATGGCACCAAAGGTAACCGCAAATATTTTTCCGTAAGTACGTTGACAGTCTTGTCCCACAGCAGGGTAAATGCTTTAACAGTTATGGGATTCCTCTTGATATAATAAACAGTTAACTTACTTTTCCCCCAACTGTTTTGTTTAAAAGAGCTCTTAAACCATCGCCAAAAAATCACTGTTACCATTTCGAGTATGAACATCCTCAGACAAGACTAGTCTATTGATAGCCATTAGATCCAATATATTTTCATCACGAGAGGACTTCCGAACTATCTAAATTAGTTACATTTTAGAAATGGCAATTAGCAATGATTAGCAAGGTGTCATACCATGAACAACACTCACGAATATTAAACTATTCCTATCAATATCTGTATGATTCAAATCATCCCCTATAATGAACCATTTTGAGTATGAACATCCTCAGACAAGTATAGTCCATTTATTGCTGTTAGATCGATCCATCACGAGCGGTCATCCGAACCATCTAAACTAAGTACTTTTTAGAATTGAGTTTTAGCAGTGTTTAGCGAGTTGTCTTACTATTACCAACACTTATTAATGTTTAATTATTCCTTTCCGTATCTGTATGATTAGAATCTTCTCCATTGATGACGTTATGAATAGGGAACATACATTTTAGCTAGAAAGGTTTGCTTTAAAGTTTTCGGTTACATATTGGCGTGAGTCCAGTAATTAGCAGATATCTCCAATTATAAGACTTTATTAAGCGGCTTTACTACTCAGTAAGTTTATCGTTCATGAAACTGACCACCCTTAAAGGAAAAATTACAAATTTGGCTAATTATAGGGTTAACAAGTGTACCACAGTACTTTAAAGGTCTGCTAGGTACTCCAACATATCCATAATGGTCCTTAGCCTTCAGTTATTTAATTATCGACTCAATGTTCCCCTGGTCAAGATCACAGAGGAGGATATCTCTTGCGGCGTAAAGTCAAGCGCCGGCACGTTGGCCAGGAACTTTATATCAGAGAGGGCTGTGAAGACGACGGCAGCATTGTGATCGAATGACAGCACTTCCCTTAATGTCGTGAACGTACGTAACGCGGAATTTCCCTTCATGCATATTATGTTAGTATTGTAATAATTCACGTAGATCAATTACTGCTGAAAAACGCATAAATAACGGTCTATCAACAATTTTCTAATTTGTTTGTCCTCAAACAACTTTCCAAGTACCAGTACAATCACACACACGGTAATTTTCATGCTACTGATTGGCGTTAAGTATGAGTAAGACGTAAAAAGAGATGCGAGAAATATTTAATAACATAGAAAACAGTGTTTTTTACCGAAGTCTTTAACATAACTCATAGAATTATCCAAGTTTTATTACGGCGTACTTCAACCTTGAAGAGACGCTCCCAATTCTTTGTCTCCGTAGCGTGTGCGGCGTCATGATTATTGGGGCTCATGGGATGTTTGATCGCATAGGTTCGGTGCACTTATAATCCACAATGAAGTTTTCGAAACTTTATTACGAGCTACAATCAGTACTAACTCGCAGTAAATCCAAAGGGAACAAACCAGACATTCCAATAAACTCAGATAAATTTGCTGAGCACTTCTTTGCATGAGTTTCCTTTTTGAAACTAATAAGTTGAAAGAAATGCCGTAACTCATTTCCAACGTTTGTTATTCTTTAACTACTATTTTGGAGCAATACAGAGGAAGACTTAAACTTTCTAACGAACGTGAAAGTGTAATTTGTAATTGGGGTGGGCCCAAATTTCGAAGCAGACTTTGACCTCGTTTCCATATAATAGAAATTATTATTATTATCATTAATTTTTGAAAAATGTTGGGGAATTGAGCAAGCCAGAATAATCTTAGAAACTATATTTCTTCATAAAAATTGAGGCTAGTAAGAAAATCGTATAGTTCCCAGTTTAATACAATTTCCTTTCCGGCGATGTGGATCTGAAGATAATACGTAAAGAACATCTACAGAGACACACGGCAAGGAAAATAAAGACAAAAGTGTGGAAAGGGCAGCTGATGAAAGAAGAGTTTAATTTCTATTTCATTACTATTTCTTTGTCGACATAGTAGTTCTGTAGTAACGTTCGGAATACGTAGAACAATTACAAGCAAACTTTAAAACATCAGATTTTCAGTGAGAGAGATCGATGGTAAAAAAAATTTCTCTTGGTTACCAATTCTAAACTACTAGCATGTTGACAAGAGTAACATTCAGCGTGACGAGAGTGAACCATATAAACAACCAATTTTCGAAATATTTCGGCTTGTGGAGAGTCTGTTTTAGCTTCCCGTCATCAAACTGTCTGTGTGAGGACATTGTTGTACTGAAGGAACAATCATAACAGCTAGAGCAACGCATAGAAAGCATAAAAACACCCGATATTGCAAAATGTAGTTGCTGAGAGAAAATCTGTTTTTGCCTTCCATTTGAAAACTGTTTATCTGAGGACATTGATGTCTTTGAGAAGCAAAGGGAGCTAACTTAGCTGAGGCTCGTGCGTTTCCCACGCACCATAAGCTAGAAGGATAGGACTTCTGATTGTAGATTCCATCACAGATTCAATACGACAAATACGGAAAGACTTACGTAGGAGACAGCAGTAATCGCTATGTATGAAAACAGCAACATGTTCAGAGCACTAAACGCAGAGATAAGTCGATAAGGAGAACCAATTAACGTCAACACCACTGAGTACACACCGTTCTCGATACAACAAAACTTCTCCATAATAAATTAATAGTGAAATATATCTGAGGGACTAGATAATGCTGATAAAATTATTAATTCAGGAATATTCGGGGTAGTACCACTGAAGCACAATTCAGTATCACTGAAAAGATATCACTGTCACCGAATAATTACGAAATACACTCCTGGAAATTGAAATAAGAACACCGTGAATTCATTGTCCCAGGAAGGGGAAACTTTATTGACACATTCCTGGGGTCAGATACATCACATGATCACACTGACAGAACCACAGGCACATAGACACAGGCAACAGAGCATGCACAATGTCGGCACTAGTACAGTGTATATCCACCTTTCGCAGCAATGCAGGCTGCTATTCTCCCATGGAGACGATCGTAGAGATGCTGGATGTAGTCCTGTGGAACGGCTTGCCATGCCATTTCCACCTGGCGCCTCAGTTGAACCAGCGTTCTTGCTGGACGTGCAGACCGCGTGAGACGACGCTTCATCCAGTCCCAAACATGCTCAATGGCGGACAGATCCGGAGATCTTGCTGGCCAGGGTAGTTGACTTACACCTTCTAGAGCACGTTGGGTGGCACGGGATAAATGCGGACGTGCATTGTCCTGTTGGACAGCAAGTTCCCTTACCGGTCTAGGAATGGTAGAACGATGGGTTCGATGACGGTTTGGATGTACCATGCACTATTCAGTGTCCCCTCGACGATCACCAGTGGTGTACGGCCAGTGTAGGAGATCGCTCCCCACGCCATGATGCCGGGTGTTGGCCCTGTGTGCCTCGGTCGTATGCAGTCCTGATTGTGGCGCTCACCTGCACGGCGCCAAACACGCATACGACCATCATTGGCACCAAGGCACAAGCGACTCTCATCGCTGAAGACGACACGTCTCCATCCGTCCCTCCATTCACGCCTGTCGCGACACCACTGGAGGCGGGCTGCACGATGTTGGGGCGTGAGCGGAAGACGGCCTAACGGTGTGCGGGACCGTAGCCCAGCTTCATGGAGATGGTTGCGAATGGTCCTCGCCGATACCCCAGGAGCAACAGTGTCCCTAATTTGCTGGGAAGTGGCGGTGCGGTCCCCTACGGCACTGCGTAGGATCCTACGGTCTTGGCGTGTATCCGTGCGTCGCTGCGGTCCGGTCCCAGGTCGACGGGCACGTGCACCTTCCGCCGACCACTGGCGACAACATCGATGTACTGTGGAGACCTCACGCCCCACGTGTTGAGCAATTCGGCGGTACGTCCACTCGGCCTCCCGCATGCCCACTATACGCCCTCGCTCAAAGTCCGTCAACTGCACATACGGTTCACGTCCACGCTGTCGCGGCATGCTACCAGTGTTAAAGACTGCGATGGAGCTCCGTATGCCACGGCAAACCGGCTGACACAGACGGCGGGCGGTGCACAAATGCTGCGCAGCTAGCGCCATTCGACGGCCAACACCGCGGTTCCTGGTGTGTCCGCTGTGCCGTGCGTGTGATCATTGCTTGTACAGCCCTCTCGCAGTGTCCGGAGCAAGTATGGTGGGTCTGACACACCGGTGTCAATGTGTTCTTTTTTCCATTTCCAGGAGTGTAATACCAAAAGCCTACCACTGTTTCACGAAAGTAATTCAGCACTATGCAAATGCTTTCGCCTAACCTACAATCATCGCATAAATCAGCTACATATATACAGTCAAAATTATATTTATGCAGCTGGTGATTGACGAAACCAGCACTTGTTGCATCATTCACCAAATATAATTAGCGGCTACGGAGTCCTTCGAATCACCCACCTCTGTATGCTTTACCTGGTTCCATTGTCACCGTTCGGCCATTCTCTTCTCCACGTTACACATTCAAACTATTGCTACACAGTATACCGCCTCATTTCCGAAAATTTAACTTTCTTCGTCATTAAACCGATACGACACTCTGCCCGCCTACTATCTGTCACTTCCCATCTTCAACTGAATTTTTCATTTATTACTTGCCTCTTAATAAAAATGTGCATATATTTGCCTAAGGAAACACGTTTGTACCCAGAGATGGGCAGACCGACGACCATGAATATCTTTCGCCGGAACGCCCAAAATATGAAAAACACAAGGGAAGAGTTAGGGACTGTGTGTGGGATGTGCTAGGGATTACCAAGAAACGCCAGCAGCGTAGTCTAAGTAAACATGGCAACAAAATGCCTGTCCACATATTGCTAAGCTAGTTTTGAATACGCTGCAGAAGTTTCTCTGGAAGCCCTTACATATCCTCCATACGAACGTGAACTCTCCACATGCGATTACCACGCTTTTGGAAGACTGAAGAAAAAACTCGTGGCCATCGGTTGCTTCGGACCAAGACGAGCCCATCTTTGTAGAACTATAGCACCATAGCAACCACAAACATTTTTCAATAAGGCATTGACAAACTTGTCACACAACAGAATAAATGTTTTAATAGATATGGGGATTATTCTTGACTTATTAAACAGTTTACGTTTTCCCGAAAGATCTTCTCTCCACGGGCTGCCCTTACACAACCGACATAGTCACTGGTACCATTATGAGGAAGAACGTTTTCAGAGAGTTCTGACTCATTTACTGCTTTCCAAATATATAATATACATATATTGCATTCAGCAATGTTTAGCGAGGTGTCTTACCATGACCAATATGTACAAATATTTAATAACTCCAGTCATTACCCGTATGATTAAAATCGTCTCCAATGATGACAGTATGAATATGGAACATACATTGAAGCGAGATGAGATCGTCTTTAAAGTTTTTGTTTACATCTGGGCGTCAGTCCCGTTGTCAATAGGTATATCTAGTTATAAGATTATGCTTTCACTTACCCAAAGAATATTTCATCCAGTATCAATTTGTATCTCAGGTGATCACAGTTTGTAGTCTCTTTTGATGTATACTTGCATTTACCACCAAACTCACAGTTGAAAATTTCGATTTTTACTTAAATTTCCGTTCCTTGTAGTTTGTAAACTCCATAGATTCACCTAGATGATTCATGCATTCAGCTAGCTGGTCTGGTCTCAATTTCTAGTGCCCCACTGACCCTTTTCACGGAGACCCCGCTGTTGTCCTGTCTACACCGCTAATCTAGGAACTCTCAGCCCTGCCCAGCTTATCACATAATCGTCGAAGTCTTTGCTTGACCCCACCCACTCGTCTCAGAACAAGTGGTCCGCGATCAGTTCTTTGGAGAATGCTGAATACTGCAAGATTCGTCGAAAATCCGTACACAAGGGCGTGGAGTAAGGCTTCTGCAGCATCTATTCGTCAAGTTTTTTTTTTCAGTCTCGCCCTCTACTCCGCACAACACTCACTGCTCCATAAACGACATATGCATTCAGCGAAGTTACCCGTTATCACATGTATTTATTGCTTACGACTTAATCAGTGCTGCAGATCGCTGTATGAACTTGCTGAGATGGACTTTAGGGGATACACTGTCGTATGGCGTACATGACAAGTGATTGTCGACAACACTGCCGTTGGCTATACCGTAGTAGAATACTATGCCATCAAATTCCCGTGCGAAGTAATAGTACTTCTTTTCACCTTTCACTTCGTTCACACCCCACAGTAATTACGAATCCGGTTTAGTTCCCGTCACAAACTGATAACGACAAATACACAGCAGTGATCGCTATGTGTGAAAGCAGAAACATATTCAAAGCGTTTAACTCAGAGATAATGCGATACGATGTGATCCACGATCATTAACATCACTGAGCATATATCGTCTCGACACAACGAAGTGGTGCATATCTTAAAATAGTACTAATTTAATATGCTATCGGCATTCATTACACTCATAAAAATATTAATACTGGAACACTGGCATTTTCATATTACTGGATAGAGGCTACCGTCAATGAACCAACCCGGCTACTGTTTCGCGAAAATATTCCAGTACTACACAAATACTTTCGCCTAACTTACACGTGACTAGAATCCCTTCTGCTCTGGACTATGACATATTACTTGATTCGACACACACATATTCACACACATTCACGTAAAGCAGGTACAGTTATAGAATCGTAGTGGTATTTATGTGGCTATCTAAACAGATAAACAATTTCTCTGTTTCGGCGACTTAAGCGCTATGTGACAACCCAGTTTGCTTCATTTTCCAAAATGTAAGCTAAGAATTTGTAAATTAATACGAATTACCGAAAAATAACCAGCATTCTGATTCAAAATAACGATCATAATTAAACTTCCGACATGAAATATTTATCGAAAGTTAACGGCTGCAGAGTATTGAATGAAGGTAGCTAATTTCAGTTTTGACAATGCAGTTTGATGTGAAGTGATAAAATAAACAAATTTTGCGAAACAAACTTAAATTTCTAAATTGGCTGTGGCACATGATGGAAACAGTAGCGATTTCATCTCACATTTTGCTCTCAAGGAAGCACGATTCCACTGCTTGACTTGAAGAGTATAATTAAGCATTTTACTGCGAGAAAATTATGCGTCTTTGTGAAAAATTGTATGTATTTACATTTCTCGATTTTGTTCTGAAATAACTCATTCACTTTCATTATTCTTCACTGTCATTTATCTCTATGTGAAGTCTGTTACATAATGTTTCCTCGAATGTAAATAGCTACTGATGTGTCGAACATAGGCTTCCAGTAGGGAAATGTAGTTGCTCCCTAACCTCAGATGTATCTTCTGCAGCAGCAGAATATCTTAGCAGCCATAATAAATTAGACGGCCTCGGGAGGACGTCAAGTTGACGATGGTCCCTATTGAAAACAATTAAATTATTTCACAAAATCGGCGTTTGGTGAAATGGTGTCCTTACAGACTATCGTCTCAGTAACTTTGTGACTAAAAGTTGAAGAAGCCGAACCTGCATAGGGTATTGGACGGGTCAAAGGTGGCGGATAGTGACCGTTCCATCAGATAGGACAGATAGCTGCGAATGCTGAATAAGCAGTCTCGGATCGAAGCAAAACAAAATCAAATACACTTTTCATGTGTCTTGCAACAAACGACAAAGTGGTCAGCGTCCGTTCACCAGTGGTGGCCTAAAATTTATATTCTGAATCTAAACCTTCCCGTCGTAACACTCCGAGGTCACTGAATGAGTCTATTCAACAACGTTTGATTCCAGATACAATCATCATGGAGCATTTTGAAAATCTCAACACGATAGACCAATACTTTTTTTTTTTTTTTTTTTTTTTTTTTGGTCATCAGTCTACTGACTGGTTTGATGCGGCCCGCCACGAATTCCTTTCCAGTGCTAACTTCTTCACCTCAGAGTAGCACTTGCAACCTACGTCCTCAATTATTTGCTTGACGTATTCCAATCTCTGTCTTCCTCTACAGTTTTTGCCCTCTACCGCTCCCTCTAGTACCATGGAAGTCATTCCCTCATGTCTTAGCAGATGTCCTATCATCCTGTCCGTTCTCCTTATCAGTGTTTTCCACTTACTCCTTTCCTCTCCGATTCTGCGTAGAACCTCCTCATTCCTTACCTTACCAGTCCACCTTTTTCAACATTCGTCTGTAGCACCACATCTCAAATGCTTCGATGCTCTTCTGTTCCGGTTTTCCCACAGTCCATGTTTCACTACCATACTATGCTGTACTCCAGACGTACATCCTCAGAAATTTCTTCCTCAAATTTAGGCTGGTATTTGATATTAGTAGACTTCTCTTGGCCAGAAATGCCTTTTTTTGCCATAGCGAGTCTGCTTTTGATGTCCTCCTAGCTCCGTCCGTCATTGGTTATTTTACTGCCTAGGTAGCAGAATTCCTTAACTTCATTGACTTCGTGACCATCAATCCTGATGTTAAGTTTCTCGCTGTTCTCATTTCTACTACTTCTCATTACCTTCGTCTTTTTCCGATTTACTCTCAAACCATACTGTGTACTCATTAGACTGTTCATTCCGTTCAGCAGATCATTTAATTCTTCTTCACTTTCACTCAGGATAGCAATGTCATCAGCGAATCGTATCATTGATATCCTTTCACCTTGTATTTTAATTCCACTCCTGAACCTTTCTTTTATTTCCATCATTGCTTCCTCGATGTACAGATTGAAGAGTAGGGGCGAAAGGCTACAGCCTTGTCTTACACCCTTCTTAATATGAGCACTTCGTTCTTGATCGTCCACTCTTATTATTCCCTCTTGGTTGTTGTACATATTGTATATGACCCGTCTCTCCCTATAGCTTACCCCTCCTTTTTTCAGAATCTCGAACAGCTTGCACCATTTTATATTGTCGAACGCTTTTTCCAGATCGACAAATCCTATTAAAGTGTCTTGATTTTTCTTTAGCCTTGCTTCCATTATTAGCCGTAGCGTCAGAATTGCCTCTCTCGTCCCTTTACTTTTCCTAAAGCCAAACTGATCGTCACCTAGCGCATTCTCAATTTTCTTTTCCATTCTTTTGTATATTATTCTTGTAAGCAGCTTCGATGCATGAGCTGTTAAGCTGATTGTGCGATAATCCTCGCACTTGTCAGCTCTTGCCGTCTTCGGAATTGTGTGGATGATGCTTTTCCGAAAGTCAGATGGTATATCGCCAGACTCATATATTCTACACACCAACGTGAATAGTCGTTTTGTTGCCATTTCTCCCAATGATTTTAGAAATTCTGATGGAATGTTATCTATCCCTTCTGCCTTATTTGACCGTCAGTCCTCCAAAGCTCTTTTAAATTCCGATTCTAATACTGGATCCCCTATCTCTTCTAAATCGACTCCTGCTTCTTCTTCTATCACATCAGACAAATCTTCACCCTCATAGAGGCTTTCAGTGTATTCTTTCCACCTGTCTGCTCTCTCCTCTGCATTTAACAGTGGAATACTAACTCCATGGATTTCGGCATTTGTTGTCTTTTTAAAAGTAAAATTGTTATGGAACACCACATATGGGAGCTGCTTTTGCAGTCTCCTAAAATATTTTAAATTCAATAACGGAGGTGAAACCTATGAACAATAGACTAATGACGATTTCTGTTAAATGCATTAATAACGCATATCATAAATTATTGTCCATATGACAGTCAACGAAGGTAACCGTAAGAAATCTGAAGAAAATGATAAAGCTTGAGAATATTCGAAAACATCACTCGAATATTTCCTCAAACCATGTTAAAATTTTAATGGGTGATTTTAATGTTATAGTAGGTAAAGAGAAAAAATATATGAAAATGGTGGTTAGATTACCTGCGCATGAACGGACAAATCAAAATGGCCGAAGACATGTTGAGATGAGCTACAATTTTAGCCTTAATATCATGACAACACATTTTAAAACGAACAATTCTTAAGAAGAACTTGGCGGTCACCGAATACATGTATTGGGGAATTTAAAATCGATCATGCAGCGTTTTCATCTCCTAACCACAAAAAAACTTTAATGTCCAACTCAGGAAAGGGGCTATTATTGTTTCTAACAATTATTTCACGTGAATAAAAGTAAAACTTCAACCTAAAACTCTTCAAAAAAAGTTATCCGAAAATTTGATGCTGCTAAAATAACCCCACTCTAACAAGCGAACTTGACAAAATACAATCCTACCATTGGCAAAGCCTAAAAGAAAAATTCATTAAAACAGCATAAATTCTTATTCCATTTCGAAAGAAACAAAAACGCTCTTGGTGGAACGCGGACTGTGAAACAGCACTCAAATCTAGGAAGGAGACATCCAAAATTTGAATAGTAACAAAACTGACAATACGCTCAAAACATTTCTAACTGTAACAGAAGGAATATCTAAATTAATCCGACAGAATAAACGAAACTACGTAAATATCTGACTTTTAGAAATCGAAAAAGTCTTCCAAAGAACAATGAAAGAAATTCTTATAAAACATTCAAAAGAGAACTAAGCGGTTTCCTACTTAAAAGTGTTTTTTTTTAAATGAAAACGGCAGGTTTTTTTTGCTGTGACAAGCGGGAAAATTGTAAGGTACTAGCTACTTTTTCGAAAAATTATTAGACTTTCCAAACCAGCGCATAATTTCCAACCTAAGCAAACTTATAACATTAAGCCTAACTCTAAAGAACCTGACGAAATCGAAATGAATAAACAAATTAGGAGACTTATAAACAGATAAAGCAACCGGGCCGGCCGAGGTGGCCGATCTGTTCTAGGCGCTACAGTCTGGAACCGCGCGAACGCTACGGTCGCAGGTTCGAATCCTGCCTCGGGCATGGATGTGTGTGATGTCCTTAGGTTAGTTAGGTTTAAGTAGTTCTAAGTTCTAGGGGACTGATGATCTCAAAAGTTAAGTCCCATAGTGCTCAGAGCCATTTGAACCATTTACCAATGTTTAGTTAGGTGTCTTACCATTACCAACACATAAAATTGTTTAATTATTCCTGTCGATATCTACATGATTCAAATCTTCTCCAACGATGACAGTATGAATGGGGAACATACATTTTAGCGAGATGAGTCTGTTTTCTAGTATTTCGGTTAAATGAAAGCGTGAGTCCGGTGGTTAATAGGTAGTTCAAGTTCGAAGATTATGCCTACACTTGATACTGAGTCTTGCTCAAATAATTTTGCATGCAACTTCAATTTTTATCTCAGCTGATCCGAGTTTGTTGTCTCTTGCGATAAATACACGACTTCCATTTCCCATACGCTTATGTTTTCGAGATACACTTTCATTTACCACAAAACTCCTACCGCTGTCAATTTCGGTTTTTAACTAAAATTCTCTGCATTGTATTGTGTGAACTCCATATCTGTTTGCGAGAGCCTCCAGTCCCTGTACGTTGTTGTGAATGCTTCGGCCTCTGATCAGGGTGATGTGGAAAGAAATTCGCCTAGGATAAAAACCCTCCTGAGTACCCTAGGGCACCAAATTTGAAAAGTTTTTGAAGTTATTTTGCTTCTTTCGGTTTCTATGGGCTTGCTGTACATTACTCCAAGAGCACATGTTTGTAAATCTAAATTCAGGCTCCCTATGCACGAGGATAACAAAGTGAAGGATTTATTGTCCTTCCATTTGAGGGCACAAATTTCCTGGTCGTCCCTTACGTACTCATCCCATTACCCCCGCTGCAGCTCCTGATCTCTCTTGAACTTAGAAGCTACTTCTTTTATTCTATTGGCCATCACAGTTCCTGTCTGAAATATATTCCTGTCTAGTAAAAGCTGAACAAATATTGAACTGGTGAAAAATCTGTTACTATAAATTACATGATTGTAATCATTGGGTATAGTTCTAGCCAGTAGTTTGAGTATACCCGCTCCCAGGTCATGTTCTTTTCGATCGCTGTCAAGAATTGTTCCTTTGGCAGTGTATATAGCAAAATCAAGGACAAGTCCATCTGATGACGCTAAAATAAAATTTTTGAGGCCAAGTGGATTAGGTTTGGAAGGTACATATGTTCGCATCTTACACCTCCCCGTGAATAGAATCATCTGTTCATCCACAGAAAGGTGTTGAGACGTGGGTAAACTAATACATTTATTTCTAAAAGCATCAATTAAAGGTCTAACCTTCCAAAGTATGTCATTTACGTCATGATCTTCCAAATTATTTACAAAATGTAGATTATTTCGTAATTTGTAGTATCTATCTCTTGTCATGGTTGATGATACAAGTGGAATATACAGTTGCATATTCCAGTAAAGTCTTGCCTGGGGCAATTTCAATGTACCCATCAATATCCCAATTCCGACAAGGGACAAAATTTCATTACTATTTGTATCCAGACTGTTTGAGTTCTTTTGGCAATGATATAAATTAGTTTGTCCTGCAACATTTTTCCAGAAATTTTTATCGAAGTACTCGAAGAAAAATTGTGAAGGGTTTCTCAGATCACCATCAGTCTGTTATTCAAAGTTGTCGTCAGAAGACTGTCGATTACACATCCTGCACAAGTAACATCCACATTGCATCCTTCAACTTCAAGCACACCAATTCGTTCAGGTGGAGTCGGAGGTTCATCAACAGGATCATCTTCGTCTGACAAGGAGCTCAAGTCACTCGTCTCGAGCAGTTTTATAATTTCATCGTCTGTTGGAACTGAGAAGCGAAAATGAAATAAAGCGAAAGTAACTGTTGATGTAATGGAATAAAGAAATGAAATTGAACCTAATAACAAAATTAAAAATTTCTGAGTTTTCACTAAGACTAGAACCCAAGACCTATACGTTCCGAATCCAACACGCTACCCATTACACTACATTTGCTCTCCTGCAGTGTCAGTAGCTAAACTTTCAACTTTGAATTAGATTACGTTTTAAATTACGATTTCACAATGAGATCAGTCTTAGCGCTAGTACCACTACATTCTGTGAGCTAAGACCTGATGTACACAAATGTGTACTTCAAATTCAACAGTCGATGTTTGTAAAACTACGAAACTATCGTTTTCATTGCATACACATATCACTTTCTTGATGTCTTGTTTGGAGTAAGACACGATAAAAACAGTAATACAATTTACAAAGGATTATTGAAGCTGAATTTACCTTTCTCGCGTGTCGCAGATGACGCCATCCTTCAGATCGGAAGTTTCAGGATGCAAGAAAACCCGCCAAAACTGACTTGCGCACGACCTAGTGGCAGAAACAGAAACCGCATGATGTTTACAGTCGTGCACATCAGGTCTCAATTCAGGAAAACGCCACTTGGCAGGATGGCACTACAAAGACCTGATGTGCACATATGTGTACGTCGGGAGTGAAGAGGTTAAGAGATTCTGAGTTTGGAATGTCCCTTACGATAATGGGTAGATGCAAAGAATGTGGAAGCAATTTTTCAGTAATGGTAGTGAACAACCCGGCACAAGGACGTGACGTCATGATGGGGGTGTGTGTTGGATAATGTGGATGGTTCTTTTATGCATAGTAAGAAGAGTCTTTTAAGAGGAGAACGAAGAATTGACGTTTCAACATGAATGGTAGACTGCAAATCTTATCTCGCATGTGGCGCAGAAACGAGGCAAATAAACTAATTTGAAAAACCTCGAACCTCAGCAATTACTCATTCCTACGTAAGGCAGAACAAGAGCGCCAAAACGCAATTTTTGGATTGACTGAATGCAATCCGCGTGAAAATCTCACTCCTTAAGTATGAATATCATTCCAGTGAAGTTCATTCTATCGCTCTAGATGCGTTTCACGTCCTCTATTGGATGCAACAACTAATTGCTGTGTTCAGGCAATATTCGCAATGCATTTGTATAAATGGAACAGGTTTATTAGTAAATAAATTGAAGAAACTAACGGGAGACTGATTCGCACTTGTGTTTTTATCAAATAGTTACAGAAACCCCAGTTTCCAGACTGCCGGATTTTCAAATGTTGAGCAAGTCTCAAAATACGAATTTCATACAGTACTCGCTTAATGAAATTATTCGCATGGGTAGCAAGCACATTAGAAAATTTCCCGTACTAAAACAAGCGGTTGGCGATTTCAACAAATCAGGCATGAGTGTTAATCTAATGGCGTCTGGACTCCGTCGAGATCTGGAGATTATTTATCGCTAAATTTTAGTTGCTTGGTCGGCTCGTCGAATGCACTGCCATCATGTATTCTACGCCGGAATGTGTTTCATTACGTTCATATGATTTGTAGGTGGAAGGAGCTCAAAACTTTCCGCCCTCTTGTGCGCACATTTTGAATACTGTTAACGGCTAAGGTCTACGATTTCAGTGACTATGAATCGGCCGTCATAGTGTCTAACAGCCAAAAGTATGGTAGGCTCAAAGACGACTATCACTGTTTTGCATGGAATGCATTTACGATACCGCGCCAGGCAACGCGAGGAGAACGGGACATCTTCATAATGGTGGAAACCGAAGAATGTGCCACGAAAAATGATGAAGGGATTGAAACACTCGAGTGTTTCGATGACAATGAAAAAGGAGATTACAAATACGGAATTGTTGCATGGGCAACTTCTTTAGCTAATGTGTCCTTAAGAGAAGCTGAATGTGGGCACTTAGCTTAGACGGGAGATGATATCAATCCTTATTATGTACGAGCTATAGGGCGGAGCATCAAACAAACCTGCAATATTTTCCCCTCTATTCAGGTGTTATGATACAAATATTAGGATTTGGGACTTGAAATTCCACCTCATTCGCAAAAGAGAGGGACTTTAATTATTTGAAACAGCACTTGTTATGAAACAAGATTCGGCCAATGCGAGTTGACAAATTCGTAACCAATCGTTTAAAATCTTACTCAGGACGTTCCAATGGAACAAAAATGATTCGATAAACGCTGACCAGTCCGCTACTGGTTACCATAAACAGCATGATACATCACACAGTGTTTTATCGAATGTACACAACTGTCAAACGTTTGATGTTGCAGAATCCGTGGATAAAATGAGCGGACACTGAAGGGAAGAAATCGAAGGTGATAGGAGAACACCCAGGAAACTGTGTTACTAAAGATGGAGTAGAATCAACGATAGAATACTCCCATGACGTCTCACTTGAACACAACTGCTCAATAAAAATGGCCCCCAAAACATTAAGCGTACTTTATGACGTCCGTGTCCTGAATTACGGATGGCCTCATGTTGTAAATCTAGAAAGTTCGGTTCCAGTGTTGTACTGAATGATAATATTTTTGACTCATTTATGGGCAAAGACCGATGAGTTTTTGTGACTAATACTTCTGGATTGGACAGTATTGTGCAGTTACTGGCCACCGCGTGTACTTATGATAGGTTTCAGAAGACAGTTCAAACCCCTTCGTCAGATGCTTTCAAGCTTGTAAAGCTTTCTCTGGAAATGGGATAATGTAAATAGGTTTACATTAAACGAGAACGACTCTTGGCTAACATTTCAAGCCTAGTTAAGCAAGGATGACTACCAATGGCGCCAATTCATTTATTTGTAATTTCTTTGAATGGCTTTTTTAATATGAGTGCAGTGGGGACCTGAGAGAAAAATTTTGAGATGTAAGAGGGGGAGCGAGGGAATGTGTGTGTGTGTGTGTGTGTGTGTGTGTGTGTGTGTGTGAGAGAGAGAGAGAGTATTGAGGAAAACTACTTGTCTCATTAGTCCTTGACAGCGTTAGGAAACACGATTATGAAAAACTCATCAATACTACAGAGGGGCAGAAAGTATGTCCCAGTTATAATGGACAGTTCAAAGTCAAATACCGCCCGCATTTGTGGTACTCTATGAACTTCAGCGGATCTACGTGCACTTTGGAAGGTATCCTTAATTGATACGGAAGGTGTACTGTAACGTCAATAGCACATAATAGCCCATCACAAAGTTTGGTGATGAATAGCTTGAAACTAGCGATAACAATGTGAAACCGACACGCGTTACTGAAGACCACTTAACCAGTCCGGGTCGTTTGTCTTTACGTCAGGACCCAAATACAGTATAACACCAACTTGATGCGAGAAGTCTTGTTTACTAAAACTGACACAGTAAGAAAGTAATACGTCTTTCAGAAAACATTACCAAAAACAGAAAAAATAAGAAAATTAGCAGTGACGCTGTAAGTAAATAGTTATAGAAAATTAAATGTAGGTTAATATAAATAACACATATCAGTCATTACATTTTTCTTGGAGTCATTTGAATAGTTCTCTAAAAGGAGAAAAGGCATAAATTGGAAACGTTTCACTTTTCGTTTAACATATATTTCACTTATAAAAATTAAAGCAAACATAGAAATTTCGAGAAATAAGTATATTGAAAATCATATAAATCAGTGAAAAATTAAAAAGAAGGAAATCTTATTAACGACCTGCCAGTGGTCTTTCCTGCATGCTCTACCACTTATAATTTTCCAATGTCAGCGAGAGAGTAACCAGTGTCAGTTGAATGAAAGTTAATGATATCTCCCAAGTACTTTTCGTTTACGATTTAATTCAGAACTTTGCCTCTTTGGAATAGTGGAAAGCAGGGTTGTAGGTTTTTTAGTATTATTTCCTTTCAACCCCAACATTAATTCCCTTACTGTTGTTTCCTCTAAACAGAGCATCATTTATTTGCGGAAATTAATGTTCAGAGCAATTGAAGCAAATCTAGACATGTATTATTTTTGAGAATTTTCCCAAAAATTGAGGGACCATTCAAAATTGGTTTTGGTTCCCATTTAGACACTATTTTTCCGGAAGTATTCTTATTTTCAAACAAGGTTTAGAGCAACTATAGCTACTCAGAGTATACATAACAATTCCGACATTTCAAAATGTGGGATCTCGCTGGGTGATATGTTTTTGTTTCCCATTTGCAAAATGTTTGACTGAGGGCGTTGTTGTTCTGGAGCAACGTCTGTAAGATTTACCAGAGGGTACCTGCAAACGATGGTGTAATACAGAAAAAGCAAACGTTAGTGTCAAACAACCAGCCATCATCGAAACTATAATCGCAATATGGGTGGCATTGATCTTTGTGATAGATACATGGCATACTGTAGGTCAAACATCAGAACAAAAAAGTGGACTGTCAGAGTATTCAACCACTTCACTGATTTAGCCATAATTAATTCATGGATTATGTACAAAAGGTGTTGTCAAAAAGAAGGGATACCAAAACAAAAGTGGATGTATCTCATAAACTTCAGAATTCACTTGTCCCACGACTTGGAAAAGTCTTCAAAAATTGTAGACTCACTGGAACTGTCGAAAGAAATTTCTCCGAGTGTGACAAAGGAGTATGTCAGCAGTTTCTGATGAAGATGAGCAGCATCAGCCCACAAAACGAAGACGAATTGTACCAAAGCCAACTAGAGAAAGCAAATATGACAGGGTTGACCACCTTCCTGAATATATTGAGAGTAGTTTTGCATCAAGGTGTCGGTTACCAGGGTGCAAGTCACGCTCCCGCATAATGTGTAAAAAGTGCACAGTTTATTTGTGCGTATTAAAAAACAATTGTTTTGCTAAATTCCATAAACATGAGAAGTAATGTGTTCATAAAACGTAATGTGTACATAAAAATGAGAAGTAATGTGACATTTTTCATTGGTAATAAAAATATGAAAATACTATGAGATCGGCATTTTTTTCTCTGTTGAGACCCAATGTACACACATGTGTACATTCAATTACTCAAACATTATATAAAATAAAATTTCAAAATTAGTTTTTTTGTGTTACTTTGACATCAGATGCACCAAAAAAAGCAACTGAAACATTTTTCCATTCTTTGTTTATCTTCGGGACTGAAGAGGTTAAATGAGTTATGTCATTATATCGACGCTTGCTTCCACAGTTCCTCAGACAGGGTGTCTGTCCTGACTTTTAGCAATGGAACATTGGACGCACTTTTCGATTGCTATTTTTCCGATTACTCTGCCACCGGATACATGAAGACCCAGGTTTTATGTGGCAGAGTCAGTTGAAACGAAATTACACTACTCTCGAGTTCATCGAATGTATCACTGTTAATTTTGATGTCACTGAATTCAAGAATTTTGGACTACATGTTACACTTATTTTTCGGCAGAATCATGTAATAAGTCTTATGGTTTCCAAATACATTATTATCACAATCTCTGATTACTGCACTGATCGTCTTGTAAATTTCTGAGTGTGGCACCTCTGGTCTACCAGAAGGACACAAGAGAGCCTTGTAATCGGATGATACTGCTACACTTAAAGTCATGGAACGTACAGCGTCTATTTCCACACGCCTTTTATGTTAATAAATTCAGAATACACATATATTAACTAGACCCAAAGACGGATAAATCATGAGCTATCAAAAGTTTTGTAAATTATAAGTCAACGCAGTCTGGTACATGCCAGTAGAATCACATGCACAATAATTTGCATGTTACTTATTGGCATTAGGTACCAGTGAACCGTACTGCAAATCTGCGAGAAATAATTAATAACTTGGGAAATCGTATGCATTGTACCGAACTGTTACTGTGGCTGAAACAAAACACAGAAGTATCAAAGTTCTATTAAAGTGTATTACAATCTTGAAGAGATACTGCCCCTTCTTTGTCTTCATAGCTTGCGCAGCGGGATCATCACTACGGCTCGTCAGCTGTTCGATTGCATAGGATGGCTGCATTTGTAAGGCACAACGAACTTTTCGAAATTTTGGACTAGCGACAATCGGTACTAATTCTCAGGAATTCTAAAGGGAACAAGCCAGACGTACGTGTAAGCTCAGATAAATCTGCTCAGCACTTCCTTACAAAAATTTCCTTTCCGAAAGTGATAAGTTGTGTTTTTTAAAATACTATTTTGCAGCAACACAGGGGAAGACTGAAATTTTCTAACGAAAGCTAAATTGTTATTTTAAATTGGAGAGACTAAATTGCGAAGCAGTCTTTGACATCGCTTCCATATTATTATTATTAGTATTATTATTAATTTTTAAAATTGTCGTTCAGAATATTGTTGAGAACTAGAGGAAATTAGAATGATCTTAGAAACTGTATTTGTTCTTAGAAAGTAAGGCTAATGAGAAAATAGTTATAGTTCCCACATGAATAGTATCTAGTTCGACACTGTTTCATGTGAAGATGTTAAGTTCGGAAGAACTACAGCGACACACAGCAAGTGTGAAAAGGAAAGTTGATGAAAAAAATGGTTTGATTTCTACTTCAAAACTATTTGTTTGTCGGCGTAGTCGTTCTGGACCAATGTTTGGAATACGTAGATTAGCTAAAAGCACCCTTTAAATGGTCTAGGGCAAAAAACATATTTTGGTTACCAATTCTAGACTACTAGCAAGTTGATACGAAGCAACAGTCATCGTAACTGGAGCAAGTTGAAGAAATAAACAATTTTCAAAAAGTGGGGCTAGTGGAAAACCTAATTTTGCTTCTCATTAGAAAAATGTTTGCCTGAGGATACAGTCGTTCTCATCTAACATTCAGAGAAACAAGACGTAGTATAAAAAAAACGGCTTTTGCAAAATGCGGGTGCTGCCGAAAATTATGTTCTTCCACACATTTGAAACCTGTGTCTTAGAGGACGTTGGTGTCCCTGAGATAGTTTTGGGGGCTAAGATATCTGAGGCTCGTGAGTGTCCTACACACCATGAGTTAGATAGATAGGACATTAAATTCTGGATTCCATCACAAACTCAAAACGACATATATGGAGTGACAGATACCTGAC
The DNA here is from genome assembly GCF_023864275.1 of Schistocerca cancellata. Classification (NCBI taxonomy): domain Eukaryota; kingdom Metazoa; phylum Arthropoda; class Insecta; order Orthoptera; family Acrididae; genus Schistocerca; species Schistocerca cancellata. The sequence continues at coordinate 763,029,263 of NC_064629.1, forward strand.
AGCATTAATTGGTCGATAAGCTGCGAACAATGGACGTCATCACCACGTAATATAGACTGCTCTCAACACAAAAAGTGGCCCATATCTTAAAACATTCATAATTAAATGTACGTGACGGACTAAATAACACTGATAAAATTATTAATACTAGAATAATCGCTGTAGTAATACTAAAGTACACTTCAGTATCACAGGATACCGGTTACTGTCAACGAATACTCACGAAATACTACCTCAAAACCTGCCACTGTCTCACTAAAGTAATTCAGCACTACACATATACTTTCACCCTAAACTACTCTTGGCTGCCCTCACTTCTGCTGTCGACAACGATACATGACTTCCTTACAAACACGCACAAACAAACTTAATCACATAAAGCTGGTACAGATGTAGAATCAGTCTAGTATATATATATATATATATATATATATATATATATATATATATATATATATATATATATATATATATATACTCCTGGAAATGGAAAAAAGAACACATTGACACCGGTGTGTCAAACCCACCATACTTGCTCCGGACACTGCGAGAGGGCTGTACAAGCAATGATCACACGCACGGCACAGCGGACACACCAGGAACCGCGGTGTTGGCCGTCGAATGGCGCTAGCTGCGCAGCATTTGTGCACCGCCGCCGTCAGTGTCAGCCAGTTTGCCGTGGCATACGGAGCTCCATCGCAGTCTTTAACACTGGTAGCATGCCGCGACAGCGTGGACGTGAACCGTATGTGCAGTTGACGGACTTTGAGCGAGGGCGTATAGTGGGCATGCGGGAGGCCGGGTGGACGTACCGCCGAATTGCTCAACACGTGGGGCGTGAGGTCTCCACAGTACATCGATGTTGTCGCCAGTGGTCGGCGGAAGGTGCACGTGCCCGTCGACCTGGGACCGAACCGCAGCGACGCACGGATGCACGCCAAGACCGTAGGATCCTACGCAGTGCCGTAGGGGACCGCACCGCCACTTCCCAGCAAATTAGGGACACTGTTGCTCCTGGGGTATCGGCGAGGACCATTCGCAACCGTCTCCATGAAGCTGGGCTACGGTCCCGCACACCGTTACGCCGTCTTCCGCTCACGCCCCAACATCGTGCAGCCCGCCTCCAGTGGTGTCGCGACAGGCGTGAATGGAGGGACGAATGGAGACGTGTCGTCTTCAGCGATGAGAGTCGCTTCTGCCTTGGTGCCAATGATGGTCGTATGCGTGTTTGGCGCCGTGCAGGTGAGCGCCACAATCAGGACTGCATACGACCGAGGCACACAGGGCCAACACCCGGCATCATGGTGTGGGGAGCGATCTCCTACACTGGCCGTACACCACTGGTGATCGTCGAGGGGACACTGAATAGTGCACGGTACATCCAAAACGTCATCGAACCCATCGTTCTACCATTCCTAGACCGGCAAGGGAACTTGCTGTTCCAACAGGACAATGCACGTCCGCATGCATCCCGTGCCACCCAACGTGCTCTAGAAGGTGTAAGTCAACTACCCTGGCCAGCAAGATCTCCGGATCTGTCCCCCATTGAGCATGTTTGGGACTGGATGAAGCGTCGTCTCACGCGGTCTGCACGTCCAGCACGAACGCTGGTCCAACTGAGGCGCCAGGTGGAAATGGCATGGCAAGCCGTTCCACAGGACTACATCCAGCATCTCTACGATCGTCTCCATGGGAGAATAGCAGCCTGCATTGCTGCGAAAGGTGGATATACACTGTACTAGGGCCGACATTGTGCATGCTCTGTTGCCTGTGGTTCTGCCAGTGTGATCATGTGATGTATCTGACCCCAGGAATGTGTCAATAAAGTTTCCCCTTCCTGGGACAATGAATTCACGGTGTTCTTATTTCAATTTCCAGGAGTGTATATATATATATATATATATATATATATATATATATATATATATATATATATATATAATTTCTCTGTTCCGAAAATTGAGGTGTCGTGTGTCATCCCAGTATGCTTAATTTTCCATAAGGAGACCTAAGAATTTATAAATTAATACGAATTATTGAAAACTATTGAGCACTCTGATTAAAATGACAGTCGGAATTAAATTTCCGACATGAAATGTTATCAAGTGTTTTTGACTGCGTAGTTCTCATAACACAATTTGAATTTTCAACAGCAAACTTAAATTTCCAAACTGATTATGGCAGTTGATGGAAACAGTAACGCTTCATTTTACACTTTGCTCTCAAGAAAGCATGATTTATTCTTTCACTTAAATAGTGAGTTAAAGCATTTGAGTGCAAGAAAATTATGCGTCATAGTTAATTATTTGAATATATTTGTGTTTTTTGCTTGTTGTCAAGTAACTCATTCAGTTTCATTATTCTTCATTCTCTTAATCTCTACATGAAATCTGATACCTATTGTTTTCCTCTAATGTAAACAGCCTCTGATGTGTCGAAAATATTGGCTGCCAGTTGGTAAATGTCGTTGCTCCCTCGCCTGAGATTTGCTCCCTCGCCTGACATGAATCTTCTGCAGCAGGTGAATCTAGTAGGGGACATAGTAAATCAGATGTCCACGGCAGGATGATAGGTTGACGATGCGTCGTATGGGCAACGAATAAATTAATTCAGTAAAGGGGCTAGTGGTGGAACTGCGTGCTTATGGAATATCGTCTCAATTATGTGATTGGATTCATGTTTCCCTTTCAGATCACTGATCGTGGTAAGTCATAACGTCATCGAGTAAAACAGAAGTGATTTCTCTCGTTCCCCTAGGTAGTCTTGTATTGCTCCTGCTGTTCCTTCTCTCTATAAACGACTTAGGAGATAATCTGAATAGCAGCCTTAGTTTGCTTCAGAAGATGCTGTCGTTTATCATCTAGTAAACTCGGAAGAAGATCAAAGCAAACTGCAAATCTATGTAGAAAAGATATTCGAATGGTGCGAAAATTGGAAATTGACTCGAAATAATGCAAAGTGCGGGGTCTTCACAAGAGTGCTAACCGGAATCCGTTAAAGTTCGGTCACACGATAAAACAGTCTAATCTGAACGCCGTAAATTCACTTAAAAAACTATGAATAAAAATTACGAACGATTTAATTTACAAAGAATATATAGAAAATTTTGAGAAGGCAAACTACAGGCTGCGTTTTATTGCAGAACGCTTAAAGAAAGTAGCAGACTTGTTAAAGAGCCTGCCTACAATATATTTGCCGTTCTCTCTCTCAATGCTGCTTCGCGGTCTGGGATCCTTACCAGATAGGATTAATGGAGTATATGGAGAAAGATAAAAAAACAGCCGCACGTTCTGTGTGATCGAGAAATAGGGACACGAACATGATACGGGATTTGGGAGAGAGACAAAAAAATGGCGTTATTCGTTGCAGCAGAATTTTGCCATGAAATTTGAACCACCAGCTTTCTCATCCGAAAATATTTTGCTGACGCAAATCAACACACGGAGAAACGATCATCATAATAAAATAAGGTTCAAAAGGTTCAAATGGCTCTGAGCACTATGGGACTCAACTGCTGAGGTCATAAGTCCCCTAGAACGTAGAACGACTTAAACCTAACTAACCTAAGGACATCACACACATCCATGCCCAAGGCAGGATTCGAACCTGCGACCGTAGCGGTCGCGCGGTTCCGGACTGTAGCGTCTATAACCGCTCGGCCTCTCCGGCCGGCCTAAAATAAGGGAAATCAGAGATAGCACGGAAAGATATAGGTGTTCGTTTATTCCGCGCGCTCTTGGAGAGTGGAATAATAAAGAAATATTGTGAAGGTGGTTCGATGAGCCCTTTTCAGGGCACTAAGTACCTCATTTCTGCAAATTTATCACTATCTTCGCTAATAAACCGACACGTCTCTGCTCGGCTTTAAGCTACCACTTTCCAACTGCCTCATTTATCACTTACCTTGTAATAAGAATTTGCACAGATTTGTCTCAAAATCCAGTCTGCAGCAAGGCCTCTATCTCTACGTCTGGTGCAAATCCACGGCCACGAATATCTTTCTTCAGTGCTCCTCATATATGGAAATCGCAACGGAAGAGTACAGAGCTGCATGGAGGGCTTACCGAGAGTCTTTTTCAGCGTAGTCGAATTAATCTTGACAATAAAATATCCATTCACAAATTGCTAAGCTGGTTTTGAGTAAGCCGAAGAAGTTTCGCTGGACGTCCTTACACATCCTCAATACGATTCCTATATGTCCCCATGTGATTTCCATGTTTCTGGAAGGCTGAAGAAGGACATTCGTGGCTATCGATTTGCTTTGGGGAAAGAGTGGTACGCCGTAGTACACCAAACTGCAAACGATTTTCCGTAAGTTTTGTCCCACAGCAGGGTAAAATTTTTAACAGTTCTGGGATAACTCTTTATATAATAAACAGTTTACTTACGTTTTTCCCAACTGTTTTGTTTAAAAGGGCTCTTAAAGCACCACCTCAAAATCACTGTTACCATTTCGAGTATGAACATCCTCAGACAAGACTAGTCTATTTATTGCTATTAGATCCAATATATTTTCATCACGAGTGGACTTCCGAACTATCTAAAGTTTGTACTTTTTAGAAAAGGCCTTTAGTAATGATTAGCGAGGTTTCATACCATGACCAACACTTATGAATGTTAAACTATTCCTATCGATCTGTGTATTATTCAGATTATCTCCAATAATGACATTACGAAACCATTTCAAGTATGAACTTCCTCAGACAGGTGTAGTCCATTTATTTCCGTTGGATACAATACATCTCCATCACGAGCGGTCTTCCAAACTATCTATACTAAGTACTTTATTCAATAGACTTTTAGCAATGTTTTGCGAGGTGTGTTACTATGACCAACGCTTACAATTTTTAATTATTCCTTTTGGTATCTGTATGATTAGATTCTTCTCCATTGATGATGGTATGAACAGGGAGCATCTTCGTTTACATCTGGGTGTGAGTCCAGTATTTAACAGATAGATCCAATTATAATACTTTATTAAGCGGCTTTACCACTGAGTACTTTAATCATTCATGAAACTGACCACCCTTAAAGAATAAATTACAAATTTGGCTTATCACAGGGCTAACAAGTGCAGCACAGTATTTTAAAGGTCTGCTAGGTAGTGCAACATATCCATGAGAGTCCTTAGCCTTCAGCTATTTAATTATTGACTAAATCTCCCCATTGTCATGATTACAGAGGAGTATACCTCTTCCGGCGTAAAGTCAAGCGTGGGCACGTCGGCCAGGAACCTTACAGAGCTGTGAAGATGACGTCAGCCATTAGTACGCTGACCGACCTCTCTCTAGGACGACACCGACACAGCAGCGGCCTCTAGCCGAAGGGAACATAAGTGCCGCGCCCCCTGGCCACACCCCAGTTGATGAGTAGCCATTCGAAGAACTCTATAGCAGCGACTAAGCAACTACGTCATTTCACTTGTATTAGGCATTGTCTATACTGAAGAGATGGATTCTACATTTACATCTAAATGTACATCTACATGGATGCTCTGCAAATCACATTTAAGTGCCTGTCAGAGTGTTCATCGAACCACCTTCACAATTCTCTATTATTCCAATCTCGTATAGCGCGCTGAAAGAACGGACACCAATATCTTTCCGAACGAGCTTTGATTTTCCATATTTTATGGTGGTTATCGTTTCTCCCTATGTAGGTCGGTGTCAACAAAATATTTTCCCATTCGGAGGAGAAAGTTGGGCATTTCAATTTCCTGTAAATATTCCGTCGCAATGAAAAACGCCTTTTTTTTAATGACGTCCAGCCCAAATCCTGTATCATTTCAGTGACACACTCTCCCACATTCCGCGATAGTACAAAACGTGCTGCCCTGCTTTGAACTTTTCCTATATACCCCGTCAGTCAAAATGGTTCAAATGGCTCTGAGCACTATGGGACTTAACATCTATGGTCATCAGTCCCCTAGAACTTAGAACTACTTAAACCTAATTAACCTAAGGACAGCACACAACACCCAGTCATCACGAGGCAGAGAAAATCCCTGACCCCGCCGGGAATCGAACCCGGGAACCCGGGCGTGGGAAGCGAGAACGCTACCGCACGACCACGAGCTGCGGACCTCCGTCAGTCCTATCTGTTAAGGATCCCTCACTGATCAGCAGTATTCTTAATGAGGGCGGACAGGCGTAGTGTAGGCAGTCTCCTTAGAAGATCTGTTACTTTTTCTAAGTGTCCTGCCAATAAAACGCAGTCTTTTGTTAGCCTTCCCCACAACAATTTCTGTGTTCTTTGCAATTTAAGTTGTTCGTAATTTTAATTCCTACGTATTTAGTTGAATTTACGGCCTTTAGATTTAACTGATTAATCGTGTAACCGAAGTTTAAAGAATTCCTAGTAGCACTCATGTGGATGACCTCACACTTTTCGTCAACTGCCAATTTTTGCAGCATTCACATATATTTCCTAAATCGTTTTGCAAAAATTTTTTGATCTTCTAGTGACTGTATTAGTCGATTACCGACAGCGTCATTTGCAAACAACCTAAGATGGCTGCTCATATTGTCTCCCAAATCGCATATATTGAAAAGGAACAGCAAACGGCGTATAACACTACCTTGGGGAACGCCAGATACCACTTCAGTTGTACTCGATGACTTTCCGTCAATTACTACGAACCGTGACCCCTCTGACGGGAAGTCAGAAATCCACTGACATAACTGAGACGATATTCCATAAGCACGCAATTTCACTAGAAACCGCTTGTGTGGTGATGTGTCAAAAGCCTTCCGGAAATCCAGAAATACGGAATCGATCTGAATTTCCTTGTCAATAACACTCAACAATTCATGCGAATAAAGAGCTAGTTGAGTTTCATAAGAACGATGTTTTGTAAACTCATGTTGACTGTGTGTCAAAAGACCGTTTCCTTCGAGGTCATTTATAATGTTCGAACACAATTTATGTTCCAGAATCCTGCAGCATGTCGACGTTAATGATATGGGTCTGTAATTAAGTGCATTACTCCTACTACCTTTCTTGAATATTGGTGTGACCTGTGCAACTTACGAGTCGTTGGGTACGGACCTTTCGTCGAGCGGATGGTTGTTTTTATGGAGCTAATGTATAAGCATACTCTGAAAGGAACCTAATTGGTATACAGTCTGCACCAGAAGACTTTCTTTTGTAAGTGATTTCAGTTGCTTCACTGCTCTGAGGATATATGCTTCTACGTTACTCGTGTTGGCAACTGTTCTTGATTCGAATTCTGGAATACTTACTTCGTGTTTTTTTGTGAAAGCATTTCGGAAAGCTGTGGTTAGTAACTATGCTCTGTCAGCACTGTCTTCGATGGTAGCTCCATTGCTATCGTGCAGAGAAGGCATTGATTGTTTTTTGCAGCTAACATACTTCACATACGATCAGAATCTCTTTGGATTTTCTGCCAGGTTTCGAGACAAAGTTTCGCTGTGGAAACTGTTATAGGCATTTCGCATTGAAGTCCGCGCTACGTTTCGAGCTTCTGTAAAATATGGCAAATCTTGGGGAATTTGCGTGTGTTTAAATTTGGCATGTTTGTTTCATTGTTTCTGAAAAAGTGTTCTGACCAGTTTTGTGTACCAAGGACGATCAGATTCGTCGTTTGTTAATTTACTTGGTATAAATCTTTCAATTGCTGCCGATACTATTTCTCTGAATTCAAGTCACATCTGGTCTTCACTTTTATTATTAATTTGGAAGGAGTGGAGATTATCTCTCAGGAAGGCGTCAAGTGAACTTTTATCTGTTTTTTGAACAGGTATATTTTCCATTCATTTTTGGAGGATTTGGGTGTTACAGTATTCAGTCTCGTTACGACAGCCCTGTGTTCACTAATTCCTGTATCCATTCTGATACTCGTTATTAACTCAGGATTATTTGTTGCTGAGAGGTCAAGTGTGTTTTCACAAACTTCTACTATTCGCGTGGGCTCATTATCTAACTGCTCGAAATAATTTTCAGAGAATGCGTTTAGCACAATTTCGGAGGTTGTTTCATGCGTATCTTCGGAACTAAACATGTATTATCACTGACATATCGAGGACAAATTAAAGTCACCACCAACAATAATCATATGAGTCGGGTACGTGTTTGAAATTAATTTAAGTTTTCTTTGAACCTTTCAGAAGTTGTATCATCTGAATTGGGAGATCGGTAAGAGGATCCAATTACGTATTATTTTATTCCGGTTGCCAACAATGACCCCTCTCCATACTGACCCACCGGAACAATCTACTTCAATTTCGCGACAAGACAGACTACTTCTAACAGCGAAAAACACGCCACCGCCAACCTTTCGGAACACCGTTAGGTTCTTCGCAAAAATTTCTGTTGAGCTTATTTCCGGCTTTAGCCAGCTTTCAGTGACTATAACGATTTGAGCATCAATGCTTTCTATTAGCGCTTGGAGCTCTGGTACCTTCCCAACACTGCTATGACGATTTACAACTGTTATACCGATGGTTCCTGTACCTGCGTTCTTCCTGTACTCCGCCTGCACCCTTTGTGTCTGAATCCCTTCTTGTGTTTTCCTGAGACCCTCTAACCTAAAAAACCGCCCAGTCATAGCGAGACAGTTCCTGCTACCCGTGTAGCCGTCTCGTGCGTATAGTGGACACCTGACCTATTCAGCGGAACTCGAAACCCAACCACCCTTTGGCGCAAGTTGAGGAATTTGCAACCTACATGTTCACAGAACCGTTTGAACCTCTGATTCACACTCTCCGCTCGGCTCTGCAGCAGAGGTCCGCAATCGGTTCTGTCAACTATGCTGTAAATGGTCAGCTTTGCTTTCATCTTAGAAGCAAGACTGGTAGGCTTTACCACTTATGTTAGCCACTCGAAACGAGAGTGAATCTATTCTGATCCAAAATGATACACATCATTGGCACCGACGTGAGCAACCACCTGCAGTTGGCTGCACCCTGCACTCTTCATGGCATCCGAGAGGACCCTTTCCACATCTGGAATGACTTCACGCGATATGCACACGGAGTGTACATTGGTTTTGTTTCCCTTCATGGCATCCATGTCCCTAAGGGGCCCCATAACGCCCCTAACTTTGGAGCTCCCAACTGTCAGTAATCCCATCCTCTGTGATTGTCCGGATGTTGCAGGCTGAGAGCTTTCCTCTGAAACAGGGCAGGCAACAACATCTGGCTCAGCGACAGTGCCAACCACAGACCGCACCTGAAACCTGTTTGTCAGATAAACCGGGGAGGCGCCAGCCGCGGTGGACTAGCGGTTCTAGGCGCTCAGTCCGGAACCGCGGGACTGCTACGGGCGCAGCTTCGAATCCTGCCTCGTTCATGGATGTGTGTGATGTCCTTAGGTTAGTTAGGTTTAAGTAGTTCTAAGTTCTAGGGGACTGATGACCACAGATGTTAAGTCCCATAGTGCTCAGAGCCATTTGAACCACTTGAAAACCGGGGAGGCCTTACGTGCGGCCGTGTGGGAAGTCTTTCCCCACCTGCTACGACCCGGGGTGACCTCCCACTCGACCACAGGTGAGGGGTCAACTTCAGTAGGAGAAGTAACTGGGCTGGCCACCGGTGAGAACCGATCGGAGGACTCGGACGTGCTGGACGTCCGTTGGATCCCCACGGCCGGCCAACAACAGTGGTAACCATACACTGCAGCCTCAAGCTGTGGAAACCGAAGCCATCACAGTCTGAAGCTGAGAGCGAAGTGGCACCAACTCGGCTCGCATCCGCACACAACAATCGCGGTCCCTCTCCATACTAAAGAACGTGGAAAACTCAACTATGCAGATAAACGGACTATCGGCACGTGCCGCGCAACTCTACTGTAAACCCTGACGATGACGCAGGAACTGTGTCTAATAAATTAGATTAATACGCTAGGATTCAAAAACCTAACTGCCGAAGCGCTGAGGTGAAACTACATAATTCGCCCCTGATTGGGAACTTGTAATACGTCACCAAATCGGTTTACTTTCAGACACAAACGAAACCGCGAGAACTGTGGCTATTATATATTAAATAAACACGCAGAAACTCTAGGAGCTAAACTATTAAAGCCCACAGATGATAGTATAAAATTCGCTCCTGGTTAGGGTCTTGTAAAAGTTACAAAATCGGTTACTTCCCTGTTGATGCTTGTGTCTCGGCCGGCTACTGATGCCTGACTGTCGCCCTTTGCCTGAAACACTTCTGTATTTCATGAAGTTAACTGTTGTAATCATTTCGTTTTGTAATAAACTTTATTAATATGATTTGCTTGAATTGTTGTCTAGCGATCCGAGAAAGCAGGTTTCCTAGACATCACATATCGACGAGTAGACAGGAGACAACAATTTCAGACATCAGTCTCGGTAAGGCATTTCCCAAGAGAATTATATGACTCCCTGTAGGAACTAAATTTTTATTTAATTCACCAGCAATGCTCAGAAAGAGCTTATTACGGAGTGACCATTATTGAAATACGTGAAAAAACGTAAATTATTTACAAACTACTGCTTGCACACACTTTATTCAACATGTAAACGTCACTACAGATATTCCGATTTAAGTTATGACATGTTCGATATACGTGCCATAATTTACGGTGATGTGACGGAGATGAATAGCAAAATTCAGCATGATCCGCTGAAGTATCGGAGAACTGATGCCGTCGATGACCTCCTGAATGGCTGTTTCCAGCACTGCACCGGTTTGGGGTTTTTGGTGTACACCTTGTCTTTAATACAGCCCCGCAAACAGCAGTGCCATGTGTTATGATCAGCACACATGGCGGCCAATCGAAGCCCATGCCAGTGGCCTCGGCGTACTCCAGTGCCTGAACGCGGTCGAGAAAGTGGTCCTCCAGGACATCACCCTCCTGCATCGATGGGTTCAGGCTCCGTCTTGCATGAATCGCATCTTGCTGAAAACAGGATCATATTGGAAAACGGGGATGAAATCATCTTCCAAAACTGTCCTGTACCGTTCGGTAGTCACCGTGCCATCAAGGAATATCTCATCGTTTATTCCGTGACTGGATATTGCACACCACTCGGTCACCCTTTGGGGGTGAAGGGACTTGTCGATCGCAAAATGCGGATTCACAGGCCCCCCAATGAGCCAATTTTGCTTTTTGACGAACCCATCAAAAAAAGAGAGCTTTGTCGCTAAACCAAACCATACAGCGCATACTAATTTCCAACATGTCACACATCTAACCGTGCTGTTTGAACGTCGTTACGCAAATCGTTAAGAAGGTAATAAGATAATAATAAATAACTGTCACCGTGTAAATATTCTACATATATCTGACTAATCTGTAACAGACATAATACTACTGCGAGCTGAGTTTATATGGTCGACCTAATGCTACTGACAAGACACTGCCTTCGCGGCTGTCCATATGGATTCAATTTCATCCTTTGAATTAGTTGTTCTATCTGCCTTCCTATTAACATTCAGCAGCACTGCAGCGAGTATTCGAGTGTTAATAATTTTTTCACTGTTATTTAGTACAACAGCATATTACATTATTTCTGTTTGAAGATACGCACCACTTTAGTTGTTTCGAGGACAGTCTATGCTCATTGTCTATACACAGTGTCGAGAACACTCTGTACTCAGTGTTGACATTCATTCCTCACATATTATACTATTATTTTTGAGTTTCATCCTGTGAACATCTATCTGTCTCCACGCATAGCAGTTAAATATGCCTCCTACGTAAGTCATTCCGTATTTGTCGGTTTCAGTTTGTGATGGAATCAGAACGGGATTTGTGACTGCTGTGGAATGTGAAAGAAGTGTACGGTGAAATGAAATAAACCAACGGTAGTCATCTGCAGGCACTTGTGTTGAACGAAGGGCGATGCACTTGAGGACAATATTATGGAAATGGAAGAGAATGTAGATGAAGATGAAATGGGAGATACGATACTGCGTGAAGAGTTTGACAGAGCACTGAAAGACCTGAGTCGAAACAAGGCCCCAGGAGTAGACAACATTCCATTGGAACTATTGACGGCCTTGGGAGAGCCAGTCCTAACAAAACTCTACGATCTGGTGAGCAAGATGTATGAAACAGGCGAAATACCCTCAGCCTTCAAGAAGAATATAATAATTACAATCCCAAAGAAAGCAGGTGTTGACAGATGTGAAAATTACCGAACAATCAGTTTAATAAGCCACAGCTGCAAAGTACTGACACGAATTCGTTACAGACGAATGGAAAAACTAGTAGAAGCCGACCTCGGGGAAGATCAGTTTGGATTCCGTAGAAATACTCGAACACGTGAGGCAATTCTGATCTTACGACTTATCTATGAAGAAAGATTAAGGAAAGGCAAACCTACGTTTCATGCATTTGTAGACTTAGAGAAAGCTTTTGACAATGTTGACTGGAATACTCTCTTTCAAATTCTAAAGGTGGCAGGGGTAAAATACAGGGAGCGAAAGGCTATTTACAATTTGTACAGAAACCATATGGCAGTTATAAGAGTCGAGGGACATGAAAGGGAAGCAGTGGTTGGGAAGGGAGTAAGACAGGGTTGTAGCCTCTCCTCGATGTTATTCAATCTCTATATTGAGCAAGCAGTAAAGGAAACAAAAGAAAAATTTGGAGTAGGTATTAAAATCCATGGAGAAGAAATAAAAACTTTGAGGTTCGCCGATGACATTGTAATTCTGTTAGAGACAGCAAAGGACTTGGAAGAGCAGTTGAACGGAATGGATGGTGTCTTGAAGGGAGGATATAAGATGAACATTAACAAAAGCAAAACGAGGATAATGGAATGTAGTCGAATAAAGTCGGGTGATGCTGAGGGTATTAGATTAGGAAATGAGACACTTAAAGTAGTAAAGGAGTTTTGCTATTTGGGGAGCAAAATAACTGATGATGGTCGAAGTAGAGAGGATATAAAATGCAGGCTGGCAATGGCAAGGAAAGCGTTTCTGAAGAAGAGAAATTTGTTAACATCGAGTATAGATTTAAGTGTCAGGAAGTCACATCTGAAAGTATTTGTATAGAGTGTAGCCATGTATGGAAGTGAAACATGGACGGTAAGTAGTTTGGAAGAGAATAGAAGCTTTTGAAATGTGGCGCTACAGAAGAATGCTGAAGATTAGATGGGTAGATCACATAACTAATGAGGAAGTATTGAATAGGATTGGGGAGAAGAGAAGTTTGTGGCACGACTTGACCAGAAGAAGGGATCGGTTGGTAGGACATGTTCCGAGGCATCAAGGGATCATCAATTTAGTATTGGAGGGCAGCGTAGAGAGCAAAAATCATAGGGGGAGACCAAGAGATGAATACACCAAGCAGATTCAGAAGGATGTAGGTTGCAGTAGGTACTGGGAGATGAAGAAGCTTGCACAGGATAGAGTAGCATGGAGAGCTGCATCAAACCAGTCTCAGGACTGAAGACCACAACAACAACAACAGTGTCGTCAGACAAATAGTTTCGAAATAGGAAACAAAAACAGATTACCCTGCTAGCCATTACTGTTTGAAAAATCAGAATAGTTATGCATGCTCTGAGTTGCTGTTGTTGAACGTAACATTGCTCAAGAGCAACAGTATTTTCGGACAAATAGTGTTCAAATGGGTACTAAAAGCCCTCCTGAGTGCCTCAGGGACGGTAGGCCCCAAATTTGAGAACTTTTTGAAGTTCTTTTTTTATTTGGGTTTCTCTGGGGTTGCTCTACGTTGCTTCAGAAGAACACGTCTGTAACTCCCACTGCAAGCAATCAATTATAAGGATATTCCTCCAGAATAACAATGTCGTCAGACAAATAGTTTCCAAATGGGAAGCAAAACCAGATTACCCTGCCAGCCATTACTCTTTGAAAAATCAGAATAGTTATGCATGCTCTGAGTTGCTGTTGTTGGAGGTAACATTGCTGAAGAGCAACAGTATTTCCGGACAAATACTGGTCAAATGGGTACTAAAACCATATTTTGCTTCAGCCCTCAATTTCTGGATAAACTAACGAAAAATAAAACGTGTTCGGATTTGCTTTAATTGCTCTGAACAACATTGTCGGCAAAATTTTGAGTCAACAAGTCTAAGGGAATTAAAATGGGAGTTAAAAGGAAAAAATACTTTAGAAAGGTACAATCGTGGTTTCGTTTATTCCAAAAAGGCAAACTTTTGAACGAAGTCAGAACCAAAATGTAAGTGGGAGATATCATGAGTTTTCGTTCAACTGACACTGATTACTCCCTCAGTGACAGGGGAAGATTACGAGTGAAACAACCTGCTGAAAGGACCACGTGCTGGTTGTCAATTATATTTCCCACTTCGTAATTTTTCATAAATTTATCTCATTTTTAATGCACCTATTTGTTAAATTTTTATGTTTGTTTTAGTTTTTTAAGTGAACAATTTCCTTCATATTTCATAATCTTGGTCTAATTAATTACTTATATGTGTGGTGTATACGAAATTATTATCCTCGCCTTCATTATATACATGTGTTTGTCTGCTACTTTTGACTTTTTAAAATTTTTTTCACATGTTCAAAATGTTCACCTTTTTGTGTTCATAGGGATAATGAGACAAGTAGTTTGCACTTAGTACTCACTCCTCTCTCTCTCCCTTTATCTCTATGTCTCTCTCCCCCTCTTACATCTGACGTATTTTTATATCAGATCCCCACTGCAATCATCTTTAAAAATCAGTTCAAACAAATTGCAAATAATTGAATTGGCGTCATTGGTAGTCATCCTCAATGTATTTACTTGCTTAACTAGGCTTGAAATGCTAGTCAAGAGTTGTGCTCGTTCAGTGTAAACCAGTTTACAAGATCCCATTTCCAGAAAAAGCTTTACAGTCTTGAAAGAATATGACTATGTGGTCTGAGTAGTCTTTTGAAACCTATTATAAGTACGTCCGGTAGCCAGTAACTGCATAATACTGTCAAATCAACTAGTATTAGTCACAACAATTCATCGGCCTTTGTCCCTAATAGACTTCTAAATATTATCATTTAGTACTGGTACCGACCTTTCTGATTTTACAAGATGTCCCCACCCATAACTTTTGTTGTGGATGTAATGAAGTACTCTTCACTTATTGGACGTCAAGTTTATTGAGCCAGTTGTGTTCAAGTGTCAACTCATGCGGGAATCCTATCGATGATTCTACTGCTTCTTTAGTAACACAGGTTCCTTGGTATTCTGGTACCAACTCAAATTTCTTCACTTCAGTATCCGCTCATTTCGAATGATTAGTTACGAAGTTGCCACCTAACTTTGGACGAATCTCATTTCGTTTCAAGCGATCTTTGAAATTTCTAAATTACCCCCTACTGCGGCTGAGGTGACTTTTGAAGGTAGAAGTCGAAATAAGTGTATGATAACATTTGTATAAACGGGAAAATAAGGCAAGATCTACACAAATACTTTCGACTAACCTACACGTTCCTGTTTTCGAGTACGCAGATGACTTGATTAAACACACGCACATGTACATATCTTCACATAAAGCAGGTACATTTATACAATCGTAATTATATTTATGGTGAACGACACAACCAGCTCTCTTTGCATCATTCCCCAACTATAATTAACGACGGCGGAGTTCTTCGTTTCACCCGCCTCTATACGCTTTGACTGGTTTCATTGTCACCGTACTGTAATTATCTCATCTACGTGACATGTTCCAACTATTACTACTCAGTATCAGTGATGAATTCAGGAGGTGGCCCGGGGGGGGGGGGGGGGGGGAAGTCCTCCCTGGAAATTGGAAATTCCCCCCCGAGAAATTCATATCTATAGTTGTGGTGAAACATAAAAATCATCACCTGGTCTGTTAACTTGTACCGTTGTGACAAAATTTAAACTACGCCAGCTGGTGTTGCTAACGAAGTTTGGAGTCAACTATGGAGAAGTCGTGATGACATGTAGTTTTTACAAGCAAAATGAATGTGTAACACAATAGGTGGCGGCTGGGTCCCTATAATTAGGTTTAGTTACTTATCGATTCGGTTTGGAACACTTAGCGTTGATTGTTCTGTTTTTATTATTATTATTATTATTATTATTGCCAACACCAACAAATTAGCAGTTGCTGTATAATAAGTGTGCGGCAAAGCTAAGCGTTGCGCAGTGTGTTGGCAACGCCGATTGTGGAATAAGTCAGCCTTTTCTCTCTCATGTCTTCCCTCACCGCACCTCCAATCGGCGTAACGTATAAGCCATTCTCTTAGCTACTCAGCCCACCCTCGCTGCGAACTTTATACTTATCCGCCACTTGTATCTATACTTTATTTGCACTTAGAAGAAACCTGATGTCGCAAAACACGTCCCCGGATATTACTACGGAATTGGAAGTAGCATCTGACATTATAAAAGATTGTTTTAAATTTTTTTATTGCATTACTGGGAATATTTCCAAGATTTAATAGCCATATAGATTTTTCGTAATCGATGAGTTCTAAGCTCAAACCAAATATTTGTGTTCACTTGACAATGATTTTCGCGGTGTCAATGGGTATGTATCCCCATTGACACTGCGAAAATTGTGTATAATTTTTGCCTAAAGAAGCGGTACATTCCACCATGAGTGGGACGTTTCGCAATGCTGCTCTACGAGTATAATCTAAGCTTTCATTGATGTATAAAAACTCAATGCACTGTTGAAACTGTTGTAAGGTTGTAACAGTAAGTCAACAGGTTACTATGGAACTGTGATGTGATTATGTAGTGTAGTGTACTACATGCAGTCTTCGTCAGTTTATAACATAAAAAGAAGTGGTGGTGCCGAAATACAATGTCGAAACAACAAACTTTAAATTCTTTCTTTTCTAATAAAAGACAGTGCATTGCAAAAGACAAAGACGAGTGTGAGTCTACTGAAAGAAGTGTTAGTGATTGTGACGATGAATTGCGTAGGTCTACCAAGTCTTCAGTTTCCCTTCCACAGTTTTCAAACGATAAATGTGCTATTTCTGGTCCATCCGTAAATTGAAATTATAAACAAAATATTGAACTCGAGATTAAGTATCAGCAAATATGAGAGTGTAAATACAATTGCTTATAGTTTGATCACGAGCGGGGTGGGGATTTCTGCAAATTGTGTGAAATACATTTAAAAAACGATATCGAAGCTCTACAGAAAACAGGAGGAGTGTTCATTTCTGTACCTTGCACTAAATTTAGAAAAGCTGCCAGAAGTACGGGAAAACTAGAAAAGCACGCCAACTCAGAAAAAAATGCAAGAGCCGCTGCACTTGAAAATTGTAGATTACAGGGATTAAACGCTCCAATTCATACACAGATATTTAAAAAAAATGAAAAAGAAAAAGCCCTAAACCGCCAAGCATTGTCATCGTAAATTTGAAGTCTGTATTTCCTTAGTAAGGAAGAAATAGCTTACACAACAAAATATGTACCTCTAATTCGTAAGGTAGTACTGAAAAGCGACATTAATCTTGAAAAGTGGTTAAAAGTTCAGAGCGAAAGGGCCACATATCTTAGTAAGTATACTGCGTCAGAGTCAAATGGGTCAAATGGCTCTGAGCACTACGGGACTTAACATCTGTGGTCGTCAGTCCCCTAGAACTTACAACTACTTAAACCTAACTAACCAAAGGACATCACACACATCCATGCCCGAGGCAGGATTCGAACCTGCGACCGTAGCAGTCGCGCGGTTCCGGACTGAAGCGCCTAGAACCGCATGGCCACCGCGGTCAGCTTGGAAGAGTCTTTAGATTTTCAAGATGAAACACTTCTCCCTGACAAATTTTTTCATTACTGGCAGACGAAGGTACAAATGTTTCCAATCAAAGTGAACTGTCTTTAGTAGTTCGATATGTTGCACATTCTCCATCGTTTGAAGTGAAGGGAACGTTTTTATGTCTCGTTGAGTTGAAAAGCACTTCAGCTGAATCCATATTTACAGCAACTGATACTGAACTAAAGAAAAGAAAACTTTATTGCGACAGATTATTATCTGGTTCTTTCGACGGTGCTGTTAATTTTAGTGGTTCTGTCTCTGAAGTGCGCACTCCTTTGTCAGAGAGAAAGGGCCATAACCTGCCATACATTCGCTGTAGAGCACATGTTTTGTCAATTGCTGCCACCAACTCTAGGAATAAACACCCCATAATAAAACGCATTATTACATGTTGTTAAAGACATTTACAGACTGCTACATGGTTCTTCCTAACGAGAAAATGTTTTGCATGAAATTCAGTGTGCTTTAGAGCAACCTGTTTTAAAAATACCCGAAGCTGTTGACATCCGATGGTTAAGTACCTATCGCACAGTTCATGCTATTTTCCTAACCTACAAGTCCGTTATGATGGCACGTGAACATATACACAAGGATGGCGCGGATTTAACAAGTTTAGCTGGAGGAATCTTGTTAGAAACGATGAATTCCAATTTCATTGGAGGTTTAGTGATTTTAGACGATACGCTAAATGAAGTCTCAAACTTATGTAAAGTTTTGCAGAGACAATCACTTAAAATTACGTAAATCCCTCTACTTGTTTCTGGAACTCTGGAGCATTTAAGTCACATCGACTGTCTTTGTGACTGCGATGAACATAGTGCACAAAATGAAACCCTTAATAAAATTAAAAAAAACTGCAGGAGAACGCGACAGAAGTTAAAGGTGTGCTATTCACGAACGTGGAGGAGCAGATTCAAGCTATGAAAAGCGCAAGAAAATTTGTTAAAAGTATGGTTGATGACATTGAGCAACGGTTTGATGGGGAGGCAATAAAAGTGATAGAACTAAGTGCATATTTTGAAGTTCTAACAAATTTCTGTAGTTTATTGATAATGATTGTAAAGAACTGTGCTTGATTGTGGGACTTAAAAACGTCTACGCTGTTTTGCAGACATGCATTCTTTTAGGTACGTTATTAGTAATAAATTAGACGATACGTCTTCTGATGTTGCTTCTTTCAAACTGATAGCCGACATCGGCTGCGAAGCACTACGGACACTGCGAAGCACTACGGACAGGGGAGAGTACTATGCACTCCCGTTTCGACTTGCAGTGTGGAAAGGTCATTTAGTACAATGAACAGGAAATCAAGGAATACGATGGGTCAGGAAACACACCAAGCTTGTCTAAGGATTTCAACTGAAGGGGACAGCAAGCCAACTGAAAGTTTTATTGATGACGTCATCAAGAGATATTCTGTAAAAAAGACTCGACATATTAGTTTGATGTAAATGTGAGTATTTTTGTGCAATAAAATTATTTTATTATTTAATATAGTTAACTTAAGCTTAGCCTAACAGCTTAGTACTTAAGCTACAAATTTTTTAATTATACATTAATTATTCATGAAAAATTTTAAATATTAATAGCGATGCTACGTCTTTAGAAACTATCACTTAAATTTTAAGCCTATATCTTTGTGCCGAAAGAAGGTTGTATACATGGAAGAACCCTGGAGATACTAAAAGGTATCAGATAGATTATATAATGGTAAGACAGAGATTTAGGAACCAGGTTTTAAATTGTAAGACATTTCCAGGGGCAGATGTGGACTCTGACCACAATCTATTGGTTATGACCTGTAGATTAAAACTGAAGAAACTGCATAAAGGTGGGAACTTAAGGAGATGGGACCTGGATAAACTGAAAGAACCAGAGGTTGTAGAGAGTTTAAGGGAGAGCATAAGGGAACAATTGGCAGGAATGGGGGAAAGAAATACAGTAGAAGATGAATGGGTAGCTTTGAGGGATGAAGTAGTGAAGGCAGCAGAGGATCAAGTAGGTAAAAAGACGAGGGCTAGTAGAAATCCTTGGGTAACAGAAGAAATATTGAATTTAATTGATGAAAGGAGAAAATATGAAAACGCAGTAAACGAAGCAGGCAAAAAGGAATACAAACGTGTCAAAAATGAGATCGACAGGAAGTGCAAAATGGCTAATCAGGGATGGATACAGGACAAATGTAAGGATGTAGAGGCTTATCTCACTAGGGGTAAGATAGATACTGCCTACAGGAAAATTAAAGAGACCTTTGGAGATAAGAGAACCACTTGTACGAACATCAAGAGCTCAGATGGAAACCCAGTTCTAAGCAAAGAAGGGAAAGCAGAAAGGTGGAAGGAGTATATAGAGAGTCTATACAAGGGCGATGCACTTGAGGACAATATTATGGAAATGGAAGAGAATGTAGATGAAGATGAAATGGGAGACACGATACTGCGTGAAGAGTTTGACAGAGCACTGAAAGACCTGAGTCGAAACAAGGCCCCCGGAGTAGACAACATTCCATTGGAACTACTGACGACCGTGGGAGAGCCAGTCCTGACAAAACTCTACCATCTGGTGAGCAAGATGTATGAAACAGGCGAAATACCCCCAGACTTCAAGAGGAATATAATAATTCCAATCCCAAAGAAGGCAGTTTTCGACAGATGTGAAAATTACCGAACTATCAGTTTTATAAGTCACTGCTGCAAAATACTACCACGAATTCTTTACAGACGAATGGAAAAACTGGTAGAAGCCGACCTCGGGGAAGATCAGTTTGGATTCCGTAGAAATGTTGGAACACGTGAGGCAATACTGACCTTACGACTTATCTTAGAAGAAAGATTAAGGAAAGACAAACCTACGTTTCTAGCATTTGTAGACTTAGAGAAAGCTTTTGACAATGTTGACTGGAATACCCTCTTTCAAATTCTGAAGGTGGCAGGGGTATAATTCAGGGAGCGAAAGGCTATTTACAATTTGCACAGAAACCAGATGGCAGTTATAAGAGTAGAGGGACATGAAAGGGAAGCAGTGGTTGGGAAGGGAGTAAGACAGGGCTGTAGCCTCTCCCCGATGTTATTCAATCTCTATATTGAGCAAGCAGTAAAGGAAACAAAAGAAAAATTCGGAGTAGGTATTAAAATCCACGGAGAAGAAATAAAAACTTTGAGGTTCGCCGATGACATTGTAATTCTGTCAGAGACAGCAAAGGACTTGGAAGAGCAGTTGAACGGAATGGATAGCGTCTTGAAAGGAGGATATAAGATGAACATTAACAAAAGAAAAACGAGGATAATGGAATGTAGTGGAATTAAGTCGGGTGATGCTGAGGGAATTAGATTAGGATATGAGACACTTAAAGTAGTAAAGGAGTTTTGCTATTTGGGGAGCAAAATAACTGATGATGGTCGAAGTAGAGAGGATATAAAATGTAGAGTGGCAATGGCGAGGAAAGCGTTTCTGAAGAAGAGAAATTTGTTAACCTCGAGTATAGATTTAAGTATCAAGAAGTCATTTCTGAAAGTAATTGTATGGAGTGTAGCCATGTATGGAAGTGAAACATGGACGATAACTAGTTTGGACAAGAAGAGAATAGAAGCTTTCGAAATGGGGTGCTACAGAAGAATGCTGAAGATTAGATGGGTAGATCACATAACTAATGAGGAAGTGTAGAATAGGATTGGGGAGAAGGGAAGTTTGTGGCACAACTTGACCAAAAGAAGGGATCGGTTGGTAGGACATGTTCTGAGGCATCAAGGGATCACCAATTTAGTATTGGAGGGCAGCGTGGAAGGTAAAAATCGTAGAGGGAGACCAAGGGATGAATACACTAAGCAGATTCAGTACGATGTAGGTTGCAGTAGGTACTGGGAGATGAAGAAGCTTGCACAGGATAGAGTAGCATGGAGAGCTGCATCAAACCAGTCGCAAGACTGAAGACCACAACAACAACAACAACAACATCTTTGTGCTCCCACCACCCCCCCATACCCCTCCTCAAGCTATATATCCCCTCCGCGGAGAAGTGGCTGTATTCATCACTGCTTAGTATACTGCCTCAATTCCGAAAAATTGACACTTTCTTCATCATTAAACCAATACGAACCCTGCTTAACTACAATCTGCCATTTCCCATCGCCAACTGCCTTTTGCATTTATTACTTGCCTCGTAGTAAAAATGTGCACACATGTGCAGTAGGGAAAAACATTTGTGCCCAGACCTGGGCAGATCTACGGCCATGAATATCTTTTACAGGACTCCCAAAATATTGAAATAAGAAGGGAAGAGCTATGGACACTGTGGAGGATGTGCAATGGATTACCAAGGACTTCTACAAAAGTCTTAATAAACTTGGCAATAAAATGCCCGTCCACATATTGCTAAGTTTGTTTTGACTACGATGCACAAGTTTCACTGGAAGCCCTTAAACGTCCTCCATACGATTCCGATCTCCCCACATGTGATTACCATGCTTTTGAAAGACTGAAGAAAACACTCGTAGCCATCGATTTGCCTCGGACGAAGACGAGCATAATTGGTACATTTGTAGCACCATAGGCAACCGCAAAAATTTTTCTACCATGCATTGACAGTCTTGTCTCACAGTTATGTTTTCACAGGTATGGCGATTACTCTTGAAATGATAAACAGTTTACGTTTTCCTGAAAGGTCTTCTCATCACGGGCTGCTCTTATACAACCACCTTATACGCCCTGTTACCATTTAAAGTATGAACATTTTCAGATAGGTCTGATCCATTTACTGCTATTAGATCCAATATATTTCCATCAGGAATGAGCTTTCCAAATATCTAAAATAGATACTGTAAAGAAGAGGCATTCAGCAATGTTTAGCGAGTTGTCTTACCATTACCAACACCTACAAATGTTTAAAAACTCCTGTCGGTAGCCGTATGATTAAAATCTTCTCCACTGATGACACTGTGCGTGGGGAACATACATTTAAGCCACATGAATTTCTCTTTAAACTTTCCGGTAACATCTGGTGGTGAGTCCGGTGGTTAATACATAGATCCTGCTATAAGAGGATGCTCACATTTTACACTCAATATTGCCCAAATAATCTTTCATCCAGCATCAGTTTGCATCTCAACTGATGGCTCTGATCTCGGTTTGTAGTGCGCCACTGACCCTTTCTCGGAGTCCCTACAGTTGTCGTACCAACACCGGTAATCTAAGAACTCCCAGCCCTGCCCAGCTTATCACACAATCGTCGAAGTCTCTGTTTCATGCTGCCCAATCGTCTCAGAACAAGCAGCCCGCCATAAGTTCTCTGGAGAATGCTGCATATTGTAAGCTTCGTCGAAAATCCGTGAAGAAGATCGTAGATTAAGGCTTCTACAGCTCTTATTCATTAAATTTCTTTTTTTTTTTTCAATCTCGCTTCCTACTCGGGTCAACTCTCACTGCTCCATAAACGATATATGCATTCTGCGAGTTAAACCATCATCACCTGTGTTTGTTGGTTATGACAATATAAGTGTTTGCAAACCGCTGGATGAATTGCTGAAATTTGCTTCGAGATGGAATGCGGGGTTAAAATGTCGTATGGCGTACTTGACAAGTGCTTACTGATAACACTGCTGTTGGCTAAACCGTAGTAGAATACTATGTCATCAAATTCCCTTGCGTAGTAAAAGGACTTAATTACACATTTCGCTTGGTTCACATTCCACAGCAATCGCGACGCCGCCACAAACTCAGAACAAGTAAACAATGGCTAACACAGGACGCAGAAGTAATCGTTATGTGTGAAAGCAGAAACATATTCAAAGACATCTACTCAGAGATAATCCGATAGGATGTAATCAATGAACATCAACAGCGTTGAGCATAGACCGTCAAGACACAACAAAGTTGGTGCATATCTTAAAACAGTAATAATTTAAAATGATGTCGCCATACATTGTTATTGCGGTCTTCAGTCCAGAGACTGGCTTGATGCAGCTCTCCACGCTACAGTATCCTGTGCAAGTCTCTTCATCTCCCATTAACTACTTTAACCAACATCCTTCTGAATCTGCTTAGTGTATTCACCTGTTGAACTCCCTCTACGGTTTTTACCCTCCACGCTTCCCTCCAATACTTAGTTGGTGATCCTTTGCTGCCTCAGAACGTGTCCTATCAACCGATGCCTACTTTTAGTCAGGTTGTGCCACAATTTTCTCTGCTCCCCAATTTATCCAGTATCCCCTCATTAGTTACGTGATCTACCAATCTAATCTTCAGCGTTCTTCTGTAGCACCACATTTCGAAAGCTTCTATTCTCGTTTTGTCTAAACTGTTTATCGTCCATGTCTCACTTCTATACATGGCCACATTGCGTACGAATACTTTCAGAAAAAACTTCCTGATACTTAAATCTGTATTCGGTTTTACCAAATTTCTCTTCTTGAGAAAACTTTCCTAGCCAAAGCCAGTCTAAATTTTATATCCTCTCTACTTTGACCATCATCAGTTATTTTGCTCCCCAAATAGCAAAACTCATCTACTATATTACATTGCAATTATAAAAATATTTATGCTTGCATCCTGGCAGTAGTACTAATGTAGCACAATTTAATATTAGTCGATAGGCTGCACCGTCAATAATCACTTATGGAATTCATCCACCAACCCGGCTAATGTTTCTCTAAAATAAAATAGTACTACACAAATACTTTCGCCTAACATACACGTGGCTAGCCTCCCTTCTGGTCTTGACTATGACATATGACTTGATTCGACACACGCATATGCACACGTAATCACATAAAGCACGTACAGATCTAGAATCGTAGTAGTATTTATGTGACTATCTAGATAGTTAAATAAAATCTCTCTTTCGACAATTAAAGTGCTATGTGTCACCAGAGTTGGCTTCGTATTCCATGAGGTAAGGTAAGAAATTATAAATTAATACCAATTACCAAAAGATAACAAGCAATCTGATTTAAAATGACGTTCATAATGAAACTGACGACAAGAAATATTTATCTGGATTTTATGGCGGCAGAGTACTGAATCAAGGTAATTAATTTTAGTTTTGATAATGCAATTTGGTGTGAAGTGATAATTTAAACGAATTTTGCAAAAAAACTTAAATTTTCAAATTGCTTGTTCCACATGATGGAAACTGTAACGATTTCATTTTACATTCGCTCTCGGCGAAGGAAGATTCCACTGCTTCACATAAATAGTATAACAAAGCATTCGACTGAGAGAAAATTATGCATCTCTGTGAAAAATCGAATGTATTTTCATTTATTGCTTTTGTTCTGAAATAACTTATTCAGATTCATTATTACTCATTGTCATTTTGCACTACGAGCAGTCTGCTACATAATGTTTCCTCGAATGTATATAGCTACTGATGTGTCGAAGATAATGGCTTCCAGCAGGGAAATGTCGTTCCTCCCTCAATTTAGCTGTATCTTCTGTAGCAGCTGAATGATCGATAATAAATCAGATGTAATCGGGTGGACGAAAAGCTGACTATGGTTCGTATCTACAACAAATTAAATAGATCAGAAAATCGAATTTTAGTGAAATTGCGTGGTTATGGAATATCGTCTCAGTAACTTTGTAACTAAAAGTCTAAGAAGCCGTACTTCCATAAGGTACTGGACGGGTCAGGGATGGCGGATAGTCACCGTTCCATCAGAAAAGGTGGAGAGCTGCGAATACTGAATAAACTCTCCCGGAACAAAGGAAAACAAATTCAAATCCTTTTTTGCATTTGTTTTGCAGCAAGCGGCAAAGTGTTTAGCGTCTGTTCACCATTATTAAGGCTGAAATTTTTATTCTGGAACTAATCCTTCCAGTCGTAACACTCTGAGTTCACTCAATGAGGCTACTCATTCCCACCTTATTGCAGGTACAAACACCACTGAGCATTTTGATAATCATAATAGTGCCCCAGGTGGTCAACCTACCGCCAGTATTACTGCCGCTACTCGTCTATCGGATTCTGGAGGGGCCAGGTTAAAATGCAATGCGCTTCAGCAGAGGCACTAGGAGTCCTCTGACCAACAAAAATCAAAAACAAATACGTTTTTTGCAATACTTAACATACAAACACAGTGGCAATTAAGTACACTTCATAAACTGGCATATACATTAAAAGAACAGAAGATAAAAATTTTGGTACTTCAAGAAACACGACTGACGGACAATAGCTAGATAAATTTCGGTAGTTATTCTTTTTAGAAGTAAAACTGTTAAGAGTACTTAATAAGAGACCACATCTGGGAGTTGCGTTTGCAATCTCCAAAAAAAGTTTTAAATTCAATAACAGAAGAGAAACCCATGAATAACAGACTAATGACAATCTCTGTGAAATGGGCAAATGAAGCATCCACTTTAATTAATGCCCATATCCCAGTCAATGACGACAACCGTAAAAGACCTGAAGAAATTAATATTGCTTGAGAACCGTTAGAAAGCATCACCTCGAATATTCCCTCAAAACATGTTAAAATTTTACTGTGGATTTTAATGCTCGATTAGGTAAAGAGAAAATATTATAAGAAAACAATGGATCTGATACCTTCACATATATGGGCAAATCAAATTGACCGAAGACTTGTTGAGACGCGCAAAAATTTAACCTTAACATCACGTCAACACATCTTAAAAAGAACAATTCTTAACATAAACTTGGCGGGCACCCAATACATTTATTGGGGAATTTAAAATAGATCATGCACCGTTTTCAAACCCTAACTACAAAGAAATCTTAAATGTCCAAATTAGAAAAGCGGCTAATATTGGATCTAACCATTAGTTAACGCGAGTAAAAGTAAACCTTCAAACTATAACTCTTCAAAAAAAGCTAGCCCAAAAATTGATACTGCTAAAATAACACCAACTCTAACCAGCGAACCTGACAAAAAACAATCCAACTATGGGCAAATCCTAGAAGGAAAGTTCATCAAAACAGCACAAAATTTAATTTCGCATCGAAAAAAAGCACTCTTGCTGGAACAAGTACCATGAAACGGCAATTAAGTCTCGACAGGAAACATTCAAGAAATGGAATGGTAACGACATTGAAAATACGTAAAACGTCTTTCTAAGTGTAAGAAACGAAAAATTTAAATTAACCCGAACGACTAGACAAACCTACTAAAATATCCAACATCAAGACATGGAAAAAGTCTTGCAGAAGACAATACAAGAAACTTTTATAAAACGTTCGAAATAAAACTACTCGGTTTCTAATCTCAAAGTCCTTGCTTCAGAGATGAAAATGGCAGTTTGGCTCTTAAACAACCAGGAAAACTGTAAGGTACTTGCTACTTATGTTGGAAAACTATTAAACTGTCCAGAAGCAGCGAAAAAATTCCAACCACATCAAACTAATAACACCAATAGCAACTCTAAAGAACCTGACGCAATAGAAATAACAAAGCAAATTTAACTAAACAAATTAAGAGTCTTAAAAATAATAATTCATTCGGAGAAGACGGTATAGCCGGCCGTGGTGCCCGAGCGGTTCTAGGCGCTTCAGTCCGGAACAACGCGACCGCTATGGTCGCAGGTTCCAATCCTGACTCGGGCATGGATTTGTGTGATGTCCTTAGGTTAGTTAGGTTCAAGTAGTTCTAAGTTCTAGGGGACTGATGACCTCAGATGTTAAGTCCCATAGTGCTAGAGGCATTTGAACCATTTTTTGAAGACAGTATCATAGCAGTACTACTATAATCAGCTGGACTTACCTGTATAAAAGAGATTACTCAACTAGTAAGATATTTATGGGAAACTAGGAAAATTTCCAGCAAGGAAATGTAATTGCTCCTGCACTTGCGATGTACCTTTTTCATCAGCTGAAGATCGCAGGAGATATAGTAAATCATATGACCACGGGAGGACGATAATCTGACAATGGTTCGCATCGAAAACGTATAGATAAATTCAGAAAAATGCTATTAATTCACACTGTTTCTCTTGTGCATTGTCTTGCTTTGCAAATTTCACTGATAAGATTTGAACTTCAGTCAACCTCAAGCTACCGTAGTTAAAATAACGAATTTACCTGTATCGTACACTGTCGCTATTGGAGCATCGTATATTCTCCATCTACATCTACATCATACTCCGCAAGCCACCTAATGAAGTGTGGAGGAGGGTACTTTCGGTACCGCTATCTGATCCCTCCAACCCTGTTCCACTAGCAAATAGTGCGGAGGCGAATGATTGTCATTAAGCCTCTGAATTGGCTCTAATATCCCGAATTTTCTCTTCGTGCTCAATAAGAAAGATGTATGTTGGAGGAAGTAATATTTTGACCGACTCCTCCCGAAACGTGCTCTCCCGAAATTTCAATAAGAAATCTCTCCGTGATGCACAACCCCTCTCTTGTAAGGTTCGCCAGTGGAGTTTGTTTAGCATCTCCGTAACCCTCCCTCGCCAGCTAAACGATCACGTGACAAAACGCGCAGATCTTCATTGAACCATCTCTATATCCTCTATCAGTCCTACTTGATAGGGATCCCAGATAGATGGACAATACTCAAGAATCGGGCGAAAAAGCGACTTACAAGTCTCTTCTTTCATGGATGAGTTACATTTCCTTAAGATTCTTCCCGTGAATCTGAGTGTGATATCCGTTTTTCCCAGTATCTGTTTTTCCCTGTATCTCTTTTATGTGGTCATTCGTCTTAAGGTCGGTCCGGATAGTTACGCCTGGATATTTGACATCAGACGTTGTCTCCCGCAGTTTGTCATCAAAAGTCTAGCTATACAGTGGTGGATTTCTTTTTCTGTGTATGCGCTATATGGTACACTTATTTACGTTCAGTGTCAACTGCCGGAGCCTGCACCATTCATCAATTCTCCGCAGGTCGTTCTGCAAATCCTTACTATCTTTTGGCGTTGCTACTTTGTTATAGACAACTGCATCATGTGCGAATAGCCTTAAAGAGCATCCGACGCTCTCCACTAGATCATTTATATGTATTGTAAACAGCAACGGTACTATCACACTTCCCTGTGATACTCCGGATATTACCCTTACGTCTGTCGTTTTTTCCCCGTTAACAGCGACGTGTTGATTTCTATCTGCAGGAAAGTCCTGAATACAATCGCAAGTCTGCACCGATACTCCGTAAGCTCTTTTTTTTTCATTAAACGGCAATGCGGGACGGCATCAAATGCTTTACTGAAATCAGGGAATACGGTATCAACCTGAGCGTCGTTGTTCACTCATTGGGGAACACAGCGAGTTGAGTATCGCAGGATCTCTGTTTGTGAAAACCATGTTGATGTTTATAGAATAGATACTCATTTTCCATAATACGTCACAATTATTGAGCATAAAACGTGTTCAATGCTTCTACAATGGATTGACGTCAACGACATAGGTCTATAAGTGGAATGCACCGATATAAATTGTGTGCTGTCTACTAGCACAAAATTAAAACTTAATGGCGTGACGAGGTTTCTGACGACGGGAAAATTTACACTAGGAAGCCGCCCTACACAAGGATACTCCCAGTACTGACGCGAAAACAAAGACTTGGATTAATTTTGTAACCACTAGCCTTCACAGTAAAATACACACGTATAATTCACTTCTTTACACAAGTACAAGAAAAAAAGACTAAATTGCTTTCCTGTTTATCAGACAGCTGCTGCTGCTGCAGGCGGCACTGCTGCGCGTCCTCTCGGCACGGCGGCACATTTTTGAAGACCATTGGTTTATTTTCACACTGTCAGATTCTGGAGTGTGCGACGCAGGAAACAGGAGTTTATTGAGACCATGTTCTGCTGAACCTTCTGTCATTGAATCCTGTCTCTTACGTCTGCTTTCTCTTTTGTCTTCCCTTCTCTGTTGATAATTTATTTAAAAATCGCGTGTCCTCATAAGGTTTGCTATTTCACTGCAGCGATGCTGCTATGATAATTAGATGGAAACCACATCCCTTCACTCATCTCTGCGCGCTCAGAGTGCTTCCATTGTGTCCGTACCGTAACTCCCTACTCCGAGAAACACGTTGTAACTTTTCCTACACAGAATACTACATCATTTGCGCAAACTTCTCTTATAAACCGAAATGCCACTCTGCCCGTCATTAAATTGCAACTTAACAGATTCAGATGCCTTTTTCCTTTATAGCTATCCTCGTATTAATAATTTGTACAGGAATCGCGTTTGTACCCAGCCTTGCATCTCTGCATCCGAAGCGAATCGGCGCCCATAAATAACTTTCTCAAGTGCTGAAGCAAGGGGAGAGTTCGGTGTTGTATGGAGGATGTGTAAGGATTTACCAAGAAACGTATTCAGCGCAGTCGAAATAAGGTTGGAACAAAATGCCCGCCCATATACTTCTAGCCATTTAGGAGCATGCTGTACAAGTTACTTGGAAGCACTTACACATACTCCATACGATCCCGATCACTGCCCATGTGATTCATGTACATTTGGAGTACTAAAGGAATACATTCTTGGTCACCTATTGGCTTCGCACGAAGAGCAGTTTGTAACCACACGACCGCTACGGCCACAGGTTCGAAACCTGCCTCTGGCATGGATGTGTGTGATGTCCTTAGGTCAGTTAGGTTTAATTAGTTCTAGGGGACTGATGACCTCAGCAGTTAAGTTCCATAGTGCTCAGAGCCATTTGAACCATTACTCTTGAAATACTAATCAATTTACTTACATTTTCCTCAAGCGCCTTGTTCTAGTTTTCACGGGCTGCATCTTAAAAATCCGCCTCAAAGTAACTAATACCATTTTCAGTATGAATGTCTTGAGTCAGGTCTATATCATTTATTACCACTAGATCCGATAGATTTCCACCAATTTCGGTTCTTAGCTAAATTTCTCTACATTTTAAGTTGTGAACTCCACGAAATTATTATGCCATCATTCATAGTACATTTCTATTTCTTTCGTTCCCTATGTTTTTTACATTGTTTCACATGTTGAACATATTTACATTCTTTATACACTCCTGTAAATGGAAAAAAGAACACATTGACACCGGTGTGTCAGACCCACCATACTTGCTCCGGACACTGCGAGAGGGCTGTACAAGCTATGATCACAATCACGGCACAGCGGACACACCAGGAACCGCGGTGTTGGCCGTCGAATGGCGCTAGCTGCGCAGCATTTGTGCACCGCCGCCGTCAGTGTCAGCCAGTTTGCCGTGGCATACGGAGCTCCATCGCAGTCTTTAACACTGGTAGCATGCCGCGACAGCGTGGACGTGAACCGTATGTGCAGTTGACGGACTTTGAGCGAGGGCGTATAGTGGGCATGCGGGAGGCCGGGTGGACGTACCGCCGAATTGCTCAACACGTGGGGCGTGAGGTCTCCACAGTACATCGATGTTGTCGCCAGTGGTCGGCGGAAGGTGCACGTGTCCCTCGACCTGGGACCGGACCGCAGCGACGCACGGATGCACGCCAAGACCGTAGGATCCTACGCAGTGCCATAGGGGACCGCACCGCCACTTCCCAGCAAATTAGGGACACTGTTGCTCCTGGGGTATCGGCGAGGACCATTCGCAACCGTCTCCATGAAGCTGGGCTACGGTCCCGCACACCGTTAGGCCGTCTTCCGCTCACGCCCCAACATCGTGCAGCCCGCCTCCAGTGGTGCCGCGACAGGCGTGAATGGAGGGACGAATGGAGACGTGTCGTCTTCAGCGATGAGAGTCGCTTCTGCCTTGGTGCCAATGATGGTCGTATGCGTGTTTGGCGCCGTGCAGGTGAGCGCCACAATCAGGACTGCATACGACCGAGGCACACAGGGCCAACACCCGGCATCATGGTGTGGGGAGCGATCTCCTACACTGGCCGGACACCACTGGTGATCGTCGAGGGGACACTGAATAGTGCACGGTACATCCAAACCGTCATCGAACCCATCGTTCTACCATTCCTAGACCGGCAAGGGAACTTGCTGTTCCAACAGGACAATGCACGTCCGCATGTATCCCGTGCCACCCAACGTGCTCTAGAAGGTGTAAGTCAACTACCCTGGCCAGCAAGATCTCCGGATCTGTCCCCCATTGAGCATGTTTGGGACTGGATGAAGCGTCGTCTCACGCGGTCTGCACGTCCAGCACGAACGCTGGTCCAACTGAGGCGCCAGGTGGAAATGGCATGGCAAGCCGTTCCACAGGACTACATCCAGCATCTCTACGATCGTCTCCATGGGAGAATAGCAGCCTGCATTGCTGCGAAAGGTGGATATACACTGTACTAGTGCCGGCATTGTGCATGCTGTGTTGCCTGTGTCTATGTGCCTGTGGTTCTGTCAGTGTGATCATGTGATGTATCTGACCCCAGGAATGTGTCAATAAAGTTTCCCCTTCCTGGGACAATGAATTCACGGTGTTCTTATATCAATTTCCAGGAGTGTATTTATAGGGATATATATTACACTGGAACTGAATGATCTTTATTGTTAAACGAAAGGTGAAGCGCTTTCAGTTTATGCTTTTTATCCTTTACGAGAACTATTCAAATAAGTCTAAGACAGATGTAATGATTCATATCAGTTATTTATTTGAACCTACATTTAATATTTCTATAATTATTTACTTACATCGTCAATGATAATATGCTAATTTTTCTGTTATTTGTAATGTTTTCTGAAAGCCTTATCGCTATCTTAATGTGTCAGTTTTAGTAAAACAAGAGTTTCCCCATCAAGTTGGTGTTATGCTGTATTTGCGTCATATCGTGGAGACAAAATATTGACTAAGTGGTCTTCAATAATGCGTATGGGTTTCACATTGTTGTCGTTAATTTACAAGACATTCATCAGCTAATTTAGTGATGGGGCTACAATGCGCTATTGATCTTACAGTACATCCTCCATAACAATTAAAGATACCTTCGAAGGCGCACGTTCTTCACTGAGAGTCATAGTGTACAGAAACGTATTCATGCTTACTGTGACGTTAGTGTCCCTTATGCACTCGGCAAACAAATTCAGGCGGCATTTGACGCTTACTTCTGAATTTCCATTATAACTGGGGCATACTTTTTGCCTCTCTGTAGTACTGCTGAGCTCGACAGTTTCTGCTAGTTTTTCATATTCATGTTAGCTAATCGTATCAATGACTAATGCGACAAGTTGTTTGCCCATAACTCTCTGTCTCTCACTCTCTCTCTCTCTCTCTCTCTCTCTCTCTCTCTCTCTCTCTCTCAGTCCTTCTTACACGTGACACATATTTCTCTCTCGTCCCCATTGCACTGATCTTTAAAATCAATTCGAACAAATTACAAATTATTGAGTTGGCGTCATTGGTAGTCACCCTCGATGTATTTCCTTGCTTAGCTAGGCTTCAAATGCTAGCCATGAGTCGTGCTCGTTCAGTGTATACTTTTAACATGATCCCATTTCTAGAAAAAGCTTTAAAAACTTGAAACCATCTGACGATGTTGTTTGAACTGTCTTCTCAAACCAATCATAAGCACCTACGGTGGCCTGTAACGGCACGGTACTGTCAGTCCACAAGTATAAGTTGCAACAATTCATCGGTCATTCTCCATAATACAGTCCAAAATATTATCATTCAGTAGAGCACTGGTACCGACCTTTCTACATTTACAATATTAAGCCACCCGTAACTCAGGACAGAGATGTAATTAAGTACGCTTGATTTTTTTTTTGGGGGGGGGGCATTTTTATTGGGCCAGTTGTTTCCAAGTGTGAACTCATGCGAGTATCCTATCGATGATTCTACTCCATCTTTAGTTACACAGAATCACCTCCGATTTCTTCACTTCAGTCTCCGCTCATTTTTTCCACGGAGTCTGCAACATCAACGTTTGACATTGCTGTATATTCGATAAAACACTGTGTGACGTTTCCATTTCATGTTGTTTATGATAAGCAGTAGAGGACTGGTCAGCGTTTACTGAATCATTTTTGACTCCTTTAGCCCAAGCTAGGATGGAACGCCCTGAAAAAGATTTCAAATGTTTTGTTACGAATTTGTCTACTCTCGTTGGCCGAATCTTATTTCATAACAAGCGATGTTTCAAATCGTTGAATTCCTCCTCTATTGCGGATGAGGTAGCACTTCAATTCCCAAATCCAAATATGTGTATCATAACACCTGAATACAGGGGAAAATATAGCAGATTTGTTTTGATGCATCGCCGTATTGCTTGTACATAATAAGGATTGATATCATCCCACGTCTATGCTAAGTGCCCACACTCAGTTTCTCTTAAGGACTCATTAAGTAAAGAAGTTGCCCATGCAACGATTCCGGATTTGCAATCGCTTTTTTTTGTTGCCATCGAATCACCCAAGTGTTTCAATCTCTTCATTCTTCACGGCACGCTCTTCGGTTTCCAACATTCTGGAGATGTCCGGTTCTCTTCACTTTATACGGCGCAGTATTTTAAATGCTTTCTCAGCGAAACAGTGATAGTCATCTTTGTGCCCACCATACTTTTGGTTGTTGGACACTACGACGGCCAAATCTCCTATTTCTTGAAAGTCACTTAAATCGTTGACCGTAGTGGGAAATGCCGTTAACATTATCCAAAATGTGTGCACAAGAATATGGAGATTTTTGAGCTCCTTCCACCTAAAAATCATTTGAATGTAATGAGACACATTCAGGCGTAGAACACATGATGACAGTGCATTGGACGAGCCGACCAAACACCTAAAACACAGAGATAAATAATCTTTCAAATCTCACCGGTCTCCAGCCGCCATTAGAATCACACTCATAACTGCTTTTTGTCGAAATCGCCAACAGCTTTAGTACTGGAAATTTTGTAATGTGCTTCCAACCCACGCGAATAATTTCACAAAGCGAGTATTGTATTGAATTCGTGTTTTGAGACTCGCTGTACTTCTGAAAAACCGGCAGTCTGGATACTGGGGTTTCTTCGACGATTTGATGAAGATAAATGATCTAATCAGTCTCCCGTTAGTTTATTCAGTTTATTTACTAATCAACCCGTTGCATCTATACAAATGCATTGCGAATATTGCGTGAACACAGCAATTTATTCTTGCATCCAATTATGGACGTGAAACGGATGTGGACCATTGGAATGAATTACACAGGCTTTACGTTCATACTTTAAGAGTGAGATTTTCACTGACATTGAACTCAGTCAAACCAAAAATTGCGTTTTGACGCTGTTGTTTTGCCTTCCGTGGAAGTGAAATTGTTGGCAATTGCAGACGATTGAGGTTGCTGAAATTCATTAGATGAAATTAGACTCCCGCCAATCCGGCCATTCCTGGCACAAATGGGTGTCGGATTAGAGGAAGTTGCTTATTATTGAGGGGTTTAATTTTATTTGATTCATTTATTTCGTTTTTTATTTATTTTGAAAGCCAAGGGGATATAGTGTTCTGAACTTTATTACACCGAAGGATACAATTTAAAAGCAATGCGGATATACTATATTCAATAAAAAAATGCATTAATTTTCAAAGAAAACTTAGCCCTTGAGTGCATACTGTACATAATTAAACAATCGTATCACTCACTACTAAACATGTCTCAAATTTTTTTACTGTAGCAGTGATGATACGCGACGGTGGCTTCCTTAATCACGCAACCGCTTTGTAAGCATTACATCGGTACTGCATGTATCTGGTTGTTACATAATGTACTCCAGGAAGACCTCGGCAGCTTCAGCACCAGCAGCGTGAGAAATCTTCATGTTCCCTCCTCCTGTGTCCTCTTCTTCATCCCTTCCATCATGATTTTCTTGCACGCTTTTGATTATTTCTTCACGTGTTAAAGTTTGGTTCGTATCACAGTTTTCCTCTTTCAGCCACTTAGTAACATCTTCAGTATCAATTTCTTCTCCTCCTGGAAGGTTGCGGAACATGTCAGTGTGCAAAGTAATTGATAATTCCTTATTGACTGACTCATCGCTCTCACTCACTACTGGATCCAACTCGGCATCAATGGATAGCCACAATTTTCTCCAGCTCTTCATTGTGGTAGCGCTGTCCACTTTATCCCATGCTTCGGCTGCTTGGAAAACATCACGTACATTAATTGTTTCCCACGCCTTCAGCATAGTTTCGACGGAGTCGTTTTCACTTTCGTTCAGCAAGGAGACGACAAGTGAATGTCGATAGTCCACAGCTCGTGGTCGTGGGGTAGCGTTCTCGCTTCCCGCGCCTGGGTTCCCGGGTTCGATTCCCGGCGGGGTCAGGGATTTTCTCTGCATCGTGATGACTGGGTGTTATGTGCTGTCCTTAGGTTAGTTAGGTTTAAGTAGTTCTAAGTTCTAGGGGACTGATGACCATAGATGTTAAGTCCCATAGTGCTCAGAGCCAATTGAACCAATTTGAATGTCGATATTGACGTTTAATTGATTGCAAAATTCCCTGGTCCTTGGGGCTGTCACACTGAATGGAAGAAAGAGTGCTTGTCATCGGACTTTAGAGAAACATATGAAGAACGACAGAGAGCATAGTCAGTTATAAGGATAGCTTTCAGTGGAAGCTTTTTCTTCTTTAGCTCTTTTTTCACTGCCCTTTACAAACGTTTCTTGGAACCACCGAGAGAGTAATTGTCTGTCCATCCACTCGTTCTTGTGAGCGCAATACTGTACTGGTAGAGTATTTATGTTAATGTGTTGAAAACTAAGTGGATGTTGGGGTTTTCCAATCACCATAAGCGGTAGTTTATCACTCCCATTTGCATTACAGCACGCCATTAATGTTACGCGCTGCTTCTGTTGCATGTAACCACGAGTTTCCTTCTCGTTCTTGGCAGCTAATGCTTTTTAAGGAACGATCTTGTATAAGAGAACTGTTTCATCAGCTTTATACAAGGCATCTACAGTTATATCTTCTTTCTCTATCATCTTCCGTATTTTGCTTACAAACTCATCAGCATCCTTATCGCTAGCTGTGAAACGTCCCCTTAGAACAATTTATACAAGACTGTGCTTAACCTGACACACAATATTATTTAGAGCAACGCAATCTGACTATCAAAGATCCCTGCAAAAGAATGGCCCTGAGTAACATTAAACTATACCTTTCACAAATCACTTACCTCACAAAAATCTCCGTTACTCGAACTACTGCAATACGGCGAGCGCCACTACTGCCAGCTTAATAAAAGATTCAAACTACAGAAGGCACTAACTACTGATAGGGATAGTTAGCAAATGAAAGATATTAATAGAGAACAAACAATGTATTTACCTTAATAGTCATAATATATGATATCCAGTATTACAAACTTCGAAACTCCGCCATCTCTCTCCCCACATCCACCACTGCTGGCGGCTCACCTCCAACTGTGCAACGCTACGCGCTGTTCACATCCAGCTGCCGCTGCCCAACGCTACAATGGCAGACAACAATGCAAACTAGCCACATACTGCACACAGCACAGCCAGTGATTTTCGTACAGAGAGCGCTACGTGGCGGCGGCGTTACCAATATAAGAACCTAAACAGCCTACTTACATAAAGAAAACATAAACAGCCTACTTACAGCTGAGCTACTTTCCTTGGTGACTGTCAGCTGAAGTTTCATAGCCAACCTTTGCTTGCTGCGAACGAGTTACTACCGCCAAGTTGTTTGTTAAGTGCAACTGCTTTTTCCTTTATAGTCAGGCCATTGACTGGAATTCCTTTATTACGTTGCTGTATGAACCATCTATAAACAGCTACGTCCATTTGCGGGCAAGCGCTCTACCAACTGAGCTACCCAAGCACGACTCACGCCCCGTCCTCACAGTTTTACTTCTGCCAATAAAACTGTGAGGACGGCGCGTGAGTGGTGCTTCGATAGCTCAGTAGGTAAAGCACTTTCCCGCGAAATGCAAAGTTCCCGAGTTCGAGTCTCGGTCCGGCACACAGTTTTAATCTACCAGGAAGTTTCATATCAGCGCACACTCCGCTGCAGAGTGAAAATCTCATTCTAGCTACGTCCAGTTCTTCATTCTCATTCTTTTGCATAACGTTCCGCTTTCCCAACTCACTCTCCATTTGTCTTGAGTACTGTAGAATAACATCTTTCTTTTTGATGTGATAAATAGTTGCTCATCCTACATTGAACTCAGCAGTAGTGGCTTTCTGCGAAGAACCGTGATTGAACTATCTAACAATTCGAGGTTCTGGTAGAGTAATGTGTTTCGTCTTAGAAGACACGATTCCGAATTGTAAAGAAAGCTACAATTTCAAAAATAGTATATAAAACAATGTTTAACTAAGCATTGTTGTGTACGATAATTCATTTTGTTCGTGTTTCTGGATCTGCGCCGAATTACTGACAGGCCAGACTACAGAGGGCCGCATTAGCGAGAGTCTAGTATATTTGTCTCGTTTCTGCGCCAGATGCGAGATAAGATATTGCGGTCTACCATTGTTGTTGAAACCTCGATTCTTCGTTCTCCTTTCAGATGACTCTTCTTACTATATATAAAAGAACCACCCAGATTATCCAACACCCCCTCCATTATGTCGTCACGTCCTTTTGGCGAATTGCTCACAGCAATTCCTGAAAAATTGCTTCAACAGTCTTTGTATCTACCCGTGATCTTAAGGTACCTTCCAAACTCCGAATCTCTTAAACGAGATAGGTCATGGTATCGACGTTTGCTCCCACAGTTTGTTATACAGAGTATCTGTCCAGACTTTAGCAATAGAACATTGGACGCACTTTCAGATTGCACTTTTTCCCAATACGCTGCCTCTACACGTGATGACCCAGGTTTTATGTGGTGGAGTCAGTTGAACCTAAATCTGACATTTTGGTTTGCAGTTTTCTGAAATTACATTAGGCTCGAATTCATCGAATGTATCACCTTTAATTTCGATATCGTGGAATCAAGAATTAAGGACTACGGATTATACTTATTTTTCGGTAGAATGGTGCAATTAGTTGTAGTGCTTCTAAATATATTGTTATCAGAATTGCTGATTACTGGAGTGATTTTCATGTAAATATCTGAGCTTGGCACCTCTGGTCTGCCTGATGGACTCAAGACAACCTTGTAATCACATGATAGTACCACCCCTAAAATCTTGAAGCGAACAAAAGCATTTTCCTACACTCCTATTGTGTTAATATATTAATAAAACACATAAATTAATTACGATTTAAAGACGCATAAATCATGGTCTATCAAAAGTTTTCTAAACTATACGTCAACACTCAGCCTGCTACATGCCAGTACAATCACACGCACAATAATTTGCATGATACCTATTGTCATCAGGTACTACCAAGCCGTTCTGAAAATCTGCGAGAAATAATTAGAAACTTGGAAAATTGTGTGCTTTGTACCGAACTCTCGCTGTGGCTGAAATAAGTCTTGGAAGTATCAAAGTTCTATTAAGAATTTTTAAAATCTTGAAGAAATACTGCCCTGTCTTGTTCTTCCTAGCTTGCGCAGCGTCATCGTCATTGTAGTGTCAGCTGTTCGATTGCATAGGATGGGTGCGGTTGTAAGGTAGAAGGAACTTTTCGAAACCTGGAGACAAACTGCAATCCGTACTAATTTGCAGGATATCTAACGAGAGCAAACTAGACATACTTGTAAGCTCAGATAAATCTGCTCATCACTTCCTTACAAGAATTCCCTTTACGAAGGTGATAAGTTAAAAGTAGTGTCGTCACCATTTTCCAACGTTTGTGATGCTATAAAATACTATTTTGCAGCAATACAGAGGAAGACTGAAACTTTCTAACCTACGCAAAACTATTATTTTAATTTGGGGGAGAGACCAAATTACAAAGGAAAATTTGACCTCGCACCCATATCAATTTTGTTATTAATAATTTTTTTTAAATTGTCGTTCTAGTTCTTGAGAGTTTTGAGAACTAGACCAAGTTAGAACAAACTCAGAAACTATATATGCTCATAGAAAGTGAGGCTAAAAAGAAAATAGTCACAGTTCCCAGTTGAATTATATTTACTTCGACACTTCTGATGAGAAGGTATTATGTTCGGTACAACTACAGCGGCAAACAGCAAGTGTGAAAAGGAAAGCTGATGAGAAATAAATGGTTTGATTTCTATTTCGGTACTATTTGTTTGTCGGCATAGACGTTCTGCTGAATGTTCGGAATTCTTGAAGAAGCTAAAAGTTCACTTTAAAAGGTCTAGGGCAAAAAATTTCTTTTGGCTACCAATTCTAGACAACTAGCAGGTTAAAAAGAATCAACATTCATCGTAATTGGAGGAACTCGAAGAAATAGTCGGTTTTCAAAAAGTAGGGGCTGGTGGAAAATATGTATTTGTTTCTCGTTAGAAAAATGTTTGCCTGAGGACATTGTCGTTCTCAGCTAACACTGAGAGTCACAAGAGCAACTCAGAGCTAGCATAA
Organism: Schistocerca cancellata; assembly: GCF_023864275.1. Lineage (NCBI taxonomy): Eukaryota > Metazoa > Arthropoda > Insecta > Orthoptera > Acrididae > Schistocerca > Schistocerca cancellata. The sequence goes on from NC_064629.1 coordinate 763,069,260, forward strand.
GGAAAAACCTGATTTTGCAAAATGTGGGTGCTGGCGAAAAGAACGTTCTTACCTCCCACTTGTAACCTGTGAATTTGACGACGTTGTTGTCCCAGAGAAACGTTGGGGGCTACGCTAGCAGAGGCTCGTAAGTATCCTACACACCATCAGTTAGATGGATAGGACTTTAGATTGTGGATTCCACCACAAACTCAAAACGACGTACGCGGAATGACTTCCGTACGAGACAGCCCTAACTGGTCGATAAGGTGCGAGCAATGAACGTCACCGCCACTGAATATACTGAAACACACTTCAGTATCACTGGATACAGGTCACAGTCAACGAATACTCACAAAATGCTACCTCGAGATCTGCCTTTGTTTCCCCGAAGTAATTCAGCGTTGCACAAATACTTTCAAACTAACCTACACGTGGCTTGCCCCACTTCTGCTCTCGACTACGATACATGACTTCCTTATATAAACACGCACTCACAGATATAATTACATAAAGCAGGTACACATGTAGAGTCATTGTGGTGTTTATGTAGCTGTTTAGATGTATAAATACTTTCTCAGTTTCGAAGACTGAAGAGTTGGGTGTAAACCAAGTATACTTAATCATTCATAAGGAGACCTAAGAATTTATAAATTAGTAGGAATTATTGAAAAATATTGAGCAATCTGATTTAAAATAACCATCAGAGTTGACATGAAATCTTTTATCGAATGTTTATGGCTGCTCTCATAATACAATTTGAATTTTGCAAAACCAACTTAAATGTCCAAATTGCTTATGGCAGTTGATGGAAACAGTAATGATTAATTTACACTTTTCTCTCAAGAAAGCATGACTTTATTCCTTCAGTTAAATAGTGAGTTACAGCATTTGACTGAGAGAAAATAATGCGTCATAGTGAATAATCGAATACATTTGTGTTTCTTGCTCTAGTTGTGAAGTAACCCATTAAGATCCATTATTCTTCATTGACATTAAACTCTACATAAAGTCTGATACCTAATGTTTTCGTCCAATGTAAACAACCACTGATGTGCCGAAAATAATGGCTGCCAGTTGGGAAATGTAATTGCTTCCTTGCTTGAGATGAATCTTCGGCAGCAGCAGAACGTAGCAGGAGCTGTAGTAAGTAAGATGTCCACAGCAGGACATACGTTGACGATGGGTCGTATCGAAAACGATTAAATTAATTCAGAAAAGTGGTATTAATCTACACTGCTGCTCTTGTGCCTCGTCTTGCTTTGTAAAGTTAGTTGCAAATAATTGTACTTCAGTCAACCTCCTACTTCCATAGTTAAAATAACGTGTTTATATATTTCGTACACCGTCTTCGTTGGTGCACCATACATTCTCGTTTTATGATGGCGACTGGTCCCTCCACACGCCGTGGTTTTCTGGAATCTCCGACGTAGGAAACAAAAGATCATCGGGACTACGTTCAGCTGAATCTTCAGATCTTTAATCTTGTGTTTTAAGTCTGCTTTCTCTTTTGTCTTCTCTTCTCTGATGATAATTTCGAAAAATGTGTCTCCACTTAAAATTTGCTGTTTCACCGGAACGATTCTGCTGTGATAGTTATCTGGAAACTTCTTCGTTCACCTAACTTTGCGTGCTCAGACTGATTCAGTTGTCACCGCACTGCAATTCTCTTCTCCACATGATACTTTCCAGCTATTTACTGCACACAGTACTGTATGTAATCTTATTTTGAGTACGCTGCAAAGGCTTCGCTGGAAGCCCTTAGGCGGCCTCCATACAATACCGATCTCTCCCCATGTGATTCCCCCGTTTCTGGAGGACTTAAGAAAGACATTAATGGCCATCGATTTGTTTCGTTCGAAGAGGTGCATGCCTGTCGTTGTACCATAGGCAGCCTCAAACATTTTTCGATAAGCGCATGACAGCCCCGTCTCACAGGAAGATGTAAGTTTAAGCAGGAGATCACTCTTGAAATTCTTACGTTTGCCCTAACTGCCTTATTTTCACGGGCTGCATCACTGATACCATTCTGAGTAAGAACATCCTCAAACAGATCTGGTAAATTTATTTCCTTTAGATTCATAATATTTCCATCGCGAGTGGTCTCCCAAACTATCTAAAGTAGGTACTTTTGAAAAAGGCATTTAGAAATGTTTAGTGACGTACCATCCCATGGCAACACATACAAGTGTTCATTTATTAGCATCGATATCAATATGTTTAAAACTTCAGTGGTAGCAGTATGAATGGGCACCACACATTTTAGCGAGATGAGCTTTTATTTAAAGATTTCGGTTAAAGCTGGGCGTGAGACCGATGGTTAACAGATGGATCCAGTTATAAAATTACGGCCACACTTGATTATGAGTCTTTCCCATGTAATCTGGCCTGCAGTTTCAATTTCTATCTCAGCTGATCCGAGTCTGTCGTCTTTTGCGATAAGTGCACTTCTTCTATTTCCTACACACATATTCTTTCGATATTCACTTCCATTTACCACGAAAATTAACTGCCGTGATTTCGGGTTTTCTCTGCATTGTACTGTGTGAACACATCTTTTTGGGAGCGCTTCCAGTCACTGTACGCTGTTGTGAATACCTCGGCAGCTGATCAGGGTGAAATGGGCATGAAGTCGCCTAGGCTAAAAATCCCTTGTGAGTATTCTACACACCATCAGATACATGGCTCTGATCTCGGTTTGTAGGGCGCAACTGACCAGTTTACGGAGGCCCTACAGTTTTTGAACTTACATCGCCAATCTAGGAACTCCCATCCATGTCCATCTTTTCACACAATCTTCGAAGGCTCTTGTTGACGCCACCTACTCGATTCAGAACAGGGGGTCTGAGATCAGTTCTGTGGAGAATGTTGCACACTGTAAGCTTCGTTGAAACTCCATGGACAAGGGCGTGGATTAAGACTTCTGCAGCTATTGTAATATTCATGATTCTTTTTCAATTTCATCTTTTACTCGGCACAACACTCACTACTCCATAAACGACGTGTGCGTTCTGCGCGGTAATCCGCTGTCTCTTGTGTCTGTTGCTTAGGATTCCATCAGTGTTGGTCGCTTTATGAACCTGCTGAACATTAATGTGAGATGGAATCTGCGATTAAAATGACGTTCGTTGCACATGACATACGCTTGTCGATAACAACCGTTAGCTAAACTGTAGTAGTTTACTATGCCACTAAATTCCCGTGTAAAGTAATTGGACTTCATTTCACAGTTCACTTTGTGCACACTCCACACCAAACACGAATCATGTTCTGATTCCATCACAAACTCAAAAGAAGAATACGGAATGGCTTATGTAGGAATCAGCAGTAACTGCTTTGTACGAAGGCATGAAAAGATTCAGAGGAATAAACTCAGATTATTATCCGAAAAGGTGTGAGCAATGAATGTCAGCACCACTGCGTACAGACCGTTCTCGATACAAAAGTGGTGCATAATTTAAAACTTAATAATGTACCATTCTGTTGAAATACATAACACTGCTGAAATTATTAATACCGGAATACTCGCTGTAGTACTACTGAAGCACACTTTAATATTACCAAATAGAGGTCACCTTTAGTGAAAGTTCACGGAATGCAACCACCAAACCAGCTACAATTTCACGAAAATAACTCAGTATTACACAAATAATTTCGCCTAACCTAAACGTGGCTAGCCTCCCTTCTACTCTTATGACATATGACTTGATTCGACACACGCATGTATACACATAATCACATAGAGCAGGTACAGATGTAGAATCGTAGTATAATTTATGTGACTATCTAGATAAATAAACAAATTCTCTCTTTCGACGAATGAAGTGCATTGTGTCACCACAGTTTGCTTCATTTTCCATAAGGTAACTAAGAAATTATCAATTAATTCGAATTACCGAAAAATAACATGCAATCTGATTTTAAATGACGATCATAATTAAACCTCCGACATGAAATATTTATCGAGAGTTTATGGCCGCAGAGTATTGAATCAAGGTAGTTAGTATCACTTTTGATAATGGAATTTGATGAGAAGTGATAAAATAAACGAATTTTGCAAAACAAACTTAAATTTCCTAATTGATTGTGGCAATTGATGGTAATAGTAACAATTTCATTTTACATTTTGCTTTCAAAGTCGTATCATTCCACTGCTTGACTTAACTAGTATAATAAAGCATTCGCCTGCGACAAAATTATGCATCCTTATGAAAAATCGAATCTATTCCCCTTTATTGTTTTTGTTCTCAAATAACTTACTCAGTTTCATTATTCGTCAGTGCCATTTATCTCTACGTGAAGTCAGCTAAATAATGTTTCCTCGAATGTAAATCGCTACTGATGCGCAGAAGTAATGGCTTCCAGTAGGGAAATGTAGTTGCTCCCTCACCTTAGATGTATCTTCTGTAGCAGCTGAATATCTTAGGAGGCATAATAAATCAGGTGTCCTCGGGAGGACGACAAGTTGGCGATAGTTCGCATCTAAATCGGGTAAATTAATTCACAAAATCGGCTTTTGGGGAAATTGCGTGCTAGTGGATTATCGTCTCAGTAACTTTGTAACTAAAAGTCTAAGAAGCCGAACGTGCTTAGGTTATTGGACGGGTCACAGGTGGCGGATACTGAACGTTCCATCAGATATGGTGGACAGCTGCGAAAACTGAATAAGCAGTCCCGGACCAAAACAAAACAAATTCAAATTCACTTTGCATCTGCCTTGTAGCAAGCGGAAAAGTGGTTAACGTAACAACAACGTTTTTTGCAACGCTTAACATACAAACACATCTGCAGTCAAGTGTACATCATAAATTTCGAGATACATCGAAAGAACGCAAGATTAAAATTTTGTCATTTCACGAGTGATGGACTATAAATAACCACATGAAGTTCGGCAGTTATTGTCTTTTTAAAGGTAAAACTGATAAAAGAATACTTAATAATAGATCACACAAGGGAGTCGATTCTAATGTCTCCAAAAATATTTTAAATTTAAGAACAAAGGTAAAACCCATTAATAATAGACGTACAACAAATTCTATTAAATGCACAAATAAAGCATACACACAAATTAATGCCCATATGCAAGTCAATGATGATAACAGTACAAAAATTGAAGTTAATGAAGCTTGATAACAGTTAGAAAACATCACCTCGAACATTCCTTCAAACCTTCATGAAGTTTGATAACCGTTAGAAAGCATCCCCTTGAATATTCCCTCTAAGCAAGTTAAAATTTTAATGGGTGATTTTAATGTTCAATTAAGTAAAGAGAAAAAATACAAGAACAAAATGGATGGATTTCTTGCGCATAAATGGACAAACCAAACTGGCCAGAGACTTGTTGAAACGTACAAAGACTTTAATTTTAAAACATGTCAACACATTTACGTAAGAACCCTTCTAAACAAATAACTTGGCATGCACCCATTACATTTATTGGGATATTTCAAATCGATCATGTAGCGATTTCGTACCCTAACTACAAAGAAATTTTAAATCGCCATGTTAGGAAAGGAACTAATATTGATTCTGACCATTATTTAATCAAAGTAAAACTTCAAACTTAAAAATTCCTTACAAAGAAACACTATCCCTAAATTTAAAGCTGCTAAAATAACCTCAACTCTATCAAGTGACAAAAACAATCCAACAATTGGCAAAGCCTACATGAAAAGTTCATCAAAACAGCTCAAAATTTAATTCCGCTTCGAAATAAACAAAAACTCCCTTGGTGGAATACGGATTGTGAAAGAACAGTTAAGTCTAGGCGTGAGGCATTCAGAAATTAGAATAGTAACAAAACTAAAAATACGTTGAACACCTTTCAAACTGCAACAAAAGAAAAATCTTAATTAATCCGACAGAATGAAAGAAACTACGAAAATGGTCTAACTTTTAGAAAAATGAAAGAGTCTTCCAAAAGAACACTAAAAGAAACTTTTATAAAATATTCAAAACAAAAAAGTCTTTGCTTCAAAAATGAAAATGACAGTTTGATTTTCAACAAGCAGGATAATTGTAAGGTACTTGCAACTAATTTTTAAAAACTAAGACACAGTCCAGAACCGGCGGACAAATTCCAACCACAACCAACAAATAACATCAAACCTAACTCTAAAAGTGCCTGACGAAATCGAAATAACTAATAAAATTGAGAGACTCAAAAACAATAAAGGGTCCGAAGAAGACGGTATAATTGCAGAACTACTGAAACTAGCTGTCCCTAAAACAATAAAAGAGATCACTCAACTAATAGGACATTCCTGGGAAACAGAGAAAATAACTGAGGACTTGATAACTGCCGTTATTCATCCATTGCATATAAAAGGGAATAGAACTTATGTTAATAATTATCGAAGAATCTCTCTTCTTCCGGTTAGATGCAAAATTCTCTCGCAGTGTTTAGGTAATCGAGCCCAAGAAACGATACGATCTAAAACTGGTGAATACCAAGCAGGCTTTAGACGAAACAGATACTGTCCGGAACAAATTCTTCATTAAAACTAATCCTTATTCACCAAATTATTTCTACTAACAATACTGTGTACATGCGTTGGTTTCAAAAAGGCCTAATACCCAATTAATCGTGAATCTCTTTTACAAATTTTGAAGCTACAAGGGGTAGATAATATAACACGAACACCGATCAAGTAAACGTTAACCGACACTAGCTCTAAAGTTTAATTTGTGGGAGAAAAAGACTAGCGTAGGACAGAGACTGTTGGAAAAGGTAATTACAGAATGACGAGAGCAAAAGACGAGTCAAAATACAGATCATACAATCAGTTTAGGTAGTAGTAATACTAGCAAGATTGCTTCGCCTTTGCTGATGATATGGACATTTTAGAACTAGAGATATTACCACAGCCCAAAAATAAATTGAAATTCTTAGAGAAGTTGCGAAAAAAACAGGACTACAAATACCATTCGAAAAACGGTAAATATGAAATGCAACAAACAAGCACCAAAGTTTTTAAACACGAAATATGGAAAAGTTAAAAGGGTCTCTCAGTTTAAAACTTTCGGGGAAATCATACAAGAAAACTTTCTGGAAAGAGCTTCAAACGAAGTTGACTGTCAAAAAATGACACTGAATTCAGCTTTACCCAAAATAATTATAATAAAAAGTCACTTTCTAAATTCAGTTAACTTAGGTATTACAGCGTAGTAATCAAATCTCAATGTCTTTATTGAGCATAAACTTTAATTTTAAATAGAAAGATGGATATTGAAGAAAGTCAAAAGAAAGAATGAGAGATTATTAGGAAAATATGAGACCCCCAACATTACTGATGGAGAAACTTATAGGCTGAGAAGGAAATAGAAGCATACAGAGACATACATGGTGACATGAGAAAAGGAAGACTTAAATTTTTTGGGCACATGAGAAGAATGGCACCCACTAGGTTGTCAAAATGAATAGCAGAATTCTACGGAAACAGGAATAAGGCCAAAACTGGGCCAATTAAATGCATCGCTGTGGTTAATGAGTATCTTAAAGTAGCCGGTATAACTCAGGCGGACGTTGTGGATAGAAAACATTCAGACAAACGATATTTGATTAGAATATTGATCAGAGGGAAATTAGAAAACGGCCCGGTACACAGGGGTCTGATGAAAGAAAGACTTCATTCTGAAAGGATCAAACTAACTTGAACACAAAAGAAGTCAGCCATGAAATGCGACATACATTGATTGCATCTCGCATGACCCTATTGGGCCCGTACGTGAATATTACTAATAACATTATGTGACCTAGGAACTACAATTACGAACAATTTCAATTGAGAAGAACACACAGAAAATGTTGTGGCTAAGGCACTCCAATGACTGCGTTTTATTGGCAGAACACTTAGAAAATTTGACGGAACTACTATAGATACTGCCCACACTACGGTTGGCCGTCCGCTTTTGGAGTTCTGCTGCGTGGTGTGGGATCCTTAGGAGGCAACGGAGTGCACCGAGAAAGTTTAAACAATAGAAGCGTGTTTTGCATTATCGAGAAATAGGGGAGAGAGTGTCATAGAGATGATACAGGATATCGAATTGACACTTTAAAACAAAGGCGTTTTTCGTTAAAAGGGAATACTATCACGAAATTTCAATCAAAAACTTTCTCCCCCAGTGTGAAGATATTGTTTTGACGCCGACCAACATAGGGAGAAACGGTCATCATAATAACATAATGGAAATCAGAACTAAGTACTCGTTTTTTCCGCGCGCTGTACGAGAGTGGAATAATAGGGAATTGTTGTGAAGGACCTTCGATGAACCGTCTTCCAGGCACATAAGTGTGATTTGCAGAGTATCCATAAAGATGCAGATCTAGAAAAATGCTATGGGCTCACACTTTAGCTCTTGTGCATCGGCTTGTTTTGTAAAGTTCGCTAAAAGAATTGTACTTCAGTCAACCTTCGGGTTACATTGTTAATATAAGGTCTTTATCTGTTTCGTACACAGTTGTTATTGGTACGGCGTATATTCTCGTTTTGTGATGAAGATTGGCCCCTTGTCACACTGTTGATTTCTGGAATCTTCGAAGCAGGTCACAGAACATCATCGGGACGATGATCTGCTGAATCTGCAGTTCTTGAATATTGTCTCCTACACAAAATAATTCAGTACTACATAAATACTTTCCATAACCCGCACTCGTCCAGCCTCCCTTCTGCTTCTGTCTATGACATATGACTTGATTCTACAGATGCATATACACACATAATCACACAAAGCAGATACAAATACAGAATCGTGGTAGTAAACATGTAACTACAATGGTATCGAAAATTAAAGTAACAAACAGCTATTTGCGTCTAGTTCAGGATATAATCAAACAAGCTGGCAACTGATGTCCGTATAATCGTATTCTGCTCGGAAGATTGGATTTCGGTCAACGGAAAACCACGACAGCGAAGACGCCAGGGCACCTATCAAGCGAGTAGTGTTTACCGGGTAGTCCTACATCCACAATTGCTGTATACCCGGTCACAGACAGTACAGTGTGGAACTGAGAAGTCGAGTCCCACACTCTCTACAGTGGAGGATCATAGAAAGTAGGAGAGCAGGACGGTCGCAAACTTGTGTGAAGTTGAGTTAACGTAAACCGTTCTGTTGTGTCTCGAATGTGGCGACAGATTGCAGAGACCGAAGCTATATCATGAAGAACACCGCAGAGCCGACCATGTGTGACATCAGAAAGAACGGACCACTATTTGACTGTAAGGGTACTATGGTACAGCCTTAATGCTGCGCAGTAACTGGCATCTGCCCTCGCAAGCTCCACTGGACGTGTTGTATCGAAGCAAACTGTGTAGAGAAGGTTTCGACAGCTGTTGTTGTGGTCTCCAGTCCAGAGACTGGGTGGATGCAGCACTCCATGCTACTCTATCCTCTGCAAGCTTCTTCATCTCCCAGTACCCACTGCAACCCACATCCTTCTGAATCTGCTAAGTGTATTCATCTCTTGGTCTCCCTCTAACAATTTTTAGCCTCCACGTTGCCCTCCAGCACGAAATCGGTGATCCCTTGACGCCTCAGAACATGTCATACCAACCGATCCCATCTTCTAGTCAAGTTGTGCCACAAATTTCTCTTATCCCCAATTCTGTTCAATACCTCCTCATTAGTTACGTATTCTACCCATCTAATCTTAGGCATTCTTCTGAAGCACCACATTTCGAAAGATTCTATTGTATTCTTGTCCAAACTATTTATCGTCCATGTTTCACTTCCATACATGTCTACACGCCGTACAAATACTTTCAGAAAGGACTTCCTGACACTTAAATCTATACCCGATGTTACCAAATTTCTCTTCTTCAGAAACGCTTTCCTTGCCATTGCCAGTCTAAATTTTATATCCTCTCTACTTCGACCATCATTAGTTATTTTGCTCCCCAAATAGCAAAACTCAATTATTACCTTAAGTCTCTCAATTCCTCATCTAATTCCCTCAGCATCACCCGAGTTAACTCGACTACATTCCATTATTCTCGTTTTGCTTTTGTTGATGTTCATCTTATATCCTCGTTTCAAGACACTGTCCATTCCGTTCAACAGCTCTTCCAGGTCCTTAGATGTCTCTCACAGAATTACAATGTCATCGGCGAACGTCAAAGTTTTTATTTCTTCTCCATGAATTTTAATTCCTACTCCGACTTTTTCTTTTGTTTCCTTTACTGCTTGCTCAATATACAGATTGAATAACATCGAGGAGAGGCTACAACCCTGTCTCATTCCCTTCCCAACCACTGCTTCCCTCTTACGTCCCTCAACTCTTATAACTACTCAAATGGTTCAAATGGCTCTGAGCACTATGGGACTAAACATCTGAGGTCATCAGTCCCCTAGAACTTAGAACTACTTAAACCTAACTAACCTAAGGACATCACACACATCCATGCCCGAGGCAGGATTCGAACCTGCGACCGTAGCGGTCGCACGACTTATAACTGCCATCTGGTTTCTGTACAAATTGGAAATAGCCTTTCGCTCTCTGTATTTTACCGCTGCCACCTTCAGAATTTGAAGGAGACTACTTCTGCCAACATTATCAAAAGATTTACGTTTGCCGCACCTTATTCTATTTTCTAAGATAAGTTGTAGGGTCGGTATTGCCTCACGTGTTCCAACATTTCTACGTAATCCAAACTGATCTTCACCGAGGTCGTCTTCTACCAGTTTTTCCATTCGTCTGTAAATAACTCCTGTTAGTATTTTGCAGCCGTGTATTATTAAACTGATAGTTCGGTAATTTTCGCATCTGTCAACACCTGCTTTCTTTGTGATTGTAATTATTATATTCTTCCTGAAGTCTGAGGGTATTTCGCCTATCTCATACATCTTGCTCACCAGATGGTAGAGTTTTGTCATAGCTGGCTCTCCCAAGGCTATCAGTAGTTCTAATGGAATGTTGTCTACTCTCGGGGCCTTGTTTCGAATTAAGTCGTTCAGTGCTCTGCCAAAATCTTCACTCAGAATCATATTTCCCAATTCATCTTCATCTACATTCTCTCCCATTTCTATAATGTTGTCCTCAAGTTCATTGCCCTTGTATAAACTCAATCTTTCGGCTTTTCCTTCTTTGCTTTCCATCTGAGCTCTTGAAAATCATACAAGTGGTTCTCTTTTCTCCTATGGTCTCTTCAATTTTACTGTAGGCAGTATCTATGTTACCCGTAATGATATATGCTTCCACAGCCTTACATTTGTCCTCTAGCCATCCCTGCTTAGCCATTTTTCACTGCCTGTGGATCTCATTTTTGAGACGTTTGTATTCTTTTTTGCCTGCTTCATTTACTGCATTTTTATATTTTCTCCTTTCATCGATTAAATTCAATGTATCCTCTCTTACCCAAGGATTTCTACTAGCCCTAGTCTTTTTACCTACTTGATCCTCACTATTTCATGTCTCAAAGTTACTCATTCTTCTTCTACTGTATTTCTTGCCCCCATATTTGTCCATCGTTCCCTAATGCTCTCTCTGAAACTCTCTACAACCTCTGGTTTAGTCAGTTTATCCAGATCCCATCTCCTTAAATTCCCACATTTTTGCAGTTTCTTCAGTTTTAATCTGCAGTTCATGACTAATAGATTGTGGTCGGAGTCCACATCTTCCCCTGGAAATGTCTTACAATTTAAAACTTGGTTCCTAAATCTCTCTCTTACCATTATATAATCTATCTGAAAACTTCCAGTACCTCCAGGCCTCTTCCATGTATACAACCTTCTATTCTGGTTCTTGAACCAAGTGTTAGCTATGATTAAGTTATGCTCTGTGCAAAAGTCTACCAGGTGGCTTCCTCTTTCATTCCTTACCCCCATTCCATATTCACCTACTACGTTTCCTTCTTTTCTTTTTCCTACTACCTAATTCCAGTCACCCATGACTATTAAATATTCGTCTCCCTTCACTATCTGAATAATTTCTCTTATCTCATCATACATTTCATCAATCTCTTCGTCATCTGCTGGGCTAGATGTCATATAAACTTGTACTACTGTGATGGGATTGGGCTTCGTATCTATCTTGGCCACAGTAATGCGTTTACTATGCTGTTTGTAATAGCTTACCCGCATTCCTATTCTTTTATTCATTATTAAGCCTACTCCTGCATTACCCCTGTATTCACCGGACCAGAAGTCTTGTTTCTCCTGCCACCGAACTTCACTAATATCCAACTTTAACCTATCTATTTCCCTTTTTAAATTTTCTAACCCACCTGCCCGATTAAGGGATCTGATATTCCACGATCCGATCCGTAGAACGCCAGTTTTCTTTCCCCTTATAAGGACGTCTTCCTGAATAGTCCCCGCCCGGAGGTCCAAATGGGGGACTATTTGACCTCCGAAATACTTTACCCAAGAGGACGCCATCATCATTTAACCATACAGTAAAGCTGTATGCCCTTGGGAATAATTAAGGCTGTAGTTTTCCCTTGCTTTGAGCCGCTCGCAGTACCAGCAAAGGAAGGCCGTTTTCGTTAGGCCAGATCAGTCAATCATCCAGACTGTTGCCCCTGCAACTATTAAAAAGGCTGCTGCCCCTCTTCCGGAACTATACGCTTGTCTGGCCTCTCAAAAGATACCCATCCGTTGTGTTTGCACCTACGGTACGGCTATCTGTATCACTGAGGCACGCAAGCATCCCCACCAACGGGAAGTTCCTTGGTTCACGGACAGAGTAGCCTTTATTGTCAGAGAAATGTTGTATACGTGCCTCTGACGCGTCTTCAGAGAAGGGAACGTCTAGATCAAAGTCTTCCACATGCCACCTGGAATGTGGAACATTGGGCCAATGTTCTTTTCATAGATGAATCCGATTTGCCCTGGAGAATGGTCGCGACGGATTCGCATCTGAAACGAATGTGGAACCTAATTCCGAGATCCGAACATTGTGGGAAGAGATCGATATCGAGGAGGATTCCTTATGATGTCAGCAAGAATTATGTTCATTACTCGAACACCTCTTAATGAGCTTACGTGGCTGAACCAGGAAGGTTTAAGTGCCGAGGTCTTAGTACCTCATGTGCGGTTGTTGCGAGGTACAGTGCATCCAGACTTCGTACGGATGAACGATAATGCTCAACCTCAAAGGGCACGAGTAGTTGATGTTTTCTTGGAAACGGAAGATAGCATAGTGTGGCCCCTCCCTCTCTCGATTTCAGTCCCATAGAGCATGCCTGGGATGTATTGAGAGACAGTTTGCATCACGTCAGCATGCAGGAAAAATGTTCGTTATTGTCTCATAATGACACTGATGACGTTATTCACATCATGCTCTGTCGTTGGCAGGCCTGTATTGTTGCCAGAGGTGGTCGCACCCCATAGTGAGCACATTAACCAGTTCTCCGAATGAGTGTATAAATCTTTTGAGTAGGAAAAAACGAAGAACAATTTCGTATACTTTGTGCATGTTGCAGTAGTTGACGTTCTATGTTCTTTACATTGTTTTTACTTTCTTTTCCTGTTTTGGGGAAAAATAAGCGCCAACTTGCAGATATTCAGTTCGTTGATTTAATGTTGGACACAATTGTATTTAGATACTTTCAAAATTTCTCTGTGACGACTACTGAACTTAAGTGTCAACACAGTTTGCTTCACTTTTCATAGGGTGTGCTAAGAATTTGTAAATTAACACCACCTACTTGAAAAATGTACAATCTGATTTAAAATGACAATCAGAATGAAACTTGCGACATGAATTGACTTATCGAAAGTTTATGGCTGCAGAGTATGGAATCACTTTAGTTAAGTTCACTTTAGATAATACAATATGATGTGAAAGATAAAATAAACGATTTTTTCAAGGCAAACTTAAATTTCCAAATGGCTTATGACAGCTGCTGGAAACAGTACTAAAGCATTTTACTCTCTATTCTAAAGTTAGTATGATTTCACTGTTTCACGTAAATAGTGGGATACAGATTCTTGAGTGCCAGTAATTGTGCGTCTTTATTATCTTATTCCGTTTCATTGTTCTTCATCGCCATTGATCTCAACGTGAAGACTGCTACCTAATTTCTCCTCGAATCTAAATAGCAACTGAAGTGTCGAACATAATGGCTCCCAGTAGGGAAATGTTGTTGCTCCCTCAACTGAGATGTATCTACTGCAGCAGCTGAAAATCGCAGTAAGCATAGTAAATCATGTGTCCACGGGTGAACGGTAAGTTGACGATGCGTCGTATGGGAAACGAATAAATTAATTCACAAAAGCGGCTTGTGGAGAAATTGCGTGCTTAAGGAATATCAAGTCAATAATGTGACAGGATTCGTGGTTTCCTGTCAGGTCACTGATCGTGGTAAGTGACAAAGTCATCGAGTGAAACAAAAGTGATTTCTGTCGTTCCCCGAGGTATTTTTATATTGCCTCTGCTGTTCCTTATCTGTGTAAATGATTTAGAAGACAATCTGAACGGCAGTCTTAGTTTGCTTCAGAAGATGCTGCCGTTTATCATCTAGGAAACATGAGAAGATCAAAACAAATTGCAAAACGATTTAGAAAATATAGCTGAATAGTGCGAGAGTTTGCAGTTGACCCTAAATAATTAAAACTGTTGGGTAAAATCACGAGTGCTATAAATCCAAAAATGTTCAAATGTAAGGGAATTCCTAAGGGTCCAAACTGCTTAGGTCATCAGTCCCTAGGCTTACACATTAATTAAAGTAACTTATGCTATGAACAATATACACACCCATGCCCGAGGGAGGACTCGAACCTCCGGCAGGCGGGGCCGCGCAATCCGTGTCATGGCGTCTCTAACCCCGCTGTCACTGAGCGACGCATTTGTCCATCCTCGTTCGTGGTACTACTGTGCGATCTGGGATCCTACCAGAGAGGATTAATGGGGTACATCAATAAAGTTCAAGGAAGAGCAGGACGTTTTGTATTATCGAGAAATAAGGAGAGGTTGCCACTGGCATGATACAGGATTTGGGATGGAAAAAAATGGTTCAAATGGCTCTGAGCGCTCTGGGAATTAACATCTAAGGTCATCAGTCCCCTAGAACTTAGAACTACTTAAACCTAACTAACCCAAGGACATTACACACATCCATGCCCGAGGCAGGAATCGAAACTGCGACCGTAGCGGTCGCGCGGTTCCAGACTGAAGAGCCTAGAACCGCTCGGTCACATCGGCCGGCTTTGGGATGGAGACAATAAAAACAGAGGCGTTTCTCGTTGCGGTGGAATCTTCTCAAGAAATTTCAGTCACTAACTTTCTCCTCCGAATGTGAAAATATTTTGCTCACGCAAAAATACATAGGGAGAAGTGATCATAATAATAAAATAAGGGAAATCAGAGTTTGAACGAAGAAATATAGGTGTTCGTTTATTCCGCTCGCTCTTCGAGAGTGGAATAATAGAGAATTATTGTGAAGGTGGTTCGGTGAGCCCTCTGCCAGGCACTTAAGTGTGATTTGCAAAGTATTCATGTACATGTAGAGGAGGAAAAATACTATTAATTCATGCCGTTGCTCTTCTGAGTCGCCTTGCTCTGCAAAGTTCGCTAATAAGAATTGTAGTTCCGTCAACCTGCTGTTTCCATAGTTAACATAACGTGGTTTATCTGTTACGTACACAGTTTCTGATGGTGCAGCGTATATTCTCGTTTGTTGATGACGATTAGTCCCCTCTTACACTGACAATTTCTGGAATTTGAGAGGCAGGAAACATAAGACTATCGAGACAATGTGTCTGCTGAATCTTCACTCTTAGAATCTTGCCTCTTACTTTTGTTTTCGCCTTTGTCTTGTCTGCTCTGCTGATAATTTTGAAAAAATCGTGTCTCCTCTTAAAATTTGCTATTTGACTGTAACGGCATTGGTATGAATATGTTGGAAACTTCTTCGTTTCACCTGTCGCTGTACGCTTAAACTGGTTTCATTGTAACCATACTGCAATTTTCTTCTACACGTTACTCATTCCAACTGTTTATTACACACAATACTATCTCATTTCTGCTAAATTATCACTGTCTTCGCTAATAAAGCGACACGGACGTCTGCCCAGCTATAAACTCAAACTTCCCGGCATCAACTTCCTTTTTCATTTATCACTTACCTCGTAATAAAAATTTGCACAGATTTACCTCAAAATCCAGTCTGCAGGTGGCCTGTATCTCGACGTCTGGTGCAAATCCACGGCGACGAATACCTTTCTACAGAACTCCAAAATTATGGAAATCGCAACGGGAGAGTACGAAGCTGCATGGAGGGCTTACCGAGAGTCTTCTTCAGCCTAGTCGAAATAATCTTGGCAATAAAATATCTGTCCACATATTGCTAAGCTTGTTTTGAGTATACTGAAGGAGTTTCGCTGGACGTCCTTATACATCCTCCTTACGATCCCTATCCCTATCCATGTGAGTTCCATGTTTTTGGAGTACTGAAGAAAAACGCTCGTGGCGATCGATTTGCTTTGCGGGAAGAGTAGTACGCCTTTGTACAGTCATGGTGCCAAAGAATTTAACAACGCGTTCTTGAAAGAATATTGGTCATAGAAGAAGCAGGAGAGTGAATGGCGCGATTTCGTAATGTCAAAAATCAAACGACTCTAACTCTCGCTGCTCGATGAAAGAATTTTGTGAAATTTGGATCCGCAAATTAGAATATCTTTGTGGTCTACTGACTGAATTCGAAATTGTATGGGAGCTGTGGAAGAAGCTTTCAGAACAACTACCTGCATTCTTAGAAAAGGCAGAAGATGAGGACAACTGGCGGAATAACCGCTTAAAATTTTAAGAGTCGTCGTAATAGCAACAATTAGCACCAGTACAATAGCCATAATAACAATAACCTTGGCAATAATGGTAACCACCACCATGGTAATGATAACTCGCATCACTATAACAGTAACAGTTAAAAATGGCTCTTATCACTATGGGATTTAACTTCTGAGGTCATCAGTCCCCTAGAACTTAGAACTACTTAAATCTAACTAACCTAAGGACTCCACTCACATCCATGCCCGAGGCAGGATTCGAATCTGCGACCGTAGCGGTCGCGCGGTACCAGACTGTAGCGCCTAGAACCGCTCGGCTATCCCGGCCGGCATGCAACAGTCATCGTGGGAACAACAGTAATAGAAATGGCTGAGGCTAGTATCATGTCAATGTGGTATGTGATTCTCAGCAGATTGGTTGCTGGCAGGAGCAAAATCAGAAATTGCGACACCGGGGTAGAAACGGGCCTCTCCTTCTTTATCAGGCAAACATTAACCGCGCCTGTTTGCAGCCCATCGGGCGTGGGAAGACCTTGACGGCCCAGAAGAAAGCTAGGGCAACGTCACTGTGATGGGTCCGGATGGATAAATCGGCGATGGGAGAATGTGCAAGCAGACAGAGCGAGTAACGCACCCGCAATAACAGTAATTGAAGATGAAAAGGAAATCGACAAAGTGATCGCTGTCTGAATAACGGTGAACGTACAGGTAAGTCCAGCCGATTATAGTAGTACTGCTATGATACTGTCTTCAAAAAATGGTTCAAATGCCTCTGAGAACTATGGGACTTAACATCTGAGGTCATCAGTCTCCTAGAACGTAGAACTACTTAAACTTCACTAACCTAAGGACATCACACAGATACATGCCCGAGGCAGGACTCGAACCTGCGACCGTAGCGGTCGCGCGGTTCCAGACTGTAGCGCCTAGAATGGCTTGGCCACCAGGGCTGGCCGTCTCCAGTACAGTGTGATTCGCTGGAGGAATTAAAGAAGACGATATTGGATTAAATTTCCGCTATCGAGCAGGGAAACGCGGAACGTGGGGAGGTGTGGCTAGGTCAGTTCCGTCGGATATACGACGAACTGAAGAATTACAGAGGATTATATGGGAGGTGTGCTATTGGGAAGAGCAGACAATATTTGACGCTTCTCAAACCGCATGAAATTAGCGTTTACGAAGAAATGGAAAGGTCTGTACCGAACAGGCAGGCTTGTTCAAATGTTGTATTAATTGAAGTAGCCAACAGTAACGACGCTGATACTAAAGAAAAACGAGGCGAAATTTCTGAAGGGGGGCAGGACGAGTTTGCTGATGATGGCTGGGAACGCCAAAATGACGGTCACATAGATAACGACAACTGACGTCATACTGTCAGACAGGAGATGGTCATCTTTCCGAAGGAAAGTTGTGTGACTTGACAGCGAATTGTTGGTGATACAAGGTTCGTTACTCAAAGAAAATGATAAAAAAGTTTCAGTGTTGGGGTACGCCCTGCACAAACAGATAAAGCGTGCCCCTGTGGCACATGCAATAATGACACGTCGGGAATAAGCAGCTGCGGGCTGTTAGAACGCTACGGGCTCCTTAGTAAATAGGCGTGTGGAACGCTGCGTTTTTATTTTCAGCGCAGCCAGTGTAAAGCTGCTGCGTACATTTAAGTTTCATCGGGACGCTTGCTTGAAACACACAGACTCTCATAACAAGAAATGCAATTTGTTGATGATTATGACATTTATGAAAAACTATCTACAGTAAACATTGTAACTAGCGATTTCTTATCTCGCTTCTTATCCTT
This sequence comes from Schistocerca cancellata, assembly GCF_023864275.1. Classification (NCBI taxonomy): domain Eukaryota; kingdom Metazoa; phylum Arthropoda; class Insecta; order Orthoptera; family Acrididae; genus Schistocerca; species Schistocerca cancellata. The sequence continues at coordinate 763,087,762 of NC_064629.1, forward strand.
TTACTCATTTTTTGTATACCTTTAACAATGTTACTTACGTTTTCGTGTACAGAACTGCAACAATTATCATTTCAAATGCAATGGTTTCTTGAAAGATGTAATTTTATTGTTGAAAATATGTTATGGTACACTATGATGATTTGAGTTATAATGCCACCGTGTTGTCATGCTGTTAGGTGGCCACACATTAGTATGATAATCAATGAGAAGCTTAATGAGTGATTAAAAAAATGTATGGAGACAAAACTGAATGCATTTGCGCATCTGCATTTCCGTTTGTGTTTGTTCGGACATTCAGTTATATTGTTTCCCTCCAGGAAAAAACTCATGGAATGTGGGACACATGTAACACCGATAATGTAGATAAAATACCTTCTGCACCATTCCAACATTTTGCTGTTCAATATCCGTTTATAGCTTGTGCTGTACTTCTGGTTCTGTATCTGTAAGCTGTGTTGCAGTAACTATATTTAATAAGTAATCGATGTAATAGTATATTTAGTTCTCACTGTATATGATTGATTGTATTTATAACGGAAATATTGTAAATTGATGGGTAATAGCCAAGGGAACTTTATTTAAATATATTGTTAACAACGACGAAATGGCAATAGCTGTGCCGTTGTTTATCTTCGCGTATGGAGACCCTCTGCCGCGTTGCGACCAGGGAGGAGGCAGAGCAGCTTGAGTGATGAAATAGTGTGAAAGTGTTTGTTGGGCGCTCCCGCTGACACGGTGTGCAGCTATTCTCGCGCCAGTGTAGACGCGTCTGGTTCGTTAACCCGAGAGTATTGAGAGCACGGTAGGAGTGTACAGACGAGGGTAGCGGCAATTCTATCTATTACCTGTCCCGTAATTAACCGTGGCTCTGGAGACGACTCAGGGTTCACAAACAGCAGCAGCAACAGCGGCAGCTCACCATTGTCGTCGGCTACATTCTTCGTCGTCCGCACGGCTGCAACATCGTAAGACTGTTAAATGACGGATATAGTACCGAAGACGCTTTAATCAGTTACATTTCTTTCACAAAGTATGACTAACTTGAATGATAACTTGCAGAAAACTTGTAGAGCACCTGTGTTGTCATTGTCCTCAGACATTATTACCAGACAGGGTCATTTTCCTTTCCATGCAATCACCGACTGTCATAAGAATATGAAAATGTATTAACTATTTACTGCCAGTTTTGTGACTTCGCTAATGACCAGTTTCAGTCTACATTTTGGGCGTCAGTAGCTGTTCATTCTTGTTTTGCGTAACAGAGGCGTAAATAATTTGTTATTTTGACTATTAACTTCATTCACTTAAAATAACGTAAAATTTCACTGCCAAAACTAATAACTAAGGATACAGTACAAATTACGAGCGCGCCATTTCATTTATTCCGTATTTAGCTTAGCGAGAGACTTCTGATGGCTTGGTATGTATTTTATTCTTGTCATTTTAAAAGTAAAATCAGTTGCTCGTTTGCTTGAAGTAAATAAATTCAATTTAATCTTCAATAATGAAAGATAAATTGCTTGCCTTCTTTTAAATTTTGGCCGGCCGCGGTGGTCTAGCGGTCCTGGCGCTGCAGTCCGGAACCGTCGGACTGCTACGGTCGTAGGTTCGAATCCTGCCTCGGGCTTGGGTGTGTGTGATGTCCTTAGGTTAGTTAGGTTTAAGTAGTTCTAAGTTCTAGGGGACTTATGACCTAAGATGTTGAGACCCATAGTGCTCAGAGCTATTTGAACCATTTTTCTAAATTTTGCATTACGTTACACTGAGGTTACTGAAAGTCATTTTTTGACATAACAGAGATTTAGTCAAACTAATCATTTATTCAATCAGTAACAGTCCTTTCAAGATATAGTATCTCAGAATAACTGCAAATTCAGTGCTTTCTGGGTAATTTATTTTCTCGTGAACTGTTGTCCTGTGGAAAAGCGTGACATCCGTATGTTACCACACGAGTAATTATTGCTTAAATTTCTTTGCCATTACCTTTCTTAAGATACCTTTCTTAAGATCCTTCAGACATAGCGGGCTGGTGACCGTTTAATTGTATGCTTTCCCGCTAATCAGTGCTTTCTTTACACTATATGTAATTTTTAGTAAAAATTAGTGGAACCCTTTTTCCCCCTATGCGGTTCGTGAGAGATTGCATATATTCCACCCATTTCAAAATTATCATCAGTATTCAGCATATGATTAGAATAGATTCTTCCTTCACATGTGTCTGTTGCACATTTTCCTCCAATTAACCGGAGGCCTTCGGGAACGATAGCCTTACTCACTGGAATATTTCCTTAGGCATAACCGATCACGGTCAATTACATCACAATCCAGTAGGCCGCTTAAGAAGGGGGAGGTTACAAGCTAATCTGGGTGAAGTGGATGGAAAGTCACCTAGACCAAAAACCCCTCGTGAGTATCCCACCCAACATCAGCTAGATGACTCTCATCTCGGTTTGTAGTGCGTCACAGACACATTTATAGAGACAGTACAGTTTTCTAACCTATAGCGCTAATCCATGAACTCCCAGCCCTGTTCAGCTTGTCACACAAGTCTCTCGTTCACGTAGCCCACACTTTGCAGAAAAAGAGGTCACTGGTTCATGCGGCACACTCGTCTCAGAACAAGGCGTTCGCGATCAGTTCTGCGGATAACGCTGCATATTGTAAGGTTCGTTGATATTCCGTGAACAAGAATGTACCTTAAGACTTTTGCCCCTTCTATTCATCTAATTTTTTTTTTTTAATTTCGTCTTCTACTCGGCACATCACTCGCTGCTCTATAAATGAGATGCGCATTCTGCGAGGTAAACATGTATCACTTGCGTTTGTTGCTTATGAATTCGTCAGTGTCTTCAACTCGCTGAATGAACCTGATGAACTTCCAGATGAAATGCGCGGTTAAAAGGTCCTTGGTTGTGAGTGACAAGTGCTTGTCTACAACTGCTGTTGGCTAAACCGTAATAGAATACTATGTCATCAGATTACTGCGTGAAATAACATTACTTCACTTCACCGTTCTCTTGGTTCACAATCCACAGCAATCACTAGTCTTGTTCTGGTTCCGTCACAAACTCAAAACTATAAATACGCAATGGCTTACGCAGGAGGCACGAATGGGTGTTATGTATGAAGGACGAAATGTTTTCAGAGCAATGAACTGAAAGATAAGCCGATAAGATGCGTGCAATGAACGTCAACACCACAGATTACAGACCGTTCTCGACGCAGTTAAAGTAGTATCTTAAACCAGTAATAATTTAATATGCTGTTGTACTAGATAACACTGATCAAATTATTAATACTGGAATACTTGCTGTAGTACTACTGAATGTTATTTGGAAGGCAAAGAGTATGTGGTACGCAAACAGAACAGCTAATTCACAGGATAAAATTAAAGTCATATGATCAGCCGTGAAGGATGTGTCTGATCAGCAGCACAAGTCAACTGTATAGAGGCAGCTCGTAGTGATCACATTTCTGTTACTGATAAGTCAGATATATGCGCAGTATTTACAGATTGACAATTATTGAACTGTAAAAAATAAAATCATCATTATTTCTGAACGGATAACGTTTGGATGTTCAAACTGCACTGTTGGCCGCGGGGCATGATGGGAATTAGTATCCGGTGTTTGGTCTGGTTTAGTTACGAAGCCCACTTTCGTTTGGATGGATTAGTCAAGAAGCAAAAGTGGGGCATTTGGGGGACTGACAATCCGCGTTTCGTGATCCAGAAGTCTCTTCATCCCCAATAGGCGAGCGTGAGGTGAGGAATGTCCTGTCATGGAATAATCGGTGCGATATTCCTTGATGGCACAGTGATTACTGAATAGTACGTGAATGTTTTGGAAGATGATTTCATCCCCATTCTCCAAAGTGACCCCGATTTCTGTAAGATGTGGTTCATGCAAGACGGAACTCTACGCCATCGAAGCAGGAGAGTGTTTGATGACCTGGAGGAGCACTTTGGGGACCTCATTCTGGTTCTGGGGTACCCACATTTCACTGGCGTGGGCCTCGATTGGCCGCCATATTCTCCGCAGCAGTACACATGCGAGTCCTTTGTGTCCGGCTATATTAAAGACAAGGTGTACAGCAGTAACACAAAAAACATTGCAGAGATGAAAATAGTCTTACAGGAGGTTATCGATGGCATCGGTTTTCCGACACTTTAGCGGGTCATGCAGAATTTCGCTGTATGTCAGCGATACGTCATCGCAAATGATGGCAGGGACGTCGAACCTGTCATAACCTAAATCTGAATATTTGTAGTAACGTTTAAATTTTGAATAAAGTGCGTGAACGCCGTAGTTTGTAACTCATTTACGTTCCTTTTCACATAGTTCAATAACTGTCACGCCTTAACAATCATTTTCTGAGCATTGTTAGTGAATTAAATAAAATCTCAGTCCCTAAGGAAATCATATAACTCTCTCGGAAAATGCCTTTCCGAGATTGATGTCTGAAATACATCTCTGTGGTACCGGCCAGGGGGAGATTGACTCAATAATTAAATTACTGTAGGCCAAGGGCACTCTTGGATATGATGGAGTACCTAGCACAACATTAAAGTACTGCGCTCACAAATGTTGGCCTTTTACTTATCCAAATTTGTTATTTGTCCTTTAAGAACCAGTGCTCAGTGGTGAAGCCACTCGGTAAAAGGGAAAAAAGATATAATGTAGACAATTTTAGACCCATTTCCATGCCATCAGTGTTTGCCAAAGTTATTGAAAACGCTGTGAATGTAAGGATAATGGATCACTTTATTTCACATAATTTGCTATCAAATGTACAGTTCGGTTTCAGAAGTGGTTTAACAACTGAAAATGCTATATTCTCTTTTCTGTATGAGGTACTAGATGGGTTAAACCGAGGGTATCCAACGCTAGGCGTCGTTTTTGATTTATCTAAGGCGTTTGACTGTGTTTATCACAAAATATTGCCCCATAAGCTGGACCACTATCGAATATGGAGAGTAGCTCACAATTGGTTCACCTCATACTTTAACAACAGACAGGAAACGGTCATTATACACAGTTTTGGGAACAGCTATGATGTGGGTTCTGAGTAGAACACGGTCAAATCGGGGGTGCCACATGGATAAGGACTGGAGCATTCCTCTGCCTTATTTATATAACTGATATGCCCTTTAGTATAGCAGGTGATTTTTAAATATTTCCGTTTGCTGATGACACTAGCTTGGCAGTATAGTATGTTGTGTGCAACATTGGTTCTGTTTCAAATAGTGCAGTTCATGACATAACTTCATGGCTGGTAGAAAATAAATAGACGCTAAATAACATTAGGACTCAGTTGTTACAGTTTCTAATGCACACTTCACCAAAGCCCGACGTTTTAATTTCACAGAATGGGCGGATGATTAGTGAAACTGAGTAGCTGAAATTCCTAGGTGTTCAGATAGATCGTAAACTATCGCGGAAAGCCCACGTTCAGGATGTTGTTCAAAGACTTAATGCTCCCATTATTACTATTCGAACAGTATTTGAAGCACGTGATAGTTCACTTTGCTTATTTGCATTCGCTTATGATGTATGGTATTATACTTCGTGGGAACTCTTTCCGTTCTCAAAGGATAATTTTGGCTCAGAAACGGGCGGTTCGGGCAATAAGTGGTGTACGTTCGCGAACCTCCTTTCAAACCCTGTTCATTAGTCTGGGTATTCTGATACTGGGCTCCTAATGTACATAGTCTTTACTGCCGTTTCTTGTTAACAATATCACCTTATTCCCAAGAATCAGCAGCTTCCACTCAGTTAATACTAGGCAGAAACGCAGTCTTCATTTGGATCACACTCCCTTGTCTCTTGTGCAGTACACTGCTGTATACCTTTTTCAATAAGCTACCAGAAGAATATAAAAATCATAAAAGTAACGCACGCGTTTTCAAATAAAAAATGAAGAGCTTCCTCATGGGTCACTCCGTCTATTCCGTCGAGTAGTTCCTTGAAAAATTAAGATGATTCGTGTGCTATATTGTTAATTACGTTAACACAAACTTATGGCTTGTCTTTTTTTGGGTTCATAAACGTTTTATTTCATCTGTTACTACTTGTAAGTTGTAATTTAATATACTGACATGCTCTAACACGTAGAAAATTTGCTCTTCAGTTTGGTCCTACGGAAAGAGATGTGTGAAATAAAATAAAAATGAAGCACACTTTAATATTATTGGAAACAGGTCGCTCTCAATGAACACTTACGAAATGTTCTGCACTAGTACTGTCGCCTAACCCACACGTGGCTAGTCTCCCATCTGCTGTTGACTGCGACATCTAACTTGATTCCAAACACGCATATACACACATAATTACATAAAGTAGATAGAGATAGTATCCCAGTAGTATTTATGTAGTTATTTAGATGGACAAATAACTTCTCTGTTTCGACGACTGAAGTGTTGTGTCTCAATATAATTTGCTTCATTTTCCATAAGAAGAGCTAAGAATTTATACATTAACACGAATTATTGAAACATAGTCAGCAGTCTGATTTAAAGTGACAATCAGAATGACACTTGCTACATCAAATGCTTATCGAAAGTTTATGGCTGTGAGTATTGAATCATGTTAGTTACGTTCAGTTTTCGTAATGCAATGTGATGTGAAATAACACAATAAACGAATTTTACAAAACAAACTTATATTTCCAAATTGCTTATGGCAGATGATGGAAACAGTAATGGTTTATTTTACACTTCGCTTTCAAGGAAGCATGATTTTACTGCTTTATATAAATAGTGGGATGAATAATTTGGCTACGAGAATATTATGCGTCTTTGTGAAAAATCGATTCAGTTTGAGTTAATGAAATAATTCATCAGTTATATTATTCCTCATTTTCATTTACCTCTACATGAAGTCTTCTGCATGATATTTGGCTTGATTGTGAATAGCCACTGACATGTCGAAAACAACGGTTGCCACGAAGACGCTAAACTGACGATGCTCGCATGGAAAATGAATAAATTAATTCAGAATAATGCTATTAATTCACACTGTTGCTCTTGTGCATCGATTTTTTTTTTTTTTTTTGTGAATTTCGCTGATAAGAATCATAGTTCAGTCATCTTCCTGTTACTACAGTTAAAATAACGTTTTTACCTGTTTCGTACACCGTCTTTGTTGGTGCAGCGTATATTCCCGTTTTGTGATGACGATGGGGCAATTCTCACATTGTCGATTTCTGAAATCTTCGACGCAGGAAACAGAAGATTATGGATACGATGTTCTGCAGAATCTTCAGTTCTGGAATCTTGTCTCTCACATCTGCTTTCTCTTTTGTCTTCTGTTCTGTGTGGAAAATTTCTAAAAATCCTTTTCCCTCGAAAAATGTGCTATTTCACTTCGTTTCAACCATTTCTGTACCCTCCAACTGCTTCCATTACCTCCATTGTGTACTTCTTTTCTCGACGTTACTCGTTCCGAATGATACTTTATTTCCGAAAAAATTATCTCTCTCTTCACTAATAAACAGGCACACCCCTGTGCCCGTCTTCAAATTGAGACTCCCAGATGCAACTGCGTTTTGCCTTTATAATTACCCCCGTAATAGAAATTTGTCAGCTTTGTCTATGTCTGGAGTATATCGACGGCCACGAATATCTTTCTTTAAGGGACCGAAAATAAGGAAATCGCAAAGACAGTATGAATGGGGAAGATACATTTTAGCGAGGTGAGTTTGTATTTAAAATTTTCGGTTACGGCTGGTGTCTAATAGATAGATCCAGTTATAAGACTACGCCCATACTTTGTACTGAGCCTTGTCCAAATAATATGACATGCATCTTCAATTAGTATCCCAACTTATACAAGTTTGTTGTCTCCTGTGATAAATACACAACTTCCATTTCCCATTCGCTTATGCTTTCGATATACACTTTTATGTACGACAAAAATTCTCACCGCTATCAGAATCGGTATTTACCTTAATTTCTGTACCTTGTATTGTGTGAACTACACATCATTTTACGAGTACTTCCAATCGTTGTACGTTGTTGCGAATCTTCCGGGCGGCAACAGATGAGGGTGACGTGGATGGGAGGTCGCCTACGTTTGAGAAACTTTCGTGAGTGTCTCAGGGAAGTTGGGCCACAAATTTGAAAAAAAATTTGAATTTCTTTTGTTTCTTTGGGTTTCTCTTGGCTTGATCTACGTCGCTCCAGAAGCAAACATCTCTAAATCTCAGTGTAAGCAGTCAATAATAATGAAGTTTCTCCCGAACAACAATGTCGTCAGACAAACAGTTTCCAAATGGGAGGCTGAAACAGATTAACGTCCGAGCTGGCACTCCTTGAAAAATCGGAATTCTTATGGATACTCTGAGTTGTTGTAGTTGCTCGGAACCTTGCTTCAGAACAACAATATTTCCGGACAAACAGTGTTCAGATGGGAACCATAATCATATTTTGCATCAGCCATCAATTTTTGGAAATATAACCCAAACTTAAACTTGTTCAGATTTGCTTTAGTTGCTCCCATTAACATTGTCGCCATATAAATGGTACTCAGTTGGGAGCCAGCAAAAGTTATGGAATTAATGTAGGAGTAAAAAGGAATAAATGCTTTAGAAAGCTACAATCCTGGTTTTGATCATTCCAATATGCCAACCTTTTGAATCAAATCATAACCGAAGAGAGAGTGGGATATATCACTACGTTTCATTTACTTGACAAAGTTTACTCTCTCATCAACATGGGAAAAATGTCAGCGAAACCGCATGCAGGGAGGACCATGTGCAGGTTGTCAATTATCTTTCCCTGTTCTTAATTTTTTTATAGATTTATGTCATTTTTTACACCTATTTTTGAATTTTTTATGTTTCTTCTACGTTTGTTTCAGTTTTTATAAGTGAACTATTTTTTAATTTGTTTCTTACTTACTCCAATTAATTATGTATGTGTGAGGTGTTTACGAAATTATTGTGCCCTCCTTCGTTGCATGTTTCTGTTTGTTTCGTTCCTTACGTTTTTTCGCATGTTTTTACATATTTTTTCATATTTTTTCGTATGCTGGACATTTTCAACTTTTTTATGTTTCACTGGAAAAGAATCACCATATCTTTCATGTTAAAGAAAAAGTGAAGCGTTTCCAGTTTATGCCTCTCACCGTTTGGAAGAAAATTCAAATGAGTTTAAGATAAATGTAATGACTGACTTCAGTTGCTATATTATAACCTGCGTTTAATGTTTCTGTTACTATTTACTTACACTGTCATCGTTAACTTCCTTATTTTTTCAGTTATTGATTATGTTTTCTGATAGGCGTATCACGTTCTTAATGTTTCGGTTTTACTAAAACAAGAATTACCTAATCATGTTGGTGGTATGCTGTATTTGCGTCGTGACGTTAAGACAAATGATCGGACTCATCAAGTGGTCTTCAAATATAAGTGTCGGTTTCACACTGTTATCGTTAATTTCAAACCACTCGTCACCAAATTTAGTAATGGTGATTTAATGCGCTACTGACCCAACATTACAGCCTCAATAATAATTTAAGATACCTAACAAATTGTATGTAGATACGCTGACAGTCGTAAAGTGAGGAAACGTTTTGATTCTCACCGTGACGTTAGCCTCTCCTATGCACTCGACAAGCAAATGTGGATGGTATTTGACACTTACTTCGAACTGTCCTTTATAACTGCGACATACTTTTTCCTCTCTGTAGTATTGCTGGGATCGATTGCTTCTGCCAGTTTTTCTTTTTCTTGTTTGCTAATCTTATCAAAGTCTAATGAGACTTGTTGTTTGCCCATTGCACATTATCTCTCTCTCTCTCTCTTACATCTGACACATTATTCAATCAGATATCCACTGCACTCATCTTCAATAATCCATTCGAACAAGTTACACGTATTTGAATTGGCGTCATTGATAGTCACCCTTGATGTATCTCCTTGCTTAACTAGCTTGAAATGCTAACCAATAGTCTTGCTCGTTCAGTGTAAACTTGTTTACATGATTTTCACAGAAAAGCTTTACCAGCTTGAAAGCGTCAGACGATACGGTTTGAACTGTCTTCTGAAAGCTATCATAAGTACATTCGGTGGCCAGTAACAGCACGATACTTCAAATCCATAAGTATTAGTCGCAACAAGGCATCGGCCTTTGTCACTAATAGACTCCGAAATATTATCATTCAGTAGAACAATGATACCGATCTCTCTAGTTTTACAAGATGTGACCATCCCTAACTCAGGAAGCGGATGTCAAAAAGTACGCTTAATATTTTTGCGGCCACTTTTGTTGAGCCAGTTATATTCAAGTGTTGTGCGAGCCTCTTATCGATGAGTCTACGCTACCCTCAATAACAATGTATCCTGAGTGATCACCCCCGATTTCTTCACTTTAGTGTTCCTTCATTTTTTCCACGGATTCTGCAACATTAAACGTTTGACAGTTTTGACATGCGATAGAATGCTGTTTGACGATTCCATCACATACTGTTTATGGTAACCAGTAGCGGACTGGTCAGTGTATGTTGAATCGTTTTTGACGCCTTTGGTCCAAAGGAACTTGGAACGTACTGAAAACTATTTCAAATGATTAGTTACGAAGTTGTCAACTAGCTTTGGACGACTCTCATTTCGTAAAAGGCGATGTTTTAAATTGTTAAGATCCTCCTGTACTGCGGATGAGACGGCATTTGAAGTCCCAAATCCTAATTTGTGCATCATATCACCTGAATGCAGCGAAAAATAATGCAAGATTTCTTTGATGCTTCGCATTATTGCTGGTGCATAATAAGGATTGAGATCATCCCCCGGCTACTGTATGTGCCCCTATTCAGCTTTTCTTAAGGACTCATTAACTAAAGTTGTGGCCCATGCAACAATTACGGATTCGCAATCGCTGTTGTCGTTATCATCTAAACACTGAAGTGTTTCAATCTCTTTTATTTTTCATAGTCGGTCATCGGTTTCCACTATTCTGGAGATGTCCGTTTCTCCTGTCGTTATGCAGCGCAGTATTTTAAATGCTTTCTCAGCCAAACAAGGAATGTTGTCTTTGCGTCTACAACACATTTGGCAGTTAGAAACTATGCGGCAGATTTCACTGTTTCGTGAAACTGACTGGAACCCCTAAGCTTAGTGAGAAAAGCCATTACATTACCCAAATTGTGCGCACAAGAGGATGGAGAGTTTTAAGCTCCTTCCACTTACAAATGATATGAACTTAATGAGAGGAATTCAGGCCTACGTTATGGCAGTGCATTCGACCAGCCGACCAGACAACTAAAACATAGCGAAAAAATAATCGTAAATTCAGGCAGATTGTAGCGCAGTCGTTAACCATTTGTACAGGTTAGTTCATACATTCTTTGCGTGTTTCCCTTGCGCTATCAAGGCACGGAATCGTGTTTCAGTAACTGTTGTTCAACATCGATTAGAATGGACAGGGACTGTGATTGCTGTGTTCGGATGAGGGCTGAGTTGGCATCCCTTTGCTCACAGCTGCAGGCGGCACTGACTTCGGTCGCGCAGCTTGAGGCAATTGCCAATGGGTACCACTGTGCGGAGCCGGACTTGGGTATCACGGGGATGTCAACCTCGTCCCGTCTGTCCCCAGATCGGTCTGCCACTGTGGTTGCCCCAGTTGATGCCCGCAGTGGGGCTGAGCCCTCGCCTGTGGTTGATAGGGAGGTCGTTCCAAGGCGTGGCAGGCAGCGAAAGACGTCCCCCGAGGCTGAACAGAAAGCCTCCTCCTCTGACAAACAAGTTTCAGGTACTGACTCTGGCTGAGCCAGATGCAGATGCCTGCCCTGTTTCAGAGGATGACTCTCAGCCTTCAAGGTCCGGGCAATCACAGAGGGTGGGCTTATTGGTAGTTGAAAGCTCCAATGTTAGGCGCGTGATGGGGCCCCTTAGGGATATGGCGGCTAAGGAGGGGAAGAAATCCAGTGTGCACTCCGTGTGCATTCCAGGTGGAGTCATTCCTGATGTCGAGAGGGTCCTTCCGGATGCCATTAAGAGCACGGGGTGCAGCCAGCTGCAGGTGGTGGCACATGTCGGCACTAATAATGTGTGTCGCTTTGGATCTCAGGAAATTCTCTCTGGATTCCAGCGGCTATCTGATTTGGTGAAGGCTGCCGGTCTTGCTTACGAGATGAAGGCAGAGCTTACCATCTGCAGCATCGTCGACAGAACCGACTGCGGACCTTTGGTGCAGAGCCGGGTGGAGGGTCTGAATCAGAGGCTCAGACGGTTTTGCGACCGTGTTGGCTGCAGATTCCTTGACTTGCGCCACAGGGTGGTGGGGTTTCGGGTTCCCCTGAATAGGTCAGGAGTTCACTACACTCAGCTGGTGGCTACACGGGTAGCGGAGGCTGTGTGGCGTGGACTGGGCGTTTTTTAGGTTAGAAGGCCTCGGGAAAGTACGGGGTGGGCTGCAATCTCAAAGGGTGCATGGCAAATACAGGACGTGCTTGGATCAAGGAACAGTCGTAATTGTTGTTGTAAATTGTTGTAGTTGTGCTGGGAAGGTACCTGAGCTTCAAGCGCTGATAGAAAGCACAGAAGCTGAAATCGTTATAGGTACAGAAAGCTGGCTAAAGCCTGAAATAAGTTCTGCAGAAATTTTTACGAAGTCTCAGACGGTGTTCAGGAGAGATAGATTAGGCAGAATTGGTGGTGGAGTGTTTGTGTCTGTCAGTAGTGGTTTATCTTGTAGTGAAGTCGAAGTAGATACTCCGTGCGAATTGGTATGGGTGGAGGTTATACTTAACAGCCGAACTAAGTTAATAGTTGGCTTCTTCTACCGACCCCCAGACTCCGATGATATAGTTGCTGAAGAGTTCAGAGAAAATTTGAGTCTCGTAACAAATAAATACCCCACTCATACGATTGTAGTTGGGGGGGACTTCAACCTTCCATCGATATGTTGGCAAAAATACTTGTTCAAAACCAGTGGTAGGCAGAAAACATCTTCCGAGATTGTCCTAAATGATTTCTCCGAAAATTATTTCGAGCAATTAGTCCACGAACCCACGCGAATTGTAAATGGTTGCGAAAACACACTTGACCTCTTAGCCACAAACAATCCAGAGCTAATAGAGAGCATCACGACTGATACAGGGATCAGTGATCACAAGGTCGTTGTAGCTAGGCTCAATACCGTTTCTTCCAAATCCACCAGAAACAAACGCAAAATAATTTTATTTAAAAAAGCGGATAAAGTGTCACTAGAAGCCTTCCTAAGAGACAATCTCCATTCCGTCCGAACTGACTATGCAAATGTAGACGAGATGTGGCTCACATTCAGAGATATAGTAGCAACAGCAATTGTGAGATTCATACCTCATAAATTGGTAAGAGATGGATCTGATCCCTCATGGTACACAAAAAAGGTCCGAACACTGTTGCAGAGGCAACGGAAAAAGCATGCGAAGTTCAGAAGAACACGAAATCCCGAAGATTGGCTAAAATTTACAGCCGCGCGAAATTTGGCACGGACTTCAATGCGAGATGCCTTTAATAGGTTCCACAACGAAACATTGTCTCGAAATTTGGTAGAAAATCCGAAGAAATTCTGGTCGTACGTAAAGTACACAAGGGGCAAGACGCAGTCAACACCTTCACTGCGCACTGCCTATGGTACTGTTACCGACGACTGTGCCGCTAAAGCGGAGTTATTGAACGCAGTTTTCCGAAATTCCTTCACCAGGGAAGACGAATGGAATATTCCAGAATTTGAGACACTAACAGCTGCTAGCATGAGTTTCTTTGAAGTGGATACCTTAGGGGTTGCGAAGAAACTCAAATCGCTTGATACGGGCAAGTCTTCGGGTCCATATTGTATACAGATTAGGTTCCTTTCAGAATACGTTGATACAATAGCTCCCTACTTAGCAATCATATACAACCGCTCGCTCACCGATAGATCTGTACCTACAGATTGGAAAATTGCGCAGGTCGCACCAGTGTTTAAGAAGGGTAGTAGGAGTAATCCATCGAACTACAGACCTATATCATTGACGTCGGTTTGCAGTAGGGTTTTGGAGCACATATTGTATTCAAACATTATGAATCACCTCGAAGGGAACGATCTGTTGATACGTAATCAGCATGGTTTCAGAAAACATCGTTCTTATGCAACGCAGCTAGCTCTTTATTCGCACGAAGTAATGGCCGCTATTGACAGGGGATCTCAAGTTGATTCCGTACTTCTAGATTTCCGGAAAGCTTTTGACACCGTTCCTCACAAGCGACTTCTAATCAAGCTGCGGGCCTCAGGGGTGTCGTCTCAGTTGTGCGACTGGATTCGTGATTTCCTCTCAGGAAGGTCGCAGTTCGTAGTTAGTTGTTGTTGTGGTCTTCAGTCCTGAGACTGGTTTGATGCAGCTCTCCATGGTACTCTATCCTGTGCAAGCTTCATCATCTCCCAGTACCTACTGCAACCTACATCCTTCTGAATCTGTTTAGTGTATTCATCTCTTGGTCTTCCCCTACGATTTTTACCCTCCACGCTGCCCTCCAATACTAAATTAGTGATCCCTTGATGCCTCAGAACATGTCCTACCAACCGATCCCTTCTTCTGGTCAAGTTGTGCCACAAACTTCTCTTCTCCCCAATCCTATTCAATACCTCCTCATTAGTTATGTGATCTACCCATCTAATATTCAGCATTCTTCTCTAGCACCACATTTCGAAAGCTTCTATTCTCTTCTTGTCCAAACTATTTACCGTCCATGTTTCACTTCCATACATGGCTACACTCCATGCAAATACTTTGAGAAACGACTTCCTGACACTTAAATCTACACTCGATATTAACAAATTTCTCTTCTTCAGAAACGCTTTCCTGGCCATTGCCAGTCTACATTTTATATCCTCTCTACTTCGACCATCATCAGTTATTTTGCTCCCCAAATAGCAAAACTCCTTTACTACTTTAAGTGTCTCATATCCTAATCTAATTCCCTCAACACCACCCGACTTAATTCGACTATATTCCATTATCCACGTTTTGCTTTTGTTGATGTTCATCTTATATCCTCTGTTCAAGACGCTATCCATTCCATTCAACTGCTCTTCCAAGTCCTTTGCTGTCTCTGACAGAATTACAATGTCATCGGCCAATCTCAACGTTTTTATTTCTTCTCCATGGATTTTAATACCTACTCCGAATTTTTCTTTTGTTTCCTTTACTGCTTGTTCAATATACAGATTGAATAACATCGGGGAGAGGCTACAAACCTGTCTTACTCCCTTCCCAACCACTGCTTCCCTTTCGTGTCCCTCGACTCTTATAACTGCCATCTGGTTTCTGTACAAATTGTAAATAGCCTTTCGCTCCCTGTATTTTACCCCTGCCACCGTTAGAATTTGAAAGAGAGTATTCCAGTCAACATTGTCAAAAACTTTCTCTAAGTCTACAAATGCTAGGAACGTAGGTTTGCCTTTCCTTCTGTCACATCTGTCAACACCTGCTTTCTTTGGGATTGGAATTATTATATTCTTCTTGAAGTCTGAGGGCACTTCACCTGTTTCATACATCTTGCTTACCAGATGGTAGAGTTTTGTCAGGACTGGCTCTCCCAAGGCCGTCAGTAGTTCTAATGGAATGTTGTCTACTCCCGGGGCCTTGTTTCGACTCAGGTCTTTCAGTGCTCTGTCAAACTCTTCACGCCGTATCGTATCTCTCATTTCATCTTCATCTACATCCTCTTCCATTTCCATAATATTGTCCTCAAGTGCATCGCCCTTGTATAGACGCTCTATATACTCCTTCCACCTTTCTGCTTTCCCTTCTTTGCTTAGAACTGGGTTTCCATCTGAGCTCTTGATTTTCATACAAGTGGTTCTCTTATCTCCAAAGGTCTCTTTAATTTTCCTGTAGGCAGTATCTATCTTACCCCTAGTGAGATAAGCCTCTACATCCTTACATTTGTCCTCTAGCCATCCCTGCTTAGCCATTTTGCACTTCCTGTCAATCTCATTTTTGAAACGTTTATATTCCTTTTTGCCGGCTTCATTTACTGCATTTTTGCCGGTCGAAGTGGCCGTGCGGTTAAAGGCGCTGCAGTCTGGAACCGCAAGACCGCTACGGTCGCAGGTTCGAATCCTGCCTCGGGCATGGATGTTTGTGATGTCCTTAGGTTAGTTAGGTTTAAGTAGTTCTAAGTTCTAGGGGACTAATGACCTCAGCAGTTGAGTCCCATAGTGCTCAGAGCCATTTGAACCATTTTTTTTACTGCATTTTTATATTTTCTACTTCATCAATTAAATTCAATATTTCTTTTGTTACCCAAGGATTACTACTAGCCCTCGTCTTTTTACCTACTTGATCCTCTGCTGCCTTCACTGCTTCATCCCTCAAAGCTACCCATTCTTCTTCTACTGTATTTCTTTCCCCCATTCCTGTAAATTGTTCCCTTATGCTCTCCCTGAAACTCTGTACAACCTCTGATTCTTTCAGTTTATCCAGGTCCCATCTCCTTAAATTCCCACCTTTTTGCAATTTCTTCAGTTTTAATCTACAGGTCATAACCAATAGATTGTGGTCAGAGTCCAAATCTGCCCCTGGAAATGTCTTATAATTTAAAACCTGGTTCCTAAATCTCTGTCGTACCATTACATAATCTATCTGATACCGTTTAGTATCTCCAGGGTTCTTCCATGTATACAACCTTCTATCATGATTCTTAAACCAAGTGATAGCTATGATTAAGTTGTGCTCTGTGCAAAATTCTACCTGGCGGCTTCCTCTTTCATTTCTTAGCCCCAATCCATATTCACCTACTACGTTTCCTTCTCTCCCTTTTCCTACACTCGAATTCCAGTCACCCATGACTATTAAATTTTCGTCACCCTTCACTATCTGAATAATTTCTTTTATCTCATCATACATTTCTTCAATTTCTTCGTCATCTGCAGAGCTAGTTGGCTTATAAACTTGTACTACTGTAGTAGGTGTGGGTTTCGTATCTATCTTGGACACAATAATGCGTTCACTATGCTGTTTGTAGTAGCTTACCCGCATTCCTATTTTCCTATTCATTATTAAACCTACTCCTGCATTACCCCTATTTGACTTTGTGTTTATAGCCCTGTAGTCACCTGACCACAAGTCTTGTTCCTCCTGCCACCGAACTTCACTAATTCCCACTATATCTAACTTTAACCTATCCATTTCCCTTTTTAAATTTTCTAACCTATCTGCCCGATTAAGGGATCTGACATTCCACGCTCCGATCCGTAGAACGCCAGTTTTCTTTCTCCTGATAACGACATCCTCTTGAGTAGTCCCCGCCCGGAGATCCGAATGGGGGACTATTTTACCTCCGGAATATTTTACCCAAGAGGACGCCATCATCATTTAATCATACAGTAAAGCTGCATCCCCTCGGGAAAAATTACGGCCGTAGTTTCCCCTTGCTTTCAGCCGTTCGCAGTACCAGCACAGCAAGGCCGTTTTGGTTATTGTTACAAGGCCATATCAGTTCGTAGTAATAGACGGGAAATCATAGAGTAAAACTGAACTGATATCAGGTCTTCCCCAGGGAAGCGTCCTGGGAGCTCTGCTGTTCCTGATCTATATAAGTGACCTGGGTGAAAATCTGAGCAGTTCTCTTAGGTTATTCGCAGATGAAGCTGTAATTTACCGTCAAGTAAGGTCACCCGAAGGCCAGTATCTGTTGCAAAGCGATTTAGAAAAGATTGCTGTATGGTGTGGCAGGTGGCAGTTGACGCTAAATAACGAAAACTGTGAGGAGATGCACATGAGTTCCAAACGAAATCCGTTGGAATTCGATTACTCGATAAATAGTACAATTCTCAAGGCTGTCAATTCAACTAAGTACCTGGGTGTAAAAATTACGAACAACTTCAGTTGGAAAGACCACATAGATAATATTGTGGGGAAGGCGAGCCAAAGGTTGCGTTTCATTGGCAGGACACTTAGAAGATGCAACAAGTCCACTAAAGAGACAGCTTACGCTACACTCGTTCGTCCTCTGTTAGAATATTGCTGTGCGATGTGGGATCCTTACCAAATGGGATTGACGAAGGACATCGAAAGGGTGCAAAAAAGGCAGCTCGTTTTGTATTATCACGTAATGGGGGACAGAGTGAGGCAGATATGATACACGAGTTGGGACGGAAGTCATTAAAGCAAAGACGTTTTTCGTCGCGGCGAGATCTATTTACGAAATTTCAGTCACCAACTTTCTCTTCCGAATGCGAAAATATTTTGTTGAGCCCAACCTACATAGGTAGGAATGATCATCGAAATAAAATAAGAGAAATCAGAGCTCGAACAGAAAGGTTTAGGTGTTCGTTTTTCCCGAGCGCTGTTCGGGAGTGAAATGATAGAGAGAAAGTATGAGTGTGGTTCGAAGAACCCTCTGCCAAGCACTTAAATGTGAATTATAGAGTAATCATGTTGATGTAGATGTAGATAATCTTTCAGATCTCGACGGTCTCCAGACGCCAACAGCGTTGCACACATGAGTGCTTTGTTGAAATCCCAGCCAACTTGTTTTAGTACTGGAAATTTTGTAATGTACTTGATACCCACGCAAATAATTTCATTAAGCTAGTATTGTATGGAATTAGCGTTTAGAGACTCGCTCAACATCTGAAAAACAAGCAGTCTGGAAACTGGGGTTTCCGTCAGGATCTGATAAAGATAAATGTGTGAACTCAGTTCTACCGTTATTTTCTTTAATTTTGTTACTAATCAACCTGTTACGCCTATACAGATGTATTGCGAATATTGTATGAAGACAACAATTTTTTCTTGCATCCAATAATGGACATGAAACTTATCTAGACCAATCGAGTGAATTTCGCCGGCGTGACGTTCATACTTCATGACACATTTTGACTGATTGCATCCAGTCTACCCAAAAACTGCATTTTGCCGCTCTTGTTTTGCCTTACGCAAAACTGAATTTGTTTGTAACAACGGAAGCTCAGATTCCGCATTCCACCGCAAACGTTTCGTCATAATGGAATTGACAGATTTTTCTCACAGCAACAATGTGTTTGAATAGTTATAGCGATCGCTCTTGAAATAATGAACAGTTTCCTTACGGTATCCCATACTGTCCTACTTTCACGGGCTGCCTCTGATACAAACACCTCACAGTCACTAATACCTTTTTGAGTATGAACATCCTCAGACAGGTCTAGTCCACTTACACCCAATATATCCAATATATATCCATCACGAGTGGGCTTCCGAACTAACAGAACAACGTACTCTTTAGAAAAGTAACTTGGCAGTGTTCAACAACGTGTATTACCACACCAACACTTACAAATGTTTAATTATTCCTATCGATATCTTTATGATTAAAATCTTCTCTAATGATGACAGTTTGAATGAGGTAATAGATGGATCCACTTGTAAAACTATGCCCACACCTGAAGGTAAGTCTTGCCCAAATAATCTTGCATGCACCTTCAATATGTATTTCATCTGATTCTACAGGCTTATGTCTCCGATATACACTAATATTTACTCCAAAATTCCCATCGCTGCCAACTTCGATTTTTACCTAAATTTCAGTACCTCGTATTCTGTGAACTCCACACCTTTATACGACTGCTACGCCGGCCGGAGTGTCCGAGCGGTTCTAGGTGCTACGGTCTGAAACCGCGCGACGGTTAAGATCGCAGGTTCGAATCCTGCCTCGGGCATGGATGTATTTGATGTCCTTAGGTTCGTTAGGTTAAAGTAGTTCTAAGTTCTAGTTGACTGATGACCTCAGAAGTTAAGTCCCATAGTGCTGAGAGCAATTTGAACCATTTGAACGAGTGCTGCCAATCCCTGTAGGTTGTCGCGAATGCTTCGGCAATTGGTAATACTGAATTGGATTGGAAGTCCAACACGTTACTCAACCCTCCTGAGTGTCCCACACACAATCAGCGAGACGGATAGGACTTCCAATTGTAGTGCGGCGCTAGGACATTTACTGAGATCCCACAGTTTTTGAAATTACAGCGCTAATCTACGAACTCCCCGCCTTGTCCAGCTTGTCAGACAGTCATTGCAGTTCCTGGTTCAAGCGGCCCACTCTTCTCAGAAGGGGTCCGTGATCATTTCTGCGGAGAATACCACATCTACATCTACATCTACATCTACGTGATTACTCTGCTATTCACAATAAAGTGCCTGGCAGAGGGTTCAATGAACCACCTTCAAACTGTCTCACTACCGTTCCACTCTCGAACGCACGAGGGAAAAACGAGAACTTAAATTTTTCCGTGCGAGCCCTGATTTATCTTATTTTATCGTGATGATCATTCCTCCCTATGTACGTGGGTGCCAACAGAATGTTTTTGCAATCGAAGCAGAAAACTGGTGATTGAAATTTCATGAGACTATCCCGTCGCAACGAGAAACGCCTTTGTTTTAATGATTGCCACTCCAATTCACGTATCATGTCTGTGACACTATCTCCTCTGTTTCGCGATATTACAAAACGAGCTGCCCTTCTTTTTACTTTTTCGATGTCATCTGTCAGTCCCACCTGATGCGGATCCCACATCGAACAGCAATACTCCAGAATGTGTGGCTTACCGCGTAATCAAAATTTAGCTGATTTATTTTAGTACTCATGTGAATAAATTCACACTTCTCCTTATTCAGGATCAACTGCCACTTTTCGCACCATACAGATAGATTATTTAAATAATTTTCGATGTTGTTTTGATAATCTGATGACTTTGCAAGACGGTAAATGGCAGCATCATCGGCAAACAATCTAAGACGGCTACTCAGATTGTCTCCTATGTTGTTAATATAGATCAGGAACAATAGAGGGCCTATAACACTTCCTTGGGGAACGCCTGCTATTATTTCCGATTTACTCGATGACTTTCTGTCTATTACTACGAACCGTGAACTATCTGACAGGAAATCACACAACTGAGGCGATACTCCGTAGGCACGCAGTTTGGTTAGAAGACACTTATGAAGAACGGTGACAAAAGCCTCCTGGAAATCAAACAATATGGAATCAATTTGACATTCCCTGTCGATAGCACTTAATACTTCATGAGTATAAAGAGTTAGTTGTGTTTCACAAGAACGTTATTTTCTGAAACCGTGCTGGCTATGCGTCAATAAATCGTTTTCTTGGAGGTACTTCATAATGTTCGAATACAGTATATGATAAAAACCCCTAATGCAAATCGACATTAGTGATATAGAGCCTGTAATTCAGCAGATTATTCCTACTTCCCTTTTTGGGTATTGGTGTGACTTGAGCAATTTTCCAGTCTTTAGGTACGGATCTTTCTGTGAGCGAGTGCTTGAATATAATTGCTAAATATGGAGCTATTTTCTCAGCATACTCTGAGAGGAACCTGACTGGTATGCGGTCTGGACCGGAGGAGTTACCTCTTTTAAGTGATTTAAGCTGCTTCGTTGCTCCTAAGATATGTACTTCTATGTTTCTCATCTTGACAGTTGTTCTTGATTGGAATTCAGGAATATTTACTTCGTCTTCTTTGGTGAATGAGTTTAGGAAAACAGTGTTTAATAACTCTGCTTTAGTGGCACTGTCATCAGTGACTTCGACGTTGTTATCGCGCAGTAAAGGTATTGATTGCGTCTTGCTACTGTTGTACTTTATGTATGACCAGAATCTCTTTGGGTTTTCTGCCAGATTTCGAGACAGAATTTCGTTGTGGAAATCATTAAAAGCATCTCGCATTGAAGTACGCGCTATATTTCCAACTTCTGTAAAACTTTGCCAATCTTGGGGATTTTGTGTTCTTTTAAATTTGGCATGCTTTTATCGCTGCTTCTGCAACAGCGCTCTGTTCCGTTTTGTGTACCATGGGGGATCAGTACCATCACTTATTAATTTATGAGGTATATATCTCTCAATTGCTGTCGATACTATCTCTTTGAAGACATTCCACAACTTTTATACACCTACATGATAAGATCGGAAGGAGTGAAGACTGTCTCTTCAAAAGGCGATAAGAGTATTTTTATCAGCTTTTTTAAATAGATATACTTTCCGCTTCTTTTTGGTGGTTGTAGATGTTACGGTATTTAGCCTAGCAGTAAGTGCTTTGTGGTCGCTAATCCCTGTATTCCTCACAATACTCACTATTTGACCAGGATTGTTTGTTGCTAAAAGGCCAAGTATGCTTTCGCAACCATTTACGCTTCGAGTGGGCTCATGAGCTAATTGTTGAAAATAATTTTCTGAGAAAGCATTCAGTATAATTTCGGATGACGTTTTATGCCTGCCGCCGGTTTTAAACGTATAATTTTTCCAGCATTTCGAGGGTAGATTAAAGTCACCACCGACTATTATTGTATGAGCGGGGTACTTGCTTGAAATGAGACTCAAGTTTTCTTTGAACTGTTCAGCAACTATATCTTCTGAGTCGGGGGTCGGTAAAACGATAAATTAATAGTTTAGTCCGATTGTCAGGTAAACCTCTACCCATACTATTTCACACTAACTATTTATTTCAATTTCGCTACTAGGAAAATTACTTCTGACAGTGATAAATACTCCATCACCAACTGTATTTAATCTGTCCTTTGTGAACACTGTTAGATCGTTTGAAAAAATTTCGGCTGAAATTATTTCCGGCTTTAGCCAGCTCTCTGTAACTATATATTGAAAGCTTCGTTGAAATTCCGTGAGCAATGACGTGGTTTAACACTTCTATAGCTCCTATTCATCAGACTTTTATTCTCTATTTCGTCTTCCGCTCGGCACAACACTCACTGCTCCATATATGACATGTGGATAGGCGAGGTACACCACCATATCTTGTTTTTGTTGCTAATGATCCTTCAGTGACAGCAAGTCACTGGATGAACCTGCTGAACTTCACTTTGTGATGGAATGTGTGCGTAAGATGTCGTTCGCCGCACATGACAAGTTCTTATTAATAACTGCCGTTGACTAACCGTAGAAGAATACTATATCAGCAAATTCCCGGTGAAATAATATTACTTCATTTCAAGGTTCACGCGGTTCGCACTCCACAGCAATCGCAAATGCTGTTCTGATTCCATTATAAACTCAAAACGACAAATACGGTGGGGCCTACGTAGGAGGCAGCAGTAGCTGCTGTGTATGAAAGCAAAAACAGAGGAATATACTCAGAGGTAAGCCGATAAGAGTTGAGCAATGAAGGTCAACACCACTCACTACAGCCCGTTCTCTACACAGCTAAAATGGTGAATATCTTAAATCAGTGATAATTTAATATGTTGCCGGTCTAAATAACACGGATAAAATTTTTAATACTGGAATATACGCGGTAGTACCACTGAAGCACACTTCAGTATCACTGAACAGATATCACTGTCAACGAATACTTACGAAGAAGTACCAAAAATCTACCACTCTTTCACCAGAATAATTCAGTACTACATATTTTCGCCTACCTATGCGGATTTAGCCTCGCTTCTCCTGTTGTGTGTGACATACGACTTGATACGACACACACATATACACACATAATCACATAAAGCAGGTACAGATGTAGAATCGTAGTGATTTTTATGTAGCTATTTATATAGATGAATAATTTATGGTTTTCGACAACTTAAATGCGGCGTGTCATCACAGTTTGATTCATTTTTCGTAAGAAGAGCTAAGAATTTATAAATTAATACGAATTTTTGAAAACTATTGAGCAATCTGATTTAAAGTGCCAATCGGTATGAAACTTGCGACATGAAATGTTTATCGAGAGTTTATGGTAGCCGAGTAGGGAACCATGTTAGTTAAGTTGAGTTTCGATGATATATTTTGATGTGCAGTGATAAAATAAATGAACTTTATAAAACAAACTTAAATTTCCAAACTGCTAATGGCAGCGGATGGAAATAGTAAAGATTCATTTAACATTTTACTATCAAGTATGCATGATTTCATGGGATACAGCATTTGACGGCGAGAAAATTGTGCGTCTTTCTGAAAAAGGGATTGTATTTGAGTTTATAGCTTTCCTTCTGGGATAACTTATTCAGTGTAATTATTGTTCATTGTCATTTATCTCTACGGGAGATCTGCTACGTGATGTTTCCTCGAATGTAAATAACCATTAATGTGTGGAAAATAATGGCTTCTAGTAGCGAAATGTAGTTGCTCTCTCACCTGAGATGTATTTTCTGCAGCAACTGAATATCGCACGAGGCATAGTAAATCAGATGTCCAAGGGAGGACGATAGGTTGACGATGGGTAGTGTTATAGGGCCTCACCTGTTCTTTATCTATATAAACAATTCAGGAGACATTTTGAGCAGCCGTCACATGTTGTCTGCAGACGATAGTGATGTTCATCGTCTAGTAAACTGATCAGAAGACCAAAACAAACTGCAAAACGATTTAGAAAAGATTTCTCAATGGTGCGAAAATTGGCAATTGACACAAAATAATGAAAAGTGTGAAGTCATCCACATGTCTGCTAAAAGGAATTCGTTAACCTTCAGTTAGACGATAAATCAGTCTAATCTAAAGGCCCTTAAATTCAGCTAAATACCTAGCAATTACAATTATGAACAATTTAAATTGGAACGGACACAGAAATGTTGTCTAGAAGGCATCCCAAAGAGGGCGATTTATTGGCAGAACACAGAAAAGCGACTGCCTAAACCACTATTGTCAGTCTTCTTTTGGAGTACTGCTGTACGGTCAAGGATACTTAACAGATAGGATAACCGGAGTACATCGAGAAAGTTCAAAGAATAGCAGCACGTTTTTTACTATCGAGAAGTAGAGGAGAGAGTGTCACGGGCACAATACAAGATTTGTGACGGTCACCATTAAAACAGAGGCGTTTTTCGTTGCGCTGGAATCTTCTCACGAAATTTCAATCCCCAACTTACTCCGTGTGAAAAAATATTTTTTTGACGCCAACCTACATAGGAAGGAACGAACATCATAATAAAATAAGGGAAATCAGAGGTCGCACGGAAAGATGTAAGTGTTCGTTTTTCCCGCGTGCTGTTCGAGAATAAAATAATAGAGAAATTTTGTGAATGTCGTTGGACAAAACACCTGCTAGGCACTTCAGTGTGATTAGCAATGTATCCTTGTAGATGTATATGTAGAAAAATGCTATTAATACACACTGTTGCTCTTGTGCATCGTCTTGCTTTGTGAAGTTCGCTGATAAGAACTATAGTTCAGTCAGCCTCCTATTTCCATAGTTAAAATATCGTGTTTATCTGTTTCGTACGCAGTCTCCGTTGGGGCAGCGTATATTCTCGTTTTATGAAGAGGATCTGTCCCTTCCCCACGCTGCCGATTTCTGGAAACTTTGACGTTCGAAACACATGATTCTCGAGAGGATTTTCTACTGAATCTTCAGTTCTTGAAATTTGTCTCTTGATTCTGCTGTCTATTTTGTCTTCTCTTCTCTGTTGATAATGCCGAAAAATCGTGCCTGCTCTTAAAATCTGATATTTCATTTCAGCAGTTCTGCTATGATAATTACCTGGAAACCTCTTCACATCACCCCTGTCTGTACGCTTGAACTGCTTTCATTGTCACCCTAGTGTTGTCCTCTTCTCCATCTATTTGCTACACAGAATACTACCTTCCGCGAAATTATCACTTTCTTCGCTAATAAACTGACACGTCCCTCTCCCCATCTTTAAGGTGACACTTCACAGCATCAACTGCCTTTTCCATTTATCACTTGTCTCGTAATAAAAAGCTGAACAGATTCGGATTCGTACCCACGGCTGTATCTTTACGTCTTGAGCCACGAATATCGTTCCTCAGGGCTACGAAAATATGGAAATCGCAAGGGGAGAGTTCGGGGCTGTATGAAGGATGTGTAAGGGCTTATCAAGTACCTTGTTCAGCGTAGTAGAAATAACCTTGGCAACAAAATGCCGGTCCACAAATTGCTGAGCTTGTTTTGAGTACGGTGCAGGAATCTCACTGGAAGCACTTACACATACTCCATATGAACCCAGAATTTCTCCCAATATCATTTCTATGCGTTTTGCGGCTGAATAAAGACATACGTGTTTTATAACATACTCGTTTTCACGGCTGCCTCTTATACAACAACCTCAAAGTCACTGATGCCATTTTGAGTATGAACATCCTCCGAGAAGTCTGATCCAATTACTACCATGTGATCAAAAGTATCCGGACACCTGGCTGAAAGTGACTTAAAAGTCCATGGCGCCGTCTACCCTTAGCCTTGATGACAGCTTCCACTCTCACAAGCATACAGTCAACGAGCTGCTGGAAGGTTTCTTGGGAAATGGCAGCCCGTTCTTCACGGAGTGCTGCACTGAGGAGAGATACCGATGTCGGTCGGTGAGGCCAGGCATGAAGTCGGAGTTCCAAAACGTCCCAAAGGTGTTTCATAGGATTTAGGTCAGGACTCTGTGCAGGCCAGTCCATTACAGGGATGTTATTGTCGTGTAACCACTCCACCACAGGCCGTGCGTTATAAACAGGTGCCCTCGATCGTGTTCAAAGTTGCCGTCGACATCCCCGAATTGCTCTTCAAGATTGAGAAGCAGAAGGTGCTTAAAGCATCAGTGTAGGCGTTTGCTATGATAGTGCCCCGCAAAACCAGATGTGCAAGCCCCCTCCATGAAAAACACGACCACACCATAACACCACAGCCTTCGCTTTTTACTGTTGGCACCACACACGCTGGTAAATGACGTTCACCGGGCATTCGCCATACCCACACTCTGCCATCGGATAGTCACATTACCTTGATTCGTTACTCCACACAACGTTTTTCCACTGTTCAATCGTTCAATGTTTCCGTTCCTTACAAGCGAGGCGTCGTTTGGCGTTTACCGGTGTGATGTGTGGCTTATGAACAGCCGCTCGAGCATGAAATCTAAGTTTTCTTATCTCCCGCCTAACTGTCATAGTACTTGCAGTGGATCTTGATGCAGTCTGGAATTCCCGTGTGCTGGGCTGGATTGATGTCTGCCTATTGCACATTACGACCGTCTTCAACTGTCGGCGGTCTCTGTCATTCAACATACGAGGTCAGCCTTTAAGCTTTTGTAGCTTCACTTTCCATTTCACCATCACATTGGAAACAGTGGACCTAGGGATATTTAGGAGTGTAGAAATCTGGCGTACAGACGTGTGACGGAAGGGACACATAATGACCTGACCACGTTCGAAGTCCGTGAGTTTAGCGGCCCACTCTGCTCTCTCACGATGTCTAATGACTACTGAGGTCGCTGATACGGAGTATCTGGCAGTAGGTGGCATCCTAATCCACCTATTATGAAAACCGTATATTTTTGGGGATGTCCAGATACTTTTTATCACATACTGTATTTCCATCACACTTGGGCTTTCGAAATATTTGAACTATGTAATTTTTTGAAAAAGGTATTTAGAAATATTTAACGAGGTGTCTTACCAAAACTAACACTTACAAATGTTTAATTATCTCCAATGATGACACTACGGCTGGGGAACATACATTTTAGAGAGATGAGTTTTTCTTTAAAGCTTTCGGTTACATCTGGGTGTGAGTCCGTTGGTTAATTTTAAGAACTTGTACGAAGATTATGCCTACCATTGAGTCTGAGTCTTACCCAAATAACCTGGCATGCAGACTCAATTTGTATTTCACCTGATCCGAATTTGTTGTCTCTTGCGATAATTATACTACTTGCATTGCCTGTACGCTTATGCATCGTTATACACTGCCATTTACCACAAAAATTCTCGCCACATTTCAGGTTCCATAGTTACCAACTCTCTTTACCTTGTATTGCGTGAATTCCAATTTTTGCTAGTGCTTCCAGTCTTTGCAGCCGACCGGTCTGGCTGAGCGGTTCTAGGCGCTTCAGTCTGGAACCACGCGACCGCTACGGTTGCAGGTTCGCGAATCCTGCCTCGGACATGGATTTGTGTTATGTCCTTATGTTAGTCGGGTTTAAGTAGTTCTAAGTTCTAGGGTACTGATGACCTGAGATGTTAAGTCTCATAGTGCTCAGAGCCATTTGAACCATTTGAACCAGTCTTTGTACATTGTTGTGAATGCTTCGGCAGCAGATCACAGTTCAAATGGTTCAAATGGCTCTGAGCACTATGCGACTTAACTTCTGAGGTCATCAGTCGCCTAGAACTTAGAACTAATTAAACCTAACTAACCTAAGGACATCACACAGATACATGCCCGAGGCAGGACTCGAACCTGCGA
Organism: Schistocerca cancellata; assembly: GCF_023864275.1. NCBI lineage: Eukaryota > Metazoa > Arthropoda > Insecta > Orthoptera > Acrididae > Schistocerca > Schistocerca cancellata. The sequence goes on from NC_064629.1 coordinate 763,115,921, forward strand.
CCGTAGCGGTCGCTCGGCTCCAGACGGTAGCGCCTAGAACCGCACGGGCACTCCGTCCGGCGCAGATCACAGTAAAGCGCATAGGATGTCGCCTACGCTAAAAAAAAACTACACGGTTCTGATCTCAGTTTGTGGAGAGCCAGTGACCCATTTACGGACACCCTACAGTTTTCTAACCTACAGCGCTAATCTAGGAACTACCACGTCTGTCTATTTTATCACAAAATCGTCGAAGTATCCAGTTCACTCCGCTCACGCGTCTCAGAACAAGTGTTCTGTGATCAGTTCTGCAGAAAATACTGCATTTTGTAATCTTCGCTGAAATTCCGTGAGTAAGAGCGTGGATTATGACATCTGCAGCTCCTGTTCATCAAATATTGTTTTCAATTTTGCCTTCTACTCGGCAAAACACACACCGCTCCATAAACAACAAGCTCAATCTGCGAGGTAAGCCGCTATAACTTGTGTTTTTGCTTACGATTTCGTCAGTGTCTCAGAGGTGCTGGATGAACCTGCCGAATTTTACTTTGAGATGGAATGCGTGGTTTAACTGTCTTTCGTCGTACATGGCAAAAAAACTATGTCTTCAAATTCCAGTGAAGTAATGGGACTTTATTTCACCGTTCACTTGGTCCACACTCCACAGCACCCATCCTGATCTGAATGCATTACAAACTCAAGATGACAAATAAGGAATGGATTTCTTAGAAGATATCTTACAGATAAAGTCAGTGAACTGCTTATAGGTGTTGACTCTGAAATTATTGGTATATCAGAGCACCACTTAAATAATTTGACAATTTAGAGGCTTCTTTTTCCAGGATACAGATTACCTGGTTTTTTCCCAAGGCGTTCCTTGCGGTTTGGGGGAGTGGCTATTTACGTAAAATACATATTCCATTTGAGTCCATAGACGTATCACGACACTGCACTGAATAGATATTTGAATGTTGTGCAGGGGCAATTGAATTTGGTGAAACTAAACTTCTAATTGTGGTTTTTATAGGTCCCATAACTCCGACTCCAGAGCATTTCTGCTCAAGCTAGAGAGGGTTCTTAATTCATTTTGTAGGAAGTACCAGAAATTAGTTATATGTGGTGACTTCAATATTAATTTTGAATATGATGGTGCAAGAGAAAGGATGTTGCAGATCTCCTAAAATCATATGATCTGATGTAGTTTGTGTTTTTTCCAACTAGGGTGCAGGGGAACAGTAGCACAGCCATAGACACTATTTTTATTCATTCTTCATTACTAGGTGGGTATTCTGTTAGTAAAAGTTGAAAAGGCATTTCAGACCATGATGCACAAATTTTAACACTAAAAGTCTTTTCTACTCAAGCCAATCTCATATTTCATTATGAACTATGTAGGAAAGTTAATCCAGCAGCAATAGAGAGTTTTTTAAACCTTGGCAAGGAACAAGAGTGGCAGGATGTTTATAGTTCCGATAACATAGATGGTGAATACAATGCTTTCCTTAACACATTTCTCATGTTCTTTGAGAATTGCTTTCCATTAGGACGTTCTAAACGGGGTACTAGCATTAATAGGCAGCCCGGGTGCCTGACTAGTAGGATAAGGATATCTTGTAGAACAAAGCGGGAATGATTTCAAAATGTTTGAAGTACTCACAATCAGGCTACAGTAGCCCATTACAAACAGTATTGTAAGGTGCTTAAAAATGTTATTAGCAAGGCAAAGAGTATGTGGTATGCAAATAGAATAGTTAATTCACAGGATAAACGTAAAACCATATGGTTAGTTGTGGAAGAATTGTCTGTTCAGCAGCACAAGGTCGACGATATAAAGTCAGTTCGTAGTAAAAATATTTCCGTTACCGATAAATCAGATATATGTACAGTATTTAACAATAAATTTCTGAGCAACGCTGGCGAATTAAATAAAAATTCAGTTTCTACAGGAGATGATATAACTTTCTTGGTAAATGCCTTTCCGAGATTGATGTCTGAAATACTCCTCTGTGATACAGACAAGAGAGACACTGAATCAATAATTAAATCACTGAAGACTAAGGACTCTCGTGGTTATGATGGAGTGTCCAGCAGAATGTTAAATTAATGTCCTGCACATATTAGCCCTGTATTTAGCCATATTTGTATTTTTTTCTTTAGGAATGGTCAGTTTCCTAAGCGACTAAAGTACTCAGTAGTAAAACCGCCTTATAAAAAGGGAGAAAGTGGTAATTTAAATAATTTTATACCCATTTATATGCCATCAGTGTTTGCAAAAGTTATTGAAAAGGCTGTGTATAAGGATAATTGATTAGTTTATATCACACGATTTGCTATTAAATGTACAGTTCAGCTTTAGACGTCGTTTAACAACTAAAAATGCATATTCACTTTTCTCTGTGAGGTACTGAATGGGCTAAACAAAAGATGTCGAACGCTTGGCATATTTTTTTATTTAACTTAGGCATTTGATTGTGTTGATGACAAAATATTGCTCCAGAAGTTGGACCATTACGGAATACGGGGAGTAGCTCACAACTGGTTCACCTCTAACTTTAGCAACAGGCAGCAAAAAGTCATTATTCGCAATGTTGATAACGTCTGTGATGTGGGGACTGAGTGCGGTACTGCCAATGGGGGTGGGGGGGGTGGCCCCAGGGATCAGTGTTGGGGCCTCCTGTTCTTTATTTATATAAATGATATGCTAGTATTACGGGTAAGTCTAAAATATTTCTGTTTGCTGATGACACTAGCTTGGTTGTAAAGGATGTTGTGTGCAACATTGGCTCAATTTCAAATAGTGCAGTACATGACCTAAGTTCATGGCTTACAGAAAATAAACAGTTTGTAACACTCAATTCAACAAAGCTTGACGTTTTAATTTCACAACATGGACATATGATTAGTGAAACTGAACAGTTTAAATTTCTAGGTGTTCAGATATATAGTAAGCTGTCGTGGGAAGCCCACATTCAGGATCTTGTTCAAAGACTTAATACTGTCATTTTTACTATTCGAACGGTATCAGAAATGAGTGATCGATCGACATGAAAATTAGTCTACTTTGCTTATTTTCATTCACTGTTGTCGTATGGTATTATATTTTGGAGTAACTCTCCCCATTCTAAAAGCATATTTTCTTGCTCAGAAACGGGCGGTTCGGGCAATAAGTGGTGTAAGTTCACGAACCTCTTGTCGACTCCTGTTCACGAGTCTTTGTATTTTGACATTGCTTTCTCAATATATTTATTCCTTACTGTCATTTCTTGGTAACAATGTTAGCTTATTCCCAAGAATAAGCAGCTTTCACTCGGTTAATATTCGGCAGAAATCAAACCTGCATTTGGATCGGACTTCCTTAACTCTTGTGCAAAAAGGTGTGCAGTATACTGCTGCATCCATTTTCAATAAGCTACCACTCGAATTCAAAAATCTTAGCAGTAATCCACGCCCTTTCAAATCGAAACTGAAGAGTTTCCTCATGGGTCACTCCTTCTATTCTATCGAGGAGTTCCTTGAAAAATTAAGCTGATTCTTTTTATTATTATTATATTGTCCGAGCGAGGTGGCGCAGTGGTTAGCACACTGGACTCGCATTCGGGAGGACGACGGTTCAATCTCGCGTCCGGCCATCCTGATTTAGGTTTTCCGTGATTTCCCTAAACCGCTCCAGGCAAATGCAGGGATGGTTCCTCTGAAAGGGCACGGACGACTTCCTTCAACGTCCTTCCCTGATCCGACCAGACCGATGACCTCGCAATTTGGTCTCTTCCCACAAACAACCCAAACCTCTTCTTATATTGTTGATTGCGTTAACTTAAACTTATGGACTGACTTTTTTCGGGTTCATAAACATTTATTTTTATCTGTTATTACTTTTATGTTGTAATTTCATGTACTGACACATTCCATGACCTTGGAGATTTGCTCCTTAATTTGGTCCTACGGAACTTGAGGTGTAAATAAGGCAGAAACATATTCATAGGGATAAACTCTGAGATAAGCCGATGAGATGTGAGCAATGAAGGTCAACACCACTGAGTATAGGAATTTCTCGACACAACTATAGTTGTGTATATCTTAAAACAGAAGTAATTTAACATGCTGTCGGTCTAAAAATCAATGATAAAATTATTAGTACTGCAATACTCGCTGTAGTACTACTGAAGCACACTTTATTATTACTGGATATAGGTCACTACAATTGAAGGCTTACGAAATGCCATCATCAACCTGCAAGTGTTTCTCCAAAATAATTAAGCACTACTGAAATCCTTTCGCCTAACCTACACGTGGCTAGCTCCCCTTCTGCTCTTGACTATGACATATGACTTCATTCGCCACATACTTATAAACGCATAATCAAGTAAAACAGGTATAGTTATAGCATCGTAGTTGTTTTTACGTAACTATTTAGATATACAAATAATTTCTATGTTTAGACGACTGAAGTGCTGTGTGACGACTCAGTTTGCTTCGTTTTTCATCAGGAGATCTAAGAATTTATAAATTAATACGAGTTCTGGATCCAGCTCTCGGCTGTGTTAGGAGTGCGCCTTCAGAGCGGCAAGTTAAGTGTTCATCCTTTTCTATCTTTTTCATGTAGTACATTTATTAAATTTCGTGCGTGCCTTCTGTCTAGGTGGGTTAATCTCGTGTTTTTGTAAGTGGAAATTCATTCAGTTTTTAGCGGAATAGTTGCTCACTGAACAGATAGCTACGTAGCTCTTTAATGCATCAGAGTCCATTGGTGACACATCAGGAAGGTAGCAAGTCGCATATCTAGGATCGTCTGCTCTTATAGTTTACTTCTTCAGTTAATCTTGCTAGGGTGGGTGGGACGTGTGCATGGTGTGTGAGGACGCAGGAGGTGCTGGCCGCAGTTCGCGAATAGCTGATCGTGCTGTTAGCTACGGTCAGTCACCTTCAGGATGCTGCCTCGGCTTGTAGCAATGGCGGAGAATCTGGCGCGTCGCATGGGACACCTGAGGTGTCACTTGTTATGCCCACGGAGTCTGCTTCCGAGGCAACTCCTAGTGAACCTGACGCTGTTTATCTTGCCCTTGCAGCAGCGTGAATGGTGGGGGGTAACGTGTTCACGTCGCTCGCGGTGGAGGGACAATGTGGAGACTGGCCACCTGGCCACGTCCATTCACCATGTTAGTTGACAGGTGGCCGCTCCTTCAGCAGGGTCCTACCAGTAACACGGGGGGATGGTTTTACCGGTTACTGGAAGCTCCAATGTTAGGCGCGTTATGGAGCTCCTTCGGCAAATAGCGGTCAGGCTGGAAAGAAAGACAAAGTGCACTTGGTATGTCTGCCGGGGGGCCTCATCCAAGATGTGGAGGCGGCATTGCCGGTGGCTATCAAGCGTGCATGGTGTAGTCGTTTGCAAGTTGTGGCTTACGTCGGCACCATCGACGCCTATCGCATGGGTTCTGACGCGATCCTCAGTTCGTAAGGGTGGCTGGTGGAGGTGGTGAAGGCTGCTGGCCTAGCCCTTTGGGTGCAATCAGAGCTCGCAATTTGCAGCATCGTTCCCAGATTTGATCGGGGTCCTTTGGTTTGGAGCCGAATGGATGGTCTCAACTAAAGGCTTCGTCGACGCTATGACGGTCTTGGCTGCAGATTTCTGGACCTGCGCTATCGTGTGGTAATTTGTTGATTCCACTTGATAGGTCAGGGGTGAACTGAACAAAGGAAGCAGCTACTCGCGAAGCAAAGTACTTGTGGAGTGCACATGAGGATTTACTAGGATGGACGGTAGTTTGAGGTGCTCTGATGATCACTCGCCAGTCGTTTCACAGCAAGGGAAGTAAAACGGCGTTCAGAATAAACACAATTCGACTGTCACAATTTTATCAGTTAACTGTCGAATTTTATTGCCCTCCAGGAAAATTCTCGCACTCAAATTATTCTTTGGACTAAGAGATGGCTGAAACCCGAAGTGGAAAGCTCTGAGACATTTATCGAGTCGTGGAACGTATATCGGAAAGAGAGATTAGAGGCCGTAGGAGTGGATGTTTTCACTGCAATTGACAAAAATATTGTCTCTATTGAGGTCGAAGTTGACTGTGACAGCGAACAAGTATAGAAGAAACTATGTTAATTGTTGAGTGTTTTTACCGGCCACACGATTCCGCAGGAGCAGTTCTAGAGTCATTCAAAGAAAGTATACGGTCAATAGCGCGTAAATACTCCGATCATGCAATATTAGTTGGAGGTGACTTTAACCTGCCGAGTATAGACTTGAATGTCTATAGATTCATTGTGGGGGTTACACACAGTCATGCGAAACACATTTGAACACGTTTTCTGAAAATTGTCTTGAGCGGCAAGCTCGGCAGCCCACACGAAATAGAAATATCTTAGACCTTGTAGTTGCAAATAGCCCAGACTTTATCGGCAATGTCAGCACGGAAACGGGTATTAGCGAACATGATGTCAAAATTGCAAGTATGGTTACGAAAGTTAATAAATTAGTCAAGAAGGTTAGGAGAGTGTTCCTGCTAGGTGGAGCAGATAAGCAGTTATTAGCATCTTTCTTAGGCAGTGAATTGTCATCACTTAGTACCAGTAAGCTGGATGTAGAGGAGGTATGGGAAAAGTTTAAGCGGATTGCTAATCGTGGTCTGGAGAGCTATGTGCCTAGTTAGTGGATAAAGGATGGAAAAGACCCAACGTGGTTTAATAAAGAATTTCGTAAGATGCTGAGGAAGCAGAGGTTGTTAAACTCTAGATTCAAAAGCAGACGCACAAACGACGACAAGCTAAGGTTAGCAGCGATATGCGTCTGTGAAAAGAGCTATTCGGGAAGCATACAACAGCTACCATCGTCACACCTTAGCAAAAGATCTGGCAGAGAACACGAGAAAATTCTGGTCTTATGTACAATCGCTAAGCGGGTCTAAGACTTCCATTCAGTCCTTTGTTGACCAGTCTGGTCTGGCAGATGAAGATAAGAAAATGAAAGCCAAAGCATTAATTTTCATGTTCAAGGGTCGTTCACTCAGGAGAACCGTACAAACATACCGTCATTTAACCATCGAACAGACTCCCATATGGACGACGTAGAAATAAGCGTACCTGGTGTAAAGAAGCAACTTAAAGATCTGAAAACAAATAAATCACCAGGTCCGGATGGAGTCCCAGTTCGATTTTTAAAGAATACCCAACGACAGTGGCCTCTTACCTAGCTTGCATTTATCAGGAATATTTCGCCCAGAACTATGTCCCAAGGGACTGGAAAAAGCTCCGGTGACTTCAATATGCATAAACCCGGTCCCCAAAACTCCTGAAGACAGACGTTGACTGTGGATATTGTATCACAGACACAGTCCCTCTGACTGTTCTTAGATGTCACTAAACCCGCCCAAAGATGTAAACAACCATGCACGAGGAGCGCCTATTAGACGGAGAGGGTCCGACAGCCGATCAGTTCCAGTCATTCCACCAGGAAGGACGTACACAGTTCGTGTTGTCTGTAGTTCAACAGTGGCTAGACAGTCAGTACCACTGTTAGATCGTGTCCGCGTTGTTACTTTGTGCCAGGAAGGGCTCTCAACAATTGGAGTGTTCAGGCATCTCGCAGTGAACCAAGGAGGTGATGTTCGGACATAGAGGAGATGCGGAGAGATAGGAACTGTCGATGACAGGCCTCGCTCAGGCCAACTTAGGGCTACTACTGCCGTCATCAGCGTCCGTATGAATTCTCAATGACCGCTACCTACGAGTTATGGGCCGGCCGCTGTCGCCGAGCGGTTCTAGGTGCTTCAGTTCGGAACCGCGCTGCTTCGACGGTCGCAGATTGGAATCCTGCCTCGGTCATGGATGTGTGTGATGTCCTTAGGTTAGTAAGGTTTAAGTAGTTCTAAGTCTAGCGGGCTGATAACCTCAAATGTTAAGTACCATTGTGCTTAGATCCATTTGATTTTTTGAACGGATTATAGCTCGGAAGAACACTGACACAACGCCACCATGTTGAAAAATGCATTTTGTGCAGCCACAGAGCGTCGTGTTAAGACTCAAACAGTACGCAGTAGGCTGCATGATTCGGAATTTCACTCCCGACGTCCATGGCGAGGTCCATCTTTTCAACCACGATGCCATGCAGCGCGGTACAGATGGGCCCAACAACATGCAGAATGGACCGCTCAGGATTGGATTCACGTTCTCTTCATCGATGAGTGCCGCATATGCCTTCAACCAGACAATCGTAGGAGATATTTTTGGAGGCAAATCGGTCAGTCTGAATGCCTTAGACACACTGTCCAGCCAGTGCAGAAAGGTGGAGGTACCCTGATGTTTTGGGGTGGCATTATTGGGGCCGACGTACACCGCTGGTGGCCATGGAAGGCGCCGTAGCGGCTGTTCGATACGTGAAGGCCATCCTACGACCGATAGTGCGACCATATCGGCAGCATATTGGCGGGGATTTCGTCTTCATGGACGACAATTCGCGCCCCCATCGTGCACAACTTGTGAATGACTTCCTTCAGGATAACGACATCGCTCGACTAGAGTGGTCAGCATGTTCTCCAGAAATGAAAATTATCGAACATGCCTGGGATAGATTGAAATGAGCTGTTTATGGACGATGTTACCCACCAACCATTCTGAGGGATCTATGCAGACGTGGGACAATCTGGACCAACAGTACCTTGATAAACTCGAGGATACTATGCCACGACGAATACGACCATGCATCAATGCAAGAGGACGTCCTACTGGGTATTAGAGGTACCGGTGTGTAGAACTATCTGGACCACGTCTGAAGGTCTCACTGTATGGTGGTACAACATGCCATGTGTGGTTTCCATGAGCGATAAAAAGGACGGAAATGATGTTTATGTTGATCTCTATTCCAGTTTTCTGTACAGGAACTCTCGGAATCGAGGTGATGCAAAGCTTTTTTTGGTATGTGGTTCGAATGGCTCTGAGCACTATGCGAGTTAACTTCTGAGGTCATCAGTCCCCTAGAACGTAGAACTACTTAAACCTAACTAACATAAGGACTTCACACAACACCCAGTCATCACGAGGCAGAGAAAATCCCTGACCCCGCCGGGAATCGTACCCGGGAACCCTGGCGTGGGAAGCGAGAACGCTACCGCACGACCACGAGCTGCGGACGCGGCAGTAATTGCTATGTATAAACGCAAAACAATTTTGAGAGGAACAAATTCAGAGAAAAAACGACAAGGCGGAACAAAAAATGGCAACTAAACTGAGTACAAGCAGTTCTCAATACAACAAAAGTGTTGCATATCATACAACAGTAATAATTCAATATGGTGTCGGAATGCATAACAAGGATAAAAATATTAATACTGCGATACTCGTTATAGTAGTACCGAAGCATACTTTACTATCACAGGACAGAGGTCACTCTCAATGAACACTCACGAAATGCTACCACCAAACCTGGTATTGTTTCGCCAAAAGAATTCATTACTACACTAATACTTGCGCCTAATATACACCTGGTTAGCACCTCTTCTGATCTTGACTATGACATATAACTTAATTCCACACCCGCATATACACACATAATCAATATGGTTCATCTGGCTCTAAGGACTATGGGACTTAACGTCTGAGGTCATCAGTCCCCTAGACTTAGAATTACTTAAATCTAACTAACCTAAGGACATCGCACTCATCCATGCCCGAGGCAGGATTCGAACCTGCGACCGTAGCAGCAGCGCGGTTCCGGACTGAAGCGCCTAGAACCGCTCGGCCGCAGCGGCCGGCACACATAATCACATAAAGCAGGTACAGATATACAATCGTTGTATATATGTAGGTATTCAGATAGATACATAATTTCTCTGTTTCGACGACTGAAGTGGTGTGTCTCAACACTGCTTCATTTGTCATAACGAGAACTAAGAATTTACAAATTATTGAAAAGTATTGAGTAGTCTGATTTAAACGACAATCAGAATGAAACTTGGATCATGAGATTTTTTTTGTATGTTTATGGCTGCAGAGTAAGTAATCATGTTACTCAAGTTCAGTTTTGATCATACAATTTCATGTGAAGTGATAAACATAAATATTACGAAATAACTTATTCAGTTTCATTATTCTCCATTGTCATTTATCTCACGTAAAGTCTGTTACATAACGTTTGACTCTAATGTAAATAACCACTTATGTGTCAAAAGTAATGGGTGCCAGCAGATAAATGCAGCTGCTCCCTCAACTGAGTTGTATCTTCTGCAGCAGCTAAATAACGCTGCAGCCATAATGATATTTTGTCCACGGTAGAATGATAAGTTGAGGAGAGGTCGTACCGAAAACGAAAAAATGAATTCAGAAGAATGTTATTGATTTGCACTGTTGTTATTGTGCATCGTATTGTATTGAAAGGCACGTACCAAGAATTGCAGATCAGTCAACCACCTTTTTCCTTAGTTAAAATAACGTGTTTGTCTGTTCCGTACACAGTCTCTGTTGGTGCAGCGCATATTCTCGTTTTGTGATGACGATTAGCCCCCTCTCAGTCCTTCGATGTGTAGAAAATTCGACGCAAGAAACAGAAGATTATCAAGACGGTGTTCTGCTGAATCTTCAGTTCTTGGAACTTATTTCTTTCGCCTGCTTTTTCCTTTTCTCTTCTATTCTTTGTAATATTTACCAAACAATTGTGTCTCGTCTTTAAATTTACTATTTCACTGCAACGATGCTGCTACGATAATTATCAGAAAACTTATTCTTTTCACCTGGCTCTACACGCTCGAGTTGTTTCCATTGTCACCGCACTGAAGGCACTTCTCTTCAATAAATATTCCAATTATTTACTACACACAATACTACCACGTTTCTGCAAAATTACCAATTTCTTGACTAATAAACCGATACGTCCCTCTGCCCGTCATTAAACTCCCACTTCGCAACTTAAACTGCCTTTTTCATTCACCACTTGCCTCGCAACAAAAATTTACACAGATTTGCCTAAGGAATCACATTTGTCCCCCGACTTCTATCTCTAGGTCTGGAGTAAATGTATGACCAAAAATATCTTTCTTCAGGGTTCCAAAAATATGGAAATCGAAAGGGATATACTCGGGTCTGTACGGAGGACGTGCAAGGGCTTATCAAAAAACTTTTTCACCGTAGTAGAATTAAGCTTGGCAACAAAATGGCCGTCCACATATTGCTAAGGTTGTTTCGAGTACGCTGCAGATGTTTCGCTCGATGACCTTCCACATACTCCATGCGATCCCGATCCCTTACGATGTGATTTCGTTGCTTATGGTGGACCGAAGAAAGATATTTGTAGCCATCGACTTGCATCGGACGATCGGGTGCACGCCTTGGCACAATAATGGAACCATAGGCAACCACTAATGTTCTTCTATAAGGGTATTGACAGTCTTAAGTCACAGCAGAAAAAATGTTTTAACAGTTATGACTATTACTCTTGAAATAGTACACAGTTTACTTATCTTTTCTCAAATGACTTGTTTTCACGCGCTACCTCTTATACAACCACAACGAAGTCACTACTACTGATCTGAGTATGAACACCCTCAGACAGGGCTAGTCCATTTATTGCCATTAGATCAAATACATTACGGTCACGAAAGGGTTCCGAACTATCTAAACGACGTACTTTTTAGAAAAGCCATTTAGGAATGACTAGCGAGGTGTCTTACAGTGACCATCACTTTAAATCACTCCTATCGATATCTGTATGATGAAATTCTTCTCCAACGACGACAGTATGAATACGAACAATAAACTTTATCAAGATGAGTATGTTTTAAAAGTTTTCTGTTACATATGGGCGTGATTTCGGTGCTTAATAGATGGATCCATTTACAAAATAATGCCCACACTTGATACTGAGTCTTGCACAAATAATCTGGCATGTAGCTTCAACTTGTATCTCATCTGCCCCGAGGTTGTTGTCTGTGGCGATAAATACACTACTTTCATTTCCCACATGCTTATACTTTCGATGTAGACGAACAGTTACCACAAAAATTCACACATCTGTCTATTTTAATTTTCACCGATATTCCCCTACCTGGTATTCTGTGAACTCCACACCTTTTTACGAGTGGTTCCAATCCTTGCACGTTCATGCTAATACTTCGACATATGATAAGGATGAAGCGGATGGAAAGACGCATAGGCTAAAAAAACCTTGTGAGTATCCCATACATCATAAGCTAGACGGCTCTCAAGTCAGTCAGTAGTGCGCGATTGGCCCATTTACGGAGACCCTGCAGTTTACGAAGCTACAGCGCAAATCTAGGAACTCCCAGCCTTGTCCAGGTAGTCACTCCATCTTCGCAGCTTCTGGTTCACACCGCCGACCCCTCTCAGAAGAAGTGGCCGGCAGTCAGTTTTGCGGAGAATGCTGGGTACTGAAAGCTTCACTGAAATTCCATGAACAATGGCGAGGAATATAGAGTCAGGAGCTCCTATTCGTCATATATTTATTTTCAGTTTCGACTTATGCTTGACACAGTACACAGTGCTCCATAACTAACATGCGCATTCTGCGAGGTAAATCGCTATCACTTGGGTTTGTTGCGTATGATTCCGTCACAATTTGCAAGTCGCTGGATGAACCTGATGAACTTTACTTTCAGATTAAATGTGGGGTTAAAATGTCGTTCGTCTTATATGACAAGTGCTTGTCTAAATCTTCCGTTGCCTCAACCGTAGCAGAATACTGTGACAAAAAATCCCCGTGCGAAATAATAGGACTTCATTTCACCGTTCGCATGATTCAGACTCCACAGTAACCACTAATCATGTTCTGATTCCATCACAAACTCAAAATGACAAATATAGAATGGATTACGTAGGAGGCAGCAGTAGCTGCTGTGTATGAAAGCAGAATCATGTTCAGAGGGCTAAACTCACATACAAACCACCAAGACGTGAACAATGAAGGGCAACACCACTGAGAAAGGACAGTTCTCAACACAACAAAAGTGGTATATGTCTTACAACAGCTATGATTTAATACGCTGTCGGAATACATAACACAGATAAAAATACTAATTCTTCTCGCTGTAGTACTCCTGAATCACACTTGAATATCACTGGATAAAGATCACTGTCAAAGAACAGTGCCACCACCAAACTCGCTGCTGTTTCGCCAAAGTAATTCGTTATTACACAAATACTTTCTCCTTACCTACACGTGGCTAGCCTCCATTCTGCTCTTGACTGTGACATAAGACTTGGTTCGACACGCGCATAAACACGCACTATCACACAAAGCAGGTACAGACATAGAACCGTAGTAGTATTTATATAGCTATTTAGATAGATACACAATTTCTCTGTTTCGGCGACTGAAATGGTGTGTGTCAACACAGTTTGCCTCATTTTCCGTAGGGACCGTTAAGAGTATATAAATTAATACGAATCAATGAAAACTACTGAGCAATCTGATTTAAAATGGCACTTACAATAAAACTTGTGACATGAACATTTTATCCAAGATTCACGGCTGCAGAGTATGAAAACATGTTAGTTAAGTTTAGTTTTGATAATACGATTTAATTGTGAAGTTCGCTGAAAAGGATTGTAGTTCAGTCAACCTGCTGATTCCATATTTAAAACGACGTGTTTATCCTTGCACAGTGTCCGTTGGTGCAGGGTATATTCACGTTTTGTGATGTCGATCAGTCCCTTCTGAATAATTTCGATGTCTGGAGTCTTCGATGCATGAAACGGAAGATTATCGAGACGGCGTTCTGCTGAATTTTCAGTTCTTGAATCTTGTCTCTTACGTTTGCTTTTTCTTTTTTCTTCTCTTTTTTGTTGATAATTTCGAAGAACTCGTTTCTACTCTGAAAAGCTGCTATTTCACTGCAACGGTAATCAGGTGGAAATTTCTCCGTTTCACACGTCTCTACCAGCTCAAACTGCTTCCATTGTCACCGTAGTTCAATTCTCTTCTGCACGTTGCGCACTCCAACTACTTACTACGCAGAATACTATCTCATTTCTGCAAAACTGTCACTTGTATTCACTAATAAACCAATCCGTACCGCTGTCTGTCTTTAAACTGCCACTTCTCAGCTTCAACATCTTTTCAGTTATCACTTGCCTCGTAACAAAAATTGCGCAGATTTGCTGACGAAATCACGTTTGTAACCAATCCTGAATGTCTACGCCTGGAGAAAATCTACGGCCACGCGTATCTTTCTCCAGGGCTCCGAAAGTTTGAAAATCGCATGGGGAAATTACGGGGCTACATGGAAAACATGTAAGGGCTTACCAAAAACTTCTTCGGTGTAGTCGAAACAATTTTCGCTACAAAATGCTCGTCCATCTATTGTTAAGCTTGTTTGGAATATGCTGCAGAAATTTCGGTGTGAACCCTTACACATAGTCCATACGATCCCGAACTCTCCCCACGTTCTTTAAATGTTTTCGGAGGACTGAAGAATGACATTTCTGGCTATCGATTTGCTTCGGACGAAGTGGAGCACGCCTTGGTACAGTAATGGTACCTCATGCAACTGCAAACATTTTTGAATAAGGGCTCTGACAGACTTGTCTCACAGTAGGGTAAATGTTTTAATAGTTGTGGCGTTTTCCCCAACTATCTTGTTTTCACGGGCTGCCTCTTAATCAACTGCCTCAAATTCACTGATACTATTCTGAGTTTTAACATCCCCAGACAGGTCTAGTCCCCTTATTTCCATTAGATGCAACATATTGCCACCACGAGTGGGCTTGCGAACTATCTAAACTAGATACATTTTAGAAAAGGCATTTCTCACTGTTTAGCGATGTGTCTAACCATGATCAACAACTACAAATATTTAATTATACCTATCAATATCTCCATGACTAAAATCTTCTCCATTGATGACATTATGAATGTGCTACGTACATTTTAGGAAGATGAGTTTGTCTTTATCGTTTTCGGCTACATCTGGGCAGGAGTACGGTGGTGAGTAAAAAATCCAATTCTAAGATCATGCACACACTTGATACTCAGTCTTGTCCAAATAATCGGGCATTTAGCTTCAGTTTGTATCACAGCGAATCCGAATTGGTTGTCTGTTGCAATAAAAACACTACTTTCATTTCACATACTTTTATGCTTTCGATATACGCTTTCATTCACCAAAACAGTTCCCACCGTTGTCAAATTCGATTTTTGCCTAAATTTCTGTAATTTGTATCGTGTGAACTCCACACCTTTTCACGATTGCTTACAATCCGTGTACACTGCTGGGGATGCTTCGACAGCTGTTTAGGCTGAAGTGGAAGGAATGTCGCCTAGGTTAAAAAACCATTGAGAGCATCCCACGCACCATCATTTAGATGGAATGATTCAGTTTGTTGTGTGCCACTGACCCATTTATGAAGACCCTACAGTTTCCAAGCCTACAGCGATTATCTAAGAACCCCAAGCCCTGTCAAGCTTGTCACATGGTCTTCGAAGTCGCTCGTTCACGCCGCCCACTCTTCGCAGAAAAAGAGGTCTGCTATCAGTCGTGTGGAGAATGCTGCATATTGTAAGATTCGTTGAAATTCCGTGAGCAAGGGCATGGGTTAAGACTTTCTACAGCTGTTATTTATCAAATTTTTTTTCCAGTTTCCTCTTCTCTTCGACACAACACCCACTGCTCCATAAACGTCATGCGCATTTGGCGAAGTAAATTGTCATTACTGTTTGTTGCTTATGATTACGTCAGTGTCTGCAAGTCGCTGGATTAACCTGCCGAGAGATGGAATATGGGCTTAAAATATGGTTTGTCGCACGCTACAGGTGCTTGTCTATAACTGCCGTTGGCTAAACCGTTTAGAACACTATGTCATACAATTCCCGTGTGAAATTGTAGGACTTCATTTCACCGTTAACTTGGTTCACTCTACGCAGCAATTACTAGTCTTGTCGTAATTCCGTCTCATCGCGAAACGATAAACACCGAACTACTGCATTAAATGGTATGTAGGAAAGGAGAAACATGCTCAGAGGAATATACTCAGAGATAAGCCATCGACACGTGAAGAATAACGTCCAACACCATTACGTACAGACATTTCGCTACACAACCAAAGTGGTGTATACAAACAACAGTAATAATTTTATATGCTGTCGCAATACGTAACACGTATAAAAATATTAGTACTGGAATACTCGCTGTATTATCACTAAAGCACACTTTAATGTTACAGGACAAAGGTCACTGTCAATGAACACTCACGAAATGCCATCTCCAAACGCAGTACTATTTAGTCAAAATTATTCAGTACTACAAACTTACTGTAACCGAAACTACATATAGCAACCCTCCCTTCTGTTCGTGGCTGTGGCATGTGACTTGATTCCACACACGCACATCCATACATAATCACATAAAGCATTTACAGATATGGAATCGTAGCAGTATTTATGTGTTTATTTACACACACTAAGTGATCAAAAGTATCCGGATACCCCCAGAAACACACGTTTTTCATATTAGGTGCATTGTGCTGCCACCTTATCAGTGATCTCAGTAGTCATTAGACATCCTGAGAGAGCAGAATGGGGCGCTCTGCGGAACTCACAGACTTTGAACGTGGTGAGGTGATTGGGTGTCAATTTTGTCATACTTCTGTGCTCGAGATTTTCAGGCTCGTAAACATCGCTAGATCCACTGTTCACGATGTGATAGTGAAGTGGAAACGTGAAGGGACACGTACACCACAAATGTGTACAGGCCGGCCTCGTCTGTTGACTGACAGAGACCGCCGACAGTTGAAGAGGATCGTAGTGTCTAATGGGCACACATTATCCAGACCATCACACAGGAACTCCAAACTGCATCAGGATCCAATGCAAGTACTATGACAGTTAGGCGGGAGGTGAGAAAACTTGGATTTCATGGTCGAGCGGCTTCTCATAAGCCACATATGACGCCGGTAAATGCAAAACGACGCCTCACCTGGTGTAACGAGCTTAAACATTGGACCACTGAATAGTGGAAAAACGTTGTGTGGAGTGAAAATTCGGAGGCGGTGGTGTTATCTTGTGGTCGTGTTTTTCACGAAGGAAGCTTTCATCCCTTGTTTTTAGCGTGGCACTATCACTGTACAGGCCTACATCGATGTTTTAAGCACCTTCTTGCTTCCCACTGTTGAAGACCAATTCAGGGATGGCGATAGGATCTTTCAGCACGATCGAGCACCTGTTCATAATGCACGGCCTGTTGTTGAGTGGTTGCACGACAGTAACACCCCTGTAATGGACTGGCGTGCTCTGAGTCCTGACCTGAATCCTACAGAACACCTGTGGGATGTTTCGGAACGCCGACTTCCTGCCAGGCCTCACCGACCGACATCGATATCTCTCCTCAGTGCAGCATTCCGTGAAGAAAGGGCTCCCATTCCCAAGAAACCTTCCAGCACCTCATGGAACGTATGCCTGCGAGAGTTGAAGCTGTCATCAAGCTTAAGGGTGGGCCAACACCATATTGAATTCCAGCATTACCGATGGAAGGCGCCACGAACTTGTAAATCATTTTCAGCAATGTGTCCAGATACTTTTGATCACATAGTGTAGCTAAATAATAGCTCTCTTTTGTCAACTGAAGTGCTGATTGTCAACACAATCTGCTTCTTTTTTCATGAGGAGAATTAAGAATTAACAAATTAGTAGGAATATTATTGAAAATTATGGTGTAACCTGATTTAAAACGTCAGTCAGTATGAATCTTCTTCATTTAAGTAGCAGGATAAAGCATTTAAGGGCGAGAAAATTATGCATGTTAGTGTAAAATCGAATATATTTGAGATTTTTGCTGTCGTTCTGAGATAACTTATTCAGCTTCATTATTGTTCATTGTCATTTATCTCTACGTGAATTTCGTACGTAATGTTTTGCTCGATTGTAAATAGGCACTGATGTGTTGAAAATGAGGTCTGCCGTTAGAAATGTAGTTGCTCCCTCACCTGAGATGTATTCTCTACACCTGCTTAATATAGCATGAGCCATAGTAAATCATATGTCCACGGGAAGACGATAAGTTGACGATAGGTCGTGTCGAAAACGAATAAATTAATTCGGAATAGCGGCTTGTTGTGAAATTACGTGCCTGTGGGATATCGTTTCAGTTATGTGACTGGATTCGTGATTTCCTGTTAAAGAGGTCACAGTTCGTAGCAACTGACGGAAAGCCATGGAGTGAAACAGTGATATGTGAAGTGCCCCTAGGAAGTGTTACAGGGCCTCTGCTGTTCCTTATCTATATAAACAATTTAGGAGACAATTTGAGCAGCCGTCTTAGGTTGTCTGCAGATGATGTTGAAGTTTATTTTCTAATAAACTCATCAGAAGACCAAAAAAATTTGCAAAAGAATTACAAAAGGTATCTGAATGATGCGGAAATGGGGAATTGACCAAAGCGTGAGATCGTCAGCATGAGTGGTAAAGGAATTTTTTGGGAAGGGAAACAAAAGGCTACGTTTTATTGTCAGAACACTTTGAAATTCAAACAGATCTGCTAAAGAGACTTAATACACTACGCTTGTCCGACCTCTTTTGGAGTACTGCTGCGCGTTCTCGGATCCTCACGAGATGGTATTAACGGAGTATGCCGTGAAAGCTGAAAGAAGATCAGCATGTTTTTTTATCACCGTTATAAAGGTGAGGAGTGTCACTGGTATGATACAGAATTTGGGATGGACACCATTAAAACAGAGCTGTTTCTCGTTGCAGCGGAATCTCACTACATTTCAGTCATGGACTTTCTCCTTGGAATGCGAAAACACTTCGTTGACTCCGACCTACATAGGGAGAAACGATTTTCATAATAAGATAAGTGCAATCAGATCTAGCACTTAAAAATATAAGTGTTCGGTATTACTGCGCGCTGTTCGAGAGTGGAATTATGGAGAAATGTTGTCAAGGAGGTACGATGAACCCTCTGCCAGGCACTGAAGTGTGATCTACAGAGTATCCATGTAGATAAAGGTGTGGAAAAATGCTGTTCATTCTGCTCTTGTGCATCGTCTTGCTTTGAAAAGTTCGCTGATAAGAATTGTTGTCCAGTCAACTTCTTATTTCCATAGTTAAAGTAGTATGTTTGGTACACAGTCTCCGTTGGTGCAGCGAATATTTTCGTCTTGTTTTGACGAGTGGCCCTTCTCACGCTCTCGATTTCTGGAATCTTCGTCACAGGGAACAGATAATTATCGAGACGATGTTCCGCTAAATCTTCAGTTGTTGAATCTTCTGTTTAGTCTTCTTTCTCTTTTGTCTTCTCTTGTCTTCCAATAATCTACATAAAAATCTTTTCTTCTTTTAATATTGACTATTTCACTGTAACGATGTTGCTGTGCTAATAAGCTATAAACTTCATTGTCCACCCATCTCTGAGCTCATAAACCGATTCCACTGTCCCCGCACTCCAATTCTCTTCTCCACGTTACTGTTTCCAACTACTTGCTACATAGAATACTACCGGATTTCTGAAAAATTATCACTTACTTCAGTAATAACATAACACGTCCCTCTGCCCCTCTTTAAACTGCCTCTTCCCAGCGTCAACTGCCTCTGACAATTATCCACTGCCTCGTAATAAAAATTTGCGCAGATTTGCCTAAGAAATCACGTTTTTACCCAGACCTTTATCACTACGACTGGAGCAAATTTACGTCCACGCATATCTATCTTCAGGGCCCCAAAAATATTTAAATCGCGAAGGGAGATTTCGAGGCTATATGGCGGATGTGTAAGGGCTTACCAAGAAACTTCTTCAGCGCAGACGAAATGACCTTGGCAACAAAGTGTCCGTCCACATTCTGCTACGCTTGTTTCGAATTCCCTGCAGAAGTTCGCGGGCTCAACTGCAAATGTTTGTCCATAAGGACACTGGCAGTTGTACCCCTCAGCAGGATAAATGTTTGAACAGTTATGGCGATTTCTCTTTAAATAATAAACAGATTATTTATGTTTTTATCAACTGTCTTGTTTTCACTGGCTACCTCTTATACAACCACCTCAATGTCATTGATACCACTTTAAGGGATCCCACGGGAGGAAGATATGTTGACAATAGGTCAAAAAAGAATAAATGAATTCAGAAAAATGCTATTAATTCACACTGTTACTCTTGAGCATGGTGATGCGTTTTAATACAGTCAGTGTAGTTTTAGATGGAATGCGGAATGGTTCAAATGGCTCTGAGCACTACGGGACTTAACATCTGAGGTCATCAGTCCCCTAGACCTCAGAACTACTTAAATCTAACTAACCCAAGGACATGACACACACCCATGCCCGAGGCAGGATTCGAACCAGCGACCGTAGTAGTCGCGCCGTTCCGGACTGAGAATGCGGAATGAAAATGTCATTTCTCCGACCTGATAAGTGCTTGTCGATAACTGCCGTTGGTTAAACCGTATTAGAATGCTATATCATTATATTCGAACAAGAAGTAATAGGACTTCATTTAATCGTTCACTTGTTTCACACCCCCACAGCAAGCGCGAATCCTTTTCTGATTCCACCACATACTCAAGACGACAAATACGGAATGGCTGACGTAGGAGGCAGCAGTAATTGCGATCTACGAAAGCAGAAACATTATCAGAATGTTGTTGTTGTTGTTGTTGTTGTTGTGGTCTTCAGTCCTGAGACTGGTTTGATGCAGCTCTCCATGCTACCCTATCCTGTGCAAGCTTCTTCATCTCCCAGTACTTACTGCAACCTACGTCCTTCTGAATCTGTTTAGTGTACTCATCTGTTCGTCTCCCTCTACGATTTTTACCCTCCACGATGCCCACCAATGCTAAATTTGTGATCTCTTGATGCCTCAGAACATGTCCTACCAACCGGTCCCTTCTTCTTGTCAAGTTGTACCACAAACTCCTCTTCTCCCCAATTCTATTCAATACCTCCTCATTAGTTATGTGATCTACCCATCTAATCTTCAGCATTCTTCTGTAACAGCACATTTCGAAAGCTTCTATTCTCTTCTTGTCCAAACTATTTATCGTCCATGTTTCACTTCCATACATGGCTACACTCCATACAAATACTTTCAGAAACGACTTCCTGACACTTAAACCTATACTCGATGTGAACAAATTTCTCTTCTTCAGAAGCGCTTTCCTTGCCATTGCCAGCCTACGTTTTATATCTTCTCTACTTCGTCCATCATCAGTTATTTTGCTCCCCAAATAGCAAAACTCCTTTACTACTTTAAGTGTCTCATTTCCTAATCTAATTCCCTCAGCATCATCCAATTAATTCGACTACATTCCATTATCCTCGTTTTGCTTTTGTTGATGTTCATCTTATATACTCCTTTCAAGACACTGTCCATTCCGTTCAGCTGCTCATCCAAGTCCTTTGCTGTCTCTGACAGAATTACAATGTCATCAGTGAACCTCAAAGTTTTTATTTCTTCTCCGTGGATTTTAATACCTACTCCGAATTTTTCTTTTGTTTTCTTTACTGCTTGCTCAATATACAGATTGAATAGCATCGGGGAGAGGCTACAACCCTGTCTCACTCCCTTCGCAACTACTGCTTCCCTTTCATAACCCTCGACTCTTATAACTGCCATCTGGTTTCTGTATAGTTTGTAAATAGTCTTTCGCTCCCTGTATTTCACCCCTGCCACCTCTAGAATTTGAAAGAGAGTATTCCAGTCAACATTGTCTACAAATGCTAAAAAGATAGGTTTGCCTTTCCTTAATCTTTCTTCTAAGATAAGTCGTAAGGTCAGTGTTGCCTCACGTGTTCTAATAATTCTTTGGAATCCAAACTGATCTTCCCCGAGGTCGGCTTCTACCAGTTTTTCCTTTCGTCTGTAAAGAATTCGTGTTAGTATTTTGCAGCTGTGACTTATTAAACTGATAATTCGGTAATTTACACATCTGTCAACACCTGCTTTCTTTGCAATTGGAATTATTATATTCTTCTTGAAGTCTGAGGGTATTTCGCCTGTCTCATACATCTTGTTCACCAGATGGTAGAGTTTTGTCAAGACTGGCTTTCCCAAGGCCGTCAGTAGTTCTAATGGAATGTTGTCTACTCCCGGGGCCTTGTTTCGACTCAGGTCTTTCAGTGCTCTGTCAAACTCTTCACGCAGTATCATATCTCCCATTTCATCTTCACCTACATTCTCTTCCATTTTCATAATATTGTCCTCAAGTACATCGCCCTTGTATAGACCCTCCATATACTCCTTCCAGCTTTCTGCTTTCCCGTCTTTGCTTAGAACTGGGTTTCCATCTGAGCTCTTGATATTCATACAAGTGGTTCTCTTTTCTCCAAAGGTCTCTTTAATTTTCCTGTAGGCAGTATCTATCTTACCCCTAGTGAGATAAGCCTCTACGTCCTTGCATTTGGCCTCTAGCCATTCCTGCTTAGCCATTTTGCACTTTTTGTCGATCTCATTTTTGAGACGATTGTATTCCTTTTTGCCTGCTTCATTTACTGCATTTTTATATTTTCTCCTTTCATCAATTAAATTCAATATTTCTTCTGTTACCCAAGGATTTCTACTAGCCCTCGTCTTTTTACCTACTTGATCCTCTGCTGCCTTCACTACTTCATCCCTCAGAGCTGCCCATTCTTCGTCTACTGTATTTTTTTCCCTCATTCTTGTCAGTTGTTCCCTTATGCTCTGCCTGAAACTGAGCACAACCTCTGGTTTAGTCAGTTTATCCAGGTCCCATCTCCTTAAATGCCCACCTTTTTGTAGTTTCTTCAGTTTTAATCTACAGTTCATAACCAATAGATTGTGATCAAAGTCCACATCTGCCCCTGGAAATATCTTAGAATTTAAAACCTGGTTCCTAAATCTTTGTCTTACCATTATATAATTTATGTGATTCCTTCTAGTATCTCTAGCATTCTTCCATGTATACAACCTTCTTTTATGATTTATGATGTTAGCTACGATTAAGTTATGCTCTGTTTAAAATTCTACCAGATGTTTGGGGTACCTATGGTACCATTATGGATACCAAGAGGTACTCCTCGTACAGAGAAAATCAATAGCGACGAATGTCTGTCTTCAGTTCTCCTAAAACATGGAAATCTCGTGAGGAGAGATCGGGATTGTATGGAAAATGTGTAAGGGCTTCCAGCGAAACTTATGCAACGCATTCAAAACAAGCTTAGCAGTATGTGGTCAGGCGTTTTGTTGCGAAAGCTATTTAGACTAAACCGAAAAAGTTTCCGTGTAAGCCCTTACACATCCCCCATAGAGAATCGATATCACATTTTGCGATTTACCTATTTTCGGAGCCCTGAAGGAAAATGTAAGTGGCGTAGATTTGCTGCAGACGTAGAGATGGAGGCTTAGACAAAATCGTGATTTCGTAGGCAAATCTGCACAAATTGTAATGGAGAGGCAAGTGAAAAATGAAATATGCTGTTAAAGTTGGGAAGTGGCCGTTTAAAGACGGGCAGAGGGACGTGTCGGTTCATTAGTGAAGAAAGTGGTTAATTTGCAGGAATGAGGTAGTTGCATAGTGTAATGTAGAGAACAGAATTGCAGCCCTTGTGTTTGTTGCCTATGACTTCGCCAGTGTCTGCAAGTCGCTGTATGAACCTGCAGAACATTACTTTCAGTTGGAATAGCTTACGTAGAAGGCAGCACTAATTGCAACGTATGAAAGCAGAATCATATTCAGAGTCCGTACCTCATATAAAAACCGATATTACTTGAACAATGAACGTCACTTCTACTGAGAACAGACGATTCTCAACACAACAAAAGTCGCGTCTGCCTTACAACAGTAATAATTTAATACGCTGTCGGATAAATATAATGATACTGGAACACTAGCTGTAGTACTTCTGACACACACTTCAATATAACTGGATAGAGGTCACTGTCAGTGAAATGCCACCACCAAACACGCTGTAGTTTCGCCAGAATAATTCGTTACTACACTAATACCTTCGCTTTACCTACACGTGGCTAACTTTCCTTCAGTTCTTGACTATAACACATGGTTTGGTTCGGCACACGCGTATACACACATAATCACATAAAGCAGGTACAGATATAGAATCGTATAAGTATTTATGTAGCGACTTAGAAATTACATAACTTCTCAATAACTTCCCTATTTCGACATTTTTCATAACGAGAGCTAGGAATGTATAAGTTAATACGACTTACTGAAACTATTTAGCAATCTGATTTAAAATGACAGTCAGAATGAAACTTGCGACATGAAAAATTTATCGAAAATTTATGGCTGCTGAGTATGGAACCATGCTAGTTATGTTCTATTTAGACAACTCAATTTGATGTGAAGTGATAAAATAATCGAATTTTACAAAAGCAAGCTTAAATTCTCAATTTGCTCATGGCAGTTGATGGAGACAGTAATGATTGCTCTCAGGTAAGCATGATTTCACTGTTTCAATTAAGTAACGGTACAAGCATCTGACTGCGAAAAACTTACGTTTCTTAAAGAAAAAACGAATAACTTTGTGATTTTTGCTCATGTTCTGAAATAATTTATTCAGTTTCATTGTTCTTCATTTCAGTTTATCTCTAAGTGAAGTCTATTACGTGACGTTTCCTCGAATGTAAACACTTACAGACGTGTCCAAGTTAATGGCTTCCGGTAGTGAAATGTAGTTGCTGCCTCAACTAAGATATATGTTCTGCAGCAGCTGAATAACACAGGAGTCATAAAAAATCAGATGTCCACGAGAGTACGATAAGTTGACGATTGGTGGTAACGAATTCAGAAAAATGTTATTTATTCACACTTGTGCCGTTTGCATCGTCTGGCTTTGTAGAGATCGCTGAAAAAAATGAAGTTCAGTTAACCTACTGTTTCCTTAGTTAAAATAACTAGTTTATCTGTTTCGTACACAACCCTGTTGGTGCATCGAATATTCTTGTTTTGTGAGGTCAATTCGTCCCTTCTCACAGGTTCGATGTGTGGAATCCTCGACGCAGGAAACGGAAGATTATGTAGACGATGTTCTGCTGAATCTTCACTACTTGAATCGTATCTCTTACTTCTGCTTTCATGGTCACCGTACTGCAATTCTCTTCTGCACGTCACACATTCCAATTATTTATTACACTGAATACTACCTCATTTCTGGAAAATTATCACTTTCTTCAGCAATAAACCGACACGTCCCTTTGCCCGTCCTTAAAATGCCGCTTTCGACCTTTAACTGTCTCTCTCATTTATCACTTACATCGTAATTAAAGTTTGCTCAGATGTACCTAAGTAATCACGTTTGTATATATACGTGTATCTCTACCTCTGGCGCAAGTATACAGTCACGAATATTCTTCTTTAGGATCACGAAAATATGGAAATATCAAGGGCAGAGGTTGGGACTGTACTGAGGATTTGTAAGGGATTACCAAGGAACTTGTTCAGTGAAATAACTTTCGCAACGAAATGCCAGTCTATATATTGGTAAGCTTGTTGTGAATACGTTACACAAGTTTCGCTGGAAGTCATAACTTATCCTCCATTCCGATATCTACCCACGTGATTTTCATGTTTTTGAAATACTTAAGAAAGACATCCGTAACCATAGAATTGTTTTGGGTGACTAGGAGCACGCCTTGGTACAATCATAGTACCATAGGCAACCGTAAACACATATCCATACGAGTACTGACAGACATGTCTCACAGCAGGATAAATGTTTCAACAGTTATGGCATTTACTCTTGAAATAATAAATTGTTTACTTACTTTTTCCACAACTGTCTTCATTTCACGGGCTGCCTCTTATGAAACAGCTCAACGTCACTGAGTATAAAGATCCATTTACAGATTTAGTCCATTTACTGTCATTAGATCCAAGATTATGTCCATACTTGATAGTCAGTCTTGCCTAAATAATCCGGCATGCTGCTTCAATTTGTATCTAAGCTGATCCGAGTTCGTTGTCTCTTGGGATAAATACAGTACTTTAGTTTTCCATATGCTTATGCTTTCGTTGCACACTTACATTTACCACAAAAATTCTTACCGCTGTAAATTTCGATGTTTACCTAAATTTCTGTACCTGGTATCGCGTGGACTCCACACGTTTTTACAAGTGCTTTATATCCTTGCACGTTTTTGTGAATCCTTCGTTAGCTGATCAGGGTAAAGTGGGTGGAATGTCGCCTAGGCTTAAATCCGTCATGCGTATTCAACTCACCGTCAGCTAGATGGATCTGATTTCGGTTTGTGGTGCACCACTAACGCATATACGGAAGCAGTATAGATTTCGAAACTATAGCGCTGATCTATTAAGTCCCAGTTCGTTTCAGCTTGACATGCAATCTACGAAGTCTTTGGTTGACGCCACCCACTCGTCTCAGAACAAGGAGTCCGCGATCAGTTCTGCGGAGAATGCTGAATACTGTAAGCTTCGTTGAAACTCTGTGAGCAAGGGCGTGGATTTAGACCCCTGCAGCTCTTGTTCGTCAATTTTTTTTTCCAATTTCTTATTCTACTCGGCAAACACTCACTGCTCCACAAACGACCTTGCAGGTCCTGCCAGCTATACTTCTATCACTTGTGTTGATTCTGTCAGTGTCTTCAAGTCGCTGGATGAACGTGCTGAATTTTAGTTTCAAATGGAATGCAGGATTAAAATGCCGTTTGTCGTACATGACAAATGCTTGTCGATAAATGCCTTTGGCTAAACCGTGTGGAATACTACGTCATGAAATTCCTGTGTTAAGTAATAGGACTTCATTTCAACCTTTAATTGGTTCGCACTCCACAGCAACCACTAATCAAATTCTGATTCCACCACAAACTCAAAACAACGAATAGAAAATGGCTTACGTAGGAGGCAGCAATAATTGCTATGTATGAACGCAGGAACATGTTTAGCGGAATAATCTCAGAGACAACCCGACAAGACGTGAACAATGAACGTCAAGAACACTGAGTACAGACAGTTCTCAACACAACAAAAGTGGTCAATATCTTATAACTGTACTAATTTAACATGCTCTGGGAATATATAATACAGATTAAAATATTCATACTGGATCATTCTCTGTAAAAATGTCAGAAGCCTCTGATTTATTATCCAATAAATAAAGCACGTTCTCACTGCGAGTGTAAATACCTTTCTCTGTTTCAGAACCCATAAGAAACCCAAAATATGACATGGAAAATATACTATTTGCAGTCAGATACTTAAGAAGACGCTTGAAAACTACCTTTCCAGATATTTTTGAAATATCCTGAAAAAATTAAATAGATCGTTACTTTGATAGTACCCCTTTATCCCTCATGTAGTAAAGAGGCTTAATTTCAGCGTATTTTAGCGTGTCTAGAAATGTTCCGCTGATATTACATTGATTACACAAGTAACTTAAGGTAGAACTCTACTCCTATGAGCACTCTTTCATTAACTCCGTTGATATGTGATCATACCCACTTGAATATTTAGATTTTAACGATTTTATAATGCATGCTATTTATTAAGGAGACATGAGTGTCATTTCTATTTTACTGAAGCTACTTCTAAAGACTGGTCTCAGATACTTCAGTGCACTGTTCACCGCACCTGACAAACCCAAGCTGTCAGTAACAGAAATAAAGAACTTATTTAAGAGATTTGCAACACGACATGCAATTGTTACCAATGTTTCATTTATTTTTAGAGCTATCTGTTTCTCGTCCTTTCTGGCCCCTGTCTTCACTATATCCCATACAGTTTTTATTTTGTTGCCTAATGTAATTCACATAGTTAAGAGCGCCAAAAATTTAATAGGCATGGGCGACAGGAATTCGACGATAGGGAAAGGGAGAGACGAAAAAGTAGTAGGTGAATCTGTGCTGGAGGAAAAGAATGAAAGAGGAAGTCGCCTGCAGAATTTTGCACAGAGCATAGTTTAATCATAGCTACACTTGGTATAAGAATCATGAGAGAAGGTTGTATATGTGGAAGAGACCTGGAGATACCGGAAGGTTTCAGACTGATTATATAATGGTTACACAGACATTTAGTAAGCAGAACTAAGTTGTAAGACATTTCCAGGAGCAGATGTGGAGTCTGCCCACAATTTATTGGTTACGAACTGTATTTTAAAACTGAAGAAACTTTAAAAAGATAGGAATTTAAGGAGATGAGACTAGGATAAACTGCAAGAACCGGAGGTTGTAGAGAGTTTCAAACACAGCATTAGGGAACGATTGACAACAACAGGGGAAGAAAATATGGTACAAGAAGAATGGGTAGCTTTGAGAATTGAAATAGTGAATGCAACAGAGGATCAAGTAGGTAAGAAGACGAGGGCTAATAGAAATTCTTGGGTAACACAAGAGATATTGAATTTAATTGATGAAAGGAGAAAATATAAAAATACAGTAAATGAAGCAAGCGAAAAGGAATATAAACGTCTCAAAAAGGAGATCGGCATGAAGTGGAAAATAGCTAAGCAGGGATGGCTAGAGGGCAAATGTAAGTATGCAGGGGTAACATGGATACTGCATACAGGAAAATTAAAGAGACTTTTGGAGAAAAGGGAACTACCTGTATGAATATCAAGAGCTCAGATGCAGAAAAAGTCCTAAGCAAAGAAGGGAAATCAGAAAGGTGGGAGGTGTATATAGAGAGTCTATACAAGGGTGATGTACTTGAGGGCAATACTATGGAAATGGAAGGGGACGTTACATGAAGATGAAATGGGAGATATGATACTGCGTGAAGAAACTGACAGAGCGCTAAAATTCTTAAGTCGAAACAAGGACTCGGGAGTAGACAATATTCCATTACAAGTGATAGCCTTGGGAGAGCTAGCCATGACAAAACTCTACTATCTGGAGAGCAAGATGTATGAGAGAGGCGAAATACCCTCAGACTTAATGAAGAATATAATAATTCCAACCCAAAGAAAGCAGGTGTTGACAGGTATGAAAGCCTTCCGCTGTGGCCGAGCGGTTCTAGGCGCTTCAGTCTGGAACCGCACGACCGCTACGGCCGCAGGTTCTAATGCTGCCTCGCGCATGGATGTGTGTGATGTCCTTAGGTTAGTTAGGCTTAAGTAGTTATAAGTTCTAGGGGACTGATGACCTCAGATGTTAAGTCCCATAGCGCTCAGAGCCATTTTGTTTCTGAACAAGTACGAAAATTACCAAACTATCATTTTAATAAGTCACGGCTGCAAAATACTAACACGAATTCTTTAAAGTAGAATGGAAAAACCGGTAGAAGCCGACTTCAGGGAACATTAGTTTGGATTCCGGAGAAATGCAGGAACACGCGAGGCAGTACTGACCCTTCGAATTCTCATGAAAGATAGTTTAAGGAAAGGTAAACCTATGTTTATATCATTTGTAGAGATACAGAAAGCTTCAAAGGCGGGGATAAAAGACAGGCAGCGAACGGCCATTTACAAATTGTATAGAAATCTGATCGCAGTTATAAAAGTAAACGGTCACGAAAGGGAAACAGTGGTAGAGAAGGGAGTGAGACGGGGTTGTAGTCTACCCTCGATGTAATTCAATCTGTATACTGAGCAAACAGTAGAGAAAACAAAAGAAAAATTTGGAGTAGGAATTAAAGTTTGCCGATGACATAGTAATTCTCATAAAGACAGCAAAGTGCTTGAAGAGCAGTTGAACGAAATGGACAGTATCTTGGAAGGAAGATACAAATGAACATCAACAAAATCAAAACGAGGATAATGGAACATAGTCGAATTAAATCAGGTGATGCCGAGTGTATCAGATTAGGATATGAGACACTGAAAGTAATCGATGAGTTTTGCTATTTGGGAAGCAAAATAACTGATGATGGCCGAAGTAGGGAGGATATAAAATGTAGACTGGCAATAGCGAGAAAAGCGTTTCTGAAGAGAAATTTGTTAACATGGAGTATACAGGGTGTTAGAAAAAGATACGGCCAAACTTTCAGGAAACATTCCTCACACACAAATAAATAAAAGATATTATTTTGACATGTGCCCAGAAACGCTTAATTTCCATGTTAGAGTTCATTTTAGTTTCGTCAGCATGTACTGTACTTCCTAGATTCACCGCCAGTTGGCCCAGTTGGAGGAAGGTAATGTTGACTTCGGTGCTTCTGTTGACATGAGACTCATTGCTCTTCAGTACATCAGTACGTAGCATCAACAGGTTAGTGTTCATC
Source organism: Schistocerca cancellata (assembly GCF_023864275.1). NCBI lineage: Eukaryota > Metazoa > Arthropoda > Insecta > Orthoptera > Acrididae > Schistocerca > Schistocerca cancellata. The sequence goes on from NC_064629.1 coordinate 763,145,984, forward strand.
ACGAACGTGGTTTAGCAGTCAGTGCAATGTTTACAAATATGGAGTTGGTAGATGCCCATTTGGTGTATGGATTAGCACGGGGCAATAGCTGTGGCGCGGTACGTTTGTATCGAGACAGATTTCCAGAACGAACGTGTCCCGACAGGAAGACGTTCGAAGCAATTGATCGGCGTCTTAGGGAGCACGGAACATTCCAGCCTATGACTCGCGACTGGGGAAGACCTAGAACGACGAGGACACCTGCAATGGACGAGGCAATTCTTCGTGCAGTTGACGATAACCCTAATGTCAGCGTCAGAGAAGTTGCTGCTGTACAAGGTAACGTTGACCACGTCACTGTATGGAGAGTGCTACGGGAGAACCAGTTGTTTCCGTACCATGTACAGCGTGTGCAGGCACTATCACCAGCTGATTGGCCTCCACGGGTACACTTTTGCGAATGGTTCATCCAACAATGTGTCAATCCTCATTTCAGTGCAAATGTTCTCTTTACGGTTGAGGCTTCATTCCAACGTGATCAAATTGTAAATTTTTACAATCAGCATGTGTGGGTTGACGAGAATCCGCACGCAATTGTGCAATCACGTCATCAACACAGATTTTCTGTGAACGTTTGGGCAGGCATTGTTGGTGATGTCTTGATTGGGCCCCATGTTCTTCCACCTACGCTCAATGGAGCACGTTATCATGATTTCATACGGGATACTCTACCTGTGCTGCTAGAACATGTGCCTTTACAAGTACGACACAACATGTGGTTCATGCACGATGGAGCTCCTGCACATTTCAGTCGAAGTTTTCGTACGCTTCTCAACAACAGATTCGGTGACCGATGGATTGGTAGAGGCGGACCAATTCCATGACCTCCACGCTCTCCTGACCTCAACCCTCTTGACTTTCATTTATAGGGGCATTTGAAATCTCTTGTCTACGCAACCCCGGTACCAAATGTAGAGACTCCTCGTGCTCGTATTGTGGACGGCTGTGATACAATACGCCATTCTCCAGGGCTGCATCAGCGCATCAGGAATTACTTGCGACGGAGGGTGGATGGATGTATCCTCGCTAGCGTAGGACATTTTGAACATTTCCTGTAACAAAGTGTTTGAAGTCACGGTGGTACATTCTGTTGCTGTGTGTTCCCATTCCATGATAAATGTGATTTGAAGAGAAGTAATAAAATGAGCTCTGACATGGAAAGTAAGCGTTTCCGGACACATGTCCACATAACATATTTTCTTTCTTTGTGTGTGAGGAGTGTTTCCTGAAAGTTTGGCAGTACGTTTTTGTAACAACCTGTAGATATGTGTCAGGAAGTCCTTTCTGAAAGTATTTATATGGTGTGTAACCATGTATGGAAGTGAAACATGGACAATAATCAGTTGGGACAAGAAGAGAATAATAGCTTTTGAAATGTGGTGTTGCAGAATAATGCGGCACGTTAGATGCACAGATCACGTAAATAATAAGAAGGTACTGAATAGAGTTGGGGAGAAGAAAAAATGGTTCAAATGGCTCTGAGCACTATGCGACTTAACTTCTGAGGTCATCAGTCCCCTAGAACGTAGAACTACTTAAACCTAACTAACCTAAGGACATTACATACACCCATGCCCGAGGCAGGATTCGAAACTGCAACCGTAGCGGTCGCGTGGTTCCAGACTTAAGCGTCTAGAGCCGCTCGGCCACTCTGGTCGGCTGGGGAGAAGAGAAATTTGTCGTACGACGTGACTAAAAGAAGGGATCGTTTGCTGGGAGACATTATGAGTCATTAAGGGATCACCAATTTAATACTGGTGGGAAGCGTGGGCAGTAAAAATCGCAGAGGGAGACCAGGAGATGAACACGGTATGCAGATTCAGAAAAATGTAGGTTGTAGTAATAACTCAGAGATGAAGAGGCTTGCACAGGATAGAGCACTGCATCAAACCAGTCTTTGGACTGAAGACCACCATACCAACGACAGCTTACATGTGGGTAGCCCCCTCCCCCCCCCCCCCCCCCCCCTTCTGCTCCAGGCTATGACATATGTCTTGAACCCACATAGAGATATACACGCATAGTCACATAAAGCAGGTACAGATACAGAATCATAATAATATTTATGTAGGTATTCAGATGGATAAATAATTTCTCTGTTTCGATGACTGAACCGCTGCGTGTCAACACAATTTGCTTCAATTTTAATAATGAGAGCTAAGAAATTATAAATCAATAAGAATTACCGAAAATTGTTGAACAATCTGAATTAAAATGTCAATGACAATGAAACCAGCGACATGAAGAGTTTATCAAAAGAATATGGCTGCAGAGTATGGAAACGTGTCATTTAAGTTTAGTTTTGATAATACAATTTGAAGTGAAGCGATAAAATGCACGAATTTTACAAAACAAACTTAAATATCCAAACCGCTTGTAGCAGCTGATGGAAACAGTATTTATTCGTTTTACTCTTTGCTCCTATGAATGCATGCTTCCACTGCTTTATTAAAATACTGGAATAAGGAATTTGATGAGATAAAATTACGCATGTAACATAAAAATCGAATAAATTTGAGTTTATTGCTCTTGCTCTGAAATATCTCATTGAGTTTCATTATTCTTCATTGTCATTTATCTCTGCGTGAAGTGTGCTACTTAATGTTTGGGACGAATGTAAATAACCACTGATGTGTCGAATACAATGGCTACCAGTAGGGAAATTTAGTTGCTCTCTCACCTGAGATGTACCTTCTGCAGTTGCTGAATAGCACGGGAGCCATAATAACACTTTTGTCCACGGGAAGATGATCAGTTGACGACGAGTCTTATAGAAAACAAATAGATGAACTCAGAAAAATGCTGTTAATTCACACTGTTGCTCCTGCGCATCGTCTTGCTTTGAGAAATTCGCTGATAAGAAGTGTACTCTAGTCAACCTCCTATTTCCTTAGTTAAAGTAACAGGTTTATCTGTTTCGTACACAGTCTCTGTCTGTGCAGCGTATATTCTCGATTTATGATGACGGTTGGTCATTTCTCACACTTCTAATGCCTGGAATCATCGACGCAGTAAACAGAAGATTTTGCTGAGTCTTCAGTTCTTGGCACATATCTCTTACGTCTACTTTCTCTTTTATCTTGTCTTCTCTGATAGTAATTTAGAAAAATCGTGTCTCCTCGTATTATTTTCTATTTCACTGTAAAGTTGCTGCTATGATAATTAGCTAGAAACATCTTCATTTCACCCCTCTCTTCATGCTCAGACTACTTCCATTGTCGCCTTACTGCAATCCTCTTCTCCACGTTACACATTCCAACTATTTGTTACACAGAATACTACCTCATTTTCGCAAAAATTACCGCTTTTTTCACTAATAAAAAGGTACGTCCCTCTGACCATCTTTAAACTACCACTTCCCTGCTCCAACTGCCCTTCTCATTTCTTATTTGCCTAGCAATTAAAATTTGTGAAGATTTGCTTAAGAAATCATGTTTGTACCCAGGCCTGTATCTCCACGTCTGGAGCAAATGTTCGGTGACCAACATCTCTCTGCAGGACCCCGAATATATTGAAATAGCAAGGACAGAGACTGGGGATGTATGAAGGATGAGGAAACTTCATCTGCTTAGTCCTATTACATCACACGCAAAATTGATGACATTTATTCTACTACGCATTATCAAACGGCAATTATCGGCAAACACTTGTCGTGGACGACAAACAGCATTTTAACCCCGCTTTCCATTTGAAAGTAAGATGCGCAGGTTCATCCAGCGACATAGAGACACTGAAGGAATCATAAGCAGAAAAAACTAGTGACCGCAGCTTACCTCGCAGAATTGGAATGTCTTTAATGGCGAAGAGAGGGTTGTGCAGAGTGGAAGACGAAACGGAAAAAAATATTTGAAGGATAGTAGATGCAGCAGTCTTAATCGACGCTATTGCTCGCGGAATTTCGTAGAAGCTCACAATATGCAGCATTCTCCGCGGAACTGATCGCGAACGTCTTGCTCCGAGACGAGAGGTCGGTGATAACAAGGGACTTCGAAAATTCTGCGATCGCTGGACAGCGCTGTAGGTTAGAAAACGGTTGAGTCTCCGTAAATGGGACATGGCGCACTGCAAGCAGAGATGAAATCCGCCTAGGTGATGGTGTGTGGGATACATACAATGGTTTTTCATCCTATGACCATTCCATCCACTTCACTCTGATGAGCTCTCGAAGCATTCGCAAAAATATGCATGGATTCGAAGCACTCGTCAAAATGTCTGGAGGTCACACGATACAAGGCACAGAAATTTAGGACAAAATCAAAATTTACCTCGGTGACAATTTTTGTGGTACATGCAAGTGTACAGCGAAGGCATAAGCGTATGGGAAACGCAGGTAGTGTATTTATCGCAAAGGGTAACCAGCTCGGACCATTTCTGATACAAACTGAAAGTGCATTTCAGACTATTTGGGCAAGAGTCAGTATCAAGTGTTGGTACAATCTAATAAAATGATCTTTTTATTTACTACCGGAATCATGCGCAAATGTAACCGAAAACCTTAAAGATAAATTCATCTCGTGAGTATGTATTTGCTCATTCATACTGTCATGATTTGAGATCATTTTAATCATAAAAGTATCGATAGAAATAACAAAATATTTCTAAGAGTTGGTCACGGTAATTCACCTCGCTGAACATTGGTAAATGCCTTACCTAATAAGTAGCTTCTTTAGATATTTCGGAAGCGCATTCTTGAAGGAAATTTATTGGATCTAATGGCAATAAATGGAATAGACCTATCTGAGGACGTTCATACTCACAATGGTATCAGTGACTTTGACCCGGTTGTAAAAAAGAGGTAGCCCACGAAAACAACGTTGGGGAAAACCTAAGTAATCTGTTTATTATTTCAAGAGTATTCGGCGTAACTGTTTAAGGGGGGTAGGACGTCAAACGGGCCGACTTGGAGCAGGAGAGGCCTCTCAGGACATTTTAATTTCCAGTGTCTATACTTTTATAATTAAATTCATAAAACTTTGTCAGCATCACCAGGAAGGATTCAGGATTCACACTCATTGCAGTGGAACTTCGAAAACATAACAAAATAAATTTTTTTTACGTGCGAAGTTTCATCATTTTTTCACATACTAATGGCTGCATTTGTTGCTATAGGTACACTTTTCTTCATAAGTTAGAGAGATTCTTCGATGAGTTTGGCACATCATACATACCATACTCACAGCTGTATGAAACTCTAGAATTTATAGAATTTATGAAAAAACGAATGAGCTGTTACATTTTAAACTTCATGTTTAGAAAAAACACAACTTTTATTGTTAATTACCTCAATTTTTACGACAGTTTTTAATAGATTTGGAAAATTCTAGAGTTTCATACACCTTTAATATGGTTTGTATGCTGTGCAAAATTCATCGAAGAATCTCTCTTACTTATGAAGAAATGTGTACCTATAGCAACAAATGCTGCCATTAGTAAGTGAAAAAAATGATGAAATTTCACACGTAAAAAAATCACTTCGTTATGGTTTAGAACTTCCACTGCTGTGAGTGTAAATCCTGAATCCTTCCTGGTCATGCTGACAAAGTTTTATGAATTTATTTGTAAAAGTATAGACAGTGGAAATTGAAATGTCCTGTGGTGCCTCTCCTGCTCCAAGTCGGCCCGTTTGACGTCCTACCCCCCTTAAGCATGTATCCTGCTGTGATACAACACTTTAATTCCCCTACGGAAAAGTATTTGTGGATACCTATGGTGCCATAACTGTAGCAAGGCGGACTCTTCCTCATCCAAAGGATATCAATGTCCACGAATGTCTTTCTTGTGTCCTCCAAAAACATGTATATCACATGGGGAGAGATCGGGGTCGTATGGTGAATGTGTAAAGGCTCTCAGAGAATCGTCTGCAGCCTGGGAAAAACTATCTGAGCAATATGGGGACGGACATTTTGTTGCGAAAGCTCTTTCGACTACACCGAGAAGATTCTTTGTAAGCCCGTACTCATCTTCCATACAGAGCCGAAATCTTTCCTTCCGATTAACCTGTTTTCGGGGCTTGAAGGAAGATATTCGTATCCACAGATTTGTTCCAGACGTAGTGATGCAGGTCTACGTTCAGTCGTAAATTTGCGCAAATTTTTATTTCGCGACAAGTGATAGATGAGAATGGCAGCTTAAGATAGTAGGTGTCAGTTTAAGGATGCGCAAAGGGACTTGTCCGTTTATTAGTGCAGAAAGTGGTTATTTTGCAGAAAAGAGTAAATAGTTTAAATGCCTAACGTGGAGAAGAAAATTGCAGCCCTTGCGTTTGTTGCCTATGATTCCGTCAGTGTCTTCAAGTCGCTGGATGAGCCTGGTGAGCTCTGCTACGAGATGGAATCTCATTCGTTGTACATGACAAGTGCTCGTCGATAACTGCCATTTACTAAACCATAGGAGAATACTACATCATCAAATTCCCGTGCGAAGTAGTTGGACTTCATTTCACCGTTCAATTTGATTCGACACACGCATATACACACATAAGCTCATAAAGCAAGTACAAATATAAGACCGTAGTAGTGTTTATGTACCTTTTTAAGTAGATAAATAACTTCTCTGTTTCGGCGATTGAAGTACTGTGTGGAAACACAGTTTGCTTCACTTTTCATAAGGAGAGCAATAAAGTTACAAATTCCTACGAAGTACTGAAAAATATTGGTCAATGTCAACACCACTATGTATAGATCTGTCTCTACGCAACTAAAGTGGTGCATATCTTAAAACAGTAATAACTCAATATGCCGTAGGAATATGTAACACTGATAAAATTATTAATTCTGGAATACTTTCTGTAGTGCTACTGAACCACACTTTAATACTACTCGATAGAGGTCACTGTCAATGAACGCTCACGAAATCCCACCACCAAACCTGACACTGTTTCGCCAAAATAATTCGGTACAACACAAATACTGTACTTTCACCTAACCTACACGTGGCTAGCCTACATTCTGATCTTGACTATAACAGATGACTTGGTTCCACACATGCATATTTTCGGTTACATCTGGGCGTGAGTCCGGTGGTTGATGGTTACATCCTCCTCCAAGATTATGCACAAACGTGATAATGCGTCTTGGCCTAATCATCTGGCTTGCAGCACCAAATTCTACTTCATCTGGTCTGCTTTTGTTGTCTCTTGCGATAAATACGCCACTTCTATTTCCTCTACGCTTATGTTTTCTATGTACACTTTCATTTACCACAAACATACTCGCTACAGTCAATTTCGATTTTTACCTACATTTCTGTACCTTTTATTGTGCGAACTCCACATCTTTTTACGAGTGCTTCCAACCCTTGTACGTTGTTGCGAATGCTTCGTTAGCTGATCAGGGTGAAGTGGATGGAAAGTCCGTAGGATAAAAAACCATTCTCAGTATCCCACACACCATCATCTAGACGGCTCTCATCTGGGTTTGTATTGCGGAAGGTCCGCGATCAGTTCTGCGGAGAGCGCTGAATATTTCAAGCTTCGTTGAAATTCCATAAATAAGGCCGTGTATTTAGACTTTTGCAGTTCCTATTCACAAAATATTTTTTTTCAATTTCGTCTTCTACTCGTCACAACACGTTATCTCTTGTGTTTGTTGCTTGTGTTTCAGTCAGTGTCTGCAAGTCACTGGATGAATCTGCTGAACTTTACTTTCAGATGAAATGCCAGATTAAAATGTCATTTCTCCTGTATACAAATGCTCGTCGATAGCTACCGTCGGCTAAACCGTATTAGAATTCTGTATCATTATTTTTCCCGTGAGAAATAATACGACTTCATTTCACTTTTCACTTGGTTTACACTCCACAGCAATCACGAATTCTGTTCTGATTCCATCACAAACTCAAAATGAAGTATTCGAGATGACTTAAGTAGGAGGCAGCAGTAGCTGCTACATATCAAGGCAGAAACATGTTCTGAGGAATAAACTCACAGATATTCCGATAAGATGTGAGCAATGAACGTCAACCCCACTATGTATAGACCTCTCTTGGTGCATATATTAACACAGTAATAATTCTGTATGCTGTTGGAATACGTAACACTGATAAAATTATTGATACTGGAGTACTCGCTGTAGTACTACTGAACCACATTTCAGTATTACTCGGTAGAGGTCACTGTCAATGAACACTCACGAAATCGCACCACCAAACTTGACAGTGTTTCGCCAAAATAATTCAGTGCTACACGAATACCACAAGGGGCTAGTCTATCTCCTGCTCTCTACTATGACAGAAGACTTGATTCCACACACGCACATACACACATAATGACGTAAAGCAGTTGCAGATATAGAATCGTAGTACTATTTACGTAGCTGTTTAGATAGATAATTAATTTCAAGGTTTCGACGACTCAGGTGGTGTGTCTGGACACAATTTGCTTCACTTTTTACAAGGTGCGCAATGAATTTACAAATTAATACGAATTATTGAAAAAGATTGAGCTCTCTGATTTAAAATTACAGTCAGAATGAAACTTGCGACATGAAATGTTTATCGAAAGTTTATGGCTGCAAAGTATGGAACCGTGTTAGTTAACTTTTGTGTGATGAGAAGTGATAAAAGAATTTTTACAAAACAAACATAAACTTCCAATCTGCTTATGGCAGCTGCTGGAAACGGTAATGGCTTATTTTACGCTTTGGTCTTAAGCAAGCATGTTTTCACTGCTGGAATTAAATGCTGGGATATGACATATGACTGCGAGAAAATTATCGAATATATTTGAGTTTATTGCTTTCGTTCTAAAATAACTTATTCAGTTTCATTGTTCTTCGGTGTCATCTGTCTCAAGCTGATGTCTGCTACATTATGTTTCCTCGAATGTAAATAGCCACAGATGTGTCGAAGATAATGGCTTCTAGTAGGAAAATGTAGTTCCTCCCTCACATGAGATGTATGCTCTGCTCTAGGTGAATATCTCAGTAGCTACAGTAAATCATATGTCCGCGGAAGAACGATAGGTTGGCGATGGGTCGAATCAAAAGCGAATAAATTAATCGAGAAAAATGCTATTAATTCACACTGTTCCTGTCATGCATCGTCCAGCTTTGTTAAGTCGCTGATTCAGTCAACCTCCATATTTAAAATAACGTGTTTACCTGTTTCATACACAGTCTCCGATGGTGGAACGTACATTCTCGTATTGTGTTCACGGTTAGTCCTTGGTCACACTGTCGATTTGGGGAATCTTCGAAGCAAAACTCAGAAAATAATCGAGACGATGTTCTGCTGAATCTTCAGTTCTTGTATCTTGTCTCTTGCTCCTGCTTTATCTTTTGTCTTCTCTTCTCTATTGACAATTTCGAAAAAATCGAGTCTCATAAAGTTGGCTATTTCACTGCACGATGCTGCTGATAATTAGCTAGAAACTTTTTCCATACACCGGTCTCTGTGCGCTTAAACTGCTTCCGTTGTCACCGTCCTCCAATTCTCTTCTCTACGTTTCACAATCCAGCTATCTACTACACAGAATACTGCCTCATTTCCGAAAAAGAATCACTATCTTCTCCGAAAAATCGTTCTTTAAACTGCCATTTCCCAGCCTCAAATCCCTTTTTCATTCATCACATGCCTCGTAATAAAAATCTGCACATATTTTCGTCAGAATCATGTTTGTACAGAGGTCTTTATCTCTGCGTGTGGGGCAAATCTACGGCCATGAATATTTTTGTTCGGGGCTCCGAACATACGGAAATCACGAGGCGAGAGTTCGGTTCTGTATGGTGGATGTGTAATGGCTTACCAAGAATCTTCCTCAGCCTAGTCGAAATAACTTTGGCAACAAAATGCCCATCCACATATTGCTAAGCTTGTTTTGAGTATGCTGAAAAAGTTTCTCTGGAAGCTCTTACACATCCTCCACACGATCCCGACCTCTCCACATACGATTTCCATGTTTGTTTAGGACTCAAGAAATACATTCGTGCCATCGATTGCTTCTAACAAAGAGGACCATGTACTGCTACAATCAAGCTACCATAGGCAACCGCAAATGTTTTTGCGTAATGGTCCTGACAGTCTTACCCCACAGCAGGATAAATTTATTAACAGTTATGGCCATTATTACTCTTGAAATATTAAACTGTTCACTTACCTTTTCCCCAACTGCCTTGTTTTCACGGGCTACCTCTTATACAGCCGCCTCAAAGTCTCTGATACCGTTCTGAATATGAACATCCTAAGGCAGGTCTAGTCCATTTATCCCCAGTAGATCCAATGTATTTTCAACACGAATGGGATTCCGAACAATGTAAAGTAGGCATTATATGGATAAGACGTTAAGCAATGTTTAGCGAGGTATCTTACCGTTACCAGCCCTTACAAATGTTTAATTTTTCCTATCGATATCTGTATGATTAAAATCTTCCCCAGTCATGACAGTAGGAATGGGGAACGTACATTTTAGTGAGATGAATTTTTCTTTAGAGTTTTCGGTTACATCTGGGCATGAGCCCGGTGATTACTAGATGGATCCAGTTATAAGATTATGCCCACACTTGATACCGAATCTTGCCCATACTTAGTCTTTCTCAAATAATGTGGCATGCAGCTTCAATTTATATCTTTGCTCATCCGAGTTTCTATTGCGATTAAAACACTACTTCCATTTCCCATACGCTTATGCCATCGATATACTCTTCCATTCACCCAAAAAATTCAAACCGCTGTCATTTTCAATTTCTGCCTAAATTTCTGTACTCTGTATCGTGTGAACTCCACACTCTTTCACGAGTGCTTACACTTGTTGTGAATGCTTCGGTAGTTGTTCAGCGTGAAGTGAATGTAATGTCGCCGCGGCCAAAAAACTCTCGTAAGTATCCTACACCATCATCTACATGTAAATGATCTCAGTTCGCAGGAAGCCACTGACCAGTTTACGGAGACTACAGTTTTGGAGCCAACAGAGCTAATCTAGGAACTCCTAGCCCTGTCCAGCTTGTGATGTATCACAAGGTCTCACTTCGAAGTTTCTAGTTTACGCCACCCTCTCGTTTCAGAACAAGGCGTTCACGATCAGTTCTGGAGCAGAATGCTGCATTTTGCAATCTTCGTTGACATTCCGTGAGCGACGACGTGGATTAACACTTCCACAGTCAGTGTTCCATAAACGACATGCGCATTCTTCGAGATAAACCGTTATCACATGTGTTTGCTGCATATGTTTCAGTCAGTGTCTGCAAGTCGCTGGATGAATCTGCTGAACTTTACTTTCAGATGAAATGCGGGATTAAAAATGTCATTTCTCCTGCTGTATTATCAGAATGGGGAGTGTGCTAGTTCAGCGTTACGATCCTATCGCCATAGGAAGGGGATTCGAACGTGTAAAGGTCCGTTGACAAATGCAGCTGTGGCGAGAATGATTTCGAAGTTCGAAGCCACGGGTTGTTTAGACGATAGACCCCGTAGTGGCCGACCGAGCACAAGGCGTAATGCATATGAGACAGTTCAGGAAGAAATGGAGACTGTAACGTGTTCGTCTATGCACGGGGAAGTCAGCGCTCGTGCAGTCACACGTCGCACCGGCATTCCATACACTACTGTTTGGTTGGCACTTAGGCGTACCCTCCGATACTATCCATACAAAATCCATCGACATCATGAACTGTTACCTGGCGATTTAGTGGAGCGGAGGGAATTTGCGGTGTGGGCGTTTCAAAAGATGGCGGAAGATGACGATTCGTTGAGTAACGTGTTGTGGACCGACGAATCTCATTTCAAGCTCAGAGGGTCTGTCAACGCCCACAACTGCAGAATTTGGGCTACCGAAAATCCTAGAACTGTCGTGGAAACTCCATTGTACGACGAGAAAGTCACGGTATGGTTTGGATTTACCACATCTACCGTTATCGGGCCTTTTTTCTTCGAGGACATGCGTGATTCTGATTTTGTAACTGGTACCGTGACGGGTGAGAAGTACGCCGATATGTTACAGAATGGCATCATCCCCAGCCTGGCTGACAAACACTTGCTGGAACGTACGATGTTTATGCAGGATGGCGCTCCACCCCATATTGCTAGACGCGTGAAAGATGTCTTGCGCTCGTCGTTTGGTGATGATCGTGTGCTCAGCAGCCACTTTCGTCATGCTTGGCCTCCCAGGTCCCCAGACCTCAGTCCGTGCGATTATTGGCTTTGGGCTTACCAGAAGTCGCAAGTGTATCGTGATCAACCGACACCTCTAGGGATGCTGAAAGAGAACATCCGACGCCAATGCCTCACCATAATTCCCCACATGCTTTACAATACTGTTCACAACATTATTTATCGACTACAGCTATTGTTGAGGAATGATGGTGGACATATTGAGCATTTCCTGTAAAGAACATCATCTTTGCTTAGTCTTACTTTGTTATGCTACTTACTGCTATTCTCATCAGATTAAGCGCCATCTGTCGGACATTTTTGAACTTTTGTATTTTTTTGGTTCTAATAAAACGACAGGTCATTCCAAGCAAGTGTGTCAATTTGTACCTCTCTATCTATATTATTCCGTGACTTATTCATTTTTCAAATTTATACTGACTTTTTGATCACCCGGTTATATAGACCTACAAAACAATCTGAGCAGGCGTCTTAGCTAGTTTACAGATGATGCTGTCGTTTGTCATCTAGTAAACTCTTCAGAAGCTCAAAATAAATAGTAAAACGATTGAGGAAAGATATCTGAATTGTACGAATATTAGCAATTGACCCTAAATAAAGAAAAGTGGGAGGTCATCAATATGAGTGTTAAAAGAAATCCGTTAAATCGGGGTTAAACGATAAATCGACCTAATCCAAATGCCGTAAATTCAACTAAATACATTCGAATTACAATTACGAAAAATTTAAATTGGAAAGATGACAAAGAAAATGTTTTTGGGAAGACAAACCAGCGACTAACTTTTATTGGTTCAAATGGCTCTGAGCACTATGGGACTCAACATCTTAGGTCATAAGTCCCCTAGAACTTAGAACTAGTTAAACCTAACTAACCTAAGGACATCACACACACCCATGCCCGAGGCAGGATTCGAACCTGCGACCGTAGCAGTCCCGCGGTTCCGGACTGCAGCGCCAGAACCGCTAGACCACCGCGGCCGGCCTACCTTTTATTGGCAGAACTCTTAGAAAATGTATTAGATCTACTAAGGAGCGTGGAATGTCAGATCCCTTAATCGGGCAGGTAGGTTAGAAAATTTGAAAAGGGAAATGGATAGATTAAAGTTAGATATAGTGGGAATTAGTGAAGTTCGGTGGCAGGAGGAACAAGACTTCTGGTCAGGTGACTACAGGGTTATAAATACAAAGTCAAATAGGGGTAATGCAGGAGTAGGTTTAATAATGAATAGGAAAATAGGAATGCGGGTAAGCTACTACAAACAGCATAGTGAACGCATTGTTGTGGCCAAGATAGATACGATGCCCACACCTACTACAGTAGTACAAGTTTATATGCCAACTAGCTCTGCAGATGACGAAGAAATTGAAGAAATGTATGATGAAATAAAAGAAATTATTCAGATAGTGAAGGGAGACGAAAATTTAATAGTCATGGGTGACTGGAATTCGAGTGTAGGAAAAGGGAGAGAAGGAAACGTAGTAGGTGAGTATGGATTGGGGCTAAGAAATGAAAGAGGAAGCCGCCTGATAGAATTTTGCACAGAGCACAACTTAATCATAGCTAACACTTGGTTTAAGAATCATGATAGAAGGTTGTATACATGGAAGAATCCTGGAGATACTAAAAGGTATCAGATAGATTATATAATGGTAAGACAGAGATTTAGGAACCACGTTTTAAATTGTAAGACATTTCCAGGGGCAGATGTGGACTCTGATCACAATCTATTGGTTATGACCTGTAGATTAAAACTGAAGAAACTGCAAAAAGGTGGGAATTTAAGGAGATGGGACCTGGATAAACTGAAAGAACCAGAGGTTGTACAGAGCTTCAGGGAGAGCATAAAGGAACAATTGACAGGAATGGGGGAAAGAAATACAGTAGAAGAAGAATGGGTATCTTTAAGGGATGAAGTAGTGAAGGCAGCGGAGGATCAAGTAGGTAAAAAGACGAGGGCTAGTAAAAATCCTTGGGTAACAGAAGAAATATTGAATTTAATTGATGAAAGGAGAAAACATAAAAATGCAGTAAATGAAGCAGGCAAAAAGGAATACAAACGTCTCAAAAATGAGATCGACAGGAAGTGCAAAATGGCTAAGCAGGGATGGCTAGAGGACAAATGTAAGGATGTAGAGGCTTATCTCACTAGGGGTAAAATAGATACTGCCTACAGGAAAATTAAAGAGACCTTTGGAGAAAAGAGAACCACTTGCATGAACATCAAGAGCTCAGATGGAATCCCAGTTCTATACAAAGAAGGGAAAGCAGAAAGGTGGAAGGAGTATATAGACGGTCTATACAAGGGCGATGTACTTGAGGACAATATTATGGAAATGGAAGAGGATGTAGAGGAAGATGAAATGGGAGATGCGATACTGCGTGAAGAGTTTGACAGAGCACTGAAAGACCTGAGTCGAAACAAGGCCCCCGGAGTAGACAACATTCCATTGGAACTACTGACGGCCTTGGGAGGGCCAGTCCTGACAAAAGTCTACCATCTGGTGAGCAAGATGTATGAAACAGGCGAAATACCCTCAGACTTCCAGAAGAATATAATAATTCCAATCCCAAAGAATGCAGGTGTTGACAGATGTGAGAATTACCGAACAATCAGTTTAATAAGCCACAGCTGCAAATACTAACACGAATTCTTTACAGACGAATGGAAAAACTAGTAGAAGCCGACCTCGGGGAAGATCAGTTTGGATTCCGTAGAAATACTGGAACACGTGAGGCAATACTGACCTTAAGACTTATCTTAGAAGAAAGATTAAGGACAGGCAAACCTACGTTTCTAGCATTTGTAGACTTAGAGAAAGCTTTTGACAATGTTGACTGGAATACTCTCTTTCAAATTCTAAAGGTGGCAGGGGTAAAATACAGGGAGCGAAAGACTATTTACAATTTGTACAGAAACCAGATGGCAGTTATAAGAGTCGAGGGACATGAAAGGGAAGCAGTGGTTGGGAAGGGTGTAAGACAGGGTTTTAGCCTCTCCCCGATGTTATTCAATCTGTATATTGAGCAAGCAGTAAAGGAAACAAAAGATAAATTCGGAGTGGGTATTAAAATCCATGGAGAAGAAATAAAAACTTTGAGGTTCGCCGATGACATTGTAAGTCTGTCGGAGACAGCAAAGGACTTGGAAGAGCAGTTGAACGGAATGGATGGTGTCTTGAAGGGAGGATATAAGATGAACATCAACAAAAGCAAAACGAGGATAATGGAATGTAGTCGAATTAAGTCGGGTGATGCTGAGGGAATTAGATTAGGAAATGAGACACTTAAAGTAGTAAAGGAGTTTTGCTATTTGGGGAGCAAAATAACTGATGATGGTCGAAGTAGACAGGATATAAAATGTAGACTGGCAATGGCAAGGAAAGCGTTTTTGAAGAAGAGAAATTTGTTAACATCAAGTATAGATTTAAGTGTCAGGAAGTCATTTCTGAAAGTATTTGTATGGAGTGTAGCTATGTATGGAAGTGAAACATGGACGGTAAATAGTTTGGACAAGAAGAGAATAGAAACTTTCGAAATGTGGTGCTACAGAAGAATGCTGAAGATTAGATGGGTAGATCACATAACTAATGAGGAGGTACTGAATAGGATTGGGGAGAAGCGGAGTTTGTGGCACAACTTGACCAGAAGAAGGGATCGGTTGGTAGGACATATTCTGAGGCATCAAGGGATCACCCATTTAGTATTGGAGGGCAGCGTGGAGGGTAAAAATCGTAGGGGGAGACCAAGAGATGAATACACTAAGCAGATTCAGAAGGATGTAGGTTGCAGTAGGTACTGGGAGATGAAGAAGCTTGCACAGGATAGAGTAGCATGGAGTGCTGCATCAAACCAGTCTCAGGACTGAAGACCACAACAACAACAACAACAAAGGAGATTACCTGCACTACGCTTGTCCATCCTCTTTTGAAGTACTGCTGTGGGGTCTGGGAACCTTACTAGGTAGGATTTCCGGACTTCATGGAGAAAGTTCAAGGAAGAGCAACACGTTTTGTATTACCGAGAAATGGAGGAGAGAGTGGGGCGGACAAGATACGGGAATTGGTATGGACACCACTAACACAGAGACGTTTTTCTTTGCGGCCGAAATATCTCACGAAATTTCAAACATCAACTTTGTCCTCAGAATGTGAAAACATTTTCATTACGCAGACCTATGTAGGGGGAACGATCATCATAATAAAATAAAGAAAATCAGAGGTCGCACGGAAAGATGTTAAGTTTACGTTTTTTTCCACGCGCTGTTCGAGAGTAGAGTAATAAAGAATTTTTGTGAAATTCGTTCGACAAACACTTTGCAAGGCACTTAAGTGTGATTTGCAAAGTATTCATGTAGACGAAGCTGTATAAACCTGCTATTAATTTACAAGGTTGCTCTTACGCATCGTTTTGATTTGTACAGTTCGGTGATAAAAATTGTAGTTCAGTTAACCTCCTGCTTCCATCGTTAAAATAAGGTGCTCTTTTGTTTCGTACACAGTCTTTGTTGATGCAGCGTATATTCTCGTTTTGTTATGACGATTGATCCCTTCTCACTCTTTCGATCTCGGGAATCTTAGACGCAGGAAACAGAAGATTATCCAAAGCATGTTCTGCTGAATCTTCAGTTCTTGAATCTTACCTTTTAGGTCTGCTTTCTTTTTTGCCTTCTCTTCTCTGTTGATAATTTCGAAAACATTGTGTCTCCTCTTAAAATTTGCTGTTTCACTGCGACAAGGCTGCAACGATAATTAGCAGGGAATTTTTTCGCTCCACCCGTGTCCGTACGCTTAAACTGCTTCCATTGCCACCGTAATGAAATCCTCTTTTCCACGTTATGCATTCCAACTATTTTCTACACACAATACGAGTACTACCTCATTTCCGAAAAATTATCATTTTATTTACTAATAAACCGACACGTTTCTCTGTCTTTTAACTGCCAATTCCGAAATTCAACTAATTTTTCATTTATCACTTTCCACAGGAATCACGTTTGTGCCCAGGCCTGTATCTCTACGTCTTAAGTACACTCCTGAAAATGGAAAAAAGAACACATTGACACCGGTGTGTCAGACCCACCATACTTGCTCCGGACACTGCGAGAGGGCTGTACAAGCAATGATCACACGCACGGCACAGCGGACACACCAGGAACCGCGGTGTTGGCCGTCGAATGGCGCTAGCTGCGCAGAATTTGTGCACTGCCGCCGTCAGTGTCAGCCAGTTTGCCGTGGCATACGGAGCTCCATCGCAGTCTTTAACACTGGTAGCATGCCGCGACAGCGTGGACTTGAACCGTATGTGCAGTTGACGGACTTTGAGCGAGGGCGTATAGTGGGCATGCGGGAGGCCGGGTGGACGTACCGCCGAATTGCTCAACACGTGGGGCGTGAGGTCTCCACAGTACATCGATGTTGTCGCCAGTGGTCGGCGGAAGGTGCACGTGCCTGTCGACCTGGGACCGGACCGCAGCGACGCACGGATGCACGCCAAGACCGTAGGATCCTACGCAGTGCCGTAGGGGACCGCACCGCCACTTCCCAGCAAATTAGGGACACTGTTGCTCCTGGGGTATCGGCGAGGACCATTCGCAACCGTCTCCATGAAGCTGGGCTACGGTCCCGCACACCGTTAGGCCGTCTTCCGCTCACGCCCCAACATCGTGCAGCCCGCCTCCAGTGGTGTCGCCATAGGCGTGAATGGAGGGACGAATGGAGACGTGTCGTCTTCAGCGATGAGAGTCGCTTCTGCCTTGGTGCCAATGATGGTCGTATGCGTGTTTGGCGCCGTGCAGGTGAGCGCCACAATCAGGACTGCATACGACCGAGGCACACAGGGCCAACACCCGGAATCATGGTGTGGGGAGCGATCTCCTACACTGGCCGTACACCACTGGTGATCGTCGAGGGGACACTGAATAGTGCACGGTACATCCAAACCGTCATCGAACCCATCGTTCTACCATTCCTAGACCGGCAAGGGAACTTGCTGTTCCAACAGGACAATGCACGTCCGCATGTATCCCGTGCCACCCAACGTGCTCTAGAAGGTGTAAGTCAACTACCCTGGCCAGCAAGATCTCCGGATCTGTCCCCCATTGAGCATGTTTGGGACTGGATGAAGCGTCGTCTCACGCGGTCTGCACGTCCAGCACGAACGCTGGTCCAGCTGAGGCGCCAGGTGGAAATGGCATGGCAAGCCGTTCCACAGGACTACATCCAGCATCTCTACGATCGTCTCCATGGGAGAATAGCAGCCTGCATTGCTGCGAAAGGTGGATATACACTGTACTAGTGCCGCCATTGTGCACGCTCTGTTGCTTGTGTCTATGTGCCTGTGGTTCTGTAAGTGTGATCATGTGATGTATCTGACCCCAGGAATGTGTCAATAAAGTTTCCCCTTCCTGGGACAATGAATTCACGGTGTTCTTATTTCAATTTCCAGGAGTGTATATCTACGGCCACGAATACCTTTCTTCATGGGTCGGAAAATATGGAAAACGCGAAGAAAGACTTCGGATATATATGGAGAATGTGTAAGGGCTTACCAAGAAATTTCTTCGTCGTAGTCGAATTAACCTTGGCAACAAAATTGCTAAGCTTGTTCTGAGTAGCTGGAAGCACTTACACATACGATCTCAATCTCTCCCGATGTTATTTCCATGCTCTCTGAAGACTGTAGAAAGACATAGGCGCCCATCGATTTGCATCGGATGAAGATGAGCACGCTTTTGTACAAACATTGTACCACACAGAACTGCAAATATTTTTCTGTAAGAGCATTGACAGTCGTTTCTCATAGCACGATAAATGTTGCAACAGTTATGGCGATTACTCTTGTAATAATAAAGAGTTTCCTTATGGTATCTTCGACTGCCTTGCTTTCACGGGCTGTTTCACACCCTCCGTCGGAGGTTCGAGTCGTCCCTCGGGCATGAGTGTGTGTTTGTTGCCCTTAGCGTAAGTTAGTTTCAAGTTAGATCAAGTAGTGCGTAAGCTTAAGGACCGATGACCTCAGCAGTTTGGTCCCACAACACCTTAGCACAAACTTTTTGCTGTCTCCCATACAAACGATCAAAGTCACTGACACTATGTTGAGTATGAATATCGTCAGACAGGTGTGGTCCATTTATTAAAATTACATCTACATCTACATGGATACTCTGCAAATCACATTTAAATGCCTTGCAGAGGGTTCATCGAACCACCTTCACAGTTATCTATTATTCAAATCTCGTATCGCCCGGAAAGAACCAACACCTATATCTTTCCGTGCCAGATCTGTTATCCCTTATTTTATCATGGTGATCGTTTCTCCCTACAAAGGTCGGCGTCAACCAAATATTTTCGCATTCAGAGGAGAAAGCTAGTGACTGGAATACAAAACGTGCTGCCCTTCTTTGAACTTTTTCGATCTACTGCATCAATCCTATCTGCTAAGGTCCCCACACCACGCAGCAGTATTCTGAAAGAGGACGGAAAAGCATAGAATAGGCCGTCCGATTAGTAGATCTGTTATATTTGCTGTGTGTCCTACCAATAAAACGCAGTCTTTAATTAGCTTTCTGCACAACATTTTCTGTGTGTTCCTTCCAACTTAAGTTTTCCGTAATGGTAGCTATTAGGTGTTTAGTTGAATTTACGGCCTTTAGATTTGACTGATTTATGGCGTAATTGAAGTTTAACGGATTCCTTTTAGCACTCATGTGGATGACCTCACACTTTTCGTTATTTAGAACAGATTGCCAATTTTTCTAAATCGTTTTGCGATTTGTTTTTACGTCCTGATGACTTTATTAGTCGATGAACGACAGTGTCATCTGCAAACTACCGAAGACGGTTGCTCACATTGTCTCTCAAATCATTTATACAGATAAGGTACAGCAAAGGGTCTATAACACTAGCTTGGGGAACGCCAAAAATCACTTCTGTTTTACTCCATGACTCACCGTCCATTACTACGACCTGTGACCTCTCTGAAAGGGAATCACGAATCCAGTCATATAGCTGTGACGATATTCCACAAGGACGCAATTTCACTACAAGCCGCTTGTGTGGTACAGTGTCAAAAGCCTTCTCGAACTCAAGAAATACGGAATCAATTTGAAATCCCTTTTCAATGGCACTCGACACTTCGTTCGAATAAAGAGCTAGTTGTGTTTCGCAAGACCGATGTTTTCTAAATTCGTGTTTACTGTGCTTCAATAGGCCATTTTCTTTGAGGTAATTATAATGTTCGAGCACAATACATGTTCCAAAATCCTGCTGCATATCGACTTTAATGATATGGGCCTATAAGTTAGTGTATTACTCCCACTACCTTTCCCGAATATTGGTTGACCTGTCAAACTTTCGGATCGTTGGGTATGTATCTTTCGTCAAGCGAACGGTTGTATATGATTTTTAAGTTTGGACCCAAAATAGTTCCACCACGATTGGGCTTCCGCTCTATGGAAACTAAGTACTTTTTAGAAGGTGTCTAACAATGTCCAAAACTTGGAAATGTTTAATTAATCCTATCGATATCTGTATGATTAAAATCTCCTCCTATAATGACAGTATGAATGAGGAACATACATTTAAGCGATATGTGTTTGTCTCTATAATTTTTGGTTACATCTGGGTCCGGTGGTTAATGGTTAGATCCTATTCCAAGATCATGCCCAAACTTGATAATGCTTCTTGGCCTAATCATCTGGCTTAGCACCAAATTCTACTTCAGCTGATCCACTTTTGTTGTGTCTTGCGATATATACACCACTTCTATTTCCTCTACGCTTATGTTTTCGAAATACACTTTCATTTACCACAAAAATACTCGCCGCTGTCAATTTCGATTTTTACCTACATTTCTGTACCTTTTACTGTGTGAATTTCACACCTTCTTGCGAGTGCCTCCAACCCTTATACGTTGTTGCGAATGCTTCGTTAGCTGATCAAAGTGACGTGGATTTAAATTCCCTAGGACAAAAAACCATTCTCGGTATCCCACACTCCATCATCTAAACGACTTTCATCTGGGTTTGCAGTGCGCCACTGACCCTACATTTTTCGAACCTACAATGCTAATCCAGGAACTCCCACCCCTGTCCAGCTTGTCACACAATCTTTAAAGTCTCTGGTTCACACCGCCACTCGTCTCAGAACAAGCGGTCCGCTATCAGTTCTGCGGATAACGCTGAATATTGTAAGCTTCGTCCAAATTCCGTAAATAAGGCCGCGTATTTAGACTTTTGCAGTTCCTACTCATAAAATATTATTTTTCAATTTCGTCTTCTACTCGTCACAACACTCGCAGCTCCATAAACGACATGCGCATTCTCCGAGGTAAACCTTTATCACATGTGTTTGCTGCCTATGTTTCAGTCAGTGTCTGCAAGTCGCTGGATGAATCTGCTGAACTTTACTTTACTGAACGTCAACCCCACTGTGTATAGACCTGTCTAGACGCAACTAAAGTGGTTCATATATTAACACAGTAATAACTCAATATGTTGTTGGAATACGTAACACTGATAAAATTATTAATACTAGAATACTCGCTGTAGTACTAATGAACCACACTTCAATATTACTCGGTAGACGTCACTGTCAATGAACACTCATGAAATCCCACCACCAAAATTGACAGTGTTTCGCCAAAATAATTCAGTACTACACAAATACTACACGGGGCTAGTCTATCTTCTGCTCTTGACTATGACAGAAGACTTGATTCCAAACACGCATATACAAACATAATGACATAAAGCAGGTACAGATATAAAATCGTAGTAGTATTTAACAATGGCTCTGAGTACTATGGGACTTAACATCTGAGGTCATCAGTCCCCTGGAACTTAGACCTACTTAAACCTAACTAACCTAAGGACATCACACACATCCATGCCCGAGGCGGGAGTAGTTTTTAGCTAGCTATTTAGATAGATAGTTAATTTCGCTGTTTCGACGACCCAAGTGGAGTGTGTCGACTCAGTTTACTTCACTTTTTATAGGGTGAGCAATGATTTTAAAATCTAATGCGAATTACTGAAAAATATTGAGCGATCTGAATCGAAAGGACAACCATAATGAAACTTGCGACGTGAAATTTTTATCGAATGTTTATGGCTACAGGATATTGAATAATTTCAGTACTGATTGTAGAATTTGATATGAAGTGATAACATAAACGAATTTTACAAAACAAACTTTAACTTCCAAATTGCTAAAAGCAGCTGTTGGAAACAGTAATGATTCAATTTATATTTTGCTCTCAAGAAAGCAAGACTTAACTGCTTCAGTTAAACAGTGGGATACAGCATTAGACTGCGAGAACTTTATTCGTCTTTGTGAAAACTCGAATGAATTTGGGATTACTGCTTTTGTTCTGAAATAAGGTATTCAGTTTAATTTTTCTTCGCTGTTATTTATCTCTGCGTTAAGTCTGCTGCGTAGTGTTTGCTCGGATGTAAGTAACCAGTGATGTGTTGAAGATAATGGCTTCCAGTATTGAAATGTGTTTGTTCCCTCACCTGAGATGCATCTTCTCCAGCAGGTGAATATCGCAGGAGCCATAGTAAATCATATGTCCGCTGGACGACGATAAGTAGACAATGGGTGGTATTAAAAACTACTAAATTAATTACGAAAAATGCTATTAACTCACAATGTTGGTCTTTTGCATTGTGTAGCTTGGTAAAGTTCGCTGATGAAATTGTAGTTCAATCGTCCTCCTGCTTACAGAATTAAAATAACGTGTTTATCTCTTTCGTACACAGTCTCTGTTGATGAAGCGTACAATCTCGTTGTGTGATGAAGATTGGCCCCTTTTCCCATTCTCGGTATCTTGAATCTTCGATGCAGGAAGCAGAAAATTATCGAGACGATGTTCTGCTGAATCTTCATTTCTTGAATCTGGTCTCTGACGTCTGCTATCTCCTTTTTCTTCTCTTTTCTGTTAATAATTTCGGAAAAATCGTGCCTCTTCTTAAAATTTGCTTTTTCACTGAAAAGACGCTGCTATGATAATTAGCTGGAACTTCTTCGCTTCACCCGTCTCTCTACGCATAAACTTCTTCCATTGTCACCGTACTGCAAATCTCTTCTCTACATTGCACATTCCAACTATTTACTACACACAATACTACCTTATTTCCGGAAAATTATCACTTCTTTCACTAAAATACCGACATGTCCATTTGCCCGTCTTTTAACTGCCACTTTGCAGAGTCCACTGCTTTTTTTGCTTATCACTTGCTTCGTAAGAAAATAGAGCGCAAATTTTTCTAAGTAATCACATTTGTACCCCGTCTTGTATGGAGCAAATCTACGGCCACGAATATCTTTCCTTAGGGCTCCGAAACTATGTAAATCACAAGGAGAGATTTCGGGACTGTAAGATGTGTAAATGCTTACCAAAAAAATTCTTCATCATAGTCGAAATCAGCTTGGAACAGAATTCCCAAGCTTGATTCGTGTATACTGCAGAAGTAAGCCCTTACACGTCCTCCATAAGTTCACGATCTCTCCCCATGTGATATCCATGTTGTTTGAAGACTGAAGAGAAGCATTTGTGGCCATCGCTTTGTAGTGGACAAAGAGGAGCACTTGTTGGTACACACATGGTACCATAGGCAATCGCATACATTTATCGGGAAGGACATTGATATGCCTGACTCTCAGTAGGATAAATGTTCTAATAGTTATGCCGATTGCTCTTGAAATAAGAAACAGTTTACTTACGCTTTCGCACCTGTCTCTTTTTCACGGGCTGCGTCTTATACGACCGCCATTGAATCTCTGATACAATTTTGAGTATCAGCATTCTGAGGCAAGTCTGGACTGTTTACTGCCATTAGATCCGGTATATTTGCATCACGTGTGGGCTTCCCAACTTTCTGACCTAGTTACTTTTTAGAAATGGCGTTTAGATATGTTTAACAAGGTGTCTTACAATGACCAACACTTTCAAAAGTGCAATTATTCCTATGGATACTTGTGATTAAAATCTTCTGCAGTACTGACAGTATGATTGGGGAACATACATTTTGACGAGATGAGTTTTCCTTTAAAATTTTCAGTTACATCTGGGCGTGAGTTCGGTGGTCAGTAGACAGATTCAGTTATAAGGTTGTGCCCACACTTGATACTCAGTCATGCCCGAATAATCTGGCGTGCAGCATCAATTTGTTTGTCAGTGGATCCGAGTTTGTCGTCTCTTGCGATAAATACTCCACTTCTGTTTCACATACTCCTATGCTATTCATATATACTTTCATTTACTACATAAATTCTCACAGCGGTCAATTTCTATTTTTACCCAAATTTCCGGACCTTGCATTGTGTGAGCTCCACATCTTTTTACGAATGCTTCCAATCGTTGTACTTTGATGCGGATGCTTTGCAGCTGATCAGGATGATTTGGACGGAAAGTCGCCTAGGCTAAAAAAAACTCTTGAGTGTCTGAGTTAAGTTAGGCCACAAATTTGAAAATTTTTTTAAGTTGTTTTGTTTCATTGGGTTTCTCTGGGCTTGCTCTACGTTGTTCCTGAAGCACATGGCTTTAAATCTAAATGCAAGCAATCAGGTATAAGGATAACAACGTCCTCAGATAATTGTTTCCAAATGGGTTGCAAAAACAGATTACCCCGGGAGCAAGCACTTTCTGAAGAATCGTAATTTTTATGAATGTCCTGAGTTGCTGTAGTGACTCTGAATCTTGCTTCAGAGCAACAGTATTTCCGGACAAATAGTGTTCAAATGGTTCAAATGGCTCTGAGCACTATGGGACTTAACATCTGTGGTCATCAGTCCCCTAGAACTTAGAACTACTTAAACCTAACTAACCTAAGGACATCACACACATCCATACCGGAGGCAGGATTCGAACCTGCGACCGTAGCGGTCACGCGGTTCCAGACTGAAGCGCCTAGAACCGCACGGCCACACCGGCCGGCAAAGAGTGTTCAAATGGGTACCGAAACCATATCTTGTGCCAGTTCTCAATTTTTGAAAAAATAACCATAAATAATACTTGTTCAGATTTGTTTCAATTGCTCTGAACAGCAAGGTCGGCAAGTTAATGATATTGAATTAAGCGGTAACAAAAGCAATGGAATTAATGTAGGAGTTAAAAGGAAATAATACTTAGAAAGCTAAAAGCCCGGTTTTGATTATTCCAAAAGGCACTCTTCTGAATAAAATGGTAACTGAAATGTAAGCGGGTGGTGTCGTGAGGTTTCATTCTATTGACATTGGTAACGCTCTCATTGACAGCGTAGAAATATCGGAGTAAGAGCATGCAGGAAGGACTACTTGCAGGTTGTCAATTATCTTTAGATCCTTTTAATTTTCTACAGGTTTATGTCACGCTTAATACACCTGTTTTTGAAAGTTTAATGTTTGTTTTAGTTTTTATAGGTGAACAATTTTTTTCGTAATTTGTTGGCATACTCTAATTGATTACGTATGTCTGTGGTGTTTACGAAATTATTATTCTACCCTTCATTGCATATTTCTGTTTGATTCCTGCTTTTAAGGTTTTTTTTTTACTTCTTTCTCACGATGAACATTTTCACCTGTTTTATGTTTATAGGGATACTTACTTCACTGCAGCAGAATCATCATCATATCTTTACTGTTAAACGAAAAGAGAAGTGTTTCCAGTTTATCCCTCTTATGCTTTTAAAG
This sequence comes from Schistocerca cancellata, assembly GCF_023864275.1. Classification (NCBI taxonomy): domain Eukaryota; kingdom Metazoa; phylum Arthropoda; class Insecta; order Orthoptera; family Acrididae; genus Schistocerca; species Schistocerca cancellata. The sequence continues at coordinate 763,171,796 of NC_064629.1, forward strand.
AACTATTCAAAAGAATTTAAGAAAAACATAATGATTGACTTCTGTTGCTATATTATATCCTACATTTAATGTTTCTGTAATTATTTAGTTACTCTATCATTGCTAATTTTGTTATTTTTCCTGTTATGTGTAACGTTTTCTGAAAGCCGTATCACTTTCTTAACATGTCTGTTTAAGTAAAACAAGAATTACGGCATTCTGTTGATATTATGCTGTATTTGCGTCCTGACGTAAAGACAAAAGACCGGATTGATCAAATGGTCTTTAATTACACGTGTCGGTTTGACAGTGTTATCGTTGATTTCAAACCATTCATCACCAAAATTAGTAATGGCAGTATAATGTGCTACTGAACTTACATTACAGCCTCCGTAACAATTAAAGATACCTACTAAAGTGCGCGTAGATCCGCTGAGAGTCACAGTGGACGGAAAAGTATTGATGCTCACTGTTACGTCAGTGTCCCCTATCCACTCAACAAACAAATGCGGGCGCCATTTGAGGCTTACTTGTGACTGTCCATTATAACTGGGGCATACTTTTTGTCACTCTGTAGTGTTGCTGACCTCGATACCTTCTGCTAGTTCCTCATATCCGTGTTTGCTAATCGTATAAAAGTCTAATGAGACTAATAGTTGACCCTTAGTACTCTCTCTCTCTCTCTCTCTCTCTCTCTCTCTCTCTCTCTCTCTCTCCCTTTCTTTCGTTCTTACGTCTGACACATTTTCTCTGAGATCCACACTGCTCTCGTCTTTAAAAGTCCATTCGAACAAAATACAAATAACTGAACTGACGTCAATGGTAGTTACCCACGATGTATTTTGCTGCTTGACTAGGTTTCAAATGCTAGCTAAGATTCGTGCTCGTTCAATGTAAACCTATTTACATGATCCCATTTTCACAAAAATATTTGCAAACTTGGAAGTATCTCTCTATGTGGTTTGAACTGTCCTCTGAACGCTATCATAATGTGCTGCGTCAAAACGCACGGGTTACGTTCGCCTTTACTAGTGCTGAGCATCCTACACGATAACTTAATAATAACACATGGTGGTTACTGTAAATATACGTGTACGATGTATTAAAAAAAATGTTGTAGATGAGCCGCGAACGTCGACGAAAAAACAGGTGATGATCGCGCTCGACTTCAGCGATGCAACGCCTCGCCTTCACTGGGTCCAGATATGCTGCGTGAGCGACGCGCAGCCGGCCGCTGTCGTAGAGAACCGGCAGCAGCAACGAATAATTAATTAGTTGTCAAAAGTTGGCGTGGCGCCGCGTGTTTGTTCGTTTTAAATGGTTCCTACGCTGTGACATAAAGAATTAGTTAGTTCCCATGTAGACCTCTCACCGACTAAGTGGATATATCGGTGTGCGTCTAGGTCTGGCAGTAGAGCGACCCACTGCGTGGTGTAGTGAGGCACCGCAGCTGGCGGTTAAGGCTTGGGAGAGGGAAAGGAGTTTCAGTTGGTAGTACCAGTATTTTAATTTGGGTACAGTTCGCGGAGTCAGTGTGTCTATTTCGTCGGTTATGCCCCTGCTCATATACGTAGTTGTGACGATTGTTTCCTCCCATCGCTGAGCAACGGAATATACATAGATTCTGTGGGATTTTCTGAATAGTCGCTAGTGATATACTGGTTTTGGCGAATTTAGGTGCACGAGCTATCAACTGATTTTCGTCTTGTGGACAGTTCCGGTCGTAAAGTTTTCTGTGGTAAATCCAGCGTGAGCGTGGCTAGAGAGAGAAGTAGATTGTAGATGCAGAGTTTTTGGGTATCGGTGGAACCGATATCCTGTCCGTGTTGTACGATTAGTGGCCGCGGCTCGCCCAGAGGTAATTGGGTTGTTAGCCGTTTTGTTGTTTAAATACCACTATCTTACAGCGGACCGAGAATTGGCTCGAATAAATACGAACTGTTTCACTATATTGTGACAGAGTGCACCAGAAATTGATTTGATAAGCGGCGAGAAAATAAAGGAACCATTTGACAAGCAGCACGCAGCTAAACAAAAACTTGCTTACCCAAAATGACGAGTGGCCAAATTCAAGTAGGGAACCTAGTGGGTCACGTATTGTCAACGCCTGAAGAGGTTCAGAATTGTTTTAAATTGTCGCTTAAAGTTAAATTTAAAGTTGCGGTGGCACTTAGGGTTTTGTTTAATTTTTTTTTATTTCTGAATTTCCGTGTAGTATTTGATGGCCCCTTCACACTTACGTGAATAAAACTGTATTGAAATACCTAGAGAAAATATATTCAAGTTTTCTTAGGTTAACACAAACCAAACGTGTATTTAATTAGTATCTGGTGTCTGTATATATATTTTACAAGAGAAGAAAAAGGTGAATTCCAGAGATCTTAATACTGCGTTACAGGACACAAGTATACGCTGGTATTTGTAAGTTTGTCTAATCAAAAGTTCATTCATTGTGTGGAACCACGATATATCTACAGAGGGTAGATATTCTAAAAAGTTAAAAAGATTTCATTGATTGAAAGAGTGTCTAAGTAAATGCAAGTAGAATTGAAGTTGTAATTTATTACGGAAAGGTCAACGATTACACCAAGGACAAAGATTAGTAAATCTGTAAAGTAGGTGACGTATTATTTACATAGGAACGCTGGGTGAAGTGGAAAGAGATTTAGTGGTAGCATAACCTATTTCAATTCTTATCGATATTGGTGGAATACAAACTGGTCATAACACTACGATATATGGAACAGGAATTTTGTAAGTATTTAAAAAGTTAATAGTCTTTTCCAGAGAAAATGTACTGCGTTGTGAGAATTTCGTTGTATTGGAGAACAATTCTAAGCTAGATGTGACATTTATCTCGACATAATATGAACATGTACTGTATTTAAAGAGATTTGTTGCTTTGATTTGACCAGTAGATTACATAACGAGAGTGGTTATCTAAATTGGCCAATCTCGTAATTACTGCTTTATATTGGTGATCAATGTCATTAGAATGATTGGATGTGTCCATTCGTAGAGTAATCGTGTCATTGTTCGATCTCCACGTTGTGTAAAGTAAGGGTGCTGTCTTTCATTATTCGATATTCGAGCCGGCTGCATAGTCAATGGTTGAGGTTGCCGCAGTAGTAATTATACTAAGGCTGATCTGTCTTCAATTTGTTCCTTGAGAGTGCGATTACTGTACGAGCTAGACTTCGAGTAGTTGCCAGGCGCTGCACTACGACTGGAATTTTTTTAAAATCAGATAGCGACCAGCAGTCGTAACATCGACTGTGAAATTAAAAACTGTATCTAATTAGGGCTGTAGTGGTCGATTGGTTCGCTCAAATTTTTTGCGCTGCAGGAAACCGTGCATTAACGGCATAGCGACGCTGGTACAGTACGATCCATTGTCGTTGTAAGTTCGACCTTAGGTACCGCCAGTCGGAGTGTTACAATAAGTAAATGTGGTGGCCAGTAAATGCAAAATACTATATACCCACAAGTATTAGTCACAACAATTCATCGACCTTTGTCCCGAATAGACTCCAAAATATCATCATTCCGTAGTACACTGGTACCGACCTTTCTAGTTTTACAAGATGTGACTATCCGTAGCTCATGATGTGGATTCGATTACGTACTCGTCATTCTTTTGGCGGCCAGTTTCATTGAGTCAGTTGTGTTCAAGTGTTAACACATGTTTCCTATCGATGATTCGACTCCATCTTTAGTAATACAGTTTCCTGAGTGCTTTGTTATCAACTCCGATTTCTTCACTTCAGTGTCGGTTAATTTTTTCCACGGATTCTGCGACATTAAACGTTTAAGAGCTGAAACTTCTACGTCTAATTCTGAACCTGCTGAATGCAACTGAACGTTCTTAAACTGCTGAGTGCAACTGAACGTACTGTCTCTTTGCTTGTTTTTATCATTTCAACACTAACTTAGAGAATTTCCCCTGACTAATACAACTGAAACTTATTCATTCATGTATGACCCACAATATAGGAACACAACGCAATCTGACTGCAAATAATTAAAAAAAAGAATGACCATGAATTAGAAGAAATCCTAACAATAACCTACCCTTCTTTTTTATTCACTCACCTCACAGACAAACTTCATTACTCGAACTACAGCGACAACAGCAAGCAGCAGCTACAGCCAGCTATATATAAGATTCTAACTATTGTAGGCTCTAACTACTAATAGGCATGTGGTTAGCAAAGGAAAGATATGTTGCTGAGCAAACAATGTATTTAGCAGATTATAAATTAATCATGTGATATTCAGTTGCAAAAATTATATAATCGTCAATAATTCCATTACCCAAATAATAGCAAATACATCAATCATCATTTTATAATCCATGTCCTACCAATACTAAATTTCCATGACGGACACACGTCCAAATCGTATGCTCGCGCTAACACATCCAACCTCCAACGCTCCTAACTATTAACTGTTGATTGCGAGTCCGACCACCACAGAGTCTCTTAGCGAGGGCGCATAGTGCTGTCAGTGATATTAAATCAGTCTATCGCGATGTCAACATACAAACATGTAAACAGGCTACTTACACAGCTCTGTACATTCGATGAAATACTGTGTGACGTTTCCACTTCATGCCGTTTATGGTAACCAGTAGCGGACTGGTCAGCGTTTATTGGATAATTGTCGACTCCTTTGGCCCAAGATAGCTTGGAACGTCCTGAAAATGATTTCAAATAATTAATTACGAATTTGTCAACTCGCATTGGCCGAATCTCATTTCCTAACAAGCGATGTTTCAAATCATTAAATTCCCCCTATACAGCGGACGAGGTGGCATTTGAAGTCTCAAATCCAAATATGTGTATCATAACACCTGAACAAAGGGGAATATAATGCAAGATTGTTTTGATGCTTCTCCATAGAGCTGGTGCATAATAAGGATTTATATCATTCCCCATTGTACTAAATGCCCACGGTCTGCTTCTCTTAAGGACCCATAAACTGAAGTAGTTGATTATGCAACAATTCCTGATTAGCAATCGTTCCTCTCGCCATTACGATCAAAATATTCATTTTTAATTTCACTTTTTTCAGTTTCCACTATTTTCAAGACATCCGGTTCTCCTCTCGTTATGCGGCCCCGTTTTTTAATCGCTTCCTCACCCAAACAGGGATAGTCGTCTTTGTGCTTACCACATGTTTGGCTGTTAGAAACGATGACGGTAGATTTCATCATTTATTGAAAGTGATTTCCAACGTTTCTAATACTTTAAAATGCTATTTTGGAATAGTACAGATGGAGACTGAAACCTTCAATGAAAATTTTTAATTGTTGGGTCTAAATTCCGAAGCAAATTTTCATCTCGTTCCTTATTATTATTATTATTAGTATTATTATTATTATTATAACTTTGTCAAAATTTTCGTTCTGGAGAAATGTTGAGAACTAGAGCATGTCAGAACAAACTTAGAAATTATATTTCTTCATAAAAGGGAGACTGATAAGAAAATAGTTATAGTTCCCACCTGAATACTGTTTATTTGTCGGCACTGTTTGATGTAAGGATATTGTGTTCAGATCAACTACAAAGATAGACAGCAAAGAAAAACAAGACAAAAGTGTACAAGATATAGCTGATGAAAAAGTAGTTCTAATTTCTATTTCAGTAATACTTGTTCGTCTGGATAGTCGTTCTGAAACTGTGTTCAGAACATGTAGAGCAACTCAAAGCACACTTCGAAACAGCAGTTTTTCAATAAAACAGGTGTAGTGCAAAAAAATTATTTTGGTTACCAATTCTAGACTACTAGTTAGCTGATTCCGTTATTCAGAAGTAACATTCAGAGTAACTACAGCAACTCGTAAAACATCCGATTTTCAAAAAATGGAAGATGGTGGCAAATCTGTTTCTGCTTCCCATTAGAAAACAGTTTGTCTGCGGACACTATTGTTCTGAATTAACATTCAGAGCAACTCAGAGCGAGCACAAAAATCCGATCTTTGAAAAAGTGGGGGCTGATGGAGAATTTGTTTTTGCTTCCCATTTGAAAACTGCTTGTCTAAGAACATTGTTATTCTGGAGCAACGTTTAGGGAAACTAGAGAAACTCAGAGAAAACATAAACAATCCCATTATTCAAAGAGTGCGGCGGATGGAAAATTTTGTTTTTGTTTAATTGTTTGCTAGTTTTCAAATTTGCAGATGCGTGTTTCTGGAGCAAAGTAGAGAAACCTCAGAGCAGCCCAGAGGAACAAAAGAAATTAAAAAATTTTCAAAGTTGGGGGTTATCGTCCCTGAGGCTGGATGAGTCGACTGGAGGGCGGAATTGCACTCTGTCGACTCCACTGATGAGAGTAGGTTCCGTCTGTATGCGAGTGACGGGCGTACACGTGTAAGGCGTCGACACGGTGACTTACCTATTCTGGGGTGCATGAGAATGGTTCAAATGGCTCTGAGCACTATGGGACTCAACATCTTAGGTCATAAGTCCCCTAGAACTTAGAACTACTTAAACCTAACTAACCTAAGGACATTACACACACCCATGCCCGAGGCAGGATTCGAACCTGCGACCGTAGCAGTCCCGCGGTTCCGGACTGCAGCGCCGGAACCGCTAGACCACCGCGGCCGGCAGTGGGGTGCATGAGCTTGGGACTCACAGGTGTCGTCCGAGATTTCACGGTTTGGGGAACCATCAGTTACAACTCGCAGTCACGTTTCGTGATTCTCCAGGGTAAAATAACCAATGCCTGCTACATTGCACAGGTTGTTATACCTTGCTACCACCATTTCTTCGACAGTAAGGTGATGCTCAAAAAGCACAAGATAGTGCAACCACACACTGCTACTGCTACGCAACTTTGTCTTCATGGTGTACAATGACTGCCCCGACCAGCAAGAGGGCCAGATCTCTCACCAATTCAACACATACGTGACATGGTGAAGGCGAAACTCACCCGTCCTCTAGACCCTGCAACAAGCTGTGGAAAACTGCAACAAGAGGCGCTAGATGCTTGGGACAGTCTATTGTAGGATGTCATTCGGCACCTTTATGATCGTTTGCATGCGAGAATACACCCTCATGTTGCTGCCTGCGTCGGCGGTGAGGGGGGGGGGGGGCGAGGTTTACACTGCGTATTGATGCAACTGTTTGAGGGACGCATTTATTTTTACACGTTTGTTTCATTTGCTCTGTATCTGTTACCGCTTACTTATAATGGTGAATTACCTGTCACATCACTTGTTAATAGAATGATTTTGTCCTCGTCGGTATTGCTTTGTTGTTTTTCCGGCAGTGTGCATTTATCCCACTGTGCGACAACACGATCAATGCCTTCATGGAAAAATGTTTGCGGTTGCCTACGGAACAGTGATTGTCTCCAGGCGTGCACTTCTCCTACCGAAGCAAATCGAAGTCCGTGAATGTCTTTCTTCAGTGCTCCTCAAATATAGAAATTATATGTCGAAAGATCGGGACTGTCTGTAGGATGTGTAAGGGCTTCCCAGAGAAACTTCTGCAGCGTAGTCGAAACAGCTTGGGCAACAAATGGGCGAGCATTATCCTGCAGCAGAATTATGCAGTCCATCAACATTCCTGAGCGTTTGGACTTGATGGCGCGTTTCAGTTTTTGCAATGTGTCCAAGTATCACTCTGGGTTTCGTGGCGCAATGTTCCAGAAAGATAATGAGCAGAGGGCCCTTGCAGTCAAAGAATAAGTTCATCGTGACTTTCCTGTAGCTAGTATACATTGGTTTGAATGTCCGCCCCAGTAGCTGAGTGGTCAGCGTGACGGATTGCCGTCCTCCGGGCCCGGGTTCGATTCCCGGCTGGGTCGGAGATTTTCTCCGCTCAGGGACTGGGTGTTGTGTTGTGTTCGTCATCATTTCATCCCCATCCGGCGTGCAGGTCGCCCAATGTGGCGCCGAATGTAATAAGACCTGCGCCAAGGCGGCCGGACCTGCCCCGCGAGGGGCCTCCCGGCCAATGACGCCAAACGCTCATTTCCATTTCCATTGGTTTGAATGTGTCCGGTGGGGTGAACTGATGTGCTTCCATTGCTGACTTCTACGCTTGCTCTCCGGCTCAAAATGATGACACCATGTTCCATCTGTCACGACAATACGGAATAGAAAACTATATTGTTCATCATCATACCACTCCAGGTGCTGCTGTGGTGTCGACATTCTGTTCAATTCCTGCTCCTGTGTCAAAATGGGTCAAATGGCTGTGAGCACTATGGGACTTAACATCTGAGGTCATCCGTCCCCTAGAAATTAGAACTACTTAAACCTAACTAACTTAAAGACATCACACACATCCGTGCCCGAGGTAGGATTCGAACCTGCGACCGTAGTGGTCGCACGGTTCCAGACTGAAGCACCTAGAACCGCTCGGCCTCAATGGCCAGATGCTCCTCTGTCATGCTGTGGGGAACCCACCGCGCATACTTTTCCAGAACTTCAGATGCTCTGTCACGATGGCGTCAGCGGGCCGGCCAGTGTGGCCACGCGGTTAAAGGCGCTTCAGTCTGGAACCGCACGACCGCTACGGTCGCAGGTTCGAATCCTGCCTTGGGCATGGATGTGTGTGATGTCCTTATGTTAGTTAGGTTTAAGTAGTTCTAAGTTCTAGGGGACTGATGACCTCAGATGTTAAGTCCTATAGTGCTCAGAGCCATTTGAACCATTTTTTGGCGTGAGCGGTACCGTGACTGACGACCAACATGAGCCGAATGTCTTCCACCGACCGCCTTTCCTGGTGGACTGATGTCTTTCAATGATATCCGACGTTTTCGACATCGTTTATTCCATGCAAACACGTTCACGTGATAGGCTGTGTTCGCCATACATATCAGTCATTCGAGCGCGAATACCACTTCCTGACACTCCTTCTGCAATCAAAAACCCGACTACAGCTCGCTGTTCCTGTTTCCTGACTTCCAAAGCGTAATCGGACGCAGATGCGACTTCCACACCTCACGTCGAGGACGCCTAACCGACGAATCGCAAAGAAATGAACGTTCACGGCCTTCCTTACTAATTTGCAATAGAAGGCAGTTCTATACACAGTCCTGCATTACCAACGTCTGTGCCATGCTCGTTATACACCCTGTCTCATTTTGATTTGACTGCCCGTTTTAAATTACATTTAAATCCATTATTTAACGGCTTACTGGAAACCTAATTACTAATAGACTGCGTATAATAACTGCCAGACAATTTAAAGGGGTATCCTATCAGAAAAAAAGAAAGTGTAGCCGGATAAAGTTGCTGCATTAAATAATCATTACACTAGCCGAATAGTAATTAGTTACTGACGATCATTTTCAAGTTCAGTGACTAAACGGGAAACAGATGTTTCCAACTGGAGGGAACACACGAAAAAAATCTGCCTTGGCTGCAGCATTTACAGGCTACGTTCCAACTTAATCTGACGCAACAGCAAATTTTTACGAAAAAAGCTATGAAAATCTTATCTGTCATCAGCATTTAACGAAAGTCACTCATATTTGTGTTCTGTAATGTTTTCACGGGTATGAGTTTCAGTTTCAAAACGTATCGTTTCGTTCACGTGCTTCCTCGACTACGATACAAATACGTTCATTTCGTGACTTTCGAGTGGTACGCTTTCAGTTCGTTTATTTACATTTTCTAGAACCAAGGTTAATAGGAATTACAAAAGCGAATGATTCTGTCACATCCAAGACTTTTGTAACACTGAGAATGTAATGGCAAAATTTACAACAATTCTATCTGAAACCAAAATGCTTTCGTTAATAAAGTAATACGTAATAATAATACACTACCGGCCATTAAAATTGCTACACCACGAAGATGACGTGCTACAGACGCGAAATTTAACCGACAGGAAGAAGATGCTGTGATATGCAAAAGATTAGCTTTTCAGAACATTCACACAAGGCTGACGCCGGTGGCGACACCTAAAACGTGTTGACACGAGGAAAGCTTCCAACCGATTTCTCATACACAAACAGCAGTTGACCGGCGTTGCTTGGTGAAACGTTGTTGTGAGGCGTCGTGTAAGGAGGAGAAATGCGTACCATCACGAATCCGACTTTGATAAAGGTCGGATTGTAGCCTATCGCGATTGCGGTTTATTGTATCGCGACATTGCTGCTCGCGTTGGTAGAGATCCAATGACTGTAAGCAGAATATGGAATCGGTGGATTCAGGAGGGTACTACGGAACGCCGTGCTAGATTCCAACGGCCTCGTATCAAAAATGGTTCAAATGGCTCTGAGCACTATAGGACTTAACATCTCAGGTCATCAGTCCCCTAGAACTTAGAACTGCTTAAACCTAACTAACCTAAGGACATCACACACATCCATGCCCAAGGCAGGATTCGAACCTGCGACCGTAGCGGTCACGCGGTTCCAAACTGAAGCGCCTAGAACCACTCGGCCACCAGTGGCCAGCGCCTCATATCACCAGCAGTCGAGATGACAGGCATCTTATCCGCATGGCTGTAATGGATCGTGCAGCCACGTCTCGATCCCTGAGTCAACAGATGGGGACGTTGGCAAGACAAAAACCATCTGCACGAACAGTTCGACGACGTTTGCAGCAGCATAGACTATTATTAGCTCGGAGACCATGGCTGCGGTTACCCTTGACGCTGCATCACATACAGGAGCGCCTGCGATGGTGTACTCAACGACGAACCTGGATGCATGAATGGCAAAACGTCATTTTTTCGGATGAATCCAGGTTCCGTTTATAGCGTCATGATGGTCGCATCCGTGTTTGGCGACATCGCGGTGAACGCACATTGGAAGCGTGTACTCGTCATCGCCATACTGGCGTATCACCCGGCGTGATGGAATGGGGTGCCATTGGTTACACGTCTCGATCACATCTTGTTCGCATTGACTGCACTTTAACAGTGGACGTTAAATCTCAGATGTGTTACGACCCGTGGCTCTACCCTTCATGCGATCTCTGCGAAACCCTACATCTCAGCAGGATAATGCACGACCACATGTTGCAGGTCCTGTACGAGCCTTTCTGGATACAGAAAATGTTCGACTGCTGTCCTGGCGAGCACATTCTCCAGATCTCTCACCAATTTAAAACGTCTGGTCAATGGTGGCCGATCAACTGGCTCGTCACAATACGCCACTCACTACTCTTGATGAACTGTGGTACCGTGTTGAAGCTGCATGGGCAGCTGTACCTGTACACGCCATCCAAGCTCTGTTTGACTCAATGCCCAGGCGAATCAAGGCCGCTATTATGCCCAGAGGTGGTTGTTCTGGGTACTGATTTCTCAGGATCTATGCACCCAAACTGCGTGAAAATGTAATCACATATCAGTTCCAGTATAATATATTTGTCCAATGAATACCCGTTTATCATCTGCATTTCGTCTTGGTGTAGCAATTTTAACGGCCAGTAGTGTATTTTATTATATGTAGGGTTTCCATATCATCTGTAGCCCTCAGAAAATGGTTCAAATGGCTCTGAGCACTATGGGACTTAACATCTGTGGTCATCAGTCCCCTAGAACTTAGAACTACTTAAACCTAACTAACCTAAGGACATCACACACATCCATGCTCGAGGCAGGATTCGAGCCTGCGACCGTAGCGGTCGCGCAGTTCCAGACTGAAGCGCCTAGAACCGCTCGGCCACTCCAACCGGCTGTTGCCCTCACATGCTATTTGTAGAGTTGAGTACCGCAGCACATTGGGTGGAAGCTAGCTGAAAGATGGAGTTTTGGAGGGAAGAATTGTGTAGTAAAGAACAGAAATAAATTTTGTATCTACTGAAGCCGGCCGTTGTGGCCGAGCGGTTGTAGGCACTTCAGTCCGGAACCGCGTGACTGCTACGGTCGCAGATTCGAATCCTGCCTCGGGCATGGATGTGTGTGATATCCTTACGTTAGTTAGGTTTAAGTAGTTCCAAGTTCTCGGGGACTGATGACCTCAGATGTTAATTCCCATAGTGCTCAGAGCCATTTGAACCAATTTCATATCTGCTGATAATTTAACGGCAAACTGGACTTATTATTTAAAGATTAAGTATTTACTCAGCATGACATACGTGAAGTTAGCAAATAATCAAAGACGCCTGAGGAGATGTATTCAACAAATGTCTACGAGTAACAATCGGAATCACGACAGACACTTCAGTTGTCGAGGAGGGTGAAGTTGTTGCCCACCCTGAGCTGCCCATATGCAACAGATCGATGAGAGGAGGAGACGGACGTAGTGTGAGGACCCAACAATCCGGCGGGCAGTGCTCGGAGCAGCGCTCGGGGGGCCCGCGGCCGCCAGCCGCCACCGGCAGCCGTATTGATCCTCTGCCAAGTCAGCCGGCACACCGCTCCCGATACACTCCATTATCTCGCCCACTTTTTTTCTTTTTTTTTCGTGTACTGCTCCTAGCGTTTTATGGACCATGACTCAGACACCTAAGAACGTGACAGTTACGCAATTTCGGTTATACTGATAGCAATGTTTACCTCGTATAGCATTCAGTAACTCTAATATTGTTGTGGAACTTTGTAAAAAAAATGGTGCAATGTTTCTAAAAAAAATTAGCAGTTTGTTAGCGCCAGCACTTTGCTGGGGTGTCTTTGTATCGGAAGAATAATAGTAAAAAATATCTGGGAATGTAACAGCGTCACCACGAGGTTTGGCAAGCCGACATGGCGACATCTCAGTTGTGAAAGCTTGTACATCGAGAAATGGGTGTAGCCGAAATACAGGTTTCTTGCAATGTGGTTTTTTAAAATTTTAACATATCATATTGCTTAGCGCGTAAGACACTGGACATAGAATTCATAAGACCGGAATTCATATTCTCGCTTCCCGAGCACGGGGTCCCGGGTTCGATTCCCGGCGGGGTCAGGGATTTTCACCTGCCTCGAGATGACTGGGTGTTTGTGTTGTCATCATCATTTCATCATCATCCAGGAAAGTGGCGAAATTGGACTGAGCAAAGATTGGGTAATTGTACGGGCGCTGATAACCACGCAGTTGAGCGCCCCACAAACCAAACATCATCATCATCATCATCGGAATTCATACTCCAATTCTCCTCTCATGAAATATTTTTGCCGTAATTTCCCTAAATTGCTTCCAGTTAGAGTCGTGGCAGATTGTTTGTTGAACTTTCAAAACATTCCTTCACACTGATAGCAAAAAGGGTGTTGCAGAACTTGGTGTGACAGACTGTGTAGTTTTTACAGTTCACATGGGATGATATTTCACGGCAAGTTGTTTTATTCATATTTTGGAGAAGTGTGGTGTTATTGAATAAATGTCTTAATTTAATCATGCTAACATTACATGATAATAAATGTAACTTTTGTAACATCCATTCAGTATTAAGGTTAGCAGGTTAACACTTAAATAAGCAATAAAATATCTGTTTCTAGTGGCCTCTTATATGCATTAAAATTAAGGGTAATGCTCAAGAAGATCCATTGGGGAATAAGACTTTAAGAGTGTAAACGTGACTTTATATGTACTGTAATACACACATCAAAAAAAGTTTTGCATCTTTCCGATTCCCAGAACTCCTGATGATAAACGTTGAGTGTCGATATTGTATCACAGACACAGTCCCTTTGACTTTTTAGAGATGCCACTAAACCCGCCTAAAGATGTAAGCAATCATGCATGAGCAGTGCCCATTAGACGAGGGGGGTCCGACAGCTGAGCAGTTCCAGCCATTCCACCAGGAAGGAGGTACACAGCTCGTGTTGCCTGTAGTTCAACCATGCCTAGACGGTCAATACCGCGGTTCGATCGCTCCCGCATTGTTACTTTGTGTCAGTAAGGGCTCTCAAAAAGGGAAGTGTCCAGGCGTCTCGGAGTGAACCAAAGCGAAGTTGTTCGGACATGGAGGAGATACAGAGAGGAACTGTCGATGACATGCCTCACTCAGGACGCCCAATGGTTACTACTGCAGTGGATGACCGATACCTACGGATAATACCTCGGAGGAACCCTGACAGCAACGCCACCGTGTTGAATAATGCATTTCGTGCAGCCACAGGACGTCGTGTTACGACTCAAACTGTGCGCAATAGGCTGCATGATGCGTAACTTCAATTCCGAAGTCAATGGCGACCACGACACCATGCAGCGCGGTACAGATGGACCCAACAACGTGCAGAATGGACCGCTCAGATTTGCATCACGTTCTATTCACCGATGAGTGTCGCATATGCCTTCAAACAGACATTCGTCGGAGACGTGTTTGGAGTCAGCCCGGTCAGGCTGAACGCCTAGACACACTGTCCAGTGAGTGCAGCAAGCTGGAGGTTCCCTGTTGTTTTGGGGTGGCATTATGTTTGGCCGTCGTACGCCGCTGATGCTCATGGAAGGCGCTGTAATGGCAGTACGATACGTGAATTCCATCCACCGACCGATAGTACAACCATATCGGCAGCATACTGGCGAGGCATTCATCTTCATGGACGACAATTCGCGCCCCCATCGCGCACGTCTTGTGAATGACTTCCTTCAGGATAACGACGTCGCTCGACTAGACTGTCCAGCATGTTATCCAGACCCGAAACCTATCGAACATACCTGGGATAGATTGAAAAGGGCTGTTTATGGACGACTTGACCCACCAGCTGAATCTCCGTGGAGGAGTGGGACAATCTGAACCAACAGTATCTTGATTAACTTGTGGATAGTATGTCATGACGAATACAGGCACGGATCAACGCAAGAGGACGTGCTACAGCGTATTAGAGGTACCGGTGTGTACAGCAATCTGGACCACCACCACTGAAGGTTTCGCTGTATGGTGGTACAACATGAAATGAGTGGTTTTCATGATGAATAAAAATGGCCGAAGTGATGTTTATGTGGATTTCTATTCCAATTTTCTGCACAGGTTGCGGAACTGTCGAAACCGAGGTGATGCAAAACTTTTTTTGACGTGTGTACATAGAATAATGTTCGTAAAAGAACGGAAAACGTTTCATTACTGAGTTACAGGGATGTAATTACCACGCCCACAAGATCTGTTGTATGAGTAAGAGGGAAGCCACAGAGAAGCCATCCTATACCTACACCTAAATAAATAATTTTGCTTTTGATTCGTATTTCATTTCGGTAATAGTTCTATACGGCTTTCGATCCTTCCCTGAGAAGCCACACCTAAAAATTATGCATTAAAGACGCAATTTTGAGAGTGCTGCGAGACTGTGTTCATCCCGAAAACAGCAAAAATTGAAGTCATATTGAAGGAAACAGAAAACTGTTGAATATGGCGAAATCACGTAAATCCAATGCGGCGGACGTGTTAAGCCAGCGGCAATACTCATTGTTCAACTGAATAATATGGGGAGAAATCTCCCATAGTGTTGACATTTAGAGTTCACCTTGCGATCTGACCATTTCCTGTGATGGAAATGAAGCAAGGAATTAACACGATTCTGTGAAAGCGTGTCAGGGCCATGTTCACGCCAACATCTGGTAGTTGTTTGCAGCTATTAATATGAAATTAAATTAAATTAATGACACAGCTCAAGGTTAAGCGGTCCACTGCGTAATGGCTAGTGCGGTACTACTTAAATTAGTCAGCACTTTGTAGATTGGCAAGCACGGTGCAAGCGTCACAAAAACTTCCGAATTCTGTGGCCGAATTGTTAGCTGTACTAGGAGGCATAGCCTCAGGAAAAGTTAGGCAAATTGTATGATATGGTCACATTACGCGAATGCGGTTGCTCTTAGCGCACAAAGTAAGACGCTGCGAGGCTACTTCACCCAAAAATTTACGTATGATGTGGGTCAGTTGCTTGGATCGTCGCTTCATGGGTGTGAAACAACTGGAAAGGGAATGTTACATGACCACTGCTTTCCTTAGATAAGGGAGCCCATTAATTTAAATTTAAAAAAAAAACTACAGCATTGAGTAACATTTGAACAGTGGCACTGCAATCACATTTCTCAGTTTTTCATTCAAAGACAAGAACTTGAAAACACAAGTGTAATCCACAGAAACATAACTCGCCACACTCCAGTCACACTCTTCAGTTTATCCGACGGAGCTAATGAGTCAATGAAAAAAAAAATAATAATCTACTGACTGCCATACTAATACCCTCAACGTTCAAAATGATTCAAATGGCTCTGAGCACTACGGGACTCAACATCTGAAGTCATCAGTCCCCTAGAACTTACAACTACTGAAACCTAACTAACCTAAGGACATCACACACATCCATGCCCGAGACAGGATTCGAACCTGCGACCGTAGCGGTCGCACGGTTCCAGACTGAAGCGCCTAGAACCGCTCGGCCACACCGGCCGGCCCCTCAACGTTAATAGTTATCTTGCTGTAATGAATAAAATATTGCAGTGACGTGCTATTTTGGAACGGGTCTACCTTCTGGAGAAAGGTTACCAGACGGTGGTACACGTACGATTGGCGCTGTACAAGGACATTTCTGATTTCAGATGGTTCGCGTACAAATAAACAGAACACGTTCTGCTATAAGTAACATTATTAACTTACGTTACGTTATTTGATAGTAAGTAACTGACTGATAAGAGTAGTAGGTGTATGATGTTAAGGGGCGATGTAATGGATTTTGGTCCAAAAAAAGATTTTTCAAAAATATTATTTTCAAAATCTACACAGTTTAATCTATGTTGTGTGTCAATTTTATCGTGATAGCAGCTTTAGAAATTGTTAAACTGATTGACTGTGCACTGGTGGCCACTCCCACCTTTTCTGACATTTGGGAAACAGCTCGCTTCAGCGGAATCTTTGTCAGTGTGAAGTCTATTTTATTTCGATGTCTTCGGCTGGTATCTACATCTCTGGTTGACATCTATATCTTTACCTGAAAACTTCCTTGCAAGTCGTCTATTTACGTTTTGACACATTGGTATGTGGAAGACTTAATTCGCTAACCTTTACATGGAAGTCAAGATTTATGCATAATGGGTGGTGGAGAAACTGTGTTCAGGAAACGGAGGTCTCATGAAAATCGGTTTACCAAGAAAAAAGAGGAAGCAGCTCGAAATGAAGAACATAAGCTCTCAGTTTCATCATCGAAACTTGAGGCAGGAGAATTGTACAGGTTCGTGAATGATGTTGATATGGATTCCACTGGATTCAGACTTATTGATTTAGAACTTCTCTGCCAGGCTATAAAGTTTTCATGTTCATATGTTAGCTGTAAAAATACGAAATGCATGATTGTTGTTGAGGAAAGAAGAGTGGGAATAGCTTGCGACTTTAAATTAATTTGTAATTCGTGTGGTTATGAATTTTCATTTTACTCCTCCTAAAAATCTGACGATGGTACATATGAAGAAGCCTTGAATAGGGCAGGGAAGAAGGTAATTTATTGTGTGGTTTTCTGAACATGCCTCCACCTTGTAAAGGTTTGAAAATATAAACAAAGAAATTTCTGATGCTGTATGCGATACTGCCAAAGTTTCTATAAAGAAAGCAGTGGAGAAATAGATGGAAATAAACTAAAAAGAAATAGAGCCTGGGGTAGATATTCATGACAGTGAATCTCCTAAAATGGTCACACATCTCTGAATAGAGTTGCATCTGTTATTGGTATTGACTCAGGTAATGTTTTAGACGCAGAAATTATGTATAAATACTGCCACCAGTGTGCAACAAGGAGAATGTCCAACAATGAAGACGGTGAGAAACTGTGGCAAGAAAAGCATGCAGTAGCATGCTCTAAAAATTATAGTGGCTCAAGTGGGGGCATGGAGACTGCTGCAATTGTAAGGATGCTCTCCAGATCTGAGGACCAATATGGTGTTACATATACCAAACACCTTGGTGATGGGGACTCATCTTCGTTCAAAGCTGTAACATAAAAATTCGTACAATATAAGAATAGAAATGTTGGAATGTGTTGGCCACAACCAAAAGAGGCTTGGTGGTAGGCTTCGTCACTTGCTGAAAGAGAAGAAAGGTGAAGTACTTCCACTAGGAGGAAAAGGCATGCTTACTCTGAAAGAAATTGTTTCTCTTCAGTTACCTTATGGAAGAGCTATCAGGAAAAACACAAATAATTTAGAGGCAATGAGGCCTGCAGTGTGGGCAATTTTTTTCCACAAACTATCCACTGATCAACAACCAATGCACAATCTGTGTCCGAAACACGATTCGTGTAAGTTCAACAACAGAAATGAGACGTATTCACAGAAACACTCATTACCAGAACCTGTTATGAATGCAATTAAGCCCACATTCAGGTTTCTTGCAAATTTTGCTTTATTGAGGAAGAGACTTCACAGAAAGACACAAAACGCAAATGAAAGCCTCCGTAATTTAATTTGCATTAGACGATCAAAAAGGACATTCGTAGGACCTGAAGTACTCAAAATAGATGTCTATGATGCAGTTTTATGTTACAATAATGGAAATAATGGCAGAATTGAAGTGCTGAATAGAATTGGTATAGATCCTGGTGTGTTTACAACAAAACCAGTTTACACCATCGACGAGAGCAGGATCAAGAAAGCTAACAGACCAGTGTCTTACCTGCAAATACAGGCCAGGCAGATTCGAAGAGGAGAGAAGAGAAACCTGGAGGATGAGGAGTATCAGTATGGAAGATTTTAAAATGGAGGTAAACTTAGTACATGTAGAAGTATGAGAAGAAAATCTTTGAACCTCATTTTCTCTGTCTTACATTTTTTACGTTATTAGGAGCTTTTCTCAACTCTTACTGTATGAAATTGTCAGGAACAGTTCGCAACGTGTTGCTGTCTCCCTGGAACTAATAAATACGAGATCCTGCAATTACATTCAGATTTTTAGATGGTTGATCTAGGAAAAAAATTGAATTTGGAAGTGTAAAATAAAAAAACTCTGTTAATGATACAATTTGTACCATACATAAATGACTGTAGTTCAGTGGTCTTATAACCATCTCAGGTCACTACAATAAAAGTTTCAGGTTAACTGCATGATTAGCGTTTAAGTTACGGCTTTTTATAAAAATGACAATAAAAAATAAAAAATTCAGATATCTGGAAAAATAATTATCCTCCATATTTTATTATATTTTTCCTTTAGAACACGACTCTTTTGCTTTACACATGCAAAAGTTTACATTTGAACACAAATAAATATTGTTGTAATGATTTTTGAATGAATGTTTATATTTTCCGTTACATCCCCCTCAAAGAAAATGGATTTACTTCAGAATATTTGTTTTGGACTGGAAGCAGCATAGAGGAAGGTCAGATTGTACCCTTCCCACACCACACTTCATTAGTCGTCGTTGCCTTGCACGGGAATAAGTCATCCTGTTTTGAAGTTGGAGATATTTTAATTGAAAATTGTCGTTGGTTATACGAAAGTTTTCGTGCAGCTTTGTAACTGCTGCCAACTTAAGTGGCACACCAGTGTTGGCGCTGCAGTAGTCACTACGCAGTGAAAGGTTTATTGTTGTTATTGTCGCTTTTTTGGGCGTTATGTTGAATGGTATCGTTATGTGAAGAAAACTAGCGTCTGGAACCAGAATGTTCGTATTACAATGAGCTAATTGTTGACTACCATAGTTCTGACCTGAAGTTTAGCTTGATTGTGTGACTAACACGTCATTGTGTTTAAACTAACCATGAATCGACTTCTAAGGCAAGAAGTTCCTTCTGTCGCCAAGGAAGCCGTTAAGTAACCTTAAACAACACGTAACCGCAAATATGATGAAATCTACCTACAGTTTGGCATTATAGTCAAGGCTGGTACATAAACGAGTTAGAACCGAATTCCCCAGTGCGTTGTATGCTTAGAGTCGCTTTCAAATCAAAGCATGAGGCCTTTTGTTTTTTAAAACGTCAGAGCTCTAAGCAATCCGATTTAATTGCCAAACCTACTGATTTTTTTAAAAAAAGGTAATCTGGGTTTTGTAAAGAAGACTCGAAATACACGGCCAGTTTCATTATTATTAATAATAAAAATAATAATAATAAATTGGTAAAAACCTCATACATAGCGAGTTTTGGAATTGCAAAGGGAGGAAAACCACACACAATTCGTAAGTGTCTCTTATTGCCCGCGGCTAGGGTCATGGTCCAAACAGTTTTGGGGGAAAAAGTGGCCAAAGAAATACAAAGAGTTTCGTTATCCGCCAGGCGGTGTGGCCGAGCGGTTCTAGGCGCTTCAACCTGGAACCTTGCGACCGCTACGGTCGCAGGTTCGAATCCTGCCTCGGGCATGGATGTGTGTGATGTCCTTAGGTTAGTTAGGTTTAAGTAGTTCTAAGTTCTAGGGGACTGATGACCTCAGATGTTAAGTCCAATAGTGCTCAGAGCCATTTTGAGTTACGTTATCCAACAATGAAGTTTACTGAAGACATGTCTTCCAGTTTTATTGCAACTGTAAGAGAGCACTTATTTCGTTCTTCAAAAATGAGCTAATGCAGACGTGACAAATATGGCGCAGTTACTCCTGTTTGTGCGTGTTTACTACGATGAAGAGATAAGAGAAGAGCTTTTATTTTCAGATCGATTAAGTCAAGCGTTACAACAGAAAACATTTTCAGTATGGTTGGCCTTTATATGTTTAAAGCAGGTATTCATTCGTAAAAATGCGCTGGTATTTGTAAAGCCGAGGCCAAGGCAATGTATAGTCACTTAACAGGGCTGGCAGCAAAAGCGAAGAAAGTTGCACCTGTTTATCAAGGTACACACTGTTTGATATGCCGAGGAGCATTACCTTCTAAGTGTATGCCTCAGGCCCCGAAAATCATTATATTGTTTTGACAGCCGCTGTGAAGGTTATAAACTTCATCAAGGCGAAGGCTCTAAACTCACGGCTACTCACTCTGTTGTGTGAAGATATGGGAGGTAAATTTAAATCCCGTAGTGCTCAGAGCCATAAATTTAAATGTTTGATCCTTCTTTCTAAAGTAAGATTGATCTCCCGCCGAAAGATTTTAAACGGAATGTTTGTACTGAGGTCTGAGGTCTTTATGTTTCTCAGTGACATAAACATTCTTATACTATACGACGAGTTTTTCCGCTCATGATAAGTGGTTATCTATATCGAACTATTTCGCTGATAACTTTGACATACTTCATATTTTGAATACGAGTCTACAAGGAGGCGGCACAACAGCCATCTTAGCAGATGAAAAAAATATCGCCTTTCAAAAGAAAGTTGACTCCTTTTAGTTCACAAGTGCCGAACAATAACTTTTTAACATTACATACTCTTACATCATTTTTGGAAGACAGTGAACTAGCTCCGATGGAAGATTTAGTTCGAGACCCTTTCACGAAGATTGCGCAAAATATGACTGGATAAGAAATCCATTTTCAGGAAAAGTACCCGAAGAAGTAATCACTAAAGAAACTTTCATCGATGTGACTAGCGAGAGTTCACTGGGAGGTGCTTTCAAAAAGAAAACTCTTTCTTTTTGGATGGAACAAAAACCAAATACGAAAGGTTTTTCTCCTGAAACAAGCAATCCAGTTTCTGGTACCGTATGTTACTACTTACATGCGTGAAAGTGGGTTTTATGAGTTGTTGTACATTAAAAACAAATACAGAAACAACTTTAGTGGTGAAGAAAATTCAGGAGTGAAGTTGTCCTCAATCGAGCCAGACTGCTCTAAAGATAAACGGCAACATGTTTCCAGCTGTAACATGTAGATGATCAGAATCTTAATTTGAAAACTGGCTAGTTACTGATTCTGAACTCTGATTTAGCGTCGAAGTTTGACTTAATCCTGAATTTTTGCTTTTGAGACTAATTTGCTATTCTCGATATTCACAGCTGGTTTATATAATTAGCGATGTCAAAGTTTAATATATATTTTTAACATTATTCCTCTCTTACTTCTTGTATATTTGTATCAGAACCAGCTTTATTTAATATCACATTATTTGCCAGTAAGTATCACACGTGAACATGAACGATTCTCTAAAGAAAATACTTCCACTAAACCGTATAACTTGTGCATGTTACATTTCTACCGCGTATAGTACTTGACTGACACGACGCATAAACAACACGTGTGGTGTCATCGCTGAGCAAGATGGCGAAAATTATCCCCCCGTACATCTGAGACAGCCGTCGCTCAGCCTTACGCACCCAACCTCCCCTCTCCCCCAATCTTGGGTTCGTTTTAGAGTCCACAAGCTATAGTGGTACACCCAAATTTCTGAACTATCGTTTGGTTCGCAGTGGCAAAGAGTGTGGAAATCCCTTTTCTGGAGGATTACCGAAGTCGGTCTGCTGAATTTTTAAATATTTCATTCTATGTAATTTCTCACTTATAAGATTACGCATAGGAAGACATGTTTTAGAAAATCATCATACTTAGACTACTTTCTATCTTTTCCCTTAACATACAGAATTTATCATTATTTTAGTCGTACAACGCCACAACATTTCAACACCGACCATTTCACATGTTTCTTGCCTCTTTTTTTTAACTACCATTGGTCTATCAGCTCAAAAAGGAACTTCGCAAGTACAAATTAAATAATTTGTTTCAACGAAACGTAGCACAACTGAAATCACTCACTGAAGAAATTAAAGAAAGTTGTGAAGATGTTAAAACTACAGCATTATGTGGTCAGTTCAAAGGATAGGTACGATAGTGATAACGTTACTCCATGCTATCTCCATCTGTAAAACGTGACACAGAAGTAACTTAAGGGATGCTAAGCGATTTTAAACATTAACAACATAACGGTAACTGTGTAGAGAAAGAGAGTATCTGAAATGGACTGTCATATAACGTGCTGTCTACCAGTGCTAAGTACAAGTGATTTACAGAGCGATTTACATCAACATCTATAAGTGTCACAAATTTCTAGTGCAGTCCGTTCATTTCCATTCATTTGTATAAGATTTTTCAGTAGTGCAACTGGCATTCCAATTCTAAACGTTAAAACAGTTTATGACAGTTCAGCTGCAAGTATTTTGGGATATTGTCTTGAATGGACATCTAGTACTTGAACAGAACTGAACACCCCCTCACCCCCCCCCCCTCACCCCGTCCGCCACCGGGAAGAATAACCTGTCTAACTGTCTATAGCCTTGTGATTTTGTATCATTACAATGAGTTACTTATTACTTTTAATTAACAGAATACACATACGTGAAACAGTAAACTGTTATAGTTGTTGTGGTCTTCAGTCTGAAGAGTGGTTTGCTGCAGATCTCCATGATACTCTGACCTGTACAAGCCTATTCACCTTCGAGTAATTACCGCAACCTACATCCTTCTGAATGTGCTTACTGTATATATCTCTTGGTCTCCTTCTACGATTTTTACTCCACACTCTTCCGTCCAGTACTAAACATGGGATCCCCTGATGTCTCAGAATGTGTTCTAAGGACAAATAGGTTGTGCCATGAATATGTTTTCCGCAGTTCTATATAGTGCCTCCTCATTAGTTACGTGCAAATTAAAACATTGAACTTTGAACATAAAATAGCAATTTACATAATAAAACAAATATATATATATATATAACAAATACTTAGAATAATAATGAACGTTTAGTTATCTGAGTTAGGTATGTTGCACATACTCCGACAGCACATTGTGTACAGTTCACTTTCCAACAATGTTGTTACAGAAACCAGCTTTATTACACAAGGATGTTTGTGGTGTGAAAGCTTCTTTAATTTGTGTTGTAACAAATGTTTCCATTTAGCAAAATTCGTTAACGGAGGGGGGGGGAGAGAAATTTACAAATAAAATTTTCAGAATTTGATTATACAGTTTTCAAGAACGTTAATTACATATCAATTTTCATGTGAAACCTATTTTTTATATTTCATTGTTTCGAAGCTATTCCTACCTTTCAGGGTGTGTTTGACGACGTAAAATTGAAATTGGGTACAAACCAAGAAACAGGTATTGCAATATTTTGACCATTCTGTGCACCCGCCAAGTTTCGCCAAGACCGTTCATTGACACTTGAGAATGGTCCTTTGTGAGTGGCGGCAGGTCGCCCTTCTAGATGAGTAATGTTTTATGCTCCATCAGAGAGAGGGCCGTTGGCATTTATGGCGTGAAACGTCTGAAAGCAAGCACCCTGGAACAATCGTCGGAAGAGTCTAGGCCGGAGGATGGAGCGTCATGGTCTGGGGAATGTTTTCGTGGCATTCCCTGCGTAATCTCGTTACTCTGGTAACCACAATGAATCAACTCAAATATGCATCTATCCTTGGGGAACATACGTGGTGTGTCTAAAATGTTCGGTGATTGGTGCCATATCTGAACGGCAGCTTGGCGCATGTGTGCATGCATGCGCATGGGTCTTCAGAGACTTTAGGAGAGTCGATACACGGCATACACTGCATGTGACTGCCTGTGTAAACAGACTGCGACCAGTTGAACACAGTCATTGTGAGAGGAGGTGTCACAGCGCAATGAAACAAAGTGTTAACATCAAGTTCTGCTACAAATTGTGAAAGACTGCTACGGAGAAACATGGAATGTTGGTGCAGATGTACTGGAGGGAAGCAGTGATCAGAAAATGTGTTTATGAATGGTTTAAACGCTTCCGTGAAGGTAAGGATACAACTGAGGTTGAGTCACGTTCAGGTCGGCCATCGACAAGCAGAACCCCAGAAAAGATCGAGAAGTGCGACAAATGCTGGCACAAGATCGGCAACGGACTCTCAGATTGATTGTGGTGGAACTTGTCATTATCCAGGACACGGTGCACATCATCGTCCGCGATGATTTAGGTAAACGGAAGATCTACTCCCGATTTGTGCCGCACAAGCTCACAGACCAGCAGAAAGCAAATTGGATGGAAACTGCTGGTGATTTCATTTCAATATGTGACCAGGATCCATTGCTTCTGAACACCGTCGACACCTGGTGCTCCCAGTTCGATCCGGAATCAAAACGGTAATCGATGTCATGGTGCTCACCGTCTTCCCCGCGAAAAAAAAAAGCCGTCTGCAAAAATCCAAGGTGAAAACACTGTTGATCGCCTTCTTCGACAACAACGGCATCATCCACAAGGAATTTGTCCCTGCAGGTCAAACCACCAATGCTGCATTTTACAAGTCCGTATAGAACCGACTGCTACAGCGTATCCGGCGGGTTCGACCAGAGTTTCACAGGACTGGAAAATGGATGCCGCTCCATGACAACGCCTCTGCACATTGCGCTATCAGTGTGCGCCAGTTCCTGGTGCCGAAGATGGTAACTGTTCTTGAACACCCTCCGTACTCCCCTGATCTGGTTCCTGCGGCTTCTTCCTGTTTCCCCGTTTAAAGGTGGCCATGAAAGGTGAACGTTGTGTCGACGTGAATGCCATTAAAGATCGTGTGACAGTCGTTCTGCGATCGGTTCCACAGAAGGCCTTTGCTAATAGTTACTAGAAGCTGTACAAACGTTGCCAAAAGTGTGCTGTAGCGGGTGGCGACTATTTTGAAGGGCCATAAAGAACATTTGCTTGTATCTTTTGTTTTGTTTGCTGTCTGATTAGTAATCACCGAACTTTTTAGACGCATCACGTATCCCCCCCCCCCCCCCAACCCCTACATGCAGTTCCACGGCACGATGCCATCTACCAGCGGGTCAATGCAACGTGTCACACAGCTCGCAGTGTATGTGCGTGCTTCGAAGTTTAGCGCACTACTCTCACTACCAAATTCGTCGGATTTAAGCCCAATGGAATATCTGTGGGACCATCTCGATCGCGCTATACGTGCCGTGTGTTTTCAACCGAGAAACACAGCGCAGCTGGCCACAGGATTGGAATTTGGCTTCTCACCTCTGTGGGTACCTTCCGGAACATCACAGATTCTCTTCCTGCACGTCTCGCCGGGGTCTGTGTTACAAAAGGTGATTATTCAGGCTTTTGACAGGTGATCATATTAATGTGACTGTAAGTGTAATTGTCCCTTATTAAAGCACTATCTGCTGAGAGGCAACGATTGAAATTTAACTACAGCAAGTAGAAAACGTACAAAGGGCTTTTCCCTCTCTAGTAATATGAAACTTTCTTGTTCGAGATGCGCAGTGTAAAACTCCACCTCTTGAGTCTACTACACTGGTCCAGACCAGGTAGTACCGCATTGCCCTTACTTTCAGTATGAATTATCATTCCATCCAACATTTGTATTGTGTTGTTTGACGAAGTTATATGCCAATTATGGTTCAAATGGCTCTGAGCACTATGGGACTTAACATCTGAGGTCATCAGTCCCCTAGAACTTAGAACTACTTAAACCTAACTAACCTAAGGACAGCACACACATCCATGCCCGAGAGAGGGTTCGAACTTGAAGACCCTAGAACCGCTCTCCACAGCGGCCGGCTGCCAATTATGGAACGATACCTTTAACAATATGGACCGAATTCTGACACAATCACAGTGAAACTAAGTTATTACTCGGCGTGTAATGGCCTGATATTGACGTGACATTAAATTTGTAACTTCTAACCCTCTTCCATATCATTTATGGGATTCTATGCCATTTACATAAGTAATCCAGTTGAGTCCTCCTTCATTTTATGTCCAATGTCCTGTACGGGAGAGGCGATACATCGGTCTCGTTAATAAAACAGTCGATGGATTACATTTCAGCTGGTGTGCAACCGTGTTTTATATTGACAAAATGAGATTGGCACACCTAAGAAAGGATGTCAGTTCGTCATTCGCTTCAGTACGGTTTCAAGGGAGTATCATTCCACACTTTCAGCCCATTATCAGAGGGCAATAAAAGAATATTTTCTGCTCGGTAAACACCCTGTTGAACTGTTTCATAAAATACCAGCGTCAGTTACAAAACGTGAGAGTAGATGTTGTTCCAACAACTTCGCAGACAAGATTTCTGACGACGCTTTCTGAGGCTTTTGCAATCTTCCTTGTAAATAAACGTTTCCTACATCGATTTGGCATCTCATTCTCGAGTCTGTTGATTCAGAAGCCAGTGTCTCTCATCGAAATCGACACGACTGTAAAACCTGGTGTGCGTAAAACTGTCAGGCTTTAGTACACTACAGTATGGTACATTATATTAACTTTTTCGTTCAGCAAACATTTTCACGATGATGCAAGATTTAACAGCATTATAGAAGGAAGATACATAACGTCTTTCCTAGTGGGCCCGCAGCATGCATGACAGCGAAGAACAACATTTTCTTTTTTGTATAGGCTTCTGTTTCACTATTTATTTATTTACTCGTAGCGACACAAGTTACACAACGAGCCCGTTTCGGCTTTTTGTCATTATCAATCGTACCTGTGAAGATGGTATAATAGGTATAACACTGTCCCTAACACCTATGTTAGTCTGTGGCTACGCGTGACTCTCTTACGTCTTACCTGGTGTGGACCATGCCACACAAGATAAGACATAACTGCCATACGTAGACATAGACTAAAACAGACGTAATGATCAATATTGTACCTCCTCTACCACTTCACACGAACGCTTGATGATGAAAGAACGCCGGAACGAGCAATTACGGACATGCACTATGTGATCAAAGGTATTCGCACACACCCAAAAACATACGTTTCCCATATTAGGTGCATTCTGCTGCCACCTACTGCCAGGTACTCCATATCAGCGACCTCAGTAGTCATTAGACATCCTGAGAGAGCAGAATGGGGCGCTCCGCGGAACTCACGGACTACGAACGTGGCCAGGTGATTGGGTGTCACTTGTGTCATACGTCTGTACGCAAGATTTACACGCTCCTATACAACCCTAGGTCCACTGTTTCCGCTGTGATAGTGAAGTGGAAACGGGAAGGCACACGTACAGCAGAAATGAGTACAGGCCGACCTCTTCTGTTGACTGACAGAGACTGCCGACAGTTGAAGAGGGTCATAATGTGTAATAGGCAGACATCTATCCAGACCATCCCACCGAAATTCCAAACTGCATCAGGATCCACTGCAAGGCGGGAGGTGAGAAAACTTGGATTTCATGGCCAAGCGGCTGCTCATAAGCCACACATCACGCCGGTAAATGCCAAACGCCGTCTCACTTGGTGTAAGGAGCGTAATCATTGGACGATTGAACAGTGGAAAAACGTTTTGGAGTGACGAATCACAGTACACAATGTGGCGATCCGATGGCAGGGTGTGGGTATGTCGAATGCCCGCTGAACGTAATCTGCCAGCGTGTGTAGTGCCAACAATAAAATTTGGAGGTGGTGGTATTATGGTGTGGTCGTGTTTTTCATGGAGGGGCTTGCACTCCTTGCTGTTTTGCGTGGCACTATCACAGCACAGGCCTGCAGTGATGTTTTAAGCACCTTCTTGCTGCCCACTGTTGAAGAGCAATTACGGGATGGCGACTGCATCTTTGAACACGAGCCGGCCGCGGTGGTCTCGCGGTTCTAGGCGCGCAGTCCGGAAGCGTGCGACTGCTACGGTCGCAGGTTCGAATCCTGCCTCGGGCATGGATGTGTGTGATGTCCTTAGGTTAGTTAGGTTTAAGTAGTTCTAAGTTCTAGGGGACTGATGACCACAGCAGTTGAGTCCCATAGTGCTCAGAGCCATTTGAACCATTTTTTGAACACGATCGAGTACCTGTTCGTAACGCACTGCCTGTGGCGGGGTGGTTACACGACAATAACATCCCTGTAATTGACTCGCCTGCACAGAGTCCTGACCTAAATACTATAGGACACCTCTGGGATGTTTTTGAACCCCGAGTTCGTGCCAGGCCTCACCGACCGACATCGATACCTCTCCTCAGTGCAGCACTCTGTGAAGAATGGGCTGCCATTCCACAGACCTTCCAGCAGCTGATTAAACGTATGCCTGCGAGCTTGGAAGCTGTCATCAAGGCTAAGGATGGTTCAACACCTTATTTAATTCCAGAATTACTGATGGAGGGCGCCACGAACTTGTAAGCCATTTTCAGGTAGGTAACCGGATACGTTTGATCACATATTGCAGATGTCAGCGATATAGGACTATAATGATGCCCATTTGTTCTACGTCCCTTCTTGAAACTGGTAATAATCTGTGCTCTTTTTCAGTCTCCGGGTAACCTTCTCTTCTAATGTAATATACGATAAACTACTCTTAGAAGGGAAGCAAGTTCTTTAGCATGGACTCTGCGGAATCTTACACGTACCACAAGTGCTGCTGCTGTCTTTTCACTACTTAGCTATTTTAGTTGTTTTCCGTTCCCACATCACTTATCACAATATTTGCAATTTTGACACTCGTGCATTGATTGAAAGGAGGGATCTCATTAAGGTCTTCCGCTGTGAAACTGTTTCGGATGGCCGATTTCAGCAGTCCGGTCTTCTCTGACTCATCTTCAGTTTCGGTGGTAGTATGGTTCAATTGGTTCTGAGCACTATGCGACTGAACTACTGAGGTCATCAGTCGCCTAGAACTGAGAACTAATTAAACCTAACTAACCTAAGGACATCACACACATCCATGCCCCAGGCAGGATTCGAACCTGCGACCATAGCGGTCACTCGGTTCCAGACTGTAGCGCCTAGAACCACACGGCCACTCCGGCCGGCGGTGGTAGTATGGTCAATGACTGAATGAACAGATGATTTCGATCCGCTTACTGACTTTGCGTAATATCAAAGTCTCTTAGAGTATTTTGTCAGATCGGTTGACAAAATTTTACTTTTAAAGTCACTGGACTCCCCGCTCTTTGCTCTCCTTACGGTTACTTACCCTTCATTAAGCTCTTGTTTGTCAGTTAGGTTTTGAATTATTTTGAATATGTAATAAAACCTTCCTGTTTACGTAGCAGTTTTCTAACACGGCTATTAAACCATTGTGGGTCTTACCCATCCCTTAAGACCTTGCTCGGAACGTGCTTAGGTAAGGCATACTGATTCTGTAAATTATCTCTGATGATCTGTACCGGTAGAGCTCCTGACGAAACTGGTTCATAAAAGCACTCGATTACCACTCTTACACACCTTTGATATTTAACTTCATTCAGATCAGTTCACATACGGAATCCCTAACAGCCTCACCAGATACTACTGAATTCTTTACTGCAATAAATACTCTGCCACTTTTGAGGTATGACGTATCCTTACGATAATTATTCAAAACTGAATTTAGGAATTCATTGCTATTTACTTCCGGTTCCTACCAAATTTCTGTTCCTAATACAGTCTGGGCAGTATCACTTTAATAAGCGTCATTAATTCTGGAATCTTACCAGGTACGTTCGTTTTGTTTACTAATATCAAATTAACCTTTTCTATACACTGTTACCAATGGCGAGTGTTCCTGAGAATAATGTGGCCGATGTAGTATATACGGTTTCGGCAGGCAGTTTATCTATGATCCCGAGAGGAGATTTCTCTAATGTAAAAAACACTCATGAGTACACCACGAGTACACCACTAACGCTTCCAGCGTATAATGCACGCCTGACCTATTAAGCGGCCAACGAATCTACAGCCAAAAGTGGAGGTTGAAAAATTCGGATCCGATACAATCGCAGAATCATCTGAGCCTCTCTTTTAGACTCTCCACTCTGTTCCACATCAGACGACCTCTATAGATCATGGGTACGAAGCTACAAATACACTCCTGGAAATTGAAATAAGAACACCGTGAATTCATTGTCCCAGGAAGGGGAAACTTTATTGACACATTCCTGGGGTCAGATACTTCACATGATCACACTGACAGAACCACAGGCACATAGACACAGGCAACAGAGCATGCACAATGTCGGCACTAGTACAGTGTATATCCACCTTTCGCAGCAATGCAGGCTGCTATTCTCCCATGGAGACGATCGTAGAGATGCTGGATGTCGTCCTGTGGAACGGCTTGCCATGCCATTTCCACCTGGCGCCTCAGTTGGACCAGCGTTCGTGCTGGACGTGCAGACCGCGTGAGACGACGCTTCATCCAGTCAGAAACATGCTCAATGGGGGACAGATCCGGAGATCTTGCTGGCCAGGGTAGTTGACTTACACCTTCTAGAGCACGTTGGGTGGCACGGGATACATGCGGACGTGCATTGTCCTGTTGGAACAGCACGTTCCCTTGCCGGTCTAGGAATGGTAGAACGATGGGTTCGATGACGGTTTGGATGTACCGTGCACTATTCAGTGTCCCCTCGACGATCACCAGTGGTGTACGGCCAGTGTAGGAGATCGCTCCCCACATCATGATGCCGGGTGTTGGCCCTGTGTGCCTCGGTCGTATGCAGCCCTGATTGTGGCGCTCACCTGCACGGCGCCAAACACGCATACGACCATCATTGGCAACAAGGCAGAAGCGACTCTCATCGCTGAAGACGACACGTCTCCATTCGTCCCTCCATTCACGCCTGTCGCGACACCACTGGAGGCGTGCTGCACGATGTTGGGGCGTGAGCGGAAGACGGCCTAACGGTGTGCGGGATCGTAGCCCAGCTTCATGGAGACGGTTGCGAATGGTCCTCGCCGATACCCCAGGAGCAACAGTGACCCTTATTTGCTGGGAAGTGGCGGTGCGGTCCCCTACGGCACTGCATAGGATCCTACAGTCTTGGCGTGCATCCGTGCGTCGCTGCGGTCCGGTCCCAGGTCGACGGGCACGTGCACCTTCCGCCGACCACTGGCGACAACATCGATGTACTGTGGAGACCTCACGCCCCACGTGTTGAGCAATTCGGCGGTACGTCCACCCGGCCTCCCGCATGCCCACTATACGCCCTCGCTCAAAGTCCGTCAACTGCACATACGGTTCACGTCCACGCTGTCGCGGCATGCTACCAGTGTTAAAGACTGCGATGGAGCTCCGTATGCCACGGCAAACTGGCTGACACTGACGGCGGCGGTGCACAAATGCTGCGCAGCTAGCGCCATTCGACGGCCAACACCGCGGTTCCTGGTGTGTCCGCTGTGCCGTGCGTGTGATCATTGCTTGTACAGCCCTCTCGCAGTGTCCGGAGCAAGTATGGTGGGTCTGACACAGCGGTGTCAATGTGTTCTTTTTTCCATTTCCAGGAGTGTAGTTATCTTAGCCTGCACCCGCCGTGCGATGCTCAGACGACTTCAAATCGTCAATCCGTCTGTAGGAAATGAGTATGGCCTCAGAACCCAAGCTGCAGGCGTCATTCGTGCCGATACGAGCCACTCTTTGCAGACGGTGGCACACGCTGTGTTCAATGGCTGCCTTCAGAGGATCCTGCACGTCTCGGACGAGACTCCCCGACAAAGATAACAAGTGTACACTGGCTTTCTCTCCCGTCCTGCCCGTTATTTCTAAGAGGAGCTCCATAACCCGTTTAACTCTTGTCCGGACTGCGCAGAAATTTTGGCAACTGGCAGGTCAGGAGAGGCACGCCGTGCTGGCTCAGAAATGTTATAAACACTGGGAAGTACCTAGTACCCATTGCCAAGGCGTAAGTAGCGTGCTAGGCGGCCGATTCTCACTTTCACCTTCCGGCCAGAGACACGCTAACGCACCACTGTCCGCCGCTCTTCTTTCGAGTGAAGACAGCTCGATCAGATGTTGCGTGTCTGAAGAAATAGTAATGACGCAGTTACAGGGGGATTCCAACGAACCAGATGTGTCGCAGAAATCGTCACAAGTGTCCCAACGTCGCTTCAGCTTTGAGAGGTAGCCTCCGAGATTAAGGCGGAGCTCACCATCTGCAACATCATCAATAGAACCTACTGTGGTCCTTTGGTGCAGAGCCGAGTGGATGGTCTGAATCAGAGGCTCAGGTGATTCTGTGACCGTGTAGGCTGCAGATTCCTTGACTTGCGCCATCAGGCAGTGGGTTTTCGGGTTCCGCTTAGTAGGTCAGGAGTCCACTACACACAGGAGGCGGCTACACGGGTAGCGGGGGCTGCTTGGAAGGGACTGGGCGGTTTTTTAGGTTAGAGGGTCTCAGGGAACCACAGAAAGGGCGTCCGTCTAAAAGGGGGTGGGTAAAACACTATCAGGTAGCTGTAGAAACGATCGGTAGTGTAGTTGTAAATTGTTGTAGCTGTGTTGGGAATGAACCAGAGCTCCAAGCCCTAATAGAAAGCACTGAAACTCAAATAGTCATAGGTACAGAAAGCTGGATAAAGCCGGAAATAAGTTCAGTTGATTTTTTTTTTTCAAACGACCTAACAGTGTTCAGAAAGGATAGATTAAATACAGTTTGTGGTGGAGTATTTATTGCTGACAGAAGTAGTTTGCCTTGAAGTGAAATTGAAGTAGATAGTTCCTGCAAAATATATGGGTAGAAGTTATACTTGACAATCGGACTAAACTATTAATTGGATCATTTTACCGACCCTCCGACTCAGAAGATGTAGTTGCTGAACGTTCAAAGAAAACTTCCGGCTCATTTCAAATATGACGATGATTTATGGCGGAGGGCGCTAAACAGTTAGGTCATCAGCGCCCTTGCATCAATGTTATAATGAAGAATATTTTCATAATATATGGAAGGAGATCAATAAACTGGAAAACCACGTTTGATCACACTAGAGGAAACGTAAAGCAAACCCACAATGTCGAGGTTCAGATAAGCCCGTAATAAAACCCCAGCCAGACACAGCACGATGAATAAATAAAATCATGGATAAAATATCTGTAAAGATGCTATTAAAATAGGGACAAATAATCGTGGCTGGATGACGACTTAGAAATAATACGTGGCCCAGCCAGTTTATAACACATTAAGATCGCACACCAAATTTTGGGAAGAATTCCGGACACCATACAAAATGTAGAACACGAACAACACTCGCCTCCTTATCAGTTAAAATAGAGGGAAGATCCTGTTGGAGACCCTCAGATCGTCATATAAAGCACACTCAGTTAAAAGATGTCGTTCTGACAGCTGTGTCACGTTTGTCTGACACACACTGGGGGCGCCTCACAACGTAAAAGGAAGCCACGTGTCAATGGACAATGTCCCACTCTAAGCCGAGTAAGGGCTTCTTCTTCACACCGTCGCGAGCGGGATGAGGTGGTGCATGGTCTCACTGAAGTCGTGATGGAACGTAGTTTATTGTTCTTCACTTCGAGCCACTGTGACTCCCACCAACATATGGCCTTCCTAGTTACAAATGAAGTGACAGCCCGCAGAGGGACTGAACAGCGGACAGGAGGAGGAAGGGGGAAAGCCTCCTTAGCAGCAGCAGCAGCGAGTTCATTTCCCTGGATGGCTATGTGCGCAGCAAAAAATGACTTCCTTGCTTTGCCTTCGCAAGAGAAGGAGAGCGTCCTTCACTTGTTGCACCATCCGATCTGCTGGGAACATCTGTCCAACAGCGAGAAGGGCACTTTGAGAATCGGAGCAAATGATAAAATTTTTGTCACGACGCCGTCTCATCTACTCCATTTCTCTCAGGATAGCAAACAGTTCCGCGTAATAAACTGAAAACTGCTCTGGGAGCCCTATCATGAGCACAATGTCGGGGAACACGACGGAACAACCGAAAACATCTCCCTGGTTAGAACCATCCAGGTATACGGTGATAAAATCTGGGTGGCTACGTAAAAATACATTAAATTTAGTTTTAAAACATGGTCTGGGGTACAACGCTTCTTTGTAAGCAGTCAGTTCTAAAAGCAATATGGGCGTTGGTAGTAGCCAGGGGGAGACCCTACTCCACACCTGGCTTTGGATGTGAATGCCCCCTACCTGTAATAACTCAAGGCTCTCCCTTACACGGATCCAAAATGGCCCTGTTGCTTGTGGTCGATGATCGAACAGCCGTTCCAGTGGCGGCTGAACAACGTAACTGGATGCTGGCGATATAGGAACGGACAATGACCTATATCCTTGGCGTACCACGAACAGAAGACGTCGAATAGACAGCGGAGGCTCACCAGCCTCCGCACACAAACATACAACAGGGGTCGTGTGAAAATCCCCTGCTGACGACCTAATACCCTCGTGGTGAACTGCATCTAGTATTTTAAGGTATAAAGGCCTTGCTGACCCATGAATCTGGCATCCGTATTCAAGCCGGAGTCCCACAAAGGCCTTATGAAGTTGAAGCAGACGCGCTCTTTCGGCCCCCTAAGACCTATGACTGACACATTTAAGGATGAAACTTCCTGGCAGATCAAAACTATGCGCCGCACCGAGGTTCGAACTCCGGACCTTTGCCTTTGCGGGCTCTGGCCCGCGAAAGGCATTGGTGCCGAGTTCGAGTCTCGGTCTATTGACACACAGTCAACATGGGTTTAGAAAACATCGTTCCTGTGAAACACAACTAGCTTTTTATTCACATGAAATGCTGAGTGCCGGCCGCGGTGGCCAAGCGGTTAAAGGCGCTACAGTCTGGAACCGCGCGGCCGGTACGGTCGCAGGTTCGAATCCTGCCTCGGGCATGGATGTGTGTGATGTCCTTAGGTTAGTTAGGTTTAAGTAGTTCTAAGTTCTAGGGGACTGATGACCTTAGAAGTTAAGTCCCGTAGTGCTCAGAGCCATTTGAACCATTTGAAATGCTGAGTGGTATTGACAAGGGATTTCAGATCGATTCCGTATTCCTGGGTTTCCGGAAGGCTTTTGACACTGTACCACACAAGCGGCTCGTAGTGAAAATGCGTGTTTCTGGAATATCGTCTCAGTTATGTGACTGGATTTGCGATTTCCTGTCAGAGATATCACAGTTCGTAGTAATTGGCGGAAAGTCATCGAGTAAAAAAGAAGTGATTTCAGGCCTTCCCCAAGGTAGTGTTATAGGCCCTTTTCTGCCCCTTATCTATATAAACCATTTGGGAGACAATCTGAGCAGCCGTCTTCGGTTGTTTGCGGATGACGCTGTCGTTTATCGACTAATAAAGTCATCAGATGATCAAAACAAACCGCAAAAGATTTAGAAACAATATCTGAATGGTGCGAAAAGTGGCAGTTGACCCTAAATAACGAAAAGTGTGAGGTCATCTACATGAGTGCTAAAAGGAACTCGTTAAACTTCGGTTACACGATAAATCAGTCTAATATAAAAGCCGTAAATTCAACTAATACCTGGGTATTACAATTACGAACAACTTAAACTGGGAAGAACACATAGAAAATGTTGTGGGGAAGGCTAACCATAGGCTGCATTTTATTGGCAGGACACTTAGAAAATGTAACAGACCTACTACGCTTGTCCGTCCTCTTTTAGAATACTGCTGCGCGATGTGGGATCCTTACCGGATAGGACTGACGGAGTACACCGAAAAAGTTCAAAGAAAGGCAGCATGTTTTGTATTATCGCGAAATA
Organism: Schistocerca cancellata; assembly: GCF_023864275.1. Classification (NCBI taxonomy): domain Eukaryota; kingdom Metazoa; phylum Arthropoda; class Insecta; order Orthoptera; family Acrididae; genus Schistocerca; species Schistocerca cancellata. The sequence goes on from NC_064629.1 coordinate 763,207,886, forward strand.
TGGGAGAGAGTGTCACTGAAATGATACTGGATTTGGGCTGGAAATCATTAAAAGAAAGGCGTTTCTCGTTGTGACGGAATCTTCTCACGAAATTCCCGTCACCAACTTTCTCCTCTGAATGCGAAAATATTTTGTTGACACCGACCTACATAGGGAGAACGATCACCACGATAAAATAAGGGATATCAGAGCTCGTACGGAAAGAAATAGGTGTTCATTCTTTCCGCGCGCTATACGAGATTGGAATAATATAAAATTGTGAAGGTGGTTCGATGAACCCTCTGCCAGGCACTTAAATGTGATTTGCAGAGTATCCATGTAGATGTAGATGTAGAAGCCTGTCGGTCGTAGCTAACGCAACTTCCAGCTGTTTACGGATAGCGACCATTTCTCCTCGTGTCCACGTACAACAAACACAGTTCTTATCCATCTAGTAGTGTGCAAAAAAACTGTACAAAGTCTAAAAACTATAAACAAAGTGTGAGACTACAGTTTAGCATTTAGCATATCCCTGAGATGCTAACCATATATGTAGCCGGTGACCTTTACAGTGAACAGTGCGGTCCCATCGACATTGCCGGCCGGTGTGGCCGTGCGGTTCTAGGCGCTTCAGTCTGGAACCGCGTGATCGCTACGGTCGCAGGTTCGAATCCTGCCTCGGCATGGATGTGTGTGATGTCCTTAGGTTAGTTAGGTTTAAGTAGTTTTAAGTTCTAGGGGACTGATGACCACAGATGTTAAGTCCCATAGTGCTCAGAGCCATTTTTGAACCCATCGACATTATGAGAAGTGTTAAGAAAAAGTATGGCAACGGAAAATAATGAACATCAGAGTGTAAAAAGGCATGGCCTACATGCACATGAAACATGCTTTGCAATAAACTGAGCCACAATGGGAAAGGATGCGGGCATCGAGTGAGTGGGGACAACTTTAATACTTTAAACATTTATTTTAAAATTACGTACTAACGCCGAACTTAGACACTGATAACCAAACAACAACACTCATTACAGTTATCAAATACAGCGTAAACACCTCCAATGAAATTATTTTCTCAAAAAAAAACAATATTTAACAATACATATTACATCCATGCTAATACCGACAGTAAAATTTACAAATTATTATCTTAAAATCTGAAACTTTTGCACAAGTCCTTATGTTATTGTCCCTCCTTAGATACTTTTGGAAATTTGTGGTAAGTTCTACGGGACTAAACTGCTGAGGTCATCGGTCCCTAGTCTTACACACTACTTAATCTAACTTAAACTATCTTATGCTAAGGACAACACACACACACATGCCCAAGGAAGGACTTGAACTTTCGACGGGGGGAGTCGTGCGCATTGTGGCGCCTGAGACCGCACGGCTACCCTGCGCGGCCTTAGATATTTCAATTATCTTAGTCATACCTAACCAGCAAGCAACTGTCTCCTTTCTCCATTTACTCATGAGGCAGTAGAAGCATAACTAAAACCACTACTAAATGTTTAAACCTATGAGAACATGCAAGTGAATATCCAAGTGAATACACAAATTTCGTTGAAAACTTATAGAAGACTCAGTAGAAACCAAATGATCTTAATGTTCAGTGACATTATTTTTTATTCAGTTAGAAAATTGCTTACCTTCTAGTAACGTCTTGCTGTGTCACAACCGTTGATCTGTGACACACCCTGTCCAACGATGTGCTCCATCCGTCTAGCTCAGTCCCCCATAAATTCAAGACAATGTCAGCTCTTACACCTAAAACGGATTATTATCAGAAACCATAAATAACAATGTTTAGAAAGCAAATATACTTAGCTGTAGCCACTTGACACCACAGTCCTCGCAAGCGGCTTTTACCAGCGTGAGTAATAAACAGCCAGGCTCCAATGGCACAGCAACCAACACCGTAATTGGTGAAAACCCCCACTTCATGATTCTCTTTAGCACAACACACTCAAGCTACTATTTAATATTTAAGTCAAAGATGCCACAGATGGCAAGGCGTTAACCACAAGGATGAACAATATCGTACCGACGCACCATAAGCTAATGTTCTACCTACACTCATGCTCATAAATTAAGGATAATGTCAATACGTGATGAAACAACGCTCTGGTGGGCGGTTTGGGGGCTTAAATCACATTGGGGTATGACTGTGCAGTGCATCTGACCTGCTGTCGTCGCACGGTGGCACTGGCAGCAGTCCACATTCGCAGAGGTGCGTTGATGCATGTCAGAGAACGGTGTAGCGAGTAAGTTTGCAGCCGTTTTCAGACGTGCTAATGATGACTATGTGTTGAAAATGACTCCTAGAACACATATTGATGACGTTATGAGGGGTAGAATATTAGGGAGACTGGAGGCTGGATAACACAGCAGGTCGTAGCACGGGCCCTCCGTGTGCCACAAAGTGTGATCTCAACATTATGGCAACGATTCCAGCAGACAGGAAATGTGTCCAGGCGCTAAAGTACGGGACGTCCACAGTGTACAACACCACAAGAAGACCGATATCTCACCATCAGTGCCCGCAGACGGCCACGGAGTATTGCAGGTAGCCTTGCTCGGGACCTTACCGCAGCCACTGGAACAGTTGTCTCGTGACACACATCTACAACGACTGAACAGACATGGTTTATTCGCCCGGAGACCTGCAAGGTGCATTCCACTGACCCCTGGTCACAGGAGGGCCCTTAAAGCCTTGTGTCAAGAACACAGTACATGGTCATTGGAACAGTGGTCCCAGGTTATGATCACGGACGAGTCCAGGTATAGTCTGAACAGTGATACTCGCCGGGTTTTCATCTGGCGTGAACCAGGAACCAGATATCAACCCCTTAATGTCCTTGAAAGACACCTCCATACAGGAACTTATGGTTTGATGGTGTGGGGTGGGATTATGACTGGTGCACGTACAGCCGTGCATGTCTTTGACTGAGGAATTGTAACAGGTCAGGACATCATTTTGCACCAGTATGTCGGCCTTTTCAGGGGTGCAGTGGGTCTCACCTTCCTCCTGATGGATGATGACCCCCCCCCCCCCCCCGAGCTGCTATCGTGGAGGAGTACCTTGAAACAAATGATATGAGACGAATAGAGTGGCCTGCCTGTTCTCCAGACCTAAACCCCATCGAGCACATCTGGGATGCCCTCGGTCGACGTATCGCTGCACGTTTTCAATCCCCTACGGTACTTCAGGAGCTCCGACAGGCACTGGTGCAAGAATGAGAGAGTATACCCCAGCAGCTGCTCGACCACGTGATCCAGAGTATGCCAACCAGTTGTGCGGCCTGTGAACGTGTGCATGGTGATCATATACAATATTGATGTCGGGGTACATGCGCAGGAAGTAGTGGCGTTTAGTAGTACATGTGTTTCGGGACGGTTTTCTCAACTTATCACCAATACCGTGGACCTACAGATCTGTGCCGCGTGTGTTCCCTATGTGCCTATGCTATTAGCGCCAATTTTCTGTAGTGCCACGTTGTGTGGCGCCACATTCTGTAATTATCCTTACTTTATGAGCATGAGTGTAGATGGTAAACCTACAATATTGGCGAATGACAGAACCTTTTGCTAACTCTCCATTCACCCAGCAGCTACACTAACACTTTACGTATCTGGCCACTTGAGACACTTTACACGCATCGCTGCCTGCTTTGAGTCACAGTGCCTGTTACTTCCTCCGTGCACGAAGCTAGCTGCCGTCCCAGCGTAGCTGCCTAGAATTAAACACAGGCGCACTCGCTTGGGGCCCCGCTTTCCCCGCAAACCTATGTTCCTTCGGTCTCCGTCCGTCCATCCTCTGTCCTCCTTTCGAAGCCTGCCTGTCCTAGAGATAAATCCCTTTCCTCCTCACAGGAGTTCCATATACATGGGCAGGGCAGTCTGGCCAACAGAGACCGGCTAGTGGCAACGTAAATCATCGTGCCGTACGTGGTGGAACGGCACAGTCGGTGCCATTCCGTAGTTGGGAACGGTATTTTAGTGCCTGCTTATGCTGTATGCACAGGTTTTCTTGTTGTTGTTGTTGTCGGTTCAGCTTTGCATGTCGTTAACTGCTTGTGCTTTAGTATTTCAATTCCGTCAAACCACTGAGAGGTATGCGAACACGCCAGTGGAATAAATATTTCTAAATGTGTTTCTTTTATTGCCTATTGTGCACGTCCTCTGTCCTCTCTTCCTCTCTCTATCTATTCGTGTAGTGTGTGGTCAAAAATGAATGATAATGAATATGGTAGGAGACGATCCAAAAGTGTGGAGGAAATCACAGTTTTGTGCCAACTTAACTTCTACGTGGGCAAGGCAAGGAATAGGGAGGTCAAGTCAAAGATGAGCTAAAACCTAGCAGGTTGGAGTGCAGTGGTTGGTCATGGGCACTTCTTCCATTTGTGCTGATCAGGAAGAGGTCCTCTAGGTCTGTAAGGTTGGCTACTGTTCCGCGAAACGGGTAAGCCACGAGCCGTTCTCTCAGAACGCCTGTGTCTAACGGTCGGGTAAAAGTTAATAGAATGCTTCATTTAGTGGGTAAACTAATTATTTTCTCCATTATCACGTTTATCGTTGATAGCGAACTATGATGGTGGTCGTCATTTCACCAGATTTCTGTTTTTTTTTCGGTTGCGGTAGTTTCTCCTCTGTAAATTCATCCGGCTCTGCCTTTCTATCATTATCTTACGTGTAAATCGTGTTAGCTATTGTACGTCTAATTTCTAAACTGATCTGTGACGATTTGGTCATCTTTTCTTTACGTACAACGTGATTTGCATTGTGCATTACAGTGAGTGTACTTGTGCTTCACACAAATCTTACTTCACCATGGTCAGTAGGTGCGTAATAAATTTGATCGCGTGATTTAACGGCCCAGCGGTAAGTTCAAAAATGGTTCAAATGGCTCTGAGCACTATGGGACTTAACATCTGAGGTCATCAGTCCCCTAGACTTAGAACTACTTAAACCCAACCATCCTAAGGACATCACGCACATCCATGCCCGAGGCAGGATTCGAACCTGCGACCATAGCAGCAGCACGATTCCTGACTGAAGCGCCTAGAAAAAATGCCTCTGAGCACTATGCGACTTAACTTCTGAGGTCATCAGTCGCCTAGAACTTAGAACTAGTTAAACCTAACTAACCTAAGGACATCACACACATCCATGCCCGAGGCAGGATTCGAACCTGCGACCGTAGCTGTCAAAAAAATGGTTCAAATGGCTCTGAGCACTATGGGACTGAACATCTGTGGTCATCAGTCCCCTAGAACTTAGAACTACTTAAACCTAACTAACCTAAGGACAGCACACAACACCCAGCCATCACAAGGCAGAGAAAATCCCTGACCCCGCCGGGAATCGAACCCGGGAACCCGGGCGTGGAAAGCGAGAACGCTACCGCACGACCACGAGATGCGGGCCGTAGCTGTCGCTCGGTTGCAGACTGTAGCGCCTAGAACCGCACGGCCACTCCGGCCTACAAGCACCTAGAACCGCTCGGCCACAACGGCCGGCCAGTGATAAGTCTCTGTCGGAAATTTTTGTGTGATTCATAGTGTGTGTGACTTTGTGCCGTATCAGGGCCACATGGAGGGAATCGGGCAATTAGCGGACAGTGCTTCCATTTTTGGCTTCAATACAGCGTTATCGCCAATAGTCATTATTAAATTTTTGCAGTGTCTGATCAATGTAGCGGGCATGGAATGTGTTTATCGAAAACTTTCGCAAATCTTTGTTCCGGCTGACGTGGGTGTATAACTTTGGCTTCACTCGCAGGTATATCGTCTGAAAACCATTTGAACTGCTAACAGTCTACAGTTGTTTCCCTCCCTCGTGTGTGATACAACACGAAAATGAAAACGAAATGAAAATCAGTGGTACTTTTGAAGCGTGCAACTTACACAACCACAATCGTTGCATCCTGATCCTGTTCGTTGCCTGAATTATCGGCCCTTTGAATCTAGTTGTTTGTAGTTAAAGTTCTCGGCCTTGGCCCCATTTCGTAGTATCTGTATATAAACGTTTGTGAGTCCGGACACATGCTATCTTCAACTTTCTATCTTCCCCACCAAATTTCGTGCAAAAATGTCTTTAAATACTATGAAATGTAACCGCGCAAAGTATGCAAAGTAGAGAGTTCTGCTTTTCATGATGTCGTTTGTCTTTTTCTGAGTTAAATAAGTTACATTGTCGTTCAAGATCAAATCCCTCTGTCTCTGTAGCCATTCCAACCTTAAAACGCGTGAAAGAAAATCCTTGAATGATCATTAATGAATACAGAAAACAAAGATCGGTAGGCCATGCAAGCATGAGAATATTTATTATCTGAGTACTGTTCAAGACCAAATGCCAAGTAATAATTCAATTAAATTATCGCGCCCCTTTCTCTGGCGATTCCACTATCCTTTTCCATTATCCGTTTCATGTTTAAAGTATCTGTCAGCAAATTTTGGTATGAACTATTAAATTCAATCGGTCGTAGACTGCTATATTTATACCCGTGGGCCTGTTTCTCTACTGAAATTATATGGGGTGTCTGTTATAAAGAAAGTTGCCTATGATCTCTCAAAAGCAGGTCAAAGAATTTTTGAAAGAGAATTAAAAAAAAGTAACATAACCTAGTCACCTGCCGCCGTATCTCAATGAGCAATTAGGGTGCTATAACAGCATATACCCCCCCTCCCCCCGCCACTGTTTATTTGGCAAACGATTGATAAACCCTACTCAACCTTGCGAACCCGGATTTATTCGGGATAAGTAAGCCCTGACTTCCTAGTCTGTTTTCAGACCCTTTAATCGAACCGTAACTGGGATGCTGGGCTGAGGAATTCTTGTATCCAACGAAACCTTAAAACAGGTCTTACGCCTTAAAATTGCTAAGAACAACCTTCTCCCAAATTTGTAATTATTTGGCTGTCTCCCCTTATTGTACCTGCTGGCCTCTCTCCTGTGAGGCTCCTAGAGATTCCGCTTAGCTCGGCTCCATAGTAAAACCACCCTCTGAGCGTCATGCTTCTTGGAAAATAATGTAGACTGTTAAGTTGCACAATGGAGTCGCCACTCGATACCTCCGGAGTAAATCAGCAGGTGAGGACAAGTGGCCCTCATAGTGTGCGGTGTTAAATGCCAAAGTGAGCCATTGGAGCGACCGGTCCCACCCACTCTGATCCTTACTGTGGTACACTGTGAGAGCCAAACGAAGATTTCGGTTAATCCTTTCCTCGTAAGACGGATTAGGATAATAGAGCGTAGTGGTTACCGTAGTACCTCAGCAAAATTACTTAAATTTTTGATCTGTAGAAATAGTTGCATATCTGTGACTATAGTCTGTAGGTATATAAAGATGGTATTTGTTCTTTCGGACATATAGGTAGGGCTTACCAGCCAATGATCTTCAGTGCGGATGCATTCACATTACCCGAACTCTTACGGGAATCGGAAGACTGACTGCGAGTAATGAGTATAGTGGGCAGGGGCACAACAAATGTAGTGTGTGGGCAGTAAGTTGGGAACGTGGGTCTCACGGGGAGCGTGCCAAAGATAAATCACTGCAGCCGCACTCTCTTCTGTGTCCTCCTAGCCGGCACGGTAGTTCAACGTGTTAGGTCAGAGGGTTAGCTGCCCTCTGTAATAAAAAAAAACTGAGTGCACGGATCAATGAAGAGGCTGAACGGGTGTTATCGGACGATCGCCCCGAACGAATACAATGATCCATGTAGAACAAAATGAGACAAAAAAAAGACGGATAGAGCGACTGCCATGTAAGCAGGAGATCCCGGGTTCGAGTCCCGGTCGGGGTACACATTTTCAACTGTCCCCGTTGATATTTTATCAGCAGCTAAAGGTCTGGATTTCATTGTAATTTCAATAGTCTGTAGGGTTCTGAAGGTCCCGAAAATACTTTGTAATTTTTGAATTATCTTTTGCGTGGTTGTAGCAGGGGTGGGCAATAGCCAAACGAACGTAGTAAATGCGTCTACACAGACGAGGGTGAACTTATTTCACGCCTCCGATCTAGGCAAGAGTCCTACGAAATCAATATAAATATTTTGAAAGGGTCTATCCACGGATTTTGACGTAAGGTATCCTCCTTGTCTTCCTATTCTTACTAGCATTGCTGCGGGCGCATACCTCGCAACGGGTTACTTCGTTTAGTATCTCTCTATCCATCCCCAACCACATAAACTGTTTTTTTTTATTTTCTCGATTTTTAAAACTCCTAGACCTCTTTATCCCCCCCCCCCCCTCCCCAGCGGAGACGCATAGAACTACTTCAATAGCTGGGTCAACTCTCTGGTTGCGACAACCGAGTACCCCATGCCTTACAGTAAACACCCTTACCTCTTAGAACATAAGATTTGACTGCGTTCCGTTCCTAAAGTATTCCTTTGATCTCCCTAATCTGCTCATCTCCATCTTGGAATTCAGTTACATCTCGGAATATGTTTGATATCTGAGTATGTATGGAATTTACTAGATGAGCCGAATGGGCTTCTTCCCTTTCACGATCATCTCACCTTCTCTCCTCTTGATCGATGACTGTCCGACTCAGCCTTTCGGTAATATTTTCAGGCCCTTAATATTATTCACGGCGAACGTGAAGGCCAAAATAGTTGTAGTTCATCTGGCAATGTTCCCCGTTTTCCTTGGTCTAGCTAGCCCCAACCAAGGGCCTAATTGTCGGCCTCTAAGGTAAACTATCGATGTTAGAGATAAAATCCACTTCCATTTGAAACAAAACTGCTAGACCTTCTAGTTCATAAATCACTTCTTGTTCTTGTAATAAAACCACTCCAATTCCTAGGGTCATGGCGTCCGTCTGTAAAGTGAACTCAGCGTTAAAATCTGGCAAGAGTAACACTGGAGCCCACTGTAAGGCTTCCTTCAGTGTCAAAAAGTAGACTTACTCAGAAGGACCCCAGATAAACTTGCACCCTTTTTCCCACATCTCTTTTCTTCGCAAATCCATTCATAAAATTGCGAAAAAGTTGTGTCAATAAATTTAGTTATTTATTTAATACTAAACGGCTGAGGGAACTGCTTAACGGCTTCTGTTTGCTATGGATCAATCCAGATTCCCTCACCCGACAACACATGTCCTGGAAACGTGATAGAGGAGCAGGTAAGCACCACATTTGGCTGTTAACGGTGAGCCCTGCCCTTCTTAAACGTTCATACACCTCCCTCAGATGGGGAATATGTTTACAAGTTTAATAGCTCTCTATCAACAGATCGTCGAGCCAATGATATACTTATTTAAATTTTATGTCAGAGAAGATATCCCCAATAAGTTGTTACAGGACAACAGGCCATGTGACTAACTCAAAAGCCACCCGAATGAATTCGAACTGGTTGCAAACAGTGCTGAACGAGGTGACTGGCCGCGAACCTTCCTCTAGTGGTATTGATTATATGCATTTTTCAAATGTAAGGTTGTTAACACTTGCGCTGCCCTAAACCACCGAAAGCAAGCATGCAAATCCGGTAGGGCCACCCGTCTCAGTATCACTTCTTTAGTCAAATCACAGTAATTCCCTGTCCGACGATACCCTCCATTACATTTGGGCACTAGAATATTGGAACAGCATTAGATGATTTACATGGTCCGATGACGTCTGGTTCCAACATCCTTTCTACACACTCTTTCAATACTTTCATCCTGTTCAGAAATAACAGGCGTCGTCTTAACAGGGATCTGATCAGTTAACTCAATACGATATTCAGCGACATCGGTCAGCCTCAACACCCCCGTGAAGTTGTCAGGAACCTCGGTGCATACTCTTTTGATTTTCTCCGAAGGAAACCATTCAGATGAGCCAACTGTTCCTCCAATGCGTCCGAGTTTCCTCCACTCATTTCTTCTCCATAATACACTCCTGGAAATGGAAAAAAGACCCACCATACTTGCTCCGGACACTGCGAGAGGGCTGTACAAGCAATGATCACACGCACGGCACAGCGGACACACCAGGAACCGCGGTGTTGGCCGTCGAATGGCGCTAGCTGCGCAGAATTTGTGCACCGCCGCCGTCAGTGTCAGCCAGTTTGCCGTGGCATACGGAGCTCCATCGCACTCTTTAACACTGGTAGCATGCCGCGACAGCGTGGACGTGAACCGTATGTGCAGTTGACGGACTTTGAGCGAGGGCGTATAGTGGGCATGCGGGAGGCCGGGTGGACGTACCGCCGAATTGCTCAACACGTGGGGCGTGAGGTCTCCACAGTACATCGATGTTGTCGCCAGTGGTCGGCGGAAGGTGCACGTGCCCGTCGACCTGGGACCGGACCGCAGCGACGCACGGATGCACGCCAAGACCGTAGGATCCTACGCAGTGCCGTAGGGGACCGCACCGCCACTTCCCAGCAAATTAGGGACACTGTTGCTCCTGGGGTATCGGCGAGGACCATTCGCAACCGTCTCCATGAAGCTGGGCTACGGTCCCGCACACCGTTAGGCCGTCTTCCGCTCACGCCCCAACATCGTGCAGCCCGCCTCCAGTGGTGTCGTGACAGGCGTGAATGGAGGGACGAATGGAGACGTGTCGTCTTCAGCGATGAGAGTCGCTTCTGCCTTGGTGCCAATGATGTATTTACCTCAATAGTGTGCAAAAGTCATATTGTATATAGCAGTTCATGATATCCAGTATTACAAATTTCAAAACTCCGCCATCTCTCTCCCCACATCCACCACTGCTGGCGGCTCACCTCCAACTGTGCTTGTTCGTCCCATTTGTTGCATTAACTGTAATAACAATGCACTGGTGTCAAACATGTTCCTCAGTGCTTTTCGGCAGTGAAGTTGCACCGGCAACATTCACATTTTGACAAGCAGAAGATGTGTCTTGACTTATTTGAGAAAACGGTGAGGACCCAAAAAGTGAATCTGCAGTGTTTGCAAGATTGTGTCCTGTCATTCCCGATTCCTGAGGCGAGCTGTTGCTGACCGATCGATCGATAATGCTTCGCTGTTCATTACCTGTTTCACACTCACAATTCGTGAAGGATAGGTGCCATTTTGCACGAAAGATAGAAAAAATTTTCCAGTTAGGTGGCTGAACCAGCACTTATGATTCTTCAAGCCAACAGAGATATAAAGCACACCGTCTTCAGGCCACAGATAGCCTATCGGGACCATCCGACCGCCGCGTCATCCTTAGCTGAGGATGCGGATAGGAGTTGGGTGTGGTCAGCACATCACTCTCCCTGTCGTAATGATGGTTTTCTGTGACTGGAGCGGCTACTATTCGGTAGAGTAGCTCCTCACTTGGCATCACGAGGCTGAGTGCACCCCGAAAAATGGCAACAGTGCATGGCGTCCTGGAAGGTCACCCATCCAAGTGCTGGCCACTCCCGACAGCGCTTAAATACGGTGATCTCAAGGGAAACGGTGTATCCAATGCGACAAGGCCGTTGCATCAAAGCCATGAGACTTTTCTTAATGTCTTTCTAACAGCTCGACCGGGCAGCTGTCTTCTCAGTGAAGGCAATAGTCGTGATGTCATAGCAAAATAGAGGATGTCGTTGCGAATGTCGACCATGACGTCATTTCGCGATTGTGGAGAAGATTCCTGGAGAGTGTAAACATTCCGCATCATTGCGGACAAAGACCCCCACGTGATAAATCCCAGTTGTAGGATTGTTATTGAGCTGTAAGTGTGAGTAAGTGTGAGAAAGTGTCCTACCAGAAGAGCACTTGCCATGTCTGGAGACCTCACAGCATGCCGTGGGTCACACTTCTCCCGTCGTACTATATATATTGTCGGTTATGGAATATTGCATACGTTCGGCCTTCTGCAGGTTGAATTCCTCTACCAGGAAGTCGCCACATAGTTGTGAAAATACGGTGTCTTGCCGCGAGTAGACCCCAAAGTAGTGTACAAGGATCAGTGGTGGGTTATCTTGCAAGCCAGTTCTCACAGCCTGCTTATCGGACGCATCTTTGGACACATCACAATCACAATTCTGTGATTAGTATCCGACACTGCAGCGACATTTGCTCATGTTAAGGATACGTACACCTCAGAATGAGGTCTATAGGGATGACAATGCTCGACCTCATAGGGTTCTGTTGGTGGACGAACATGGGCAGTATAAGAACAGTATGCGTCTAAAATTGTCAGCTCGCTACCTGAACGTGAATGGGATTGGACATGAAACGCCGTAAACCGAAAGTGCATAGCCACAGGCCGCTGCTGTCCTCAAGATGGAGCTTTCTGGGCAATGGGAGGCCTAACTGCAAGCCATGTTGGCAGCCTGGTAAACTGTATAAGAGAGCCTCTGTATACCATGTATTATCGCGCAAAAGCATCACCCTAAGTAATGACGTACAGAGAGATACCACGCGCGGTAGACGCCAAGCACGACCCGTGGCCGGTTTCCCAGTACGAAGTTTCCTTATCACTTAGTCACGTGTCACAATATTGCTTGGGTGTCTTTCAGTACGCAAAGTGTCGCTGCAGCTTGTGTTGTTTTGTGGATCTCGGAGATTCCTTAACCTGTGGACATGATCTTCGTTTTTTACGATTGTTTCTGTTGTGTTCTGAATGTTGAAGCTGTAGGGAACCTGGAAGCAAATGGTAGCAATTATTGTTCAAAAATTATCTTTTATACTGTGAGCAAAGGGTCAGCTGTAGTAGAAAATTAAATTAAATGCAACAGATGGGATCACTCAGATCCTGTCGACAGAGTATCAGCGAGTGGAAGCATGTAATGAAAAATATCTTCCAGCGCAGATTGCTTCCAGGTAACTTTAATCCTCTTTGCATAAAAGCTGTCAATTTTAATATTCGCTTTACGTTCAGATATTAATATGGAAGAGCGCATCGAGGAAAATATTGTTCCTATCAAATAGAACCAGGTCAATTGAATTCTTGAAAAAGTTAATATATGATGTAAGACCGGTACAGCTTTTTGATCAACTTAAAGTACGACAAAATTGGTTGCTTTCACTAAGTAATTATTGTTATATTGACGCTAAAAATGGAAATGTGCCCTGGTATTCCATTATTGCAGAAGCACTGAAATACCGGTCCTAAATTTGCTGCAGAACAAAATTGATATTAAAGTCTAAATTCCAATGTTCCTTCATTCCGTCTTCGTTACTGTTATAGCAATGAAGCATTTTCCTCATACATCATTTCTGCAGTGGTTAAAGTACTGTGCTCATATTTAGTGCGATTGAGGTTCAAATCCCCGTTCGGCCACCCATATTTACGTTTTACGTAATTTCCCTAAGTCACTTGTGGCAAACGTTGGGATTGTTCTCCTGAAAAGGCCACGGTTCACTTTCTGCCTCACGCCAGTCCGATTATAACTTCTGGTCTGTCGTTGTTGGCCTCGTCCTCGAACGGACGTTAAGGGGTGCGTGGAACTTCCAGTCTGGCGGGTCTAAAGTATAAAGATCTTGTCTGATCGATTCTGCTGGCGCCCACAGTTCCACGATGGTGTCTAGCACGCAATCTACTGTACTCATCAGCATCATGAAGCCCATTGTTGCCATTATTTTCATCCTAGAGCTGTTTATCTGGAGCAGAAAGAGCTGCATATATTGCACACAGTGCCCAACTGTTGCCGAAAGAGTACGATGTACAACTGCGTCCGTGACGTGTGCGTTCACTGAATTTTTAATCCAACGGAATGCCTTAAAGCTATGCTCAATGGCAGGATGATGCCAAGGTACACAAAACATCCGCATAGGCGACGTATAAACTCTGTATGCAAATCGAAGTGATGTAAACTGAGCTTATGGACACAGATATCACAAGACTGTTCATCTCACTGCCACATCTTGTAGCAGTTGTTATTGCAGGCCATGGTGTGGCGGAATGAAACGGATTGCCCCGTCGTTTCGGTCTAAAATTGTAGTTAGGTTCTTTTTTTCCTACCAGCAAAACTGGTTTCAAATTTATTTGTCTTTCTTGGCATTTGGATCTTCATACCAAACGGTGTCCTCACGTAATACCACAGCTAGCATTAGAGCTTACCCTTAATTTACAAGCGGAATCATTAGGAGGGCAAAACAATAGGTCAACACAGAATATCTGTATCAAAATATCGAAATCTGATGACAAATTGCTCTCGCAAGGAGAGATTTAGAGATTTATTTAACGAATTGCGGTTTATTTGCGAATGTTTACTCGTAGTTATACCGACACTTGGGGATCTCTGATGTGATCTCGGATGGCTTCAGGATCAGTGGCAAACGGTGGGCATTAAAGGAACAAAAGCAATGTGAACCACAACTAGGAGTTTTTCAAAAATTTTATCTACTGTTCAGTGCAGCAGGAATTGTAAGCAGCATTAATGAAATCCAGCCATCAAGTCTAAAACGACGGCGCGGCATGTTAGTGACACTGGGGAAACACTTGTCATTCGCCCACGACCGCTTTTTATATTTTGGCTACAAAGCTACTTTTTGTACAAATTATTTTCTATAATTCACGCTAACACCCATAACGAACTTTGCACAGTACATCAAGTAAAACCGTATATGTATTTAAGCGACGACAGTTATGTGACTGAAATAAAATTTTATTATTTCCTCATCCTGCAAATTTATTTTGTCGAATAACTCCACAGCTCTACGTCACCGAAAAATTGTTGTAATCAGTGTGGACGATTCATGATGTGTATGTGAATTCGAAAATGACTGATTCACTATTATTTTGGTACGTCCTCTGTGCATGTTGACCGGTTATATTATCCAGAACCTTAAGCATAATAGAAGTTCATGAAGACAGAGATCGAAGTAACCTTCACGCACTCCTACCGTCTGTCTTCTCTTGTTGTTGTTGTTGTTGTGGTCTTCAGTCCTGAGACTGGTTTGATGCAGCTCTCAATGCCACTCTATCCTGTGCAAGCTTCTTCATCTCCCAGTAACTACTGCAACCTACATCCTTCTGAATATGCTTACTGTATTCATCTCTTGGTCTGCCTCTACGATTTTTACCCTCCACGCTGCCCTCCAATACTAAATTGGTGATCCCTTGATGCCTCAGAATATGTCCTACCAACCGATCCCTTCTTCTAGTCATGTTGTGCCACAATTCCTCTTCTCCCCAATTCTGTTTAATACCTCCTCATTAGTTATGTGATCTACCCATCTAATCTTCAGCATTCTTCTGTAGCACCACATTTCGAAAGCTTCTACTCTTTTCTTGTCCAATCTATTTATCGTCCATGTTTCACTTCCATACATGGCTACACTCCATCCAAATACTTCCAGAAACGACTTCCTGACATTTAAATCTATACTCGATGTGAACAAATTTCTCTTCTTCAGAAACGCTTTCCTTGCCATTGCCAGTCTACATTTTATATCCTCTCAACTTCGACCATCGCCAGTTATTTTGCTCCCTAAATAGCAAAACTCCTTTACTACTTTACGTGTCTCATTTCCTAATCTAATTCCCTCAGCATCATCCAATTAATTCGACTACATTCCATCATCCTCGTGTTCCGTTCAACTGCTCTTCCAAGTACTTTGCTGTCTCTGACAGAATTACAATGTCATCGGTGAACCTCAAAGTTTTTATTTCTTCTCCGTGGATTTTAATACCTACCCCGAATTTTTCTTTTGTTTAGTTCACTGCTTGCTCAATATACAGATTGAATAACATTGTGCAGAGGCTACAACCCTGTCTCACTCACGTCCCGACCACTGCTTCCCTTTCATGTCCCTCGACACTTATAACTGCCATCTGGTTTCTGTACAAATTATAAATAACCTTTCCTGTATTTTACCCCTGCCACCTTTAGAATTTGAAAGAGAGTATTCGAGTCAACATTGTCAAAAGCTTTCTCTAAGTCTACAAATGCTAGAAATGTAGGTTTGCCTTTCCTTAATCTAGCTTCTAAGATAAGTCGTAGGGTCAGTACTGCCTCACGTATTCCGATATTTCTACGGAATCCAAACTGACCTTCACCGAGGTCGGCTTACACTAGTTTTTCCATTCGTCTGCAAAAAATTCGCGTTAGTATTTTGCAGCCGTGACTTATTAAACTGATAGTTCGCTAATTTTCACATCTGTAACACCTGCTTTCTTCGGGATTGGAATTATTATATTCTTCTTGAAGTCTGAGGGTATTTCGCCTGTCTCATACATCTTGCTCACCAGATGGTGGAGTTTTGTCAGGACTGGCTCTGCCAAGGCTGTCAGTAGTTCTAATGGAATGTTGTCTACTCCCGAGGCCTTGTTTCGACTCAGATCTTTCAGTGCTCTGTCAAAGTCTTCACGCAGTATCATATCTCCCTTTTCATCTTAATCTACATCCCCTTCCATTTCCATAATATTGTTCTCAAGTACATCGCCCTTGTATAGACCCTCTATAGACTCCTTCCAGCTTTCTGCTTTTCCTTGTTTGCTTAGAACTGGGTTTCCATGTGAGTTCTTGATATTCATACAAGTGGTTCTCTTTTCTCAAAAGGTCTCTTTAATTTTCCTGTAAGCAGTATCTATCTTACCCCTAGTGAGATAAGCCTCTATATGCTTACATTTGTCCTATAGCCATCCCTGCTTAGCTATTTTGCACTTCCTGTCGATCTCATTTTTGAGACGTTTGTATTCCTTTTTGCCTGCTTCACTTACTGCATTTTTGTATTTTCTCCTTTCATCAAGTAAATTGAGTATCTCTTCTGTTACCCAAGGATTTCTACTAGCCCTCGTCTTTTTACTTACTGGATCCTCTGCTTCCTTCACTATTTCATTCTTCAAAACTACCCATTCTTCTTCTACTGTATTTCTTTCACCCATTCCTGTCAATTGTTCCCTTATGCTCTCCCTGAAACTCTGTACAACCTCTGGTTTAGTCAGTTTATCCAGGTCCCATCTGCTTAAATTCCCACCTTTTTGCAGTTTCTTCAGTTTTAATCTACAGTTCATAGATTGTGGTCAGAGTCTACATCTGCCCCTAGAAATGTCTTACAATTTAAAACCAGGTCCCTAATTCTCTGTCTTACTTTTATATAATCTGAAACCTATCAGTATCTCCAGGCTTCTTCCATGTATACAACCTTCTTTCATGATTCTTAAACCAAGTGTTAGCTATGATTATGTTGCGCTCTGTGCGAAATTCTACCAGGTGGCTTCGTCTTTCATTTCTTATTCCCAATCCATATTCACCTACTACGTTTTTTCTCTCCCTTTTCCTACTGCCGAATTCCAGTCACCCATGACTATTAAATTTTCGTCTCCCTTCACTATCTAAATAATTTCTTTTATTTCATCATACATTTCCTCTATTTCTTCGTCATCTGCAGAGCTAGTAGGCATATAAACTTGTACTACTGTAGTAGGCGTGGGCTTCGTGTCTATCTTGGCCACAATAATGCGTTCACTATGATGTTTGTAGTAGCTTACCTGCACTCCTACTTTTTTATTCATTATTAAACCGACTCCTGCGTTACCCCTATTTGATTTTGTATCTATAGCGCTGTATTTGCCTGACCAAAAGTCTTGTTCCTCCTGCAACTGAACTTCACTAATTCCCACTATATCTAACTTTAACCTATCCATTTCCCTTTTTAAATTTTCTAACCTACCTGTCCGATTAAGTGATCTGACATTCCACGTCCCGATCCGTAGAACGCCAGTTTTCTTTCTCCTGATAACGACGTCCTCTTGAGTAGTCCCCGGCCGGAGATCCGAATGGGGGATTATTTTACCTCCGGAATATTTTACCCAAGAGGACGCCATCATCATTTAACCATACAGTAAAGCTGCATGCCCTCGGGAAATATTACGGCTGTAGTTTCCCCTTGCTTTCAGCCGTTCGCAGTACCAGCACAGCAAGGCAGTTTTGGTTAGTGTTACAAGGCCAGATCAGTCAGTCATCCATACTGTTGCCCCTGCAACTACTGAAAAGGCTGCTGCCCCTCTTCAGGAACCACACGTTTGTCTGGCCTCTCAACAGATACCCCTCCGTTGTGGTTGCAACTACGGTACGGCTATCTGTATCGCTGAGGCACGCAATCTCCCCACCAACGGCAAGGTCCATGGTTCATGGGGCCCTTAAAGCAGACGATATTCACAGTCAGAAAGGCATGTTTCTCTTCTATCAGCTCTGACATATATCTAAATCTACTGTGCTCCATGAACCGCAGTAAAGTGCGTGGCAGAGGGCATATTCCACTGTAACAGTTATTAGGGCTTTTTTGTGTTATTCACGAATGGTGCGCGGGATGAATGACTGATTAAATGTCTTCGCTGTAATTAATCTAATCACGTTCACCCAACCCCTTCGGGTGTGATACTTGGGGTGCGGTATCGCAGAGGTGTGCATCTGGCGCATATACTCGCTTCATGAAGGTCCAGCTGATGCCAGTATAGCCGATGCTAGTATAGCCGCTTTGGACGTGGAGAGCAACTATGTTCGTCTTCTTTCGCGCTTCCTTTGTGCTCGAATTATCCGACCCGGTCGCCGCTCAGTCGCCTGTTGCACGATAATGGCCCATATACGTGAGACGAATGAATGTGAGGGCGAAACTTGATCCGAAAGAATACATCCTGCTTGCAGGAGATGGTGTTCGTAACAGTGTCGGGAGAGATTTACTTCAGTGACTAATAAGAATTGAAATCATGCCTGCTTTGTGTCAGGGGCTCCACTCTTCAGTCTTACAGATGGCCACCACATATCTGGAGGCACATGTTTGCACTCCGCTACAAAGTGTAAGTTCAAAACATTTCCAATCTTAGTGAAGCTACGGTAGCTAAAAAGTTCACAGAAATGGTGTCAGATATCTTCGTTCATTTACATTAAAATCAGGTGGAGAATTTAAGACTAAATGTCAGGAAGTTCTAAAAATTTCTTCAGAGTTGAAACATGTGGACTTCACTGAAATTTTACCTCCTTCTACGACAGTAACAGTGAACACTGAAAGACAAGTCGATGAAAAACAGAGGAATACGATGGCGGCATTGTCCAGGCCATAGGATTGATGCATATTCACGTACATTGTATATGTGGACAGAAATATGTCGGAAAATACTGCGCTCTTTGTTAATCAAGAGTAGGCACAGCGAGTAATGGTATTGGTGACTACGTACCTTTCTGCAAAGAAAAATATGGAGAATTTATTAAGAAGCACATTGAGGAAACATTATTTAACTTACTAGTAAATTCCCAGAATCTTAAAAGCTTTCATTTGTCACTGACTGATGCGCAAATACGAGGGGTCTTCGGAAAGTAAGGTCCACTGGACGCGAAATGGAAACCACTGTGAAAATAAAAAATGTTTTATTTTCAACAGTTAGCTACCACTTCCAGCTACTTATCTACGTAGTCGCGGATCCGATTTAGACGTTTGTCGTAGCGTTGTACCAGCTTCCCTGTACCCTAATTATAGAAGGCAGCCGCCAGTGCTTTCCGCCAATTCTCTACGAAGGCCTACAGCTCGCTGTCTGTGCCAAAATGTTGTCTTCATAGCCAGCGGTTCATGTGAGCAGAGATGAAACTCAGAGGGACCCAATTACGGATTATATTGTGGGTAATCAAACATTTCCAATTGAAAACGCTGCAGGAGCATCTTCATTGCCCCTGGAGAATGCGGCCGAGAATTGTCTTGAAGAAGAGAACGCATGACAGTTATGTGATATGGGCTGCATAGCTTCAGGCGAAATTTCTCACCAGGCCCTCGTGCTTTGTGGGAGACACTGTTTTCCAGGCATCTTTATGTGTTCACTGTGCCCTCAGAACTGAAAAGATCGACGTGATGCGATGGATGGGCGTACTAGAGGCACTGCCCAATACATCTATACAAAGCTTCATCGAATTTTCACAGTGGTTTCCATTCCGCGACCGATCGGACATTATTTCACACAACGCCTCGTATATACAAAGCATTCCAATCTTTTCAACTGCACGTAAGTTTTGTAGGCAGTCCTCAAAAACACTTTCGATGAAGGTTATTTCTAAAATGAGGTCTCTGTGCTTTGGTCCACGATTTATACTGCCAAAGACACTATCTGTTTCATGAGGATAACTGAATTCAATACCGATAAGCTTGAGCAAGAAACGAAGACGACGTGAACTACTTTTTTAGAGCACTACAGTCTGTAGTTACGCAGTACGATAAAATCATCGAATTACTTGTGTGGAAGGAGGTCTGTGAAAAAAACTACCGTTTACAACACTGCAAAAGAACTCGAGACATTTTAGAGCCACTGAAAGATGAAAGAGAAATGCTGGAATGTGAGAAGTATGCTAAAATTCAGTTAGCTTTCTTATGGGCACGTAAAATAAGAACTCATTGTAGGGAATGACATGAAGACACAGAGGCAAAATTTCTTGTTTAATATACACGCTGCTAGTCCAGCAAATGAAAAATCGTTTTTATCTTCAAAACGACATATTCAGGATCAGTCGTATTTTGCCAGTACAGTACAAGTGTCGTATTATCGTCTACGAACTAGATCTTACAACCGCTGAAACAGCGAGGTCTGTGTCTCACTGACACGAAATTCTAAATTTGGGCGTACCATAGTATCATTACATTTCCATGGTCGCCCCTTTGAATATTTTTTTCTTTACAGTTGGGATGGCATGTTAAATACTGTGCGTCAAATTTGTCATGAAATATCAGTTCCAGGTAAGCTACCCTGAGGTGACAAAGTCATGGTACAGTGATATGCACTTACACAAATTGCGATAGTATCGCATACACAAGGTATAAAAGGGCAAAGCATAGGCGGAGCTGTCATTTGTACTCAGGTAATTCATGTGAAAAGGTTGCCGACCTGAATATGGTCGCACGACAGGAATTAGCAAATTTCGAACGCGAATGATAGTTGGAAGTAGACGCATGGGACATTCCATTTCCGAAATCGTTAGAGAATTCAATACTCCGAGATCAACAGTGTCAGAAGTGGGTCGAGAATACCAAATATAGGCATTAGCCCTCACCAGGGGCAGTGTAGTGGCCGACGGTCTTCACTAAACGAACGAGAGCAGCAGCGTTTGCATCGAGTTCTCATTACTAACAGACAACAAACACTGCGTGAAATAACCGCAGAAATCAATGTGGGACGTACGACCGACATACCCGTTAGGACAGTGCGGCGAAACTTGGCGTTAATGGGCTATGGCAGCAGACGACCGACGCGAGTACCTTTCCTAACCGCAGGACATCGCCTGCAGCGCCTCTCGTGCTCACGTGATCATTCCGGTTCGTCCAACCGATTCGAAAACTTCGCCTCTTCGTATCAGTCCCGATTTCAGTTGCTAAGAGCTGATAATAGGGTTCGAGAGTGTCGCAGGCCCCACGAAACCGTGGACCCAAGTTGTCAACAATTTACTGCGCGAGCTGGTGGTGGCATTATAATGGTGTAGGCTGTGTTTACCTGGATTGAACTGACTCCTCTGGTCGAACTAAACCGATGATTAACTGGCAATCGTTATTCATCGACTTCATGTGCCAAAACAATGGATTTTTTATGGATGACAATGCGCCATGTAACCGGGCCTTAATTCTTCGCGATTTGCTTGAAGAAAATTTTGGCCATCCAGATCGCCCGACATGAATCCTATTGAACTTTTAGATCAGTTCGTGCTCAAAATTCTGCACCGGCAAAACTTTCGCAATTATGGACAACTATGGAGGCAGCATGGCCCAGTATTTCTGCATGGAAATTCAATTACTTGTTGAGTTCATGCCACGTCGAGTTTCTGCACTACGCCGGACAAAAGGAGGTCTGACACGTTATTAGGAGGTATCCTAGTCTTTCGCACTCATCAGGTAAAAAAAAGTATCTACTTTTGGAGTGAATAGCATGTGGGGCATTTCAGCACAAAAGCGTACAGGCTCACCTCGTCTGCTGATTGACAAAGACCGCCGACACTTGAAGAGTGTCGTAATGTGTAATTCCAAACTGCATCAGGATCCACTGCAAGTACTATGACAGTTAGGCAGGAGGTGAGAAAACTTGGGTTTCATGGTGGAGCGCCTGCTCATAAGACAAACATGACGCCGATAAATGTCACACGACGCCTCGTTTGGTGCACGGAGCTTAAACATTGGACGACTGAACAGTAGAAAAACGTTGTGTGGAGTGACGAATCACGGTACGCAATGTGGCGATTCAATAGCAGAGTGTGGATATGGCGAATGCCCGGTGAACGTCATCTGCCAGCGCGTATAGTGCCAACAGTAAAATTAGGAGAGGATGGTGATATGGTGCGGTCGTGTTTTTTATGGAGGGATCTTGCACCTCTTGTTGATCTGTGTGGAACTATCACAGCACAGTCTCACATTGATGTTTTAAGCACCTTCTTGCTTCCCACTGTTGAAGAGCAATTCGGGGATGGCGATTGAATCTTTCAACACGATCGAGCACCTGTTCATAGTGCGCGGCCTGTGGTGGAGTGGTTACATGACAATAACATCCCTGTAATGGACTGGCTTACACAGAGTACTGACCTGTCCTATAGAACCCATTTTGGATGTTTCGGAACGCCGACTCCGTGTCAGGCCTCACCGACCGACATTGATACATCTCCTCAGTGCAGCACTCCGTGAAGAAGGGACTACCATTCTCCAGCACCTGACTGAACGTATGCCTGCTAGAGTGGAACCTGTCATCAAGACTAAGGGTGGGCCAACATCATATTGAATTTCAGCATTACCGATGGAGGGCGCCACGAACGTGTAGATCATTTTCAGCCTATTGTCCGGATACTTTACATCACATAGTGTACATAATGTGCCGATAAGATTGACTTTTATTTAACTCGAACGGATAGTGGTGATGTCGACGATCCGCTTGAAAGATGGAAGCGCAGCAGTAGTCTCTTTCCCAAGCAATGTAATTTATCAGGAAGAAAGTTTTGTGTTCCACCCTCAGATGTTTCTAGAGAAAATATTTCAGTCCACAGTGAACCTTATTTTGGACAGACAAAGCAGAGTTGATCTGAAACGCGTAGATGATATCCTGACAATTCACTGTAATTACAACGCCAACAGAGAATAATTTGCAGACATTTATGTTTCTATTATGTTTCTAATTTCTTAGGTGGTGAAATTACCAAATGTAAATTTGAATCAATAAAGGGGACTATGCTATCAAAAACGGCATTGTGATTTTTCGCTCCTAGACAGGACATCATTACGAAAGTTGGTAGTTACTTTGTTATACAGGGGAAAAAAAATGGTTCATATGGCTCTGAGCACTATGGGACTTAACAGCTGTGGTCATCAGTCCCCTAGAACTTAGAACTACTTAAAGCTAACTAACCTAAGGACATCACACACATCCATGCCCGAGGCAGGATTCGAACCTGCGACTGTAGCAGTCGCGCGGTTCCGGACTGCGCGCCTAGAACCGCGAGACCACCGCGGCCGGCTATACAGAGAAATTTTAAACTGTTTAAAAATTTTCGTTGTTGTATAAAGCAAGCTATTTTCTCTTATGGAGCATAATGATAGACACTACAATCCAGGAAATTTTTGTCTACAGCGTAGCTAAATTGGTCTGAGTGCAGTTCCACCACGCGGTGCGAGAATGTGAGAAGCATGACCGACCTGCAGGCACACAGGGCTACTACTGCTACCGCTCACGTAACGTTCACAATAGCAGCACGGCGAGGGCGAGGAAGGGCCGGCCTCCTCCCCCCCTCTTCTCGGCTCCTCTTTCAGCCTGCCCGTCCCGAGCATTCACATTCGTGCGCGCCATGCCTGAGCGCAGTGAGCTCGAGCGAGTATGAGAGAGCAAAACGTCCAATTTGCTGACCCCTACGGTATCTATGGCGTCTTCGTGGACCGCAGCCCGGCCGTCGCGCGCCGCAGACAGCTCCGAGGAACACGGCACATTCAACCCTCCTGCCCGACCACCGCTCTTTCATCGCTCGCTGTCTCCGGCGAGTGGCGCTACGCATACAGGCCACCAGAGGACGCTGCATTCACGTGACCTCACTGTTACCGACTCTGATTGATTGGCGCATCTTTTTAAGTACCCGCATTCAGACCTTCGTGACAGATTCAGCATATTGCCCTTGGTACGGAGGACACATTGGCAAAATACATAGAATTAGCACGAAGCTAGTGAGCATTACTGCCAGCTAGTTACTTACCTGATTGTATCAGCGTTGTAGACTATTAGCTTCTATCAAGAATACTACTTTTCTTGTACGTAAGTCAGCACCACAGTAGAATTCCCAGCAAGTTATGTGCTTCTCCCAATTTTGGAAATTTGTGGTAGGGTTGCGTCGGCGTGGTTCTTTCCGTCCGTTTACGACGTACCTGCACCTGCCTGTGAACATTTTCTCAGTATATCATCAGTAGGGAAGCCGAGTGAAACCTACTGTACTTCGATGTGAAACAGGCTGCAATTAAAGTCACTAATATACGTTTCGGGAGAAACCCGAAATGAAAGGTTGGAAATTTTGTCCTCAATTAATATATTCTGAAACTTAGGTGAACAAGTATCACTGCCAAGCCCGTGCTAGTCTTAACACAGTCACTCACAATCCCTTTCACTCACGTTAGTAAGTTCATGGTGTTGCATTTCCCGGAAACGTAATAGCTACAAAAATATTGATTGTTTTTTAATTGAGAATGGTCGCCAAATATTAAGTTTGTCGGTACCAAATGCAGTCACATTTTTTAGCCACCGACCTGCTCAATACGCCACGCGGAATATATGTCTTTTCACGTCACAAAATTCACTTAAAAATTCCGAAATTTCTACACACCCACCGGAATTATTACGCCATCACTTTACAGCACTTTTGATGTATGAAACAGTGCTAGATCCGGCAACTTCTCATTTGCATCGGAACCACTACTACACACGCCCAAACTGTTTCATGACTAGGCTCCGACTCTTCTCTATAATACTCTAAGTCTTCTCTACCAGCAGAGAAAGGCGCGCGAAGAATATTGCTTTACCATTGGTCAGTTTACTCAACAGCCAATAGCAAAACGACATTCTCCCGCGTCAGTTGGCGCTTTTCATCCATAACCAGTCGCAAAATAGTAAACCTCATGACTGCACTTTTTACCGACGTAATTACCTAATATGCTGAAGTTTTGTTCATGCATAAATTAATTTACTATTGTTATTTATACCTGAATTTACTTTCCCTTTACCATAAACTTACTTTACAAATCTATTCTACCAAAATCCCCTTTGGTCACATCCATACTACTTCGAAATGTTCCCACACTAAATCCTACTACATAACTAGTTAATTATCTTCATATTAACCTTAAACCACCCACGCATCATTCATACTGCTAAAACACATTTATAACATTTTACATACACAAAAAGAAATAATAAAACTTTATGAAAATACTAGAACAGTTTAAAAAAACATTCTATTACTTTAGTGCACTCTAGTGAGCACTATCGAAACTAAAATCACAGTCCCCCTCTCCAATACTGTCCTCTATCGGCTGATACATAAACTACGTGCGCGTCTAGTCTCGCGTCACCATCAGTTGAGCGCGCGATGCCGATGAGTGCGGACAACGGAACGCGCGCGTCCGAGCCAGCCGGCTCGGTCGCGCCGGGGCCGGCCGCTGGCCGGTCGGTGGGGCCTGCCCCGCCGGCCGTCCCGGTGGCCGCTCCCAACAGGACGGATACAACGGCGACGACCCCTGCAACGACAACGGATTCTGACAGGCAACATAATGAGGACAGGACCACGACGAGCGATACGCGAATGCAGAGCGGAAGACAACATACGTCAAACCCCTCTGACGAGAGACATCAGCTAACACAGAACGATCGGCAACAACGGGAACTGAGACGTGAAATACAACACATGATTCTGCAAAGTCAGCAAGTATACGACAACCGCACTAGTACAGTTCCTCCTTCGCAGCATGAAGAACAAGTAGACGACGTGGAACAATTTTCTCCACCAGACGACGACGACGAAATGGAGAGAGTCTCCTCTGAAGAAGTTTGGACCATGCAGCCCACCGACGGAGAGGGTGATTTTACACTAGTTCGCCAAAGAAAACGACTCAACGCTTCTCCTAAGCAGAACAACTCTCGGAAGCGACAACGTCCAGAAGAACTGAAAACTTCCAACCGTTATGCGGCTATTGCGACGGAAGATACTACAGATGCTCCAGAACGTATGGACCAGACTAGTGATGTCAATCTCGAAGCAGCTAAAGATGGGATAGATGGCTCTGGCCGGAACTTACTACGCAAAGTCCCGCCCGTTACTATTTACCATACCAAGAACTACATGGAACTCAACAAGGCGCTGAAAGCGAATATTGACGGCAGTCTTAAGGCCATCTACCAACGAGACAGGATCAAATATCACTTTGACTCCTATGAAGATCAACGGCGGGCCATCAATTTCTTTGTGTCGAATAACATCCACTTTTTTACACATCAGGCCGCGGAGGACAAGGACCTCAAAGTGGTTGTCAAACGTCTACCTGCCGAAGTTACGGAGGAAGAACTGAAAGACGCACTGATAGAGAAGGGTTTCCCTGTCATCAACGTCCACCAGTTTAAAAATCGAGACGACAAGACGAAGGAATTACGACCTCAAGATGCGTACTGTGTCACGTTGCCAGCCCAAAAGGAAAACTACAAGATTTACGACATCAAATACCTTCTATATACTAAAGTCGTTATTGAAACCTACAACAGACAAGAAGGACCTGTTCAATGTCGCCACTGCCAGCGATTCGAACATCCAGCTAATTATTGCAGCTTGCCTGCTCGCTGCGTTCGATGTGGAGGGCAACACCGATCTTCAGCATGTACTCATCCCCGAGGGGCTCCGCCGAAATGTGCTAACTGTGAAAAGGACCATCCTGCCACGTGGCGTGGCTGCCAGAAGTACCAGGAACTTCTCAGGAAATACTCACAACGGTCTTTCCCGCAGCCCTCTCAACGGAGGACTCGTGTAATACGGAACTCCAACCTGACGCCACACCCTCCGCCCCACCGACAGCAACCGCCACAAGAACAGCCGGCGGCGACACGGCAGCCAGTAACACAGCCTCCTCCTGAAGCACTTCCATCTCGACAGCACCGCCAGCATTATTCATACGCCCACGCAGCATCACCACGCCGACCGGAACCGGACACCTACGTCTCACCGGCTCATTTGATGCAATCTATAGCTCCAGCGCTCTCTGATGTCGCGAAACTTCTCACCGCCGTGCAGCAACAACTAGTGGGGATACTTTCTTTAATCGAAAGTGTATTGAAGGCCTTTGGAACACCTTAAGATGG
Organism: Schistocerca cancellata; assembly: GCF_023864275.1. NCBI lineage: Eukaryota > Metazoa > Arthropoda > Insecta > Orthoptera > Acrididae > Schistocerca > Schistocerca cancellata. The sequence goes on from NC_064629.1 coordinate 763,235,071, forward strand.
ATCGCCCTGGGACCACGAGAAACCTGAAAATCTGTATATGGAACGCCAACGGAATGAAACACAAGAAAACAGAATTCACTGAATTTTTACAACGTCACAAAATCGACATCGCACTTGTATCGGAGACGCACCTTCGTCCAACAACTGAGCTCAGATTTCGTAACATGTACGTCTATAGAACGGACAGACAAGGCCAACGAGGTGGAGGGACCGCAGTTCTGCTTAAAAGGGAACTGCGGCACCATCATGAAACGCTACCTCACCTCCAACATCTGGAGGCAACAGCGGTAACGGTTCGATCGACCGCTGGCAACATCACTTTCATTGCGGCGTACAACAGCCCCGGTAAAAACCTAGAGCCAGACGACCTACGGAGTATCTTCACCAATTTTGACAAAATCTTCCTAGGAGGTGACCTTAACAGCAAGCACGTCGCGTGGAATTCCCGGCGTACGAACCCTCGTGGACGAACTTTGATTGCCATGGAAGAAGAACTGGGCATCACAGTCCATGGCCCACGAGAGCCCACACGGATTCCTTACGTCGATCGGCAAGAAGCAGACGTCCTAGATATTGCTGTCATCAAAAATATTGAAACGAACCTCCAGCTCCGCACCGTCGACGATCTTTCGTCTGACCACCGACCTGTTATCAGTATAGTGGAAAACGCAACGGCCAACCTTCCGCTCCCAACCTCACAAACTCTGAACTGGGGTCAATTTCGGACATATCTTGATAATAATATCTGCCCGACGCAGGACGTTTCAACACCGGAAGCCATCGACATCGCGGTACAAACTTTGACGCAGAAGATAAAGGCAGCCAAACGGAGGGCAACTACTCACACGGTCTACCCTGTAGCAGCCTTCGACGAGTTCCCGCCTCTACTCCAAGAACTGAAGACACAGAGAAACAGGAGCAGGCGACGTTGGCTCCGCTATAGAAACCCGATCGATCGACGAGAAACACACGTCTTAACACGAGAACTGCACAGGAGAGTGGCCGAGTGGCGACAGCAGGTCTGGGAAGATAAGATGGATGAATTCTTACTTCGAACCAAGAACGAATGGCAGGTAGTCAAGAACATACGACACCAGCGGCCACCTAAACGAGCCATCAGTGGACCAGATGGCCTCCTCTATGACGAACTCGCCCAGGCGGAGCTGTATGCTACGACTTACCAAGAACAGATGTCTACACCAGCGACCCCCGTGAACGACGTCCGCCTGCAGGAACAGGAAGCCGTCGTTACAGCAGAATGGACTGCTCTTCGTGTTGCGCCTGTGCAGAGCCACCCACAACTCACCACACCAGCAGAGATCCGTAAAATTATCCGGAAGACTCGGAATAATGCGCCGGGCAACGACTCCATAAGCAACACCGATTTGAAACAGTTGCCCAGGAAGCCAACTGTGCTCCTTACCCGGATTCTCAACAGCTGCCTTCTGCAGGGATATTTTCCTACGGCATGGAAGACGGCTCGAGTAGTTCCAATACCCAAGCCAGGTAAAGACCCAGCAGAACCCAACAGTTACCGGCCAATTAGCCTCTTGCCGACCCTTGGCAAGGTGCTCGAGAGAGTGCTGTTGAAGAGGCTCCATGACACGCTTACAGCTCATGATGTTATACGACCCGAACAATTCGGTTTCAAGGACAAGTTATCTGCCGAACTTCAACTTCTACGGATCACCGAACGGATACAAGAAGGATACAACAAGCAGCACTTCACGATTGGTGTCTTCCTTGACATCGAAAAAGCTTACGATAGGGTGTGGTGGCCCAACCTTATCGTCAAACTGCATCGCACTACCCCTATTGCGGATTGTTACAGTAGACTCATAGACAGCTTTCTGCAGGACAGGAAACTGTATGTCCGAGTCGACGATAAAAACTCCGAAATGAAACTGATCTCCGCAGGAATTCCACAGGGCTCTGTCATTTCGCCTCTACTTTTCAACTTGTATATAAATGACATCCCAACAGTCCCCCTTGTTACGGCGAGTTTTTATGCGGACGATACGGCCTTTCTGACAACTGGACGACACATGGACCAGCTCATCGCTAGGATGCAACAGCAACTTGCTGTAATGGAACGCTGGGCGCTGCACAATAAGATAACGATCAACCCGACGAAGACGGCAGCCGTTCTGTTCAAACGGAGGAAACCAGTTCTCAACGACAGACTCCAAATAGCTGACCAATTTATCCCATGGTCGCCGGGAGTGAAGTATCTCGGTGTCTACCTCGACAAAAAATTACTCTTTACGCAGCATATTGACGACAAGAAGACGGCAGCCCAGAAGATGGCCAGGTCGTTGATTCCGTTCCTGAAGAGTAAGGATCTCAACCCTAAGACAAAACTCCAATTGTATAAGGCAACGGTGGAACCCACAATGTTGTATGGCTCCACCTCGTGGGGAACTACGTGCGTCTCCAACTACAACAAACTCCAAGCGCTGCAAAACATTTGCTATCGATGGATCACAGGAGCTCCATGGTGGACAAGAAACGTCGACATCCGCACCGCACTCCACGAGACCACCATACAAGAGAAGGTCCGTGACAAGGCTCTACGAGTTTTTGACAAGATCGATGCCCTTAGGGACGAAGTTCGACAATTACAGTCGGTAGGAACGGTAAACCCTGCAAGATGGCACAAGTATCGCGTACCGAAGTCAATAACGTTTCACCCCCCATAGGCAATCTGTCATAACACGAGGAAGCAGTCACACATAACAGCCTTGACACATTTCACCCTCCACAGGAGATAGACATCACCAAAGACAGCAGGCTAAAGGACCCATTGCGTGCCCAAGCCTAACTGAATGCGTAATAAATAAAGTGTTTTCCTTTTATCGTTACATCCCATCCTAGAAGAATAAGTCATCAAGGATGATCTCTTCAGTCCACACTACACACACACACACACACACACACACACATATATATATATATATATATATATATATATATATATATATATATATATATATATATATATATATAAAGCGTCACCATCTGTCACTATCCAGCTCTGAGACACATCTCCCACTTAACCGCCTCCAAGGCAGGATCGTTATATGGCGCTACGCCTTAGGGTCTTATGGGACCAAACTGCTGAGGTCATCGATCCCTGCCGGCCGTTGTGGCTGAGCGGTTCTAGGCGCTTCAGTCCGGAACAGCGCTACTGCTACGGTGGCAGGCTCGAATCCTGCCTTGGGCATGGATGTGTGTGATGTCATTAGGTTAGATAGGTTTAAGTAGTTCTATGTTATAGGGGACTGATTAACTCAGATGATAAGTCTCATAGTGGTCAGAGCCATTTTCATTGGTCCCTAAGCCTACACACTACTTACTCTAACTTAAACTAACTTACGCTATGGACAACACACACACCCATGTCCAAGGTAGGATTTGAACCTCCGACGGGGGGAACCGCACGGACCGTGACAAGGCGCCTGAGACCGCCGGGCTACCCCGAGCGGCTTCTCTCAATTATTAAGTGTATATACTGTAAACAAAACATTAATGTGTGTCCTTTTTGTAGAATTATGAAGGTCTTTCTTGGGCTCCTCAGTTACCAAGGCATCCATTGGCGACGTGCCTGTTGCTTATGTCTGGCAGCTGTCAGAAATTCGCAAACGTTTTTTAGCAGAAACAACCAAACCACAATTCGTAGAGCGGCAGTGTTATGAAACCTACTGCCTTGTAGGCACGCAGATTTTTTCAGAATTATTATCGAAAAACACAGTTAGTTTACATTCAAAAAAGATTGTTCATCCTTCGATCAACTTCGATGCGTACCATTCCTGTGAAGGAAGATGCACTAAAATGATTCAGATTTAAAGAATTTATTATATAAAACCATCCCTCTAAGTGATTTCTCCTATTAGGTTTGGCAAAGTAGAGTACATTTGTGTGGGGTAATGTTTACGGTGCAGGTGCGTGATTGTCTTTCATCTACAAAGAGTTTCTGTTCAACGTACCCCTCCCCACGAATCATTAATGTAAATAATTTTTGTTGTCCCATGTGCGGAAGAATAACAGATTGTAAAAACCCTTCGTGCAGCACTTCCTTCAACTTCCTTGATTTAGAGCGGGTCAGAATTACATTTTTTAATTTGTGAGTCAACTCGTCAACTAGTTTTTGAACATTCAAACTAAATTTCCCCGATGGTTGTTGCACGCATACTAGAGCGTAAGGATATACCATTTCCGTCGCATATATAGTATACTGTACAGTGAAGGAGTGACTGATCTTGTTCAAATCGGCTTTCGCTCCTTGTTTAGCAAGAGATCTATCGTACGTCGGTTGGTATTGGCAGCCTGTTTGATCGGTATTAGTTACATAACCGAGGCCAAAATTAGGGATGAGTGTTTTCGTTTGTATCTGGAATCCTTTCGCAACTGCTAACACTACGTCCATCGTAGAGAACTCTTCAGAGCTGCCAAAATACTTGGCATATGAATTATGAACCATAAGCGGAATACACATTTGAGGAAAGTGTGCCTAGAGATTGATTTATTAATGAAATTACGACGGCGAAGATGACTATTTTTGAATAATTTTGAGTGACACATACAATAATATTCACCATGATGAAACGGAAAAATAAAAAAATGTACACGGACAGGGTTTGAACCCATACCTCCATTCTGGTAGCCGTGACCCACAGCCCCTGCACACACTCGCTCCATGGAAACATAATTAACGTTATGTTCGATTTCCTGAGACATTAAGGGCCTTCGCATGAAAAACTGCTAACCAGGTACTCACGACAGGTCCCCGTGATTAACAGTTCTGATGGCCCCTTTGTAAGACGTTGAACAAGGCCCGGGCCGGCCGGAGTGGCGGTGCGGTTCTAGGCGCTACAATCTGGAACCGCGAGACCGCTACGGTCGCAGGTTCGAATCCTGCCTCGGGCACGGATGTGTGTGATGTCCTTAGGTTAGTTAGATTTAAGTAGTTCTAAGTTCTAGGGGACTGATGACCATAGAAGTTGAGTCCCATAGTGCTCAGAGGCATTTGAACCATTTGAACAAGGCCCAATTCAATCACTGTCAGCTGTAAAAGGAAGCTTTAGCCATAATTTACGGTGTCACGAAATTTCATCAACATTTATATGGTATAAAATTTTTTCTTTTGACTGATCATAAGCTGCTGAGCGCTCCTTTTCATCCGGCGAAAGCTATAACTGATCTTAGGTATAGAAACTGCAACGTTGCTCACTTCTTCTTTCCAATTACCAATATAAAATTCTTTATCGCGTCGTGGCACAGTATGCAAACGTAGACACTGTGTCTCCTATGGGAAATGATACGGATTTCGACACTTGTCTTCAAATTGGTCTCTCTGATTGGCAAGCGCTGCATGCTTTTATCATTGATTTTCAGAGGTCCCCACAGCCACTACTACATTCGGAGGAGGAGGATGAATAAATTAGTGAAACTTCCTGGCAGATTAAAACTGTATGCCGGACCGAGACCCGAACTTTTTTCGAGTTCGAATCTCAGTCCGGCACACAGTTTTAATCTGGCAGGAAGTTTAATATGAGCGCACACTCCGCTGCCGAGTGAAAATCCCATTCTGGAAGAAATTTGTATTTAACGTCCCGTCGACAACGCGGTCATTAGGAACGAAGCACAAGCTCAGATGAAGGAATGATGGAGATGGAAAGTGACCGTGCCCTTTCAAAGGAACCATCCCAGCATTTGCCTTAAGCGATTTAAGGAGATCACGGAAAATCTAAATCGGGATGGCTGGGCGTGGGTTTGAACCGTCCTCTTCCCGAATGCGAGTCCAAGGTGGTAGCCGCGCGGAATAGCCGCATGGTCTAGGGCGCCTGGTCACGGCCCACGCGGCTCCCCCGTCTGAGGTTCGAGGCCTCCCTCGGTCATGGGTGTGTGTGTGTTTGTCCTTAGGATAATTTAGGTTAAGTAGTGTATAAGCTTAGGGACTGATGACCTTAGGAGTTAAGTCCCATAAGATTCCACACTCATTTGAACATTTTTTTTAAAATTCCAATTCCTGTCTTATCGGTGTGTGACTGTAGTCTAATTTTGATGCCACTAACAGCCTTTACAAACGACCAGAATTTCTTTGGTTTTCTGAATGATTATTTTTACAGCTTTCTGTTATGGTAGTCATTGAAGGCTTCAGGCATTACTGTCGTGACAATCAAGAACGCTAACGTGAATGATAGTACAATTAACAGACCTGGAAGAAGTCGACAGCTTGTGCAGCAACTAATCCTCCTATAAAAATCCGTGAGCGTTTGACTCATGTTACGAACTCTGCATCTCCTATAACCTTAAAAATAGTGCTTGGCCAGTGAACACAACGGAAACTCATCGCAATGTAACAAACATCCTAGATATGCACCTGATTGTAGTTATTATTTAATGGTCTGCTAACCATGGGGAAGTTGTAAAACATTAGGGACCTGAAAATAAGTCAGATCGAGAATACAAGACTTCACTTATTCTACTCAAGTGAACAGTTGTCAATGAATAACATGAGGCAACGTTCGGAAAACTGTAGCAAACTAAAATAAAACGACTCTAAATCTCCGATTCGCATTTCATTGGCAGACTGCAGGAAGAAAAAATTACTTACACATCCTCATCTGTGCAGCCTGCAGAAGCAAGATATATGACACAGATACTCTTTATAAATAACTGATCATCCAGGATGCATAACTAACTGGATGAGTTAACTATGGACTGCTCATAAGACGGATTAAGCTACTGGCTGAGCGAAACCTACATTCTTCAAGTGCACAAACGAAGTGTCGCAGCGGTTAGCACACTCGACTCGCATTCGGGAGGATGAAGGTTCAAAACCGCGTTCGGCCGTCCAGGTTTAGGTTTTCCGTGATTTCCCTAAATCGCTCCAGGAAAATGCCTGGATGGTTCCTCATCCTTGACACAATCCGCGCTTGTGCTCGTAAGTATAGCTAGAAGGCATTAGTCAGCACCAAATGAAGGTCGGGAAGTGAATCCTCTGCAATCCAAGTTCTCTCCTGAACTCCCTACTATTGCAAAGCACCACTTCTAGAAGATATCGAACGCTGCTGCCAGGCTGACGAATGGATATGTTCCCTTTTCTAAGTAAAATCAGGTAAATCAGCAGAAACCTCCCACTTAGTTCTTGCAGAAAGCATAATTACGATTCATGAAGTTGGTATTGGTTTCGAACAATGCCTCCCCACTGGTCAGTACCATCCGTACTTTGTTTGGTGGTGAGAGCGTTACTCTGGATTGGACACTCCCTGATTTTGGTGTGAAGCAACGAGCTTCTTCAGGCCAAGGATGCCCTGCTAAGCCACTCCTCTTTGATGAGTGGACAGGAAGGCAAGTTGCACCCTCAAGCATCCTCAGGGGAAAGTTTTGGCAACTGTGACAACCAGTGACACTGTGCCTGTGGCAAGCGGATTAGCTCCAGGAACTGTCCAAAATAAGCCTTTTGGGAAATAGGACCAGTTCCTGCGTAAACTGGCTGCCACCATGGAGGTACTCATTGCACACATTTGAGACACCACACGAACAGACATCGGGAGGTACTCACTGTATACATCTGAGACACCACGACCGGACTTCTGTCGATCCTACTGCTTACCGAGCCCTCCGGACCCACTCCCTTCTGGCGAAAGTTCGAATATATTCCACTTCCAGTAAAATGTACCAAGCTCACAATAGTAATAACCATATCATCGTAACAGAGCTGGAAAGAAATAGCAAAGTGGTATGTGACAGTGGTATTAAACCAACACTTAGTTCCTCTACAAGAAGGATTAAAAACCCCATATTATGCAGCAGCTTTCGTTCGACACTAGGTTTCAGACTAAAAAAAGTACTAGCAGAAGTAAGGACCAGGACCCCTTGAAGTCTTCCATAGAAATTACTTGATCCCTCTACTCATCTAATTGCCTTCTTCAATTATACAAGAGAGAATAAAAAATGTGATTATTACAGTACCTCAAGTTTTCCACCTAAACAAAATGAGTACACAACATGAATACCTATAAGTGTAGAATCTGGTCTGATATACTAATTGAAACTAAAAGTGATTAACTTCTCTGCTCGTGTTAACAAGTCAAATTGGATTTCGTAGGTACAACCTTTTGACATAAGACCTTTCTAGCAGCCAGCCGCCGCAGAACCTAAGTTCGCGCTGCTCGCAACTCGGGACAAATAACATGGCCATGCTGATAATACCTGAAGTCCGACAGGCTGCAGAAACTGGCAACACTGTAGGTTGTGGCACTTTCTGGAGGAAGTCCTGTCTTCTGTTATAGCCGTCATGTTACATCTACTCCCGTGGTCCACCTGTTATGAAGACTTCGTCAATAATTCTCGCCCCAAAAGACGTGGAATGTGGGAGACGCCAATATACAAATGGTCACAGGCGACTGTACTCACTTAACAGCAATCGCTTCGGCGTGCAGCCTGCTAGCGGCGATCGTCTCCACGGATTTCAATCGGGCCTTCAATGAAGTGCATCATAACATCCTCCTACAGGTGATGCGCCATATGGGATGTCCTCCCAGGCTCATCGACACCCTGTGGTGCCTTCTGGCAGCTGGCAGCTCACAAGTCCAGGTCAACGGACGGGCAGCGGCCCAATACTCATAAAGAGATCTCTACGGCGAGGTTGCCCCCTTTCTACCTACCTTTATGAAATCGAGTTCGAGCCACTCCTCGGGGGCCTCAACCACAGACTATCTGGCATCACCATGCAGGCCATCACCTAGCGCTATAGAGCGTACGCCGACGACCTGCTGCTGCTGGTTCGTTCCGCCGATGAAATCTGCAGCGTGCTAAACTGGATCGAGCGATATGGACAGCATGCGGGCAGTCTTCGGAACATCAAAAAGTCGGCGACGCTGGATATCGGGCTCGGTCTGGGGCCGGCCGCTGTCGCCCCCACTCGGCGGCTACTGAACTGGCCATTTGGGAGTCACGTTTACGAAGGACGTGCGCGGAACGGCTGCGGCAAAACTATAGGCGATCACTACAGGTTGTACGCGTGATAGTGCGACAGAGCCTGCTCCGAAACTCCCAGCTGCGTCGTGTGGAATACCTTAATCACTTGGCACAGTCCCTCCGCCTATCGGCGGCGACAGGCCGCAGGCTTTAGACGGCCTTTGGTTATTTTCTATTCACTGGTCACACATTCAAAGTATGTTACGGCACTCTCACCCTCCACCTACGCAGTGGAGGACTGAGACTGTTTTACGTCCGAACACGGACAGCTGCCACTTATATGAGCAATATGTGGAAACAATGTACCAGTCAAGAGTTCTCCTTCACAGGTCGTCTGTTGGAGGTTCTATTGCCAGACTCGCACGTCCCGCCTGTGCCGGTGGCGCACATCGCCACACAGTTCTCCCATGTATCAACATTCATTCTGAGATACAGTTACGTCAGGTTAACTTCCATTGGGAACGTAGGTCCACTCAGCGACTGTGATATGATTTATAAATTATAGAGCGCAGCAATCAGTCGTTCTTGGTATTTTTCGCAAAGAGACTTGTACTGATGGCATGGCGGATTTCACTTCAATCCAACCACTTCTACATAAAAAGGTATTTTTCGATTTTGCTATCAATCGATTGTTCAAAATTCTCTTGCCGAAATACGAACACGATGATGAAATGGCAACAATAAGGCACATTGCAAAAGTGAATAACTATCCACATGGTTTTGCAGGTACTATATGTAAGAACATAGCTAATATATACAAAAACAGGATGACGCTTTACAATAATATGGCTTCTAAAGAAATTACTAAGTTTGTTAGCTTACCATATAATGGGAAAAATTAGTACAAGGACAGCAATAATCTTTAGAAAGTACGAAGAGACAGTGTGTTTTGGAACCAAAAATAACTTAGGATGTACACTCCTGGAAATGGAAAAAAGAACACATTGACACCGGAGTGTCAGACCCACCATACTTGCTCCGGACACTGCGAGAGGGCTGTACAAGCAATGATGCGCAGCATTTGTGCACCGCCGCCGTCAGTGTCAGCCAGTTTGCCGTGGCATACGGAGCTCCATCGCAGTCTTTAACACTGGTAGCATGCCGCGACAGCGTGGACGTGAAACGTATGTGCAGTTGACGGACTTTGAGCGAGGGCGTATAGTGGGCATGCGGGAGGCCGGGTGGACGTACCGCCGAATTGCTCAACACGTGGGGCGTGAGGTCTCCACAGTACATTGATGTTGTCGCCAGTGGTCGGCGGAAGGTGCACGTGCCCGTCGACCTGGGACCGGACCGCAGCGACGCACGGATGCACGCCAAGACCGTAGGATCCTACGCAGTGCCGTAGGGGACAGCACCGCCACTTCCCAGCAAGTTAGGGACACTGTTGCTCCTGGGGTATCGGCGAGGACCATTCGCAACCGTCTCCATGAAGCTGGGCTACGGTCCCACACACCGTTAGGCCGTCTTCCGCTCACGCCCCAACATCGTGCAGCCCGCCTCCAGTGGTGTCGCGACAGGCGTGAATGGAGGGACGAATGGAGACGTGTCGTCTTCAGCGATGAGAGTCGCTTCTGCCTTGGTGCCAATGATGGTCGTATGCGTGTTTGGCGCCGTGCAGGTGAGCGCCACAATCAGGACTGCATACGACCGAGGCACACAGGGCCAACACCCGGCATCATGGTGTGGGGAGCGATCTCCTACACTGGCCGTACACCACTGCTGATCGTCGAGGGGACACTGAATAGTGCACGGTACATCCAAACCGTTATCGAACCCATCGTTCTACCATTCCTAGACCGGCAAGGGAACTTGCTGTTCCAACAGGACAATGCACGTCCGCATGTATCCCGTGCCACCCAACGTGCTCTAGAAGGTGTAAGTCAACTACCCTGGCCAGCAAGATCTCCGGATCTGTCCCCCATTGAGCATGTTTGGGACTGGATGAAGCGTCGTCTCACGCGGTCTGCACGTCCAGCACGAACGCTGGTCCAACTGAGGCGCCAGGTGGAAATGGCATGGCAAGCCGTTCCACAGGACTACATCCAGCATCTCTACGATCGTCTCCATGGGAGAATAGCAGCCTGCATTGCTGCGAAAGGTGTATATACGCTGTACTAGTGCCGACATTGTGCATGCTCTGTTGCCTGTGTCTATGTGCCTGTGGTTCTGTCAGTGTGATCATGTGATGTATCTGACCCCAGGAATGTGTCAATAAAGTTTCCCCTTCCTGGGACAATGAATTCACGGTGTTCTTATTTCAATTTCCAGGAGTGTATTTCGCGACATACTGTAGATGCAAAGAACATATTCCATGGTTCTGGAGTTTACAAAATTCATTTCCCGGACTGTACGGCCTGTTATGTTGGCCGAAGAGGAAGGAGGCTGCAAATTACGTTTGAGGAACACGTCGCGTTGGGCAGAAAAGATACCACGGGGAAATGGAATACGGCTGCTCATTTACTTACAACGAAACGTAAGTTCCTGACTGTGACATCTAATTTGAGGTTGCTGCATAAGTGCGTGAAGGACAGGATCCTCGACCTTCTAGAAGAGCTGGAGATCTTTTGCCATCACAAGAATGCCGACGATCATGTCATTACGAAAAATGCACTGTTCTATAAATTGTTTGAAAACTTGTTGCTAGGAAACAAAATAAAGCTTAACCCACGGGCAACGAAATCGTGCCTTTTTTTTCTTTATTGAGTTTCGATCCCCCCGAAGGGGGCGGGCTGGCAGCAGCTTTGTATGTCGCTCTTCAGCCTACAGAATTTGTTTTAAAAAGAGGAAGATAATAAACTACAAAAACAGGCGATAAAATCGGAGACTTAAATGGTAACATGGCGGAAAAAAATTTGTGGAACTTAAAACATAGAAACAAAGGGATGACGAGGGTAATAAAAATACATATGGAGCAGACAGGTAAAATAATAGACAGACAATTAAAAACACGGTGACAGTCTGGTTTCTGTCCGCAAGAGACATAAAATTCACACCCAGCGACAGCATGATTTCTGTTTGCAACACTTTGGAAAGACGAACAACACTGAATATTCACTTGAACACTGCACTAAAAAATTTTCAAAATATGATATACCACAGATGAGGACAGGTGGAGGGAACCTGGACTGATGATGGGAAAATAAAAAAGAAGGTAAAAAAGGGGTGAAGGAGAGGAAAAACGAAGGGGGATGAAGGGGGGAAAGTAGCTGATGGAGGACGAGGACCCATAAGAGGGATGGGGGGGGGGTGCTGGGCAGATGAGGGGAACACAATAGGACTCGGGGGGGGGGGGGGAGGGAGAGAAGGCAGGTAGGGAGAGTAGGCGGGGAGAAAACAGGATGGAAGGGGGGGAAGAGGGAGCCCAGGGAAAGGAGGGGGGGTTAGGATCAGAGTTGATAGGAGTGATAAAGGGAGGGAGAGAGGGCATCATCTGGGAGGGGGAGTTGATGGAAGCCACCTTGGGGAAGGAGATGAAGGGTGTAGAGATGGAGGGTAGGGGTGACTCAACAGTAAAGGCGTGGCAGGGCTCGGGGATGGGAGGGGAGAGGAGCAACCAGGGAGTGTGGGGGATCAAGGCAGCGGGAGGTGTAGAGTATGTGGACATGTTCAAGGAATAGGAGCAGATGGAGAAAAGAAATGAGGTCATAGAGGATCCACGTGGGAGACGGGAGGCGTATACGGAATGCAAGGCGGAGTGCATGATGCTGACGCTCAAGGATCTGGAGGGACTTATAGAATTTGGGGGGGCAGATATCCAGGTGGGACTGGCATAACAGAGGATGGGACGGATTAAGGATTTATAGGTGTGGAGGATGGTAGAGGGGTGCAACCCCCATGTCCAGCCAGAGAAGAGTTTGAGGAGTCGGAGGCAGTTGTGGGCTTTGGATTGGATGGGGCGGAGATGAAGGATCCAGGTGAGGTAACGGTCAATGGTGAGGCCAAGGTAGGTGAGGGTGGGGGAGAGGCGGACAGGCTGGGCGCAGACGGTAAGGGAGAAATCCAAGAGCCAGACAGAGCGAGTGGTATGATCTACGATGATTGCCTGGGTCTTGGAAGGATTGATTTTCAGGAGCCACTGGTTACACCATGCGGCAAAAAGGTCAAGGTGATTCTGGAGAAGGCATTTGGACCGATGGAGGGTAGGAGCGAAGGCAAGGAATGCGGTGTTATCAGCATACTGCAAGAGGTGTACTGGAGGGGGGGGGGGGGTTGGGGCATATCTGCCATGTACAGGAGGTAGAGGTGAGGGGAGAGGAGAGGAGAGGAGAGGAGAGGAGAGGAGAGGAGAGGAGAGGAGAGGAGAGGACAGAGCCCTGGGGCACACCTGCAGAGGGGTAGAAGGTGTGGGAATTGGCATTATGGATGGTGACGTAGGAGGGGCGGTGGGAGAGGAAGGAGGCCATCAGACGGATGTAGTTGACAGGAAGGGCGTAGGTTTGGAATTTAAACAGGAGATCGGGATGCCAGAAACGATCGTATGCCGTTTCGAGGTCCAGAAATAGTACCTGCCGTCTTGCCAATATGTTGCACCCATTATCATAATACTGTACGAGTATGATTGTCATAACATTGAACCTACAGAACTTTCTCCATGGTACGTTAGTTTAGATGCATGTACATTGTTAATAACAGCAACTCAGTGTATTGGTTTTATTGTATGTATAGTTAAAATCTGTTTGAAGTGACACAGAGACTAGTACTCTCTACATCTGTAACGGAATGCCAAGCCACACGAACTATCCATCTTGATGAGATTTGGCGCCATCTACGAACTATTCAGTAAATAAGAGGAACAACATGCCCATCATGATGTTTAAATAAAGAGAAAAATAATACAAAGACAATAACATTTAAATCAGATCAATTCTAATAGTTGCATATAGCATGTGCCTCCTTGCGTCTTGTAAACAAATTTTTAAAAATATGTATGTTAAAGAATAAAAATCAACTGACTCACAAAGAGTGAACCTGAAAATTTTCTTATATTTTCTGTGTTTACTGGCAAATGTTCAACTTTGATCCTCCCCTCCCCACTTCCTGTGTTCTTTCCTTTAGGCACCCTCCCTCCCTTTTCTTTCCTTTTCCCCCATCCCCTCCCTCCTTCCCTCTTCCCCCGGGCTTCCCCTGCCCCTCCCCCTTCCACCCTTCCCCCTATCTCCCCTGCCCATGGCGTCTGCTCTCCCTTCTCCCTCTCCCCCCCTCCTCCTCCTCCTCTCTCGGCAGGTCCCCGGACTCGTACACGGTTAGTGAACATTCGCGCGCCGGAGATCAACGCCTCTGTTCTGTGTGTGCCGTCGTTTTGTGCTTAAGTGATTCAGTGTTATTCGTTTTGTGCACCTACGTTCACGTGTGACAATTTTCGTCTCTGTCTGTGTCCAAGTGTCTGAACAATTTTATTTTGGACTCTACGCCCGTGAACGGCACCTTGTATTTTAAAAAGTGTTTGTCTACGTTTAAATGTCCACCATGTTTTTTCTCTAAATGTCTTCATTTGTATATTTGTGTTTCTCTGCGCCCAAAGAGCGGCGTCGTATGCTGCTGCAGGCCTGCCTGTAATACAGGTTTCAAAATAACAATAAAGAAAAAAAAACAAAAAAAACTGGCAAATGTGGAAATAAGTGAGTCAGCAATGTAAAGGACTTTACTTATGTTTCATTTTATGTAAATCTCATGAAAATTTGAAGTTTTTTTTACTTTTATTTGAGTGTTATACATTACGTAGTTCACATAGAGCGTGTCATACAACCAACTGATATGTTCTACACATAGGCTACCTTCTTTATACAGTAGTATTCAAAGAACTGCGACTGACGCCCGAACAACAGGGAACTGACATGCATTGAGACTAGAAAATAGTGGTATGTAATCTAATGTATAAGTCATATAGCTTATGCCACTAGTTGTAACATTTTATAGCACCGCCTGACCATGTACTTCTTGTATTTTTTAGGACTGATAATGACTAGGCACTAGCCGAAATCTGGATTTGCCAAATAAAACCTGCAAAAAAAAAAAAAAAAAAAAAAGACGACTGATTGCTGAGTTCTATAATTTATAAATTACGAGGGTTATTCGGAAAGTGAGGAACGATCGGTCGCGTAATAGAAACCACAGTGAAAATCCGATTAAGTTTGGCACATGTGTGTTGGGCAGTGACTCTAGTATGCCCCTCGATCATGTTACGTCGTTCGTTTTAGTTCTGAGCGTACAGGGAGCACATAAAGATACCTAAACAATAGTGTCTACCGCCAAATACGAGGAGCTGGTGAGAAATTTCGCCTGAAGCTATGCTGCCAACATTACATAACAGTCGTGCGCTTTCTTCTTCAAGACAAATCTCAGCCGCATTCTGCGGGGCAACGAAGATGCTCCTGCATCGTTTTCAATTGGAAATTTTTAATTACCCACAATATAGCCCGTAATTGTCTCCCTCTGAGTTTCATCTCTCTGCATATGAACCGCTGGCTATGAAGACAACATTTTGGCATAGACAACGAGCTGTAGCCCAGCGAAGAGAATTGGCGGAAAGCACTGGCGACTGCCTTCTATAACGAGGGTATTGGAAAGTTGATACAATGCTACGACAAACGTCTAAATCGGACCGGCGACTATGGAGATAAGTATCTGGATGTTGTAGCTAACTGTTGCAAATAAAACAGTTTTGATTTTCACTGTGGTTTCCATTTCGGTATGAGATTAACAGACCCTCCCCTTTGTCACAACTGTCGCTACCTGGTCACTGACGACCATGGCTTCACGTGCGTGTCGACGTCGGGCGTTTGGCGACTTATACAGGAGATATTTGCTTAGCACCTCCGTGTCACATCTGTCGTGATTGAACCTCGGTCCCTACCGTGCCCGGATTACTATTGCTTCCCCCTCGCCAAATACCATGCGTTTACATGGTTCAAGGGAATGACCATCAACATCATCTTCGGCGAAGGGGAGAAAGTGGAGCTTGGTTACTCCTAGTACCTGTAAAACGCTCACAACGCCCTTGAACGCACACCCAGGTGCTGTAGGCTCCTTCCAAACTATATACGCGGTGTTTTCATAAGCCCCTCCACTGTTAGGGAGTGCTTGGCTCACAGTGACATTCCGCGCTGAAAGAATTACCTGAATTGCAAGCAATGAGGAAGGAAAGAGACTGGCTGATTCATGAAAAGCTGCTTTCAATGAGGCGTTAGAAATGCAGTAAGAGTCTGTTGCAGGTATTATAGATGGCATTGTTGGAGGTAGGAAACGCCTGTGGCAATGGACAATAAAACTTCTGGTGCACCATTTCTTGAAGAAAGATTCTTCTAATTGCGGTTAAAGTACAGAAAAGTTATTTCAGTTATACTTTGAATCACTTTGTAACATTCTGATTTATAGGATTATGGCTTGTAAACATTTATGTAATAAAAACAAATAAACAAGTAGAAAGTAATTATATACCTTTGGAGCCTCTCGCCTTACGAGAATTTTTGGTAATAGTTAGGGATAGCGCCTGAAGAATGATAGCTCACTCTTTTTATGGTAGGGCAAAAGTGGCAGTGGCAAGCAGGGGTAGATTTTTGTTTTTGACATTAAACGTAGCTAGATTAGGAGATAGGCGAAAAAGGTGTAGCGTCTATGACATATAAAAATTTTTAAAAATTAAAATGGGGTAAACCGAGCGTCGTCGGAATCCAACGGTCGGTGTTCGAAACTGCTCGTTGCTTACATTTCGATAGCGCCTGTCGTCTGAGTGTAATAGCAGCACAGCTAAAATATATTTCACTTTCTGCTGCACTGGTAGCAACAGTTCCGTCCGATAACATTTTTTCGAAAGATTATTGACAGACTGTCTGCCTCTGAACGCCGTAATATATGCGCCAAAGCCCTCCGTGGCCCATTTTCTGAAACCCGGTATCGACTGCCACGATCGCGTTGCGCTCCCTCACCCTTTGTCGAATGCCTCGGCTACCGTTCATTGCTCTAGATACTATAAAATAGTTTAATGTTATTGAATGATTCTCTACAAGTATAATGTCTAGTATTTGCATTCCACGGTCGATAACAATTGAGGCAGGAGACCTATTCTAATACGATGAGCATCGTATTATGTGAATATGGAGGGCGTGAATATCGCTTAAAATTCATTTTATAGCCGTGACCCAGTCAGAATAGCTTATCAGTTGTTTAACATTATTATTAATGCTTTATATCTTGTTCGTTTTCCTTTCAGAAGCGATTCTTCGTGTACTTTTCCGTTAGGAATTCGATCATAAACACAGCTTACTAATCAAGCTTCTGAGGAAACGTAATGTGTAAAGGTCTTCTTTAGATTGTTTTGGAGAAGCTCTTCTAACAATTTGCAGCTCAGTTAAATAAGACGGAAAATAAGAACCTAGATTACACTGTCCCACAGTGCTAACATTGTGCTGGTCCACAGTGCGATCATAACTGACATCTCACACCGCCTTTGCATCGCCAGACACGTGCCGAACCACCGAGCTACCGAGAACCACCGGCTGCAGCTCTCTCTCTCTCTCTGTCTCTCTCATTGCGATATTGGTTCCTGAGCCTCATAAGGCAACGATAAAGGTCAGAACCATTACTACTTGCGTGAAGTACAGCATTCCTGGAGTCCACAAATTAAATTTTCAGTGTCAGTGTCTCATTTTACTCGAGGATTACGTAGCGTAAGTCATTTAAGTGTAAATGGAATGCCAATTAAGTTTAGCGCAACAATTCGGGGCCACACTTGGAAGTAAATGCACTATCACAAGGTTGCCAAATATTTGCAACGATGTTGACAATTCTTAGCTCTGCTAGTGGCAGTTAGGTAGCGATAATCTTGTCATGCTCGTTTTATACGTGGTATCACACGTGAGACGAGAGGGCCTTTTCTTTATTCTCTCTCTTTTCTGCAGCTGTATCTCTTGATACTTTCTAACATCGCCTTCCGGACAAGCTATATTTAAGGCATTCAGTTATATTTCATCTAGCATGCTTCATTTTTCAAGTTTTCCGGCGTGGAAGGGGGCTGTTAACGCCGCTGTTATATAATATCAGTGCATGGACAGCAAAGCTATTTATATTAGTTTCTACTCACGCAGCATATGGCATGTGAAACATTGGCGCATGTAATTTTCCATTATGATTACAATTTCCAAAAAACACTTTGACAGTTTTCAACATAAGCTTATCTCATAAGAAAAATAAGTGTTTGAGAGTCAACCTTGCCACACAAGTCACGAAACAGTAAGATATCAGATACATTCCACTACTAAATCGACGCCGGCCGCGGTGGTCTAGCGGTTCTGGCGCTGCAGTCGCAGGTTCGAATCCTGCCTCGGGCATGGGTGTGTGTGATGTTCTTAGGTTAGTTAGGTTTAAGTAGTTCTAAGTTCTAGGGGACTTATGACCTAAGATGTTGAGTCCCATAGTGCTCAGAGCCATTTGAACCATTTTTTTGAACTAAATCGACCGTGTCCACTTGCAGTGTTGTTGCGCATGCAACTAGAATTTCAAGACCACTCGGAAATCCAGCAGTGTGTTGGTAGCGATGGAAGCAAGAACAAACACAACTAACTAATTACTCGATGACATCAGTTCATTTTAGGATCACGAAAAGAAGATGAACGTCACACCAAGGAGCAAACATGACACTGCTTCGTTTAGCACTCTGCCATTGTTCTGGTGGTTGTTAAGACAGATAGTTCACAGCATGAAACACAAAACGAGTTGAAATTTAGACGTGGAATGACCTTTCTATGGTCCAAAAATTAATCTTACTATCTATAAGTCATATAAAGATGGTAACTATTCAGATTACTTCATTAGCACAAAAACAGAATATTATGAGAATTTATCGTGATCACTCAGCACTAATCGCGTAAGTGAATGAAGGATCATGAGATACCAAATAAGGTCGACAATATCTCCAGCTCTCAAATCCCTAGCATTAATAAGGGCATCACGGACAGCTCAAAATGTCCTCATTGCTATCCACGGACTGATCCAGCCAGCACTCTATAGAATTGCGCTGCCAGAGACCAATCTAAGGGACACATTTGAACCGACAGATGATTACAACATCGTTAAATACAAACGAGTTGCACACTTATCCTGTTCAGTTTGCGCCAAAACCTATAAAACTACCATGTTCAGATCGTCAGGAAATAGTAAGATACTATGCACTTTTGGCCTCAAATGGACTGTATCTGCCGGCCGCAGTGGCCGAGCGGTTCTAGGTGTTTCAGTCTGGAACCGCGCGACCGCTACGGTCGCAGGTTCGAATCCTGCCTCGGGCATGGATTTGTGTGATGTCCTTAGGTTAGTTAGGTTTAAGTAGTTTTAAGTTCTACTGATGACCTCAGATGTTAGGTCCCATAGTGCTCAGAGCCGTTTGAACAATTTGGACTGTATCTACGTCTCGTCGTGTGTCGTATGTCGCTAGAATATCAGGAATACCACCAAACTGTGCAGACATTATGGTTAACAAACTAATAAATGGGTGCCGCGGAATAATACATGAAATAGTGGCTTCACAAGAAAAAATTGAAAGTATGGCTGTTGAAGCTGAAACAAAGTAGAAGAAAAAACCAACTGTGCCGTTGTGCACTTTCTTACGTTTTTCACCTCAGATCTACCAAAGGTAATGCGTACTAACAAGCTGTACTTTTTCCTGTTTTCATTGGTACCAAAATGATTAAAAAAAGACAGATTGGTGTCCCTGACAGACGAGTCAAATCTACATCATTAAATTACACCAGAATGGTTGTAAAATACTTCCAGAATAGGCTTCCTAACATTTATATTAATCTTTGCAGTTAGCATGTTTATTCTGAGAAAACCTGCTTCTGCTTTGGCAGGCTATATTTCATTTCCGTTTTACTTCTTTTGCCATCATGTTTTGTACTACGTGCATAGCAAAACTCCCCCTGCATCGTTTGATTTAATTCAACTATGATTTTTGCCCTTTGATTTATGTCTATACATCAAAGAACTAAAGTGTGATATAAACGTAACGTTTACTGCGTGGTCACTCGGGAAGCTTTGCCAATAAATGCAAACAGCGTCTGGTGAACGAGCATTTCAATCTGCAATACATCTGCATCTACATGACTACACTGCAATCCAGATTTAAGTGCTTCGCACAGTGTTCTTTGAACTACCGTGAGTCTATTTCTCTAACATTCCACACTCTAACAGTGCGTGGGAAAATTGAACACTTAAATCTTTCTGTATGAGTTCTGATTTCTCTTATTTTTTTACGATGACCAGTTCTCCCTGTTTAGCTTGCGGCAATAAAGTACATCAGATACGGTAGAAGAAATATGGTGGTAGAAATTTCGTGCAAAGATCTCGCCGCAACGAATGATGCCTTTCTTTCAATGGTTGCTACCCCTACCCACTTATATCTATGATCGCGCTCCCCTATTTCGTGATAATTAAAAACGAGCCACTCGTATGTGGACTTTTCCGATGTCCGTCAGTAATCCTACCAGATAAGGGTCCCATACCGCACAGCAGTAGTCCAGCAGTGGACATACAAACGCAGTGTGGGCAGTCTCTTTAGTGGCCCTGTTGCATATTCCAAGTGTCCTTCCATTAAAACAAAGTCTGATTTAAAGCAGTGAACAGTCTTTGTTTGAATTACGTAATTATTTTATTAATTCCAACTACGCGTTTCACGCAGTTAGTGCCTCATTAGCCTGGAACAATAGGAAAATAATTGTAGCTGAAATACGTGAACCTAGCAAACAGAGGGACTAATATCGCTAAGAGGTGTATAAATTTGAAAAAAAAACTTAGAACTCTCCTTGTTGAACGCTCAAAGAGTGATGTACGGGGCTCGGTTGTCACGTAAAACGTCGCTGGAAAACACCCTTGTCATAAACTGCAAGTTAACACAGAGGTAACCCTGAAAGAGTTAAAAAGATGAATAGCAAAAGAAACATTGAGTGTATTAAATTTAGGGGTGATAGGGAGGGGGGGCAAAAAATGTAAAAGTAATGAAAAAGAAGGCGTCATGTAATTAAGCCTCATCATAACAGATGTAAGTTACGGTGCACTAGTAGCATTATCAGCCTCAAACTGCAATCTCTCCACTATGCCTCCGAGTCTTA
Organism: Schistocerca cancellata; assembly: GCF_023864275.1. NCBI lineage: Eukaryota > Metazoa > Arthropoda > Insecta > Orthoptera > Acrididae > Schistocerca > Schistocerca cancellata. Next base: position 763,256,157 of record NC_064629.1, read on the forward strand.
ACGAGCAGCTGATTACAAAACATCAAACTTTTGAGATATTATGTCATCCATCTTCTTTTGAAAATGAAATCTTCCTGTCCTGCCCGGACTACCGCTCCCCTCGCCTCCCTCTTATCCGGTTTCCTCATTAAAACTAATTCCTTCTCCCCCTCCTTCTTCTTTCAACTCTTGTGTCACTTATCTTTCCATTCTTCCCAGATCAAAATATCCCCTAACAGCACGACGAGCTTCCCTTTCCTGCATCGTAATATAACTCTCTATCTTACACGAACCTCGTCTCACACCGTTTCTTCTGTCATCCCTCATTTTTCCTACTTTTTCATATTAGTACGAAGGTCATTCAATAATTGAAGAGACAAATTGGTCTGGAGAAAAAAGCATTTATTATCACAAAACAGTACTTTTTCTACTTTTCAAGATGCTCCCCTTGAACATTTATGTACTTTTTTTCAACGGGAAACAAGCTTTTTTATTCCGGCTGAAAAGAACTCTTTATCTTGATGTTTGATCCAATTTTCCACAAATTTTTGACGTCCTCGTTATTCTGGAACCTCTTCCCACGTAATGCCTCCTTCAGTGCACCAAACAAATGGAAATCACTAGGTGGTAAATCAAGACTGTAACAGGGGTGAGGCAATACTTCTCAACCCATTTTGTCGATGGTTTCACGGGTTACATGAGCAATATGAGGACATGCGTTGTCTTGCTGGAGAATCACACCTCTCCTCTGAGATCCACGACGTTTCTCTCATGGCTGGCTTCACTTAGTTTCAAAGCAAATTCGAGTAGTATTGACTGTTCATTGTACGCTGCTCTTCGAGATAATCACAAAAAACTGAATTTTAAGCAACCCAAAACACCGTCAACCTGACTTTTCCTGCTGATGCTTGGGTTTTGAATTTTTTCTTGACAGGTGACTTGGTGTGCTTCCACTCCATGCTTTGTCCTTTTGATTCTGGCTCAGAATAGTGAAGCCAAGTTTCATCACAAGTTAAAATTTTGTTGAGGAAGTGTTCACCTTCTTTTTCACAACGTTCCTTTAGTTCTGTGCATACTCTCCACCTTGTTTCCTTGTGTAGTCGCGTCAACTCCTTTGGGACCCATCTTGCACATGTTTTGCGGAACTTCAGCTTGTTACAGATAATGGTCGGCACGAATAATGTCGTCAATTCGACTTTCAAGTGAGGGAGTTGAAACTGCACCTGGTCGGCCAGAACGGTGTTCGTCAGTCACTGAGTCACGACAATTTTTGAACTGCTCTACTCACTTGTAAAAATTTACACTATTCATGCAACCTTCACCATAAACTTTAGACATTCTACAGTGTATATCCACCGGTTTCTCGCCTTCAGCAAATAAAATAAAACGACCAACAACGTTGTTATAACTAATGTGGACGTTTCAAGCGGACTCGCCATCTAGAAATGTATTTTTGTGGTTATAAACAAAACAATGTTGATACCTCAGCTGATCAGGGCTCATCCCAGTGATCCCAACGTAAGGCCATAAAAGTACCAAACTTGCCCTACTAACTGTTTTTTCCTCATACCAATTTGTCTCTTTTATTTTTGAACGACACTCGTACATGAGGCTCCTGGTACATCCATCCCCCTCCCCTTTTCTCTGCTCCCTCTTTCCCCCTTCCTCCCCATTCATTTCCCTTCACGTCATTTAAATTCCCGTGACTCCAGCGCTGCCATCTGGCTGGCCCTCAACTCACGCAGTTCCCTGTCCGTAACGTCGCTGCCCCAATTCCGTATTTACTACGGTCGGCGAGGACACTGCAGTTTCACCTCATTCAGTTTAATGGTTGTAAACGTGTACCTGCCGCTGCACCGGCTCTTCCTTCTGCCATGGTGAGTTTTATTTATATCATACCTTCTTTTTTATTACTTTTATATTTTATTCGCCCCTCTCCCCGCCCTCTTCCATAATTTGGTGTCCTCAATGATTTTTGCTATTTTTATTTCTAGCTCTTTTTAGGTTATCCTGCGTGAACTTGTAATTTACGACAAGGGTATTTCTCCACCGCCGTTTTACATGACAACCGGTCCCCACACTAACTCTTCCAGCGTTCAACCTAGTAAGTTTTAAATTTTTTTTTCAAATTTAAATACCTCTTAGCGATATTAGACCCTCTGCTCGCTCTGGTTTACGTGTTTGAGCCGTAATTATTTTTTTGTTGTTCTAGTCTGGTGATGCGCTAACCATGCGGATCATGTAATTGGATGTAATAAAACAATTACATAACAGCAACAGATACTCTTCACTCATTTGAATCATTTATCTACTGTTGCTGCATCTGCCATAATGGAATAGAATGAAAATGCAGTCTCTTTGGTTTGCTTTCCCGCAACGTTATCTATGTGATCATTCCAGTTTAATTTGTGCGTGACTGTGATTACTAGGTATTTACTTATACTGACAGGCCTAAATTGGTGTCATCCATCGCGTACGGTAACCAAAATTTAACGGATTTCTTTTCGTACACATGTGGATAAAACGCCCCCTCTTCTTGTTCAGAGAAAATTTCCACTTTTTACTCCATACATATAAGGTGTCTAAGTCATTTTGCAATTTTTTTCGCTCCTCTGATGACATTAACAGGTAAATAATGAGAGCGTCAACCACAAACGATTTAATACGGCTGTCAGATTGTCTTCTAAATCGTTTATACAGATTAGCAACAGCAGAGGGTCTATAACACTTCCTTGTAGAATGACCGTTATCACTTCTGTTTTACTCGACGATAGTCCGTCGATTACTACGTATTGTGACACATCTGACAGGAAATAACGAATCCAGTCGCATAACTGAAGTGATACTCCATAGGCACGCAGTATGATTAGAAATCTCTTCTGAGGAACAGTGTTAAAAACCTTCAGGAGATTTAGAAATAGGGGGTCAATCTGACATCCCCTGTCGCTAGCACTCTTTACTTAGCGCGAATAAAGAGATAGTTGTGTTTCACAAGAACGATGTCATGTTGCTTATGTGTCAAGCGATTGTTACCTTCGAGGTAATGTTGTAACAGTATATATTCCAAAATTCTACTGCAAATCGAGGTTAGTGTCATGCGTCTGTACATCTACATCTACATCCATACTCCGCAAGCCACCGGACGGTGTGTGGCGGAGGGTACCTTCCGTACCTCTATCGGTTCTCCCTTCTATTCCAGTCTCGTATTGTTCGTGGAAAGAAAGATTGTCGGTATGCCTCTGTGTGGGCTCTAATCTCTCTGATTTTATCCTCATGGTCTCTTCGCGAGATATACGTAGGAGGGAGCAATATACTGCTTGACTCTTCGGTGAAGGTATGTTCTCGAAACTTCAATAAAAGCCCGTACCGAGCTACTGAGCGTCTCTCCTGCAGAGTCTTCCACTGGAGTTTATCTATCATCTCCGTAACGCTTTCGCGATTACTAGATGATCCTGTAACGAAGCGCGCTGCTCTCCGTTGGATCTTCTCTATCTCTTCTATCAACCCTATCTGGTACGGATCCCACACTGCTGAGCAATATTCAAGCAGTGGGCGAACAAGCGTACTGTAACCTACTTCCTTTGTTTTCGGATTGCATTTCCTTAGGATTCTTCCACTGAATCTTAGTCTGGCATCTGCTTTACCGACGATCAACATTATATGATCATTCCATTTTAAATCACTCCTAATGCGTACTCCCAGATAATTTATGGTATTAACTGCTTCCAGTTGCTGACCTGCTATTTTGTAGCTAAATGATAAAGGATCTATCTTTCTGTGTATTCGCAGCACATTACACTTGTCTACATTGAGATTCAATTGCTATTCCCTGCACCATGCGTCAATTCGTTGCAGATCCTCCTGCATTTCAGTACAATTTTCCATTGTTACAACCTCTCGGTACACCACAGCATCATCTGCAAAAAGCCTCAGTGAACTTCCGATGTCATCCACCAGGTCATTTATGTATATTGTGAATAGCAACGGTCCTATGACACTCCCCTGCGGCACACCTGAAATCACTCTTACTTCGGAAGACTTCTCTCCATTGAGAATAACATGCTGCGTCCTGTTATCTAGGAACTCCTCAATCCAATCACACAATTGGTCTGATAGTCCATATGCTCTTACTTTGTTCATTAAACGACTGTGGGGAACTGTATCGAACGCCTTGCGGAAGTGAAGAAACACGGCATCTACCTGTGAACCCGTATCTATGGCCCCTCTGAGTCTCGTGGACGAATAGCGCGAGCTGGGTTTCACATGGCCGTCTTTTTCGAAACCCATGCTGATTCCTACAGAGTAGATTTCTAGTCTCCAGAAAAGTCATTATACTCTAACACAATACGTGTTCCAAAATTCTGCAACTGATCGACGTTAGAGATATAGGTCTATAGTTCTGCACATCTGTTCGACGTCCCTTCTTGAAAACGGGGATGACCTGTGCCCTTTTCCAATCCTTTGGAACGCTACTCTCTTCTAGAGACCTACGGTACACCGCTGCAAGAAGGGGGGCAAGTTCCTTCGCGTACTCTGTGTAAAATTGAACTGGTATCCCATCAGGTCCAGAGGCCTTTCCTCTTTTGAGCGATTTTAATTGTTTCTCTGTCTGTAATTCAGGTGCTACTCCTATATCGTTCCTTGACTGCTAATGTGAGCTGTGCAGCTTTCCAGTCTTATGGTACCGATCTTTCATTGAGCGAGTGGTTGCACATGATAGATAAGAGACCATAGTATCAGCATACTACTGTATGAAAGGAACCTAACACCCTAACTGTACGGTGTTTCTGTAAGAGCATGCAAAAATGTAACAGGACGTGGAGAACGCTCCACTGAACAATTTGAGGTAGGGAAGCTGCCATCGGAGAAGCCAGCTTAAGGAGATATGGATGTAAACTTGTAAACTTGTCTACCACTTTGTCCAGCATTAATGTTTTCCAGCTTATTTTCAACTAACATGCGTACACGTTTACACGCACTGTGCTGTTTACTTACATGTACATTCTTTATTTCCTGTAAGGAAACAAGGATGACGAGCCTGATTGCTAGGAAGTCATGATGAAAGTTTTGTTTACTTTACTTGTCTATAACGTGGCTCTGTCGTATTGTATTTATATTGTCCCATGACAGAACGTGTTGTTTACTGACGAGACGTCATTTGATCGTGACTGTATTTTGAAGACCAGGAATAGCCAAATGTAGGATGAGGAAAATCCTCACGCTCTAATAGAATCACATTATCAAGTACGCTTTGCTGTGAATATCTGGGACGGCATTGTAGGCGAAAGTCTCATTGGGCCAGAAGTTCTGCCTGGCCGTCTGAATGGCCACCTGTGCTTAAGGTTCGTGCAAATAGTTCTGCCTGAGTTGTTGGAGAACATACCCTTGGCTATTCATGATAGGACGGTGCACCGCCTCACTTCAGTGTAGATGTCTGCAGTCATCTTACTTCTGTATTTTCTGGTCGCTAATTGAGGAGGGAGATCCTATTCTATGGTCTGCGATATCACTTGACCTGAATCCTCTTGATTATTTGCTATGGGGATATATAAAGTCTTTTTTGTATGATACATCAGTGGATACAGAGATGGAATTACTTGCCAGAATTGTAGATGCCTGTGATGTGATTCGAAACACACCAGGGATATTTGTCAGGGTGCACTGGAACCTTGTTCGCCGATGTCATGCTTGCATCGAGGTTGATAGCCTTCAGTGTCAACCCTTTTGTAGGATACAGTACAAATGGTACGTTCATTGTGTCACTGATGGTAATTGCAGCTAACTGTAACTAACGCAAATAGAAATGTACACATAATTTGATTTTATTCCTATTATCTCCTTCAACTGGTTTCTCCGATCCCAGGGGCCCTACATCATATTGTTCAGTAAAGCATCCTCTATCCGCCGTTAAATTTTGTACACTCTTACGGAAACACTCTGCATACCCCATACCTGAAGAATATTTAAAGAAATGGCTTTCGATACAAATATCGATCTGTTAGTTCTGAAATTACATGTTAAGGATGGCAGTTGTATCTTTGTAAACTTGTAAGATGTATTACTTTTTATATGGAGGGCTTATTTCAATAGTGGTACAAGTCCATTACCTCCACTTTTCTGTCTATAATGCTTCTGAAACTAATGAGCCAAACAAACAGAAAGAAAGGTTCATCTCTAGCAAGAAGCCATATGGCTGAATATTTCTGGTATCTCAACTGCAGATTTTTCATCGCTCATTTAACTTTAGGACTCTGTATCTCAGTATGAACAAAAATGGACTTGTACCACTACTGAAATAAGCCATTCATATGTGTATGATTTAAAAGTGATAAAAAGATGTAACGTCCATTTCATCAAAAATTAATGACTCCAAGGATTTAATTGATGCATAGCTAAGAGAAAAATTGTCACGAAAATCTAACAATCGGGTTGTACGATTTTCTTAGCATTTCCGGTGGTGCCGAGTACAACCGCAGCCGGAGACTATAATGATGAGCCTATGGCATTGGTGGCCGGGAGACCCCTCGCGGGGCGGTTCGGCCGCCGCTCCACAAGTTCTTTAACGCCACTACGGCGACTTGCGAGTGAATGAGGATGAAATGATGATGAAAGACACAGTTCACCCAGTCATCTCGAGGCAGAGAAGATCCCTGACCCCGCCGCGAATCGAACCCGGAACCCCATGCGCGGGAAGCGAGAACGCTACCGCAATACCACTAGCCGCCGACAGCCGTAGACGATAGTGGCAAGGCAAGATACCGCTACAGAAAAAACAAACGCACTTGTGCCTCCCATCTGAAAGCCCGTATAACATGAGCAGGATGAGCATATCACTACATAGCTACCCCTAGCACAGCTAAGATTTGGCAACATTTTTGAAGCATTTCGCAACCATGTGGTAATGCATTTACTTCCGCGTGTGGTCCCGAATTGTTCCCTGAAACCTAATTGCATTCCATTTCAACTTCGATAACTTTTGCTAATTAAGATGAGACACTGAGATAGGAAAATTAATTTTTATGTTACAGAACTGCCGTATTTCACATAAGTAACAATGGTTCTTATATTTAACGTTACCTTATGAGGTTCAGTCAGCTGTAACAATGAAGTTAAGTCAGCTGATAACAAGCTGCTTCATTATAAAAAAAGTTTCTGAAGAGATTCGACTTGCATCAATGATACGGATTTGAGTTTTGTTTTTCTGTCATATAGGACCAATATTCCAACGGAATAGTTATGAAGTCAATACTTATAACTACTTAAATCGAACTAACTAACCTAAGGACATCACACACGTCCATGCCCGAGGCAGGATTCGAACCTGCGAACGTAGCAGCAGTGCGGTTCTGGACTGAAGCGCCTAGAACCGCTCGGCCACATCGGCCGGCAAATATCACTTTCGATCAGCGTTAATATCTCTGCAAATTCATATGGTGACCTCAAATTGAGCAGTATGTATGCGTTGTTATCGAGCTTGCACTGCAAGTTATTCTCACAGTCTATCACATACTTATACCCTAAGAAATCGAACGACGACAGTAAGACACGTTATACCAAGTTACTCAATGTGGCTGGATGAAAACAAACACCTACCTGACAAAGGTATGAAGCATGAAGAGTCGCTTATAAAATGAAAATATGTGAGTTTTAAAGCGTTATTAATGACGTTAAATAATGCACTGAGATATTCTGATTAGATCAGAAACTATAAAATCAATTTTGAACTATAGTTATATCTGGCATATTAGTGTTATACAGTTTTCATCATATTTAAGTGATTCGCCTGCGTCCGTTGCTATCGAGCGTGAAATACAAAACTTAGACTTTTTTGTAGAGCATCAGCAACTGTAAAGCGTTTGATGCTTTCCTGAGCGCAAGGCAGTGTAGCGCTGCCGCAGCGGTCACCACTGGATGGCAACAAATGGGCCCCAGAGAGCTCTGGCGCATATGGCGTTCAAGGGCACATAAGCTGCCAACAATCTTTCGCAAAAATGTCACTGAGTGGAAATGTTATTACTAGTGTGTCAGAAAGTGAAATAAATTTTAGCTGTGCTACAGTTACACTGAAGACTTCAGCATTCAAACGAGAGGCGCTATAAAAATTTAGGCAATGAGGGGTTTCGACCACCAAACGTTGTATTCACACTACGTACAGTTCACCGTTTTTTTTCATAACAGAAATTTATTGGGTGTTCGATATATACTGGTCATTTATATTGAAACAAAGATTATAAACATGAACATGACACAGTTTACGTATATGAAAGCGGAATGAACTTGAAAAAGCACTACAGATACGTATAAATACTCGTACAAACAGAAAATACATTTTACCCCGAGGATTGCTACGTAAAAGATAAATAACCGGATCTTGATAACAACTCGAACGGTCCACTGTATGACCAGAACCAGACGGATCATATAAGGCAACGAAGGTGAGGTCAAAAAATCTAAAATCCATACCTCTACCAAACTCTTAACAATGAGAATTCCTTCCAGAGACAATATGGCAGTTCCCGTGGAAAATTCAGGCCCCACGTTAACAACGGTTTGAAATTCAAGTAGAGGAAAACTGGTAAATAGAACTTCTTACAGGAACACTGTATCAGCACAAGGGTCATATATAAACTGACGCAACGAAGTTAAGTGCAGATCTGATACCAATTGGTTAAAATTTAGAGTGACAAATGTATATGCTTGAGCCATCAGTCAAAAGAAAAAACACAGTAAGAACAACAGAGCAGCATGACTATTCGGCCAGTCGCCAGTCATAGTCCATGGTGGAGTCTAATGACGGATCCGAGGGCGGGGCTAGTTTCGGCCACAACTGTATCTTTACCATTGGTTACTTTGCACGGAGCTGCACGCTCCGGTTGTACACGTTGTTTAACCCGGCTGCGAGGCATAATAGCATGTGCAGTCGGCGGCGTAGGTGGATGCTTTAACACTTCCATATCACTCTGTGACTTCCCAGGGTCAGAGGGCTGCCCCACAGAAGGCACAGAAACTCGTTAAAGGAGGGCAATCACACTGAATCTCAGAGCCAGCGGGAGGCAAGTGTAGGGTAATGGTCTGTGCAGCGGCAGTCACATAGGCGGCAAACCACGATCCCTAATGTCGAGAGACGACAAACGAATAGGAGGCCATTGTTATGTGGTTGTGAACTGATTCTTGCACACGCGCGGTTCCTTGAAGATACTTGCATGCGTTTCTCAGCCGGAAAAAGCTACAGAATAACAGCTGTACACACATAACCTGAAGTCGCACTACAATTCCTTTGGCGCTGGAAGGAAACAGTTAAATGAAAGTGTTTGTGATAAGCTTGCATACACCAGTTACTACCAAACTGTGCATGGTGTGAAAAGTTCACAGGCACACCTCATTCACAATCATGGCCAGTTTACGGTAAATCTTCACCGAAAGTTCACAGACAGACTGTTTCTTTTGGAACTGGTAGCTATAATAGTCTCACAGACCAAAATGTTCAAGTTCCCGAGTAAACAACACGCCATGCTGTAATTAATGATTTAAAGACTATAAATAGAAGTCCCTTCCACGCTTTACGGCACTTCTCAGACATTTTAGTACTGAAATATCGCAATATTAATCATCTTCAGCGGAGCACGTATCAATACGCCTGATCCAGTCCCGGACTCCACTCTTCTCTCTACACAAAAGAAGTTTTTAGTTCCCAAACTACGCGCGAATATGATAATTTTTGATTTGCAGGGAAAAGCAGCGTCAAGCTCGCTCAATCCCGTGCATATATACAAAACCAATCAAAATTCGTCACTGAATCTGAGCAGTAAATTACCATAAATAAATTTGGAAAACCCACAAATATAAACCTAATTCCTTTCAATAAAACTATTTTCCCGAAATCATTATCTCATTTCCCCAGCACCATAAACTGACGAAATGATTTATTATAATTTCCCTGGTACGAATGACAAACACACTTCATTTTCGGACACTGCTCACGTGACCTGTTACTTCAATATACAGGGTGGCCCACTGATCGTGACAGGGCCAAATATCTCACGAAATAAGCGTCAAACGAGAAACCCACAAAGAACGAAACTTGTCTACCTTGGAGGGGGAAACCAGATGGCGAACGGTCCGGACACTTGGATGATGTCGTCCAGGAAACCGAGCAGTATAAACAGCACACGCCCGTTGGGCATTTTGATCACAATAGCCTTACATCAACACGATATCGACCTTTTCCGCAATTGGTAAACGGTCTGTTTTAACACGGATAATGTATCACGAAGCAAATACCGTCCGTAGTGGCGGAATGTTACGTGATACCACGTACTTGTACGTCTGTGACTATTACAGCGCCATCTATCAAAAAGCGAAAATAGTGGTCCAACTGAAACATTCATATTTATTTACGTACTACATGAATAAGTAATAAAAATGGGCGTTCCTATTTAAAGAAACGCAGTTGATATCCATTTGACCTATGGCTGCCGGCCAGAGTGGCCGAGTGGTTCTAGGCGCTTCAGTCTGGAATCGCGCGACCGCTACGGTTGCAGGTTCGAATCTTGCCTCGGGCATGGATGTGTGTGATCTCCTTAGGTTAGTTAGGTTTATGTAGTTCGAAGTTCTAGGGGACTGATGACCTCAGCAGTTAAGTCCCATAGTGCTGAGGCATTTGAACCATTTTGAACCTATGGCAACGCCATCTAGCGGGCCAACCATAGCGCCATCTGGTTTCCCCCTTCAAGCTAGACGAGTTTCGTTCTTTGCAGTTTTTCCGTTTGATGCTTATTTCGTGAGATATTTGGCCCGGTCTATATCAATGGACCACCCTGTATAGTACAAAAACTTTATATAAAACTGTATTTCGCATTCACACCTTCTTTCAATGCCATTACGAAACACAGTAATAGTAGTAATTAATAAACAATTAGAAAAAGAAACAAACATCATCGGAAATACAATTAACAGTATTTTGACTGCATCTCCAACAGCATCCGTCAGCTAGTGGCGTCTATCAATGCCACAGGAACTACACACACTGGAGCCATCTGATGCTACCTGTCTTGCGCGTGACTCATCCTGCACGTCTGTTCACAGAACTCCCAACTCAACAGGGACGATGTAAAGGCGCTAGGCCTCAACAGCTCAGGGGAATATGAAACAGGGGACGGCACACCTAATGCATCACCATTCGCCAGCCGGGGTGGCCGAGCGGTTCTAGGCGCTACAGTCTGGAACCGCGCGACCGCTACGGTCGCAGGTTCAAATCCTGCCTCGGGCATGGATGTGTGTGTGTCCTTAGGTTGGTTAGATTTAAGTAGTTCTAAGTTCTAGGGGACTGATGACATCAGAAGTTAGGTCCCATAGTGCTCAGAGCCATTTTGATCCATCACCATTCTGAGTGCGGCGCCGCTTGTTACGAATCGCGCACACCCTTGTCCAAGCAGTAGCAGGAACGGGGTCAGGTTTTGCTTCCTACTGCGGAAAATAAGGCATAGTGACAGTGGAAACATCTCTAAACCGGTAGGAAACCTTTAATAGGAACTTGCCTACTTGAAGGGAATCTACGAATACCACAAAGATCACATAAACCTTAGTGTAAAAATAAGCAGTTCGCAGTTGGTCCGAAGAAACATGGAAATTATCAACTAAACAGTCAGGTTTCTAAAGACCCAGGTTGCAAGTTGCGCGTCGACGTATCAAATTAAAAACTCACGCTACCTTGACGTGGAGCATTCGTGGACGCCAAGAGAAACAGCAGGAGCGGACGACGTCACTGTCAGAGACACACCCAAGGAAGGACGAGACGAGACAATGACAATGTTACACAAAAAGCTTCTAACACGACTGAAGTGATAAACTCACAAACACTTGCGACACTGTGTCCGGGCCGGCCGGTGTGGCCGTGCGGTTCTAAGCGCGTCAGTTTGGAACCGTGTGACCGCTACGGCCGCAGGTTCGAATCCTGCCTCGGGCATTGATGTGTGTGATGTCCTTAGGTTAGTTAGGGTTAAGTAGTTCTAAGTTCTAGGAGACTGATGACCTCAGTAGTTAAGTCCCATAGTGCTCAGAACCATTTTTGAACTGTGTCCGGGCGGATAAGTAAACAGCTACCTGCTCGCTAGGATACAGGTGTAGACGTAGGTTAACAGGTCGAACAGGAGACAAGAGTTCCTCCAGGAACTGCGGTAGCCTACAGTATTTTCACTTCTTGCAGATAGCCGGGCTTGAACTGCGTTCACACCGAGGACGGGCCGGAACGGCATTCTCGCGCCTTGCCGCCACAAGCCGCTAGTGTTCCAACTGCGCATTGGGCAGCGATGCGGAAATCTGGGAAAATCCTCTTTTCCGATTTTCACATTGTAAAAACTCTTGCCGGTATAAAAGGATACACAACATCGTTTTATAAACTTTTTTCCTTAAAAGCTTTGTACTTTCCACGTGGAAAAGGAAACTCATACTTTACGTTTCGCGTGATTCTTCAGTTTCGCAACGTTTCACAATCATTCTGAGTAAAGCATGTGTTTAAAAAAATCTGAGTTTTGTACACGTGGAAGTGTAGTATCTTATCTTCTCAATAAGCCGTTTAGCTTTTCAAAATTCGTAACAGCTATTGTCAAATGGCGCTATTTGTCAAGCATATGCACTACTTTAACAAATCTTGCAGTGAAAATTTGATAGTTAGTAGCTCACATTTTGATACGTTTTAGACAGTGAATTGTTGCTAGTGAAATATAGCTAAAAATACAAATAAGTTCTGGAATGTTAGTGACACTGATTTCTGTCTCCGTTCAGAAATAAATACGAGTTATGAAGTGGCATCAGTGGTACAATCGGAAGCTTACAGAGTTGACGCAGGTTTAGGGTACCATCAGACGTATCAGAACAGAAAAAGCCAATTTCTAGCGATCAGTGCAGCCGTAGAGTCGATCAATCATGTTATCTTAATGATCTTTATCAAGAGTAATACGAATATATACGAGCCGCGCGGGATTAGCCGAGCGCAGGCGCTGCAGTCATGGACTGTGCGGCTAGTCCCGGCGGAGATTCGAATCCTCCCTCGGGCATGGGTGTGTGTGTTCGTCCTTAGGATAATTTAGGTTAAGTAGTGTGTAAGCTTATGGACTGATGACCTTAGCAGTTAAGTCCCATAAGATTTCACACTTTTTTTTTGAACAGTATATGTTCCAAAACCCTACTGCAAATTGACGTTAGCGATATGGGCCTGTTATCCAGCGGATTACTCCTACTTCCTTGTTTTGGTATTGGTTTGGCTTGAGCAATTTTCCAGTCCTTAGGTACGAATCTTACAGTTAGCGAGCGGTTGTGTATAACTGCTGGTTATGTTTTTACAGCAGACCATACTTTAAACCAGGGTCGGTCACGGTGTGCCAAACTTCACGCGTGCTTCGTGTGCGGGCAACGGGCGTTCCAAGACCTGGCCTGTGACTCGGGTTTGCTCGGTCCATCTCCGAAGTACCCGGAATAGCAGGAGATTTCATTTAGCGTTGTGGTGCGGCATTTTTCGGTCGGCACCACTCCCTGAGTTTGGCGAAATCCTGGTGTCAGCACTGTTTATCCTTCGCCATTTGATCAAGGTAAACAGGTCCAGTGGATGTTTGCGCAAAAACAGATAGCCTAGGGAATCATCGTCACAATCCTTTAAAATGAATGGAAAGAGAGATGAGGGGGATGACTTTTCTCAACTCACAGAAGCGATAGGTACTGCTTGTTTGCTATGTAACGACATTACAGTACCATGCAGAGAGAATTTACACAATTAGATGGCAATGAAAGAGCAAACAATTACGACGATCGACAGACGGCATTCATTGTTCTGTACATCAAGAAGTTCTTTGCCCTAAATTTGCTAGCATAGTGCATTTGAAGAAATTGGTAGTATGGATAGTAAAATTTCCGAAGTCGCACCCTTTATTCCATTGTCATTTACAACATTTTTTAGTAGTAATGAACGAAGATTATGGAGACTTCATATATTACTGCAAATTACGGTTAAGTGACGGGAAATGCCTGGAATAATTATTCAATTTAAAACTCGTAATTTCTGAATTAATGAAGGAAAAAGGAGTGCAGGAAAGAAAATTAGAACATCCGGAATGGATTGCGGAATTCGCATTATCAGTAGACTTGAGTGCACACTGCCCACAGTAAATCACTGCAAGATAACTTCCTCCTGATTTAAGAACCTAAGCTTATTGGCGTTAATGAAAGTGCGAGGTTTAAAGAACTCATTCTGGCCTTACAAGAATTAAACGGATAGTGCTATAAAGGTTTTGGGGGCACTGCCATCTCTTTCGAGCTGTTTTTGAGACCGTTCGTCGTTTCAGATGAAAACGCCCTGTGCATGTGCAGACATACCTGACTGACCTGCGCCGGTAGATGTGGCCGTGAGATTCTAGGCGCTTCAGTCTGGAATCGCGTGACCGCTAGGGTCGCAGGTTCGAATCCTGCCTCGGGCATGGATGTGTGTGATGTCCTTAGGTTAGTTACGTTTAAGTAGTTCTAAGTTCTAGGGGACTGATGACCACAGATGTCAAGTCCCGTAGTGCTCGGAGCCATTTGAACCAATAAACTGACCTGCAACGTAATTCCAGTTTCAATGACAAATCTTTTTATGTTACAACTTCCCAGGACGTCTACATTGCTTGCCTCAGGTAGATTTTCCAAGTCTCCATAATAACTTGCAAATATGCTACAGTACCTTGATCAACATATTAGGTTCATAATCGAAAAAGGATTTTTCACGCTAAGTAAGTTTCGATTACGTGCAACATGAATGTGAAATTCTGTGACACTTAGTACAAGATAAAAATTATATTACGCTTTCAGCGTGCCGGAAATAACTAATTAATACTGAAAACTTGTTTTGTTTGTGGTCATGTTGTTGACAAATTTGAAATATAAAACTAAGTCGCATTCAGTGCGACTGCACTGCCATTTCAGTGCGGCGCTTTCGCTGTTTTCCCCTCTTCTTCCTACTCGCGCTCAAACAGTGTAGCGTGGCGGTAGGGATATGTGAAGCTACGCTGAGCGCTTTGGCACTCACGGTAGGGCATGGCCCGCGAGCCGAAATCTTGGCCGCGGCTGCTTTACATTATACACTCCTGGAAATTGAAACAAGAACACCGTGAATTCATTGTTCCAGGAAGGGGAAACTTTATTGACACATTCCTGGGGCCAGATACATCACATGATCACACTGACAGAACCACAGGCACATAGACACAGGCAACAGAGCATGCACAATGTCGGCACTAGTACAGTGTATATCCACCTTTCGCAGCAATGCAGGCTGCTATTCTCCCATGGAGACGATCGTAGAGATGCTGGATGTAGTCCTGTGGAACGGCTTGCCATGCCATTTCCACTTGGCGCCTCAGTTGGACCAGCGTTCGTGCTGGACGTGCAGACCGCGTGAGACGACGCTTCATCCAGTCCCAAACATGCTCAATGGGGGACAGATCCGGAGATCTTGCTGGCCAGGGTAGTTGACTTACACCTTCTAGAGCACGTTGGGTGGCACGGGATACATGCGGACGTGCATTGTCCTGTTGGAACAGTAAGTTCCCTTGCCGGTCTAGGAACCGTAGAACGATGGGTTCGATGACGGTTTGGATGTACCGTGCACTATTCAGTGTCCCCTCGACGATCACCAGTGGTGTACGGTCAGTGTAGGAGATCGCTCCCCACACCATGATGCCGGGTGTTGGCCCTGTGTGCCTCGGTCGTATGCAGTCCTGATTGTGGCGCTCACCTGCACGGCGCCAAACACGCATACGACCATCATTGGCACCAAGGCAGAAGCGACTCTCATCGCTGAAGGCGACACGTCTCCATTCGTCCCTCCATTCACGCCTGTCGCGACACCACTGGAGGCGGGCTGCACGATGTTGGGGCGTGAGCGGAAGACGGCCTAACGGTGTGCGGGACCGTAGCCCAGCTTCATGGAGACGGTTGCGAATGGTCCTCGCCGATACCCCAGGAGCAACAGTGTCCCTAATTTGCTGGGAAGTGGCGGTGCGGTCCCCTACGGCACTGCGTAGGATCCTACGGTCTTGGCGTGCATCCGTGCGTCGCTGCGGTCCGGTCCCAGGTCGACGGGCACGTGCACCTTCCGCCGACCACTGGCGACAACATCGATGTACTGTGGAGACCTCACGCCCCACGTGTTGAGCAATTCGGCGGTACGTCCACCCGGCCTCCCGCATGCCCACTATACGCCCTCGCTCAAAGTCCGTCAACTGCACATACGGTTCACGTCCACGCTGTCGCGGCATGCTACTAGTGTTAAAGACTGCGATGGAGCTCCGTATGCCACGGCAAACTGGCTGACACTGACGGCGGCGGTGCACAAATGCTGCGCAGCTAGCGCCATTCGACGGCCAACACCGCGGTTCCTGGTGTGTCCGCTGTGCCGTGCGTGTGATCATTGCTTGTACAGCCCTCTCGCAGTGTCCGGAGCAAGTATGGTGGGTCTGACACACCGGTGTCAATGTGTTCTTTTTTCCATTTCCAGGAGTGTATAAGGCAACCAATTATTTGCTGTCAGCATCCAACAATTAGTATAGTATGAATTACATATTTGGAACTAGAAGAGAAGAATAAATTAATCTAAGATGAGTATTTGCTGAGGATGGACAAAAACAAAAAACAAAAAAAATGGTTCAGATGGCTCTGAGCTCTATAGAACTTAACATCTGAGGTCATCAGTCCCCTAGGCTTAGAACTACTTAAACCTAACTAACCTAAGGACATCACACACATCCATGACCGAGGCAGGATTCGAACCTGTGACCGTAGCAGCAGCGCGGTTCCGGAATGAAGGGCCTAGAACCGCTCAGCCACAGCGGCAGACGACAAAAAC
Source organism: Schistocerca cancellata (assembly GCF_023864275.1). Classification (NCBI taxonomy): domain Eukaryota; kingdom Metazoa; phylum Arthropoda; class Insecta; order Orthoptera; family Acrididae; genus Schistocerca; species Schistocerca cancellata. The sequence continues at coordinate 763,273,009 of NC_064629.1, forward strand.
AAAAATAAAAGCTTGCCCTGCTCTACTCAATTACCTTCTTGTTGGAGGTCAAGATCGGCAGGAGCCAAAAAATTTAATTATATTTATAGATTTTTTACGTCTAATTTGACAAATGCACATGTTTCGTTCTGAAATTTCCATTTTTGTGTTTCTGTGAGAGCTTAGTACCACAAGTTGTAAATAATTACCTCTCATCTCCATCCCTCAGGAGTTTAAATTTCGATTTTTCTATTCCAACAGAAGGAAGGAAAAATATTGAGATTTAGTGTCCTGTCGATATTGAGATCATTAGAGATAGCTAACAAAAAGAATAATGAGCAGGTTCACCTTATCCTAGAATACTGCAAGCAAGGTAAACGAATTGCTGTCGATAGAGATAGGGCTTTTTTAAAATGTTTCTGCTCTTGGCAGGCAGAGCTGCACCGGCGAGGGAATCTCCATGCTTTGACACTGACTTACAAGGTCATACAAAACCAGTTTCTCACCGCCAGACAATCTGTGCTATCGTATAGAACAATGATTTCATTACTTTATTGGTATTGTTTTGAGCATGTAGTGAGTCATTAAGTTTTAAAGCGCAGAAGAAAGAGGAAATTATGAATTCAGTCCATGAATTGCGACATACATCTTTACATGAGAAAGTAAAACTTATCTGACATTTTTTTTTCGAATTACAGCACGCATCGTAATACGTTTCAGTTAAGTGCTGCAAGACATTTGAGTTCTGAGATGCATTAGGAAGTAATTAATGCTCTCAGCTTCGATAATATCGTGCTGTGCCTTCATCAAAGGTATATTTTCTTTGTCAAGTTGCAAAAATTCTTCAATATTTCCCACTAGCTTTTTTTCTTTTTTCTTAATGATTCGAAAGTTGGGAGTCGCGATGGTTCATCGACTGTAGTCAATGACGACCTATCGGAATAATCTTCATCTTGTGACAAAGACTGATTGATAAGCGAAAATTCTTAAGATACTACTGTTGGGCTCACTAGTTCTGTTCCCACTGGCAAGGAACTGTGTACAGCTCTTGGAATTACGATAACTTTTAAGAACTTGGAAAGAGATCAATACCAAGCGGAACTACATTTCGAAGGACTTTTCTCTGGATCACTTGACCAGATTATGTCAAGTTTTTCAAGTTTTTCTATATAACAGTTCATAAGGTGGTTTCACCATTTTAACGTGAAGAATATAAAGCGGTGTAAAAAAATGCCTCTGTTGTTCCCTGTTGCTATAGACGTGTGAAAATAATGGACTAAGTAAACGTAGATGTACTAAACTACTTTGCACGTATCGTAAGAGTACTTGTAATTTTCCACACTGACTGTGAAATGTGGAGGAACTACTTCTTCGACAAAAGACTTGTACAATGATACTTCTCACAAAGGGAGATGGTGACGCCTGATACTTGTACTGCAGAAGCTGAAGTGTAGTTCCACGGGCTTGCGTCGGCCGCAGGCTTGCGGCGTGAACATTAAACATAGTGGATGTCGCCAGGTAACGCGGCGCGAACGACACTGCCAACACCGCAACGCTGAACTCTGTGGTCGATATCCTGTGCTCGATATTACTGCCCGGCCCGCCATGTCTCGGCTCAGTGCGTAGTGTGAACACACCCTGAAGTCTTACAGGGACAGTAAGCGCCAAGAGGGTCATGGAAAATAATTTACTTATTTCAATTTAGATACATTTGTAACACATGAGTTTTGTTATTGTGATATGTTTTCTACAGTAGGTTTGTAAAATTTCACCTTAACAGCTAAAAAATATTAGCAGTAAATGTGGTCACCGCAGCTAACCATCACCCCATTACAGTATACAAGTTCGATAGTTTGGTATATTTTTTTTTTTTAATTTTCGTGGTATCTCTTGAAAGAGTCCTTGTCTCCTCTCCGGCAGAAAGGTACTTTGCACACTGAACACAACTATACAATTCGGACCGAGGTTTTTCTCGAACTAAGATCGGCACATCTTCCAGATGATAAGTGAATAGGCTGATGTTTCCTCCTTTCCTGGCGAATACTTTCGCCTACGTGCTGTTTGTGTGCCTTGATCTGAGATGATTATATATCTTTATACAGAGAATGCAGCAGCAGCAGCCACTGAAATTATTTCTGTGGCCAACAAAATTTTTTCCACCTCTCGACGAAAGTGAACGTTGGGTCATTGTCTTCACTGTCAACACTGCTAGGATTCTCATCAAATAACAACAGGTAACATTCTTCCTCTGTTAGTCTTTTCTGGCGAGACATAGTGTATGGAGAAAAAGGGAAGTGGTTGGCGCCGTAACAACACGGAGATCTACACTGAAGAGCTCATGAAACTGGTACACCTGCCTAATATTGTGTAGGGCCCCCGCGAGCACGAAGAAGTGCCGCAACACGACGTGGCATGAACTCGGCTAATGTCTGAAGTAGTGCTGGAGAGAACTGACACCATGAATCCTGCAGGGCTGTCCATATATCGGGGGGGGGGGGGAGGGGGTGGAGATCTCTTCTCAGATATACTAAATAGTGTTCATGCCTGGGGAGAATGATGGCCAGCGGAAGTGTTTAAACTTGGAAGAGTGTTCCTGGAGCCACTCTGAAGCAATTTTGGATGTTTGGGATGTCACGTTGCCCTGCTGGAATTGCCCAAGTCCGTCGAAATGCACTTTGGAGATGAATGGGTGCAGGCGATCAGACAATATGCTTACGTGCGTGTCACACCTCAGAGTCCTATCTAGATGTATCAGGGGTTCCATATCACTCCAACTGCACACGCCCACACCATTACAGAGTTTCCACCAGCTTTAACAGTCCCCTGCTGACTTGAAAGGCCCACGGATTCTCCATATCCGTACACCTCCGTTTGCTCGATGCAATTTGAAACGAGACTCGTCCGACCAGACAACATGTTTCCCGTCATCAACATTCCAATGTCGGTGTTGACGAGCCCAGGCAAGTCGTAAACCTCAGTTTCGTGCAGTCATCAAGGGTTCACGAGTAGGCCTTGTGTTCCGAAAGCCCATATCGATGATGTTTCGTTGAATGGTTCGCACGCTGGCACTTGTTGATGGCCCAGCATTGAAATCTGCAGCAATTTGCGGAAGGGTTGCACTTCAGCCACGTTGAACGATTCTCATTGGTCCCGTTCTTGCAGGATCTTTTTTCGGCCGCAGCCATGTCGGAGAGTTGATGTTTTACCTGATTTCTAATATTGACGATACACCCGTGAAATGGTCGTACCGGAAAATCCCCACTTTATAGCTATTTCGGAGATGCTGTTTCTCACCGCTCGTGCGCTGACTCTAACACCATGTTCAAATTCACTTAAATCTTGATAGCCTGCCATTGCAGCGGCAGTAACCTATCTAAGAACTGCGTCAGACACTTGTTGTCTTATATAGGCGTTGCCGACCGCAGCGCTGCATTCTGCCTGTTTACATACCTTTGTTTTTGAATACGCATGCCTGTACAAGTTTCTTTGGCGCTTCAGTGTATGTATTACAACAAATTTCATTCGAAAAAAAGTAATATTACATGTAGATTTATGGAAAGTCAACACACAAACAGTTATTACAAAAAATAGCCATATAAAGAAGAGTTACAAAGAGAAATGCATGACACTTAGACGAGCAACACCGACAATACATGAAATATCACCTAGTGTCGTAAATATGTGGCAAAAGTACTGCACAGTGATTCTATTGCCATCTAGTAAAACGTTAGTCAACAATTAGTTGATTGAGAGAACCACCGCGGCTGAGAAGCAAACCGTGAAAAGTATGTAGTTAGCCACAGTGACCACAGGTCTTTCTAATCGCCTACGTATCTGGTCGGTTACAATAATGCCAGCCTTTCAAAGAGCTAAGCCATTGGCACATGGGAGAAGGCAGCTAACGCTGGCGTGCGTGACGATGGGATATTCAACGTCAGTAGACGCAGCGCCGTTGGCACTCACCACGACAGGGTTTAACGCGATTTTGCGCTCTAGCGCTCTCCAGCAGCAGTTGTCGGCCTTACTCGGCTCACAAGCTCTACAGTTTGTTCACGAAAATGGTCATGTGTAGAATTACTGCATTATGTCTATTAAAATTCGCGTCTCCTCTCTTGACCATATGCTAGTCATGTTATCCCATCTGTGGTATACATAAATAAAAACTACACTCCTGGTAGAAAACTCACTTATATTTACATCAGTTGAAAAATGCTCCTATCGGAGCTCAAATAATGCGAATATGTTCCTGTGTATTTACTGAGTGAGAAGTCGAGTTCCAGCTGCCTCATTCTACCTTCCTCGGCACCTTTAAAAATTTTCCCAAAATTTTTTGGCATGCGAACAGATTGGGGCTCTATTTAACATGCAACTCACCTCAAATGCCGGCCGCTGTGGACGAGCGGTTCTAGGCGCTTCAGCCTTAGAACTACCTAAAAGTAACTAATCTAAGGACATCACACACATCCATGCCCGAGGCAGGATTCGAACCTGCGACCGCAGCGGTCGCGCGGTTCCAGACTGAAGCGCTTAGAACCGCTCGGCCACTGTGGCCGGTGGTACTTGAAAACCATTTGCTGCAATTCATGGACTTCATATTCTCAAACAACGATGGAACTTTTATGGATGACAACGTGCCATGTCCCTGGACCACAACTTCTCGCGATTGGTTTGAAGAACATTCTCTACAATTCGAGCGAATGATTTAGCCACCCATTTCGCCCACCGTGAATCCCATGGAACATTTATGGGACGTAATCGAGATGTCAGTTTGTCCACAAAGTCCCGCAACACAATCTCTAGCAGCTGAAACCAGACTACTTCTGTCTGTCTGGCTTCAGCTGCCAGCGACAGTGGTCATGCGTTTGTGTGTGTGTGTGTGTGTGTGTGTGTGTGTGTGTGTGTCTGTTTTGTCTATGTTTGACAAAGGCCTTAGAAGAAAACTTATTTTGTGACAGTCTTTTGTTGTGCCTATCTGGGAGTTAGCATCTCCGCTATATAATGAGTAGGAACTACCCTTTTCACAATACAGACTGTACAATAAAGTGTGTTTGCAAAAGGAAAATAAGTGTTTAGCTGTGTTAACCAAACATCACACTGAAAAGGTGGGAAAAGACAAAAAAAAAAAGAAACGTGTTCCTCAAAGCGAGATGCCATCGTCCTTTACAGTGGCTTAATAAAAACCACTGTGTAGGAAGATACCCTAACATAACAGATCTGAGGACAGGTTGCTCCATATTTATGTTGGCTCCTGCTACATGTTCAGTTCGTGAAACAGTTACTCATACAACATGGAACTACCTTCCACTTGTGACTATGTTCTTTCGAAATTAACTCAGGTTTACAAAGGAAAATAATGTTCCAGAAAAGTCAGAAGTTCCCCATATGTGTATAATGCAACAAAATAAAACAGAAATTGGTCAATATGCGCACGTGTCCAGAAATAATGAAGTTTCTTACATCTTGAACCCATACGTTTTCTCTTGTTGGAGTTGCGTCAAACGAAGCTGCCCCACAGTTATATCAGTGGCGGGCGGATTAATATCCGCAGATAGCCATCACGTATCAACACTGGAAACACTGCAATGAAGATCTGGCATGTTCCGGCAACTTCCTTAGACACTCCTCTCTGACCACGAGTCAAGAAAGCAGCTGATCGGTTTCCTTTTGTGTCGGCACTGCATTGTACCTACTGGTAAAGATACCTCTCATGCTGTTCGTCAACTCTCCTTTTCCGTAACAATCGGAAAACTCCAAATAAAAAACTTTCATAGAACCATATAGTTTTACGCTACCACAGGTCCCTCCCTCATTGTCACCTCCCTGGACGCCTGCCCATATGGGCTCTTAACAGTGCTGACTGGGATGCTTTCGCCTCTGCTTTCGACATTGACTCCTTACCACACGGAGATATCGATGATTCAGTCCAGGATACAACTACAGCCACTCCTTCAGCATATGATTTCGCAATCGTCTGTTCCTCGGGCCCACCCCAACGGAAGACAGTACCTTGATCGCCCTCGGAAACAGCAGGGGTAATTGTAGGCAGACTCTGCAACGCCACAAGCAGCACCTGTCGATGGAGCACCTCATTGCCTTTTAAGCGGCTCCATGTCCAGGTACGCCACCTAATAAAAAGACCGAGGTGAGAATGCTGGGAAGACTACGTTTCAACCACAGGACCATGTACCTCTCCTTCGCTGGTTTGTGTGAAGATCAGACACCTGCAGGTGTCCTGGTATTACCTTGAGTGGCACTGTTTACTCCGACCCAGACGCCGTAGCCGAACGCTTTGCTCTGAGCTATGCTCAAGCGTCAGCGTCTGAGAATAATCAGCCTGCCTTTCGTCTCCTAAAACAGCGGTTGGAGCGAAAGCAATTATCATTTACTACACGTCACCTGGAGTCATATAAAGCTCCATTCAGTGAGAGGGAATTCGTCAGTGGCCTTGCCCACCGCCCTGATACAACCCCAGGGCCAGTCCGCATCCACAACCAAAATGATGGAGCACCTACCAGCGGATTGTCAGCGTCATATCCTTTCAATCTTTAACCGCATCTGGAGCAAGAACGAGTTCCCATCGCAGTGACGAGAAAGCATCATTGTCCCAGTACAGAAACCGGGTCGCATCCTCTAGACATGCACAGTTATCACCCAATAACTCTCATCAATGGTCTCTGCAATTTGTTTGAACGAACGGTGAGCCAGAAACTGTGTTGGCTCCTTGAGTCTGCGGTCTTTTGGCTCCGTCCCAGGGTGGTTTTCGCCAAGGCCGTTCCACTACTGATAATATTGTTTACTTGGAATCTGCCATCTGAACAGTTTTTGCCCAACGTCAACACTTTACAGCCATTTTTTTCAAGCTGCAAAAGGCTTGTGACACCACATGATGACACCACATCCTAGCTACCTTCCATGAATTAAATCTCTGTGGTCCGCTCCCGATTTCATCCAAAACTTTCTGTCGCACAGAATGTTACAGGTTTGAGTTGGTGCTTTCCACAGTAACCCCTCCCCCCCCCCCCCCCCCCCCCCCCGCCACCCAACCATAGCCAAGAGAATGGGGTTTCGCAGGGCTCTGTACTGAGTATCCATCTCTTTCTAGCAGCCATGAATGGTATAAAAGCAGCTGTGGTGTCTCAGTATCATCTTCCTTGTATGCTACTGTTTCGCATCTAGTGTGGGTGTCGCTGAAAGTCGACTACAAAAAGCTCCATACGAAAAGCGCAGGCACTGGTCCTAAATCATGGCTTTCGATTTTCCTCCGCCAAGACTCGCGTCATACACTTCTGTCCACGTCGTACCGTTCACCCACAACCAGAACTTTACCTCGACGACCAGCTGCTCAATTTGGTGGAGACTTACCGCATTTTAGGACTGGTCTTTGATTCTCAGTTGACATGTGTTCCCCATTTTCGCCAACTTAAACGAAAGTGCTGGCTGCACCTTAATCACTCACTGCCCAAGTAACACCAGAAGGGGTGCAGATCGCACTACCCTTCTGCAGCTATATAAAGCCATGATACAATCCTACCTCGATTATAGGAGTCTGACATACAGTTTGGCATCGTCCTCAGCACTGCGGATACTAGATCCAGTACATCACTGCGGAGTTTGACTTGCGACAGGAGCCTTTCGAACTAGCCTTGCTAACAGCTTATTTGTGGAGTCTGGGGTACATCCATTGCAGATCAGACGTCAACAACGGCTTGTCAACTATGCTCCCGGCGTTTGCAGCTTCCCTAAGCATCCAAATTACCGTATCCTGTTTCCAAACACAGTTATCCATTTACCACAACGAAAGCCTCAGTCATCGATTATGATCACAATCCACATCTGGTCTCTCCTCTCTGAACTTCAGTTGTTTCCTCTTCCACCTCTCCTCTGGACTCATTCCCGTATACCTCTGTGGTGCATCCCTCGGCCACAGCTTCGTTTTGACCTATTACAAGGTCTGAAAGATTCAGTTCACCTCAAGACCCTCTGCCACCAATGTTTCTTCACCTTGGAGCATCTCAGGGTTCACACACTGATGGCCTGATTGTTTAGGCTTTGCTTCCACTCATGTGGGACATAGTGAAGTGATTTACTTCCCAGATGGTTGTAGTGTTCTTTCTGCACAGTTGGTAACGATCTCTCGTGCTCTTGAGCATATCTGTTCCAGCAATGGTGGGGGAGGGGAGGGGGAGTGGGGAGGGGTCCTTTCTCATCTTCAGCAACTCCTTCAGCAGTTTGCAAGCTCTCGACCAGTGCTGCCCTCGCCATTCCTTAGTTATTACTATCCAAGGTTCCCTATACGCCCTTGCAAGTATGGACGCTCAGTGACCTTCATATGGACTCTGGGCCGTGTCGCTATCTCTGGAAGTGAACTCGCTGACAGCCTGGCCAAACTGGCTACCAGAGATCGGTATTACTCTGCCAAGTTTTATGTGTCCGGAATAAGGAATGGCTCACTCTGACTTCGCCAGAAAAACTACAGCTGATAAAGGAAGCTAAGAATCTGTGGAGGCTCTTCATGCAGGCCTCTCGCAAAGACTCGACCTTCCTTTGCCGGCTCTACATCGGCCATATGGGTCTTCTCCATCACGAAGACCCACCCCATTGTCGTTGTGGCTCCCGTTTGACATTGGCTCACATTTTGTTGGACTGTGCCAACCTAGCTGCCACGCAGCGCACTCTTAATATCCCTGTCTCGCTACCCCTGGTGTTAGGAGGTGATGCCTCACTGGGGCTTTTATGACTCTATTCAAGGAAGGGCCTCTTAATCTTATCGGTCCACTGAGGGGTTGGCAGTAAACTCTGTTGCTCCTCTGCCCAGACTAGGCTGGAGCTGTCTGCGCTTGGTGGTACAGCCCAGTCCTCATCCTGCCTGTTCTTTTACTCTTCTTCCACACTCCCTCACCACCACTCCCCTGTTGTGTGGTCTGTTAGACTTGTTCATCTCTCGTCTCTCTGTGCTTATCTTGCCTTGTCCCTGTTGGTAGTTTTTTAAGACAATCTTGGAACAGAGTACCTCTGGTAAGTGACAAGGGCTGTGGGATTTATGTCCCCTCTTTCCACTCTGCTTTCAGAGGCTTCTGTCTACTCCCTAAATGGGGCACCTTAACTTTCTTCCTCTGTTTCCCTTCCTTCTTTTTTGTCCCTTACCTCAGCTTTGCGGAAACTGGTAGACCTTGGGACTTCTTTTCCCTTGGGTTTGCGCAGTAATCTATCTCTCTGATCTGGACCTATATAGAACTGTCTGTTCGAGGAAAAAGGAACTGATGACCTATTAGTCTGGTGCCTTTAAGCGTCCAACCAACCAACCAATTACCATAGGTAATCTCTGCACCTCTTGGCTATGTACCGTTCAAATTTTTAAGGAATTTCAGGCAGTGTTTTAGTTTAAAATTAAGAAAAGTGTTTAATGTTTAATCCAACAGTTAGATTTAGTTGTATGACAGGGAAATGTATTTCTAAAAAGTGGTCCCCACAGAAATATGTTTTAAGAGCTAGATCTTTACAGTTCTCTCTTTCAAATCTACATCAAATGAAACCATACCCCCAAAATATTAAACAGATTTGCCAATGCTGTTCCATTTATCAGTGCCAGCGATAAATTTGAATAAGATGTGCGCTAAGAACAGAAAGTTAATGAAGGGTGGCGAAAATTATCTTAAAACAACATATTGTAGCCACGCATTTAGTAAACATTCACAAGTGGCGCAGAGGAAAGCAATAATCCCCAACAAAATGAAGGTCAAGGCAGTCAGTGTTCTTTTGGCAAAAAGTGGCGTCTGACAGAAAGCTCCATCTAGGCAATACATAGAGTATTTATCTGCTGCTGGCAGTAGGTCATGTATCTCACAACATAGCCTGCTCCTTCACGTTTGACCACTCAGATCATCAAACTCTATAAATCTTATACATGCCGTATTCATCACTTATATCTTATAGATCATTAAAGTGAGCCTCACGTTTCAAAACTCAACAGAAGTAGGAGAAACTAAGGTCCCCACAAAAGAGAATTACTGTCTAACCGACAACGATAAACATACTGAACGTGAACACGTTAAAATCAAGATGGTATATCATAAGTTACATAGAAAATTTATACATCACACCTGATGATCATTTTATCATATTCTGATATCACTGATAGAGAAAAACATATGTCGACTGCAATTGTCGACACCTCTCGCTGACCGCTGCTACACCACTTCATCTACATCATTCGAAAAAAACAGGCATTACGTTTTTAATCAGGAAGGTTATGAAGCCTAGCATTTATGGTGTGAGGTAAATAAAAAAAAAGGTGGATGCCGAACACTCATGTCTTATTGTCTGGTATTGATAGTATGATACCAACATCCTGCACAGAACTTCACAAGCAAAGGAAATAAATACGCTACCTCATTGTTGACTGCAGTAGTGTTTAACTGTGACACAGTGTTATCCCTCAAGACCATCAACGCACAGAACTACCGCAAGTGACAGGAAAGGTCAATGTACACACAAAATCACACTGAGCCTGATTACTACCACAGATGCTGTGTGAAGTATGTCTACCTCCATCAGCGTACTCCTACGTAGCATTTTGAACACAGTACACAGATCAATACTTATGGGTTAGGTACACAGAACTAAAGTTACTTGTGTCTAAATGCCCTAGTTAAACGCAAACAAAAAATTGAAGCCTATTGAACAAAACTGTTTATGATGGGGAATTGGTTTGTGTCAGTCACCTTTTTGGTGTATAACATTTCCCAAAATTGCTGAATTAGTGAAAACTAGACTTTAACATAATGCAGTCTAACATTTAGAGAGTACTGCTTCTGCGATTTGTTCTGTATCTTGCTAGAAGGTCCCTTCTTTTCATAAGAACTTTTTATCCAATGTGGAAAAATCGCAGCTTTCCGCTCTTGGTGTTTTTCCTCTTTCTTTGAAGTGTCACTTTCCTACTTTTGGCAATTCCCACCACAGTTATTTGCGTATGTCTAGTTTATTGCTGCGGCGTGTGACGTATAATTTTATATATACAAATTTTCGGTGCCTGCAGTGTCACGTCTTTCAGTGTCACACAATTTTTGATTGTCGTTTGATGTAGTACAAACTGAAAAAATAAATTCCTTTTAAAGCACAGTTTCGTATATAATTTATATTCAAAACTTTACACCTGTGTCACAGAACAAATCCTACATCGAGAATACTTTACACAAGTTTAAGGGAAGAAATGCTTCCGATAATTATTACAGTATTTAAAGAACATCAAAATATGAACAGGCTGAAATGAACAAACAGTACATGAGACTATGTTAATCAATTCAACTGTAAAAAGCTAAGGAGCATATTATTAGCAAAATGAGAAATATGCAAAAGTGAAATGCCAAAATGAGCACTTCTCAATTGGGAGTAAATCAAAACAATCAAAATGGCTGAAAGAGAGCACAATAACATGAGCCATAAACGAATAAGAACTAAGCAACTAAGCAAATAAGAGAACAGGCAAAAATGAGATGCCAACAAAATGAGATATGGCCCAACTCCGTCAGCACTTATGTACTGTGGCGCTCGTGACGGTACCTCGCGGCCCGTGTGCAACACACGCGCCTGCGACCGGAATGCACTCTTAGCGCTCGCGGCGGCGTCTAGCGGCCCGTACGCAAGTTGTGCAATTGCTGTCGCAGGTCGACCCTTAATCCATGATGTTACAGGCGGAATCACCACCGCATATCTAACCTTATCTTCAGGTCTCTTATTTTTTAACACTTTGATAGGTGCCATCTTCATCGTGAGGCAGTTGATTTAGCACCAGCTCGAGTCCTTTATGAGCATGTCTCACGTGTCATGCTGTATTATATCTTCTCTTTCACGTTTAGAAATACAGGACCCTTATCTTGCTCCTCAACTAATTCGAACACTTCATCATTAAAGAAATTTTCAAATGCGACTTTCTTCAGAGAGAAGTTATTGAATCTATTCTCATTTACCTACTCTTCTGTTCCTCAGCTTGACTCAATAGGTCATCATAATAGCATGTCTACAAATATATTGTCTTTTCCAGGGATATCTTGTTGAACATTAAAACCCTGGAAATGAAAGCCCGCTGAGACAGTCATCTTTGGGGTAATTTTGCTGATATTAAAAACCTCAGGGAATTTTGGTCTGTTTACGCCTTCGTTGTAATGCCATTAGAGATAATATCGAAAATTTTGGAAGGCACAGACGACGGATAATTCCTTCAGTTCTGTGACAGAAGAGTTCCACTTGCACTTATCCAGCGCACGCCTGGCAAATGTGACACCTTTATGTTGTTGTTCTCTATTTACATCCACCTATTGGAACACCTCCACTTTGAGGCCAGTTTTGTTGCAGTCCGACGGTACCAGTTCTGTTGGAATCCGCTGCAATGTAGAATGGAATTAAGGTAAGCTGGGACGGGTGCGTGCTTCGGTTCCTTGAACCTCCCTATTCATACCCACATTCCAGTTCCGAGGAGCCTTTCTCCCGTGAGCAATGCCGAAACCTTATTTCCTATAAATCGCATATAAAAATTTATTAATCCAAGGAAGCTCCTTACTTGTTTCTAAGTAGCTTGCGCTGAGAGCTCAAATAAGTTCTCGTCATTGGGACGGATTGCATCTTTGGAAATCTGGTGCTCGAGAGAAGCAATTTCCTTCTTGCACAAAACTGATTTCTCCAGATTCATCGTATTGACAAAGACTAGACGCATTCAAAAGATTTGGCATTTAAAAATACTGACACACACACACACACACACACACACACACACACACACACACACACACACAGGATGGGCCTCATTCTGTGCGTTTATTCACTGTTTATTACTGTAGTGTTTCTCGTAAAGAAACTCACAAGGCAAAACCCTTCGTAAGACAACACATATAAACGAGATACCCCATTGAGAGCAATACCCAGAATTTACATAAAATAAGGAGTTACATTTATCCCTTAAATTTTCTCAATTCTTTTAAACAGATCAAAATGAATTTAAAACTTAAACCATTATTAAAATAGCACTACTAGCAATGCAAGGAAATAACTCCTCTTCCTGTTAGCAAAATCAGACAGTTCATTTACTCCTAAAAATTTTGTTGCACCAACTAATTTAATTTCAATCTCTCCTTAAACGAAAAGAATACTTTAAATTGGTGATGTAGTAGTAGTTTGGACAACATGGTTGTGGATTAACAACGGCTGATATAAATTAACTTAGTAATAAGAAAACAGTCTTAATCGCGTATTTTATTTATTTAGTGCCGACCGGTTTCAGCCCATTGCAGGGGCCATCCTCAGAGCGAACATATGGTCGACTGCTGGTGGCGTGACGTCTACCAAGGTGTGGCAGGAGACCTTGGTAATTAAGACTGTTTTCTTAATACTAAGTTGATGTAGTAGTGTATTGGAGCTTAAGATCAAATATCTTTTCCTTCAGCGTAATGCTTTGATTTATATGCCAAGCAAATCTAACTTTTTACATACAAACGTTCACAGTTGAGCTTAACACTGGTTGCGCTCTAAGTTAATGTTCTCTGAAATGTCTCGTATTTCTGAAGCTTTTTCTTCTGTGTTACGAAGACTTCGATCATACTCCGTAACATCTTGCTCGTACTTTCCATATCATTATGGAAGCAGTATGGTGATCTGTCTTTGGGTCAATGCCAAAATAGAAAAGCTATGGTACAGAGGGTCTGTGTGAGGCGAAACAAGCGCTGTATGAGGTTTAGAGTCGAGCAAGTGTGGCGGAATTTGGCCCAGTTCACTACTGTCAGAGCCACGTCATCATAACGCGCCTATGCTTAACGTACAAAGGATTGTACCATAATCTACGTCTGAAATTAAAAATTAAAATAACTTTCCCAAACTTCGTCAGTGTATGCTTAAGAATATTAAATTTATAAAGTCTCAGACTGATCAAATGAATATGTTGGACAAGATACACGATCTTAAGAAAAAATATGTCGCTGAATAATAAAACTATAAAGCCAAAAATTGTTTATAATGTGCAAATGTACGTCACAAATAAAGGTTACAAGTCTCAACTTGATCAGAGCAATATTTTTGTTGAAATCGACGTTTTTACGAAAAATTGAAGCCGCTTGATATCAGTCTCAGAGAACTGAAAATTCATGTGTAGCCTCAGTTTCATGTAAAAACATTAAACATGTGACACCAATAAGCTATAGTATTTAAGTTATTCACTAAAATACGAATTTGTAACGAAACCATCCTCATTCATGTGAGATTAAGTATCATTTGCTTTTGTAATAGAAAGTTCTAACTATAACACTCGATTACATTCGTGAAATAATAGAGCTGTAGCAAGTTTCGTCACTGTACTGTAGATAACTTTGTACGAACGTGCTGGCCTGTTCAGAAACAGCAAGTACAGACGCAAGGCCGCTAATTGCCACGCAGCGCCTCCACTGTGGTGACTGGAAATCAGGGCGATAGACCATTTTACTTCAACCTTCCCGTAGAGGTCTCCTCTGAACTTTTAATACTGCTGTATGCGATATGGACATTAGTTACAATACTAAGACTAGCTGATTGGTTGGCTGTTTAGTGGGAGGGCACCAAAGAGCGAGGTCATCGGTCTCATCGGATTAGGAGAGCACGGGGAAGGAAGGCTGCCGTGCCCTTTCAAAGGAACCATCCTGGGATTTGCCCGAAGCGATTTAGGGAACGACGGAAAGCCTAAATCAGGATGGCCGGACGCGGGTTTGAACCGTCGTCCTCCCGAATGTGAGTCCAGTGTGCTAACCACTGCGCCACCTCGATCGGTACGATACTAAGACTTACATTTTGTGAGTCTGTACTTTTACAGAATATATCAATCAGTCAAAACACAAAACTTTTATATTTGGTCGTAGTTTCTTATCCCGCTGAGTAAGTAGCAAGTAGGAACTTTTTTTTTCAGTGAGCAGAAATATTAATGTGGACTTCCAGACTGGAAATTATACTCATTATGTTCTCCATCGCTTTGTATCTGACCGCAAAAATACACTCATGCTCATAAATTAAGGATAACGCTGATACATAGTGAAACAATACTCTGGTGGGCGGTTTGTGGGTTTAAATCACCTCGGGGTATGACCATGCGGTGCATTTGACCTGCGGTCGTTTCACAGTGGCGTTGGCGGCAGTCCACATGCGCAGTGGTGTGTTCGTGCACGTCAGAGTACGGTGCAGCGAGTGATGGTGACTGTGTGTTGAAAATGGCTCAAAGAACACACATTGATGACTTTACGAGGGGTAGAATACTAGGGCGACTGGAGGCTGGTCAAAAACAGCAGGTCGTTGCACGGGCCCTCCGTGTGCCACAAAGTGTGATCTCAGGATTATGGCAAAGATTTCAGTACACAGGGAACGTGTTCAGGCGCTACAGTACGGGACGTCCACAGTGTACAACACCACAAGAAGACCAATATCTCACCATCAGTGCCCGCAGACGGCCACGGAGTACTCCAGGTAGCCTTTCTCGGGACCTTACCGCAGCCACTGGAACAGTTGTCTCCAGACACATAGTCTACAGGCGACTGAACAGACATGGTTTATTCGCCCGGAGACCTGTAAGGTGCATTCCACTGACCCCTGGTCACAGGAGAGCCCGTAAAGCCTGGTGTCAAAAACATAGTACGTGGGCATTGAAACGGTGGTGTAAATTGAGCAGTGATTCTCGCCGGGTTTTCATCTGGCGTGAACCAGGAACCAGATACCAACCCCTTAATGTCCTTGAAAGCGACCTGTATGGACACCGTGGTTTGATGATGTGGGGTGGGAAAATGATTGGTGCACGTCTTTGACAGAGGAACTGTAACAGGTCAGATGTATCGGGACGTCATTTTGCACCAGTATGTCCGCCTTTTCAGGGGTGCAGTGGGTCCCACCATCCTCCTGATGGATGTTAACGCACGGCCCCACTGAGCTGCCATCGTGGAGGAGTACCTTGAAACAGAAGATGGAGTGGCCTGCCTGTTGTCCATACTTAACCCCATCACGCACGTCTGGGATGCTCTCGGTCGACGTATCGCTGCACGTCTTCAAACCCCTAGGACTCTTCAGGAGCTCCGACAGGCACTCGTGCAGGAAGGGAGGCTATACCCCAGCAACTGCTCGACCACTTAATCCAGAGTATGCCAACCCGTTGGGCGGTCTGTGTATGAAATGATAGATAAACTCCAGTAGAAACTCTGCAGGAGAGACGCTCAGTAGCTCGGTACGGGCTTTTGTCAAAGTTTCGAGAACATACCTTCACCGAAGAGTCAAGCAGTATATTGCTCCCTCCTACGTGTATCTCGCGAAGAGATCATGAGGATAAAATCAGAGAGATTAGAGCCCACACAGAGGCATACCGACAATCCTTCTTTCCACGAACAATACGAGACTGGAATAGAAGGGAGAACCGATAGAGGTACTCAAGGTACCCTCCGCCACACACCGTCAGGTGGCTTGCGGAGTATGGGTGTAAATGTAGATGTAGATGTATGTGATCATGGTGATCAAAACCCATACTGATGTCGGGGTACACGCGCACGAAACAGTGGCGCTTTGTAGCTCATGTGTTTCGGGACGGTTTTCTCAACTTTCACCAATACCGTGGACTTACAGATCTGTGTCGTGTGTATTACCTATGTGCCTATGCTATTAGCGCCAGTTTTGTGTAGTGCCACGTTGTGTGACACCACATTCTGCAATTATCCTTAATTTATGGTTCAAATGGCTCTGAGCACTATCGGAATTAACTTCTAAGGTCATCAGTCCCCTAGTACTTAGAACTACTTAAATCTAACTAACCTAATGACATCACACACATCCATGCCCGAGGCTGGATTCGAACCTGCGACCGTAGCGGTCGCGCGTTTCCAGACTGTAGCGCCTAGAACCGCTCGGCCACAACGGCCGGCAGAAACGTGAACGTGACGGAGGGAGGTAAGAAGACGACACTACATCACGGCTACCACCGGCGCTGAGGGTGGAAGAAGAGAGTGGAGCATCGCAGTGCTACGTGGACCTGCAAGTTACCACAAGGTACTGCGCGTTCACCGGTGCCCAGGACCCCGTTGAGCTACTGCAGTAGGCGATACCATCCGTTATCCTCACCGCCATGGCTGCTGCTGCTGCCTGCATTATGTCGCAACGCGTCCCATCGCGTTTGCTGGAACACCGCGCCGGCATCCCTCCTTGAGATCAAGCATTTAAGTCACGCATATTCGAAGTGTGGTGTCAGCGCCAGACACCTCACTTGCTAGGTGGTAGCCTTTAAATCGGCCGCAGTCCGTTAGTATACGTGGGACCCGCGTGTCGCCACTATCAGTGATTGCAGACCGAGCGCCGCCACACGGCAGGTCTTGTCTACAGAGGCTCACTAGCACTCGCCCCAGTTGTACAGCCGACTTTGCTAGCGATGGTTCACTGTCTACATACGCTCTCATTTGCCGAAACGACAGCTTAGCATAGCCTTCAGCTACGTCATTTGCTACGACCTAGCAAGGCGCCATATTCAGTTACTGTTCTGAAGAGATAATATTGTGAATCACGTACCGTCAAGAGCGACGTTCATCATTAATGGATTAAAGTTAAGTATCAAACTAGCTACGTCCGCTTTCTGAATTCTAATTCCTTGTCATGTTCCAGACCTCACGTCAATATAGTCCTTCCCTCCTCACGCCAGCCTGCATGAGCTAAAACACGTGCATTTCGGCCTCCATTCATAACACGGTGTTGGCTCTTCTGCCAACACAACACAAAGTATTTGTTAATTGATTATAACACGCTGTTAATAATGGAATCTACTGGTAAGGATGATGTGGCAGTTAACGTGGAACCAGTCTCCGACGGCGAATCCTCGGAATTAGAAACTGAAACTAACGATGGTGGTTCTGTCAAAGTAATAAATGGAAAGACGCAGAGGAGTTACAGGCATTGTCTGCGTGCGGGCATTGATTGAGATCAATGGGGATACTTGCAAATTTGTGCCAGATCAGAATTCGAACCCGATTCTCCTACTTACTAGGCAGATGTTCTGACCATTGAGACATCCGGACACAATGATCGTTGCTGCTGCACGGAATACCCTAGCACGAATTCCGTCAGACCCGAATTCTCAAAATATCGACTCAATACTAATGTAGTGCGCCTTGCTATTATCCTCATAATTCTTGGCACTTCGCCGATTCCCGTAAGAATTGGAGCCTCCTGTGTAGTTGTACTGAAGAGATCATTGACCGTTTCGTCTTTATACTTACATCTATATTCTGTGACCTGTTATTGTTCGTCCCTCAAAGTTCTCGTCCACTCACTAATCTTCATGTGAATTGCTGTACTGTTGGCTACCTTCCTCTCTTCAAACTTCCCTCGCGTACTCATCACAATCCGTAAAGATCGATTTTAAATCTTCTAGATAACCCGTCTCTAAAACGGAATAGAGACTTTTTATGCTCCATGAGCATCGAATTCATGAACTAGCACTTTAGTTCATCAGTATTATAGGGGCGATATAGGTGCTGGTTCCGTACCAAAGCTACATTAGAGCACGCTGAGTACGTCTGCAATCAGATAGACGACCGAGGTGAGACTTTTATACTGCTTATACATGCTCGGTTCTGTTCCATGCTCGCCCTGTACGGTTTCATCACTTCTTTCTCTAATACTGCAAAGGTTCTGCACTCCCATATGTTGTTGTTGCGGTCTTCAGTCCAAAGACTAGTTTGATGCAGCTCTCCGAGTTGCTCTATCCTGTGCTAGCCTCTTCATCTCCGATTAACTTTTGCAACCTACATCCTTCTGAGTATGCTTGCAGTTTTCATATCTTGGTCTCCCTCTACGACTTTTAAAATGGCTCTGAGCACTATGCGATTAACTTCTGAGGTCATCAGTCGCCTAGAACTCAGAACCAATTAAACCTAACTAACCTAAGGACATCACACACATCCATTCCCGAGGCGGGATTCGAACCTGCGACCGTAGCGGTCGCTCGGTTCCAGACTGTAGCGCCTAGAACCGCACGGCCACTCCGGCTGGCTCTACGACTTTTACCCGCCACGCTTCCCCCAGCACTAAATTTAAATTGATGATCCACTGATGCCTGAGAATGTGTCCTACCAACCGAGCCCTTCTTCTAGTCAGGTTGTACCACAAATATCACTTTCCCCCTATTCTAACCAGTACCTCCTCATTAGTTACGTCATCTATCCATCTAATCTCCAGCGTTCTTCTGTAGCACCAGATTTCAAAAGCTTCTATTCTCTTCGTGTCTCAACTGTTTATCGTCCATGTTTCACTTTCATGCATGGTTACACTCCATACAAATACTTTCAGAAAGGACTTCCTGTCACTTACAGCCGCGTAGTATTATACTCGGTGTTGACAAATTTCTCTTCTTCAGAAATGCTGTTATTTCCATTGCCAGATTACATTTTATATCCTCCCTACTTCGACCATCATCGGTATTTTCCTTCCCAGACAGCAAACCTCATCAACTTTTGAGTGTCTCATTTCCTAATCTAATTCCCTCAGCATCACGTGATTTAATTCGACTACACTCCGCTACAACTGGGAGAAAGAGCGCAATTACCTTGCGATCCTGACGGCTACAGATAAACTCTAACTTTCATTGAATCGGCGAGGAATTCGGTATGGTATCCTTTAACGGACCCATCCGTGATTTTATGTGCTGATCTATGCTTGCAGTGTATGTCAGAAATTACCGCAGTGAAAAAAAGTGCTTGTTGTCGAAAACTTGCCCACTGCTAGACACAAACTCCGTCCTAACTGTTGTTTCTCCTGCCTTGGGACTTTCCTGAACCGGCGAAAACGTATCGCTGGACTGCGAACTTTCGCAAATCCGTTTAAGGCACGAGCGCACGGAATCCTTTCTACATCCGATGCTATCTGCGACGCAGTCCAACACTCTCCTCTTTAAATTTACCCACGTCCTATCGAAGCGTGAAAAATTCTTCTGTTTCTGAGAAGGGACGTTCTTCCATGATATCAAATACTGTCCGCTCTTTCAAAACCTGCACTATAGGCGAAGGTGAGATATATGTTTCCTTCACTTTGTTCTCTCTTCCTCCCGCCCCAGCCTGGCTGTGCTATCCTCTACTGTCTTCTTTAACTCAACCAAATTCCTGTTTATCGAATTTAAACTCTAATCGTGTTTTCTTTTTAATACCTACATCTCTTTCCAGAATATCTTTGTCATTCTGTGCTACTTTTCCATTTGGTTTTGCTTCTTCTTCCCTCTCTTCTGCTCTCTTTCTGTCTGTTTCTTCTAGCTTTCTATCTGTTCCTGCCTTTTTAAACATCTCTCAGACCCAGAATGGGATGTCGTCATGGTTTGCGAATTTCAACTGCTCCTGCGACGGTAGTTTCAATTTCGCAAATTTCACGATAGTCTCACTTCATTCCGTGACTAGTCCGGTTATCTCAGTATCAGGTGACCGGTTTACCACTGATTCCTTCCCCACGGAAAATTCCGGCACAGTTTCTCAGGATGCAGTACAATTTTCTTGACGAGTGGTCTTTCTCGCCTCCCTTGAACGCGTTCGTATCCACCGTATCCATAAAACTAAAATGAAATACTTGGCTCTTAACCATTGTGAGATAGTGCTCCTGTAAATTTTATCAAAAGCAAAGTTACCCTTATCACCCGCAAAAATCCTCATGCGCAACCAAAATCATCACACGCAGCACAAGTTACACAAAACAATCCCCTAAATACACACATACATACATGTGCCACGTTGACAATGCCTGTACAGAAGCTGCAATTAACACACAGTCAAAACGAAAAGAAAAAAGAAAAAAACAAAACAAACGGACGCTACAGCTTCAGCACTCCAAGATGAGTTGCACTATGAGATTCGTATTACCTCACTTACAGAAAAGTGCGACTTGCTTCCATACTGGTATCTCAATGACGTGTATGCGCAGTTCAATGTAGGAAATCGTAATCTATGTAGTTACGTATTGGCAATCAGTAATACTGATTCATATTCCATTTCAGAGTGAAGATTAAATTGTTACGATTCCATCTAACTTTTTCATTTGTGTTTTGCATCATTTACAGTACAGTTTGGAAAAGAAGCCGCAGCGTAACTATTGTGTCCCATAAAAAGGAAGTCATGGCCGAATGCACTCCGGAAAATAGCCACATGGGGAAGGAGCACACTGTGGCAATAACTTTGGCCAGAGAGTATATCGTATTCGAAGGTTTGGTGAATACTACGCCCTTGCAACACTATACTTCCCCACGCCATAATACCCGGTCTACCAAAACGATCATATTCGACAATGCTCCTGTGAGCATTACGTGTTTCCAGCTCTCACCGCATGAGAGTCCATTCAGACTTGTTGAACCTGATCATTCTGGTAGTCCAGATAATATGGTGTGTGTAGGCATAATGTAGCATCGGCATACTGACATCCAAATCTTCCAACATTCTTCTGTCCACAGCACGATGAACTTCCCTCTGTCTATGCTGGCATCCACATGAAATCTCCATCTCGCAGCAATAAGAAGAAACTACTGTTACGCACATATTATAAGTTTAGCCTCTGTCATACATATGAGGCTTCGTGTTGAATACTCTATTTAGCTCATCATAAGCAATTCGGGCTATTTTTACTTTTCTGTTCACTTATGTTGATATCCATCAACATATTGTCATCCACTGGCCTAATCACAGATTATTATATCACTCTCATTTCTCCTGATTTCTATTTCTAACTTGGTATGTTAACTTCTTCAAATAGTTGTAGAACTTTAGCTGCATTACATGCAATCTATACAACGCCATTAGCAAGATGGAGGGGAATCAGCAAGCTTCTTCTTTATGAATGTGAATCCTTGCTCTAGAAATGCTGAGATTAAGTACTGGGATGTTTTGGATATGGAGGCAGAAATAAAGAAGGGTAAAGACTCCTGGATTGGTGCCAGAGGAATGGAATGAAAATAGCAAACAGCTAGTTTATGAAGAGAGAAAGTCATGTTACACCTAATACAGTTGAGATGGAAGAACCAAGAGTGTAATTGATTATATTCTAGTAGATAGGGAATGGGGGGAGAAAGTAACAAATGTGAAGTTAATTCCAAGTGTTAGTGCAGATGGAGACCACAGATTACTGGTGGGACAATCGGAAACGTATCAGTGTGTGAAAAATAGAAAACAGAAGAAAGTGATGAGGATATGGGATTGGAAACTGGAGGAGAGTGAAAGTTCTGAGAAGTAAAGAGATTTAATCACACGAAAATTTCCAAAAGAAGTTTTCTGCGATGTAGAAAAAGAATGGAGTTTATTCAATGACACTTTATTCGAAGCAGCACAAAAAGTATGAGGTAGAACAATAAGACAGACAAGTTGGTGGGATGATACCACAATCCAAGCAGTTAGAACAAAAAAATGAAGCATGGAGAAAGTGGTGGAAAACTATAAATGACGACCACCATAAAAGATATGTAGAGGAAAAGAAGAAGTGCAAAGATATATTGGCAACAGCAAAGAAAAAGGCATGGGAAGAGTTTACAAAAAAAATTGGAGAAGATGTGAAGAGCAATAAGAAATTGTTCTATAAAGTAATGAAAAATAAAAGGAAGGCTTCTGAAGTACCGGTAAAGATGGAAACAGAGGATGGTACTGTGATTGAAGATCCAGGGATTATAAAAGATCTCTGGAAAGAACATTTTAAGAAACTGTTAAACGCTGAGGAGCAGGTACACGAGGAAACAACAAATAATGGAGAAATTGAGAGAAGTTGGGAAGCAGAATTAGGACAAATTGCACGGGAAGAAATGGAAATAGCTGTGAAGAAGATGAATGGGGAGAAAGCCCCAGGAACGGATGAAGTATCAGTGGACGTGGTAAGAGCAGCAGGTCCAGTGGGAATACAGTGGCTGTATAGAGTACTATCAAGTGTGTGGAGAAGTAGTACAATACCTGACGATTGGAGAAGAGGAGACATTGTTCCCATCTTCAAAAAAGGCAATAAAAGACTTTGTAAAAACTACAGAGGAATAACCCTTATGAGTCATACAGCCAAGAGTTTTGAAAGAATTTTACTAAATCGAACAAGCGAAAAGATAGAAAAGGAGCTGAGTGAAAAACAGCATGGAATTTGAAAAGGAAGAAGCACAATCGACCTGAATTTTCTATCCGTCAACTGATGGAAGAAAGTTGGGAGTATAACAAACGAGTGATATTGGTTTTTATAGACATAGAAAGGGCATATGACTCAGTTAACAGGGAAAGACTCGGTGAAGAAATGAAGAAAATAGATATAGAGGATGGATACATTATGTAATAATTGTAGAATAATAATAATTGTAGAATAATAATAATTGTAGAATTAGAACGTCATTGGGGAACTCTGAATACTTCGAAATAAGATAAGGACTTAAACAAGAAATTATTCTATTCAAAATGGTTCAAATGGCTCTGAGCACTATGGGACTTAACATCTTAGTTCATCAGTCCCCTAGAACTTAGAACTACTTAAACCTAACTAACCTAAGGACATCACACACATCCATTCCCGAGGCAGGATTCGAACCTGCGACCGTGGCAGTCCCGCGGTTCCGGACTGCAGCGCCTAGAACCGCAAGACCACTGCGGCCGGCAATTATTCTATCTCCTGCACATTTAATGTTGTGATGGAGTGAATGAATAGGGCAGTTAAATGGCAAATGGCTCTGGGCACTATGGGACTCAACTGCTGTGGTCATAAGTCCCCTAGAACTTAGAACTACTTAAACCTAACTAACCTAAGGACAGCACACAACACCCAGCCATCACGAGGCAGAGAAAATCCCTGACCCCGCCGGGAATCGAACCCGGGAACCCGGGCGTGGGAAGCGAGAACGCTACCGCACGACCACGAAATGCGGGCAATAGGGCAGTTAGAGATATAGTAAAAGAAGAAGACGAAAAGATGATTTTTGCAGATGATATGGTAATATGGGGTGATAAAAAGATAGATTTACAGGTACAACTTGATGTATGGAAGGAAATAATGAAAAGTTATGGATCAAAAATAAATAAATAAAGATAAGAGTGAAGTAATGGTATTTGGAAGAGACAAAGGGATCAACGGAAATATTACTTTGAATTGAGAATCCCTCAACGTGGTAGACTGTTTCACTTACTTAGAGAGTGAAAAATCTAGTGATGGAAGAATAACCAACAAAATTAATAGGAGGTTACAGAAGGGAGGCAATTTCTACCAAACAATAAAACACCTGATTTGTAATAAGGAAGTTTCAGAAAAGCAAAGCTCCTTATGTGTAAGAGTTATTACTTCCCTATTGTTACCTATGGAGGAGAAACATGGACAATGACAGAAAGGGACTGGAGCAGACTGCAAGCAGGGGAAATGAAATTTCTCAGAGCAGTTAAGGGAAAAACAAGAATGGACAGAGTAAGGAACATAGATATCAGAAAGGACCTTAAACAAGAAAGTATGAGAGAAGAAATAGAAAAAAAAATAGATTAACATGGTACGGGCATGTTAAGAAGATGTATGTGCAGAGACTCCCCAAAATTATGGAAGGACTAAAGATGGATGGAAAAATACCTAGAGGGCGTCCAAGAACACGGTGGAAAATGGGAATGAGAATATCTGTGGAGAGCAGAAGTGTGACCTGGCAGCAAGTGGAAGAAGAAAAGTGGTGGGAGGGCCGAGCCAAATGGAGAGAACTCGTCAGCACCCAGACCCGGCAGTAACTGGAGCGCGATCCGGATATAGACAGATAGATAGACTAAAACTCTTTATCTGACTTGTCTTTCAATTCAGAATATGCCGCTAACCTGCAGAAATCCTATGGAAGAAATAGCGTTCCTCAATAGTTAGATATAATTTTAATAAATTCCGAATTTATCAGGAGCTTTTAGTACAGATTTCGTCGCATTCAAGTAAAAAACATTCTCAATAATTTATACATTCCAGAGAAAGTGGTAACTTACTGCACCATTCGATAAATGCCCTCACGGTTGCTCATT
This sequence comes from Schistocerca cancellata, assembly GCF_023864275.1. Taxonomy (NCBI): domain Eukaryota; kingdom Metazoa; phylum Arthropoda; class Insecta; order Orthoptera; family Acrididae; genus Schistocerca; species Schistocerca cancellata. Next base: position 763,297,983 of record NC_064629.1, read on the forward strand.
ATGCTGTGCACACATTTAAGGCCTGATTCTTCTTTTGCTTGCTTAAAATCCGATTTACTTCTGTGCGATTGATAATTATTTTGTGGAATATTTCATACGTTGGGCTATGAGCGTGATATGTCTTCAGCTTTTTATGCCTTGGGTGTCTCATTATTGTAAGATATAGCAAGTATATTTCCAATTTTGGCGTGCTTGTCAGGTATGCAATAAGCAATTCTGCAGGTTCATTTTGTATTACTTTACCTCCAGCTTTAACATTAATACGTCTAAAATTAAGAATGTCTTGTTCTTCTTTGTAATCATCTGAAGTAGACCCTACAAATAAGTTTGCAATTTCCCTCCGGCTTTAGCGTTTTATATCGGAACACCATCCACTGTAGCAAACTATATTGCTTTATGGATCTCATCTGCTATTACCTGCGGAATTTTATTACGTTCGTTGTTTATTATCAATTTGTCAGCTTCCTCCCTTAAAAGTATGCGAAACCTTATACAAAGCTTTCTTTGTGTTATTATTTACTGTGCTATCTTTCATAATAACTGATATAGTGCGACATCTAACCAGCGAAGGTCTCTCTAATGTTTTGTCAATACTCCTACTCATATTGTTTGCAACTGCTTATTTTACAAAGTTTTCATTGTGTGTCCTTATATCTTCTCGAACATAGACTGTGCAACGCAATAATAGGATCACTCGTCAAATCGCCGTAGTTGTCTCCCACTGCGACGCACAAGTTTGAAATTCGGCTGAAAGGTCCCTAGGGCCCTCCTCTGTAACGGTGCAAAATCGTGGCGCCTGTGACGTCACTCACGGCTCGCTGACGCTTCGAACAACAGGATGGCGGCACATGCGAAAGAGAGGCCACACCTTAGTAGTGCATGTTACGAGTATGGTGGCTTAATGGCGTCACATTGGCACCAAATTTCATCATAATTATTCCCAGAGGTACCGTGGACGTGTCAGGATAGAAAAGTCGTAACATCGACTTTTACCCACATTTCACCCCTTGTTTTGACCACTATGCAATGTACCCATAGCCGCGACGCCTAGAGTTGAAATAATACGGTTGTCTTCTAGATGTCCGAGGAAAACATTTCAGGCACACCGCCGCTCAGAATACACACGAAGAGGCCTTATGGGGTGGCATAAAGAATGTTAGTGAAACACCTCTTCTCTTGGACATTGATTCCCACACATCTCGCGGTTGAAAACGACAATTCGTAGTGCGATGAGCTACAACACAGCGTTATTGACAATATTTGACACCGCTGACCCCTCCCGGACCCTTCAACTCTTCTCTAAGGACATCGTTGGCCAGCAACCACTGAACGTGATTGCTCCCGTTTGGGGTGCAGTGCGACTGACCGCAATATCTGCGTGTACGTGGTGGTATCATTAGGAGAGTTGAAAGTCATTCAACGAAATCTGAAAGCGATCCAAAGCAGCAGAGAGAGTCTCTGCTTTTTCAGCCCTTCCTGTGTCGCGACTCAGAGAGAGTCGCAACACTGACACCTGAGCCTATGAAAGGGCAAAGGGTACTTCTAAGACTGGCCAGTTCGCAACACCCTCGGTGCCGCACATCCGCATTTGTTCAGCACTTCGGAAATGCACCTGAACAGAAACCACTAGTGCCGAATTTTTAAGCTCTTTCAGACAGGCAACTCCTCAGACACCCCTTCGATTACAGATGGCGTACAAGTACGCGCAGGAGGAGCAGTAATAGCAGTAGCGTAGCCTGCCTCCAGGTGCCTAGTACTGTCGTTACAGGTTGTCTCTGTGCAGGTACAATAGACTATTTTCCTATGTTACGTAAATGGGTCGGATTGTTGTTATTCTGATCGATTATAGTATTCAAATAGCGTTTACGGTCAATATTCTTACAAAACACCTGTTATTTTTATGTAATTAAAGCTTAAAAATCATTAACTATCAAGATTTGGACACCTGATCGAAAACGCTCCGTTATTGGGTGAAGCTCTGATGACGTCACAGGCTAGGATGACGGCGAAGCTATAATTGTGTTATAGGAGTGATCGCCGAAGTTACGAGGTTCTTACGTAGTTTTTCTGCAAACAGTGTAGCTATCTAGTGACGAAAAACGCAACTACAACTTTTAAATAACAATAAAGGAATTCTGTGAACCCTGATAGTGAAAACCTTGCGAAAGTTGATGCATGTATGCTAGACACATTTAGAGTGGTGATATGTGCAACGACAGACTTCCTTTTCCCTGCTCCCTGTAACATCATCATACTCCCTCAAAACTAAGGAATTGCAGAACTTTTGTGAATGAGTCCGTGTACTGTAACTACTCACATCAAAAAAAGTTTTGCATCTCCTCGGTTCCGACAGTTCCGGAACCCGTAAAGAAAACTGGAACAGAGATCAACATAAACGTCGTTCCAGCCCTTTTATTGCTCATGAAAATCACACACTGCGTGTTGTACCAGCATACAGCGAGACCTTCAGAGATGGTGGTCCAGACTGCTGTACACACCGGTACCTGTAATACCCAGCAGCACGTCCTCTTGCATTGATGCATGCCCGTATTCGTAGTGGCATACTATCCACAAGTTCATCAAGGCACTGTTGGTTCAGATTGTCAACAGCCATTCGGCGTACATCCCTCAGAGTGGTTGGCGGGTCACGTCGTCCATAAAAAGCCCTTTTCAATCTATCCCAGGCATGGTCGATAGGGTTCGTGTCTGGAGAACATGCTGGCCACTCTAGTCCATCGATGTCATTATCCTGAAGGAAGTCAGTCAGAAGATGTGCACGATGGGGGCGTAATTGTCGACCACGAAGATGAATGCCTCGCCAATATGCTGCCGATATGGTTGCACTATCGGTCGGAGGCGCCTTCTATGAGCACCAGCGGCGTACGTCAGCCCCACATAATACCACCCCAAAACAGCGGGGAACCTCTACCTTGCTGCACTCGTTGGACAGTGTGTCTAACGCATTCAGTCTGACCGGATTGCCTCCAAACACGTCTCCGACGATTGTTTGGTTGAAGGCATATGCGACACGTGAAGGGAACGTGATGCCAATCCTGAGCGGTCTCTTCGGCATGTTGTTGACCCCATCTGTACCGCGCTACATGGTATCATGGATGCAAAGCTAGACCTCGCCATGGAGGTCGGGAGTGAAGTTGCGCCTCATGCAGCCTATTGCGCTCAGTTTGAGTCGTAACACGACGTCCTGTGGCTGCACGGAAAACATTATTCACCATGGTGGCGTTGCTGTCAGAGTTTCTCCGAGCCATAGTCCGTAGCTAGCGGTCATCCACTGCAGCAGTAGCCCTTGGGCGTCCTGAGCGAGGCATGTCATCGACAGTTTCTGTCTCTCTGTATCTCCTCCATGTCCGAACAACATCGCTTTGGTTCACTCCGAGACGATTGGAGACTTCCCTTTTCAACAGCCCTTCCTGGCACAAAGTAACAATGCGGACGCGATCGAACCGCGGGTCGGCCGCTGTGGCCGAGCGGTGCTAGGCGCTTCAGTCTGGAACCACGCAACCGCTACGGTCGCAGGTTCTAATCGTGCCTCGGGCATGGATGTGTGTGATGTCCTTAGTTTAGTTAGGTTTAAGTAGTTCTAAGTTCTAGGGGACTGATGACCACAGATGTTAAGTCCCATAGTGCTCAGAGCCATTTGAACCATTCGAACCGCGGTATTGATCGTCTAAGCATGGTTGAACTACAGACAAAACGAGATGATGCAAAACCTTTGTTGATGTGTGTAATGCTCTGAGGACAAGGTTACTGACTGATATTTAATGAGAAGACTCTACCTCAACAAGAAAATCCTTTTCGTTTAATAATTGCCACCCAATTCGCGTCTCAGATACGTGGCACTATCTGCCTTATTTTGCAATTCTACAAAACAGGCTATCCTTATTTGAACTTTTTCTATATCCTTTGTCAATCCTATCTGATGCGGATCCCACACCACACAGAAGTACTCCAGACGAGGGCGGACAAGCGTAGACTCTATAGTATACCTGTTGCATTTTCAGAAAGTTCTGCCATAAATCTCAGTCTTTGGTTTGCTTTTCGCTCAGAATTGTCTATGTCTATATATCGTTCCAGTTGAAGCTACTCGTAATTATAATCCCTAAGTATCTAGTTGGGTTTACAACCTATAATGGCGGATTTCTTTTAGTATTCATGAGGATAACTACCCCTCTAACAACTGTGCTGCCGAATAGTTTTTGTGATAGCGGATAAACCGACAATTTTCACTAGCAGTTTAATTTCATTGAATGACGCTATCCTCCATTGTAACAGTTGAAAAGGTAAATTAATCTTTACTTCACAGTTCAACACATATTTCGTTAAGTTGGTCATCCTGTGCGTCAAGGTGTTTGCTGGTAGAGTGCAACCATATTTTACTTGTTCAAGAAGGAAAAAGCATAAAATGACATAATTTATCATTTAAGACAATTTTAGGAAACCGTCAGTGCTCAACAAACGTGGCCCTGTGGCACCGACGTTGTTGCCGAACCGGGGGATGGCTCTCTTTGCCGTTCATTCACGTATTGGTCAATGTCACACCCATCCGTGATCAAATCACAAGAGGGCGCGAAACAGGAGCGCTGAAAAAGTATAAGCACTCTTTCCTCCCTCGGATCACGTTCAGATTTCGTCGAGTGGTTTTGATCGGTTCCTAGCGGTTCCAACCTGTGCAGCAGAGTCAAAATTGCGGCTGCACAGGCGGGAGCGATCACATTCGATGGGGATGCAGCCCAACAATTTCCTGAATGAAGGGTTGAAATATATGGGAGTGTCAGCAGTGTCAAAGCGTATCAAGGGCGTCATGCTGTTGCTCATCGCACTGCGAACTGTCGTTTTTGACCGCGAACTATGTGGTAATGAACACACCAAGAAAGGCGGTGATTCCACTGATGCCCTTTGTGGTGTCACCGCCAGACACCACACTTGCTAGGTGGTAGCATTTAAATCGGCCGCGGTCCGCTAGTATACGACGGACCCGCGTGTCGCCACTGTCAGTAATTGCAGACCGAGCGCCACCACACGGCAGGTCTAGAGAGACGTACTAGCACTCGCCCCAGTTGTACAGCCGACGTTGCTAGCCATGGTTCACTGAGAATTACGCTCTCATTTGCCGAGACGATAGTTAGCTTAGCCTTCAGCTACATTTGCTACGACCTAGCAAGGCGCCATTACCAGTATAGATATTGAGAGTCTATTAATGTATCATCAAGAGCGATGTTCTACAAATGTGGATTAAAGTTAAGTATTCCAGAAGCTACGTACTTTTCTTCATAGCATTCATTACGTATCCTGTTTCAGACCTCACGCCAGCCTGCGTGAGCTTATAGCGTGCATTTCGGTCTCCTCAAACAAAACAGTGTTGTCACTTCTGCCGACACATCACCCTTTATGACACCACCTAACGCCTTTTTGTGTAGAGTCTGAGCGGCGCTGTATCTGAAATGTTTTCCTCTGCCATCCGTAACAAAACCACGTAATTTTAACTCTGTATGTCGCAGTTCTGACCTCCATCGCAGAGGATATGAAAGGTGGGGTGAAATGTACTAATACGGGATGTTATGACATTTCCTTTGTGTGGCATACCCTCGTGGCTGTTGGTAAGAATTGTGGTGGAATTTGGTGAAAATTTGACATCATTAACCCACGATACACCTCACACGCACCTCTGAGTTCTGGCCTTTTTCTCGCATATGTCGACACCTACTGCTTGAAGTGTCAGCGAAACCGAGGGTGCCGTCACAGGGCACCACGCTTTTGCAGCGTTACGGAGGAAGGTTGTAGAAATCTTTGAATGAAACTTCTAATGTATAGGTCGCAAAGGGAGACAATTACGGCGTTTTGAAAAAGTAATCTTTCAATTCTCTTACGCAGTGCATTTCAGAACAACTTTATTTAGTTTCTACATCTACATGATTACTCTGCAATTCACATTTAAGTGCTTGGCAGAGGGTTCATCCAACCACAATCATACTCTCTCTCTACCATTCCACTCCCGAACAGCGCGCGGGAAAAACGAACACCTAAACCTATCTGTTCGAGCTCTGATTTCTCTTATTTTATTTTGATGATCATTCCTACCTATGTAGGTTGGGCTCAACAAAACATTTTCGCATTCGGAAGAGAAAGTTGGTGACTGAAATTTCGTAAATAGATCTCGCCGCGACGAAAAACGTCTTTGCTTTAATGACTTCCATCCCAACTCGCGTATCATATCTGCCACACTCTCCCCCCAATTACGTGATAATACAAAACGAGCTGCCCTTTTTTGCACCCTTTCGATGTCCTCCGTCAATTCCACCTGGTAAGGATCCCACACCGCACAGCAATATTCTAACAGAGGACGAACGAGTGTAGTGTAAGCTGTCTCTTTAGTGGAATTGTTGAATCTTTTAAGTGTCCTGCCAATGAATCGCAACCTTTGGCTCGCCTTCCCCACAGTACTATCTAAGTGGTCTTTCCAACTGAAGTTGTTCGTAATTTTAGCACCCAGGTACTTAGTTGAATTGACAGCCTTGAGAATTGTACTACACTCCTGGAAATGGAAAAAAGAACACATTGACACCGGTGTGTCAGACCCACCATACTTGCTCCGGACACTGCGAGAGGGCTGTACAAGCAATGATCACACGCACGGCACAGCGGACACACCAGGAACCGCGGTGTTGGCCGTCGAATGGCGCTAGCTGCGCAGCATTTGTGCACCGCCGCCGTCAGTGTCAGCCAGTTTGCCGTGGCATACGGAGCTCCATCGCAGTCTTTAACACTGGTAGCATGCCGCGACAGCGTGGACGTGAACCGTATGTGCAGTTGACGGACTTTGAGCGAGGGCGTATAGTGGGCATGCGGGAGGCCGGGTGGACGTACCGCCGAATTGCTCAACACGTGGGGCGTGAGGTATCCACAGTACATCGATGTTGTTGCCAGTGGTCGGCGGAAGGTGCACGTGCCCGTCGACCTGGGACCGGACCGCAGCGACGCACGGATGCACGCCAAGACCGTAGGATCCTACGCAGTGCCGTAGGGGACCGCACCGCCTCTTCCCAGCAAATTAGGGACACTGTTGCTCCTGGGGTATCGGAGAGGACCATTCGCAACCGTCTCCATGAAGCTGGGCTACGGTCCCGCACACCGTTAGGCCGTCTTCCGCTCACGTCCCAACATCGTGCAGCCCGCCTCCAGTGGTGTCGCGACAGGCGTGAATGGAGGGACGAATGGAGACGTGTCGTCTTCAGCGATGAGAGTCGCTTCTGTCTTGGTGCCAATGATGGTCGTATGCGTGTTTGGCGCCGTGCAGGTGAGCGCCACAATCAGGACTGCATACGACCGAGGCACACAGGGCCAACACCCGGCATCATGGTGTGGGGAGCGATCTCCTACACTGGCCGTACAGCACTGGTGATCGTCGAGGGGACACTGAATAGTGCACGGTACATCCAAACCGTCATCGAACCCATCGTTCTACCATTCCTAGACCGGCAAGGGAACTTGCTGTTCCAACAGGACAATGCACGTCCGCATGTATCCCGTGCCACCCAACGTGCTCTAGAAGGTGTAAGTCAACTACCCTGGCCAGCAAGATCTCCGGATCTGTCCCCCATTGAGCATGTTTGGGACTGGATGAAGCGTCGTCTCACGCGGTCTGCACGTCCAGCACGAACGCTGGTCCAACTGAGGCGCCAGGTGGAAATGGCATGGCAAGCCGTTCCACAGGACTACATCCAGCATCTCTACGATCGTCTCCATGGGAGAATAGCAGCCTGCATTGCTGCGAAAGGTGGATATACACTGTACTAGTGCCGACATTGTGCATGCTCTGTTGCCTGTGTCTATGTGCCTGTGGTTCTGTCAGTGTGATCATGTGATGTATCTGACCCCAGGAATGTGTCAATAAAGTTTCCCCTTCCTGGGACAATGAATTCACGGTGTTCTTATTTCAATTTCCAGGAGTGTATTTATCGAGTAATCGAATTCCAACGGATTTCTTTTGGAACTCATGTGGATCACCTCACACTTTTCGTTATTTAGCGTCAACTGCCACCTGCCACACCATACAGCAATCTTTTCTAAATCGCTTTGCAACTGATACTGGTCTTCGGATGACTTTACTAGACGGTATTTTACAGCATCATCTGCGAACAACCTAAGAGAACTGCTCAGATTGTCACCCAGGTCATTTATATAGATCAGGAACAGCAGAGGTCCCTGGACGCTTCCCTGGGGAACACATGATATCACTTCAGTTTTACTCGATGATTTGCCGTCTATTACTACGAACTGCGACCTTCCTGACAGGATATCACGAATCCAGTCGCACAACTGAGACGATACCCCATAGGCCCGCAGATTGATTACAAGTCGCTAGTGAGGAACGGTGTCAAAAGCTTTCCAGAAATCTAGAAACACGGAGTCAACTTGAGATCCCCTGTCGATAGCGGCCATTACTTCGTGCGTAGTTTGGTATATTCTATCACGTTTCCATTGTCTTTCGCTCGAAAATCTACATTTGTCTGTAGTCATACCTATAATATATGCGCTGTTAGCTTGAGACTGGCGTATCTTTGCTCTCCAACACATTTTGTTGTTTGCCTTACTACTTTTGCTAAATAATTTCCCATATCTTCAATACCTTCGTATTCTTCTTTTGCTAAGGCGCTGAATTTCTTGCTTGATTTAATTTCATATACATTCATATTCGTAAAAAAGTTCTCGTAATCTACATTTCAGACGTACTGAGAATTTGTTTCTTTATAGCTTTCGATGCTGTCGCTTACATTAAAATTACGAGCACCGTAACAAGATGACCTAATTTATACTCACAAATTAAGTAGTCTTTGATATTATAACAAAGGGAAACTTCTGCAGTGGAATTCTCTTTAAAGGTACCAATTCATCAGAACGTGAAAACTCTGGCGTTAATAACGACAACAGCAACAGCCAACATGCGTACAAAAGAGGTGATACGCGCTAGAGGCAATTTCCCTAAAAGTGACTCATTGCTAGAGCATGTAGCACATCTGTAACGTTTAACCAAGCACGGGAGTACCATTTCGTAAGAGTAAGTGTTATTTATACGAAAGCTCCCAGGACGCCGCAGGCAGTTTTGTAACGCTACTGGCCCATACGCTGCGTCAGTTTGCACTCTCACTCGTAAAACGTATGCGTAATACACAATCATACACCGGTAATGCGTTATATCACTAGTTAATTTCGTCTGGAAACATTAATTATAGTTTTATGTACTGTGGACGACTTTCTTCTATTTCTAATTTATCGTCCGGAGGAAACAAGTACGCTTGCAGCTCCCAGGAGTTATTTATGTTCATTTTTTCTACATCGTCTCTAATGAGAACGGTAGTATGCATAATTTCCTTGCTAAGTGCGCACACAGTTTTCGAGCAATAAAAAACTAAAGAGTGGACTGGAATGTTAAAACAGTGACAACAGACATTAGCGGGTTTTATGTGAAAAGAACACTTCGACTGGTTTCCAGTTTCTGATAACCCGATCATCACATCGAATCAGCGCTGAAACCCACAGTATATCACTAATTCTTGTTTTAGCAATTGTCTGCAGCTACTGGAATGGGTTTTTTCATTGCGGGCGACATCCACTGACAAGCATTTATTTTCATTCCCATGTTAGCCTTGACATCTCCAAAGTAGTGAATGTCCACTGGAAAATGTGAAATTGACTTCTAATACTTAACTGTGTCTTCTGAAACTGTTATGAAAGAAATAATTACCCGTAGGGAAAGCATTATAGTCATGAATCAGTGACAAGGCAGCTGGAATATGACTGACAGGCATTTCAAACATATTAAACAAATGGGATGATTATAGTTGCCTAAAGAAATGTCTGTTTTATATCTAGGGTTCCTTTCCCTGGGTGTATACATTGTAATGTGATATACTTGATAAGTAGTGTCTTACAATTATCATCGGAATTCGTAGTCCTCCTACAGCAGTGTTGTCAACAGAGACACTATTGCCACCTGCAGTCTTCTCAAATATGCAAACGGCGCCGCGCAGAGAGTATTTGGGTGTTTCCTGACAACGGTGAAAGATGTATCTACACTATGTGACTAAAAGGATCCGGACGCCGCCAAGGACATACGTTTTCCATGTTAAGTGCATTGTGCTGCCACCTACTGACATGCACTCCATATCAGCGACGACAGTGGCCATTAGACATCCTGAGAGAGCAGAATGGGGCGCTCCGTAGAACGTCTGTACGGGAGATTTCCACGCTCCTTATCAGCCCTAGATCCACTTTCGCCGATGTGATAGTGAAGTGGAAACGTGAAAGGACACCTACAGAACCAAAGCGCACAGGCCGACCTCGTCTGTTGACTGACAGAGACCGCCGACTATTGAAGAGGGTCGTAATGTTTAATAGCCAGACATCCATCCAGGCCACCACACAGGAATTCCAAACTGCATCAGGATCTACCGCAAATACTATGACAGTAAGGCAGGAGGTGAAAAAACTTGGATTTCATAGTCGAGCGGTTGCTCATAAGTCACACATCATGCCGGTAAATGCCAAACGACGCCTCGCTTGGTGTAAGGAGCGTAAATCTCGGACGATTGAACAGTGGAGTAACGTTGTGTGGAGTGACAAATCACGGCACACGAAGTGGCGATCCGATAGCAGGGTGAGTGTATGGCGAATGCCTGGTGAACGTTGTCTGCCAGCGCGTGTAGTGACAACAGTAAAATTCGGAGGCGGTGGTGTTATGGTGTTGTCGTGTTTATAATCGAGGAGTTTTGTTGTTTTGAGTGGCACTATTACAGCACAGGCCTACATTGATGTTTTAAGCACCTTCTTGCTCCCCAGTGTTGAAGAGCAATTCTGGGATGGCGATTGCATCTTTCAACATGATCGAGCACCTGTTCATAATGCACGGTCTGTGGCGGAGTGGTTACACGACAATAACATCTTTGTAATCGACTGGCCTGAACAGAGTTCTGACCTCAATCTTATAGAACACCTTTGGGATGCTTTGGAACGCCGACTTTGTGCCAGACCTTGCCGACCGACATCAATACCTCTCCTCAGTGCAACACTCTATGAAGAATGGGCTGCCATTCCCTAAGAAACCTTCCAGCACCTAACTGAAAGATTGAAGGTATGCCTGCGAGAGTGGAACCTGTCATCAAGGCTAAGATTGGGCCAACGCCATATTGAATTCCAGCATTACCGATGGAGGGTTCACGAACTTGTAAATCATTTTCAGTCAGGTGGCCGGATACTTTTGATCACATAATGTATACGGTTTGAACCAGTTTGCAGCATTTCATTTTACATCGTAATATTCTAATTTACTTTAAAGGATTTTGTAATTTACACAGTCAAATAGCTATGACAGATCACAAAACGTGCCAGTATCTTGTAATTTATTGTCTAATGAATTAAGCACATTCGCACTGTATATGTAGATAGCCTTCTCAGTATCAGAAACCTTCAAAAATCGGAATTGTTACTGGAATAATATTTCATTTTTGATCAGGTTGTTAAGAAGACTTCTTTATATTACCTTTTCTAAAATTTTTGAGAATGTGGACAAAAGTGAAATTGGACGGAAGTTTGATGGCATTTCTTTACCTCATTTTTCATGCAAAGGCTTAACATCAGCATATTTCAGCCATTCAGGAAATATTCTACTGATAAAAGACTTGTTAAAAAATAACCTAAAATGTCACTAAACTCAGAGACACACAGTTTAATCAACTTCGTTGATATATTATCTTAGCCACTACAATTTTTTGATTTTAAGTATTTTTTGTGGACACTACTTCTACTGGTGTTGTGAGGGTCATGCTCATATTACCTTAGTTATTTGTAGCGACTGGTCTGAGACATTCGATGGGAGAATTTTCTGAAGCTGAGTATCCCACCCTTTCAGTAACATTTACGAAGTTGTTATTTAAATATTCAGCAACTCTGCACTCGTATGTTACATGTGTATCACTTACTCTGTGCTTTGTGATCCTCTTCATCTCTGGTTGTATCAATCTCTTCCTTTACTATATCCCATATAGTCTTTATTTTGTTATCTGACGTGACTATCCTTTAATGATAAGGTATTTGCTTTGATGTCTGTATTACTATCTTAAATATTTAGCAGTTTGTTTTGTAATAAACTATAGCATTTACATCAAAGTTGTTTCTGCCTCATAGAAACAGTTACCTTTTTGTCTTACAGGATACCTTTATTCGTTGAGTATTCCTTCGCTTTGTTATAGACTTTGGTCTATCTGGGTTAGTTTTGGGGGAAATAAGTTTTCAAATCATTAAAGGATCTTATTAATAAAAGTGTTGTAGTTCTCATTAATGCTGCTATCATTGTATACATCACTCCAATTCATATCTTTGAAGAGTTTCCTGAAACAATCAATTTTTGACCTACTGACTACCCTCTTCAACTTAGATTTATTGGACTTTATGTGCTGATCAGTGTTAATATTTAGCCAAAGGAACTGCATGCAATGGTCTGAGAGGCTGCTTATTGTTGGTTTTATAATATAATTTTTTCATTAGACATTTCTTTAAAGATATTATCGATAGTTGTTTTTGAGCCCTTAGCTATTCAAATTGAAAAGTTAACAATATGAATTACTAACTACAGTAAGTTGTTACTGTAAGAGTTTTCAAGAAAATGTACATTAAAATCACTAATTTTTTCTTTCTTGTTGTTAAATAGGCCAATAGAGCTTCCAAGTGATTTATGAACAGATTAAAATTACCAGCTGGTACTCGGAATAAACTTACTATTGTGAATGATTTATTATGAAATTATACTTCTGTTGGACATGCTTCCATATGCTGCCCAAGGGCAAAATTTATGAATGTGTGTGTTATAAAAATTTTGGCTATTTCTGATGAATGTGGCAACTCCTCCATCCTCCATTTCTTCCCAACGAAAGTGAGAAACTAATCTAAATCCTACAACACTTTAACACATCTACACCAGTGGTCACATCATGTTCAGAGAGGCAGCTAATGTCAACTGGATTGGATGACTGTAATTATTCAGACCAGTAGTTCTTTAATTCTGCTTCTTAGCCCTCGAGTATTTTGATGGCTAAAGATAGGTGGCACTTCACACTGACTGAGATAAAACTGGGTGGAAATAAAATTTCTGCTGATTGATGAAAATCTTTAACCAACAGCTGTGTTTTCTGATCCAGTGTTCACGAATTGTGCTGCTTAGTTTCTTTCCGAAATTGAAGGTTCGTTTCAATATTGACCTCCCTTAGAGGTTGATCCCTTTCTCTTCTACCTATCCGATGAAGGATGTTGCTCCAACATGTGTAACCACTGGTATTTTACCACCCATGGCTGCCCCCAATTTCCTTCTAATAGCCGAGCCCGTTTACCCTTCTCTTTCCTGTTTAGGTGTAGGACTTGCCTAGTATAATCCCACGTACTGAGAGAATCAATAGAATAATTTTCTGCACCTATACCCTACCAACCAAAATGTTTCCAGATTCATTATAGTTGGTTTTCTTTGGAAACTCTGCAGAAACTCAAAATGGGTTGCAAAGGCTAACACCCAAACCTCCAGATTTCAGACACTCAGATCGGTAACAAATATTGATTGTCGATAGAGTATCAACCACACCACCGATTTTGTTTGTGCTGTGTGCTGTCGTCCAGTAGAAGATGCGTAAACGGTAACTGAAAGTAACACCGGAACTGCGCAGTATAGGTAAACCCTATCTGTAACCGCTGTGCGTTAATATCTCTCTGTAGGTGTTGCTTAGCTGGATGGTAACGTGCTTGCCTCCCATGCAAGCGGGCCCGAGTTCGATTCTTGGCCGGATTGCAGATTTTCTCCGATCGTTGACTGGGTGTTGTGTTGTCCTCATCATCATCTCATCCTCATCACAGGCGAGCAAGTTGCCCAATGTGCCGTTGAATGAAATAAGGTGCACTTGGCGGCCGAACTTCCCCGAATGACGCCTCCCGGCCAACGATGCCAGACGCTCATTTCCATTTCTGGTATGTGAGTTGGTAGAGCGTCAGATCGTGTACTATAGGTCATGAGTTCGAATCCCACGGATAGCTATTTTTAACAGATTATGCGTGAAACTGTTATATGGGAGAACGTTTCTCTACCGTGTAAAAGGACGTTTGAGTTTGTAGCAAAGTTCTTTTGGCAGTCTGCTTTAGCTTCGTTACTTGAAAGTAGCAAACCTATTGCGTACATTTATACAGATAACACCACACCTATGTATACAAATGTACTCTATAGGTTTGCTAGTTTCAGCTAACGAATAAAAAGCAGACCGGCCAAAAGAACATACTTACAAACTCTGAATCGTCCTTTTACATGGCAGAAAAATGTTCTCCCATATAACAGTTTCACGCGTAATCTATTAAAAAAATCGCCGTCAGTGGGTTTCGTACTGGTGCCATTTAGTATGACGATCTGACACCCTGCCAGCTCATCTACCACAGAGCTTCACTTTCAAACCTCACAGATACGACTTGAATATATTCCGTACTTCTGGTGTTACTTTTAATTGCCGTTTACGAATCTCTTACTGTACGACAGCACACAACATGAACTAAATCGGTGTTTCGGTTGATACTTTATGGTTACGCAATGTTTGTTACCGATCTGAGAATCTGGCATGTGAAAGTTTTGGTGTTAGTGGCACTCCTCAATTATTTAGGGAAAGGACTCTTTGTAGCTAGCCTGAAGATTGTGAAAGGGGTGTTTGAGTAGAGTGGTAGATGACATTCATAATGTGGTTATAGGACGCCCAGCCGTCGACTATTTCCCACTCGGTGGTATATGTGAGGCCTGTTGAGAAAATCGAGAGACCTATGATGGAGACAGACTTCATAAAGGTGCAGGACTGCCTATTATAGCTCGGATTCTGAAGGTTTGAACATAGCACAAGAGCTCAATTTTTGGTGCAAGATATCCATGGTGAATACTACAAAAAACTACAGACTGCGATATCTCCGCAGTGCCTTCGTTCGCCCCCCTCTAAGGCCAGCCACCCCGGAAGAGGGGAAAGCTGGACCTCATATAACTGGTGCTGGAGATGTGGATATAGGGAGGCATTCTGCCACCACACAGCGAGTAGGCTGGCCGATACGCTTTGCCTATTTAAGAATGGACGCCTTGTGAAGAGCCTTGTACACAAGGAGAAACGTGCCGAAAATTGTTGACCCCTGCAGGCAGTAAGATACAGCATAGAAACGTAAGCTTCAAGAATGCGCAAGTTGAGACGTGTAACACTCTTGGCTGGAAGCAGCGATTCACAGCTGCCCTAAAAAGCAAGAGACGTTCTGATAATTGATGGACACTTGCAGGCACTGGGACCGAGCGTAGAAGCAAAGCGCCAAGGATTCGCATAGAGAGGTGTGTGGAAGAAGTCAGCCGGCTTAAAATAATAATTGTCGGACAGCAAGAAGGTTGCTTATAAATCACGAACGCCAACAGATTCTTAGACAGTCCAAGCCTTACGCAGAGACAGCCGTTATAAAGAAGTGTTCCGTGGCTGCTTTCACAGCAAGTAAGGAATGTGGATAAACATCGGTACAATGTGCGCCAAACGCTGGAAACAGCCTCGACATTGAACTCGTGAGGAAGACGGTATTTTCCGAGTCACACCAGCCCACGTGAGATAGAAAATTTCCACCCTGTACTGCCGGCCGGGGTGGCCGAACGGTTCTAGGCGCTACAATCCGGAGCCGCGTGACCGGTACGGTCGCAGGTTCGAATCATGCCTCGGGCATTGATGTGTGTGATGTCCTTAGGTTAGTTAGGTTTAAGTAGTTCTAAGTTCTAGGGGACTGATGACCGCAGAAGTTAAGTCCCACAGTGCTCAGAGCCATTTGAACCATTTTTGAACCACCCTGTACTGGGAGGCGTGGTCACAAAATGGCGATTAGTCATTGGGTGGTGTTACAAATTTAGTCCAAATCATAGTGCCAAGAGGGGGAAAACATCGAGGAGACTGTGAGCTACGCAGTGTGATTGAAATGAAATGAAATGATAGTTTGGCACTGCCGGCCAGAAATCGCTTACCTGGGAAATTTCGGCCGCCGAGTTGTAAGTCTTTTCAGTTGACGCCACTCTACCGACTTGCGTGTTGATGAGAATTAAATGATGATGAGGACAGCACTACAGCCCGTCTCCGGGAAGAGAAAATCTCTGACCCAGCCGCCAATCGAACCCGGGTCCACTGCATGACACTCTGACGTGCTAATTTCTCAGCTAAGGGGGCGGACTAAGCAGAGTGATGAGAAGTGAAGGGACAATCCGGTAGACTGTGCGAAAGCAAGAGGACATGGCGGCTCTGCCACCCATCGCGTACTCAGTCTGCTGACACTGATTCTCATCCTTACTCTAATCCCAACGTTCACTCTCATTTTGTATCAGTCCTTTCCTGTTCCATGCTAATTGGGCGAATTGTTACGGTCCAATGCTTGGGAATTAAGCACTCGACTCTTGGTCTATCATCCGCCTTCCGACACCGTGATAACGCTGCTTCGGCGATGAGACCCACAACGAACTGTAATCGTGGACACCGCTCCGGGGCCTTGCTGTAAAGCCACGGGACACCGGTGAGGGCTGCCGACTCAAGCCTCAAAGCTCTGTGGCGATGTATCGTAGCGACCCAGCGCCTGCCACCGTCATCCACATACCAAAAATGACTACGAAAAATGATGAGTTGATTCTTTCCTCCCTTATATCCCTTAACAGTGAGATGTGTCCTCACTCAGTCAAACTGACCCTAAGATTTGTAATTTTATGTGAAATGTACTGTAACAAAAGTAAAAAGTTCATGTTTCGGTCCTTTAATTAATCTGCCCCACCTGCTTATCAATCCCTTAATCTCATAGCCTTTGGCTGTTTGATATCGCTTATTAGTTTATGTCGCTTAATTATTGGTTGCCAGGGTGGGACGATCTCATTAATAATCTGCATGTCATTTCTTGTCAGAGAAGAGATTTCTGAGTACAGTACATGTTGGTTCCATCTCATTGGTAATTTGAATGCTATGTCATATCACAGACATTTAAAGGATTAACTACATTTTTGCCCAACTTGGGGCCTCGATTTGATTTCATTCTAACTTTTTTTCCAGTGTGAGGACTTCTAAATGTTGGGACCTGACTATTGAAGAATTAAATTACCAGGACTTGGAGTACGCTATCCTTATTGTGTGTGATGTCAACCGCTCGGACTGTGTAACACGACAGCCTAATGCGAAAGGAGAAGACACTTTATTCAATCATAAACGCGAGACCGCGGCCTCACAGAAGGCGGCTAGGATCGGGTCGTCATCGTGTTGACAGCTGGAATCAGCGACAGGAGCCCGTGGAGGGCGAGTTTCACGCTATTCTTCACAGATGGTGTTCTCTCTAGACTTCCACCGGCCGCTAAGGTGACCGCGTCGGCCGTTGTGGCCGAGCGGTTCTAGTAGCTTCAGTCTCAAACCGCGCGATCGCTACCGTCTCAGGTTCGAATCCTGCCTCGGGTATGGATGTGTGTGATGTCCTTACGTTAGTTATGTTTAAGTAGTCCTAAGTTCTAGGGGACTCATGACCTCAGATAGTCCCATAGTGATCAGAGCCATTTGAACCAATTAAGGTGACCGCGAGGCCAGGAAACCCCCGTCCGTTAGGCAGCACAAGGGCTGATCGTTTCTCAAGAAAAAGTGGCTCTGAGCACTATGGGACTTAACTTCTAAGGTCATCAGTCCCCTAGAACTTAGAACTACTTAAACCTAACTAACCTAAGGACATCAAACACAACCATGCCTGAGGCAGGATTCGAACCTGCGTCCGTATCGGTAACGCGGTTCCAGACTGTAGCGCCTAGAACCGCACGGCCACCCCGGCCGGCATGAGTGGTGAAACTGCCGCTAGTTCACTGTCTGTGAATTATTCAGGGTTCCTCTTTTCGAACATAGAAATTTTTCGGCATATGATGGACTTGTTATTTTTCGGGTTGCGTGTGATACAGGCCGCACTTAGAAGGTTTCAGTGTGTAGTCATTGTGGAATTTATAGTTTGAGATGCTGTGGAACTTTAACGGTTTACTAAAGATAACTGACACAATTAATAGTGGTTTATTCAACCACCTCCAAGATCTTAAGAAACTCAGTCAGGCTCTGAAATTAATTTATTGTGAGCTGTGACTTTCGATTTTTCTGTGTTCTTATTGGAAATAAACTCTAATTCATGAAACTTTAAAACAAAACATGTGAGTGCGTACATGAACTCTGGATAGCAAATCGTGCCTGCATTTTAGAGGAAACGTAACCAAACTTGTCAGTCCAACCACATTAACGGGGACTCATTAGAGTGCTTGTGTTCTGTAATGTGTCGGTAAATCTTTTCGTGTGGCAGCATGTGTTGGCCCCAAGTTGATACACAACTTAGGAACAATTTATACCTTTGATATTTGGCGAGTTGATGAGGGAGAGACTGTATGTTATTTCGTCATCCACACCACATGCGTATTCCCATACAGACTGTACGATCGCAACGGTGTGTTTTCGTGTGCTCAGTGTGTTGTAAATGAGCAATGTGATTAGACAAAGCTATAGCTAGGGGATTTAGTTTAGGTTCCCACAGCCTCCCCGTATTTTGTGAAGTAGGTTTAGAACATGTAATCTGTTGTCGTGAATATTCTGTTTCACTTTTACATTGCTCTGTTTTCAGCTGCCAGCATTTCCATCAGCGTCTCAAGGCTGTCTCAGTTCGTTGCGTGGAGTACTTTTACTTTGCGATCACGTTCTCTGTTCGACACAGGTCTGAGAGGTTGATAAATGTGGAAACCGACAGGCCAATTGAGGAGAGTTCGAGAGCGAGTGAGGGACAACGAGGGACATGTGTAGAGAATACGTGAAAGCAGAGTACACAGGAAACCGTTAGGCAAAGTGAAGAAAGTCTGGAGGAGAGTGAAGAAACGCAAGGAATATCTGTGGCGAGTACACAAATTCAGAGTCCACTAGAGACCGTCAGTCCAGCTGACAAGGGAAAATTACCATGTGTCAATAAACTGTCTTAATGAAGCCTGGCCGTAGTGTAACGGGAGCAAAAAAAATGCAACAAGCATTTCTTTTTGTTAGCGCCCAGTTTCAAATTTAAGGTGAAAACCACACCCCCGAAAAGTAATTTGGCGTATTAGGTTCGGAGGGAATGTCTTCGAAACTATGTAATATAAAAAAGGTCTCTCATATAACAGCTGATATGTAATTGACGTTCTTGAAAACTCTATAATCTAACTTTGTAGTAATCTGACATTTTGCAGGCACCCCACCACCATGAATTAATCCTGAAAACTTTTGTTACAATATAAATTAATGAATCTTTAAAGTGTAGTAAAACTGGTTTCTATAGTACCGCTTTTGGAAAATAACATATACCCAATCTGCTGTCAGTGTTTTCAACATACATAATTAAATCATCTAAACATTCAGTATTCGTTTACTTATATATTTTACTTACACTCGTGTTATGTTTTAAATTCCTATTTTATGATTTACATTCATTTTTTCCTAATTGAAAATAATAAATAACTTATTATTATGGTACAAAATTATTACGAGAATGATATTCTGTGAACAAATTCTCAAAATGAAACGTTTTATTACGCTATGTACATAAAATCAACGAAATTTCTTCACATAATATACATGACAGGGGACACAATAAAAAATAAAATTTAACAGGATTTCAAATTGTCAGGGATGACGCTGTAGATATCCTGCTTTATACAAGGTATTTTTCACACCATCGGGAGTACTTAGCCAAGAGAATTGATTATGTGCTAGTGACTGCAGCTTGGTTATATTATGTCTCAAGTGCAGATTGACAGCATAATCATTCATCACAACTAGATCTGAAAATCTTATGAAGTTCTTTCATCATTGAAAGCCATCTACATCTCACGACTGTACCTGTGCCACTGACCCTTATGGGATACCCAGATGAAGAAGTTCCTTGCCCTCGGGTACCATGGCCAAACCGGATTTTTCGGAATGACTACCAACCTTATCACAGTTTTAAGAGAAGCTAATAGTGACTTTGGACTGAGAATTAGAGAATTTCTCTTTGAAGCCCCAAATGTCCATGTGACAGCATCGAAATCTGGTAAACAAACGTCTGACGAGGTCAAAGGATATTTAAAAGGTGTGTCCCTTTCTAGTGAGGGAGAAAAATCTGTACTATTGGTAGAGTCTAGGGGCTGTCGGTATGAAAAAACCGTATACAGCATCGTACCTGAGGACAAGGTGCATTTTCTTCTGGTGATCCCAAGAGGCTCGAGTCCGCAGCTTGTCGTATATTGGCTAGCGTTGCTGCCTCTGGATCACGGGTCCCGGGTTCGATTCTCGGCCGGGACGGGGATTTTCTCTGCCCGGCGACTGGTTGTGTGTGTTATCCTCACCATTCGAGAAAAGTGGTGTGACTGGATTGCGAGATGATTGGGAATTTGTAAGGGCGCTGATAACCACGCAGTTCAGCGCCCCATAAGCCGAATATCGTCATCACACACAGGCCTCGACGACACATGTACAGTAGTGTGAGGTATACGGCTCTCGAAATTGGAAGAATTCTATGAGAAGATTTTCAGATCTCATTCTATTAAATGATTATGATGGCAATCTCCACTTGAGAAACAATATAATCAATCCCAAGGCTTACCAATATAGTGAAATATGCTTGATACATACCAGGATATTTACAGGGTTACCTGCAAGAATTTGAAATCCTGCTAAATTTTGTTTTGTATTGTGTTCAATGTCGTGTATATTATGTGAAGGAATTTCCTTCATTGTATGTGCATAGTGTAAGAAAGTGTTACATTTTAAGCATTTATTTACAGATTATCGTTATTGTAATGAGTCTGTATCATTATAAGGACTTAATTGTTATTTTTAATTGAGAAAAGACACGTAGTTGACACGGTAATTTTAAAATATGAACTTAAAACTTAAAACAAAAATTTAAAGCATAAAACAAATGTAACTAAAATAAACAACTAGACTAATAATGAAAGTATAGATATTTTAATTAGATGCGTTGAAAATGCACTGACAGCATCTAATGTACATCTTATTTGCCAAACCTGGTATTTTACAAACCAGCATTATTACACATGGATATATCTAGCCTGGAATCTTGTTTATTTTGTAGCAAAGGCTTTCATTTTTATAATGAAGTAATTGCTGCGGGGTATTTCGCAAAATTTCAAATTATTACAAAATTCAATTATGCTGTTTTCAAGAACCTTAATTACATTCAGCTTTTATATGAGAAACAATTCTTGATATATTATCGTCTCGAAGACATTCCCTCCAAACCTAACATACCAAATTAACTTTCAGGGTGTGTTTTACCCATTAAAAGCAAAATTGAACACAATCAAAAAAAAATTCGTATTGCATTATTTTGTCCCCTCTACACATCCGCCAAGTTTCATCAAGACCATTTATTGACACTTGGGAATGCTCCCTTGTGAGGAAAGTTTTGGAGCGAGCATTGGAAGACAAGGCATGTCTATGAGGGATACCCATAGTCAGAGTCCACTGGATCGAATTCTCATGATATTTGGAAACCACATAGCTCAGATAATTGTTACAAGGAAGAAAAATGAAACACAACTTGAAAGGATGGAAGCCGAACGAAAACATTGCAGTTAGAAGATCGACAGCCAGATCCCTGAACTTAGGCAGGAACTGGGGCGAGACCAAAAGGATACAGACGTAGGTTCCCATCAGTATGGGCGAGGTAAGAAAAGAGTGTGAAACGAAAGTTGGCAACATAGAAACGCAGGTAAACACGATGATGACTGACATCTCTATGCGCATAATTGACGAAGGTTAATCGTCTAAAGAAAAACAGACAAGATTGTCGGTTTTCGAGCAGGAAGTGTCTACAATAAGACAAGGGAGTGCCCTGGTAACGCAGGTGTCACCAACGAATTTCCAGGCCCCTTTCCCGATGTGCGGAGTGGACGTACCACTGCCTAAGTTCGGTCTGACGCGCAGTATCCACTCGAAGGCATACCTAAAAAACTATGCATGAGAAAGGAGTGGACGAGTTCATTGCTTTGCTTGTTACACGGCAGACGATAGATCAGGAGGATGCTGCCTGGTTTCACGCATCAGTTTGCGAGAACAGTAGTTCCAAGGGTTCCTGCACCAAGTTCCTGACAACGTACTGGAACTTGGCTGCACAGGCAACTGCGAAGATGAGCACACGCTTATATCGGGGAGAGCATGCGGCACAGTCACGTCAATCCATGGCAACACACGCCGCTCACTTTGTCGTTCTAGTTGTACCTCAAAATGACAGATGAGGGCCGGCTGGAGTGGCCGAGCGGTTCAAGGCGCTACAGTCTGGAACCGCGCGACCGCTACGGTCACAGGTTGGAATCCTGCCTCGGGCATGGATGTGTGTGATGTCATAAGGTTAGTTAGGTTTAAGTAGTTCTAAGTCTAGGGGACTGATGACCTCAGACGTTAAGTCCCATAGTGCTCAGTGTCATTTTTTTGACAGATGAGAAGTGGTGCAGCGCGATGTGCTCACATTTTGCCACTGACGTACAACGTCGTGGTACTGACGAGCGAACAGTTCGTCGATATTTTAAGGGGCTTGGGCGACATCGAAACACCGGAGAAACAGAGGACGGCACACGCTAGCGCAATGAGCACGTAAAATAAGGCGCCTCAAGTGTTTGTGGTAATGGGAGGCAGATCAGCACCATAACAGATGAAGGAGAGAAGAAAGGAATAGGCGACAGCAGAACAGACACCGTGGTCCACACCACGGATAACAAAGGCGAGATCGAGGCTCCCGACCACGGACGCCGCGTGAACTGCATGCGAGCGCATAATGTGAGGACCAAAGACAATGAAGTATCGCAGGGGACGACTCATGAACGAGAGACATCTCTCACGCAGTGTATGGTACTAACAACCGCAAGCGCAAGACGACATTGCCCAATACTGTAATGACCCAGACTTGCCTGAAAATACAGACAATTGGTTTCCCCTCACTGAGACAACAGTGGAAGGAACTGAGACGACAGAATGCCTGGATTCTGGGTCGACAGTGACAGCACTTTCGACGTCCTCTTACGCAAAACTGGTGGAAAGCTGTAGTAAATTAGCTGCGATACCTGAAACAGGAATCTCACGAAATCCCGTTTTTGGAACAAGGAAGAAGGTAGGAGAGCAGGTCATGATGTGGCTAAACGACGGAAGAAGTGGCTTTCGGGTGTATTCAGTTGTCGTCGGTGAGTAATCGCTAGATTTTATTATCGGTAATGACTAACTCTCGAGTAGATCGGTGACAATGGACTGGACCACTAAAACTGTAGTTAATTTGTTCAAAGATCCGGCCGCATGGGATGCAAAGGACAGTGAGGGCACAGTTATTTTAGTAAAGTGTAAGGAGAACCAGGAGAGTTTGATAGCTGGGCCATGTAAGTTAAAAGATGAATTATTAGAGGGCACAGGCGTTCCAGTTGAAGTCAGTTTGACGTCAAAAAGTCGTGATGAGAATTCCGCGCTCATACCCGGCGAAAGAGAGTTTGACAGACGTGATATGACTGCTCGTGCGTTAGAAACCCTTCGCTCATGTGCTGTTAGTATTTAGAGCCCAGAGTTCCCTTAATGAGTTAAAGAGTACGCTCCCCAGACACGTCGCTCATGCGAGTACGGAAGACACGCTCCGGAAGGAACATAATAGTATGCAGAGTGTGGCCATAGTCAAATCCCGTGACGAAAATCGAGCAAAGACAATGACAAAGAATAAAGATGAAGAAGCTCCCACAGCAGCAGAGAAGCAAAGTGGAGAATACGAAAGCGATTGTTGAGTGGCTGAGAAAGAATGAGAGTATACGCTCCCTGGCCAGTAGTAGCAGGTAATGTTGTACCGACCAAGGTCCAAAAATTTGCAAAAGTCAGAAGGTTTTTGAAGGACCGCAGGTGTTTCCGTGAGTCGAAGCGGCGAAATTAATCGATCACGTCTCACTCAGAAACAGGAGTCACGGCAAATGACGCCCATTGTACAGCCAGAACTGGATGTGGAGAACGCAGAGGCTGATCCGATCGCATTACTTAGAGTATCCACTGTTCGCCGGGAACAGAGACAGGACTTTGAAAAGGCAATCATGAAATTCAGGGATACTTACTCGTTCCTAAAGAGAAGATTTCGGGGAGCGTTCCCTAAGTTTCGAGTAACGTGTGATCGGCCGTCGACAAGGAAAACATACTCGGTGGCCTGGAAGCACCGAAAAGCTACCATGGAAGCGATACAGGCGACAGAGGTAGCCGGAATCATATCGCGGGCCGCTTCGGAATATGTGAATCCCCTCGCGATTGTGTCTAAGAAAGACGGATCGGTCCGTTATTACCTCTTTGCAAGGAAATCCACGGCTTGTGGTCTAGTAGGTGGCTCTGGATCACGGGGTTCCGGGTTCGATTCCCGGCTGGGTTTGGAATTTTCTCTGCCTGGGTCTGGGTGTTTGTGTAGTACTCATCATCATCATTCGTGACAGTGGCTAGACTGGACTGTGTAACAAATTGGACTGTAAAAATTGGGACTTTGTACGGACGCTGATGACCGCGCAGTTGATCGCCCCACAAACCACACATCATCTATGCGAGGATGTTAAATGAGCACATTGAGGCAGTTGGAACAAGGCCGGATTCCATCCAGGACATATTGCGCTAATTCTCGGGGCAAGCGTGGCTTTTGACCTATGACATTCAGCGAAGTTGAGCTCGATCCATCCTGCCTAAAGTACACTACCTTCCTATTCGAGGGGAAACGTTACTGTACAATCGAGTACTATTCGGCTTAAGGACTTGAGTTCAGCATCTCTGAGTTCTCCGAATGTTATAATCACACCAGAGATGAGGGAATTTTTGCGTCGCCTACATCGACGAGATAATTGTCGCGTCCGTGACATTTGAAGAACTCATGTACCACATAAATCAGCTGGCGGTACTCCAGAGATCTGGAGTGACGCTCAGGCTCCACAAAGCGAACTTGTGCGCAAACCTGATGTTATATCTCAGGTTACAGATTTCACCGGAAGGCGTCCATCCGGGGAATTGCAAATTGGTGGAGATCACAAAAATGAAATGGCCTTCCCGTGTACTATAATTAAGATATTTCTTGGGTCTGATTTCATGTTAAAAGCGGGCACCTAGTCAACTTCGTGCAGATGTTTAGTCTTCTATACGCGCTGTTGAAGAAAGGCAAGAAGTGGACCTTCGGAAATTAGGAGGACAATGAATTCATGAAGGTAAAGATAGTGTTCCATGACAATATTTATCTGGCACACCCTGATTTCTTGCACCTTTCCAGATCTTCAAAGAGGCGAATGGGCAAGATATTGCAGGGTGTCTAGAACAGGGAAGCAAGGATGGGAAAGTTCACACTGGGGTCACGTGTTGCCGGAAACTACTGGACACAAAGGCATAGTATTTCACCACCGAACTAGAAATGTCGGCCATTGTCTATTCGACAAAACAGTGCAGGAGTTACCTGCTCGGCCGGAAAACACCTTTATACACAGACCACAACACACTAACGTTCCTAAGGATCGTCAGATACACGAGATGCAGATCGATGTGATAGGCCTCTGAGATTCACGAATGTGATCTGAAAATCGCTTATTGCCGCGGTAAACATAACAAATTTGCCGACTGATTAAGCCGAAATACTTCGCTGGAGGACGACGATGAACACGTTGAGCGAGAAAGTAATGAGATTATTATGGCAAACTTAAAACAACGGGACCAGACGTGGATTCGACAATTTAGGAGGGAGTTAGTCGCAAGACAGGGTCAACAGCTAGATATACGGAGAATAGAGGACTTTCTGCTGTAGGGCGTCAGTGGAGAGAACGCGCGAACTAGAAATATTGCATTACTGTGCAAGATCGAGAGGAGGGTATGTTTCCAGTGGCATGCAAAGCAACGTAGATGTAACATTTGGCTCCCTAACGCTATTTTGAAAGGTTTAATAGAGGACTATCGTCAGCACGTTGGACACTGCTGAGCAACAAAGTTGCGTGCGACAGTCGCCAAGGAGTGGGCAGATGCTGTTCTCAGACGGAAGTTTGCAGAGATAGGAAATGCGGTATGTGCCAGCGTGTAAATTATCCGTTCACGATTGTACTAGGTGAAGTGCACGCTCCGGCCGCTGTGGCCGAGCGGTTCTAGGCGCTTCAGTCCGGAACTGCGCTGCTGCTACGGTCGCAGGTTCGAATCCCGCCTCGGGTATGGATCTGTGTGATGTCTTTAGGTTAGTTTGGCTTACGTAGTTCTATGTTAAGGGGACTGATGACCTCAGATGTTAAGTCTCATAGTGCTTAGAACCATTTAAACAATTTCTGAAATGCATGCCGTCACACCAGAAGCTCCAAATGGCGTGTTGTTTGTCGATCATTGCGGCCCTCTGTCGAAGGGTTAGCTCGGGCGGCAGCTTATTTTTGTTTTCCTGGACGCATTTACGAAGCATTTCAGGCTTTATGCTACAAACAGCACCATAACGAAAAGCTGAGTAAAAATTTTGGCACAAGACTTTGTGCGTACATGTGGTAAGCCCACGAAGGTCCTCTCAGACTACGCCACGATTCTTAGGCCACCGGATGTCGAAAAGAAAAGGATAGCGAAGTTCTTCCACCTATACGAGGGCCCATTTGAGATACGACAGCTGAATGCGCCGAGGGCCTAGGCTATTTATGACGACAAGCGCGAGGTTGGGAAATTAACGCCTACAGCCTTTCATATGTGGTTCAGTAGAGCAGCGTACGGCGGTAGTGGTACATACAATTCTAGGTAACAGTGAACGGCGTAAGATTGTAATTTTTGTAAAAGCACTCTAGTACAATGTAAAAAAAAATCATATTTTTATCCTGTATTATTTTGTGGGTATATTTCCTGTCACGATAATTGGTATGTACTTGTTGTGCATAGTCATTTGTGTGTGTGTGTGTGTGTGTGTGTGTGTGTGTGTGTGTTTGTGTTCAAAAATGGCTCTGAGCACTATGGGACTTAGCTACTGTGGTCATCAGTCCCCTAGAACTTAGAACTACTTAAACCTAACTAACCTAAGGACATCACACACATTCATGCCCGAGGCAGGATTCGAACCTGCGACCGTAGCGGTCACGCGGTTCCAGACTGTAGCGCCTATAACCGCACGGCCACTCCGGCCGACTTGTGTGTGTGTGTGTGTGTGTGTGTGTGTGTGTGTGTGTGTGTGTGTGTGTGTGGACTGAGGGACCATTGCTGTGAATGTGGAGAGGCCGTGTGGCATCGCCCGCTCAGCCTGTGAGTGGACATGGGGCCGCTACTTCAGCAAGGTCCGAGCAGGCACACGGGGGGAGGGGTTTTTCAGTTATTGGGAGCTCCAACGTTAGGCGGGTGATGGAGCCCCTTAGGGAAATAGCGGAAAGGTCAGGGAAGAAGGCCAGTGTTCACTCAGTCTGCTTGCGGGGGGTCTCATCCAAGATGTGGAGGAGGCCCTGCCGGCGGCGATAGAGAGCACTGGGTGCACCCGACTGCAAATTGTTGCTCATATCGGCACCAGTGACTCCTGCCGCCTGGCTTCAGAGGTCATCCTCAGTTGGTACAGGCTGACTGTTCTAACTATTTGTAGTATCGTTCCCAGAACCGATCGCGGTCCTCTGGTTTGGAGCCGAGTGGAAGGCTTAAACCAGAGGCTCAGACGATTCTGCGGAGATCTGGGGTGAAAATTTCTCGACCTCCGCTATCGGGTGGAGAAATATAGGGTCCCCCTGAATAGGTCAGGCGTGCACTACACGCAGGAAGCGGCTACAAGGGTAGCAGAGTACGTGTGGAGTGCACATGTGGGTTTTTTAGGTTAGAGAATTCCCTCCCTAGGCCCGACAAGACGCCTCCTGAGACGCGGCAAGGTAGTAGTAGGCAAAATGCAGCAGGGAATAACAATATTAATGTGCTAACAGTAAACTGAAGGATCGTCTATAGAAAGGTCCCAGAACTGTTCTCATTAATAAACGGTCACGATGCCCACATAGTACTAGGTACAGAAAGTTGGCTGAAACCAAACGTAAACAGTAATGAAATTCTAAACTCAGATTGGAATGTACACCGCAGAGACAGGCTGGACAGTGAAGGGGGAGGCGTGCTTATAGCGATAAGAAGTGCAATAGTATCGAAGGAAATTGACGAAGATCCGAAATGTGAAATAATTTGGGTGAAGGTCACGGTTAAAGCTGGCTCAGACATTGTAATTGGATGTCTCTATAGGCCTCCTGGCTCAGCAGCTGTTGTGGCTGAGCACCTGAAGGATAATTTGGAAATATTTCGAGTAGATTTCCCCACCATGTTATAGTTCTGGCTGGAGATTTTAATTTGCCGGATATAGACTGGGAGACTGAAACGATCATAACGGGTGGCAGAGACAAAGAATTCAGTGAAATTTTTTTAAGTGCTTTATCTGAAAACTACCTTGAGCAGTTAAATAGAGAACCGACTCGTGGTGATAACGTATTAGACCTTCTGGTGACAAACATACCCGAACTATTTGAAACAGTTAACGCAGAACAGGGAATCAGCGATCATAAAGCGGTTACTGCATCGATGATTTCAACCGTAAATAGAAATATTACAAAAGGTAGGAGGATTTTTCTGTTTAGCAAAAGTGACAAAAAGCAGATTTCAGAGTACCTGACGGTTCAACACAAAAGTTTTGTTTTAAGTACAGATAGTGTTGAGGATCAGTGGACAAAGTTCAAAACCATCGTACAATATGCGTTAGATGAGTATTTGCCAAGCAAGATCGTAAGAGATGGAAAAGAGCTACCGTGGTACAACAACCGCGTTAGAAAACTTCTGCGGAAGCAAAGGGAACTTCACAGCAAACATAAACATAGCCAACGCCTGGCAGACAAACAAAAATTACGCGAAGCGAAATGTAGTGTGTGGAGGGCCATGAAAGAGGCGTTCAATGAATTCGAAAGTAAAGTACTATGTACTGAATTGGCAGAAAATCCTAAGAAATTTTAGTCTTATGTCAAAGCGGTAGGTGGATCAAAACAAAATGTCCAGACACTCTATGACCAAAATGGTACTGAAACAGAGGATGACAGACTAAAGGCCGAAATACTAAACGTCTTTTTCTAAAGCTGTTTCACAGAGGAAGACTGCACTGTAGTTCCTTCTCTAGACTGTCGCACAAATAACAAAATGGTAGATATCGAAATAGACGACAGATGCATAGAGAAACAATTAAAACCGCTCAAAAGAGGAAAGGCCGCTGGACCTGATGGGATACCAGTTCGATTTTACACAGAGTACGCGAAGGAACTTGCCCCCCCTTCTTGCAGCGGTGTACCGCAGGTCTCTAGAAGAGCGTAGCGTTCCAAAGGCTTGGAAAAGCGCACAGGTCATCCCCGTTTTCAAGAAGGGACGTCGAACAGATGTGCAGAACTATAGATCTATATGTCTAACGTAGGTCAGCTGTAGAATTTTGGAACACGTATTATGTTAGAGTATAATGACTTTTCTGGAGACTAGAAATCTACTCTCTAGGAATCAGCATGGGTTTCGAAAAATACGATCGTGTGAAACCCAGCTCGCGCTATTCGTCCACGAGACTCAGAGAGACATAGACACCGGTTCCCAGGTAGATGCCGTGTTTCTTGACTTCCGCAATGCGTTCGATACAGTTCCCCACAGTCGTTTAATGAACAAAGTAAGAGCATAAGGACTATCAAACCAATTGTGTGATTGGATTGAAGAGTTCCTAGATAACAGAACGCAGCATGTCATTCTCAATGGAGAGAAGCCTTCCGAAGTAAGAGTGATTTCAGGTGTGCCGCAGGGGAGTGTCGTAGGACTGTTGGAATGGCAATTGAATCTCAATGTAGACAAGTGTAATGTGCTGCGAATACATAGAAATAAATATCCCATATCATTTAGCTACAATATAGCAGGTCAGCAACTGGAAGCAGTTAATTCCATAAATTATCTGGGAGTACGCATTAGGAGTGATTTAAAATGGAATGATCATATAAAGTTGATCGTCGGTAAAGCAGATGCCAGAGCGAGATTCATTGGACGAATCCTGAGGAAATGCAATCCGAAAACAAAGGAAGTAGGTTACAGTACTCTTCTTCGCCCACTGCATGAATATTGCTCAACAGTGTGGGATCCGTACCAGATAGGGTTGATAGAAGAGATAGAGAAGACCCAACGGAGAGCAGCGCGCTTCGTTACAGGATTATTTGGTAATCGCGAAAGCTTTACGGAGATGATAAACTCCAGTGGAACACTCTGCAGTAGAGACGCTCAGTAGCTTGGTACGGGCTTTTATTGAAGTTTCGAGAACATACCTTCACCGAAGAGTCAAGCAGTATATTGCTCCCTCCTACGTATATCTCGCGAAGAGACCATGAGGATAAAATCAGAGAGATTAGAGCCCACACAAAGGCATACCGACAATCCTTCTTTCCACGAACAATACGAGACTGGAATAGAAGGGAGAACCGATAGAGGTACTCAAGGTACCCTCCGCCACACACCGTCAGGTGGCTTGCGGGGTGTGGATGTGGATGTAGATGTAGATGTAGATGTAGAGGAGCCACCTGCATTCGATAACACGTCTCTTTCAGTTGTGTGAATTTATATGCAGCTCATGCTAGTGCATTGTCTTTTCCATGTTCGTTATTATTTCAATTTTCAGTGTATACTTATTTGTAATATGCTGCGTACATGTTTCATAACGTTGTTTTATCATCCCATAGTCATAAGAATGGAATGACGCTTGTGTGAAAAGTGAGAAACACACACGCAGAAATGCTGTTGTGGTCTTCAGTCCAGAGACTGGTTTGATGCACCTCTCCATGTTACTCTATCCTGTGCATGGTTCTTCATCTCCCAGTACCTACTGCAACCTACATCCTTCTGAATCTATTTAGTGTATTCATCTCTTGGTCTCCGATTTTTACCCTCCACGCTGCCCTCCAATACTAAATTGGTGATCCCTTGATGCCTCAGAATATGTCCTACCAACCGATCCCTTCTTCTAGTCATGTTGTGCCACAATTCCTCTTCTCCCCAATTCTACTCATTACCTCCTCATTAGTTATGTGATCTACCCATCTAATCTTCAGCATTCTTCTGTAGCACCACATTTCGAAAGCTTCTCTTCTATTCTTGTCCAAACTGTTTATTGTCCACGTTTCACTTCCATACATAGCTACACTCCATACAAATACTTTCAGAAACGACTTCCTAACACTTAAATATATACTCGATGTTAACAAATTTCTCTTCTGTAGAAACGCTTTCCTTGGCATTGCCAGTCTACATTTTATATCCTCTCTACTTCGACCATCATCAGTTATTTTGCTCCCCAAATAGGATAACTCGTTTACTACTTTAAGCGTCTCGTTTCCTAATCTAATTCCCGCAGCATCATCCGATTTAATTCGACTACATTCCATTATCCTCGTTTTGCTTTTGTTGATGTTCATCTTATATCTTACTTTCAAGACACTGTCCATTCCGTTCAGCTGTAACCATACAGTAAAGCTACATGCCCTCGGGAAAAATTACGGCTGTAGTTTCCCTTTGCTTTCAGCCATTCACAGTACCAGAACAGCAAGGCCGTTTTGGTTAGTGTTACAAGGCCAGATCAGTCAATCATCCAAACTATTTCCCTTGCAACTACTGAAAAGGCTGCTGCACCTCTTCAGGAACCACACGTTTGTCTGGCATCTCAACAGATACCTCTCCATTGTGGTTGCACCTATGGTACGGCTGTCTGTATCGCTGAGGCACGCAAGCCTCCCCACCAGCTGCAAGATCCATGGTTCATGGGGGGGGGACACAGAAATAACTGATGATATTTCTCAGGTTGTCCTCCATGGGGCGGGTGCACGCAACGACTGTGGTTATATTGGGTTAGGTAGAGCAGCAATCAGTCGTGGAATTAAGTTGCTTTAATATGACATTTATAGTCACAACGCAGATCAGATTTCGACCTGTGTCAGGTCATTATCAATGCTAAAACAAATACAAGAGTATATATTACAATGTGATTTACAGAAGTTATACGTCCATCACATCGTTGTCTTTTACTGTTAACATTGCATACCACTGGTATGTAATGATTTACAAAAGTTATGAGTACATCACAGCGTTGTCTTTTACTGTTAACATTACATACCACTGGTATGTAATGATTTACAAAAGTTATGAGTACATCACAGCGTTGTCTTCTACTGTTAACATTACATACCACTGGTATGTAATGTTAACAGTAAAAGACAACGATGTGATGGACTTATAACTTTTGTAAATCACATTGTAATTTATACTCTTGTATTTGTATTAGCATTGATAATGACCTGACACAGGTCGAAATCTGATCTGCGTTGTGACTATAAATGTCATATTAAAGCAACTTAATTCCACGACTGATTGCTGCTCTATCTAACTCAATTATGATATTCCTGTTACAGCATACAGAGACACACCAAAAGCACCTTGCAGCCGGCGGAGAAGACATTTTACCTTTGCGAAGTAGTTCATGAAATATACAAAATGGTTCGAATGGCTCTGAGCACTATGGGACAGCTGTAGTCATCAGTCCCCTAGAACTTAGAACTACTTAAACCTAACTAACCTAAGGACATCACACACACCCATGCCCGAGGCAGGATTCGAACCTGCGACCGTAGCAGTCGCGCGGTTCCGGACTGCGCCCCTAGAACCTCGAGACCACCGCGGCCGGCGAAATATACATTGAGGTGTGTTTGGTTTATTTTGCATGTTATAATTTAATGGTAGGTTAATATCACTTGAGTATACAAAATTAGGTACAAACAACATCCGTTTTTTTATTTTTATTTATTTATTTTTTTATTGTTGTCATTTGCGTCTTTTTCTGTGTCTCGCACAGCTGATGCTATTAAACTTAGTTAAAAATATTATTTTGGATGTCAGAATTTAAGAGTAGGCTAAGGTCGCTCGAGTATACAAAGTTTGGAAGACGCACGATTTATTTATTTATTTGCTGACATTCGAGTCCACTCGCGTATCTCACACAGCTAACACTACGAAACATACAGGGAGGCCTCTCAAAAATCGGTGATGTCTAGTAAATAAGGAGGAATCTTCCCAAAGATTGGTGATGTGTACGTTGGGTTCTGTGGTAGAAAAGGAGACACAAATATCTTCACCGTATGAGTTGTTTTGTGGGAACCAATCTCTCTGAGGAGGAACATAGTGTACTGTTGGCAAAACCGTTAATGTATTACTCATGCCGTCCTATCCGGGTTGGCCCATAGCAGTCCAAGATCCTATATTATCCACATGTATTGCTTTCCATGACCAAGTTTTTGGACTGACTCCCCATTTATATTTATATAGCTCACTGATGAACATAATTACTGTATAAAGATAAATTTTTAGTCACATGCCTTAAACATATGTATCTTGTGTGTGTATAGTGTTTTCATTTGTGGCGTATGTTGAAATGGTGCAAATGGCTCTGAGCACTGTGGGACTTAACTGCTGCGTTCATCAGTCCCCTAGAACTTAGAACTACTTAAACCTAACTAACCTAAGGACATCACACACATCCATGCCCGAGGCAGGATTCGAACCTGCGACCGTAGCAGTCGCGCGGTTCCAGACTGTAGGGCCTAGAACCGCTCGGCCACTCCGGACGGCTTTAGCTTATGTCTCCGTGATGAACAGTATAAATATATATGGTTTATTTTGTAGTGAATTGTGAATTCTTCTCTCTGCTGTCGGACGTGACATGACGAGTAGATGACTAATGACATTGCACCACATTATGAGCCAACAAATACATGATATCAACAATGAAGTGAAATCAAACACAAACATTTCGTAATTAAGGGGTTCGTGTATCAATGTAAAAGACTGCTTATATGACCAAAACATGAAACAAAGTTTTTATTTTCGTGCTATTTACGCAAGCCAAAACAAAATTATAAAACTCAGGATCGACTGGGTGTGGACACGACTCAGTTATCGTCTCACCCCTATTCGTCATCGTTGGTCGTGTACTGCTGTCGGCGGTAGGCGCTGCGTCGATTCGACGCGTCGGCTTGGGGTTGGGTTGGGTTGTTGGGGGAAGGAGACCAGACAGCGAGGTCATCGGTCTCATCGGATTAGGGAAGGATGTCGGCCGTGCCCTTTCAGAGGAACCATCCCGGCATTTGCCTGGAGTGATGTAGGGAAATCACGGAAAACCTAAATCAGGATGGCCGGACGCGGGATTGAACCGTCGTCCTCCCGAATGCGAGTCCAGTGTCTAACCACTGCGCCACCTCGCTCGGTTCGGCTTGGGGCAGTGCGAGACGGGTCGGCTGCCCTCATCAGCAATCGTGGCTCTGCGGCGGGGCGCGGGTACGTTGTCTAACAGTTGTCGGTCGCGCGGCCGAAACTGTGCTGTCACGGTGTCGGAAGGCGGATGTTGGCGATGAGTGGAAAAGCGACCTCGTACTCTCGCTCCGGCGGTGTCTCCACGACTCCCTTTTCTCGCTTCTCCTCCATCTGTCAGCTCAACTCCTCTTCGAAATATTCTTCTTTTCGGTGTTGTCAATGGCGGACAAACTTTTCAATGCAGTACGATGACAGATCGCCGTTTCTCAGCCATGCCTCTCTGTGCAGGGTGGAAATTTCTTTTCTGGCGTGGGCTGGCGTGTGCCGCGTGAATCGCCATCTTTCTCACAATTTCATATTGTTACGATGTTTTCTGCATTTCGAGGCTGTTGTGAGAACAGCTACACAACGCTTCTTTATAACTGCTCTCTCTGGCTGCATAGACTCATATTTATCTGCTGGCATCCGTGATTTATAAGGAATCTTCTTACTCTCGAGAAAAACATCTCCTTAAGTATGCTGACTTATTTCACACGCCTCCCTGCGCCAGTTCCCCGCGCTTTGTGTACGCTGATCTCTGTGCCCGTGGGTGTTGGAACTGTAGGCACACTCCTGCTTTCTAATGCAGGAAAAATGACTGCAGACAGACCAGAAGAACTTACATGCTTTCACGCATACATTCTTGGCGTTCCGTCCTAATGGCTGCAGGTGTCCATCAGTTCTCGGCACGCTACTCACTGTCAGACTGACCCTTCACAGCGTGTTTCTCCTTGAGCGAGGCGAGGGCGTCCACTCGGCTTATCGCTGTCTGTTTGCAGAATGACTGCAGTGTTCTCTCCTCGGGGGCTCGCCCCAGGGTGTCCTGTTCCCTCCTCCTCCTCCTCCTCGGGCGCTCGCGGCGAGTCGGCGAAAGTGGCCGGGACCGGACGTATTAATTTTTTTTTAACACATCGTAGTTCAAGACAAATTTTGTATATGCTTTATGTACATCTGTGACGTTATCAACACATTCAATGGGATTTGTGAGCTTCACATTCGTTTACTTGCTTTGATTTTTGTTTATCTGTGGATGTTTTGTATCTATTTACCAAGAGCAACCATTTTTGTACATAGTCGACTGTGCTTGACCTGCTAGGACACAACTGAAAATTTAATACAAAACTATGAAGTGTTTCTGCCACTACTAGGGAGCGAAGACTTGTGCGCGCGCGCGTGTGTGTGTGTGTGTGTGTGTGTGTGTGTGTGTGTGTGCATGTACGCACGCGCGCTACGGGCTGGGTCAACATACGTGGACCACTTTGCCAAAGCTCTCAAATTTCCATATCAAATTATTAAAGAGTCATCGCAAGGAGCTGTGTGATCCCTAAGCTAGTAGCCACTTTCGCCACCTCCCAGTGCCAGCGGCCCAGGATGAGGGGAATGTTGTACCTCACACAGTGAGCGCTAGAAAGGTGAATATAGGGGCATTCTGCAACCACTCAGAGGGCAAACTCGCGGATGTCCTCGGCTCGTTTAAGTATAGATATATCGCGAAGGGCCTAGCACACAATGAGAAACGTGCCGATTATTGTGTACCCCTGTAAGTACTAAGATAAAGCATAGACATAAAAGCGTCAAGAATACACACATGGAAAGATGTGAAACCACTGGCTAGCAGCAGCTTTTTTTTAGAGGTGGAGCCCCTCCACGCCCACACCGGCATGATGGCCAACACAAAAGGTCTACTGCCATCTCTGCATAAGGGTTAGTATTCACTAAAGTGAGGTGTCGCAGGATGTGGGTACTGCGATGTTTGCGTACGTCTGGTTAGGATTAACCATTAATACGCGCTCATCTGGAGATAGATTGGTCGAAACCTGACGAAGGGTAGCGGTTTGAAGGGCAGAGGAAAAAAAGTGCCAAGGCAAGAGCCAAGGGAAAAAAACCTCTGCGAAAGTTAGGTCGGGCGGCAAGAGCAGTAGCGGTTGTCTTGCTGCCTGCGATAGGTTGTGCAAGGATAGGCTTTGTTAGTAGTGGGTATCATGCATGTCGATACCTTGACGTTGTGCGTTTGTGCTGCTCGGCGGCTGGCGCTGGGTGCTGGTACAGAGTCCTCGTTCAGCGTCCTGCAACCTGCAACAGTTATGATTGTTATCGGTCTTGTGTCCGATAGGTCTTATACCGGAGGCACAGTGTGAGGGAGTGTTGGGAGATTGTTCGTGCGTCTGTGGGCGAGCTCGTCGGTGTCCCTGCTGTGGCCTGTTGGTCGGCTCTAATAGCAGCTGGTAGTTGCCAGTCAGTGTTGCTGATATGCAGGGGCTTACCGACGTTTGTCGCTGTTTGCGTATGTTAGTTTACCATAGGTGGTTATGCCCTAGCTAGCAGTGTCTTTGGTCGCTTGTGTTTCCACCTGTGGTTGTGATCTTAGTTTCCCAGAGTGAGGATGAAAGGATTGTTCGAGTGTCTAGAGTTCCTGTATAGTCGTGTGGCGTGTTTCTTGAATACTTCCTTGAGGGTATCAAGGCGGTATTCATGGTGAAGATCCACGGTGCGTGTGTAGCGTGGAGCATTGCTAATGATTCGTAGCACTTTGTTCTGTATGATCTGCAGGCGGCGCAGTCGTGTTGGAGCTGCATATCCCCAGACGGGAGCTGCGTACGTCATCAGAGGTCTAATCAGTGTCATGTATAAGGACCTCGACACCCTCCTATTCAGTGTGCTTTCCCTGTTGAGCATTGGGTAGAGCTGTTTGAGCCTCGCGTGCGCTCGGTTGGCAACGTATTCGATGTGGTCCCCCCATGTAAGTTTCCGGTCCAGCCAGACACCTAGGTATCTGACTTTCTCTCGGAAACGTATTGGGCGTGTATGTAGTGTTATCGGTTTACAGTGTTGGTGTTTGCGCAGAACTGCTTCGCACTTGTCGACGTTTACTTTAATACGCCATCGCTCCAGCCAAGGCTCAGCTGTTCTGAGTGCTGTCTGTATTCGTGAGTTGATGTTCGACGGTTTCCAGTCTTGCGCAAGGATGGCTGTGTCATCCGCGTAGACGGCTAACGTCGTGTTTCGTGTCGCTGGGAAGTCATTAATGTACAGGTTAAACAAGATGGGCCCCAGGATGCTTCCTTGGGGTACTCCAGCTTGGATACCGTGTTGTGTTGATTGTTTATCCTGCACGTTAGAGTTGAAACATCTGGTCGTGAGATATGAGTGTATGAGACGTACGAGTCCGTCTGGGAAACCAGCTTCGCTTAGTTTGCGTATGAGTCCGTTGTGCCAGAGACGATCGAAAGCCTTTTCGATGTCTAGGAACACGGCCCCTGTGGCTTTGTTCATGTTGTAGCCGTGTGTTATATGTTCGACTACGCGGAGGAGTTGTTGTGTTGTCGTTTGGTGATTCCTAAAGCCGAATTGCTCCGGTCTTAGGCTAGCAGCAGCTGTATTCACCACCCTTAAAAAGAGGGAGACGTGCCAATAATTGATAGACACCAGTAGGCACCCGAAGCACCGAGATTTAGTACAGGGACGCATGTGGAAGAAGCCAGCTTACTTAAAAGTGTTTGCTGGACAGCAAAAAGGTTGCTTATTAATCAAGAACGTCAGCAGATTCCTCGATGAAGAAAAACCATAAGG
This sequence comes from Schistocerca cancellata, assembly GCF_023864275.1. Taxonomy (NCBI): domain Eukaryota; kingdom Metazoa; phylum Arthropoda; class Insecta; order Orthoptera; family Acrididae; genus Schistocerca; species Schistocerca cancellata. The sequence continues at coordinate 763,336,013 of NC_064629.1, forward strand.
CTGTCTAAGCCTCATATAGAGACAGCCGTGATGAAGAAGTGTTGAGGGCTGCTTTCTCAGCAACTAAGGAATGCACAAAATCATTTCAACAAATTCAGATTAGTGCTAGGAACAGCCTGGACAGTGAACAAGCGACAAAGACGCCAGTTACCGAGCTACATGTCAGCCCATGCAGCCGGCCGCTGTGGCCTAAGTTCTAGGGGACTAATGACGTCAGCTGTGAAATCCCATAGTGCTCAGAGCCATTTGAAACATTTTTCAACCATCAGCCAATGCAAGGTGGAAAACCTCTATCCAAAGCTGGGAAACATGGTCACGAAATGGCGATCAGCCATTGGGTGGCGAATTTAGTCTTCCAACAACGACGCCAAGGTGAGGAAAAGTTCGAGGAGTCTGTGAGCTACGCAGAATGGAAGGGACAGTTGGACAGTTGGAGAGACAGCACTAAAGCAAGAGGATGTAGAGACTCTGCCACACCTCGTCTACTTAGTCTGCTGACTTTGATTCTCATCCTTACTATTACCCTAATGTTCATCATCATTTTATGACGTCCTTCTCCTGTTCCTGGTTAAATGGACGAATTATTACGGTCCAGTGCTTGGGAATGACGCCCATTATCCATGCCTAACATCCGCCTTCAAACACTGTGATAACTCTGCTTCATCGACGAGATCCACAGAGACCTGTCAACGGGGAGACCATTCCAGGTCCTTTTTGCAATGTCACAGGATACCCGTGAGAGCTACCGACTGATGTCACACAGCTCCGCAGCGACGCGGCATGCCTACCCAGCACCTGTTACCATCATAACCACACCAGTGACTATGAAAAATGGTGAGATGATTTATTCCACCTTATATTATATTCGGAGACCTTGTTGGATGTGCCAGAGATCTACCCCTTAATAACTGATACGTGTCGACACCCAGTCAAATCGGCCGTGAGATTTGTAATTTTATGTAAAAGCACTGTAATAAAATTCATATTTTCATCCTGTAATTAATCTGTTCCATCCTCTTATCCATCCCTTAATCTCATAACCATTTACTGTTTGACTTCACTTAATTATTAAAGTCACTCAACTACAGCTCCCAGGGTGGGGCGATCTCATTAGTAATCTGCGTGTCATTTTGTGCCAGAGATCTGATTTTAGAGTTCAGTACATTGTGGCACCCAGCATGAGGTCATCTCATTGGTAATTTGCATGATATGTCATATCGTAGAGCTTTGAAGGATTCACTACAGTACGTTTCAGTCCCGAAAAAGGAAGACCCGAAGGGATCTATGCAGGAGCAACGCAGTGAGTTCAGTGGTCTTGGTACGGGATAGTTTTCAGAAAATGTTCCGCAACATATGGAAATACGCGTAATCTTATATAAGAATCTACCTCGTCCTTAATAGTTATTTGCTGTTGGGTAAATGATTTGAAAATTAAATGTACAACTGATTTCTACTTTTGTAATGACCTATAAGAGATTTTCGTGATTCCTGGAAATAAGAGAAACAAAGGCGAACTGCTTTGCGCCGGAACCGTCAGGCACACTGCACTTCTGAGAAGGCCAGTGACAGGAAGCGGCCATTGACAAAGCCGGCCCGCACGCTCCGCTGGGACACCCTATAGCTCCACCATGCAGCCCGCACAAATGTTTTACGAAATGGAGCTTGCCAGAATTTTTAGCAAGGAGTGCTACTGTCCACAGAATGAAGAAAGCCAGCTTTTGGGGACAGGTGCTAGTGATCTGTGTCTTGCAGGTGGAAAGTGAGCCTGAAGCTAGGACTCCAAAAACGTGAGACGCTGCGGAATATGTAGGTCTTACACAAAACATTGTGTACGGACATAAAAATTCTGAACATTCGTTCATATAAGCTTTCTCCACGTAGGCACAATGCACAGAAGTGCTGAAGGGGAGCTGGCTCAATGAGCGTGGATATAGATAGGAATAGCGAGGAATGACTGCATTCAGAAGAGAATAGAAATGAGACCACTGTTTAAACAAGTAAAACATATCTTACAGAAGAAGACGCGAGGTCTCTAAGGAGAATTGTGATCGGTCTGAGCTCAAAAGATTCAGAGGCCAGCCAATCAGAATAAGCTTATACCGAGAAATGTAGGAAAGTCAAGTTTACTTATTGGATGCAGTCGCACAAAAACCACTTCATCTCATAACTTAATTGTGTAACTTCATCTCGTGAATTCTACTTCATAGCTTAAACTGCTGGTCAGCCATCTTCATCAGCTTTAGACACGAGCTGGTGTGATGCATTTGAGGGGCTTAGAAAATATCAGACATTTATCAGCATGCGACGGCTGCTGACACGGCCACTGATTGGCCGGTATTTCAAACATCGAGAGCTACATTGCGATGAGACCAAGCCACCTTCCGCCTGAGACGTAGGGAACATCGAGTCAGTATATAATATTACCATCTCAGTACACCGAGTTTCACGACAGCCACTACGCAGTTAGGCGATTATGCACAATTCCTTCTACCGCCCCCCCCCCCTTTTCTAACTCATGTAAGGTTTATCAGATTTACGTTGCCGCAGGTTGCCGTTATTAAATGTTCATCAAGCAGTTGCTACAGATAGCAGTTATTATGTGTGGAGCATTAAGTGTTTATCGCTTCATTTGACGCTAACTGTGAATTGTCTAACACTTGATATGCAAATAAATGCAAGTAATCAGCATACACGTCTCACTACACTCCCCGTACCCCAAACGCTAACACTCACCATCTAGACTTTCGTTTGATGCAAGTTCCAGAGTCTTATAGTTAATACATTTCGCATGACCATAGATACAGCGACTGCATGGAGATTGGTGGTGAGTGATAGTGGCCACATGGAATGCGTGTCTATAACAAAGACTGTGTAATGGTTGGGTGTAATCGACATCACAGATTCTTGATCCACATTGAATGATATGCAAGATGCCCCTAAATTCACATCATATCCAATCTGTAGACTCTTTGTAATCAGCGGGTCAGGTACATCTAACAGGCAACAAGGCTAGAATTCCGCTATACAACGTAAATTCTTGAAGTATGTAGACAGCTTGTACACTTAATTATTTAGTACCAAATACGAGATTGATGACTATACCGCCGGAAAATTATTAAGGTAGTGAAAACACATATGGGAACTGTCTCGGTTTACTGCAGACCACCAGCAATGTTCCAATACTTTACCACAGCTCAGACGCTGAGAGATGTACTTGTGAGAGGTGGCATGAGCCCCCTCTCATATTTCTATCTTACGATTCTCCTCTCTAATTGCATGCGGTGGAAAGTTGCTATTCCTTCACACGCGGACTTCCCACGCAGCGTCTCTTGTCACCCGGGTGGTCCAGTGACAGGCGGGCTCTGACTTTGAAAGGGTAATGCTCTCCAGACGCCGACATTGTCAAGAGGCACGCCCGCAGGGCCTGAAGTAGCGGCTGGGCTAGAGGTTCCGTTACTTCGCAGAAACTTAGCGAAAACACTCTCTGGCCGGCTACCAGCGAGGCGTGGGAATGACTTGTGTACCCAGGCAGCTGTGGCGGGAAAATTCCCGCGCTTTCTGCAAAATAGTAACTGTGATTGGCTTGCTCAGGGCATAGCTCCGTGACGTAGCAAGATCGGCGCAGAAATTGGCGCCAAGAATCTCCATTGGTGGAATGGTAGTGTTCCGGCAATGGAGTGGAATTTTCCGCCGGTTTTCGAGTTGCTGATTGGAACGTTTAACCACGGCCACTGTTGTGGGGGCGCGAATGTTGTGTGTTCGGCCTGTACGGGTGCTCTAGAGAGTCGGCTCTCGCCTTTCCGTCGAGGACGTCGAAGCAACCAGCCAACGGCTCCGGTACGCCAGATCGTGTCCTGGCAGTCAAGAAGACAGTTTGGTAATGTATGTCCGCAGAACCGGCAGATAGGGATTTTCCTAGGTGATAATCAGAGCTCAGCAGAGCGCGCCTGTTCGTCTTTTTTTCTAACTTTGTTCTGTCTTGGGTAGCAGCAATTAATGTTGGGTTGGCTATGTGTTTTCTCTAAGATTTGAGTTGCAAGAAATTGGCTGCACATACCACTTCGTCATAATCCTCACAATCTAGTTTAGGGACAACTTCACATTCACAGTGTTTGTTTGAGTATCCAATTTGAGCCAATTTGATGTATTGTAAATGTTTCATGTGTTTTTGTTTATTATTTTGTGTTTAGTCTTAATAAATCATATTGTTATTTTGGACAGAACTTCCATTCTGTTAATCGGTAGATCAACCCCATCATTCCTCACTATGTTAATGAAACCTTCGTTTATTTAAACTTATTTATGAAATTAAATTATTGCAGGTGCCAAACTCTCTTCTACTCCACTGGCAGGGTTGATTAGAGTCAGTTCGCGTATTTTTTTTTTTTTATCCTTGTGCAACAGCAAAAGTTGGAGTTAGAATAGGGGGGGCTTAGGGCATCATGTACATATGTAGAATCTAGAAGAATTGAGTGTTAAATACACTGCTAGCCCCGGCACCTCGCACCTGAAATCGGTCAGAATGTCTTCCGTGAGTGATACAGGGACGCCAGAGAATATGACAGCTCTTACTGTGGACTCGAAAATCCAAAACTCAAAAGGAATTTCTCGTGAAACAGAGGAAAAGTAAGAACCAAAGTCACCCAGTTTCAGTTAAACGAATCTCATTGCCATAGAGGGATTCTCTGTATTGAAGAAAATGGTTTCATTTTACTTAACCTATTTTAGATTAAATAGAACAAATCTCGCAATATGTGTATATGTAAAGTGATTGTGTTTACAATTTGAGATAGGTTAAGGTAAATCCCCCCCCCCCCCCATGAACCATGGACCTTGCCGTTGGTGGGGAGGCTTGCGTGCCTCGGCGATACAGATAGCCGTACCGTAGGTACAACCACAACGGAGGGGTATCTGTTGAGAGGCCAGACAAACGTGTGATTCCTGAAGAGGGGCAGCAGCCTTTTCAGTAGTTGCAAGGGCAACAGTCTAGATTGTTGACTGATTTGGCCTTGTAACAATAACCAACACGGCCTTGCTGTGCTGGTACTGCGAACGGCTGAAAGCAAGGGGAAACTACGGCCGTAATTTTTCCCGAGGGCATGCAGCTTTACCGTATGATTAAATGATGATGGCGTCCTGTTGGGTAAAATATTCCGGAGGTAAAATAGTCCCCCATTCGGATCTCCGGGCGGGGACTACTCAAGAGGAGAAAGAAAACTGGCGTTCTACGGATCGGAGCGTGGTATGTCAGATCCCTTAATCGGGCAGGTAGGTTAGAAAATTTAAAAAGGTAAATGGATAGGTTAAAGTTAGATATAGTGGGAATTAGTGAAGTTCGGTGGCAGGAGGAACAAGACTTTTGGTCAGGTGACTACAGGGTTATAAACACAAAGTCAAATAGGGGTAATGCAGGAGTAGGTTTAATAATGAATAGGAATGCGGGTAAGCTACTACAAACAGCATAGTGGACGTATTATTGTGGCCAATATACACTCCTGGAAATGGAAAAAAGAACACAGGCCTTATAAAGTTGAAGCAGACGCGCTCTTTCGGCTCCCTAAGACCTATCACTGTCACATTTAAGGATGAAACTTCCTGGCAGATCAAAACTATGCGCCGTACCGAGGTTCGAACTCCGGACCTTTGCCTTTGCGGGCTCTGACCCGCGAAAGGCATTGGTCCCGAGTTCGAGTCTCGGTCTATTGACACACAGTCAACATGGGTTTAGAAAACATCGTTCCTGTGAAACACAACTAGCTCTATATTCACATGAAATGCTGAGTGCTATTGACAAGGGATTTCAGATCGATTCCGTATTCCTGGATTTCCGGAAGGCTTTTGACACTGTACCACACAAGCGGCTCGTAGTGAAATTGTGTGCTTATGGTATATCGTCTCATTTATGTGACTGGATTTGCGATTTCCTGTCAGAGAGATCACAGTTCGCAGTAATTGGCGGAAAGTCATCGAGTAAAACAGAAGTGATTTCAGGCCTTCCCCAAGGTAGTGTTATAGGCCCTTTGCTGTTCCTTATCTACACTCCTGGAAATGGAAAAAAGAACACATTGACACCGGTGTGTCAGACCCACCATACTTGCTCCGGACACTGCGAGAGGGCTGTACAAGCAATGATCACACGCACGGCACAGCGGACACACCAGGAACCGCGGTGTTGGCCGTCGAATGGCGCTAGCTGCGCAGCATTTGTGCACCGCCGCCGTCAGTGTCAGCCAGTTTGCCGTGGCATACGGAGCTCCATCGCAGTCTTTAACACTGGTAGCATGCCGCGACAGCGTGGACGTGAACCGTATGTGCAGTTGACGGACTTTGAGCGAGGGCGTATAGTGGGCATGCTGGAGGCCGGGTGGACGTACCGCCGAATTGCTCAACACGTGGGGCGTGAGGTCTCCACAGTACATCGATGTTGTCGCCAGTGGTCGGCGGAAGGTGCACGTGCCCGTCGACCTGGGACCGGACCGCAGCGACGCACGGATGCACGCCAAGACCGTAGGATCCTACGCAGTGCCGTAGGGGACCGCACCGCCACTTCCCAGCAAATTAGGGACACTGTTGCTCCTGGGGTATCGGCGAGGACCATTCGCAACCGTCTCCATGAAGCTGGGCTACGGTCCCGCACACCGTTAGGCCGTCTTCCGCTCACGCCCCAACATCGTGCAGCCCGCCTCCAGTGGTGTCGCGACAGGCGTGAATGGAGGGACGAATGGAGACGTGTCGTCTTCAGCGATGAGAGTCGCTTCTGCCTTGGTGCCAATGATGGTCGTATGCGTGTTTGGCGCCGTGCAGGTGAGCGCCACAATCAGGACTGCATACGACCGAGGCACACAGTGCCAACACCCGGCTTCATGGTGTGGGGAGCGATCTCCTACACTGGCCGTACACCACTGGTGATCGTCGAGGGGACACTGAATAGTGCACGGTACATACAAACCGTCATCGGACCCATCGTTCTACCATTCCTAGACCGGCAAGGGAACTTGCTGTTCCAACAGGACAATGCACGTCCGCATGTATCCCGTGCCACCCAACGTGCTCTAGAAGGTGTAAGTCAACTACCGTGGCCAGCAAGATCTCCGGATCTGTCCCCCATTGAGCATGTTTGGGACTGGATGAAGCGTCGTCTCACGCGATCTGCACGTCCAGCACGAACGCTGGTCCAACTGAGGCGCCAGGTGGAAATGGCATGGCAAGCCGTTCCACAGGACTACATCCAGCATCTCTACGATCGTCTCCATGGGAGAATAGCAGCCTGCATTGCTGCGAAAGGTGGATATACACTGTACTAGTGCCGACATTGTGCATGCTCTGTTGCCGGTGTCTATGTGCCTGTGGTTCTGTCAGTGTGATCATGTGATGTATCTGACCCCAGGAATGTGTCAACAAAGTTTCCCCTTCCTGGGACAATGAATTCACGGTGTTCTTATTTCAATTTCCAGGAGTGTAGATACGAAGCCCACACCTACTACAGTAGTACACGTTTATATGCCAACTAGCTCTGAAGATGACGACGAAATTGAAGAAATGTATGATGAAATAAAAGAAGTTATTCAGATAGTGAAGGGAGACGAAAATTTAATAGTCATGGGTGACTGGAATTCGAGTGTAGGAAAAGGGAGAGAAGGAAACGTAGTAGGTGAATATGGATTGGGCCTAAGAAATGAAAGAGGAAGCCGCCTGGTAGAATTTTGCACAGAGCACAACTTAATAATAGCTAACACTTGGTTTAAGAATTATGATAGAAGGTTGTATACATGGAAGAACCCTGGAGATACTAAAAGGTATCAGATAGATTATATAATGGTAAGACAGAGATTTAGGAACCAGTTTTTAAATTGTAAGACATTTCCAGGGTCAGATGTGGACTCTGACCACAATCTATTGGTTATGACCTGTAGATTAAAACTGAAGAAACTGCAAAAAGGTGGGAAATTCAGGAGATGGGACCTGGATAAACTGAAAGAACCAGATGTTGTACAGAGTTTCAGGGAGAGCATAAGGGAACAATTGACAGGAATGGGGGAAAGAAATACAGTAGAAGAAGAATGGGTAGATTTGAGGGATGAAATAGTGAAGGCAGCAGAGGATCATGTAGGTAAAAGGACGAGGGCTAGTAGAAATCCTTGGGTAACGGAAGAAATATTGAATTTAATTGATGAAAGGAGAAAATATAAAAATGCAGTAAATGAAGCAGGCAAAAAGGAATTCAAACGTCTCAAAAATGAGATCGACAGGAAGTGCAAAATGGCTAAGCAGACATGGCTAGAGGACAAATGTAAGGATGTAGAGGCCTATCTCACGAGAGGTAAGATAGATACTGCCTACAGGAAAATTAAAGAGACCTTTGGAGATAAGAGAACCACTTGTATAAACATCAAGAGCTCAGATGGAAACCCAGTTCTAAGCAAAGAAGGGAAAGCAGAAAGGTGAAAGGTGGAAGGAGTATATAGAGGGTCTATACAAGGGCGATGCACTTGAGGACAATATTATGGAAATGGAAGAGGATGTAGATGAAGATGAAATGGGAGATACGATACTGCGTGAAGAGTTTGACAGAGCACTGAAAGACCTGAGTCGAAACAAGGCCCCCGGAGTAGACAACATTCCATTGGAACTACTGAAGGCCTTGGGAGAGCCAGTCCTGACAAAACTCTACCATCTGGTGAGCAAGATGTATGAAACAGGCGAAATACCCTCAGACTTCAAGAGGAATATAATAATTCCAATCCCAAAGAAAACAGGTGTTGACAGATGTGAAAATTACCGAACAATCAGTTTAATAAGCCACAGCTGCAAGATACTAACACGAATTCTTTACAGACGAATGGAAAAACTAGTAGAAGCCGACCTCGGGGAAGATCAGTTTGGATTCCGTAGAAATACTGGAACACGTGAGGCAATACTGACCTTACGACTTATCTTAGAAGAAAGATTAAGGAAAGGCAAACCTACGTTTCTAGCATTTGTAGACTTAGAGAAAGCTTTTGACAATGTTGACTGGAATACTCTCTTTCAAATTCTGAAGGTGGCAGGGGTAAAATACAGGGAGCGAAAGGCTATTTACAATTTGTACAGAAACCAGATGGCAGTTATAAGAGTCGAGGGACATGAAAGTGAAGCAGTGGTTGGGAAGGGAGTAAGACAGGGTTGTAGCCTCTCCCCTATGTTATTCAATCTGTATATTGAGCAAGCAGTAAAGGAAACAAAAGAAAAATTCGGAGTAGGTATTAAAATCCATGGAGAAGAAATAAAAACGTTGAGGTTCGCCGATGACATTGTAATTCTGTCGGAGACAGCTTAGGACTTGGAAGAGCAGTTGAACGGAATGGATGGTGTCTTGAAGGGAGGATATAAGATGAACATCAACAAAAGCAAAACGAGGATAATGGAATGTAGTCGAATTAAGTCGGGTGATGTTGAGGGTATTAGATTAGGAAATGAGACACTCTAAGTAGTAAAGGAGCTTTGCTATTTGGGGAGCAAAATAACTGATGATGGTCGAAGTAGAGAGGGTATAAAATGTAGACTGGCAATGGCAAGGAAAGCGTTTCTGAAGAAGAGAAATTTGTTAACATCGAGTATAGATTTAAGCGTCAGGAAGTCATTTGTGAAAGTATTTGTATGGAGTGTAGCCATGTATGGAAGTGAAACATGGACGGTAAATAGTTTGGACAAGAAGAGAATAGAAGCTTTCGAAATGTGGTGCTACAGAAGAATGCTGAAGATTAGATGGGTAGATCACATAACTAATGAGGAAGTATTGAATAGGATTGGGGAGAAGAGAAGTTTGTGGCACAACTTGACCAGAAGAAGGGATCGGTTGGTAGGACATGTTCTGAGGCGTCAAGGGATCACCAATTTAGTATTGGAGGGCAGCGTGGAGGGTAAAAATCGTAGGGGGAGACCAAGAGATGAATACACTAAGCAGATTCAGAAGGATGTAGGTTGCAGTACGTACTGGGAGATGAAGAAGCTTTCACAGGATAGAGTAGCATGGAGAGCTGCATCAAACCAGTCTCAGGACTGAAGACCACAACAACAACAACAATGGTAAATAGCGACAACATAACTAAAAACGTGATGAAACTTCCTAGGGGATTAAAACTGTCGGAATAGGGACCTTTGGCTTCCGTGGGCAAGTGCTCTACCTGTATCTTGAGGATGGATCACGAATCGTGCTAGGGTAGCTCAGTCGGCAATCTGTCTTTGGAGGTGGAGTGGTGTGTATAGGACTGTTTACGTTCTCGTCATGGCGCGCGCTTTCGAGATGTTTACATGGTACAGCAGCTTTCGCGTGAGTGTGTGTCTTTCGAAGTAAATGGCCAATTGATACCAGAAATCGACCCTGAAATTCAGCTTCTCAAATACTGGAAGTAGAACCATTTCTTCTTGTTGGAATCCACGTCTCAGTTGAGAGCAGTGAGGTTTAAATTAAATGAGTAACTTATGCCACATGTGATGCAATTTTAGAGAAGATGATAGGTTCAGGTTTCGAAATTCAGATGGCAAAAACTGACTGCAGATAATGCTGGCTCAGTCACAGAAAAATCCACATTTCGAACTCCCATTCAAAGCGCCAATGGGCTATGTGGTGCCTGCACTAACGCCCTGAGGAACGATTCAGAGTAAGTTCCGGAGGATCGGACACAGTTCACCACCAACTCTGTACTGGATGGAGTGTGAAAGGTGTACAATGAACTCATTAAGCATGTTCTAAATGGTTCAAATGACTGAGCACTATGGGACTTAACATCTGAGTTCATCAGTCCACTAGAACTTAGAACTTAAGTAGTTCTAACTAACCTAAGGACACCACACACATCCATGCCCAAGGCAGTATTCGAACCTGCGACCGTAGCAGTTGCACGGTTCCGGACTGAAGCGCCTAGAACCGCTCGGTCACAGCGGCCGGCAAGCATGTTCTGTCCTAAATCTTCATTAGGGGACGCAGAGCGATCATCATATATGACTGCCAGCCAAACACCTGCTTGAGTTACGTTCGCTTAGACAGTCTGCATCCAAAAATTGCCCAGTTCTTACCTACGGATCTGATGCCTTTCACCAACATGATATCTTTACCTCTAGTGGCGCTCCAGATGGATCCCAGTCATATCGATCTTTCACAATTGGTGATGTCAGGACAGAATGAGGAGGGGCAGCCGACACCTAAAAAAATTCTCTCTCTCGCACCATTGGCTCTAGAAGAAGGTGGAGTGAAGCCCCATCGCGGTATGGAACTTGATTCAATGGTTGTGCCGATGGCCGCTTTTGTGCATGGACGTTGTAACTCATTCCTGTCGTCTGACAGAAAGACGTGCTCTCAGAAACAGTTGTCGCAAAGAGGCATAAAAAGCGAAAGATGACCTCAGTGGGTAGCTCCACAAACAGTTGCGAGCCAATGCGATCTCTCACCACCAAGGGCCGGCCGCGGTGGTCTAGCGGTTCTAGGCGCACAGTCCGGAACCGCGGGATTGCTACGGTCGCAGGTTCGAATCCTGCCTCGGGCATGGATGTGTGTGATGTCCTTAGGTTAGTTAGGTTTAAGTAGTTCTAAGTTCTAGGGGACTGATGACCACAGATGTTAAGTCCCATAGTGCTCAGAGCCATTTGAACCATTTTTCTCACCACCTAGATAAACCTCCGATGGACGCCTTCTGACCGGATTCTGATGTGGGTCCTTCCATCAGGCTGGCCGTCGATGCGCTGTTGTTGAACGTACAGCCATTGTTTTGCTACCTACGCGACGAACGAAGCCCTGTGGCATGCAAAGTATCATTGCACGTCCCACAGTGGAGGCGTTTGAAGACTTTAAGATTCACCCAATTGCATTAGTGGATGATACAGTCCCGGTCGGCATCGCTTTTGGAAGATACCACGAGTGAAGATATCTTAGACACCCCTGTTAAGGGAGTAGTTAATACGAGGGTTCACTGAAAAGTAATGCCTCCTCCTTCGTAACTCTTCAACAGTTGGCAGCATTGGTATGCGGCGCGTACAGGCTTGTTTCATAGTTTTTTCTCTACAGCTCCAGTTAGCGGGAAGCCTTAGCATTGAACGGTTGTTGCAGTGTAAAGTATGGAACCCTGCGTAGAAGGTCGACAATGCGATTTAAACAACGTGCAGTCAATGAATTCCTGACAACAGAAGGCGTCACCCCAAAGGAGATTCGTTACTGAACGAAAGCCGTTTATGGTGATTGAGTAGATGTGAGTACTGTTCGTCATTTGGCGAGGATGATTAAAGTTGTTGAGGCGGGAACATCTGAACTGTATGACAAAGTGTTGTACGTCCTGTGACAGCAACCACCGAGTTTCACAAGCAAAATGTTGACACATTGATTCAGGACGATCGTCGTATCCACTCAGAGAGAAATTCCAAGCACAATCGGCACTTCACAAGAACGTGTGGGTCACATTATTGTTTTGCTTCGCTATCGGAAGATCTGTGCATGATGGGTACCCCAGATACTGACTCTTGATATGAAAGCGCGCAGACTCGAAATTTTCCAGGAACTCCTCTAGCATTACGGGAATGAAGGGGACGCCTTTCTTCATTCAATTGTGACAGGATACGAAACGTGGGTACACCATTACGAACCGGAGACGAAACCTTAAGCAGCCCATACACAGCCGGACCGGTCCGCCGACCGACCCGTTGAGAGGGTTGGCCCCGACCGGCTTGCCTGTGTGTGAGCGATGGGCTCGCGCTCGTGTCCGGAGTTCGGGTGCGTCGCCTCCACCGGCGAGCCGCCACCTGCTTCCCCGACCGCCACCTGCTGAGCTGGGGCCACAGCTCAGGCCGGCCGCTTCCTCCGAGCCCACATTCCGTCAGTACGGTGTCAGACTCTATGTTATTCACTACTTCTTTTCGCTGATTTTATGATAACGTCGTTCGAGGAAAACAAAGACTTTTGGGCGTGTTTCATTAATAATGTACAGAGAATGGCCATGTTTGTGGGAGATAAAAACCGAAGGACTACTCCAATAGGAATATGAGGAACAAAGCCTACGAAGTTCTTATAGCTAAGTGCAAAGAGGTGAATCGTGCAGCAGACCAGGCGTTTGTTATTAAAAAAAATTGGTTCTCTACGAGCGTCTTTCCGGCGACAGTTTAGAAAAATACAGGACGCTAAGTCAGCAACTAGAAGTGCTGCTGAAAACATGCCAGAACCGACGCTTTGGTACTACGATCTACTGCAGTTCACCCTGGATCAAAAAGAGGTGCGATGTGGGATATCTTCACTAACACAGGGGAGGACTCTGGAGGATGAACAGACTGAGGAAGTAAATGATGAGTCAGATATTGATGTTGTAAGTATACAAACGCTTTTATTTATTAAGTATACAAAGTATAAATAAATGTTGCTCTGCACATAAACTATAAATGATCAAAGTTTCTTGAAATTCTAATTCATTCACGTCACTGAAAAATTGCTTGTATTTTCCTCGCACTTCCTCTGCAGTAACTGTGCTGGTTTGTCGTGTCGTATCGAGTCTTAACATTTGTAGCCTACCTGACTGCAAGTTTTCATCAGTAAGGTTTACAGTTTGTGAGTTATTGCAATCACCGGCAGTATGAATGTAATTAGGGCTTTTCTTCCTTAGAAAGTTGTGCAAAACTGTACATGCAAGAACGATTCCATCAACAGTTTTTACGTCAACCGCTATTGGCGTTAATAACACTCTAAATCTGTTTGCCATTATTCCAAAAGCATTCTCTACTACCCGCCGAGCTCTGCTAAGCCTGTAATTGAAGATTTTTTTCTCCCTTGTTAAGTTCCTTTGAGGATACGGTTTCATTAAATTCGGCATCAAAGGGAAAGCTTCATCACCTACAAACACAAATGGCATTGTAGAATCCACTCCTTCCAGATAAACGGGATCTGGTAAATTTAGAGTTCTAGATACTAGTGAAGTGTAGAAATCTGTAAGCTTTAGAATACCACCATCTGACACTCGACCATTCGTACCGGTGTGAACATATACAAACTCATAGTTTGCATTTACAACAGCGAAAAGACAACTGAAAGTACCTTTGTAATTATAGTAATAGGAGCCACTATCCGCAGGTTTTTTTAATCAGGACATGCTTGTTACTAGTTGCTCCTCAGCAGTGATGGTAGCTCTTATATGCGTTTCTTTCTTCTCGATTTTAGGCCGTATGAGATACAGTAATTCACAAAAAGTATTGTCATCCATCTGTAAGAAGTTTTTATAGTCTGTAGGCTCCTGAACTTGCAGGGTACGTAACAGATTTGTGTGAGAAAACTTGAATTTATCTCTCAACCATTCTTTCATCCATAAACGTTTCTTTTTCTTGTCTTTATCTACACATCACTGCTGCAGCCACAGCAAGTTTTCCTTTTTGTTTTGGCATGGCGAACGCTGCCACACGACTGTGCGCTCGCAGCTAGAGGCCGCCCAGCGGTCGGGGTTGGCCACACACAGGCCGAGTTGTCGGGGCTACCGTTAGCGAGCGGTTTGGCGGACGGTCGGGCTGTGAATGGGCGTCTTAAGTCTATGGAATATCGGCACAAAGACTCGCCCCAGAGAAACAGATTCAAGACACAACCCTCAGTTGGAAAAATCATTGCCACAGTGTTCTGGGACGCACAGGGTGTTATCCGTGTTGATATCCTTGATCGTGGAACAACAATAAATTTAGAGCGTTACATCACACGGCTGTGAGCTCTGAAACGACGGCTAACAAGGGTCCGAAAGGATAAGGGAAATGTTTTCTTGTAGTATGACAATGCCAAAACACACACTTCACGTGCCACCACAGCAGAACTTCAGAGACTAAATCTCACCACAGTACGGCATCCTCCATAGAGTCCAGATTTAGCGCCGTCTGACTTATATCTGTTCCTGATAATGAGACACGATGTGCGGGGACATCATTATGTTTCTGATGAAGACGTCGAGAGAACTGTGAGACTGTGATTGCGGAAACAGAGTGTCGACATTTTCCGTGACGGCTTCAGAAAACTTATTTATCGTACATCTACATCAACATCAACATCTACATCTACATGGATACTCTGCAAAACACATTTAAGTGCCTGGCAGAGGGTTCATCGAACCACCTTCACAATTCTCTATTGTTCCAATCTCATATAGCACGCGGAAAGAATGAACACCTATATCCTTCCGTACGGGCTCTGATTTCTCTTATTTTATCGTGGTGATCGTTCCTCCCTATGTAGGTCGATGTCAACAAAATATTTTCGCATTCGGAGGAGAAAGTTGGTGATCGGAATTTCGTGAGAAGATTCCATCGCAACGAAAAACGCCTTTCTTTTAATGATGTCCATCCCAAATCCTGTATCATTTCTGTGACACTCTCTCCCATATTTCGCGATAATACAAAACGTGCTGCCTTTCTTTGAGCTTTTTCGATGTACTCCGTCAGTCCTATCTGGTAAGGATCCCACACGGTGCAGCAGTATTCTAAAAGAGGATGGACAAGCGTAGTGTAGGCAGTCTCCTTAGTAGGTCTGCTACATTTTCTGAGTGTACTGCCAATAAAACGCAGTCTTTGGTTAGCCTTCCCCACGACAATTTCTAAGTGTTCCTTCCAATTCAAGTTGTTTGTAATTGAATACCTAGGTATTTAGTTGAATTTACTGCTTTTAGATTAGACTGATTTATCGTGTAACCGAAGTTTAACGAGTTCCTTTAAGCACTCATGTTGATGACCTCACACTTTTCGTTATTTACGATCAATTGCTACTTTTCTCACCATTGAAATATCTTTTCTATATCGTTTTGCAGTTTCTCTGTAGGTGCCCCGGTGATTCCAGTCGCCTACGGTGGAGTGGAGCCGAGCGGTGACCTCTCCAGTTGTCAGGATGCTAGGAAATGACTGTGGACGCGTCAGAAACGCCAAAGAAACATTATTAATTCATAACACCTTTATTCCTGCTGAGTACAATGTGGCCTGCGTAACACAGGCTGGCTGAGCTTGGTGATATCAACGACCTTCCCCGCCGAGTCGTAGCGATGACACAAGCTCTGGGCCGCACCAGTCTTGCTAGCGCAGCACTGCGTCCTGTGACGTAGCGTGGAATGTCCTTACATCGGCCGCCCGTGGCTGGCGGCGCCCGGTTGGCCGGCTGTCGGCGGCCAGCAGGCCGCTGCGCGTAGGAGGCTCCTGTTTGGAGTCCCAGCGCTGGCGGCACGAGAAGCGTTCTCGTAGTGTGGGGAGTACTCTATCACACCCCGTCTTCTTCCCTGCTCCTCCTGGTGGCTCATCCGCAGTGGATGGGCGGAATGGGCTGCAGTCCCCCAGTGTCGTCTGCTCACCTGGTTGTGACGGCGGATGCACAGGGCCTAGGCCCCGCACTATCTCGACGACGGCTCACTGACGTGGTCAGCATTGGCGGCGAGTGAGTCTGCCGCGATGTCTGCTAATCCTGGGTTGATGATTGACAGCGGCAGCAGAGAGGACCACAGCTGGTACTGTCCGCTCATGTCTGCTGCTGGATGGGCTGCCCTTACTGCAACATCTCCTTAATAAATATTAACATGTCGATCACCAAGCTGAGCGCTACGCAGCGTACCAGTACACATCTAACTGCAAGTCTAACTGTGAGTGTCTTGTTGCTATCAAAGCTGGCGTATTTAAACGAACCACGAGCGACGACCTGACGTCATGCTCGTTTGTAATGAACGCATTCGTTCCCCTTATACTTCTGATTCATCTGTCGTACTCGCCCATTAGGTGTTCTTGCGACAGAGTTAAGTGTTGTTATGGCAGACTTACGCGAAGTTGTGAAATGCAGTACAGCTGATGCTGTACCTCTGTCTTACACTCTACGAAAGTCTCCGTCTAACACAAACCCACGTGCTAAGCAATTCCCTCTCGCCTGTTGTGTGTAACCAGGCCATTTCCCCTGCGTGACGACACATTCCTACACATGTGCAATCCTCTTACCTCTTGGCTAACCTACTGCCTCTGGCTCTCGGCATAGGTAATGAAACTTTGACAATATTCCACGTTTCCTACTCTTTACTATTCCGCGACACTACAGATCTTCTGATGACTTTATTAGTCAATAAACGACAGCGTCATCTGCAAACAACCGAAGACAGCAGCTCAGATTGTCTCCAAAATCGTTTATATAGATACGGAACAGCAAAGGGCCTATAACACTACCTTGGGGAACACAATAAATCACTTCTGTTTTACTCGTTGACTTTATGTCAATAACTACGAACTGTGACCCCTCTGACAGGAAATCACAAATACAGTCACATAACTGACAGGATATTCCACAAGCATGCAATTTAACTTCGAGCCGCTTGTGTGGTACTGTGTCAAAAGCCTTCTGGAAATCCATAAATACGGAATCGATCTGATATCCCTTGTCATGCAAAATGCAACTGGCTGGTGATTATGTTGAAAAGTGAATATTGGTAATTACAGATCACATTCTAAGGATTATTTTTGCGGTTGATTTATTAAAATATTCCTATCCGAACCTAGTTCACGAAGGTGGAGGCTTTACTTTTCATTCAACCCTCGTAAATCACCAGGTCCAGACAGTTTTCTTTTGGAATTCTACCCGACCTTTAAGGATCTGATGACCGTACAGTGGATGGAGATGTACAAAGAATTGCCATCATTGAAAGTCCCCATTCCGCAGGCTCTCGTGGAAGCTCTCATTATTCCAGTACTCAAACCAGCTGGAGACAAACGGATTGAACAGTACCACCTAATAACGCTCCTCAACTTCGATTTCAAGATTTTCACCAGAATCTTAAACGAGTATTACACCAAATAATTTTATAAAAGCAAACATCTTTGTGGGTGGGGGCAGTAATATCCAGACAGCCGTTAGAGAATAGCGAGATGTGCTCTTCCTTGCTTCGGCCTGTAGGTTGCACAGTACCCTGGTGTACATACACTTTTACCATGCATTTATAAAGTTAGCGATTTTGTCCTGGTTGCCGAAACGGATCGTATGGGCTTCCTGGCTACCTTTATCTGTGTGATCATGTGCATTCTCCATGGTACCTCGCCGAGTGTGATGGTTAATGGTAGGGTCGAAGGAGACATCTCCATCTTACTTTCAGTATGACAAGGCAGTCCCCTCTCCGTGATCCTCTATGCAAAACGACAGAGAGGCTGAAACAAAATCTTTCGGGGATCACACTGAGGGGACACAATTTCCGATGATTTAGTCCTTCTCCCCTGTTCCGAAGAGAAGATTCCGATGGTGTTAGAATGGATCGAGTAGCATGGGAATGCGGCAGGCAGCAGTATGAACACGGTCAACTCACGTGCCATGGGAATGAGCAGGGGGGAGCGTGACCCAACTGTGGACGATGGATACAATTCAGTGTTTGGGCATCATGTTTACGAAATTTGTCTGCTGTTCAGTAGTCCTAAACTACAGATGCCTTTTGCAAGCTATCTGCACGAGCATGCGAAGCCACCTTCTTCTGAGCTTTAGGTATGGTCCAAAGGGTCACCTTCATTAACAACATATTTCATTTGGCGCAGGTCCTACCGATGACTCTAATGATGGCACAACAGGTCCTGGTGGCCTTTGGTTACTTTGTTAGTAATGACTTCTCTTCAAGATGTCCTCACTCTGCCCCCTCGCATCGGAGGACTGACACATGTCGATGTTCAAATACATGCGGCGGCCCTTCACATAAACACCATGCTCTCGAAGTGGACTCATCGTCGACACAGTTTCACTGGTCCCCTCATTGATGAACTAGTGCCTTCATCCTGCCGGCCTCCTATTGCACTCGCTGACATCGCTCGTGCACTGTCCCACATCAAAAAATTCTTCCTCACTTATAGCTATGTGACACGAACTTGCCCTGTACCAGGGCACCTACAGAACGTGCTGTGTGCAGCCAGTTGATGACGAATCACATTTAGAATATGGTTGAAATACGGTACACAGGTGTGGCGCGGCCTGCGGTGTGGCGAGCGATTCACCAAAAATATTTCAAGACGGAGATCCTCACCACCTGTTATCTCGTCGTCAATGAAAAGTTGCAAGTTTCCGGATCTATCAATTGCAACCAAGATTTTTAAAAAATTGCAAAGATAATGTAAATCAGAACACTGGGAGAAGTTGTCTAAATAACAACTTATTTATTCATTCTTAACATCACATGACAAAAGATGGCCAAACAAATTCCACATAAACATTTTTATCTGAATAACACTTTCAATAATATGAGGCCTATGGTTAATGAAGTGATCAGCTGGGGATTAACACACCACACTAATCAGAACTAATCGCTTTATCTGACTATATAAATGTGAATCTGTGGTATGGCCCAAAACCTACGCTACTATCAAGCATCTGCACACTACTATCCCATTAAGAAAATTATGGTTCCAAAGAACAGGGTACTAAGAAGCATATACCGGAGCCCTACGCCATAGCAGCGAATATTTTACCCTTCTGCAAGTGAGGGCGGTACAGCACGACACGCTCGCCGACTCCAGTCATGGTCAGCAGCAATCTGTTATTAGCGGCGCGCCCGGAAGTATGCAAGCACGCCATGTCGGGTTCAGCTGATTCGGAACGCAGATACTTCCCTGTGAGCCACTGAAACCCTGGTGGATTCCAGTGTGCACGTGGACCCGTTTGCTGGTCTGCCAATCCAATTTCACTCCGTGACACGACTGTGCATGACGGAATATGTCAAACGTTTTGACGGCCGACTCAAAATAAATAAGTACATCCACGCATAATTCGTTGTGTGTGTGATGCACGAAGCAGTACCTCTGACGGTTCAGATGGTGACTGGTACAGGCTCTAAGTGGACACTAGCAAAGGACACAAGTCTCACCGTTTAGGTAAAAACGTGAAATTCTTTACTAGCGAAGCGCCAGTACACGAGAGATCGTCTCTTTCTCTACAGCTTTCCTCTGCAGCTCGGTAGTATAGTAAATTTGCATGCTTAGACTACACGCACTTTAGCACAAGACAATCACGAGCTGGAGCTCGGTATTCGTAGCTGGGAGACCGCCCCCTGCTCTGAATACACAGATTTGACCAACCTGCGACTTTAAAAATTAATTGGGCGAAAAGGAAAAGAGATTCAGCTCTGCGCCTCATTCCTACGCGTTTACGCCATATCTTTGCTAAAAGCATGACTTGGATGGAGCCATAGCCCTCCATAAAAAGATCGTTATTTCCCCTGTTGCGTCCATTTTGAACTTTCCAAAGAACGGCCATAAACTCGCTAAAAGCCTCATGCATTCACAAATACGTTTTTTAGCAGAGTCTGGAAGCCTGGGCGCCATTGCTCTGTCCCACGGCATTCACAAAAACTCTCAGCCGTGTCATCCACTTTCTACCTGACCAGGGCCCATACTCTGCTTTATTTGCAGCAATCAGATCTTGCAATGCGCCACTCATAGCTGCAGCGACTCCTCGGCGCTAGTCGGCTTACCTGGACACAGCCACCGAGCAACTGACGCCACCCAGTGTGTTTGCACAATGAGACCTCGCTGTTGACAAACGTTTTCACCGGATTTCGCAAAGAAAAGCTGCCCTTGGCTCTCAGCCACCGTATGCTTTTATTGCTGTCAATTAACTCGGCATCCTCTTCCTTGGAACACAGGCAAAGCATACCACTATACCTTCACTAGAGCACACAAGCAAGAGTGTTAACTACTGCCAACCATTTCATCATACAAATGAGGTCAGATTGTATCAAATATAGCAACCAAGTAATAAAGATCACCTTCCCTGAACATTAAGCAACATGTCACCGTATCAAAAGTTAGAGTGCCCTGCAATCTCTCAAAGTTTCCGACAAGAAGTACACTGCACAATATTGCTCTAAGTGATTCCCTAATGACATGCAGTGTCGCGCAATACACACTGATGAACGTTGCCTGGAGTGTGGGCCTTAACGCAGATACATGACTCCCAATTCAGATGATGCTTACCTTCTATCTCTGAGTGCTGCCCTTCACGATTTAACCCACAATACTCCTTTGCCTGGTTAAGACCTACTTTCGCCAATCAGGGCACATGCGATTAACTGGATCAAAGGAATTTCTTTTCTCCACCTTTTTTGGAATGGTCTCAAAGATTTGCTTGACTTTTGGACTTTCTTAAAGGAATGACACAATCAACTGCAGTACAATTACAGATATCATCAGACCGTTGCTAACTACTTAAACAGTGTATTCAAGGATCCTCCACTTCATCTGGATGGTACCAGGTAAGAGATGTTGATTCTGGTGGATACTGATTTGAATGTCGAAAGGACTCATTGAACAAGACTGTATTCCGATAAAACATACCTGAGTCCCTGATGTGGGGAGTTGGGACCAGACAGCTATTATTATCTGATGTTTCCTATTTCCCATCATTCTTATATTGTACTACTAGAAGGCTATTCTCAGTTTCGTTGTATTTTGTTTTATATTGTTTACTGATAAAATACAACACTGTTCCACAGGTTTCATTTTGTATTGTAATTTTATTTTGTACACTATTATTAGGATCAGGAGAGTCCACTAACTTATAAGAAAAATAAATAAAAAGTAAAAATAAATTAAAAAAGGGTGTTAGTGTCGCAAGGGAGGTAAGAATATAAAAGGGGAAAAATAAAAGGAGTCAGAAGAGCACTGGCCTGAGAAAGGCAAAGATCCCGAGTTCACGTCTATACCCAGCACACAGTTTTAATATGCCAGGAAGTTTCATATCAGCGCACACTCCACTGCAGAGTGAAAAATCTCATTCCGAAAACTTCACGTTCTTTTGATTTTAATTTATTGTATGTCGAGACGTGCCCATACAGTCATCACAATTACGTAACCTTAGCTTTGTCGATACGAACGTCAGCACAACAGAATACCCAGTTCCGAAGTGGAGAAAATGTCCAATCCGGCAGGGAACCCCAAATCTCGGCTGCTTTAGTTACTAATCCAACAAGCTGACCGCGCAGCTACCAAGACAGCCAAAACGTAATGTTTAGAACATATTGACTGAAATACAATAAAACTTGGACAATGAATATATTAGAAACTTAAAGTCTGTACTTGAATACACTGGCTGTCCAAAGCTTCTATACACTCTTTGATCTAATAACTGAATAATATAAGTTTATTCTTGATGAAAAGTTTCGAAAATAGAAGTAAAAGCACATGAACAAACATAGCTATGGTACACTGAAAATCCTCAAGAAACATTCTTCAGTCAGAGAGAATAATTCATTTACAGACGACATTTCTCCCTGCACACAAAATGGTTGACTCTGAATCAGCCTTACACAGATGGCGGCCACAGCTTCCAAATGTTAACTTGGTTTTCATAATGTTATCTCTGCCTCTCTGGTTTCTTGTATTCTTCAAGCATATGTAGCATCTTGATTTCGTAGGTGGTTCATCATTATGAGTAAGTTTGGTGATATTTAGTTTCTTTCCAAGAAATGTCTCCCATAGAGTAAAGGGTAGGCTACTGGAGTACATTCAAGTCCTTTAATCATTCCCCTACGTATGGTTCCAGAAGTTGATTTCCCTTCATTCCACTTACGCACATTCATCGTGAACATTAAGTATGAGTCTATTGCAGCTATATCAATTAGGCTAGAGAATATTGACACTAGCCATCTCTTCATAACTCTTTTTGTAGACTACGTCCTAGCCGTTTGATCTGCTGTATCCACTCTCCCTTAGTGGAATATTAGTAGAGATTTATAGAGATTTCTTTTTGGGGTATCAACTACTACTCCTGCATCTCAATGTTTTGTAGACAACATCAACAGATCTTTCTTTGGTTTTTCTTCTTTATTGTAAGGGGTAACTGTTACTGGAGGCTCCTTAGTAAATGGATCTGTGAATGCAAGTTTGGAGGAGTATAGCTGTTTCGGCATGTGTTTTCTGTTTGACTCGAGTGTCCAAACCAAAGAACGTTTATAATCTTCGTACAGAGTGTCCACCAACTTCACAGAGTGGAGAAACCCTCAGTTGTGATACTGTAGCCTGTATTCTTTAGTGACTCTACCAGTTTCTTCACAATCTCACGGGGACCTAGTTCACAGGCAGGTCTACTGTCTACTGTCTTTTCCATCATATTCTTTTATTACGTATCGTTCAACTGCAATATTGAGAATTCTAGTAAGTGTACTATGTGTCCAAGATGTTGTCACTGAGGAAAACGTGAAATGGACAACGACTTCTGAAAAGACATAACAGTTGTATTCTGAGATCCTCTCCTGAAGTCTGTGGGAATATTCCATTCAATTTTTCAGATAGTTCATGCAACGGAGCAAATTTTTCGCTTACATATCTTTGTGCCCTGGTGCCCTTAACATCAACATGGCGAATTTTCAATACTTGGTAAGCTGTTGCAGTCTTCATACTTTCTCTACATAGGTGGACGTGGCGATAAATCAGGTTGTGAAATATTGTTGTCCTTGTAAACTCCAATTAGAATTAAAATTCCCATCAAAGCATATATTTTAGAATAGTTAACAGGAGATAAATTTTTCCTTCAGTTTCTTCATTTGTATTGTCGGCAAATTTCCTTACTATTTCAGGAGTGAAAGGTTTCTTGAATGTTGCATACATACACAGGGTGAGTCAGGAGGAAAGGTACATGCTTTGAGACGCGATAGTATTAGTGATATTGAACAAAACACTTTATATGGACATATGCCCTATTGCGAATGGTTTCCAAGATAGAACATGTTTAATATCACTTTTGTACGTTTTTCTATAATAACTCGAAAACCGCACACTCCAACGAAAACCTGTCTCAGTACACCATTAAACTAAATTAAATTTGCTACAAAGCGGTCCTATTTATTTTTTGTCTAGGGCTAAGAGTTTGCTGGGAGAGATAGCGAGAACATTGAAAATCTTGCGCGACGCGCGTGCGCTGTAGCTGCGGTACTTTTTGTAGGCCAGTTTGAGGTAGTCTTCCGATTTGATAGACCACAACCATCCCATATCTAAATGTTCATCTCAACTTTCTCTATATTACTGTGGTGCGTTGTAAACAATGACAATGAATAATACAGAAAATAAATAGAAATGTACATTAAAAGTGTTCTATCTCGGAAACCATTCGGAATAGGGCATATGTCCACATCAAGTTTTTGTTCAGAATCGATAATGCTATCACCCGTCAAAACACGTACCTTTCCTCCTGACTCACTCTATATATGTTTTACCAGCAGTAATTCCCTGAGGTTCACTTACTATGCCGGCAACATCCCTCTGACAATGCCTTGGAACTTCTGCAAGATTCACTCTACTAAAACTTGTAAGATGTTTATTTGGAGCGCAACACGAAAGACCTTTGATCTACTGTGAGATACTGCTAATAATAATGGTTTGTGTATAAATCTACGATGAAAGTGAAACTGAGAAATTGGACTCTCAACAAGACACCTAAAGAAAAAGAAAAAGTATGAAATGTACGGCCAATTTTTGTACAAGCTTGGTGGCTGTAAAGAAGGCAATTAGAATTGTGGTCACTGGTAGTACCAGTCCAGGACAAAATACACCTTTGAATATAAAAGTTCTATTCTTTTGCAATTTTTAAAATTTTAACCGTATAAATATACAGTATAGTACTTTATAAGGGGAAAGACAAATATAAGAAGGCCCATTAACATTGAAGGACATTTGTTATTGTTTTTTAAATAAAAGCAAATGTACAGGCAATTTTTGATCGTGCTTGGTGATTGTAGGATTAATCTGTTGGCCGGTTCTGAGCTTAGAGGAATTTTGGTGGGTCAGTGCGTCATTATATTTGTCTGATTGAGATCCCTCTGCTGGGTGAGCTTTGAAGACGATACACATTAGCAGTTCGCACTTCACAGGCCCACAGTGAAACAATGATAGACTTAGAACCTGCAAAAAAGGTCGGCGAGTCTTATATCCTAGCGAGCGGGGAAACAGACCTTCTGTATCCCGGTAAGACTGCCACGTACTGCACAATATCCTATCGCGGCAGTGAAAGTTGATTGCTTCATCAGCTGCAGTCGCTCTCACCGAAGTCCGGCGAGATAGGTATTGAACCGCGTCCTACAGTTGTCACATTTTTTTAATGACATGTCTAGTCCATCCGACCACGCTGAAGTGGTGTACAGTCGGAGACAGAATTCACGAAACCCCACGCTTCGTCGTTATCGTACATCGCCCAGCTTTACTGCCTGTTAACACAGCTTAACAAAGAGGGAGACCAAGTACCACCAACATACTGTCTACATCCACGAAGTTGAAAAAACATCCCAAACTTGTAAGACTGTTACACATGATGTGGGAGATTATATTACTGGTGGTTTATTTATCTATTATGTATACACGCTGTGCTCAATAAAGTAAAGAGAAAACGCTATTTCGAAAGAAGGAAGGAAGATTGTGTTTAACGTCCCGTCGACATTGTGATCATTAGAGACGGAGCACAAATTCGGAATATGTCAAGGATGGGGAATGAAATCGGCCGTGCCCTTTCAAAGGAACCATCCTGTCATTTTCCTGAAGGGGAATCACGGAAATCCTAAATTTGGATGGCCGGAGCCGGGTTTGAACCGTCGTCCTCCCGAATGCGAGTCCTTTATGCTAACAACTGCCCCACCTATCTCGGTAAAACGCTATTTGGTATGTACTCCACAAATGCAAATGAATTACATTTGTCATGATAAAGTTACGAAAAAGTCCTTTTTTACCAAACAAAGTATTCCAAATTTATTCGAACTCGTAGAATAATGCACACTTGAGGCTTAGAAACTGTCTGTGTCTGGATACAGTCCATAGTCTTACTGAAATAGTGTTACAGTATGAGCACGAAAGTATCATTAGAAGTAGATACACTATAAAATCCAATTAACAAGTCAGTCTGTCAATTCAATTGACGGAAGCAGAAAAATCAGCCACTAACCAATGTGCAATGCAGCAAGTTTTTCACCTTTAGATCTACAGGGTACATAATCTAGATAGCGACAAAACATTTGAGGGAGAATTTGTTAGGGATTCATTACAGATTGTCGATACGCCTGCTAGTGGCTCTTTCATAGAAGGGGTAAAAATTTCGTCTAAAGCATGATTATAACCGGAAACCAAAGCATTTTTTCGCTTGTAGGACGAACAGATTACCGTTTTTATTCTCGATTTCGAAGTATGCGCTTTACCACTCTCCTTTTTTCGCTACGCTGCCGTTTTAAAAAAAATTCAAATATCCATTAAAAGCCAATGCAAACACACACGTTGTTCCTCAAGTGACAGTGTCTTGTGTACGATACAGTACAACCAATGTTAAAGGGAAAAAATGAAAGGCTGCAACTCGATCCACCGATCCGCCGATCGCTGAACCTCGGCGCTAACCACTTTTTTTTTTTTTAACTGACGTGATGTATACGTACAGACAAACAAATGATTACATTTGCGGCAAAAATGTATGATTTATTCAAGAGAAAATTCTTCACAAGTTGACAAAGTCAACAACGTGTTGGCCCACCTCTGGCCCTTCCGCGAGCAGTTATTCGGCTTACCTGTTGTTTACAGAGTTATTAGATGCCCTCCTGAGGGATATCGTGCCAAATTCTGTCCAATTGCCATTTTAGATCGTCAAACTTCCGAGATGATTGGAGAGCCCTGCCCATAATGCTCCAAACGTTCTCAGTTGGAGAGAAATCCGGCTACGTTGCTGGCCAATGCCAGGCTCAGCAAATATGAAGACAAGCAGTAGAAACTCTAGCCGTGTGCGGACGGGTATTATCTTGCTGAAATGGTAGTCGAAGACAGCTTTGCATGAAGGGCAACAAAACGGGGCGTAGAGAATCGTCGACGAGCCGCTGTGCTCTAAGGGTGCCAAGGATGAAAATGAAATGTTTTCTGCCATGAAAAGAAATGGTACCCCAGACCTTCACTCCTGGTTGTCGAACCGTATAGCGGGCGACAGTCAGGTTCGTATCCAAACCGTGTCTAGGGCGTCTCCAAACACGTCTTCGACCTAGAATCTCATTGACTCAAGTAGAATTGTCTTCAGTGACGGGTCCAGGTTTGAAATGAGCCCCGATAACTAGCGAAGACAGGCAATTTATCAACGAGGCCGTAGTTGCCAAATGTATCTACAGTATTGCCAGTTATCCATTAGACTAGGGAAAGGTAAAATAAGTTTGCTCAGTTGATGTAAATATATTGTTGACTTGCACTGGGGAAGTTCTTCACCCTAAAAAAGACCTTGTGCCGCCGACTGGGAGAAGAAATACGTGACTAGTATAGACCAATGTGTTTTATTCCCATTTCTGTAAACTGCGTCTAAAATGTAGTTACGAATAATATCCATATGCATAGACTGTAACTCTAACGTCATAAATAAAGAGGAGGAAAAATTATTTCGGCAGTTATCCTCTTCAGCAGCTGCCTTACGTATTTGTTGTTTTGCCTTAATCAAACAGTAAACTAAGATACTCATTCACTAGAAGCGTCACCAGACGTTATTAACATTATGAATAAATAACAGTCGTTTTACTACCATATACTTGAAAACAGTTTTCCTTATGAACGCTTGCATTTGGCACCACCTCCGATACGTAACAACACAAATAAAAAGAGAACATAACAGAGTCTGTGGATGTTAGCGTTTGGTAACCATGTTTCATATTCTGAGAATAACGTATAGTTTCAAATCACAAAAGCAAACCATGCTAGGAAATTTTTCGGAATGACCGAAAAATATAACTTAAAAAATGGGGAAATATTAAACAAGTGAATCACTCCAATGCAGCTTCGATTCCAGATTTAGACACCATGGAAGGAGAACCAGTTGTGATGAGCATATGAAACAAGGAAACAAACTACCGTCAGTAAAGTGTCATTACGTCATTCTTGTGCAAAACTGTAACTCATTCGATAAAAACCAAAGAAAAGGAAAGTATCGTCTACTCGCAACGATTAAATACAATTGCTGGTGATGCTTTGTTAATAGTAGCGAAAAACGCCTCATGAATAAGGCTCTCAATTTTGAGGTGGCTTAAGACAAAGAGGAGCCATTGTTACAGAATGCCCCAGGTGAATGTGGTTCAAAACTGGTTCAAATGGCTCTGAGCACTGTGGGACTTAACGTCTGAAGTCATCAGTGCCCTAGAACGTAGAACTACTTAAACCTAACTAACTTAAGGACATCACCACATCCATGCCCGAGGCAGGATTCGAACCTACGACCGCAGCGGTCACGCGGTTCCAAACTGAAGCGCCTGAACCGCTCAGCCACAACGGCCTGTGGTGCAATTTATGTCCACGCCCTATCATTTCTCGCATTTTGCTCGTAGTTTATTTCTGGATTGTTTCAGACTAACGACCCCTCTAAGCTGACACAGTATTCATATGTGAATTATCGAGGTGAAATTGGTAAAACAGACGGCTCTTTGGGCCGTATCTGAATCAGAAGACAACACTAAATGTAACTCAATCTCAGCTTGTAGACTGGAAATTATGAGAATATGTGTAGTGTCTGTTCTTCCGGATGTATGCGAAAGAACAAAGCCGAGTCGAATCCGCAGCTGTGATATACACTCCTGGAAATCGAAAAAAGAACACATTGACACCGGTGTGTCAGACCCACCATACTTGCTCCGGACTCTGCGAGAGGGCTGTACAAGCAATGATCACACGCACGGCACAGCGGACACACCAGGAACCGCGGTGTTGGCCGTCGAATGGCGCTAGCTGCGCAGCATTTGTGCACCGCCGCCGTCAGTGTCAGCCAGTTTGCCGTGGCATACGGAGCTCCATCGCAGTCTTTAACACTGGTAGCATGCCGCGACAGCGTGGACGTGAACCGTATGTGCAGTTGACGGACTTTGAGCGAGGGCGTATAGTGGGCATGCGGGAGGCCGGGTGGACGTACCACCGAATTGCTCAACACGTGGGGCGTGAGGTCTCCACAGTACATCGATGTTGTCGCCAGTGGTCGGCGGAAGGTGCACGTGCCCGTCGACCTGGGACCGGACCGCAGCGACGCACGGATGCACGCCAAGACCGTAGGATCCTACGCAGTGCCGTAGGGGACCGCACCACCACTTCCCAGCAAATTAGGGACACTGTTGCTCCTGGGGTATCGGCGAGGACCATTCGCAACCGTCTCCATGAAGCTGGGCTACGGTCCCGCACACCGTTAGGCCGTCTTCCGCTCACGCCCCAACATCGTGCAGCCCGCCTCCAGTGGTGTCGCGACAGGCGTGAATGGAGGGACGAATGGAGACGTGTCGTCTTCAGCGATGAGAGTCGCTTCTGCCTTGGTGCCAATGATGGTCGTATGCGTGTTTGGCGCCGTGCAGGTGAGCGCCACAATCAGGACTGCATACGACCGAGGCACACAGGGCCAACACCCGGCATCATGGTGTGGGGAGCGATCTCCTACACTGGCCGTACACCACTGGTGATCGTCGAGGGGACACTGAATAGTGCACGGTACATCCAAACCGTCATCGAACCCATCGTTCTACCATTCCTAGACCGGCAAGGGAACTTGCTGTTCCAACAGGACAATGCACGTCCGCATGTATCCCGTGCCACCCAACGTGCTCTAGAAGGTGTAAGTCAACTACCCTGGCCAGCAAGATCTCCGGATCTGTCCCCCATTGAGCATGTTTGGGACCGGATGAAGCGTCGTCTCACGCGGTCTGCACGTCCAGCACGAACGCTGGTCCAACTGAGGCGCCAGGTGTAAATGGCATGGCAAGCCGTTCCACAGGACTACATCCAGCATCTCTACGATCGTCTCCATGGGAGAATAGCAGCCTGCATTGCTGCGAAAGGTGGATATACACTGTACTAGTGCCGACATTGTGCATGCTCTGTTGCCTGTGTCTATGTGCCTGTGGTTCTGTCAGTGTGATCATGTGATGTATCTGACCCCAGGAATGTGTCAATAAAGTTTCCCCTTCCTGGGACAATGAATTCACGGTGTTCTTATTTCAATTTCCAGGAGTGTATATTATTTAAATGGAAGAAGGACGAGGGGAGAAGGAAAGAAAAGGCAAGGAACCACTGATTTCTGCTGCATCGAGGCTTTGTGCGGAATCAGCGGCGACGAGTGAAAATGTGTGCCTGACTGGGATTCAAACCCGGGACCTCCTGCTTGCTAGGAAGCTGCGTTAATCACTTCACCACCCAGACAAAGAGTTCATCACAATTGCGCGGAAAATCTCGGCAGGCCTCTTGGCCGACTCACTCCACCGATCCGCAGTCTCCGTCCATGTCCTGCATGCTCGCTACTTTGAGATTCCATCAGGTCGAACGTAAGTGTGCATCTGTGCTGAAGATGGTGGATTCATTGCTAGGTGGAATGAGAGTTGGCCGAGAGATGCGCCGTAATAGTCCGTGCACTAAGCAAGCACTCCGTCTTCAGGCCACAAGTAGCCCATCGGGTTCATCCAACCGCCGTGTCATCCTCTGTTAAGGATGCGGATAGGAGGGGCATCTGGTCAGCACACGGCTCTCCCGCTCGTCAGGATGGTTTTCTGTGACCATAGGCGCTACTATTAGAGTAGCTCCTCAATTGGCATCACGAGGCTGAGTGCATTCCAAAAAATTGCAACAGCGCATCACGGCCTGGATGGTTACCCATCCAAGTGCCGGCCACGCCCGACAGCGCTAATTTCGGTGATCTCACCGGAACCGGTGTAACCACTGCGGCAAAGCCGTTGCCTTATAGTCCACGCAAGTGCGATTAACTGTGTGTCTGAGTAGCACAGTGGTTAGCGCAACTGCCTAGTAAGCAGACAGTCCCGGCTTCGAATGTCAGCCTGGCACACTGTGGGGCGGCGAGTTAGTTGTAAAATTAACTTTGCTGTATAAGTGCTTGCAATACATATGTTTGAATCAGTTTCAGGCTTTTAGAATGTTGTTAATGCTGTCTTTCGCCGTTCTCAACACTGGCTCTCTATTTACTTTTTTAGCTCCCAGAAAGTGATTTAACCAAACGTGAAGCCGGTAATTAGAGATCCTAGTGCCCACTTCATCTGAGAATACCATTATAGCTGCAGCTTATAGCTCTGAGGAATTAGGAGATTGTCTGGGATTTCTAATCAAAAACGATTTTCCAAAATAGTTGAGTATATTCCGAAATTCACTGATAAAAACACAAGTATCCCTACAACCTAACTAACAGAGCAGTTCAGAGTCTAATGCGCTGATGCAACTATAAATGTCCGAATTAAATGTTAAAAAGAATGCTCGCCAAAATTTGATGAGAATATTTCATCAAACGCCACGCTAAATAATTGGTAGAATGTCTGTCCCGCGGCGGCACGTGAAAATACGACAATATGCAAACTGAAGCTAGATAATGAAAATCATCCCAGAATTAACCCTTCACTTGAAATGATTTCATGGTTCTCTAGTAACTTAATACGGCACCCGAGGCTGTTTGTAGCAGTGCTACCGAAGCGACGCGACTCCCGACACAGCTGACGTGCTATTCAGCGTCTGGAGAGAACTGGGGCCTTCCTTCCTCGCGCAGCGCTCTTATATATATAGCCGCGGTGCGGACGGCTAAGGGAACGCCTGATCAAATCGGCTCTCCCGACTAGCCGCTGGGCTAGTAACGCACCACTTCAAGTTACATAATAATTTATAGCTTCTTTTGCTGTTGGCCGATGAAGCTCTTAATTTAAACGTGCATTCAGCACGCAGGTAAGTATTGATAATAAAATTTTGACGTGGCCAAGTTAAATATTTTGGGCGAGAGAATTAATTAAATTACACTGCACGCAGTAGATGAGCTCTGAACTGGCCCTTTCGAGATCCGCTGTCGCTATAATTTTATAGGTATTCAAAAGAAACTTTTCACATCTTCACAGTCATAGCGGACCTCCAACCTATTTAAATCTAAACATCCTAGCCTTATTTATTAGCCTACTTAATCTATCTTGCTTCCTTCAGTTTTGAGATGAAAACCAGAAAATCATGAATTTCCACTAAAGTCTTAATCTGTGAAATCCAAAGTACTGTTTTTATTAAATCATTATGAAAGATGAATCTAAATATAAATTTTGAAGTCTCTAGCTCTTTTCTGTTGCGCCAATGATTTTTTTTTAGAAAAACGTCCAAATTTCGAAAATGGCTGAAGTTATCGAACTGATATTTAACACACATTTATTTAGTATTATTCCTGACATGCTAGAAAAGTTTTAGGTCATTTGCTTGATTTTTAAGGTATTGCGCAACATTTATGAAGTCAGAGCTAGTTACAGCAGACTGGCTGGCACACAATGGAAACTGATGTGAATTTACTACAGCGTGAGTAGGCTGCTTCCCTACAACACATTTTCACTCATCTTTGTTGATTTCGCATAAAGTCTCGATATTTCCTTTCTTTTCCTCTCTACCCCTCCACTTCCGTTTTACATAATAACTATTAGAAGTGCTTAACAGCGATTTCAAGATGGTCACTGCGCACATCAACGTGTCTCCTGCGACAATTGTACGACGGCTTTTGCTTCGTTAAAAAGTTGAGGATCGCATAAATAGGGTAAAACCATAAAGATAAATAGGCATGGAGACTAGACACTTCATTCCTTTCATCACTGTGAATTGACTTGAAAAAGTTAAAACTAGTAAAACAGCGAATTTATATGAAATGAGGTTGCAGAAATAAATTAAACATTTCAAATGCAACGTAAATCATTTCTTATGTGAGTATTTCCGATTTGAAGTGACCCCTGCACAGCTAAAAAAACAGCAAATATGTGCAATTGAAGATTTCTTCGAGTCAACTTAACACTTTTGTAAGTCGAGCTCGCAGTGGGGAGTGTCTGCCATCCTACAACATCCTCTCCCGGCTCGAGCAAGCCTAAGCTAGCATCCTACAATTTCATCAAAAACATCAGCGATGATATAGTTTCAGGAAAGTGGTTTCCGAGAATATGGCAGTCCAAGTTTTGATGCTACTGAATCAGTTCGTATATATGTTATTGTAACAAGAAAGGTAGCACCGTAGAGACTAACACTACAGCTTCGAATTCCTGCGCTCTGTCCTCATATATAATCTTAGGTTGGTATTTCATTCGTTTTGTTTTTGCGGAAGTATGAGATGTTAATGACATCAATACTTTTGTGTCATCCAGAAACATAAGGAAATTTTTTTACAAAATAAGTGCTCCTAAAAGTTGATAACGTTACCAGCAACATATGTAGGGGCAGCTCGCGCCAGCATAGCCACGACATCGACATCGGAAGTAGAAATCAACACAAACAGCATTACCAACGATACTATGTGCCCATGAAATTCAGTACCGCAATGTCGGCCAACGGGCAGGCAACAGAGATGACCAAGGACGCACAACACGAGAAGACATACGTCATTAGAGGAGAATTGGTTATCAAAGATGAGAGGCAGAATATAGTAGGGAATCTCAGTCTGCTTCAGGGAACGAGGGAATTCCAGTAGATGATTTGTCCCCAAAGAAGAACAAGAAATGCAGGATCACTCGCCCTGATGCTGACTGACAGAGCATGTAATGCACGAGAAGGCTAAACAAATAGGCCACAAGATCAATGCTGAAACATCGGATAATGACGTTTACAATCAACTGGCACCAACCAAACTGAACATCGAGCAAAACGCGTACAATTCTGAGACAGGAAGACAAGACGCTTGTGAAAAAGCACAGATGAGCCGGATTTCTAACAAACACAGAAATGGAAAATGACGTTGACCCGAGGAAATGACAGAAGACACATCCAAAAGCGTGTCAGCATTCAGCTGGACGGACGATACTGAAGACACAATTATTGACCATGAGATCACGGAGGAAACAAAGGCACAGGAGAAACATCATTCGTACCTCGACAAGACGCAATACCCATGGAAGAAAACGTATCGTATCAAGCATTTGGGGTAGAAGTCTAAAGCTGGGATATGAACCGAAAATGGTGTGGCCTGCAGCTGACTAGCTTCGTCACTTCCATTCAATTCGTTCGATGCAAGATTATATCTACTTTTAATATGAATAGAGTTGCCTCCCAAGTTAATATCTATAGCCTTAGACAGTATTTGAGGTAAGTCGACTTCGACATTACCGTCGTGCAAGAGGCAATGGCACCACTAATTGCATACTAGCCCAGTTATGAAGCCATAATCCACAAAGGCATTATCCTGTACAGAGAAGGTATCTCTTGTTCCCGCTTTCTATCTTACCAGTGCAGCCAAATTTCATGATATGCTTCTCCTTGATATATATGCACCTTCTGGTACTAGCGCGCAGACAGCGATGTTATTTTTTTACGCCGGAGAGATAGCGACTTCCGCCTGAGTATTATTATGAGAGATGACTTTTATGACGTTTTGCGGCACAGCGATCTAACGCTATATTTTAGCTTCAGTTAGGATTTGCAAACATTAAAAACAGAATTGAAGTTTCACGTATCCATTCCCACCCAAACGAGGTTGCTTATGCCATTTTACAACGACGTTAGCAAGTAAATTTCATCGAATATGTGTGCAGCAAGTTTTTTAGCAAACGTGGGGACCTGCGAATATTGGCCTGTTAATTTAACCGATCATATCGCTTACCAAATGGTCAACAGTCACACTCCTCAGAAAGTGTACAGAGATTGAGTACGATGGCAACTCAACTGCAGCCTCTTACAAGACTACATTTAGAACGTTGACTACGATAGTATGGTAAAACGTTGTCTCGCACAGAGCCAAGCAACCGACGGGGGTTGAATGGTGGACGCCTCGTGCCAAGAATAAAATCATTAAATGTGTCAAACATCAAGCCAGGAATCGTGCACGCTGGGAGATAGAAACCAAGGAATTCTACTTCTTCGCTTTACGAGAGCTGTACAAAGACCACCATCAGCTGCCAATAACATTGCGCAGATACAGTTTATACAAGCCAAAATAACAACCTTCATGTGACTATCTGCTCCAACCACCAGATTCGTGCACGCGAATTCACCAACATGCCCTAACAACAGACGTCTATTTATCTGATTATGAGAGAGTTACATATGGCGCGCAGAAAGCTTATAGACGAGTTATAGCACCTCTTGTATACAACAAAAAGATATTAAATGGCTCTGAGCACTATGCGACTTAACTTATGAGGTCATCAGTCGCCTAGAACTTAGAACTAATTAAACCTAACTAACCTAAGGACAGCACACACATCCATGCCCGAGGCAGGATTCGAACCTGCGACCGTAGCAGTCCCGCGGTTCCGGACTGCGCGCCTAGAACCACTAGACCACCGCGGCCGGCAAAAAGATATTAAAACCGATGTTGCCAACCACTTTGCTGCACTTTACAGCAGCGCAGGTGTACGGCACAACAAAGTGGTGGAATGGTATTACACCGGACCCTAACATACAAAATCATGGCGGAACGAAGTCTGGACTGGCTCGTTCCTTTTACCAACGAAGAATTGTAAGATGCACTGAACCCCGCATCGCGAAATAATTCTCCGAGCATGGACGGGCCACCTGTCCAGATCATGGCACATAACAGGCTACGGGATTACGGAGATGTACAATGAAATACTTCGTGGGATTGGTGTATCCCCTGATCCCACAGAAGCGAGAACTGTTTTTATACTTACGAAACCCAAGATGAAAACCATCAAACATTTCTGGCCCGTAACTTTACTTGATGCAGATTTTAAACGTCAGACACAATCTCTAAATGCACGATTAAATCCTCTTTTACCCAGTATCTTAGAACCGTACCAAATGAATGCAATCCGAGGCCAGTCAACGTCAAACATTTTGTCGCTGAACAGGAATCTCATATCACTCACCTGGACGACACTCACTCCCATGGTCACAGTCTTCCTTGATTCTAATCAGGCTTATGACATACGATTAAAGTTATATTAGCAAAATGATGAAGGCGATGGGCTTCAGTCACGACTTTGTGCGCATTGCCAGCAACTGCGTTAGCGGAGCCCGCACGAGATTCACGATAAACAACACCCTAACGGTGTACGTCCCAATCTCAAGAGGAACAGAGCAATGTTTCCCCTTCTCATTGATGTTGTACGCGCTAGTTACAGAGTTTATGTTAGGCAGACTTCATTACATTATGCCTGGATTCCATTTTTACGGCATAAAATCTATGGCCCAAACATATCCTGACGATGTCAGCGTGCTTCTCAACAATCGTCGAGATATCGACGCGACGAAGCGTATCCTTGAAGTTTTTCAAAAAATAATTGGCGCACCTTTAAACCTCAATAGCTCTGCCGGTTTAAGAATTGGCCAAGAAGAATCTATTGCAGGAAAGGCTTAGTTGTTCTGTATCCTTACAAGAACGTGGTACATAAATCAGTGTGCGACCTCAGGACACGTATGACAAAAACTGGCATCCAAAATTTTCGGCGATAAAAGCAGTCATCCTTGAAACGAATTTGAGACATCTAGATCACCTGCAGGGGGCTCTTGCACCCTATCCAAACTACAATATGTCCCCGTTGTCCTGCCACTGTCGATTACAGAGATGCTATCATTTTTAGTAGCAGTTGCGTGGTACGTATAGAATCTGAATGTTTTTAAAGTTCCTTTCGAAACAACAGCGCTGCCATGCGAGATGTGAGGCCTCAGCTCGAACAACCAAGGCATTCATGCCTTAGCTTTTTTGATGATGTTATTGGATGTGTTAACATCTGTAAAGGAAAATGATATATTTGAAAAATTGTGGGCAGGGGACAATTGTTAGGCAGTAGTATCTGTGTCTGCGATGGCAGCACTGTGCAGTCGTAGAAACTTTGACAGTCAGTAGTGGATAGCTTCGGTGTACAGCAGTCGGATTTTTCGTAGAGTGTACAGCTTAATGTATGGACGCATTTCTGGAACTACGTGAGTTGCAGATTTATTACGAGGAGGAATGATGACTCAGAACAATGCTTGGATAGCATACGGACATTTTTTTTTTTTTTTGCTTTTGGTACGTTACTTCCTAACTTAAATTTCAGAACTTAAAGGATGAATCATGTGTTTCATTGGATTTCTGTGTCAAGATTGTGAATCCAATTTCCCTGGACCAACTGTAGTTAGTTTTCAGCAGTATTTTTTTAGTTATTGCAGAGTTTTGCTGTGTTGTTGCTTCTGCCAGTACTTCATTTTTCGGGCGAGATACAGAATACATGATTGTTTCGTTTCTTTTGAGCAATGTAGGTTCTCTCAGTTTCTTTATTTTACCAGGGCCATATATCAGTGCAATAATTTTCGTGTGTTTCAGGTAACATTCCTATACAGGTCGACATTACAGTTTGGTTTGCTCCTTTATTATAAAGTTACTTTTTTTCAAACAGTTCGCACTGACCAAGCCTACTGAGCCTGAAATTATTGGTTTGCTTATTTATTTGCTTTGAATTAGATCGGTTTTCGCACTCACAGGGTTTTTTCAGTTTCATGTAAGTGATGTGGCTGCGAGCTCAGTAGCACATTTAGGTTGTCAGTTCACATTCCCAGGTTTGTATTTAAGATGACATACACTCAAGTAAAGGCGACTCTCTTTCACATGGGAAATACTTACAGCCATCGAGGACACCATTGCGAAGCGGATTTACCAGCTACCACCCCCACGCAGCATATCTCCGTGAGTAGATATTAACAACATCAGCGTACATCTTAAGCGTGTAGCACTATATTATTTAGGAAGAAGTTACATTGAAGACGAGATTTTCAAGAGGATGACTGGTTAACTCCACATCACCTGAGGCCAATCCAACAACTCAGGTAATCACGATACCGCAACGAGATGTTTAACAGGAATATAATTCTAATGTTTAAACCGCACACATGCGGAGCGAAGCGTTTCCACGAAGATTTTCAAGAATCAGTGGCGCACTGTTAAACCACAATAACTCTGGCATTTTAACAACTGGCCAAGAAGAAACTATTACGGATAAGCGACTAGCGACTGAATATTGCTCAGCTGTAACCACCGCCTAATACAGGTGTAAATATCTTGTCACTGGAAGAAAAAATACCTGGCTTGCGATTGGACGCCGGTTTGGGCTAATATCGATCACAGAACGTTATATACCGGTCATCTATCTAAATGGTATGATGTGATAACTGAAACTGTCCCCAGCCAAGAAAAGAAGCATTGAATTATTCTTCCACCGAGTCCGTACTGCGAACTGTGCCAAGTGAACGCAACGACTCCACACGTATTTGTAAGCAAAGACGAAGTGCATATTGGAACTGGACGCGCAAAAACTATCCATGCTCAACAGGACAGCACCCGACACCATTCAGATCACACATATCCCGAGACTATACTTCCGACTCTTTCCGGAAGCCAACAGCTGTAAGTGGGTGACTGGTCATTTTATAACCTACAGACTATCCGCTAGTGCTCTTGATGTCCCAGATTTCCCCGTGTATCTGTTCAATCAACACTGGTGGACTGAAAACAGATTTAGCATCCAGTACAAGACGAAATTTCAAAATTTCCTTTAAACTATTCTATCGACGTCCAAGGAAACGGACAACACATTTAGGACAAAGTGTTTGTATCCTCCACCGACCGGCATGACCCAAATGTTTAGTTTATAAATACTTTGTGTTTAACAATGACTTATGTGATAGACATTTAGCCGGCCGCAGTGACCGATCGGTTCTAGGCGCTACAGTGTGGAACCGCGCGACAACTACGGTCGCAGGTTCGAATCCTGCCTTGGGAATGGATGTGTGTGATGTTCTTAGGTTAGTTATGTTTAAGTAGTTCTAAGTTCTAGGGGACTGATGACCTCAGACGTTAAGTCTCATAGTGCTCAGAGCCATTTGAACCATCTGGTTCGGTGCTTTTGTTACTTGCCAGAAGATACAGATCTGCTCCATTCAGAGCATGGAGCAACTATGAAGAAAAATGACACAAACAGACATGAGAAATACAGAATTGACTTCCTCTTCAGGAATTTTCACAAAGGAAAAAGTCAGCTGCCGCAAGAAAAGATCGTGCTCTGCAGTTACATCGTAGCAGTGTGGAGCTTCCGGCGAGTGGCACCATCACGGTTACGAGAAGCCAAACACAGAAAACCAAAAAAATAGGAAATCGAAGCATAGAAACACACATGAAACTGTAGCGGAATAAACCGCACAAGCAAATCTCGAGGAGAAGAACTACTCTGATGCTGCCACTTAGTTGAGATTACTCACAGGTAGTGAAGGTGGTCAGATAAGAGTTTAAAAAAGTAAAAAAATGAAATTAAATTCAATTACAAACGTAAAATACAAAAACAGCGAGAGATGTCTATTCTCACTCTGTTGAAGTACATCATAATTATAACGGCATTGAAGCCAGGCGGAGATGGCAAGTTTGGCGAGCCAAAGGAAGGGCTGAAGGAGTGGGAGGGGATGCGAAAAATTTTTTTGAAAAAGTGTCTGGAAACCGAAAGATGTGAGCTCGAATCTCGGTAGGATCACGGAGTTTTCAGTCTTGGATTTAACCTATCCTTCCCTTCTCAATGATGTGAGGCGTCGCCAGAAACAACATGTAGTTCGGATTCCACTTTGAACTATTGTATTCTAGAAACGACGGAGAGGCTCCGTCTCCGCCGCAGCCGCAGTGGTCCACAACCCACAATCCGTCGACGACTACCGCAGTCCACTTCACCCCTCCGCCGTCCCACACCGAACCACTCTTTCAGGGTTATTGTGCGGTTCGGCCCCCCGTAAACACCCCCAACGAACGTCTCACACCAGACGAGTGTAACCCCTATGTTTTCGTGGTAGTATAATGGTGGTATACGCGTGCGTGGAGAACTTGTTTGCGCAGCAACCACCGCCATAGTGTAGCTGAGGCGGAATACAGGGAACCAGCCCGCATTCGCCGAGGCAGATGGGTAACCGCCTAAACATCATCCACAGACTGGTCGGCTCACCGGACCTCGACACAAGTCCGCCGGGAGGATTCGTGCCATGGACCAGGCGCTCCTTCCCAATCCGGAAAGCTGTGACTTAGCCCGCACGGCAAACCGGTCGGGCACTTTAAACTATACAGTAGGTACACTTTCCTCAGTTGGATAACTGGGACAGGCGGATAAGCAGCCTAAGTAGCGTGAAATAGTAAGGCCTGCATCAGACCAATGAGCTATTTGAAATTATTACTATTGTTATCTATACACATAATGTAGATTGTGCGGATCCTCCAGAGTGTGAATCCCCCTTGCACTTGTCCGTTTTTATTTTTTTTTATTTTTTTTTATTTATTTATTTATTTTTTTTTTTTCATAAGATCGCAAAACTTTCTCCAAGAACTGACGATAGATGTTTGTCACCTTAAAACGATAACACTCACTCCCTGGAAATGTAACGCATTCTGTTAAATCCACACTGAATTCAGGAATTATAGTGGAGGTTCGAAGCTGAAGTAATTCATAAAATGTAGCCTTGTCATTGGTTCTGATTTATTATAGGTGACACGAGTCTGCCGAATTATAAAATTCCCATTGGACGAATCGCAGCTGTTGTTTGAGGATTTGAATTCAAAACTCTCTGACAGCAATGCCCACTGTAGTAACAACATGACCTTTGTTTCTAGCCTCTAAAAATTTCGAACACCCAAAATCGATCATGTTATACTTATATCGAGTCGATCCTCCGCTTGTCACTTGGGTCCTCCATCGTGATAGCTGTTTCGTACATGTGAGATTGTGCACTCGTACAGAGCCCAGTACGGATGAACACTTTCGCAAAAAGTTTTTGTTTGTGTCTGAGAAGTGCGTGGAAAATTATTTTCCTCGAATCCAGTGGGACGTAATCCAGTCAGTGGAACAGTATAATGTGTACCTAACAGCCGCAAAGTTTTTAGACAAATTTTTGTTATCTTACATGAAAATGGAGCCTACTCCATAAGTTTTTGAGTTGTGGGCTGGGCAAAGCATATTCCTCCTAATACGATGGCTTGGTTGTCAATGAGATCGGAATATCCGCGTGTTTATTAAAAGTAATGCCGCCAAAGTACAGGCCGTTCTGTCAACCCTACGACGTATACATTTAGTGACAGGTGAAGAATTACATCCGTCCATTATAAAGGTACATTATTCTCAACACATAGAAAAGGAGAATTACAAGTAGAAGCGATGAAATTGATAAAATATTCGCCTGGGTCCGTAATCAAGTGCAGGTTCCAGCTTTCGAGAAAATGCTTTGATGTGCTTGGTTTGGCGCGAAATTATCGGCAGATCGCGAGGTATTTAAAACGTTAAGGAAGTTGCTTTTCCTAATGATAGTCTCATTAAATAACATGAATGTGGCCAATGTACATCTGTAAGTTGCTAGTGGTCCTGTGGTTTTCTATGCTTTGAACATTTTTATGTTAGTATCACCCTGCGGAATACACTAGTTCTCTTGAAGTATAAAAGCGTGAATCATAGCAAAATTTGATAGATTAGAATTTACACGGTTTTGATTTTCAATTATTGTTAGTTACATAAGATTATATCATATTTCTGATGATTCAATATAATTTTAATAGTATTTGAAATGCTTCTTAATTTTTTAAATATTCACTTGTATTTCCGGCTGTCATGAAAATATTGATGTCACTGATGTCACATTTTTGTGACAGCAAAAGGAAAACAATACCAACATAAGAATGGCTTTGAACACAGAGCGCAAAAATTCGAACTGTGCTATTAGTCACTACGCTGCCAAATCTCTTGACATAACCTCATGTGTGGAAACTCATGCAGCAGCATCAAAACTTTGTATGACGCTTCTACAGAAACTGTTGGATGTTGGCAATTACGTCAAAGTAATTGTCCATTTCTTTTCCCTTCTTTCATCAAACGAAATTAAGACTATGTTAGAAAGCGACCAACCGTGACTTCTCCTTGTAAGACATAGTTTGAAGAAACTGCTGATGTACAACACGCCCGCGCCTGGTATTTCCAGCCCAGAAACGTAGCTCGAACAATCCCTACGGGACGTAAATGCCAGCCAGCCGCTGTGGCCGAGCGGTTCTAGGCGCTTCAGCCCGGAACCGTGCTGCTGCTACGGTCGCAGGTTCGAATCCTGCCTCGGGCATGGATGTCTGGATGTCCTTAGGTTAGCTAGGTTTAAGTAGTTCTAAGTCTCGGGGGCTGATGACCTCAGATGTTAAGTCCCATAGTGCTTAGAGCTATTTGAACCATTTGAACGTAAATGTCAGTCTTAAGAAACTAATATACTATCCAAATTAATGACGATGTACTATATCCCCTAGAGCTACTATGGCGTTATTACGCTTGTTAAAATAATATTATACCGTATTAATCACATAAAAACTGACATGTTTCATTTCTCTCTTTTTCACTTACTAAAACTATACCATTGCTGAACTTTGTGATGAAACTGCTAAAGAGGATTGCATCGCACCACCCCTGGGATGACGCAGTATTAGGTGGCAAACACTCCCCACAGCAACGTTGAGTTACCATAGTGTTGAAAATGAGTCAATCAGATCGTCAGCTGCACGTATTCGGCGTTTGTTAACAGTGTAAGGACGATTTGAAAACTATAAGACTTATGGAAGAAAGACATGCTTCAGGTTTCATTTCGAAATATTTAATTTATCTTATTAATCTAATTTTAAGTAAGATCATTGCCTTACCAATTAAAACGTCCCCTTAGAACAATTATAAGTGACTGTGCTTAAACTGATACACAATATTTTTTAGCGCAACGCAATCTGACTTTCAATAATGCCTACAAAAGAATGGCCCTGACTAACATTAACCTATACCTTTCACAAATCACTTACCTCACAAAAATCTTCGTTACTTGAACTACTGCAACACAGCGAGCGCCACTACTGCCAGCTAAATAAAAGATTCAAATTACTGAAGGCCCTAACTACTGATAGGCATAGTTAGCAAATGAAAGATTTTGATAGAGAACAAACAATGTATTTACCTTAATAGTCATAATATATATAGCAGTTCATGACATCCATTCTTACAAATGTACTGTTTCTGATGCTCTCAAAAATCCGCCATCTCACTTCCCCACATCCACTACTGCTGGCGGATCACCTCCAACTGCGCAACGCTACGCGCTGTTAACAGCCAACTGCCCATTGCTACAATGGCGAGTATTACAACAATGCCAACCAGCCACAGACTACACACAGCACTGCCAGTGATTTCCATATAGAGCGCTATATGGCGTTCCCAACATAAAAACCTAACCAGCCTACTTACATAGCCCCCACGCTCCCCAAAAAAAATTTTACAAATTGTTTTGGGCAGTGGCCAATACAGATTTGAAAAATTTTTCATAATTACAATAACAAAGAAATCAAATGCACACACTTATTGAGACAATGTTGGTCAAAACCTAAAATGTTCTCACTGTCCATAAAGACAGTCGTGATCATTCATCATAGTACAATTGCACTGTTTTTTTTTTCTCGAAGTCTGAGCAGTAAAAGAAAATGAACACGGAAGTAGTGGATTTCCATGCAGTATTGAAGAAGTAGTGTTGTCCTTTCAACGGAAAGACAGTGCTGACTCTTGACATGCAGACAGGTAATGGGCCACAACAGAGCAAACCTACAGCAGAGTCAGTAGAAGTTTTGAAGAATATTGGTAGGTAGGTCGTCACAGAGCAGACCCACTGTAGTCCTGGTAGAGATTATGGTACTGGTGGGCCACCAGAGGTGCAGACCCACTGCAGTCCTTGTAGAAATAATGGTAATGGTGGGTCATCAAAGATGCAGACCCACTGTAGTCCTTGTAGAGATGGCTAGCAGCCATCCGTTGCGACTGTGCAGGTGCACAATCACCATCAAAGAGTCTTGCGGAGAATATAGCAAGTCCATAAAGCACCACTTGTGCACTCACAAAATTTTTGGAATTGTCCTTAGAACCAGCAATGCTGTTACCCAGTCCCTTGCTGAATTATTAATACACGTGAAAACCTTATCAGTCCCTACTTCTCACATATTGTCCATATACTATGACCAAGAGAAACGTGTGCAGTGAAATGTAACTTACAAGTTACATAATTTGATGAAGTGGTGTCAATTACAATTTTATAACATAAGAATACAATAACAAAGGTACAAAATACATCATTAAAGAACATAACAATACGGATAACATTTGTAGTAAAACAGGCTT
Source organism: Schistocerca cancellata (assembly GCF_023864275.1). Classification (NCBI taxonomy): domain Eukaryota; kingdom Metazoa; phylum Arthropoda; class Insecta; order Orthoptera; family Acrididae; genus Schistocerca; species Schistocerca cancellata. The sequence goes on from NC_064629.1 coordinate 763,380,091, forward strand.
TACAAAAGAATAGAAATAAACATGTAAATCAGTGTTACAGGAATTATGGCATAAGTAAATATATAAAATAATGTGAATAGTTTTCGGAACATTAATTTCACACTTGAGCATTGAAACAGAACAGAATTAATGTCTAAACATCTTTACAAAGTGAATAACATATTATTAATGCAAATTATATTTGAAGATAACAGTATTCCTCATCAAAGTGAATGTAACTTAGTACTAGGAAAATTATACAACATAAATCGTATTAGCTAAACACATAAAGACAGAAAGAACACAAATATACAAGAGTACACAAACACATAGCGGAATAACAGAAAGGGGAAGGACGGGGTTTGTTTTACTGCAGTATCTTGCAAACAAAACTTTCTTTACTTCTTGGAGATTTCCCTTTGTTTTTCATTATTTCAAAAAGTGCTATCTATACCTGCTTGTGGCGCTCACCTGCACGGCGCCAAACACGCATACGACCATCATTGGCACCAAGGCAGAAGCGACTCCCATCGCTGAAGACGACACGTCTCCATTCGTCACTCCATTCACGCCTGTCGCGACACCACTGGAGGCGGGCTGCACGATGTTGGGGCGTGAGCGGAAGACGGCCTAATGGTGTGCGGGACCGTAGCCCAGCTTCATGGAGACGGTTGCGAATGGTCCTCGCCGATACCCCAGGAGCAACAGTGTCCCTAATTTGCAGGGAAGTGGCGGTGCGGTCCCCTACGGCACTGCGTAGGATCCTACGGTCTTGGCATGCATCCGTGCGTCGCTGCGGTCCGGTCCCAGGTCGACGGGCACGTGCACCTTCCGCCGACCACTGGCGACAACATCGATGTACTGTGGAGACCTCACGCCCCACATGTTGAGCAATTCGGCGGTACGTCCACCTGGCCTCCCGCATGCCCACTATACGCCCTCGCTCAAAGTCCGTCAACTGCACATACGGTTCACGTCCACACTGTCGCGGCATGCTACCAGTGTTAAAGACTGCGATGGAGCTCCGTATGCCACGGCAAACTGGCTGACACTGACGGCGGCGGTGCACAAATGCTGCGCAGCTAGCGCCATTCGACGGCCAACACCGCGGTTCCTGGTGTGTCCGCTGTGCCGTGCGTGTGATCATTGCTTGTACAGCCCTCTCGCAGTGTCCGGAGCAAGTATGGTGGGTCTGACACACCGGTGTCAATGTGTTCTTTTTTCGATTTCCAGGAGTGTATTTACGACACCAGTTTGCACTTCAGTGACAGTCTCATATAAAATTTCACCGGTCGATAATCTGTTACAAATATGTAGAAACAAAATCCTTTAAATATAATAGCGTCCAAAAAATTTTCATCGGCATTGTGATACATTCACGCATTTTCACACATTTCATAACTCTTTAAAGTATGATTCTTGGTTTCCATTATCGTTTTTCACAAGTCAGAGTCCCTAACCACAACTCCTTATTCCTTACCTTATTACACATATACATATTCGTCGACACGTCAATCTTGCGTCGACACTTCAATATTTCATCATAATTAATACATAGCATAATCAGATTCCTCATATAGCATCAGCTTATTGATCATAAACATACCTCAACAGTATAATACACATTGTCATCGTAATAATATCATAAAAACTCAGCCAAATCTCAAAAACTTCATAGCTTTCTGCAATAATTTCAAAACCTAAAAAAAATTCTCTGCCCATTTCAATAATGTCATCTACCTCAAACGTACTTTAAAAATCATGATCCCATACCAAAAACATCATTCAAAGCTCTCATAGTATCACAATGGTTCCGAAAAATACATGAACAGTTCACAAAGTGCATACAAAATACAATTTCATAAGTGTCAAGTTATCCAGCTGTGTAATTGCGTAAACATCTGTCACTGACGTAGTAAAAAAATTTGTTTCTCTGTTAAATAATCAGATAGCTGTGTAATTCTGTGTTAGAGAAATATGGTACCGATGTGTAAAGTTGTATAAGCAAATACTATATTAGCTAGGGCTCCTTGTGCTTGCCAAACACATGGTACACAAAGTAAGCGTGTACCCCCTGAGGATTAATGTAATTATAGCCTCAGGTGTTACAGATTACAGCAATGGAATGAAATGTATCACGGAAAACCTTTGTATCATTGTACTTCAAATATCTTTAAAAATAAATGTTTGAGTACAAAATTAATCACTCAAATACGTGTACTGTAGCGCTAAACTGTGCGTCTTGTTGTAAGATAATCTCTGTGGAAGGGTCGTAGTTATCGTCCTCTGAAAGCTAAGTTCTGCAGAAGTCAATGTACTTACCTCATGATAAACAAAAGTGAAATGCTTTGCGTATAGATATCTTAGTTATTACGCTTATTGCCGTGATGAAGAAAGTACTGTGCTGTAACGTATTGTTGTGCTACGGAAAAGGCTGTCTCGTTGTAGCTATACCACAAACATTACTACTAATTGTTTTACTTTCCAGAATAATTCAGAAAAACTGTGCAGATATAAAACAGAAACACCGCAAAAGCAACATTGTAAATTGTCACTCATTAGCAGCATCGTGATAAAATCGTGTAGCTGTCACATAAACTAACCACTGTGTCATCTGGTATCTCACAGAAAGTACTTTAAATCCAGAATGTATTTTCAAGTAAACCAAAATGTAGCATTAAAATCTCATCAGCAGTACTGGTAAATGTTCTAAGTATGTGAGTCTTATAGTCGTTACGTAATTGTGCAACTAACATGCAAGAATGTACACACACAATAACACTGTGTCGTTTGTTCACAATAACAATGCATTCGTAATTTCTGTTTAAATAAGTTCTCTTGGTTCTTGACTGGATATTTTACTTCAAACATTGTTGCATGTTAACAGATTCTAAGTCTGAAAAAGCATACAAGTAATGTAAAGTGAAATGATATATAGCAAAGGCAAAGTTAAAAACAGATTATCTTTCAATAAACGGTTTTACATGTGAAATGTGGTGTAAACTTTTACTCTTCCTAGTGGACAGAGCTTAAACTTCAAAGCAATTATCATGTTGTATACGTCAGTAAGGAATGCTAAAATTTTTCTTAAGGTTAGCGTCTATGTTATTTTTCGCTGAGCCAGCTGGCGCACGTGGCTGCCTGCGGTGCGAGTCATTGTCTGTCTCTTTGTTGGCGCGCATCGTTATTGGGATTTGGAGACCTAACTTCTACAAATTCACCTTGTCGAAAGGGCCCCGCCCTGTTTGAATCCCGCCAGTTCTAATGCAATTCAGGTCCGTCGTTACGATCATATTGTCTGTTGTCATGTCGGTAGATTCCATAGTTTCTTTCTTGTCGGTCACATGATGGAGAATTTCTCCCTGAATCGTAACTGTGTGCTGGACCATTGCGTCTAATGTTATTCTGTCTCCCTTGATAATAATGATTTTGGTTCCCATATTGTCTGTTTCTCTGATTGTCTCTGTGATAGTCACTACAGCGAAGAGGTGATCTTTCCCTGTAATTATTACTACTCTGCCAACAGTTGTCATACGGGTGGTGTCTGTTTTGGTCACGATTTGTGTTGTGAGAATAGCCTTGTCGTGTCCAGTTATTATTTGTTTTACCGCGGAATTGTGACGGATGTGACCTGTAATTGTTGTGTTCCTGTTTTCGCGTTCCGCGATTGTCAGTGTCAATATCCAATTCTTGTAACAGTCCCTGAAAAGCTTCAGTGCCATCTCTGCAACGTCCTGCGAAACAATATGTCGTAAATGTTCAGGTAGTTGGATTAAGCAAATGCAGATGAGTTCTGAGGGGCTGTATGGGTTTGACAGGTACTGATTCTTGTGCAACATGTCTTCAAAATATTTCACAAGACTGGAAAATTCAGATTGTTCGAAATGTTTCATCATTATGATGCTATGTTTTATTCGGTCTTGTGTAGCTTGAGACCAATATGCTGAGAGGAAGGCATGATAAAATTCTCCTTCACTGTGACAATCATGAATGACCGATCGCATTCTTTCAGCTGGTTCATTCTCTAAGTAGCCACACATAAATTCTAATCTGTGCTTTAATGGCCAGTTGGGAGGAAAACAATGAGAGAATTGATGGAGCCACGCTTGTGGATGAATGTCGTTGCCAGAATTCTTAAATGTTTTGAATTTACGTGTAGTAATGAACAGCGTATAGTCAAAATCATTTGTTGGCGAGTAGCACATCGGTCGGCGGTTCCATCTCAAAATTCGGTGCACCTTGCCAATTTCTTTCATAATTTCCGAAATGCCCTGTGTTATTATTTTGTGGCTTTTCCGTATTTCTAAGTTCTTCTTCCCGTGTTGGAGCGCGAGTGTCCTCTGAAATATGTAATTTTTGTATTACTTGCGCCAACTGATCCTGTACTTCCCAAATTTCTCTTTTGTGTTGCGTATTAATTTGATTCTGATTTTCTTTGAATTTCTTAATTTGTTCATACTCTTCTGTGTCAGTGATGGCTACATGTCTTGTGTCATTCAGATCATCATCTACCTTTGCAGATAAGTTAGTGAACTGATCCGAAAGTTCGGCTACTTTCTCCGATAATGTACTTATTTCCTCAGTGTGTTTTTCTGAACCAAGTTTCAGAGTGTCCATTTGTGTTGAAATCGAATCTACTGTGTCCTTTAAGTTTTCCTGAGTTTTTGCAAGTAGCGTAACCAAATCGGTAGATGCAACTGAGTCAGTTTTAGCCCACAAGGTCTCATGATTTTCATGAACAAATGCTTGCAGTTCTTTTATGGCTGCTTCGTGATTCTGTAATGCATTTTCATGCCGCGAAAAAATAGGTTGAAAATGCTCACAAATTTGTGTTTTTACGTCATTACAGACTTTTTGATATTTCGATTCGATGTTATGTAACTCAGTAGTTAAATCTTCACGTGTTTGTTCAAGTGTGGTGTCTAACTTTTGAAGCTTTTGCTGTGTTTGTCTCTGATTTTGTTCCATTGTGTCTAACTTTTGAAGCTTTTGTCCCATTTGTTGCATTAATTGTAATAACAATGCACTGGTGTCTGAAACATGTTCCTCAGTGCTATTCGGCAATGCATTTGAACCGGCAATTTTCGCATTTTGAAAAGCAGAAAATGTATCTTGACTTATTAGAGAAAACGGCGAGGACGCAAAATAAGAATTTACAGTATTTGCAAGATTGTGTCCTGTCATTTCGGATTCCTGAGGCAAGCTGTTGCCGACTGATCGATAATGCTTCCTTGTTCACTAATTGTTTCATTGCCTACACCATTATTTGCAGCCCGCTCCATTTCCCTATGCACAATTACCAAATTACTACTTTGAACATTAGTTAATTCATTACACGGTGGCACTAACACACTGATTTCGTCTTCACTGTCATATCTCTGTTTACTTTGGAGCCTAGTATTACGTTTTTCACACGCCATTATTGTCACAATATTTCACATGACAACACAGAAAACACAATTTGAAGAGCAAAATAAGAAAACACATTAACATAGCATTGAAAATGATATCTCGTTAATTGCAAGCGCAGCTGCGAAATACTTGGTGCAAATCTACATGCATGCCACAACTGTTTTACTGTACAAGAATGAAAAACTACAACTAGAAAGGAAATTTTCTCTACAATTACGCGCTAGCAATAAACAAAGTCTGCACTAATTGCACAAACTACAAGAAAAAATCAGAAAATTCCAGTGAGGTATCCTCGGGTAAGGGTCGACATATGAAACGTCCACTTAGAACAATTATAAATGACTGTGCTTAAACTGATACACAATATTTTTTAGCGCAACGCAATCTGACTTTCAATAATGCCTACAAAAGAATGGCCCTGACTAACATTAACCTGTACCTTTCACAAATCACTTACCTCACAAAAATCTTCGTTACTTGAACTACTGCAACACAGCGAGCGCCACTACTGCCAGCTAAATAAAAGATTCAAACTACTGAAGGCACTAACTACTGATAGGCATAGTTAGCAAATGAAAGATTTTGATAGAGAACAAACAATGTATTTACCTTAATAGTCATAATATATGTAGCAGCTCATGACATCCATTCTTACAAATGCACTGTTTCTGATGCTCTCAAAAATCCGCCATCTCACTTCCGCACATCCACCACTGCTGGTGGATGACCTCCAACTGCGCAACGCTACGCGCTGTTAACAGCCAACTGCCCAACGCTACAATGGCGAGTATTACAACAATGCCAACCACCCACAGACTGCACACAGCACAGCCAGTGATTTTCATATAGAGCGCTATATGGCGTTCCCAACATAAAAACCTAAACAGCCTACTTACACAATGCTTAACTTTGTCCAGTTACTACACGGTGTTGTAAAGAGTGAGGTGTCATGTCTCCACACCTATTCATCCTTCTGGCTTTACCCTATTTATTTACCCTATTTATTTGATCATCAACTTTATAGCTAAGCAAAGGCCGATGAACGATCGTCTCAGGAGAGAAGCTGATATGCGCAATAACTATTTTTAAAGTGTTATTAAGCATTTCTATTAGTCCCAAGGGGAAAAGAAAGTTTGCTTTGTCCAAGTGCCGTAATATCTAAAATACCTGTCTGTATTTACAGTTACTTTCTTGCCAGTCCTGCAACGCTACTTCAGTATGACTGTGGACCGAAAATAGAGCAGACCGTTTCGATGACGGAAGTGCGTATTTTCTTGCTAATTTCTGACAATCTGGGATACACTGCATCATTAAACGTTATCGTTTAACGTTATCATAATAAACTGTAATTCACTTGTATTAGTACAGTGCATACTAAACAGTGTTTTTTGTAAGTTTATTGAACAAAACAGATTAACATAAGAGATTAAAAAACCAGCAGCGATAAGGTCTCCCGCAGTACCAAAAATAGTCTCACAGTGTGCGGATAGTATTTTGTCTTCACACCCATAAACAATACGTTAGTAGCACTTCGTCTCCTTGCATGTTATGCTGTATTAAGAGATACTAAAGCTGCGCAGTGCAACATAATAGTGAGGCGAGGGGTCTCGTGATTTCTATGAACCGCTGTACCGAAGACAAGAGAGGCATACCGTACTTCTGAACCGGCAACAGTCACAGCCTCCAGCCTCCAGCCGCCACTATCCTGTGTACTAGGAACTTGCTGCCACTCTGATGAGTCGATGATTTAGTAACTAATTCATGAATAATACGAAAATCATTCACGTTTCCCACGACAATCAATATTCAGATCCACATCTGCCAGCCGAGGTGGCCGAGCGGTTCTAGGCGCTACAGTCTGGAACCGCGCGACCGCTACGGGGCATGGATGTGTGTGATGTCCTTAGGTTAGTTAGGTTTAAGTAGTTCTAAATTCTAGGGGACTGTTGACCTTGGAAGTTAAGTCCCATAGTGCTGAGAGCCATTTGAACCATTTTTTTATCCACATCTGTGTAATTACTATGTAACTGATACTTAAGTATTTGTCAGAGGAGCATAGATTCACTTTCACACTAATTCCCTACCGTTCCACATTCTAATAAGACGTGGGAAAAATTAATACCTTATAATATCGTGCGTGGCCTGACTTCTTTTATGTTATCATGATGGTCATTTCTCCCTGCATAGGTGGATGATAAAAAGATATTTTGGCGTTCGGAGGAGAACGTTAGTTCTTGTAATTATGTCAAAAGATTTCGCTACAACGAAAACCACTTATTAATCAATGACTCTCTCTGTCTCTTTCTCTCTCTCTCTTGTTTTGTAATAATACCATGGAAGCTGCCTTCCTTTAAATATTTTCGATGTCCTGCATCAGTCCTGCCTGGTAGGAATCGCATACCGTGCATCAATATCCCAGAGGAAGACGAACATCCCTAGTATAGGCATTCTCTCTAACAGATTTTTTGCACTTTCTGAACGTTCTGCTAATAAGTCGCAATCTTTAGTTCGCCTTCCGCAGAACATTTCTTCTTTGAAGAGTGAAGAAGGTATCACTCCACAGTAAGCGGTTACGATTTTGTGCTCTTCTCTCGTTTCTGAAGCATTTTAGCTGAGTTTTGGATTTTACTTTCCGTTCAAATGAGGCCACATGTTTCAGAGGAAACAGCATATAAATGCAGTGAACGAATTACGTGCGCACTATTTGTATTAGCCCATTTGCGTCCATATAATCTTCCATCCACTGCATATAAGTACGCATTTTGCGATGTGTCGTATTTTTCTATGACTTTTCGGAAGTTTGCCAGTGTCACAAGAAGTCCGTATTTGTGTACTTATAAATTGTGGCTCTCTAATTTCAGATACTTATCTTTCCATATTTACTTCCTATATTTCTACGACTAATGATACCTATGCTCAGTTGTTTTCTCTATTTTCTTTTTTACCCCATACCCAAGTGGTTTATCTCATATATGTTAGATTTAAGATGAATGCACTATGTGATCAAAACGATCCGGACACGTATCAGTGGTCATTAAGACGGTGTGTGTCCACCTTTCGCCTTCATGAAGGCTTTGACTCTGCTAGGGACTCTCTCAACGAGGTGTCTGACTATCTGTATAGGAAGGGTAGTTCATTCTTCCTCAAACACCGAAACCATAGAATGTAGTGATGTAGAACACTGCGGTTTGGAGCGAAATCAACGTTCCAACTCATAACAAATGTACAATATTGCAGTGCTGGTATAGTTCAGAAATACAACGCAATGGTCTTTCGAATATGCAAGCATTTCCTAAAGAACAGACACTGCTACGACTTCAGACGTTATGAAAAATTGAAGTGTATTCACAGCTGCGAATATGGACAACCATCATCTGTATAATGAAATGACGACAATGAAAATTTGTGCCGGACTGAGATTCGAGTCCGGATTGCCTTCTTATCGCGAACGGTAGCCTTAGACTATCCTAGGACGGGGAGTTGACAGTATATGGAAGTTTTCTTTATTTTTAACGCAAGTAGTGTGCCATTTCTTCACATCGGTATTCTTCACAAGCAGTTGCTGAAAATAACGAACAAAAATGGACGGAGTCGTGTGAGGGGAAATGCTGACGTAATCGGTGTTCAGCGCTACTAATTGTTCAGGCGTAAAGTCAAGTGCCGGCACGCCACTCGGAAACGAGAGAGCAGAGATGGCTGTGAAGAAGACGTCAGCCAATTGCACGCTGACCGACCCCTCTCCAGGACGACAACACGACGGCAGTGGCCTCTGTGCGAAGAGCACTGATGCGCCGCGACGATTGGTTATGGAGCCCCTCAGGAAAATAGCGGGTAGGTCGGGGAAGAATGCCAGTGTGCACTCGGTGTGCTTGCCGGGGGGTCTCGTCCGTAATGTGGAGGAGGCCCTTCCGGCAACTATTGAACGCACTGGGTGTGACCGGCTGCAGATAGTAGCACATGTCGGAACGAATGACGCCTGCCGCTTGGGTTCTGAGGCCATCCTTGGTTCCTTCCGGCGGCTGGCTGATTTGGTGAAGACAACCAGCATCGCACGTGGAGTGCAAGCTGAGCTTAATATCTGCAGCATAGTGCCCAGAGTCGATCGCGGTCCTCTGGTTTGGAGCCGTGTGGAGGGTCTAAACCAGAGGCTCAGACGACTCTGCGACTATAATGGTTGCAAATTCATCGACCTCCGTTATTGGGTGGAGAACTGTAGGGCCCCCCTAGACAGGTCAGGCGTGCACTACACACCGGAAGCAGCTACTAGGGTAGCAGAGTAAGTGTGGCGTGCACACGGGGGTTTTTTAGGTTAGAGGGACCCCCCCCCCCCTTGGGCGAAACGATAAAATACCTGACGGCTTACCAGAGAGGACATTATCATCGCTGATAAAGAACGTCCGTCCTCAGAGACCAAAAACAGGAAAAGTTAACGTAATATTGGTAAACTGCAGGAGTATCCAGGGCAAGGTTCCTGAATTAGTATCTCTTATTGAAGGAAATAGTTCGCATATAGTATTAGGAACGGAAAGTTGGTTAAAACCGGAAGTGAACAGTAACGAAATCCTAGACACAGAATGGAATATATACCGCAAGGATAGGATAAACGTCAATGGTGGAGGAGTATTTATAGCAGTAAAGAATTCAATAATATCCAGTGAAGTTATTAGCGAATGCGAATGTGAAATAATCTGGGTTAAGCTAAGTATCAAAGATGGGTCAGATATGATAGTCGGATGCTTCTATAGACCACCTGCATCAGCAACGGTAGTAGTTGAGCGCCTCAGAGAGAACCTGCAAAACGTCGTGAAGAAGTTTCGTGATCATACTATTGTAATAGGGGGAGACTTCAATCTACCAGGTATAGAATGGGATAGTCACACAATCAGAACTGGAGCCAGGGACAGAGACTCTTGTGACATTATCCTGACTGCCTTGTCCGAGAATTACTTCGAGCAGATAGTTAGAGAACCAACTCGTGAAGCTAACGTTTTAGACCTCATAGCAACAAATAGACCGGAACTTTTCGACTCCGTGAATGTAGAAGAGGGTATCAGTGATCATAAGTCAGTGGTTGCATCAATGACTACAAGTGTAATAAGAAATGCCAAGAAAGGAAGGAAAATATATTTGCTTAACAAGAGTGATAGGGCACAAATCGCAGAATACCTGAGTGACCACCATCAAACGTTCATTTCTGAGGAAGAGGATGTGGAACAAAAATGGAAAAAATTCAGAAACATCGTCCAGTACGCCTTAGATAAGTTCGTACCGACTAAGGTCCAAAGCGAGGGGAAAGATCCACCGTGGTATAACAATCATGTACGAAAGGTACTACGGAAACAAAGAAAGCTTCATCATAGGTTTAAGAGTAGTCGAATCATAGCTGATAAGGAAAAGCTGAACGAAGCGAAAAAGAGCGTAAAGAGAGCAATGAGAGAAGCATTCAACGAATTCGAACATAAAACATTGGCAAACAATCTAAACAAGAACCCTAAAAAGTTTTGGTCATATGTAAAATCGGTAAGCGGATCTAAATCCCCTATTCAGTCACTCGTTGACCACGATGGCACCGAAACAGAGGACGACCGAAGAAAGGCAGAAATACTGAATTCAGTGTTCCGAAACTGTTTCACTGCGGAAAATCGTAACACGGTCCCTGACTTCAGCCGTCGCACGGACGCCAAAATGGAAAATATTGAAATAAACGATATCGGAATTGAAAAACAACTGCTATCACTTAGTAGCGGAAAAGCATCCGGACCAGACGAGATACCCTTAAGATTCTACAGTGATTATGCTAAAGAACTTGCCCCCTTTCTATCAGCAATTTATCGTAGATCGCTGGAAGAACGTAAAGTACCTAGCGACTGGAAGAAAGCGCAGGTCGTTCCCATTTTCAAGAAGGGTCATAAATCAGATGCGAATAATTATAGGCCTATTTCGCTTACGTCAATCTGTTGTAGAATAATGGAACATGTTTTGTGTTCTCGTATTATGACGTTCTTAGATAATACAAATCTCCTTCATCATAACCAACATGGATTCCGCAAACAGAGATCATGTGAAACTCAGCTCGCCCTATTTGCCCAAGAAATTCACAGTGCCGTAGACACTGGCGAGCAGATTGATGCCGTATTCCTGGACTTCAGGAAGGCATTTGATACGGTTCCGCACTTACGTTTAGTGAAAAAAATACGAGCTTACGGAATATCGGACCAGGTTTGTGATTGGATTCAGGATTTCCTAGAAGAAAGAACACAACATGTCATTCTTAACGGTTCAAAATCTGCAGATGTAGAGGTAATTTCGGGAGTACCGCAAGGAAGCGTGATAGGACCTTTATTGTTTACAATATACATAAATGACTTAGTTGACAACATCGGTAGCTCCGTGAGGCTATTTGCAGATGACACGGTTGTCTACAAGAAAGTAGCAACATCAGAAGACTCGTACGTACTCCAGGAAGACCTGCAGAGGATTAATGCATGGTGCGACAGCTGGCAGCTTTCCCTAAACGTAGATAAATGTAATATAATGCGCATACATAGGGGCAGAAATCCATTCCAGTACGATTATGCCATAGGTGGTAAATCATTGGAAGCGGTAACGACCGTAAAATACTTAGGAGTTACTATCCGGAGCGATCTGAAGTGGAATGATCACATAAAACAAATAGTGGGAAAAGCAGGCGCCAGGTTGAGATTCATAGGAAGAATTCTAAGAAAATGTGACTCATCGACGAAAGAAGTAGCTTACAAAACGCTTGTTCGTCCGATTCTTGAGTATTGCTCATCAGTACGGGACCCTTACCAGGTTGGATTAATAGAAGAGATAGACATGATCCAGCGAAAAGCAGCGCGATTCGTCATGGGGACATTTAGTCAGCGCGAGAGCGTTACGGAGATGCTGAACAAGCTCCAGTGGCGGACACTTCAAGAAAGGCGTTACGCAATACGGAGAGGATTATTATCGAAATTACGAGAGAGCACATTCCGGGAAGAGATGGGCAACATATTACTACCGCCCACATATATCTCGCGTAATGATCACAACGAAAAGATCCGAGGAATTAGAGCAAATACGGAGACTTACAAGCAGTCGTTCTTCCCACGCACAATTCGTGAATGGAACAGGGAAGGGGGGATCAGATAGTGGTACAATAAGTACCCTCCGCCACACACCGTAAGGTGGCTCGCGGAGTATAGATGTAGATGTAGATGTAGATTGGTCGTGGCCCTCTTCCACAGCAGCATCAAGATTAGGCACTTCAAGACCAGCGACTTAGGAATTGTATACAGGGTGTTACAAAAAGGTACGGCCAAACTTTCAGGAAACATTCCTCACACACTAATAAAGAAAATATGTTATGTGGACATGTGTCCGGAAACGCTTAATTTCCATGTTAGAGCTCATTTTAGTTTCGTCAGTATGTACTGTACTTCCTCGATTCACCGCCAGTTGGCCCAATTGAAGGAAGGTAATGTTGACTTCGGTGCTTGTGTTGGCATGCGACTCATTGCTCTACAGTACTAGCATCAAGCACATCAGTACGTAGCATAAACAGGTTAGTGTTCATCACGAACGTGGTTTTGCAGTCAGTGCAATGTTTACAAATGCGGAGTTGGCAGATGCCCATTTCATGTATGGATTAGCACGGGGCAATAGCCGTGGCGCGGTACGTTTGTATCGAGACAGATTTCCAGAACGAAGGTGTCCCGACAGGAACACGTTCCCAGCAATTGATCGGCGTCTTAGGGAGCACGGAACATTCCAGCCTATGACTCGCGACTGGGGAAGACCTAGAACGACGAGGACACCTGCAATGCACGAGGCAGTTCTTCATGCAGTTGACGATAACCCTAATGTCAGCGTCAGAGAAGTTGCTGCTGTACAAGGTAACGTTGACCACGTCACTGTATGGAGAGTCCTACGGGAGAACCAGTTGTTTCCGTACCATGTACAGCGTGTGCAGGCACTATCAGCAGCTGATTGGCCTCCAGGGGTGCACTTCTGCGAATGGTTCATCCAACAATGTGTCAATCCTCATTCCGGTGCAAATGTTCTCTTTACGGATGAGGCTTCATTCCAACGTGATCAAATTGTACATTTTCACAATCAACATGTGTGGGCTGACGAGAGTCCGCACGCAGTTGCGCTATCAAGTCATCAACACAGATTTTCTGTGAACGTTTTGGCAGGCATTGTTGGTGATGTCTTGATTGAGCCCCATGGTCTTCCACGTACGCCCAATGGAGCACGTTATCATGATTTCATGCGGGATACTCTACCTGTGCTGCTAGAACATTTGCCTTTACAAGTACGACACTACATGTGGTTCATGCACGATGGAGCTCCTGTACATTTCAGTCGAAGTGTTCGTACGCTTCTCAACAGCAGATTCGGTGACCGATGGATTGGTAGAGGCGGACCAATTCCATGGCCTCCACGCTCTCCTGACCTCAACCCTCTTGACTTTCATTTATGGGGGCATTTGAAAGCTCTTGTCTACGCAACCGCGGTACCAAATGTAGAGACTCTTCGTGCTCGTATTGTTGACGGCTGTGATACAATACGCCATTCTCCAGGGTTGCATCAGCGAATCAGGGATTCCTTGCGACGGAGGGTGGATGCATGTATCCTCGCTAACGGAGGACATTTTAAACATTTCCTGTAACAAAGTGTTTGAGTGATTTGAAGAGAAGTAATAAAATGAGCTCCAACATGGAAAGTAAGCTTTTCCGGACACGTGTCCACATAACATATTTTCTTTCTTTGTGTGTGAGGACTGTTTCCTGATAGTTTGGCCGTACCTTTTTGTAACACATTTCTTTGATTTTATGTTGTAAATCTTCCATTTGCATAGAGGAACAGTAATATCAAATAGTGACAGCACACATTCAACTTTTGCAGAACATCTAATGAACAAAAATCATAGCCCCACTAATATCGAAAACTATCTACGCGTCCTGAGAAACAGCGACAGTCTATACCGACAACTAACAATAGAAAAAAGTTACTACATATAAAAGGCTATAGTCGAAGGGAAAAATGTAATAAATGAAAACACAACACTTTCGAACAACACACTCTTTACCGCTCCGAGAGAACTGACCAAGGACACAGAACAGAAAGCACACACACGCAAAAGAACCACTTCCCCATCACACAAAGAGACATTAGCAATTAACAGAAGTCGTCGTAATTCGCGCTACAGTTTTTCATAGCCTTTCTCGCCACATGCGATACACCTCTCGCGACACATGCGAACAGCAAGATGGCGTAATATTCTGGATCAGAAACAAAGTGCGAAAGTTTCGTTTTTCTGTGTTTAAAAGCAGCCACATACCATCCATCGAACGTGAGTACACGAATAGCTAAGTAACAGCTCATTACACACCAAATAACTGGTTTCCACAACACTACCACAACCCCAAGTATATATTGCTGACATACGAAGTTCACCTTTTAGTATTTTGTTTACTAACAACCGCTCACATGGTTGCGGATGACATGATGTTCGCTAAGTAGAAAACGGCAACAGAAAAAAATAGCACAGAAAATATGACGCAAACAGCGCCAATAATTGCTTAAAACATGATGTAACAGACATTAAATAAGGTAGTATGAAAGTATCCATAGAAAATTATATTTGAAAAGACGAATAGTAAAAATAGAATGATGTTTTATTGTGTTTGTATAACCATGCTATATTCTGCATGTTTTAAGTTAAAAAACCCTACTGATTATGGTGATATTTGTCGCCGAAACTGTTTTTTGGGATAATGAAGAAATAAACGAATAACAAGGTGTTTTGCATCAAGGCGGACTCAATTTCTGATATTACTTTAAAACATTTCTTATTTGCATGTCGCCCTTGCTTGTGACACTACTGTGTTATTGTCATAGTTAAATACTGTCGTTGTTCATTTCGTAATAAAACTCATTAATACGATTTGTTGAATGTTACCTAGCGATCCGAGAGGGCAGGCTTCCTAGACCCCACATATTTGACATCAAGGCAGGATTCAGCAGTGGCGACAAGTGTTACGAAGAACCCAGTGCCTGACGGCCATGAATTTTCTTTTCTGTTTCGGTCTTTTCTTTGCACAGGTGTGGTTACTTACTTTAACAGTGTCTCTTAACCTTGTTTTTGCTAATCAGTGTTTTCAGGTGTGCGTTGCAGAAATTTCCTTTGCTTGTGTACTTATTTTTCTTGATTGCCTTGTCTGTTTATTGCATTTGTCTCTCCCACAATGAACAACCCACCTCTCCCACCCCTGCTTAAGCGCCTCAGTTGTAAGCGATAACCGACCGTTGTGGCCGAGCGGTTCTAGGCGATTCAGTCGGGAACCGCGCTGCTGCTACGGTCGCAGGTTCGAATCCTGCCTCGGGCATGGATGTGTGTGATGTCCTTAGGTTAGTTAGGTTTAAATAGTTCTAAGTGTAGGGGACTGATGACCTCAGATGTTAAGTCCCATAGTACTCAGAGCCATTTGAAACATTTTTGTAAGCGATAGATATAACGCAGCTAACACAGATGTTTCAGTTTCAGACGCAACAGGTTGCGTCTGTACTCAGTACGGTAGAGCAGTTACTGGCGAATACTGTGCGCCCGACAGAACAACAAACCCGTCTCTCCGAGTGTCATACCGCCTTTTCGCCAGTTTAATGGCAAAAAAGAGATGTGGCTCGAGTGGTTGCAACAGTTTGATGCCCACGTAATTTCTCACAATGTACCAGTACTGTGAAACTCCATCACTTTTTATCAACGGTAGGGAGTGCAGTGTTTCGCCTCCTTCAGAAATTATTCCCTAACGTAACTCCGAGTAAACTTTCCTATGATCAGGTTGTAGATCCGCCAACTAACTATTACGAACAACAAGTGAATCTGGTAGCTGCTAGGTACCAATTCTTTAATTGCAAGAAACAATCACAACAAACTTATCATTCGTGGGTAACAGATTTGCAGGGCCTGATGGGGAAATGGAAATACAAATGTGCTTGTGGTGCTTTATATTCAGATTTTATGTTGCATGGTGCAATTGTGTACACTGTAACTGATGTCACACTTAAAAAAGATTTTGAAATAGTCAAATACATCATTTCAACACTTAGTGCAAATACTAGATCAGTACAATAAAGGTGCCATCTTGGCCGACAAATCTGAGCAGCTATCAACTTGTCAGGTCGAGTTGTCCCTTGTTCATGACTGGCCCAGTGGGCAGTAACAGCTCACACGTGCCACCCTGCCCAAACACTTCTTCACGCCGTGTAAGCAACTCTCTAAACATGCTAACAGAATTAAGACATACGTTCAGTGCTATTCACGGTACAAACGCCAAGACAGCCCATCCAGACAAGCACAGTGTTACGCTTGTGGCAAGAAAGGTAACCTACAATCTGTATGTTTGGAACAGAACAAACCCAAGAATTTTGCCCACTCGCAAAAATCAAGTCACAAGGCTCATGTAATCAACGCAGTGCATTCAAAGCCTGCTGCAGGCATTAGCAAAACTAGCAAGCGAAGAGTTTCTTCAGTGCTGCGCCAGTCCAACAAAATTTTTGTTTATTTGCTTATTAGTGGAGAACATGTGAAATTTCAGGTGGACGTGTGCGCCTCTGTTACATTAATGAATTGTAACACATATGAACTGTTAGGATCCCAATGCCCCTCTAGGACTAGCATGCACCTGACGACTTATAATGGACAAGACATTCCCGTTCGCGGACCATGTACTTTGCCTGCCATGTATCACTCCCATAGGCAAACTGTGACTTTCACTGTGCTACAATCATGCGATTGTGAGAACATATTTGGTCTTGATTCGTTCGATTTGTTTGGCTTTAAAATTCAGGACAGTGTGTTGTCAGGGACTGCATTCAATCTAAAAGACAGTGTAGCTAGTTTGCTAAAAGGATTCCCTGAACTCTTTTCTGACGGTTTAGGCAAGGCTAATAGTTTTGTTGCACATATTAAATGAAAGACAATGCTCAGGCGAAAGTTTGCTGGGCCAGAACTGTTCCCGCCGCGTGGGCTTAGCCGAGCGGTCTTAGGCGCTGCAGTCATGGGCTGTACGGCTGATCCCGGCGGAGGTTCGAGTCCTCCCTCGGGCATGGGTGTGTGTGTTTGTCCTTAGGATAATTTAGGTTAAGTAGTGTGTAAGCTTAGGGACTGATGACGTTAGCAGTTAAGTCCCATAAGATTTCACACTTTTTTTTTTTTTTTTTTTTTTGAACAGAACTGTTCTCATTGCATTACGGGACCTTTCTGGAACATTTATGGCTGATTGTGGTAGACGTTTATACCAAGTTTCCTTTAGCTGTGGCAGTGAACTCGACAATATCACGTTGCACAATTCTGGTGTAGTCCCCTATATTTTGCCTCGAAGGTTTGCCTTAAGTCATACTGTCGCACAATGGCCCTCAGTTCACGTCAACTGAATTTGCAACATTCTGTGAATGCAATGGCATACAGCATCTAATTAGTGCACCGTTCAATCCACAGCACACACCAAGGATCAAGCATTGCAACTGTTTCTCGCCTCCTATCGTTCCCAACGTCGAGATGGCCCATCGCTGGCGGAATTGCCTCACGGCCGCCACCATCAGACAGACACAGCTCCAGCTACTCCACCCTCATCAGCATACGACACCTAAGGAAGGCCACAAGTATCGCTTCGCGCCGCATGATATTGTGTTTTTCAGGGTTTTTAGCTGCAGCAGACAGCGTGCGCGAGGCGAGAACTTTTGTCGACTTGGCGCACTCATGTATCTCATTTCAGGCCCAAACGTATTACAGCGCCGACACCACAATCAAATTCACCACGGTCATGTGCACCGTGATCCTTCTGTATCTCTTGCCCCAGATTCACAGATCCCGAGGGCAGCACGACCACAACAGCTGCCAGTGGGTGTCATCACGACACAGCGGGACGACCCCATGGAAACAGAGACTTCGCCTCCTCCGCCTCCTCTCGTTCTACCGATGGAGCTGGACTCGCCCACGCCGCAGCAGCGAACACCTTCTACACTCCTGGAAACTGAAATAAGAACACCGTGAATTCATTGTCCCAGGAAGGGGAAACTTTATTGACACATTCCTGGGGTCAGATACATCACATGATCACACTGACAGAACCACAGGCACATAGACACAGGCAACAGAGCATGCACAATGTCGGCACTAGTACAGTGTATATCCACCTTTAGCAGCAATGCAGGCTGCTATTCTCCCATGGAGACGATCGTAGAGATGCTGGATGTAGTCCTGCGGCACGGCTTGCCATGCCATTTCCACCTGGCGCCTCAGTTGGACCAGCGTTCGTGCTGGACGTGCAGACCGCGTGAAACGACGCTTCATCCAGTCCCAAACATGCTCAATGGGGGACAGATCCGGAGATCTTGCTGGCCAGGGTAGTTGACTTACACCTTCTAGAGCACGTTGGGTGGCACGGGATACATGCGGACGTGCATTGTCCTGTTGGAACAGCAAGTTCCCTTGCCGGTCTAGGAATGGTAGAACGATGGGTTCGATGACGGTTTGGATGTACCGTGCACTATTCAGTGTCCCCTCGACGATCACCAATGGTGTACGGCCAGTGTAGGAGATCGCTCCCCACACCATGATGCCGGGTGTTGGCCCTGTGTGCCTCGGTCGTATGCAGTCCTGATTGTGGCGCTCACCTGCACGGCGCCAAACACGCATACGACCATCATTGGCACCAAGGCAGAAGCGACTCTCATCGCTGAAGACGACACGTCTCCATTCGTCCCTCCATTCACGCCTGTCGCGACACCACTGGAGGCGGGCTGCACGATGTTGGGGCGTGAGCGGAAGACGGCCTAACGGTGTGCGGGACCGTAGCCCAGCTTCATGGAGACGATTGCGAATGGTCCTCGCCGATACCCCAGGAGCAACAGTGTCCCTAATTTGCTGGGAAGTGACGGTGCGGTCCCCTACGGCACTGCGTAGGATCCTACGGTCTTGGCGTGCATCCGTGCGTCGCTGCGGTCCGGTCCCAGGTCGACGGGCACGTGCACCTTCCGCCGACCACTGGCGACAACATCGATGTACTGTGGAGACCTCACGCCCCACATGTTGAGCAATTCGGTGGTACGTCCACCCGGCCTCCCGCATGCCCACTATACGCCCTCGCTCAAAGTCCGTCAACTGCACATACGGTTCACGTCCACGCTGTCGCGGCATGCTACCAGTGTTAAAGACTGCGATGGAGCTCCGTATGCCACGGCAAAGTGGCTGACACTGACGGCGGCGGCGCACAAATGCTGCGCAGCTAGCGCCATTCGACGGCCAACACCGCGGTTCCTGGTGTGTCCGCTGTGCCGTGCGTGTGATCATTGCTTGTACAGCCCTCTCGCAGTGTCCGGAGCAAGTATGGTGGGTCTGACACACCGGTGTCAATGTGTTCTTTTTTCCATTTCCAGGAGTGTATATGTCTGAGGAGATGGACGTATACCCTTCTGGTCGTTTTCCGAGGGAAGTTTCCGCTAGAGTGAAGGACGGATGGTTGGGAACAATTGGAAGCCTAACGTCCCCTGCAGCCACAGCTTCCAGTCCC
The DNA here is from genome assembly GCF_023864275.1 of Schistocerca cancellata. Taxonomy (NCBI): domain Eukaryota; kingdom Metazoa; phylum Arthropoda; class Insecta; order Orthoptera; family Acrididae; genus Schistocerca; species Schistocerca cancellata. The sequence continues at coordinate 763,400,061 of NC_064629.1, forward strand.
TCAGAGCATCCATGCTCCTGCTTCCCCAGCCGTTGTCAAGCCCCCTATACGACGACGGTCCGTTGCTTTGGAGGGGAGGAATGTTCTGGCGCAAAGTTAAGTGCCAGAACGGCAGTCGGAAACGAGAGAGCAAAGAGTGCTGTGAAGAAGACGTCCGCCAGTTGCACGCTGACCGACCCGTCTCCAGGACAACAACGTGACGGCAGCGCCCTCTATGCGAAGAGCACAGAAGCGCCACGTTGACTGGTCGCGGCCCACTTCTCCAGCAGCATCAAGATTAGGCACTTCAAGACCAGCGACTTAGGAACTGTATATATTTAATATATTACTTATTTACATGTCGCCCTTTGCTTGCGACACCTCTGTGTCATTGTCAAAGTTAAGTACGGTCCTTGTTCATTTCGTAATAAAACTCATTAATACGATTTCTTTGAATGTTGTCTAGCGATCCGAGGGCAGGCTTCCAAGACCCCACATATTTTACGTCAAGGCAGGATTCAACACTAATAGAAACTGCAACGTTTAGCTTCACCCCGTAATCTTGACACTACAGCAGCTAGGTCGCCAGCGTCAGAAGAAGAAGGGGGGGGGGGGGGGGGGAGAAGAGAGAAGAGGAAGAAGAAGTGTTCTGGAGAAATCCTGTGTGTGTATATGTGACGAAACCGAACGACAGACCCATCGGACACCTTTATGGTACCACTTACAAGCTCTTACCATTGTTAGCAAAGTGGTTATTGCCAAGTGTGAACTTGTATCATTTTCCTTCTAATTCTCGCTCTAAGGGGGATAGGCAGGCAGCTAGGTTGTTTATATACAGAATATCTAATAAAAAATCAGTACTTAATATACAGCTTTAAACTGGCAGTATATTTACAACTGTACAGCCGATATTTTTATAGGCCAGTACATCGATATTGTTCCCATTGGTATATCGATAATTTTTTTAGATGTATCAAGAGCCAACAATCACATTTTTTAACATCGATATACCGGATTCACAATATTTTTAAAAATATCAGAAGTCTTAGTTGTAATTACCCTGGTGGGTTACTCACTCAGATGGTATCCAATGACTTGTCCTATTTCGAAGTCACTCAGCTCTCCTTGACCGACCCATTCAAATGCTACTTCTTCCCTACTGGCAACACAATAGTGCCCGCTTCCTTTTATACTTGCTGGTCCGCGTCTCGTGACATCTAGTGGTCAATTCAACATTTCATAGGATGTCCAATTACTTTCGTTAGAGAACGTAGCTACATTGTGAGGGTGCGATGAAAAGTAATGCCTCCGAATTTTTCTGTGAAAACTCTTTAAGCTTTTTAAACAAAACAATCTTAATTAGCATTCTATATCTGTATTCTTCATGTCTACATACTTATTTCTCAATATAGTCACCATGGCGACAAATACATTTCCCCCAATGAGAGGTATGCTATTAATACAACTGTAGAAAATCTGAGTTTGTTGATGGAGCCACAACACTCCCATCACTACACAGGATATCACCCTAACACTCCCCACTAAACACAACACTGCCCCCAGCCACGACCGAATTACCTACCGCCACCTCAAACACTGCCCTTCCTCCTTAAAAAAAATAAAATAAAATAAAAAAAAGGAAAGAGTTCAAATGTGTGTGAAATCTTATGGGACTTAACTGCTAGGGACATCAATCCCTGAGCTTACACACTACTTAACCTAAACTATCCTAAGGACAAACACACACACCCATGCCCGAGGGAGGACTCGAACCTCCGCCGCTCGGCTAATCCCGCGCGGCCTCCCTCCTTCCTTAAAGTCCTTGCCGCCCTCTACAACGTAATCCTTGCCACCGGCTTCTACCACGACTTGTGGAAAACCTCCTGTATCCTGCTGTTCCCCAAAACTAACGAGCCTCCGTCTGGTGCCTCTTCCTATCGCCCTAAATGTCACACCTCGGTGTTCTGCAAGCTCTTATAATCTACCCTTACCTAGCGGATCCATCACCACCTCCATCAACACAACCTCCTCCCCAACACCCAATGTGGCTTTCGAGCTTCCTTCTCTGCCGATGACCAACTCCTACGCCTCACCCATGTCCTCTCCCTCCAGCTTAACTCACGTCGCGTCCGCCATTTTCGTTTCCCTAGACTTCGAAAAACCCTAAAACCGCGTATGGCATCCCTTTCTCCTGTTTAAAGTCCAGACCTACACCCTTCCTATAAACTATGTCCAGTTAATTGCCTCCTCCCTCTCCCACTGCCCGTCCTATGTCACCATCCATAACACTGATTCCCACACCTTCTACCCCTCAGTGGGTGTGTCCCAGAGCTCTGTCCTCTCCCCTCTGTACCTCCTGTACACAGCAGATTTGCCCCAACCGCCCCCCCCCCACCCCAACCTCCAGCTCACCTCTTGCAGTATGCTGCCTTCACTCCTACCCTTGTATAACCAGTGGCTCTGAAAAATCAATCTTTCCAAGACCCCATCCTTCCGGCTCCTTGATTTTTCCCTTACCATCTGCGCCTGTCATGCCCATCTCTCCCCCCACCCCCTCACCTACCTTGGATTCACCATTGACCATCACCTTACCTGGACCCCTCACCCCCACTCTATCCAATCCAAAGTCCACAACTGCCTCTGTTTCCTTAAACTCCTCTCTGGTCAGACATAGGGGTTAAACCCCTCTACCATCCTCCATACCTACAAATCCTTGATCCATCCCATCCTCTGCTATGCCAGTCCCACCTGGATCTCTGCCTCCCCCCCCCCCCACACCAAATTCTATAAGTCTCGCCAGATCCTTGAGCACCATGCACTCCACCTCGCCTTCCATATATGCCAACTGTCTCCCACAGGGATCCTTTATAACCTGATTCCCTTCCCCCATCTGCTCCTTCTCCTCAAACATATCCACGTTCTTTACACTTCCCGCAGACTTGATTCCCCCTATCCCCTGGTTGCTCCTCTCCTCTCCAACCTCCCACCACTGCCGCTCCTTCACCCTTGTATGCCATCTACGCTCCACCTCTACACCCTTCATCTCCTTTCCCAAGGTGGCTTCTGTCAGTTCCCTCTCCCAGATGATGCCCTCTCTCCTTCCAGTTATCCCTCATATCAACTCTGATCCTCACCTCCCCCTCCCTACCTCTGTCCTTTTTCCGGGCTCCCTCTTCCCCCCATCCCATCCTATTTTTCCCTCTTCCCCACCTACCCTCTTTTGACTCCCTTCTTTCCCCTTTCCTTTTGCATTCCGCTCCTCTGCCTTTCCTCGGTCCCTATCACGTCCACACTGCCCCCTTTCCCTCCATCAGTTCCTCCCCTCCCCATTGCTTTTTCCTCTCCTCCTCCACTTTTTTTCCCTCATCTGTGTGAGTACCCCCAGCCCCCCCCCTCCATCAGCCTTAGGCTGTGGTGTGCCATCTCCTTGTCAATTTTCTAGTGCAGTGTTTTAAGTGAGTGTTAAGTGTTGTGCGTATTTCCGAATTGTTGCAAACAGAATCCATACTGTTGCTAGGTGTGATTTTTTATCTCTTTGGAACAGAAACTGGACTGTCGCCAGTTTTTAAATTGTCTGTCTGCTATTCTACCCGTCTGCTTACTGTGTGTTTTAATTACCATCGCCAACCCTTTGTTTTATATTTCAACTTCCCCAAATTTCCGCCACTTAACAATTTAGAAAGTGACCGTTGTTGTCCCCTGTTTTTATTATTTATTATCTCCTTATTGTTTTAAAAAAATCTGTGTCCTGAAAAAAAAGAAGCCACAACCTCACCTCTGCTTTCACCACTTCATGTCTATCAAAGTTACATCCTTGAACGTGTTTCTTACGTTTTGCAAACAGATGAGAAGCGGATAAGGCCAAATAAGGATTGTATGGAGGATGATCAATGACACTGAACCCAAGGCGTTTGATTGTCGCAGATGTCGCAGTTCTCGTGTACGGTCTAGCACTGTTATTTGTAGGACAGACCATTCATGTGTGGACGAACTATTCGAATTTGTACTTTCAAAAAATTGATTACTGCGCGCTATTTCTCACGCTCCAGCATAGTTACGTTAAACACCCTCATGTTACACGCTACAAAAGCAGAGATCATTACCGGCAGAGGGTTGCAACTTACGGCAGCGAAGCGGGGAAGTCGACCGAGGAATATAACCTCAGCCGGTATTGGGAACAGAACAAAGGATTCGGAGGAATTACTTTTCATCACGCCCTTGAATATGAATGTTCCCGCATTCCTAAAGAACGTTTACTGACCCACCTTTTTTCGACAAAACACCACCGCAATCCTGTGGATAAGTCTATGTCTGTTCTCATAAACATTTGTTTTTATCTTTAATTGTGTCTTATTTTATACGTTAACTTTTATTTGCCCATTAACGATTAAAGTCCCTTATTTAATATAGCTTTATGGTATAAATTAATACCATTAATCCTAAACGCAAAATCAAAGCAAATGCTGGTAAGGGGACACTCTATGTCCAATGTCGACAATGTTAAATTACTGAATTTTAAAACACCAACTTACAATTTTCCATAATTATTGAATGCACCTTTCTAGATACACTGAACTAGAATTATTACTAAAAGTGTATTGTGGGGCATGTTATCTTCTTTTTTTCAAACACTCGATTTTTTGACAGAATTTTGTCAATAAATGAATATAAAAACAAAACAACTCGGGATATTTTAATTAATTATAGTTCCATATGTGTTGAATCTCGCACTTGGCGTCCTGTGAAAATTTTATGTCTCAACCATCATTACGTTTTTAGAAAATGGGCTATTTATTGCAAAAAATATAGTTCAGAGATATTGAGGTTTAAAACTTTTTTATTGCAAATTCTTATACAGACTTACATTTCTGCGTCTTCTATGCACTAGAATTGCCCTGGCCCATAGTCTGTTTTCTTCAGTGTCACAACAGATCAGTGCTTGCCTCCTCTTTTTCTTTCTTGCTTCTTTTGTCATTCGCTGAGCAGCTAGCTCTGCTTCATGTACGCGAAGCTCATCCAGTTCCTGCAGTCCTTTAACTCTGTTCTGCCCAAATCTTACCCCTAACTTCTCCAGAAATTCAAGACTTTCATAGTTTCCACCATTAAAAGTTATTACAGCATTAGATACTGCTAACCTTAGAGTCATAAGGCCAACAAATACATTTTTAGGCACACAGCACCACACAACATTATTGAAGGACTCATTCACATTCTGGGTCTTCCCATGTATACACTTCTTTAGTAGCTCAGTATTTGCCAAATCTCTGTAAATAGGTTTGATTGCCCCCATTATCGCCAAAGGAAGAGAATGTTTATGTGTAAATTCATGCAGGGTGCCAGACAATCCAACTTGCCCGTATTTACACCAAGTGTTTGGTGGAGGTGGACACAAATCATGACATGGCTTTTCATCGGTTGGTATTCGATGAAAGAAAGTGCTTCACACAGCTCTTTTCATCTTCTCTAAATTGTCACAGTTATCTCTAATCGCCTTCCCATGATATTCATGTAATTCATCAATTATTTTGTCCGTTAGTCTTCCAGCACATTTTATTGTCTTGCCATTACACAGTTTTGTGTTACCCAGCTTGGTTTTTTATGTTTATTCGTAATGCCAATATTTGAGACGTAGAAATAGGCACAAAACAAAGCAATGCACAGCCTTCTAGACTGTGTAAGTCCCAAGATACGGCTGCTCAACTGTGGTAGTATATGCGTAGCGGCGAAATTTGACAGTCATACATCAACATTCAAAATATTATTTGAAGGTCTCACAATTGTCTGATTTTTATGTAATATATGCCAAAAAGTTCAGGAAAGTCCAAAGTACATTATGGAGTACAAAACAGAAAATGTCAAATTTCAACGAATTTCACATACAGTGTCCCATTAATCAGCATGGAATGAGATTGCTGCCGTTCGTACACAGCTTTATGCGACATCATGGCGAGCTACCCTTCATGAAGTACTTCAGCAACGTCATTTATATTAACACTAGAAGGACCAGGGATTTTGATCAACCTAGAAAGACCAACCAGTCATTTTGACGCGTACAGTTTTATTTGCCGTTTTTAAAAAAGTAAACACATTTTAACATACATCAATTTCTTTCAGACAAGTTACGCAATTTACCAGGATACAGTTTTATTTTTTTCTGTAGAATTACATGGTACAATGAACATTTTATACCTAAAAATTACTCAAAACATTATCTAAAAAAACGTGGAATGGATAACTTTCCGTAGAAAAGAAACATTTATAACCCCGCTTTTACTCATTTACTGCCTAATGGCAGTGGATTTCATCCAGTGAGATTCTACTCCTGCAGGAAACTCTGTGCCATCTCGAGTCAGAATAAAGCAAGTAAACCGATGAGCAAAATGTTGTGACCACTTTCCTCCAGTCCGTTTCCAAAACTGGATACGTAGGTGTACACAATATTAAATCATAACTTTTTCACATCTAAAGCAAAACAACAAAATTTCATTAGTGAGAAGTGTTGTTCACTATTGCACGTTACGTACAGTTACAGTATGTCTGACGCTATTCTACGCTTGGCGTCTCCACTGCTGTTTCACAATTCACTGTGTTTCCGTCTTGTGTGGCTTGTGTCTGTTGGATATTAGTACATAAATTTTTATTGTTTTTGTGTTCAGCCGGTCGTTTGATATGATGCAGCTCTCCATATCAGCTATTGTGTGAAAACCTCCTCATCTCTGAGCAAATATAGCAACCCAAAATTATCTGGACTTGCTTGCTGGTGCCAAGCCTTGTATTTCTACTACTTTTAACTTTCCACTCCCCCGACCTCCGACCTTCCGAACCCCCCTTCCCCCGCGCCCAAACACACACACACCACAGCCGTACATTTCCTGTTTTTGCAAAATTGCTGATATGTTGATACATCAGGATGTGTCCTATCTACCGATACCACTTTTAGTCTACCTGTGCCATAAATTTCTTTTTTCACCAATTCGATTCTTCACCAAATCGACCTTCTCTTTAGTTATCCAATCTATCAATCCAAACTTCAACGTTCTTCTGTAGCACCATATTTCAAAAGCTTCTATTCTCTTCTTGTCTGAACCGTTTAACGTTCACGTTTCACTTCCGTACAAGCCCACACTCCACACAAATATCTTCAGTAAGGACTTCCTATCATCTAAATACGTATTCGATGTTAACAAACTGATCTTCTTCAGATATTATTTTCTTTCTAATGCCAGTCTGCACTTCATATTCTTTGAAATATGGTCATCGGCAGTAACTGTGCTGTGAAAATAATATGAAACAAAGGCACACAATAATCAGTAAATCGGTCTATAAATTATAACATTTCCGTTAAGTCTAAATCACATATTTCTTGGTTTGTTATTTCTGCCTTGCCCGATTCATAGCTGACTGGCATTGAAACAACGCTTTAATTACGCAAGCTCGGACACATTTCGATGTTCGTACAATATGACCCTGATACCCCAAAGTCATAGGACCTATAACAGTAGTGGATCATGGTGAAATTGAGCTGTTGGTCCTCATGTTGAGGCCAGTAACGAAATGATAGAACATACTTGCAGATTGTATCCAGAATGGAATACTTAGATACCGAAAATTAAAGAAAAATGCCAACGACCACAGTTTTTTTACATTTCCTGTATTAATTTTGTTTTAAATTACCTGAAAAGTAAAATTGTTAAAAACTGTGGTGAGCGTGAGAAGCATCCAAAACGACTTTTTTCGAATAGTAATACAGAAATATAGCGTCATAGGAAGTATATACATATTAATTAATCCCATCCATTTTCACGACGTTTTTATTAGGTCGCTATCTTGTGTCTGTTTATTGTTAATTTTGGAACTGATTTGAAAGTAACTTCCCGGTGAGCTACAGACGTGGATATTTAAACATAGCTCAAACCTGGACGACAGTGCCGTATTAACTGGCTTTCTTTTCTGTGTATGACGGGGGGTGTTTTGTGTACCACTTCCATTTCTCCTTTTTCCTGTTCCAGTCACGAATGTTCCCCGGGAAGAACGATTGTCGGTAATTCTCCTTGTGACATCGAAAGTGCCTAATGTTTTTTTCTTTCACGGTCTTTTCGTGGGGTGTACGTAGGCGGAAGCAATGCATTGGTGAGTCTGGCGAAGAGAAAATTAAATGAAACTGAAATAACCCAAAACTTAAAATTTCACACGTATTTTATTGTAATCTGTTCACAATGTTTGAAGTCAGTTGAAAAATTTCACACAAACGTCACTACAATCAGAAAATAATTATAAAAATAAAAATGCCTTTTTCTTATATCACGTTTCTAAATCGCATTAAAAAGTATAAAATAATTGATTGTAGCCCACACACATTCAAAAGATAATAATCATGAAAATTTTGTGACGGTGAATTTTTAATACCTATGAATATACTTGCAAGATATAAAACGAAAACAGAGGGCCGCATGCAATACATAACTGACGCGAGAATAGATCAACTCGTTAGTTTTGCACTGGGTACTAATTCACGTGTGAATACTTCACCTCCTTGCTATTACTTACTGTATGCGCCCCACGCCTTTTGTTTTAAATCTTAGAAGTATTTTGAAAGCTATTACGAATTAAATTCACAGATGTTCAGTACTATCCGTATCGGGTCAGTAATCTGCATGGGGCTAGGTTAAAAACGGTGATAAACAAGTTTCCGTTCGAAGGCCGTACAGTCCAGAAACAGTATGTCACTGAGATAAAATCTGACTGAGGTTTGAGGAGATCATCCCACCGATGCACCAGATTAAAGATACCCGTGTCCTGCTTCGTGAAGAACTCCGCAAAAGCCTGCTGTACATCCTCAGCTGACAGGCATCGTCCCCCCTTCAAGGTCTCTTTTTAACGGTCCGAAGACGTGGTAGTTGCATGGGGTCAGATCATGACTATAGGGTAAAAGTTAATGTGTCTCCCACTTGCATTGGCGCAACTTTTTCGTTACGAAATTTGCGATATGGTGACGCACGTTATCATGAAGCAGCAAGGAAGCTGGCACACCATTCGACAATGCTGAGAGAGTGACTCTTACACTCAGAGGAAATTTGTAAAATGAAATTCTCCAGTTTATGGTACTGGGAAAACAAGAAACATTTTACGATAGTTAAGTTATTTACAGTGGATTTATTTTGATATTTGTGTTTTTTATAAATTTATTCTTTTAGTAAGTTTTTCAGAAAGGCTATTAAGTTGTGTTAAAGACGTGGGATTGGTGTGGGTTTCCACTAACAGACCAGTGGCTGTAGTGTGTCTCAGCCAATGAGAGTACAGTGCCTTGACGCGAATTTTGATGGGCTAGAGGGACTGCTCTGTGGACTCTAAGTTAGGTTTGGAGGTCAGCACCCATTACGATAGGACTTTGGAGTTAGGAGCTCTGATCATAGGTAACAATTTTACGGAGTTACGAGGTAAATCTGATCGTGGAGTGCCGTAAAGTAATCGTGTACAGGTGAAGACGAATTCGCGAAATTCTAGTGTTTCTTTGTAAACTATGACTTTAGAATTAGCTAAAACCGCCGCAGCGTGTTGTGCAAGTCGGGACCGCGAACTCAACTTTAGAAATAATTAAAGTGTGTAATATTAGAGCGAGCAGTCTGTTTGGCAATCATTACGGTAAACTTTGTGGTAAAATACCGTAAGTTGGCTATTACAAGTGTCTGTGATTGGGTGTGACAGTCGGAACTGTAACCTTAGACTAGCACGGACTTGGCTGTTATTCTGTAACGTAGATATCAGGATACACTTTAATTTTCATCCGAAGACATTACTTTCGTTTAACAGCTTTCAGGTATCTTGACAGCAGAAATCATTTGCACCCTTTAGACACAACTGGTGCGGCTGGTCCCACTACAGTTTGTCCAGTTGAGCAATATTGACTTATTTCTAAGGGGGAAGGCGTATGATCTGCTGCTGAAGAAGAAATCACCGAAAGATGAGTGGACATTTTGTACAGGAGGAAAAATAAACAGCCGTCGCACATGGTACATTAGCGACCGAAAATGAAACGGTGTAGCCGGCTGGTGTGGCCGAACGGTTCTAGGCGCTTCAGTCTGGAACCGCGCGAGCGCTACGGTCGCACGTTCGAATCCTGAATCGGGCATGGATGTGTGTGATGTTCTTAGGTTAGTTAGGTTTAAGTAGTTCTAAGTTCTAGGGGACTGATTACCTCAGATGTTAAGTCCCATAGTGCTCAGAGCCATTTGAACCTTTTCGAACGGTGTAGTATGTCGAAACAGCGATAGAGAATGGTTCTGAAAGAGGACATCGTAAACAGTGGGCGAAAGATAGCATGGAACAGTCCCCGACAAAGTCAGACATAAGATTAATGCTAAGAGGACTGCAACGTATGACGGGAAACAGATGGCAAACATCATCAAGACGGAGGACGCAGTATAAAACTGGGCCAGATAGCGAAAGACAGAGTTAAGACATCGCAGGAGAACAGCACTGACAGCAACATATTATAACTGGGTTTTCTCTTTTGATGTTAGTCAATTGCCAGGATGAGCATTATTGCAAAGGACATTTGATTCTAAAGCATTATGTCAGGGTGAAAAACACTAAATAAATTACTTTTTCTCTCTTAACAACATGGGGGCAAGGAGGTAGAATGAAACAACATTTTTACATAAGATAACTTATATTGAAGATTTGTACAACGGTTTTCTTACTGGATTGTTGTGGCTGGGAGAGCGGCAGCTGTTACATTTGCGAAGCCTTCATGCTGCATGAGCGGCGGCGTCTGATTACGCCTGGGGTGTGTATCTCGTGTCGCCGTTTCGCCCAGTTGATTGGAGACGCGCATCGTGCTGTGGCCCGTTTAATTATTGAGAACGAAGTCGTGAATCGGATGGTGATACCTTGGATGTAGCGTCCCAGTGTTTCTCTTCTCTATGAGGCCGCGTGTGACAGTGTTGTGCGTCGACCAGCGGAGCGGCGCGGCAGGGAAGGTCAGCTTCGCGGACTCGAACAATGGACTCCCGCTTGCCAGTCTTCGTCTGTCAGATCTTCATCCCCAGCTCACAGGTGACTGCTGAAGTGAGGCCGCCTCCTTCCCGTCCTCACGAGTCATCCGGGTAGGTAAAAGTCAGTCTTCAAATACCTTCTAACTTCTGTCTTCTGGCGGCAAGGCTACTGCTTGCTATTCCATTACAGCGGCGGACTTGGTGCTTCTGTTTACGATGTAGTCTCTTCCTGCATGACGGTCTTCAGCACCGAAAGTGACTCATACACTCAGGGGAAATCTGAAAGTGAAATTCTCCAGTTTATGGTATTGGGAAAACAAGAAACATTTTACAACAGTTAAGTTATTTACAGTGGTATTTATTTGAACTGAAAACTACTCATCTCGGGTCCTCTGCGTCTCGCGTATTTATTCACTTCAGTTCACTGGAGGTGAACGACTTCACGGTCATTACCTCTTCTGTCACGTTGAAAAGCTTCTCGAAGAATCTCCTTAACGTCGGTCATTGGCTCTTGGAATGTAGGCGAGGGCCTTTGATCACATGTGACAATTGATAAACACGGGAGCCGGTCGAGCGATGCCCTGACGGCTGAATCGACAGCTTCCGCTTATGTGGGGAGGGCGATGGCTTCTCCTGACGTGCTGACTTTATGGTCATTGGCTCTTCTGTCACTGCTGCTCTGCCCGCTGTTTGCCAGTGTGTAATTCTTCTAGATACTTCACACTGATTTCACTAATTTATTTACCTACCTTAAGTACCACTCAACAATATGCAGCGAACGGCGTCCCTGAAACTGATACCACTGAAAGCAGATGTTGGACCCGCAGACGCGACACGCCGACAATTGGAGAAGACTTTAATCTGTTTATTATCTGCTTCCGTTAAAAGACTTGCCACGATAGAAGAAAGACACAGTTATGTAAATACACAAGAAATTCAATTCAAATGCTAATCAAACAAGGAGACCTGACCAAAGATGGATAGATCATTAATTAAATAATGATGTTTCAATTGATAACGTACCTCTTTTGTCTCCAGTTGTGGTGGTAGAACAGGAGCAAAATGTTTTAACAGATGCAACTTGGATAGGAACATAAAATTTGACGGTACCCTGTTGAATGATTTGAGTGATATTCATTAATTTTATGTTAATCCTTTTAATGTAAATGAACTCGAAAGGGCCGGCCTGTGTGGCCGTGCGGTTCTAGGCACTTCAGTCTGGAACCGCGTGACCACTACGGTCGCAGGTTCGAATCCTACCTCGGGCATGGATGTGTGTGGTGTCCTTAGGTTAGTTAGGTTTAAGTAGTTGTAAGTTCTAGGAGACTGATGACCACAGATGTTAAGTCCCATAGTACTCAGAGCCATTTGAACCATTTTTGAACACGAAAGTGTGGAAGCAGATTCCCATCTTGGACTGATGTTGTCGAAAGTACACGGAAGAGCCAAAGAAACTGGTTCACCTGCTTAATATCGTGTACGGCCAACGCGAGAACGCAGAAGTACCGCAACGCGACGTGGCATGGACTCGACTAATGTCGGAAATACTGCTGGAGGGAATTGACACCATGAATCTTTCAGGGCTGTCCATAAATCAGTAAGAGTACGAGGGGATGGAGAACTCTTTTGAATAGCGCATTGCAATGCATCCCAGATATGCTCGATAATGTTCATGTCTCAGGAGTTTGGTGGCCTGCGGAAGTGTTTAAACTCAGAAGAGTGTTTCTGGAGCCACTCTGTAGCAATTCAGGACGTGTGGGGTGTCGTATTGTCCTGCAGAAACTGCCCAAGTCCGTCGTTATGTACAATGGACATTATTGGATGCAGGTGATCAGACAGGATGCTTACGTACGTGTCACCTGTCAGAGTCGTACTGTGCACAGTCAAAATGATGATGAATGGGAGGACATAGATAGTGAAAGACTGCATGAGCTAGATGATGAAAGGTGTGGATGATCTGTCATTAGTGAACAGATTGAAGAATGGTAATAAAACAGTGAATAATGAGAACAGTCCTACAAATGTGTTGTACTCTTTAGACACGGGTTAGGGTTAGATGGAAGGAACACGATACTGGAGGAAGATGAAGTCAGCATTACTGGGGAAAAGGCAGGACAACTTATAATTAATTTGAGGATGCAAGGTGAAAAAGTGCAGTGTCTAGCTACCCGTGCACGAGATTTGTGTGCTGAAGAATTAGTAATAATGCCGGTAATGTGTATAAAAATAAATGTCCCCACGGAAAGTGAAGAAGCCTGTTAAATACGAAGTGATGTTACCCATTAAGATAAACGGTAGACAGTTGTATCAGAACTTCCCGATAATTCCTGGCTTGAGAGTTGATATGTTGACTGGAATACACCTTCTGATAGTAATATCAAGGGAAGTTGAACTTCAATGAAGATCATGTGATCTTGCAAGTAAAAGGAAGAAATGTTACTCTACCATTTCCCAAGAAGGAGAAACTGACAAGTGAGGACAGGACAGTATTCCTATAAGATACTGTAGGGAAAAGGGAGAGTTGGAAGGGCATAATGAGTATGGCAAAGAAGTTGGGTGAATGCAGAGGAAATGATGGCTGATCAAAACAGAATAGAGAAAAATTTGGCCGGCCGGTTTGGCCGAGCGGTTCTAAGCGCTTCGGTCTGGAACCGCGCGACCGCTACGGTCGCAGGTTCGAATCCTGCCTCGGGCGTGGATGTGTGTGATGTCCGTAGGTTCGTTAGGTTTAAGTAGTTCTTAGTTCTAGGGGACTGATGACCTCCGCTGTTAAGTCCCATAGTGCTCAGAGCCATTTTGAGAAAAACTTGTTAGATATTCAGTGTTTACATGGCCTCCAGAAGAAAGAGTTAAAAGAGCTTTTGTTTGAATATGAAAATGTTTTCCCAGATTAGTGAGGTCCAGTAAAAGACTATGAATGTTATTTGACTGTTAAAGAGGATGCACGGTTTCTCAAAAAACCTATAACAAATACTGAACAGCATAAGGAATCAGTATATTGTTAAGTGAGGGATCATTGAGGAAGCTGTAAGTGTAGAGGATAATTCCTTAATCTTGGCGATTAAAAAAGATCCATCTGTGAGATTGGTATCACACATACTGGTAGACGGAAGTTAAAAGGTATGTTCGCTTTATTGGGTTTCAATTGCTGTTTTGTGCGAGGACAGCTATTTCTACATCTACATCTACATCCATACTCCGCAAGCCACCTGACGGTGTGTGGCGGAGGGTACCTTGAGTACCTCTATCGGTTCTCCCTTCTATTCCAGTCTCGTATTGTTCGTGGAAAGAAGGATTGTCGGTATGCTTCTGTGTGGGCTCTAATCTCTCTGATTTTATCCTCATGGTCTCTTCGCGAGATATACGTAGGAGGGAGCAATATACTGCTTGACTCTTCGGTGAAGGTATGTCCTCGAAACTTTAACAACCCCACTGGGGTTTATCTATCATCTTCGTAACGCTTTCGCGATTACTAAATGTTCCTGTAACGAAGCGCGCTGCTCTCCGTTGGATCTTCTCTATCTCTTCTATCAACCCTATCTGGTACGGATCCCACACTGCTGAGCAGTATTCAAGCAGTGGGCGAACAAGCGTACTGTAACCTACTTCCTTTGTTTTCGGATTTCATTTCCTTAGGGTTCTTCCAATGAATCTCAGTCTGGCATCTGCTTTGCCAACGATCAACTTTATATGATCATTCCATTTTAAATCACTCCTAATGCGTACTCCCAGATAATTTATGGAATTAACTGCTTGCAGTTGCTGGCCTGCTATTTTGTAGCTAAATGATAAGGTATCTATATTTCTATGTATTCGCAGCACATTACACTTGTCTACATTGAGATTCAATTGCCATTCCCTGCACCATGCGTCAATTCACTGCAGATCCTCCTGCATTTCAGAACAATTTTCCATTGTTACAACCTCTCGATACACCACAGCATCATCTGCAAAAAGCCTCAGTGAACTTCCGATTTCATCCACAAGGTCATTTATGTACGAGTATATTGTGAATAGCAACGGTCCTATGACACTCCCCTGCGGCACACCTGAAATCACTCTTACTTCGGAAGACTTCTCGCCATTGAGAATGACATGCTTCGTTCTGTTATCTAGGAACTCTTCAATCCAATCACAAAATTGGTCAAATAGTCCATGCTTATGGAACCTGTTCAAAAAATACGTGGCTTAGAAATTGACGACGGAATAACAAACCACATTTAAGGAAATTAAAGGGGCCTTGTGTAACAGGAATCCTGACTTTGCTAATACATTTTGTTTAATTGCAGATTCACATGGGTATAGGACCGCTGTAGAGTTGTTTTTATTGGATAAGGAAGCGGTCGAAGACCGTGCTTAAGAACATAGCCTTCGGTAATACATCTACAGGGAAATCCTAAGTGAATTGTTAAATCTCAGAGCAGAATGCGTTAGCTATAATATTCAGTTCACAGAAATTTCAACAATATTTATTGGCGTAATTCCAACATTGTGTTAGTGTCAGCATCACCAGCTTAGTATATTTGTAATGTACGAGAGTTGGAACTTAAATACTGGCAACTATTTATTCACAGCCGATACGAAAGAGTTACTTGTTTGCACCTGTTACTGTGCTTCAAAGTAGTCACCAGCGTTGTGTAGAACCCGTTGCCAGAGATGTGGAAGCCTTAGTATAACGTTAGCAGAGCGTGGTCTTTTGATGGTGTGAATGGAGCGGTCTACTGCCTGTCGAATCTCTGGAACATATTTGAAGCGAATGGCACGAAGTGGTTCCTTCATCTTCGGAATCAGATCAAAGTCAGGAGGACTTAAGGCCGGGGAGTATGGTGGATGGTACAGTACTTCCCAGTCCCATCGACCGAACAGGGCAGCCACAGCTTGCGCTGTATGCGCCCGCGCATTGTCATGCATAATGATGGGTGGGCTGTGCAGAAAGTGTCGCCGCTTCTTTCGCTAAGATGGTGATCCAAAAACGAACAGAAATACTGTGCATTGGCGGTCCGTCGTGGAGGAACGTAATGCGCGGTACACGAGAATCATGTCAAATTTAGACCGCTCCGTTCGTACCACCACCAGAACAGGCCCTGCTAACGGTATACTACGCCTTCCACATCGCTGGCAACGGGTTCTACACAACGCTGGTGACTACTTTGAACGACCGTAACATGCGCAAACATGTAAATCTTTTGTATCGGTTGCGAATAAATAGTTGACTCTATTTAAGTTCCAACCCTCGTATTAATTAATGTTTCGGTCGGAATTGCAACTCGGACAGAAACCTTAATTAAGACGTTACAAATATGTATTGGGACACAAAATAGTAGTTAACAGCGATCATAGGGCACTGACTTTCTTACAGGATGCAAACCTAACCACTCAAGATTAGCAAAGTGTGCTTAGACAGTGGTACATACCTAGATTATGAGGAATTCCTCCCCTGTATTCGCCGAATAAATTCTATACAGTTTCAAACTATTCGTGCGAACGAGGCCACCTGGTCGTGACAGGGAGAGATCCACATGTCTGTCTAACATTACGAAAGGCCATCTCTCCAGGCGTGGTAGGACAATTTGAACGATGTATGTGCAATCGCCACCAACCTAGTAGCTATCAAGGGAGAGAGCGTCACGCCACTGCAAAACCTGTCATAACCTGCTGACGCTTTTGCAGATAAACGCTGCTAACAGTTTAAGAACCAACCACTCTCCTCCCCGCTCCTTCATCGATATCTCTGGACCACCACCGAGGCAAATCAATCATAAGTCGCACACACCTACATCACCACCAGGGGAAATCCGTGGGCTCCTTTGCGGATAAACGTTGCTAATAATTTAAGCCCCAAACGCACCTCTCCCTATCTCACTTTCTTTCTAAACCAGTTAGAAACATACATCCCTTTCCTGCCTCCAACCGTCACGCTTTTGATATTAGCCTCACCGAGTCCACTTTCAGCCAAACAGGCTCCCAGGTGGAATGAAGATTAATAATCAAAGAAACGCTGCAACTATAAGTGACAGTGCTATCTATAAACGTCATAGTAACCACGAGAAAATGCGAGTATAGTATGTAATTTTGACTGATCAATAGAATTACATAGACACACGCGGCGCAGCAAGCACGCTATTTTATTTGCTACAAAAACTTATATGTGTACCAATAATGAATATTCCTCAAATGTGAGCAGGACTGGTGCTACAAATATATCCCCCCACTACATCTACATCTACGTTTATACTCCGCAGGCCACCCAACGGTGTGTGGCGGATGGCACTTTACGTGCCACTGTCATTACCTCCCTTTCCTGTTCCAGTCGCGTATGGTTCGCGGGAAGAACGACTGCCGGAAAGCCTCCAAGCGCGCTCGAATCTCTCTAATTTTTCATTCGTGATCTTCTCGGGAGGTATAATTAGGGGGAAGCAATATATTCGATACCTCATCCAGAAACGCGCCCTCTCGAAACCTGGACAGCAAGCTACACCGCGATGCAGAGCGCCTCTCTTGCTGAGTCTGCCACTTGAGTTTGCTATACATCTCCGTAACGCTATCACGCTTACCAAATAACCCTGTGACGAAACGCGCCGCTCTTCTTTGGATCTTCTCTATCTCCTCCGTCAACCCGACCTGGTACGGATCCCACACTGATGAGTAATACTCAAGTATAGGTCGAACGAGTGTTTTGTAAGCCACCTCCTTTGTTGATGGACTACATTTTCTAAGGACTCTCCCAATGAATCTCAACCTGTTACCCGCCTTACCAACAGTTAATTTTATGTGATTATTCCACTTCAAATCGTTCCGCACGCACACTCCCTGATATTTTACAGAAGTAACTGCTACCAGTGTTTGTTCCGCTATCATATAATCATACAATAAAGAATCCTTCTTTCTGTGTATTCGCAATATATTACATTTGTCTATGTTAAGAGTCAGTTGCCACTCCCTGCACCAAGTGCCTATCCGCTACTCGTGATACATGCCTGGTACGTCGGGGAAAAAATTCAGCTACCGAATACAATCCTAATACCACGCCGACGGTGGAATGTATTTGACAGACATGTAACTCTCGTTATTATAGCGTGGCCTCAGTATAAGTTCCGTAACTGGATGCGAAAATAATCTTATACGATACTGCCACACGTAAAGGAGACTGAGAAATGGTCACAGTGCAGCAAAAAGTAAACTCTTCCTACGTACAAAGTCATAGACTCACAGAGGTCACGATTCTATAAAATGCGACCTTAGAGATCGATCACTGTACACGGATAAGAGTATCCTCCTAAGACCAATTAACAATATGATTTAAAAAATGCAATCAACACACGCAGAAAATCGAACTGCACATACGTTAAAACAGTGCAACCATGACAAGATGCTGCTTGTATTTCCGGGCGCTACAGATACAGGAATCGCGAGGGCCGATAACGCCACTGTAAAGCAGCAGCCAGCCCTGGGAATACAGCGAACTCAGCATCTCTCTCGTACATCCCAGAGGAACAGCCACCTCATTCGCTCCAAGTAACCGTGGGAAGCGTCTTAGACATACTGAGAGATGAATCACCGATCTGTGCGTGGCTAGAAGTTTGGATGGTTCAAATGGCTCTGAGCACTATGGGACTCAACTGCGGAGGTCATAAGTCCCCTAGAACTTAGAACTACTTAAACCTAACTAACCCAAAGACAACACACACATCCATGCCCGAGGCAGGATTCGAACCTGCGACCGTAGTGGTCACGCGGTTCCAGACTGTAGCGCCTAGAACCGCACAGCCACTACAGCCAGCTAGAAGTTTCGATCCAGAATTCTTTTCCACCGGCTGTAGTCTGACAACTAGCGCCGCCTCGGTCCAATGTGGCAGTCGAGAAAATCTAGACGAGGATCGCCCATGGGCTGGAGGTAATCTACAAAGGCCTGCTTGATAAAGCTACCAGCGTATCGCCTGTCGAACGCGAAGCAGACGGTAGGATCTAAGAAAAACGTTCTAAGGCTATTCTATGTTACACGTCTGTGAGCTGTTGCATACGGTCTTACTATCAAAAAGTCATTATTTAGTTACAAAAGCAAACCATACTTGTACTGGTTACAGTAACATCAGCACATGTTGGACGTTAAGATTCTACCACAAATCCGCCTCTCACATATCGTAAAAGCTCCGACAACCCAATGTCGTCGATAGCCAAGCATAAATTAGGTAATATAGAAACCTAATTTTTCTGTGAGGGAACGGTAGCAGAGTTTACTTGCACAGCGAGATTTTATTAAGTCAACTCTACTAGGAAAACACGTTCTAAGATAAATATGTCGTAAATTGAATAATGTTTGCCATCATGATGGGGACACCATTAAAAATGCGTTCTAACAACATATGTAGTGTTAAATTCTGATCCATGTATCACAATACAGGCTGGTACAATGTTTTCTACGAAGTAGAAACAATAACCATGGTAATCAATGTGTTTTTGAGGTTGCTGATCAACCTATTAACAGTAACTCTGTTGTCGCTGTAACACACTGCTTACTAAGCGGATGAGTTCTCCTATATCAAATACTTCTTCAGAATCATATGTATCTAAGAGCTGGACTGCCAGTAAAAACTATACTTCTATGAAAGCAGCTCTTGCGATAATTGTAGCCTAAGGCCATTAAATCAACCTGGTAAGAAACTCAGACTATTTGCGGGGACTCATACTTTGTTGTAACACACCATGGTAATGCTAAAAATGTTACGTGTGTGACAAATAATTATTGGTTCGAAGACCAGTCGTAGCTCCCACCATACTGACGACAGAACTGAGTTGTCGAACCATGAAACATGTAGAACGACGAAATTTCTACCAGCCGTAGCTACGGGACCATAATAAAGCTGGTCTCCCAGTACTGATTCTGTACGAAGTAACAGATCAGACGAAACGATTTTCAATCATCCGGCGGAGTAACTCTGAGTTCCAGCATTAGTTCGACTACCAGCACAGCTGTTTTATGTTATCTGTTTCCACGTTAAAACTATAGCCATACGGCATTATTTTGCAAACCATTATACACTATGTTATCAAAAGCATCTGGACACCTAGCTGAAAATGACTTACAAGTTCGTGGCACCCTCTATCGGTAATGCTGGAATTGAATATGGTGTTGGCCCACCCTTAGCCTTGATGACAGCTTCCACTCTCGCAGGCATACGTTCAGTCAGGTGCTGGAAGGTTTGTTGGGGAATGGCAGCCCACTTTTCACGGAGTACTGTACTGAGGAGAGGTATCGATGTCGGTCGGTGAGAAATAGCACGAAGTCAGCATTCGAAAATATCCCAAAGGTGTTCTATAGAATTCAGGTCAGGACTCTGTGCAGGTCAGTCCGTTACAGGGATATTTATGTCGTCCAACCACTCCACCACAGGCCGTCTATTATGAACTGATGCTCGATCGTGTTGAAAGATGTAATCGCCATCCCCGAATATATCTTCAACAGTGGGAAGCAAGAATCTGCTTAAAACATCAATGTAAGTCCGTGCTGTGACAGTGCCACACAGAACAACAAGAGGTGCAAGCCACCACCATGAAAATCACAACCACGCCATAGCACCACCCCCTCAGAATTCAACTGTTGGCACTACACACGCTGGAAGATGACTTTTATCGGGCATTCACCACACCCACACCCTGCCATCGGATAGCCACATTGTGTAACGTGATTCGTCACTCCACACAGCGTTTTTCCACTGTTCAATAGTCCAATGTTTACGCTTCTTACATAAGGGAGGCGTCGTTTGGCATTTACCGGCGTGATGTGTGGCATATGAGCAGCCGCTCGACGATGATATCCAAGTTTTCTCACCTCCCGCTTAACTCTCATAGCACTTGCAGTGGATCCTGATGCAGTTTGGAATTTCCGTGTAATGGTCTGGATAATTGTCCGTCTATTACACATTACGATCCTCTTCAACTGTCAGCGGTCTCTGTCAGTCAACAGACGAGGTCGGCCTGTACGCTTGTTTGGTGTACGTGTCCCTTCACGTTTCCACTTTACTATCACATCGGAGAAAGTGGAGCTAGGGATGTTTAGGAGTGTGCAAATCTCGTGTACAGACGTATGACGCAAGTGACACCCAATCACCTGACCGTGTTCGAAGTCCGTGAGTTCCGCGGAACGCCCCATTCTACTCTCTCACGATGCCTAATGAGTGCTGAGGTCGCTGATATGCAGTGCCTGCCATTAGGTGTCAGCACAATGCACCTAATATAAAAAATAATTGTTGTTGGTGGTGTCCGGATACTTTTGATCACATAGTGTAGGTCTTGTTTGCTTTATCTAAGTAGAGTATCGAGGTATTTCATCTCATCATTACCGAATATTCTATTAAAACTACGGTCTTCCACAACATGTTCACAGTCTGCTTAAAAAAATGGCTCTGAGCATTATGGGTCATCAGTCCCCTAGAACTTAGAATTACTTAAACCTAACCAACCTAAGGACATCACACAACACCGAGTCACATTCTGCTAAAACCGCAGTCTGTGAGTGGTTATTGGATATTGACTTCGAAAACAGGAGGTGGTCACATTTTTGTGATTGGCTCGTGTGTTAACCACTTGGGGCTGGATCCAGCATTCTGTACATCAGGGAAGGAGCCGCCTACTCACAAGTCCGGGGTAATGCTGGGGACGGATCTGAGGCAGCGTGATGGGTCATCCTTCGTTAGGTCCACCGCCGCTACCGTGCTGCCGCTGTCCCCTCCACCTTCACCGCCGCAGTCCCTGCTGCCGCTGCCGACGACGCCTCTGGCGTCGCTGGAGGCACTGATGGGGAAGTCTAACCTTGAAATAGCATAACTGTGTGTTTACAACTAATAAGTTCAACGTATTATTTCCAACAGCAATCCATGTGTTTTAGCGTAAGTGTTGCCAATTGAAGGAATAAGCATATACACCAGTCGGATTGGGGCTATGTACGATAGTTGAATGGCACACAAAAATAGTAACCTACATTTGGTTATGTAAGCATTAAGTGCATATTTATACTTGTACATCTACATACGGAAAAAATGTATAAATATTGAAAAATGTGGGAAATGTCAAAGAATTTGGTGATCTGTTAGAATCACTGCATCAACCACCTCCAAACTGACGTGATGTTACAGATACACTTCTGCAGATGGGGTAATTGGTCGAGAGTGTCTGTAACTAGTAGATATAGAAGAGAGACTGACAACGCATTTACCTCACTAGTGGACCGATGATGCACTGTAGTGAGAGAGACATGATGAAATTGGCATACCACGCTAATTCTCTCTCTCTCTCTCTCTCTCTCTCTCTCTCTCTCTCTCTCTCTCTCTCTCTCTCTGTACCGAGCGTGGTGGCGCAGTGGTTAGACACTGGACTCGCATTCGGGAGGACGACGGTTCAATCCCGCGTCCGGCCATCCTGATTTAGGTTTTCCGTGATTTCCCTAAATCACTCCAGGCAAATGCCGGGATGGTTCCTCTGAAAGGGCACGGCCGACTTCCTTCCCAATCCTTCCCTAATCCGATGAGACCGATGACCTCGCTGAGAGAGAGAGAGGGAGAGGGAGAGGGAGAGGGAGAGGGAGAGGGAGAGGGAGAGGGAGAGGGAGAGGGAGAGGGAGAGGGAGAGGGAGAGGGAGAGGGAGAGGGAGAGAAAGCGATTGTGTCAATACTTGACGTTCGCTGTTATGCACTTTACCGTTATACGTTATTATAATATAAGGAAACAATTATTTTCCTGCTATAACATGACTAGGGTGTGTAATGTGAATTTCCTCCATTAATATGTCATTATGAGTACAGAGAGTAAGCCGCATCCACCCTATCCAATGGTCCTGGGTTAGCACATAAAAAGAGTGTAGTTACAACTGCCTTTAGAAGGTGTGACAGAAATAGTTTTAATCTCTTACCCAGGTGTATTACTTAAACCATCTACTATTTATGTTTGATGTGTGAGAGCTATTATCTATCTCTCTATAATTTTTAATTATTTAACATGGAACTCGATTAGTTAAAATCATGCTACTAGTGTGTGCTCGTATAAAAGAAGGTGTACTCTGGTCCGTTTACTATTATTACAGATGGTGCATAAGCACTAGGATGAGGGCCCAGGTGTAAACTGTGCGCATAATTTTATCAAAATACACGTGTTATTTCTACTCAAAATGATATCAAAGTTATCCATACATTACATTACTGACCATTAAAATTGCTACACCACGAAGATGACGTGCTACAGACGCTTAATTTAAACGACAGGAATAAGATGCTGTTGACCGGCGTTGCCTGGTGAAACTTTGTTGTGATGCCTCGTGTATGTAGAGGAAATGCGTACCATCACGTTTCCGACTTTGATAAAGGTCGGATTGTAACCTATCGCGATTGCGGTTTATCGTATCGCGACATTGCTGCTAGCGTTGGTCGAGATTCAATGACTGTTAGCAGAATATGGAATCGGTGGGTTTGGGAGGGTAACACGGAACGCCGTGCTGGATCCCAACTGCCTCGTATCACTAGCAGCCGAGATGACACGCACCTTATCCGCATGGCTGTAACGGATCGTGGAGCCACGTCTCGATCCCTGAGTCAGCAGATGGGGACGTTTGCGAGACAACAACCATCTGCACGAACAGTTCGGCGACGTTTGCAGCAGCATGGACTATCAGCTCGGAGACCCTGGCTGCGGCTACCCTTGACACTGCATCACAGGCAGGAGCGCCTGCGATGGTGTACTCTACGATGAACCTGGGTGCACTAATGGCAAAACGTCATTTTTTCGGATGAATCCAGGTTCTGTTTACAGTATCATGATGGTCACATCCATGTTTGGCGACATCGCGGTGAACGCACATTGGAAGCGTGTATTCACCTTCGCCATACTGGCGTATCATCCGGCGTGATGGTATGGGGTGCCATTGGTTACTCGTCTCGGTCACGTCTTGTTTGCAATGGCGGCACTTTGAACGGTGAACGTTACATTTCAGATGTGTTACGACCCGTGGCTCTACCCTTCATTCGATCCCTGCGAAACCCTACATTTCAGCAGGATAATGCACGACCGCATGTTGCAGGTCCTGTACGGTTCTTTCTGGATACAGAAAATGTTCGACTGCTGCCCTGGCCTGCACATTCTCTCCAGATCTCTCACCAATTGAAAACGTCTGGTCAATGGTGGCCGAGCAACTGGCTCGTCACAATAAGCCCGTCACTACTCTTGATTAACTGTGGTACCGTGTTGAAGCTGCATGGGCAGCTGTATCTGTACACGCCATCCAAGCTCTGTTTGACTCAATGCCCAGGCGTATTAAGGCGATTATTACGGCCAGAGGTGGTTGTTCTGGGTACTGATTCCTCAGAATCTATGCACCCAAATTGCGTGAAAATGTAATCACATGTCAGTTGTAGTATAATATATTTGTCCAATGAATACCCGTTTTTCATCTGCATTTCTTCTTGGTGTAGCAATTTTAATGGCCAGTAGTGTAAAATGATAGTAGGGTAGTTTTATCATGTTCTTCCATATTGTTGTCAGTCTCGAGAGCTGCACTTCTCATTTTTTTTAAAGACATCTGAGCTGATACTTCAGTAAATATACACCACTAAGTATGGGTTTTTGGTGTACTGAGCATCAGTATTCACGTTGATCATAGTTGCTGGCCCAACATCATGACTCTGGGGTAACAAACTTCCGGCACACACAATACAGTATGAGTTAGAGAAAAG
This sequence comes from Schistocerca cancellata, assembly GCF_023864275.1. Lineage (NCBI taxonomy): Eukaryota > Metazoa > Arthropoda > Insecta > Orthoptera > Acrididae > Schistocerca > Schistocerca cancellata. Next base: position 763,424,752 of record NC_064629.1, read on the forward strand.
ACGTATGACTGCGAGTGTCGCCGTTATGATATACACCCGATCGTTTTTTGTTACTGCAGTCAATAAACATAGTCAGTGAAAATCATTTGCTGTTGGTGGTTATACTGCCGTGCTATGACGCAAACAATTGTTTGTCCTACATTTTTACGAACACTAACGCAGGGTGATGCGTGCTCTGCAAAGTGCCCCCATACTGGCTACAGGTTTGGTAGGAAATTCTTGTGGTAAAGCATTCCAATTCTCTATCTGCGTCGTTCACAACTGATGGATGGTCGTTGGTGCATGTGGACTTGGTGCAGGACATCTCCCCAACTCAAACTACACATTTAAGTCAAAGGGAATGGGTAATCCAGTCCATTCCGACGAATATCATCACGTTCCAAGACCTCGTCCACCTACGTTGTTCGATGCAGCCATCCATTTTAATCCATAAAAATGAAGTCAGATCCGGGAAAAACACGCTTGGAGTAGGACTACTGTGTCGCATTAACACTGACCGTTGACTACACCGTGTTCAATGATTGGGATGTCAGGACGACTATGACGTTATGCCTCACCACTACTTCAGACACGGACCATGAAAACGATCATGTTCGATAATATTGCTGGGTGTATTAAGTGTTTCCACCTCTTGTCATATGAGAATACGTCCAGAATCACTACTAAGGCATAATCTGCTCTCCCCGGAGAAGAGCACGTGTCCTCTCTTCTCGTTGGTCCAGTCCCTATGCTCTCGACAACATCGCAAACGATGCCTCTGATGTACGGGTGTCAATGGAATACAACATACCATTGATCGAACAAAGAGACCATCCCCACTATGCAGTCGCCGTACCATTGTGGAACTTGAGATTGCGTCCCTCTCAGGCCCACCAGTTGTAACCTCTGTTTGACGTAGGTCCGTCCTTGTCTGTTGCACGATATAGAGATCGTCTGCTTTTGTGATTGATCGTGATCGACCAGCTCCTCTCCTTTGGTCAGCATACCTGTAATTAGGAAAGCTCTTCATGTACGTAAAACAATGTTGTGAGCAGTAGCAAATACCTGAGCTAGACTTGTCGCACTTCAAGTTTCCGTATAATTCTTCCCCAAGTGAAGTCTTCCAAATGTTACCTTGGGTCATGTTGTAATGGAAAACAGTACCAGAGTGCACCACAACCGCTCGCTGACATGCTCTGTCTGTTCACCCGGCCTTGCTGCAAATTTTAATTCATTTCTTCAGCTTCCATCATTATCGTAGACAAAGATGAGACTCAAATTCGTCAAGGGAAATTTAATTCTACTATTGCTGCTGCTGCCACTAATAATGATAGTAATAATAACAAAACAATGGTGGCAGCTATAAATAGCTATAAATGTGCAAAATATATGTTTTCTGGTATAGCGAGTTCAGGTGAAAGGAACTTTAAGGGAACTAAACCAAATAAAAATACTGGGAAACGGCGAAGATCTGGTTGGAAAGGAGAATGGTAACGGGATACCGAGTGCATATAGGGACATTAGCAGTCACTACTGTTGCTTCAGTAGATATGTCATTAACGACTTTGTCATTAACAACTCTGAACTGTCACAGATATTTTATTTCCTGTTCTACTTGCTTAAATTCCTGCGAGAAAGTAATGTTATATTTCTTCAACTGGCAGCAGAATCGTCCCTTTCGCTACTCTGCCCCGGAAGAATGTGATTGAGTGTTACTGGAAGTTTGAGAATGTTGCTACTTTTCCAAGACAGTGGAGAAGTGACTGTGTTACAGATCTACCTTCAAGGTTAACAATTACACTTCTACGACACAAGTTTGAAATTCGTGGTATACTGTGTGAGGTGCATAAATGCCTACCTGAGGGAACTCGTGCAGCTACTAGCGGTGAATCCTCGGTTGCAGTCTGTAAGTAGGCTGTTTATGTTTTTTATTGGCAACGTTACATAGCACTCTGTATGAAAATCACTGGCTGTGCTGTGTGCAGTATGTGGCTAGTTTGCATTGTTGTCTGCCATTGTTGTCATGAACTGCTATAGCTGGATGCGAACAGCGCGTAGCGTTGGGCAGTTGGAGGTGAGCCGCCAGCAGTGGTGGACGTGGGGAGAGAGATGGCGGAGTTTTGATAATCTGTAAGACTGAATGTCAATTATGAATATTAAGGTAAATACATTGTTTGTTCTCTATTAATATCTTTCATTTGCTAACTATCCCTATCAGTAGTTAGTACCTTCAGTGGTTTGAATCTTTTATTTAGCTGGCAGTAGTGGCGCTCGCTGTTTTGCAGTAGCTTGAGTAGCGAAGATTTTTGTGAGGTAAGTGATTTGTAAAAGGTATAGGTTAAAGTTAGTCAGGGCCATTGTTTTGTAGGGGTTATTGAAAGTCAGATTGCGTTGCGCTAAATAATATTGTGTGTCAGGTTAAGCACAGGCTTGTATAATTGTTCTAAGTGGACGTTTCACATGTAAAATTGTTCAAAGGGGACGTTTCATATGTCGACCCTTAGCCTAGGATACCTCACTGGAATCTTCTGATTTTTTTCTTGTAGTTTGTGTATTTAGTGTAGCTTTTGTTTATTGCTAGCGCGTAATTGTAGAGAGAATCTCCTTTGTAGTTGCAGTCTTTCATTGTTGTACAGTAAAACAGTTGTGGCATGCATGTAGCTTTGCGCCAAGTATTTCGCTGCTGCAATTAACTAGATATTATTTTCAGTGCTATGTTAATGTGTTCTCTTGTTTTTGCTATTCAAGTTGTGCTTTTCTGTGTTGTCGTGTGAAATATTGTGACAATAATGGCGTGTGAAAAACGTAACACTAGGCTCCAAACTAAATTGAGAAATAATAGTGACGACGAGCGTAGCTTATCAGCACCACTGGGTAGTGAATTAACTAATATTCAAAGTAGTAATTTGGTAACTGTGCATAGGGAAATGGAGCGGGCGTCAGACAATGGCGTAGGCAGTGAAACAGGTAGTGAACAGGGAAGCATTGTCGATCGATCGGTCGGCAACAGCTCGCCTCAGGAATCCGAAATGATAGGACACAATTTTGCAAATACTGTAGATTCAGGTTTTGCGTCCTCACCGTTTTCTCAAATGAGTCAAGACACATTTTCCGCTTGTCAAAATGTGAATGTTGCCGGTGCAAATTCACTGCCGAAAAGCACTGAGGAACATGTTTCAGACACCAGTGCATTGTTATTACAGTTAATGCAACAAATGGGACAAAGGCTACAAAAGTTAGACACAACGCTTGAACAAAATCAGAAACAAATGGGACAGAATCTTCAAAAGTTAGACACAATGGAACAAAATCAGAGACAAACACAGCAAAAGCTTCAAAAGTTAGACACAATGGAACAAAAGCTTCAAAAGTTAGACTCAGTGGAACATATGCTTGAACAAACACGTGAAGATTTAACTACTGAGTTACATAAAATAGAATCGAAATGTCAGAAAGTCTGTAATGACGTAAAAACACAAATTTGTGAGCATTTCCAACCTATTTTTTCGCGTCATGAGAATGTATTACAGAATCACGAAGCAGCCATAAAAGAACTGCAAACCATTGTTCATGAAAATCATGAGACCTTGTGGGCTAAAATTGACTCAGTTGCATCTACCGATTCGGTTACGCAACTGGCAAAAACTCAGGAAAACTTAAAGAACACAGTAGATTCGATTTCAACACAAATGGACACTCTGAAACTTGGTTCAGAAAAACACACTGAGGAAATGTGTTCACTATCGGAGAAAGTAGCTGAACTTTCGGATCAGGTCACTAACTTATCTACAAAGGTAGATGATGATCTGAATGACACAAGACCCGTAGCCTTCACTGACACAGAAGACTATGAATAAATAAGAAAATTCAAACAAAATCAAAATCAAATTAATACACAGTATAAAAGAGAAATCCGGGAAGTACAAGATCAGTTGACGCAGGTGATACAAGAATTACGTATTTCAGAGGACACTCGCGCCCCAATACTGGAAGAGGGACATAGAAATACGGAAAAGCCACAATATAATAACACAGAGCATTTCGGTAATTATGAAAGAAATTGGCAAGGTGCACCGAATTTTGAGATGGAACCGCCGACACGACGTAACAATGACCGATATGTGACTCGCCGACATGATGATTTTGACTATAAGCTGTTCATTACTACACGTAAATTCAAAACATTTAAGAATTCTGGCAACGACATTCATCCACAAGCGTGGCTCCATCAATTCTCTCATTGTTTTCCTCCCAACTGGTCATTAGAACACAGATTAGAATTTATGTGTGGCTACTTGGAGAATGAACCAGCTGTAAGAATGCGATCGGTCATTCACGATTGTCACAGTGAAGGAGAATTTTACCATGCGTTCCTCTCAGCATATTGGTCACAAGCTACACAAGATCGCGTAAAACATAGCATCATGATGATGAAACACTTCGAACAATCTGAATTTTCCAGTCTTGTGAAATACTTTGAAGACATGTTGCACAAGAATCAATACCTGTCAAACCCATACAGCCCCTCAGAACTCATCCGCATTTGCTTAATCAAACTGCCCGAACATTTACGACATATTATTTTAGCAGGACGTTGCAAAGACGACATTGAAGCTTTTCAGGGACTGTTACAAGAACTGGAAATTGACACAGACAGTCGCGGGATGCGAAAACAGGAAAACAATCACTACAGGTCACATCCGTCACAATTCCGTGACGACAGAAACAATAAATGGCCACGACAAACCTATTCTTACAACGTAAATCGTGACCAAAACAGACATCACCCGTATGATAACCACTGGCAGAGTAATAGTTACAGGGAAAGATCACCTTTCCGCGGTAATGACTATCACAGAGACAATCAGAGAAACAGACAATATGGAAACCAAAACAATTATTATCAAGGGAGACAGAATAACTTTAGACGCAACGGTCCAGCACGCAGTTACGACTCAGGCAGAAATTCTCCACCACGTGACAGACAAGAAAGAAACTATCGAACGTACCGACATGACGACAGACGATATGATCGTAACGACAGACCTGAATTGCATCAGAACTGGCGGGTTTCTAACAGAGCTGGGCCCTCTCGGCAAGGCGAATTTGTGGAAGTTCGGCCTCCGAATCCCAGTAACGGCGCGCGGCAACAAAGAAACAGACAATGACTCACACCGCAGGCAGCCGCATGCGCCCGCTGGCTCAGGGAAAAATAACATTGACGCTAACCTTGAGCAAAATTCCCGTATTCTTTACGGACGAATACCACATGATAATTGCGTTGAAGTTGAAACTCTGCGTACTAGGAAGAGTAAAGGTTTACACCACATTTCTCATGTCAAACCATTTATTGACAGATAATTTGCTTTTTAACTTAGTCTTTGCAATTTTCACTTCACGCTACTTGTACAATTTGTCAGAGTTAAGGAACTGTTAACATGCAACATTTTGGTTTGCTTACGAGTGGATTCTGGATTTGAGGTGCTTTCTGTGAAATGCCAGATGACACAGTGGTTGGTTTGTGTGACAGCTACACGATTATATCACGACGTTACTAATGAGTGACAATTTACAATGTTGCTTTTGCGGTGTATCTGTTTGATATCTGCACAGTTTTTCTGAATTCTTCTGTAAAGTAAAACATGTTTTAGTGGTGACTTTTGTGCTATTGCTACAAGGAGACAGCCTTTTCCGTAGGACAACAATACGTTACAGCACAGTACTTTCCTCATCACGGCAATAAGCGTAATAAGTATGATATCTATACGCAAAGCATTTCACTTTGTTTATCATGAGGTAAGTACATTGACTTCTGCAGAACTTAGCTTTCGGAGGACAATGACTACGACACTTCCCAGAGATTATCTTACAGCAAGACGCACATTTAGCGCTACAGGACACGTATTTAAGTGATTAATTTTGTACTTAAAACATTTATTTTTAAAGATTTTTGAATTACAAAGAAAGTTTTTCGCAATACATTTCATTCCATTGCTGTAATCTGTAAAACCTGAGGGTATAATTACAATAATCCTCAGGGGGGTACACGCCTACTTTGTGTATCATGTGTTTGGCAAGCACAAGGAGCCCTAGCTAATATGGTATTTGCTTATACAATTTAACACATCGGTACCATATTTCTCTAACACATAAATTACACAGCTATCTGATCATTTAACTGAGAGAGACAAACTTTTTTATTACGTCAGTGACAGATGTTTACGCAATTACACAGTTGGGTAACTTCACACTTATGAAATTGTATTTTGTCTGAACTTTGTGAACTGTTCATATTTTTTCAGAACCATTGTGATACTATGAGAGCTTTGAATGATGTATTTGGTAAGGGAGTATGATTTTAAAGTACGTTTGAGGCAGATGACACTTTTGACATGAGCAGAGAATTTTTTTAGGTTTTGAAATTATTGGAGGAAGCTACGACGATTTTGAGATTTGACTGAGGTGTTATGATGTAATTTTTACGACGACAATGTGTATTATGCTGTTGAGGTATGTTTATGTCAATAAGATGATGCTACCATATATGAGGAATGTGATTACGTGTTTATATGTATATGAATAATGAAAGAAGTTAAGGACTCTTGACTTGTGAAAAAGGATGTTTGAAACCAAGAATCGTACTTTAAGAGTTATGAAATGTGTGTAAATGCGTGAATGTATCACAATGAAGACGAAAATTTTTTGGACACTGTCATATCAATAGCATTTTGTTTCTACACATTTGCAACGCAAATTCTTGACCTGTGAAATATGTTTATATGAGACTGTCACTGTAGCGGAAATTGCTGTCGTAAATATTTCCGTAAGAAAGTTAAGTGACCACCTGCACATAATGCGTTGTGGGCACCCAGGTGTGTCAGACACCTGCAGAACAAGTCATTAGGGTGTGCCAGAGGCACAGGTGGAAGAGAAGGACAAAGAGAGGCCTACATTCCCGTTAATGACATTCCTTTGTAGAGGGCATCGCTAATGCGACACGCTCGTTACTTGAAAACATATGATTTTTGTAATGCGTTGTGGGCACACAGCTGTGTCAAACACCTGGAGAATAAGCCATTAGGATGTGCCTTTCATCGCTAATGCGACACCCTCGTTACTTAAAAACATATGATTACTCGCACTTTGTGCTAATTACTGAAATGCTTATGAATTGATGGGAAATATTCGTACATCTGCACACCTGATTATGACAAGTGTCTTTTTACGAGAGTTGAGAGCAATTAACTTATGAAACGAAATGCCACATGACTATTGAATGATATTTTTATGCTTTGCTTTTCATAGTTGCTTATTTCATTTAATATCTGGTTTCCAGCTGTGTTGCAGCATTAGTTTTATAAAATAAACTTAGATGCATTTGCTAATGTGAACTCTTTCTGTCAACAGATCTATTAAATAATTATTTTATGATCCACATTCTTTAAAAAAGGAGCACTTGGAAAGGAAAGAACAATAAGAAGGAACTAATAACAGTAACACATAATTTTCTTTTCAAGTACATGGTAATATTTTTTACAATAAGTTGTTATGGTGCACCACTTTAATTACATAGACATTAAGATGTGAATATGCTTTTCCCTTGTCTGCATTGTTGTTTTTACTGTAATATTTTTTCTGCTTGAGCTATGTCATGTTTAGGTATAAGTTGCTGCTGTTTGCCAGGCATAGTGTTACTGAATTGGACTTTGTGTTACTCTTCTAAGCTAGTTTTTCTTGTTTCCTGCACAGTGCCTTATATTAGTTGTAATATTGCACTTGCTTTGCTAATTTATGCTGCTAGCTTTGCCAATTTGCATTTTTTTGTCATTTCTGTTTGTGTTGATTTGTTGTGATGCTGCATTGCCTCGTCCCTTGGTATATATATCTGAGCTCAGTAGATTTAAGTTAGCTTAAGAGGGGGTAGACTATATAAGAAACTGACTATGGAGAATAGGTAAAGAATGCATTGCGAAGAAAGATTTGGGCCCCAATGAGTATTGTACAATCAGAAATAATTATTTTGAAAGAAATATGGATAGAATACAGGAACGAGGTATAGGTAGGATTTTCTTGGAAATAAATGATGAGGTAAGCAATGTGTGAACATATAAATACAGAAAGCATGCTTGGATAGGATTTTTTTGGTGGAAACAAATGTTGAAATAAGACGAAAGATCTATCGAATGAAGTTGTGGGGTGGACTGCAGTACCAAATACTACACTGAAAACAAACCCTGTCCTTTCCTTTTGTGTTATTCCGCTATATGTTTGTGTGCCCTTGTGTATTTGTGTTTTTCCTGTCTTTATGTGTTTAGCTGATGAGAGCTATGTTGTAGAATTTTTCTAATACTCTGTTATTTTCTTTGTAAAGATGCTTAGACATTATTTATTCTGTGTTGTTTTAATGCTCATGTGTGAAGTTGATGTTTCAAAAGTGATTCTGATCTTTTATTTTTGTACTCATGTCATAATTCCTGTAACACTGATGTATATGTTTATTTCTATTCTTTTGTAAAGCCCTATTACTACAAATATTATCTGTATTGTTATGTTTTTAATGATGTTTTTTTGTACCTTTGTTATTGTATTCTTATGTTATATAACTGTAATTGACGCCAGTTAATCCAATTAAGCAACTTGTACGCATTCATTTCACTGCACACATTCTGTTGGTCATAGTATATGGACAATATGTGAGAAGTAGGGACTGATAGTGTTTGATCGTGTGTTAATAATTCCGCAAGGGACTGGATAACAGCATTGCTGGTTCTAAGGACAATTCCACAAACTTTGTGAGTGCACAAGTGGTGGTTTATGGACTTGCTATCTTCTCTGCAAGACTCTTCGATGGTGATTGTGCACCTGCACAGTCGCAGCAGATGGCTGCTGGCCATCTCTACCAGGACTACAGTGGGTCTACACCTTTGCTGACTCACCAGTACCACAATCTCTACAAGGACTGCAGTGGGTCTGCATCTATGATGACTCACCAATACCACAATCTCTACCAGGACTACAGTGGGTCTACACCTTTGCTGACTCACCAGTACCACAATCTCTACAAGGACTGCAGTGGGTCTGCATCTATGATGACTCACCAATACCACAATCTCTACCAGGACTACAGTGGGTCTACTCTGTGATGACCTACCTACCAATATTCATCAACTTCGACTGACTCTGCTGTGGGTTTGCTCTGTTGTGGCCCATTACCTGTCAGCATTTCAAGAGTCAGCACTGTCTTTCTGTTAGAAGGACAACACTACTTCTTCAAGACTGCATGGACATCCACTACTTCCGTGTGCATTGCCTTTTATTGCTCAGACTTTGATAAAAGAAACGGCAGTTTTACTGTGGTGAATGATCAGGACTGTCTTTATTGACTGTGAGAAAATTTTAGCTTTTGACCAACATTGTATAAATAAGTGTGTGCATTTGATATCTTTGTTATTGTAATTATGAAAAATTTTTTCAAATCTGTATTGGCCACTGCCCAAAAAAATTTGTAAAATTTTTTGTGGGGAGCATGGGGGCTATGTAAGTAGGCTGTTTATGTTTTTTATTGGCAACGTTACATAGCACTCTGTATGAAAATCACTGGCTGTGCTGTGTGCAGTATGTGGCTAGTTTGCATTGTTGTCTGCCATTGTTGTCATGAACTGCTATAGCTGGATGCGAACAGCGCGTAGCGTTGGGCAGTTGGAGGTGAGCCGCCAGCAGTGGTGGACGTGGGGAGAGAGATGGCGGAGTTTTGATAATCTGTAAGACTGAATGTCAATTATGAATATTAAGGTAAATACATTGTTTGTTCTCTATTAATATCTTTCATTTGCTAACTATCCCTATCAGTAGTTAGTACCTTCAGTGGTTTGAATCTTTTATTTAGCTGGCAGTAGTGGCGCTCGCTGTTTTGCAGTAGCTTGAGTAGCGAAGATTTTTGTGAGGTAAGTGATTTGTAAAAGGTATAGGTTAAAGTTAGTCAGGGCCATTGTTTTGTAGGGGTTATTGAAAGTCAGATTGCGTTGCGCTAAATAATATTGTGTGTCAGGTTAAGCACAGGCTTGTATAATTGTTCTAAGTGGACGTTTCACATGTAAAATTGTTCAAAGGGGACATTTCAAGTCTTGGAACTGTTTCAGCGTTCACGTCACAAGCCTTGTAGGTAAGGGCCACGTGAGATTAATGACACAGCTTCCAACACGCTCCGCAGGCCTTATGCCTCTCAATTTCTTCTTATGCGGCACAGTAAAAGATGAGGTTTACAAACGTAAACCACATTACCTGAACATACTTTGGAATTAGACCCAAGAGGTGCGCAGAGAAATCCCATTGGATACTTTGGTACGGCGTATGGAATCAATGGTGACTAGAACTCAGAAATGTATTGTTGCTGAAGGCCACCAATTTGAGTACTAAGAAGAAAGGAAGTACTTTTCAAATTGGATTTTAACCTTACCATTTCCGGAAATTTCACCTTGTAGAAGGGAAAATAAATTTTTTATGACAGTTGAAATTGTCTATACATTTTTTGGCACACACTGTATATTCTGAAGCTGTGGAAGTTATTCACCCCTCTAATATAATGAAGGAGATTATTTCTGGGTCGGGTTCCTGCTACTGAAAAGAACTTCGAGAAAATGGCTGAACAGTGGACTGGAACAGAAATGATTTTTCTCTGATAGGAATGGGTGTTTTGGCCATTTTTTCAGACTAGGGAGTTAAGGTCGAGGAGAGAAAGGTCTCAACCAAAGGCGTCGTCATCCCTGCGATGTTCTTGGCTGCTGGTTTCTGGACCTACGTTATCGGCTGGGGATCTGTAGGATTCGCCCTGATGGGTCAGGAGCACTACACAAGGGAAGCAGCTGCTGGGGTAACACAGTGCTTGTGGAGTGCACATGGTTTTTTTAGGTTAGGCGGTAGTTTTAGGTACTCTCATGAACACTCGCCTGTCGATACGTATACAGGGAAATCAGACCATGTTCAGAGTAAAGACAGTTCGACTGTAAAAATTTTATCAGTAAATTGTCGAAATATGCGTAACGAAGTTCCCGAATTTACTGCCCTCCAGCAAAGTTCTTATCCTAAGATTATTCCTTGGATTTAGTGCTGGCTAAAACCCGAAGTAAAAAGCTCTGAGATATTTAGCGAATATTGTAATGTTTATCCGAAAGACAGATTAGACTCAGTAGGAAAAAATATTGTCTCTAATGAGGTTGACATTGAGTGTGATAGTGAAGTAATCTGGCAGCGCATAACAGGGATAGATGAAACCAAGTTAATTGCTGGATACTTCTACCAACCACGCGACTCAGCTGTGACAGTTCTAGAATCATTCAAAGAATGTCTGTGGTCAGTTGTACATAAATACCCAGATCATGCAATACTAGTCGGAGGTGACTTTAACCTACCGAATACAGACAGGGACGTGCATGGAATCCAGTCTTGTGAAGTACTTTTGAACACAGTTTTCCGATAACTATCTTAAGCAGATAGTTCGGCAGTTCACTAGCAATGGAAGTATCGTGGACCCACGTAGCTATAAACAAGCCGGACCTTATCTATAGTGTCAAGGCTGATTAGTGATCATGATGTCATCACAGCGACTATGTTTACGAATGTTAAATCAATCGAGAGTGGTTGGAGAGTGTTTCTGCTAGGAAGAGCAGATAAGCAGCTGTTAGCATCTCATTTTACAATGAAAGCCAGTCATTTAGTTCCAGAATGACGGGCATAGTGGAATTATGGGCAAGGTTTAAACAGACTGTAAATCGTGCTCTGAACGAGTATGTGCCTAGTAAATCTACTAAGGACAGAAAAGACCCACAGTGGTTTAATAACAAAATTCTGAAAATGCTGAGGAAGCAAAGGCTTCTCGCTTCAAAAGAGGACGCGTAAAAGGACAACAGGCAAAGATTAGTAGAGATTCGTCCATCTGTGAAAAGATCTATGCCCGAAGCATACAACAGCAAGACTATGTGAACTAAAGTATCCGGACACCCCTAAAAACATACGTTTTTCATAATAGGTGCATTGTGCTGAGACCTACTGCCAGGCACTACATATCAGCGACCTCAGTAGTCATTAGACATTGTGAGAGAGCAGAATGGGGCGCTCCACGGAACTCATGGACTTCGAACGTGGTCAGGTGATTGGGTGTCACTTGCGTCATACGTCTGTACCCGAGATTTCCACACTCCTAAACATCCCTAGGTCCACTTTTTCCGATGTGACAGTGAATTGGAAACGTGAAGGGACACGTACAGCAAAAAAGCGTACAGGCCGACCTCGTCGGACAGAGACCACCAACAGCTGAAGAGGATCGTAATGCGTAATAGGCGGGCAACTATCCAGACCATCACACAGAAATTCCAAACTGAATCAGGATACACTGCAAGTATTAAGACAGATAAGCGGGAGGTGATAAAACTTGGATTTCATGGTCGAGCAGCTTCTCATAAGCCACACATCACGCCGGTGAATGTCAAACGACGCCTCCCTTGGTGTGAGGAGCGTAAATATTGAACGATTGAACAGTGGTAAAACGTTGTGTGGAGTGACGAATCACGGTACACAAAGTGGCGGTCCAATGGAAGGGTGTGGATACGGCGAATGTGTGAAGTTCCAACAGCAAAATTCTGAGGAGGTGGTATTATGGTGTGGTCGTGTTTTTCATGGAGGGACCTTGTACCACTTATTATTTAGCGTGGCACTATCACAGCACAGGCCTACATTGAAGTGTTAAGCACCTTCTTACCTTCTTGCTTCCCATTGTTGAAGAGCAATGCGGGGATGGCAATTGCATCTTTCAGCATGATCGAGCACCTATTCATAATGCAGGACCTATGGCGGCGTGGTTACACGACAATAACATCCCTGTAATCGACTTGCCTGTACAGAGTCCTGACCTGAATCATTTAGGACACCTCTGGGATGTTTTGGAACGCCGACTTGGTGCCATGCCTCACCGACCAACATTGATACCTATCCTAAGTGCAGCACTCCGTGAAGAATGGGCTGCCGTTCCCGAAGAAAGTTTCCAGCATCTGATTGAGCGTATGCCTGCGAGAGTGGAAGCTGTCACCAAGGCTAAGGGTGGGCCAACGCTATACTGAATTCCAGCATTACCGATGGACGGCGCGACGAACTTGTAAGTCATTTTCAACTAGGTGTGCGGATACTTTTGATCACATAGTGTATCGCCGTAATACCTTCGCTAAATATCTGACGGATAACCCGAAAAAATTCTGTAAAGCCGCATTCAGTGACTCGCTGACCAGTCTGATTTGCAGAAGATAACCAAAAGCAAATCCGAAGATTTAAATTCAACTCTTAAGAAATCGTTCACGCAGGAGAATCGTATAAACATATCGTCGTATGGAAGACATAGTAATAGGCATCCATGGGGCAGAGAAACAACGAAAAGAGTTCAAACAAATAAGTCACCAAATCCAGATGGAATCTCAGTTCGGTTTTACAAAGAGTACTCTACGTCATAGGCCACTTACTTAGTTTGTATTTATCATGAATCTGTCAACCAGCGCAAAGTGCCATGCAATTAGAAAAAAGTGCAGGTGACTCCTGTATTAAGAAGGGTAAAAGAACGGGCCCGAAAAATCACAGACCAATATTTTTAACATCGGTTTGCAGCAGAATTCTAGATTATACTCGGAGTTCGAATATAATTTATTATATTCGAACTAGAGACCGAAAAGCTCATGTCGACGAATCAGCACTACGTTAAAAAGCATCACTAGTGCGAGACCCAGTTTGCTCTTTTCTCACGTGATAAACTGCGAACTATGGTTGAAGGGCAACAAGCAGGTTCCGTACTTCTAGACTTTCGAAAATCATTCGACACGGTACCCGACTGCAGGCTGTTGACGAAGGTACGTGCATACGAAATAGGCTCTTAAGTAACATAACCCGGTATTTTGTCCTCGACGGGGAATGTTCAACCGAGACAGGGGTAACATCAGGAGTGCCCCAGGCAAGTAGGACCTGATATTTTCTACACACGTAATTGTTTTGCACACAAGGTGGACAGCTATCTGCTGTTTTTCGCTGATGATGCTGTGGTGAACAGGAAGCTGTCGAAGACTAGTGACTGTAGGTTGCCACAAGATGACCTAGACAAAATTTCTAGTTGGTGTGATAAATGGTAGCTAGCTCTTAATGTAGAAAATATAAGTTAATGCAGATAAGTAGGAAAAACAAACCCTTGCTTGACACAGTCACGTCGTTTAAATATCTGGGCTTAACATTCGCCTAGCGTTATGAACTGGAAGGGGCATGCGATGAAAGTGGTAGGGAAGGTGAATGGTAGACTGGGGTTTATTGGGATAATTTTAGGAAAGGATATTCCATCTCTAAAGAATACCGCATATAAGACGCTAGTGCGACCTATTCTTGAGTACTGCTCGAGTTTTTGGGACCCACACCAGGTCGGATTGAAAGAAGACACAGGAGCAGTTCAGAGGCGAGCTTCTAGATTTGTTACCGTTACGTTCGATAAACATGTAACTGTTACGGACATGCTTCGAGAGCTCAATTGGAATTCCCTGGAGGGAAGAAGACATTCATTTCGAAGAAAACTACTGAGAAAGCTTAGAGAACAGGCATTTGAAGCTGACTGCAGAACGATCCTACCGCCGCCAACATACGTTACGCGTAGGGACCACGAAGATAAAATACGAGAAATTAGGGCTCATATGGAGGCATATAAATTGTCCTTTTTCCCTCGCTCCGTCTACTAGTGGAAGAATAAAGGGAACAACTACTTGTAGTACAGGGTACCCTCCATCACACACCGTAAGGTGGCTTGCGGAGAATGCATGTAGATGTAGATGCAAATGTAGAAATGAGGGATAGTGTTCGTTGATGAGGCAGTAGAGAGGACAGAGTGTATGGATATTGCCATGCTTTTCTGCTTGCAGCCACGGTAGCTGTGCATATGATGGTATAAAGCCATCAATGAGTAGAACATTACAGATATAACGAATACAGGCACTCATAACCAGTTCCAGACACCGTGACGAGCCTTCCTGAGAAAGATCTTGGAGGATAACATCGTTGTAATCAATATCTGGAAGTATAATTGTTTGTACAAGTTTATTTTTCAGGTCAACACAAAAGATATTTTTACATTTTTGTAGAGCATGGAGAGATGCTGGTGTCTTCTTGCACACTGCAGTTATGTTCTCATTCCTAGACCCTTGCTGAAGGAGAGAAGTTGATATCCGTCATATCTAGAAATAAAAAAAAATGTAGAGATTCCCTACATTTGGGCTAATACGCCTAGAATGATCAGCCTGTAATAGTCGAGTTTTGGATGGTTGTAGCTTTAACTCATATTTTATGTCCGTTTTGATAGTGCACACACATCGGTATTGAAAATCTCTATAGCTGCCTACAGGTTTATTAGTTTTGCACTTAGCTACATCTCGAGGTCATCAGCGGACATGAGGTAGCTGCAATGGAGCAAACTTCATGAAACATCACTGCCGTACAGTTGACAGAGTATGGGGCCTAATACCAAACCCTGGGGGATACCTGGAACTACCTGCCTCCATCCTGACTTTATGGTGCCGTACATGAAGCATTGCTTGCAAGACGTCAGGTTTGAGCAAAACCATTGCACTGCACTTGGCGAGAAGTTTGGGCTGATAAGTTTTGCAAGTTAAATGTCGAAATCGACAGTGTCAAAGGCTTTACTGAAGACTAAGATGCACTCGAGAGTCACCTCTCGTGCGTCGACGGCAAGCTTCAGGTAATCGGTTACCTTTATTAAGGCAGATGATTACGAAAACCTGACTGACATTCGTCTAGTTATTTGTTTGTAGCTAGGTGGTTTGCTAGCTTTTCTAGGACAGTATATTCTAAGACCTTGGATAGTGCAGGAAATAGGCAAAGGGGCAAGCTGTACCTTATACTTTGCTTATACCAAGACCACACAGTTTTTTCCGTAGGACAGCCATTTTGTTTCTGTTGTCGGTTAATGTATGAGCATGCCTGAGTTTAGTATATCACACAGCTTGACAGACTCTGTTGCCGGTAAGTTGATTAGGGGTGAGGAACCAAACAGTGAGGTCATCGGTCCCAAACTCTGTTGCACTTCTGTTTATAAGCAATATGATTTTGAGGCACAGGTGTTCAGCGCGAAGTTTGTATCCCAGGTGTGCAGCGTCTTTCAGAATCGGCAGCTGTTTTAGTTCTTCAATTAGCCAAGGTGCATGTTTCCTTCGTACTTTTCTGGCCTTTAGGAGAGCATAATTATCGTATCGTTGAGTAACTTTGTTAGTAGATCCATGAAGTTTTTCCTTTAGGTCAGGGAAGATAATAAAAGACGTCTCCCTAAACTATGTGTTATATAAATTAATGCGTTTGATTTCTCGGTATGTAGTCAGTTGGCGTTTCAAAAATGGGTTCAAATGGTTCAAATGGCTCTGAGCACTATGAGACTTAACTTCTGAGGTCATCAGTCCCCTAGAACATAGAACTACTTAAACCTAACGAACCTAAGAACATCACACACATCCATGCCCAAGGCAGGATTCGAACCTGCGACCGTAGCAGCAACGCGGTTCTAGACTGAAGCGCCTAGAACCGCTCGACCACACCTGCCGGCAGTTGGAGTTTCCTTCTGGGACACCTAGTGAGTACATCATGAAAATTATGACCTAGAGAGACATGCGAGGTGCAGATATTTGAGAGGTACGAATTTCTCTGCTTGGGAATATCATAGCAAATGTATCTGTAGGAGTGTGACCAAAGTTCGTATAGTGGGTTGGAGCAAGCAGAAGTAACGACACATCTGAAAAGAAAAGCAACCACTTAAATTACACCTGGAGAGACTGTTGTATATAAAATTTATGTTATTTTTCACCAGCTGTAATTATATGGCAGTGTCTGGATTTGAGATCTGAAAGAACAGTTTCGAATGAGGCGAACCCGCCTGCCTCAGACGGTAGACTTATTTATCTTCATTGTTGTTAGATGTTTGTAGCACAGTAGGTGATATATCAGAACGTATGTTACTCCACCCCATGGTCTGTTCCATCTGTCGTGTCTCAAAAAGATGTAGCCGCCTACATTTACCGAACTTGTGGGAAACAAAACATATAAAACATTAGTTAAGTAATGGCTAACTATAATCTTCAGTAACAATATAAACACACGTACCAGCGGCACCAAGAGTTGAAAAATAATCTTTTTCCATTTTCGGTCTTCACCATCATTCTGCCATTATTTGTCCATACATTTTGCAGGGCAAATCTAGAAATGGCGTTGTTAACGTGTTTAATATTTCAGACATGAGATCCTCTCGTATTATCAGACCTTACATCTCTCTGAAAGTTTCAGATCTCTCCCCCTTAGAACACTAACTTCACTGTTATTGATCCAAATTTTGTAGATCTTGATGTTCTATGTCCCACGCTACGACTTCTCTCAATGTCGTTATTCTCTGGAATCCTGAACAGTCTGAAATTCTAGCGTCTCTGGAATTGTTCAAGCTCATCAGACTTCTCGATCTGGCTCTGTTTGAGTAATCGTGCTTTATCACCAGTTTCTTTTAACGATTTATTCTGAGCACAGATCTCGCTTGCATTCGTCTCCAATGTTTTGTATATTCGTTTCGTCACTGCTGCTGCAGTGACACCACCAGTGGCGGTCCTGTGCTTGCAGCGTGGCATTACCCTCGGTCTTGAGGGGTGCTGCTATGTCAGTGATGCCGGCCGATGCAGCTGATACTCCCGGTGTTGACTCGACCCCTGGGCTCTCGGCGGCCTAAGCAGTGGCGATATGGTGCGTTGTTAGACGTTTTTCAGTTTCAAGAGCAGATTCAATCAGCGTACACCCAAAATGATTGGTTAACGTGATACTAGGCACCTGTAACATGAATCTCGAATAAATAGAACAGCCTAAATGCTTAATAACAGCTCCTAATTTCAGGTAAATTTACGAGCAGCACTAGCACACTCACATATTCCCGCCGTCTTGCCGCATCAAAGACTCACAACCGATCATAGAAATAAAGAACCGGAAATTAAAAAAAAAAAAAATTATTTCAGTGCTTAAGTAAAATGTGATCAATAATTCGAAGTTTTCTGAAAACAGAAGTGAATTTGTGGTGCCACCGCCAAACACCACACTTGCTAGGTGGTAGCTTTAAATCGGCCGCGGTCCATTAGTACAGGTGGGACCCGCGTGTCGCCACTGTCAGTAATTGCAGACCGAGCGCCACCACATAGCAGGTGTAGAGAGACGTACTAGCACTCGCCCCAGTTGTACGACGACTTTGCTAGCGACTACACTGACGAAGCCTTTCTTTCATTTTCCGAGAGATAGTTAGAATAGCCTTCAGCTAAGTCCATGGCTACGACCTAGCAAGGCGCCATTAACCATTTCTATAGAGAGTCTCACTTGTATCATCAAGAATGCTGTATACAAATGATGGATTAAAGTTAAGTATTCTTGGAGCTACGTACTTTTCTTTATAGCATTCATTACGTATCCTGTTCCAGACTTAACGCCAGTCGGCGTGAGTTGACGAGTGCCCTTTTGGTTTCCTCGCCTTGTGTCTAGACTGTCTTGTCTAGACACAACATAAATTGGCGACGAGTGTAAAAGTGTTCTTTCTACTTGCTTAAATTACTTGTGTCATGGCTTCGCCACAATCTCCAGATGTACTGTCCGAATTTTATCGCTTGCAGAATCAGCAGACGCAGGCGTTATTGGATGCCCTTGGACAGCTCGTTCAGGGTCAACGAGCAATGCAACACGATGCGGCCGCCGCCGCTTCATCGCTACCGCAGCCACAACACGCAGTTGCACCCCCGTTCCGTAATTTTCGTCCAGACGACGAAACATGGACGGAGTGGTCACGCCAATTTGGATTCCATCTCGCCGCCTACAGAATTCAAGGTAACGAGCGGCAGCCTTTTATGTTAGCATCCGTCGGGGTGCAGACGTACCGTGTGATAGTGAAATTGTTTCCCCGACGCGACGTAGCAACTCTGTCCTACGAAGAAATTTTGTCTGCATTAGATGTCTATTTCAAAGAAACAGTAAATGTCGTTGCAAAAAGGTATACGTTCTTTCGTACAAAACGTACGGCCGGTCAAACTAATCGGGAGTGGGTTGCAACATTGCAAGGTCTAACAAGGGATTGTACTTTTGAGTGTGAATGTGGACTCCCTTATTCAGATACTATGGTGCGTGATGCAATTGCGCAGAACGTTTCTGATGTTCGCATACGGGAACAGATTTTGAAACTAGTCAATACCTCCCTTCAACAAGTGATAGACATATTGGACAGGCAAGACACACTTGACTTTGCTCAGGAATCATTTGAAACTTCGCCAGCTGTGTGTCACGTTAACCGGCCCGCCGGGCGAGCTGCACGGAACTGTAAACTGCCCTCGCGCACGTCCGCGCAGCCATGTGTCCCGAGAAAGCAAGCAAATGCAGTGCTGAAATCATGCCCGCGGTGTGCAACTAGACATTCGCGTGAGAATTGCCCGTCACGCCAGGCTATTTGCTTTTTCTGTAATAAGAAAGGACATGTTCAAAGTGTTTGCCAGAAAAAGCTTAGATCGGACACTCACAACCATTCCAGGCCCTTTGCTTCGCGCCGGAATCGAACCAAGGACACTCAGGCTCGGGAACCTTCGCCCATGGACATTCATGTAGTTAATTCCACTCCGCCCAGTGTTTCTCTCTCTAACAGTGACTGTGTTCGTCCCACGCAAAGTGTGCGTCGACGTCGACGGAAATCCCGTCACGTCGCACGTGATTCTGTACCAGTGTCTGTTCAAGTTGCACAAAACAGTCGCTCTTGTCGTCAGCAGGACAATAAACTTTTTGTAGATTAGGACTTTGCCGGACAAGTGATACCGTTTCAGCTCGATACCGGAGCTGCAGTTTCATTGCTCAATCACGCCACGTACAAACAACTGGGCGCACCTCCGTTGTGTGCTGCAAATGTTCAGCTCACTAGTTATTCAGGACAGCATATCCCTGTGTTAGGACAGTGCAGCCTTCTTGCCACATACAAGGGACAAACAAAACTTGTGTCTTTTTACGTTCTTCGTTCTTCTTCTGCAGTGAACTTGTTTGGTTTAGATTTATTTCAGTTGTTTAACTTGTCTATCGTCAATCAGGTCCTATCAGTGAACCAGACTGTGCCTTCAGCCAGTGTTTCTCGACTATGTGAAGAATTTGCAGACATTTTTGCACTGGGCCTTGGTTGCGCTAAGAACTATGAAGCACATTTGGAACTAAAAGTCAACGCGCAACCGAAATATTTCAGAGCGCGCAATGTTCCCCACGCATTGCGTGATGAGGTCGCAAGAACATCAACCGATTTAGAATCACAAGGTGTAATTGAACGTGTGCAGGCTTCTCTCTGGGCCTCACCCTTAGTAATTTTGCAAAAACCTTCCGGAAAATTGAGACTTTGCATGGACTTCAAGACCACAGTGAATCCACAACTAGTGACTGCTACTTTTCCTTTGCCCCGCCCGGGAGATCTTTTTGACAAACTGTGCCCGGGAAAATATTTTTCAAAATTGGACCTAGCAGATGCGTACTTGCAAATACCGGTGGACGAAGCATCCCAGCGCGTATTGGTGGTTAACACGCATCTTGGATTGTACCGATTCAAAAGACTGCCGTTCGTGTGTGCATCCGCCCCTGCGTTGTTTCAGCAATATTTACAAACTGTTTGTGCGTCGGTCCCTACTGCAGCAAACTATCTGGACGATATAGTGATCTCCGGAAAGACAGACGACGAACATTTTGCAAACCTACGAACATTATTTTAGGTCTTGCGACAAAATGGTCTTCGCTTGAGGAAGGACAAATGTGTGTTTTTTGCTTGTGACTTGCCATATCTGGGACATGTCATCAATGCCCAAGGCATACATCCGAGTCCAGAGCACCTCCGTGCCATACAGGACTTGCCTTCGCCGCAGAATTTGAAGCAGCTACAGAGTGTGCTGGGTAAAATAAATTACTACCATCGCTATGTGCGCAATGCCTCTTCCAATTCAGCTCCGCTTCATCGCTTACGCCGTAAGGGTGTTCCGTTCGTCTGGTCGACGGAATGCGAACGCGCCTTTCGCCAGTTGAAATCGGCGTTGCTTTCAAATACTTGCCTTACGCCATTCGATCCCCGGAAACCCCTTTTGTTGATGGTAGATGCATCGGATTTCAGGATCGGTGCTGTGCTTGCGCACAAAGATGGTTCGCATGATCGCCCTATTGCCTTTGCGTCCAAATTGCTGTCGTCTGCGCAAAGAAATTATTCCCAGATAGAGAAAGAAGCTTTGGCTCTCGTGTTTGGTGTTACAAAGTTTCATGATTTCTTGTATGGTTGTCCCTTTACCATCATCACAGACCACAAGCCTTTGACATCGCTTTTTCATCCGAACAAGCCGGTACCTCCACGTACAGCGCAGAAATTCATTCGCTGGTCTATTTTCCTCTCGCAGTACCGCTACGATATCTTGTATCGGTCCACTGCTAAGCACGGAAACGCCGATGCGTTGTCCCGTTTGCCTGTTGCTGAGGATAAAGCATTCGATTCTTCCGAACTTGCTTGCATGTTCATTGATGCGAAAACTGATGACATGGTCGAATCGTTTCCGATTGATTTTCGTCGTGTAGCTGCAGCCACAGCTGCCGACCCTGTCCCTGCTGCCGTTTTGCGTTTTGTTGCTACGCAATGGCCCTTGTCAAAGTCACGGATCGAGGATCCGTTGGTTCGCCGATTTTTTGCTCACAAGGATAGACTTTTGTACGACGTGGTGTTTTGTTGTTGCGTTCTGATAATGATCAGTCTAGGGTCGTGGTCCCACGTTCGTTACAGTCCTCTGTCTTAAAGCTTCTCCATCAAGGACATTGGGGTATAGTGCGAACTAAACAACTTGCTCGTCAGCACTGTACTTGGTTCGGAATCGATGCTGCGATTACGAATATGTGCTCTTCTTGCATGGCGTGTGCCGAACAACAATCCGCACAGCCGCGGAAATTCTTTGCATGGCCGAAAGCCACCTCCCCTTGGCAACGCTTACACAAAGATTTTGCTGGTCCATTCTGGAATGCTCGATGGTTGGTTGTTGTCGATTCCTTCAGTAATTTTCCTTTTGTTGTCCGGATGTCTTCCACGACGTCATCTGCCACCATCCAAGCGTTGTCTGCTATCTTTTGCATTGATGGTCTTCCACAGACTATTGTTTCCGACAATGGCCCCCAATTCCTGTCCGCAGAATTTCAGTCATTCTGCAAGGCCAATGGTATTCAACATCTGACATCCGCGCCGTTTTCGCCTCAGTCCAACGGTGCCGCTGAACGATTGGTCCGGACTTTCAAGTCGCAGATGTTGAAATTGAAAGAGTCGCATTCTCGGGAGGACGCGTTGTTGCTTTTTTGTCTTCGTATCGCTCTCAGCCCTGCGATGGTCGCTCGCCGGCTGAGTTGCTCCATGGTCGTCCTCATCGAACCTTGATGTCTTTGCTGCATCCGCCGCATCAGGTTCCTGTGCAGCGGCAGACTCCTGCTTTTGCTCCAGGCGACGTTGTATTCTATCGAAACTCTCGCGGTTCACGGCGTTGGTTCGCAGGGCGCATTCTTCGCTGCCTCGGCCGCGCGATGTATTTGGTTTTGGGGGCCTCTGGTGAGGCGCGTCGGCATCTCAATCAGCTGCGCCTCTGTCGTCGCCTGGGTTCTGCCGCTCCCCGTCTGCTTTCAGCGACGGTGCCGTCCGGTCAGCGCCCTGGGGACCCATCTACTGGCTCCCAGGTGTTCCCGACGATGCCTTCCATTTTGCCCCATGGCGACGCGCCGCGGCCGCCGTCGCCGCCGCCTGTTCTCCCGCCGGCGCCGCCCGCAGTGGACGCTTCGCTGCAGCCGCCAAGCGCCTCCCTGGGTCACGCGCCGCCGATCGCAACCCGTGACCAGCTGTCCTCCGCCATGGACCTCTTGCCCGCTCCGGACCACATGGCGTCATCGCGCGTCGGATACCCCGACGCAATGAAGGTCGACCCTTCCGCCCCTCCTGTCTCATTACGCGCGCATACACCGCATGTTGACGTGCACCCTGGACTAGGTTTTCAGGCGTTTCCTAGCTCCCCTCGGACCGAATGGCCGGGTGCGGGTGGCACAGCCTCGCCTGTTGTTAGGCTCCCCACCTCGTCGCATACGTCAACATGGGGCCTTCCCCCCCCCCCCCCCCCCGGCGGGAGGAAGCCTTATAACACGACCGTTCGCCGATTTGCGGGGGAGGAATGTGGTGTCACCGCCAGACACCACACTTGCTTGGTGGTAGCTTTAAATCGGCCGCGGTCCATTAGTACAGGTCGGACCCACGTGTCGCCACTGTCAGTAATTGCAGACCGAGCGCCACCACACGGCAGGTGTAGAGAGACGTACTAGCACTCGCCCCAGTTGTACGACGACTTTGCTAGCGACTACACTGACGAAGCCTTTCTCTCATTTGCCGAGAGATAGAATAGCCTTCAGCTAAGTCCATGGCTACGACCTAGCAAGGCGCCATTAACCATTTCTATAGAGAGTCTCACTTGTATTATCAAGAATGCTGTATACAAATGATGGATTAAAGTTAAGTATTCTTGGAGCTACGTACTTTTCTTTATAGCATTCATTACGTATCCTGTTCCAGACTTCACGCCAGTCGGCGTGAGTTGACGCGTGCCCTTTCGGTTTCCTTGCCTTGTGTCTAGACTGTCTTGTCTAGACACAACAAAATTGTGTTTGAAAGAGAATTTATATACAGCATGTTGCCGTAAGGAATTTGTAGCTAAAGTAAATGTTTCTAAAACAATAGGCTATGTAAGATTTAGAACTGCCAAGTCTGAAGTAACGATTATGTGTTTTAGCTTATTACTTTCAGTTTTGGCCGGCCGCTGTGGCCGAGCGGTTCTAGGCACTTCAGTCCGGAACCGCGCTGCTGCTACGGTCGCAGGTTCGAATCCTGCCTCTGGCATGGATGTGTGTGATGTCCTTAGGTTAGTTAGGTTTAAGTAGTTCAAGTCTAGGGGACTGATGACCACAGATGTTAAGTCCCATAGTGCTTAGAGCCATTTCAACCATTTTTTTCGCTTTTGTTAAAGTATTAGAATCGGGAAAATAGTCACGATGTTTCATAATTATAAAAGATTTGATTGGATTTTTTTTTATAATTAGAGGGGAGTGTTGTGCGTAGTGCCTTGCATCCGCCTATAGTAGTTGGGCGACGGCAGATAGCTTCATACAGACAATGAGTCATGGTTCTATCAAAACGTATTTGTGCTTTCGATCGACCACACCCGTTAGTTCAGAGTAGCAATGGATGTGGTCGAAAGGTGTCAGCATCTTATGGACTATGAAATCATAAGCAGTAAAAACAGTCTATTTTGGAAACAAAACTCTATCTTCTGTGAATTTTATGACTTCCATTAATTATTGCAGATGTAAGACGTTAGTTATTATTGTGAATGCAGGTGTGAAAGGGAAGTAATATAATAAATGATCATTGTTATGTCTGTTAACTGAGTACAAATGGTAGTGTGGGAATTGCCTGTACAGATAGTGTGCCATCCACTCCGGAAAAGTTTCTAAAGTGAAAAACAAGAAGCATTTTATGATAATCCAGTTCTTTTGATATTTGTGGGTTTTATGAATCCATTTAGTAAAGTCCTCATAAAAGCTGCTATGGCTGTAAAGACGTGGGTTAGCGCAGGTTTATACGGACAGATCATTGACTGTAATGTGACTCAGCCAATGAGAAGAGAGTACGTTTATTTTGGAGGGCTAGAGGAACTGTTTTGTGAAATCCAGATTGCGTTCGGAGCTTATCCACCATGACAGCAGATGGTGGGCATTGGGAGCTCTGAAGAGAGGTACTAAATTTTATGAATTATGAGCTAAACCTGAGCATGAAGTGCCGCAAAGTAATCGCGGACGAGTGAGAAAGACGAACGCGCGAAATTCTGGTATTCCTGTGTGAATACTAAAAGTAACTAAAATCCGCGTCGGGTGTTATGCAAGTCGCGACCGCGTACTGAATGTTCGATCTGATTCATTTATATAATATTGGCGCGACCATTCCGCCACAGACAACGAGGTCTGCAATCTTTCAGGTAACAGGTTCGGTTCAATACCATAATCTGGCTTTTAAGAGTGACTGTGGCTGCATGTGAGTGTCGGAACTCTACCTTTAGACTAGCACTGACTTGGCCGTTATTCTGTTACTTTAATTTTTATTCGAAGAAGTTACTTTCATTGAATAATTTTCAGTTAACCTCACACTAGAAACTTGTTGCACTGTTTAGAAAAAATTAGTGCTGGCCGGTGTGGCCGAGCGGTTCTAGGCGCTTCAGTCTGGAGCCACGCAACCGCTACCGCCGCAGGTTCGAATCCTGCCTCGGGCATGGATGTGTGTGATGTCCTTAGGTTAGTTAGATTTAAGTAGTTCTCAATTCTAGGGGACTGATGACCTCAGATGTTAAGTCCCATAGTGCTCAGAGCCATTTGAACCATTTAGAGAAGGTGGTGGGTAAATGGACAGAGTAGTAAAAATTTTGATCAAGTATTTGCTTTTAAGTCAAGAACCGTGTGTTTGAGCGGACTCAGCGGCAATATGTTTACTGTAAATAGTCTTCACGGATTTGCCGCCGGATCGCGGCAAACCCGTGAAGACTATTTACAACACATCAGTCGGGAAAACTTGAAGAGTCACAGTATGTTTATTGCCGATCTGGTAATACAGCATAGATATATTAACAAAGAAATTGTTCTATTAAGTAGATTCATTCGGACCAGAAAGAATGGAATCTCTTTCCAGCTACGAGACAATAAATTAGGCCTATATGCACCCTGCTCACCCCAATAACGAATTCTGTCTTTGAAACCGTTTTTCCAGGCTGAACCACCTAATAAGTCATCTCAGGGTAGACAATAACTCTATGGAGCTCACAAAGATGGTGAGTTCAGGAAACCGAACTAGACCTAGTTCGCACATGCCTACTGGTAAAGTGCCTTAGAAATTATGGGATCAACTACAGAGGTTGCTCGCAATGTCGAATACATATGAACACTGCTTTCCACAGTTAAAAGGTTGGGTATACAAATTCTTTACTTAATTTACAGTTTCTGTGTCTATTGCAACGGCTGAAAAATAAATACCTTTCAATAGGAGAGCGTAACACATAATTTACTAAGCCGACTGACGTTCATAGTTGCTTTACGTCGCAAATAAGATCTTGAGCGGATTCTGATTTGCAGTTTAATGGAGCTTACAGTACATAGCCCACCAAAATTTTGAATATGTTTACAAGCAATTAAATATCAATAATAGTACGAGAACTGTTGCGACATTTGTTGGATTTCATACGCGTTATGCGAAAGAACAACCTACCTTAAAGCAGAAAGCCGGCCCTGTGGCCGAGCGGTTCTAGGCGCTTCAATCCGGAGCAGCACTGCTGCTACGGTCACAGGTTCGAATCCTGCCTCGGGCATGGATGTGTGTGATGTCCTTAGGTTAGTTAGGTTTAAGTAGTTCTAAGTTCTAGGGGACTGATGACCCCAGAAATTAAGTCCCATAGTGCTCAGAGCCATTTGAACCATTTTTAAAGTAGCAAGCTGTCACAGGTAACTGGCGCAGCGAAGTCGTCGAAGCGGCAGGAAAGAAGCTCAGGTAAGTCCCATTTTCAAAAGTGTCGTCGGACAGATGCACATAATTACAGATCCACAGCGCTGATGTCAATCTGTTGAGGACTAAAACAAATATGTTTTACGCTCGCGCACTGTAACTTTACTGCACACAGAAAATTCATGGATTCCTCAAGCAGATGTCAAGTGAACTCTCAGCTTACACTCAGGTGACAAAAGTCAAAAGATAGCGATATGCAGATATACAGATGGCGGTAGTATCGCTTACATAAGGTATAAAAGGCAAGCGCATTGGTGGAGCTGTCATTTGTATCCAAGTGTTTCATGTAAAAAAGTTCCCGACATGATTATGGTCGCACGACGTGAATTAACAGACTTTCAACGTGAAATGGTAGACGCATGGTACATTCTCTTTTTGAAATCGCTAGGGAATTCGGTATTCCGAGATCCACGGTCTGAAGAGTGCGTCTAGAATACCAGATTTCAGGCATTACCTCCCATCACGGACAACGCAGTGGCCGACGGCCTTCATTTAACAACCGAAAGCAGCGGTGTTTGCGTAGAGTTGTCAGCGCTAACTGCAAGCAACACTGCGTGAAATAGCCGCAGAAATAAATGTGGGACCAACGACGAACGTATCTGTTAGAACAGTGCGGTCAAATTTAGCGTTAATGCGCTGATGGTGGCTCCTTAATGGTGTGGGCTGTGTTCACATGGAATGGACTGAGTCCTCTGGTCCAACAGAATCGATTGACTGCAAATGGTTATGTTCGGCTACTTGGAGATCATTTCCAACCATTCATCGATTTTATATTCCCCTGACAATGCGCCACGTCACCGGCCTACAACTTATTGCGATTGGTTTGAAGAACATTGTGGACAGTTCGAAAGAATGATTGGGATGCCGAGATCGCCCGACGTGAGTCCTCTCTAAAATTTTTGGGACGCAATCGGGAGGTCAGTTTGTACACAAAATTCTACACTGGCAACACTTTTGCAGTTATGGACGGCTATAGTGGCAGCCTGGCTCAATATTTCTACAAGGGACTTCCAACGACTTGCTGAGTCCATGCCACGTCGAGTTGCTGCAGCCGGCTGCTGTGGCCGAGCGTTTCTTAAGTAGTTCTAAGTCTAGGGGTCTGATGACCTCAGATGTTAAGTCCCATAGTCCTTAGAATCATTTGAACCTTTTTTTTTTTTTAGTTTCTGCACTAGGCCGGCCAAAAGAAGGGCCGACACGAGATTAGGAGATATCCCGTGACTTTTGTCACCTCTCCGTATTATGAAAGACACTTGATTCATTTCTGCACTGCCACCTAGCAATCAAATTATGTAGTCATGAGATATCAGATCAGTTTCGTCTTCAAACTGAAAGTATCTAAATTTAAATATGAGCAAATATACAAACATACTCATTTTGTCCATCTACAAAGACCGGTGGACAGTATTTCGCACAAATAATAGCCACCTTCCGATCTTGTCCATTCACATGTGGAAGGGGGAAATTATGGCCACATCTACACCCATTATGTGCCCTAATATTTCTTACATTATTGTCATACTCCCTACGTAAGCTTTACGATGAAGAATACAGAATTAATACAAGCATCTCCACTTTTACTGCTTCTCTTAATTTACCCAACTAGATCTTATAATTAAATTTTCTTCGAGACAGTTAAGTCTCATCTTTATCTACGATAGTGATGGAAGTTGAATGAATGAATTGAAATTCGTACCACAGCCAGAAGCCGGGTCTTCTTGTTTTGAGATAGAAATGCTGACCATTACACCTCTGCTGCACTGTTATCAACATTGTTGCATGGATTACTCAAGTCCAACACCCTCCCGGACATAAACTTCAATTCATATCTTCAGCTTATTCCATCCCCCCCCCCCCCCACCTAAACCGTCACTATTGCCTGGTCTCCCTGGCACTGGAATAGCACCCCAGCGTTGGACGTAACGGGGAAATCCTGTACATTAGGTGATCTTATAATAAAATTTTGCTCGAGACATTTTACAAAACCAGGTTTCGCCAGAACGACAACTTTGTCTATCTTCTGAAGATTACTATTTAAGTTCCTGTGCTCTCCCTAGGGTCAAATTTGAACGGATATTATCGAAGAGGCGGGAAACTCTATTGTAACAAAAAAACTGACGAAAATTTTACCACTGGATGCCACTGTAAGCGGCAGAACATGCAAATGAATGATGTAGGGTAGAGTCTGTTCCTCAGTTTATATCTGAGACCTCGACTCTTATACAGGGATGGTGACTGTGTGCCAGTAACACTGCACAAGTTCCGAACACTCAACGGTTTGAAAAAAGATGTTAGTCCAATGTCTGCCAAGGACGTAGAGAAAATGATTACGAAATTCGTAAAGAAAGGTTCTTGTGAAGTGCAATCTAGCACAAGAAGGAAGGAATTTAATCCTACGTTAGCAGAGGATATGGCCACAGCATTGCAGGTGGGGCCGAGCGGTGGTGTGAAGACATTCATTGCATGTGGAATTGCCTGAACTTGAGGACGTCCCTCTGAGCACAGTCTATAAAATTCTACAAAGCATCCTGCATTGCTCTCCATACTATATTACCCATGAAACTTCCTGGCAGATTAAAACTGTGTGCCCGACCGAGACTCGAACTCGGGACCTTTGCCTTTCGCGGGCAAGTGCTCTACCCATGTTGGTTCAAATGGCTCTGAGCACTATGGGACTCATCAGTCCCCTAGGACTTAGAACTACTGAAACGTAACTAACCTAGGGACATCACACACATCCATGCCCGAGGCAGGATTCGAACCTGGGACCGTAGCGGTCTCGCGGCTCCAGACTGTAGCGCCTAGAACCGCACGGCCACTCTGGCCGGCTATTACCCATGTTCATGGAGTTGTTTCATGTTGGGATGCCAATGCGACATACATTTTCTCTACAATATCTTGTTGACATTGTAGTGGACAATGAATGGCCATGGAACATTTTATGGACAGACGATGCCCATTTCCATCTCGAAGGACATGTTAATACGCAGGATTGCAGAGTCTGGATTACTGGAAATCCGCTCGCAAATGAACTGATACATAGTGATGCTGCAAAGGTAACTGTGTGGTGCAGGTTGACGGCATCGTTTATCATAGGCCCATATTTTTTCGAGGGGATGGGTCCTGTGGGTCCTGTTACCTGAACCGTTACTGGTAAATCCTGTGAGAGTCTTTTGGGCACCAACGTCGTTCCAACTCTCCAACAGTGTGGATGTGAGGGTAGGATCACTTTTATGCCAGTTGGCGCTTCTCAGGACATTGCACAAGCCAGTGAAACAGCTGCTACAGAGGCGCTGAGGAAATACTAGAATTGTCAGCTGTCATTTCCTACAGCTTGGCCATCCAGATCACCTGATCTTAATCCGCGTGACCTCTGGCTGTGGGGATATCTGCAAGATCTTGTAATAGTATCGCACTGCGGGCTCTAACGGAGAACACTGACTTATTATGTGTCAGCACTTTTTTTATCTGGTGTCGTATTACGGATGAGACATTTGTGCGTGTCGTATTTTCATGACTTCAGCGTCAACACTTTCTTATCTGCAACGACCTTCCCCCCTGCATTTCTGCAAATTTTCTGAATAAAGCACCCCCACCCCCACTCCCACCCAACCACCACCACGAGTGTACATGCAACTGTGGGAGTGAGATTCAACACGCGTACCGTACTTCTCAGTAATTAGCAAACCAACCTGATACCCTGCACTTCTGCAAATTTTCTACGAAACACTCCCCACCCTGCGCCCCCACGCCCTCGCACTCCAAGCACCCGCACACCCAAACTCCCACGCTCCTCGCTCCCATGTGCCTCACGCTTCCGCTCTGCAGCTATGTTTGCATTATCGACTTCCAAAAAATTCGATTGATGACTGCACACCAGTCCTCAAATCGGTGAGGCATGCTGGAGCGAGTAGATGGCATATGTCTTCGTAAATAATTCAAACCAACATTTTCTTATAATGTATAGAAACAAGAGGATCGGGAAGTGTGGAGGGGGAGGAGTAACAACCTCGTAAAAAAACCAGGGTCCGTCCGGCTCCAGATGGTAGCACCCTGTCATAGG
Organism: Schistocerca cancellata; assembly: GCF_023864275.1. NCBI lineage: Eukaryota > Metazoa > Arthropoda > Insecta > Orthoptera > Acrididae > Schistocerca > Schistocerca cancellata. The sequence continues at coordinate 763,455,504 of NC_064629.1, forward strand.
GCCCCTGCCTAGGGTTACTAGGTGAAACCCAGCCAACGGTCTCAATGGCGGAAGAGAAACAATTTCCCAACGGCAGAGAGAGCGGAAGAGCTAACTCCAGGGCTTACTACCTTGGTTTTAATTTCGGATTCGGGGCAACCCGATCCCCCAATTTATTATCCAACAATTATTGCAAAGCATGATGGGAACGTCGTCAAAGATAGACACTACTCCAAGAGGTAGACCGAATGGCAAATCCTCCGTTGTTCGTAGAAACAATGCAAAGGGGTCAAAGGATTTTGGAGGACCCCAACCAACATGTATGCAGCCCTCAACACTGAAATTTAAGAAAGCAACTATGTTTGCAGCCCTAAATGTAAACTCTCTAATTAAAGTAGGAAAATTGAAATCATTGATTGAAAAGCTGAACCAGAAAGAAATTTTAATATGTGCATTGCAAGAAACAAGGTTTTTAGATGAAACTGCTTTAGATTTTGAAAACTATCGTTTATTTAAAGGAAAACCAGGTAAAATCTTAATGAAACAAATGCCATACCTGGGAACAGCATTTCTGGTACATCACTCAATTTTAGATTCAGTTACTAACTTCTACTCGAGTTCTGAGAGACTATCCATTCTTGAGATTAAATGTAAAAACAAAGGATACTCTATAATCAACTGCCATGCACCCATAAACCAGGACAACAAAAATAACCCGGAGAAAGTTGAAGAATTTTGGGAGATACTTGAAATGGAACTGGATAGATGCTCAAAGAAGAACATAAAAATGTTAGTAGGCGATTTTAACGCACAAATAGGAAGGAAGAAAAAATACCATGGAACAGTAGGCCTCTTCCCAGGTCACAAAAGAACTTCAAAAAATGGAGAAAGGCTTATAGAGGTATGTAGGCATTTCAACTTGAAAATAATGACAACACATTTCAAAAAGCTGAGCCGAAAAACTAAAACATGGAGATCACCAAATCCACTTCTCGGAGAATTCCAAATTGACCATGTGGCTATCTCACTTCATTGTCAAGAAGAAATCCAAAACACTAAAGTGCTGAAAAGCCTTGATGTTGATTCAGACCACTATTTGACTACGATTCAATTCAGACCACTCCCATTTCGAAAAGAGAAGAAAACCTTTTACAAAATTCCAAAATATAACACAGAAACTTTAAAAAATGAAGAAATTAAACAACGGTTTCAAAGAGCATTGCACAAAGATAGCGATGGCATATCCACAATAAATAAGGAAGCGGGATGGGAGGAGATCAAAAACGAAATAGTTGAAATAGCAAAAGAAAATTGTCTCGTGAAAAGAGTAAGAAGACATCCATGGTGGGACAATGAATGTGATGAGAACCTGGAGAAGAGACAGAAATTGTGGCAGAAATGGAACTCCACAAAAGATCCTCAAGATCTTGAATATTTTAAAATCCAGAGAAGAGAAACAGCTAAGCTTTTCCGTAATAAAAAAAGAAGACAATTTCAGGATAACCTAGAACAGATTGAGGAAGACTTTAAAAGAAATAATTCTAGAGATTTCTACAAAACTTATAGAAAACAGCTAACCAAATACCAATCCCCAAATTTATGTTTTAAAGATGAAGAGAACAAGCTAGGTTTGACAAACAAGACTAATTGTGAAATACTAGCAAAATATTTCGAGAATCTACTAAATTGTGAACCACCCAAAGATAAAATGAGTTTTGAAAACCACCGAAATACTAATACCGAGTCAAAACCTCCAGACGCTGGAGAAATAAAACACATAATACACAGTCTAAAAAACAATAAAGCCCCAGGTGAAGACTCCATAGTACCAGAAATCCTAAAAATAATGGATACCAACCTCCCACAAGTTTTGGAACATATGTTTAAGAAGATCTGGGACGAAGAAAGAATTCCTGAAGACTGGCAGTGTGCCCTGATACACCCACTACACAAAAAGGGGGATAAGATGAATGTTAATAATTATAGAGGGATCTCGCTACTACCAGTAGGATACAAAATTTTGTCAAGGAAATTACTTCAAATCGTGGAGCCAGTTCTGGATAAAAAAATAGGTGAATATCAAGCAGGTTTTAGACAAGGTAGATCCTGTGTTGAACAAATATTTAACCTGAAAACACTAATTCGTTACAGAATCTCAAGAGGCCAGAGATTTGCAATAGTATTTGTAGATTTCAAAAAAGCATACGACTCGGTAGATAGAGAAACATTACTGAAAGTATTGGAAGAATTTGGGGTCGATAAGAAAACAATTCAAATTATCAAACAGACGCTAACAAACAGTAAGGCCAAAGTTAAATTTATGGGTGAAATTTCAAGGAAGTTCGAAATTAAAACAGGTGTTAGACAAGGTGATGGTTTATCCCCAATCCTCTTCAACTGCGTACTGGAAAAGATATTGAGAATATGGAAAGAAGAACTCAAAGGCACCAAGAATGACATCAGAATTGGAACAAAAAAAGAAAAAATAGAAGTGGACTGTTTAGCTTTTGCAGATGATCTGGAAATAATTACAGAAAACGAAGAAATAGCTCAGAACTACTTGGAGAAACTACAAGAAGTTTCGGCCAGAGCTGGACTGCAGATTTCATTTGAAAAAACCGTGTATATGTCTAATCATAGAAATAACAAGAAAAATCTTATTACTAAATACGGCAATATTAAGAGAGTAGAAAAATTTAAGTATTTAGGTGAAATAATTCAAGTGAATGGTTTAGACAAGAGTGCAAACCAGGCGAGAGCAAGGAAAATGGAATTTGCTTTTCAAAAAACCAAAGACATATATAACAAAAAAAACATTTCGATTCAAGCTAAATTAAGACATTATAAAACTGTCATTAGACCAGAATGCCTGTATGCATCGGAGTGCCTAACTCTTAACAAAAAGGGGGAAATAGAAAACATGGAAAAGAAAGAAAGGAAAATTTTGAGAAAAATATTAGGACCGAGAAAGATTGGGGAAGAGTACAAGCTAAAGAGTAATAAGGAAATATACAAAACTATTGAGAAAGTGAGTGAGGCAATGCGTAAACGCAGACTAACGTTTTATGGTCACCTGTCGAGGATGGATGGAAACAGACTAACAAGAAAAGTGTTTGAACATAGTAACAGGAACGAAAAAACCAACAATAAATGGATACAGATGGTGAAAAAGGATTTGGCCTATTTTAATGTCACCCGTGAGTCAATCAGGGACAGGGAAAAGTTTAGACAAATAGTGAACGAAATTAAGTGTTTTCCAGAAGAAACGAAACTAAAGAATAATAACAGGAAATGGTCGGAAGAGCGGAGGAGGAACCACTCGAAAATGATGAGGAAATATTGGGAAGAGAGAAAAAAAGATCAAAAAGCCGGGCAAGTGAATTGTTGAACGTGGTCCAAAGATGGCCGAAATCGAAAGAAGAAGAAGAAGAACTAGGAATTTTATTTAATGAAAATACGTTTTTTACCATAAACAATAGTTAACCAACTCTGAATACGTAGTAATGGTAAGCCCACTTTCACATCCCACTTGCACCTATCACCAGCAAATGGCTAAATTGAAAAGTCGATACTACTCTATAAATAATTAACAACTTGCTTGGAACGTATAAATAACTAATTAGCAATAATTATCGAACTTGATTTTCACTATACATAACATCCAACAAACCCAGAAAAAGCGAAATAATTGCAAATCCCAGTTCCTCGAGTCACCAGCACATCGCTGCACTTTAAAATCACGACTATAGTCTGATCGTTTTACCACACTTATTAATGTATCCAACAGGAAATAAAAATAGCACCAGATAGTAAATTAATTATTTTCTGCCTCTGATATGTTGCAACCATTCTAAAATTTACACGCCAGCAATTCGATAAATGCGATGATTAAACATCTGGTAGAGTGGAAGTGCGATTTGTAGACTATGATTTCGTACTGCAGCGAATGGAATGCAAGAGAGTTCAGTAATGAAAGGAACACAGTAATAAATTAATTATTTTCCGCATCACATCACATCGACACTTATCGAAGGACATGCTTTGACTATTCTCTCTCACGTCTCTTCAGGTGTAGTTGGAACGTCTTTATAAACAATGTCTTTTACGAATCCCCACAAGAAAAACTCCAAAGTCGTCAAGTCTGGCGAACAATCCGGCAACAACACATCTCCTCCGTGTCCAATCCAACGATTTGGGAATTGTCTCTGCAGCTCATTTCTAAAATGGTTCAAACGGCTCTATCAGTCCCCTAGAACTTAGAACTACTTAAACCTAACCAACCTAAGGACATCACACACATCCATGTTCGAGGTAGGATTCGAACCTGCGACCGTAGCAGTCGCGCGTTTCCGGACTGAAGCGCCTAGAACCGCTCGGCCACCGCGGCCGGCAGCTCATTTCTAGCCATCAGCGAAACATGTGCCGTACAGCCAACGTGTTGATACCCGATTCTGTTCCTCGTTCCTAAACGAATTTCTTCCAATAACGGACCTAATGTTCCTTGCAGGAATGTGGTGTACTTCCTACCGTTAAGATTCCCTTCGATGAAATAGGGGCCTGTAATTCTGTCCCCAAAATCCCACACCATACATTCACCGACTACTGTTTTTGGTGTGCAACTTGCGGGTGCCAACATGGATTTTTCAGTTGCCCAGTAATGCACGTTATGTAAATTAACATTTCCATGGTTCGTGAATGTAGCCTCGTCAGTAAGTGAAATCAAATAATTAATAAATATGTCATCCATCTGAATCTGAAGTTGAGCCCATAGGCAGAATTCAATGCGACGCATACAATCCGTGCCAGTTAATTCTTGGTGGAGACTGATATGGTAAGGATGATATTTATGGCGATGTAGAACACGAACATCACTACTCTGGCCCATACCAGGTTCCGTTGCGATTTGACGCGAACGAACACAAGGATGAAATGATAAATAAAGCAAGGCCCTAAGCTGTCGACAGGCGTTGATATACATCAACGGGGACGGTTGAAAATGTATGCCCCGACCGGGACTCGCACCCTGGATCTCCTGCTTACATGGCAGACGCTCTATCCATCTGAGCCATCGAGGGCACAGAGGACAGTGCGACTGCATGGATTTATCGCTTGCACGCTCCCCGTGAGAGCCACATTCCCAACTTAATGTCCACACACTACATTCATAGTGCCCCTGTACATTGCATATTTACAAATGTAGTGTGTGGACATTAAGTTGGGAATGTGGCTCTCACGGGGAGCGTGCAAGGGATAAATCCCTGCAGTCGCACTGCCCTCTGTGCCCTCGGTGGCTCAGATGGATAGAGCTTCTGCCATGTAAGCAAGAGATGCCGAGTTCGAGTCTCGTTCGGGGCCACACATTTTCAACTGTCCCCGTTGATGTATATCAATACCTGTCGACAGCTTAGGGTCTTGATTTAATTATCTTTTCATTCTAAGACAGCTGCACGGTCACCAATATAACACAAGGATCTCGAACCACAGTGGCAAGAGTACCAATTTCCGTTCCCTCGGTAACAATTTTCCTTTGTCGAACATGTTTCCGATACCTTAAAGACCCAGTTGTTTTCAGTTTATCATACACATATTTAAACGCACGACGTGTAGGGTGAGTAAGCTGAGGATATCTTTCAGCTCAAATGGCTCTGAGCACTATGGGACTTAACATCTGTGGTCATCAGTCCCCTAGAACTTAGAACTACTTAAACCTAACTAACCGAGGCAGGATTCGAACCTGCGACCGTAGCAGTCGCGCAGTTCCGGACTGAGCGCCTAGAACCGCGAGACCACCGCGGCCGGCTATCTTTCAGCGTATAAGGCCAATTTGACATTCTCCGTAAATGTCGACTTGTTCTTCGAAGGAATACATGATTCACACTCTCTTGATTCGACGATACTAGTCTTACCATTCATATTAGTGTTGTATTGCGAAATCGTCGAATGGTGTTTACATGTCAATGGCACGTTAGATGGATACGGCGTATTCAGCGAATATTTACTGTTTGAACGATATACGAGAGAAAATTGTCAGAGCATGTGCTTCGATGAATGCCGAAGTCATAAGGAATACCACTCAATCCATGATAAGAAGATGGCAGCACTGCATTGACACCAATGGTCATCACTTCGAACACTTTCTGTAAATGGGCGTTCATACCACCTTTTTGACCTTCGCTGACCTTCAAAGACCTTATTGTTACACATCATTGGCTTCGTCTCGTTAGCCGCTATGAGAAAATAAGTACCAAACTATAGCATCCCATTTAGGAAAAAAAAAATGTTGACCTTCATATCTCTGAAGCGACGCCACCTAGCAACAAAAAACAAACGTCATATTATGTCCCCCGTTGTCCCATGCAACTTTTATCCCACAAACTTTTCATCTACTCTCATACTTTCAAAGTTATTCTAGGTAGCAATAGTTAGTGTCTCACCCTGTAGTACATTACCTAAGTTTAACCACACAACTGTAGGCCACCCACGCTAAAGAGTGTTATTGCCCACACGCAGTGGATATATCTTAAACCTTGTTGCTACAAATAGGCCGCACCTTATTGACAGCGTCAGTATAGAAACTGGGATTAGCTATCATGATGTCATTCTCGCAACTATGATTACGAAATTTAATAAATCGGCTAAGAAGGCTAAGAGTATTTCCCTTATAAAGAGAAGGTAAATATTTGGTAGCATCTCACCTTGACACTGAATTGACATCACTTGGTTCCAGTAAGATTGAAGTGGAGTAATGATAAGCAAAACTTCAGCAAACTGTAAATCCTGGTATGAAAAATTATGTGCTTAGTAAGTGGACTATGGACGAAAAAGACACATCATGGTTTAATAACGAGATTCGGAAGCTGTTGAGGATGCAGACGCTGTTGCACTATCGGTTCACAAGAGAACTCGCAAATGAAGACAAGCGAAGGCTAGTAGAAATTCGTGCTTCTGAGAAAAGATATATGGGCGAAGCATACAACTACTATCACCGTCATATCTTAGCAAAATATTTGCTAGAGAATCGTGGCGAATACTGGTCGTATATAAAATCGCTAAGTGGTTTTAAGGCCTCCATCCACACAACTGTTGATCAGTCTGGTGTGGCAACTGAAGATAGAAAACGAAAGCGGAAGTTTTAAATTTGACGTTCAAGTAATCGATCACGCAGGAGGATCTTACAAACATACCGTCGTTTGACCATCGAACAGACTCCTGTATGGACGACATAGTAGTAAGAATCCTTGGCGTAGAGAAACAGCTGAAGGAGTTGAAAACAAATAAACCATAAGGTCCGGATAGAATCCCGATTCAGTTTTTCAAAGAGTTCTCTATGGCATTGGCCCCTTATTTAGTCTGAATGTGTCACGAATCTTTCGGCCAGCATTAAGCCGCAAGCGACTAAAACAAGGCGTATGAGACTCCTGTGTATACGTAGAGCAAAAGAACGGACCCGCGAGAGTACAGACTAATACCCGTAACGTGGGTTTTCTGCAGAAATGTTGAATATGTTCTCAGCTAGAATATAATAAATTCTCTTGAGATTAAGAAGCTTACGTCCACGGATCAGCATGGTTTTAGATAGAATCGCTAGTGCGAAACACAGCTTACCCTTCATTCCCATGACTGCTAACTGTTTATGAGGACAATAGGCATATTCCATCTTTCTAGATTTCCGGAAACCATTTGAAACGGTGCCCCATTGCAGGCTGTCAATGAAGGTTTGAGCATATGGAATAAGTTCACAGATATGTGAGAGGCTATAAGACTTTTCAGCTTGTAGAACCCAGTATGTTGCCCTCGACGGTGAATGATCATCAGAGACACGGGTATCGTCAGGAGTGCCACAGTGAAGCCTGATAGGACCGCTATTATTCTCTTTATTCATAAATGATTTGACGGACAGGAAGGGCAGAAATTTTCGGTTGTTTACTCTTGATGCTGTGGTGTTCAGTAGAGTGTGGAAGTTGAGTGACTGTAGGAGGATACAAAATAACTTACGCAAAACTTCTAGTTGGTGTGATGAATGGCAGCTAGCTCTAATTTTAGAAAAATGTAAGTACAGAGGAGTAGGATAAACAAACCGGTAATGTTCAAATACAGCATTAGTGGTGTCCTGGTTCACACAGTCACGGCGTTAAAATATCTGGGAGAAACGTTGCAAAGCGATACGAAATGGAACACGCATGTGAATACTGTGGTTCTAAAGGCGAATAGTCGACTTCTGTCTATTGGGAGATTGCTAGGAAAGTGTGGTGCATCTGTAAAGGAGACGGCATGTAGGGTGCTAGTGCGACCTATTTCTGAGTACTGCTCGAATGTTTGGGATCCTTACCATGTCGGTTTAAACAAAGACATAGAAGCAGTTCAAAGGCAGGCTGCTAGATTTATTACTGGTAAGTTCGACAAGACGGAGATGCTTCTGGAATTCAAATGGGAATCCCTGGAGGGAAGGTGACATTCTTTTCGAGGGACACTACTGAGAAAATTTAGAGAACCGGCATTCGAAGCTGACTGTAAAACGATTCTGTTGTCTCCAACGTACATTGCGCGCGATGACTACAACGATCATATACGAGAAATTAGGGTTCATACGGAGGCATATAAGCAATAGTTTTTCCCACGCTCTCTTTGCGAGTGGAGCAGTATAGGAAATGGCTAATAGTGTTACGGTGTAACCTCCGGCACGTGTTGCAAGGTGGATTGGAGTGTATCGAAGTAGATGTGGATGTTGAAAATCCTAGGTGTCACTCCAGTGGGAGATGTCACCTATAACTAATCATAAAGCTCTATCCTGGGAAATACACTCCTGGAAATTGAAATAAGAACACCGTGAATTCATTGTCCCAGGAAGGGGAAACTTTATTGACACATTCCTGGGGTCAGATACATCACATGATCACACTGACAGAACCACAGGCACATAGACACAGGCAACAGAGCATGCACAATGTCGGCACTAGTACAGTGTATATCCACCTTTCGCAGCAATGCAGGCTGCTATTCTCCCATGGAGCCGATCGTAGAGATGCTGGATGTAGTCCTGTGGAACGGCTTGCCATGGCATTTCCCCCTGGCGCCTCAGTTGGACCAGCGTTCGTGCTGGACGTGCAGACCGCGTGAGACGACGCTTCATCCAGTCCCAAACATGCTCAATGGGGGACAGATCCGGAGATCTTGCTGGCCAGGGTAGTTGACTTACACCTTCTAGAGCACGTTGGGTGGCACGGGATACATGCGGACGTGCATTGTCCTGTTGGAACAGCAAGTTCCCTTGTCGGTCTAGGAATGGTAGAACGATGGGTTCGATGACGGTTTGGATGTACCGTGCACTATTCAGTGTCCCCTCGACGATCACCAGTGGTGTACGGCCAGTGTAGGAGATCGCTCCCCACACCATGATGCCGGGTGTTGGCCCTGTGTGCCTCGGTCGTATGCAGTCCTGATTGTGGCGCTCACCTGCACGGCGCCAAACACGCATACGACCATCATTGGCACCAAGGCAGAAGCGACTCTCATCGCTGAAGGCGACACGTCTCCATTCGTCCCTCCATTCACGCCTGTCGCGACACCACTGGAGGCGGGCTGCACGATGTTGGGGCGTGAGCGGAAGACGGCCTAACGGTGTGCGGGACCGTAGCCCAGCTTCATGGAGACGGTTGCGAATGGTCCTCGCCGATACCCCAGGAGCAACAGTGTCCCTAATTTGCTGGGAAGTGGCGGTGCGGTCCCCTACGGCACTGCGTACGGTCTGCCTACGGTCTTGGCGTGCATCCGTGCGTCGCTGCGGTCCGGTCCCAGGTCGACGGGCACGTGCACCTTCCGCCGACCACTGGCGACAACATCGATGTACTGTGGAAACCTCACGCCCCACGTGTTGAGCAATTCGGCGGTACGTCCACCCGGCCTCCCGCATGCCCACTATACGCCCTCGCTCAAAGTCCGTCAACTGCACATACGGTTCACGTCCACGATGTCGCGGCATGCTACCAGTGTTAAAGACTGCGATGGAGCTCCGTATGCCACGGCAAACTGGCTGACACTGCCGGCGGCGGTGCACAATTGCTGCGCAGCTAGCGCCATTCGACGGCCAACACCGCGGTTCCTGGTGTGTCCGCTGTGCCGTGCGTGTGATCATTGCTTGTACAGCCCTCTCGCAGTGTCCGGAGCAAGTATGGTGGGTCTGACACACCGGTGTCAATGTGTTCTTTTTTCCATTTCCAGGAGTGTATTTATAGAACTACCAAAGTTACCTGGTCCCGTTAATGTAGGTTTATAGTGTAGTTTCGTGAAGTGGAATACGTGCGTTGTGTATAAACTGGTAACGTCATGGGATGTTCCGCATAATAAAACAGCGAATATTAACATAATGGGATAATTTAATGGTAAATTTCGCGATTTGTGTGATATCGACGCGTCAATATTGTGGAGAACAACGCTTCTTCTATTTTAATATGGCATTTCTGTCCGAGTCCGAGTAACTTAATATAGCCGTACGCAGATATAATGCAGTTATTGGACTATCTGTATACCAGTAGACATATAGCGGAGGGGCATCCGACCCAATGCTAGCAGAACTGATAGAGCCACAGCATAATCCGGTAATGTGTAGGAGACACATTACCGGATTGAGTACTCGAATACATGGAGTGGACCTTGCTACATTTGAGTTAAAGCAAATTGTCATTTGTCGTCCAGTTCGCATGTGCTGTAAACAATTTGACCGCTTCAAGATAGTGGAGCTGTAGCGATGTTACTGATCAACAAGCCGATACTGCTGAGACAGTGCCTTCAAACAATATCGTTCTACGCGTAATACATCACACAGTTCGAGCATATAGCTCTTTAGCAGACCTACCAGCCTACATAACAATGGAAGCATACCCTGGTGGCGATTTAAGTACTGTTTGCTAATGTGAGTTTCCAAATACCCAGTCGTTGCCAGATTTCGCCACACGCAGCGTTTAAAGCGATATGTAAGCCTTGCCTGAAAATCTACAATGGCTTTTTATTTTTCCAATTGCAGTTTATATTCTTCCTTTATGGTTACATTTACTTTTTCCTAGGACTTGTTGGATAACATAGTTTGTGGGCACCAGTCCTAATTAGGCGATACCCATATCTGACGGTACGGGGGAGAACAATGTCCGACATTGACAGAAATATTTTTTTCCCTATAACAAAGACCTTCTAAGCAATCCTTACTTTGTCTTTGTCGGAGTCAGTGTTAAGAGAATCTCCAAGTAGTCAAGCTAGGAAATTAAAACTGTATGCTGACAAAGCATTATTTATGAGCCTCTCTCTATCTTGAATATTAGGAAGAGTTATTTGTACACCAGTTAGTTTTCGGGTATTCTTATTAACCCAGTTGACAAACACCATAACGTCGTTAAACACTACGCAGCAGCTGTTCTGTAAGTTATTGTTTAGTTGACGCCACATGGACGTGACTGGCATAGAGTACCGTGGAGCACACTGTAAATACTGTTTGTTGATTATAATATCTTCAATCTTGCACAGGGTCAAACAAACAGTCCATTCTGTGGTTGTATATCGTAGCTTCCAGCCTGGTAATACCAATCTCTCTAGCCAAGGAAGACGTAAAAGTTGCCGGTAGTCATGCGACTGGACTCACTATAAAATCTGTAAGGTGGTTAGCGATAACTTGTTTACTCCCACAGGCGCGATTTGACGCATAAATTAATTATGTATCTTTGCAGTTGGAAGTCAACCACACTAAGCAGTCTAGTCCAAATTTCATATTGTTGTCCACAATCACATTGCTGTTTCCGCGGCAATCTCCTTCAACACAGAGTTGGTAGTTTGATAGTATGTAGTCGCGCATCTCAACTTTGTTAATAATTGCGGCAAAATCTTGCATTATGTTCAAATACAAAAGGTAATAGTCATCTACATGAAGCAGTTGCAGAATTCCAGGCAGCTTTTCCATTAAAACACTAATTTTAACGTCGACTAATTCTCTTTATGTGGTATAGCCACAGGCTTTTTATATTTCCTAGAAATGGGTTTCAGTGCGTCCTTGACGATTTTGTCCAGTATTCCCCATGCTATCACACTGCCTACCTTCTTGCAGCAGTCAAATCATTTAAAGCATATGGGACCTAGACGACAGACGTCAATTTAGTGTCGCTCAATTATAGCAGGGTCCACTCCTTGTATTCGAGCACGCAGTCCTGTAATTTGTCTCCTACATATTACCGGATTATGCTATGGCTTTGTCAGTTCTGCTAGCATTTGGTCGGAACCAGATGCTACATGTGTACCAACATACGGGTAGACCGTTAACTGTATTCTGTCTGCATACGGCTGTAATATGTTGCTCTGACTCCGACAGAAGTTTTATTTTAATACAAGGGAGGAACTGTTCATCACAGTGCCGTCGCATCGGTGGTGCACTCTGTCCGTTGCTATTTGGTACTCTGTCACTGCGCTAATACACCATTAATTTATACACACCGCACGTATCCCACCTCACGGAACGACTCTATAAATCTACATTAACAGAACCAGCAGCTTCGTTAGTCCCATGAAGTTTTTCTAGGGTACAGCACAATTTTCGTTGGGAGGTGTCACTCGCTTATACTGCAGCGACATCTATGGTTATACTGCACGATAAGACTATTTAACGTGGGTAACCTCCAGTATAGGGTTAAACACACAATATATCAGAATCCCAGCAGGTGGCAAAGTTACTGCTAACCACCTTACAGGTTTCATAAAATGACCTGGGTGGAGACTACTGAAGTGTAGATGATGTGTTTGATGCCTGTACAAGGCTGTTTAGGTACGTACTTGGCTTTTCAAATACGCTGTTGAGTAATATAATTACGTCACGTCAGAAACTATTTTTAAGTCCACACGGCTACTGTTGCTGTGATCACATTATTTTCCGTGTATTACGGAGTCGATATCTTCGTCTCTGCAAACCGGCACTGTAATACTGTTACACTGCAATGTTGAGGTACCATACTTGGTAATATTTACAGCCATTTTGGATCACCTTTGCTTACTGTTAAGTCCTAGCATGGGCGACTGGACGATGTGTTTGAGGGCTTGATGTTAAGCGCATCATTAGATGGCAGGATCTCTAACGTCATTTCCAGTTGTGAACCACAAATTTTTTTAGAACACATTTTTTGAGCCAACAGACGTATTTTGTAGACACTTAGTAATTTCTTCAACATCTTAGATGTGGCAAATCATTAGTTATCGACTCTTTTTCTTTTATTTCCGAACCATACTGCATCCTGTTAGTTGCAGTACGAAATCATGGTCCACCAATCGAACTTCTCCTCAACAAGCTACGTAAACTTCACATGTTTCACGGAGCCGGCGTATTATGTGGACATTTTAGAATAATTACAACATATTACATCCAGACAATGACAATGATTAATTTACTATTAGTTGCGTTTTTAATTGCTATTGGAGCCAATTATTTGTGCGGCATAAAGATCGAAGCATGGTAGCAATTTTACAGTGGGGCAACCTGCTGGCGCGGTGGTCTCGCGGTTGAGGCGCTCAGTCCGGAACCGCGCGACTGCTACGGTCGCAGGTTCGAATCCTGCCTCGGGCATGGATGTGTGTGATGTCCTTAGGTTAGTTAGGTTTAAGTAGTTCTAAGTTCTAGGGGACTGATGACCACAGTAGTTGAGTCCCATAGTGCTCAGAGCCATTTTGAGCAACCTGCTGGTGACTGGGGGAACTAGGATTTGCTATTATCTCGCTTTTTCTGTGGGATGTTATGTACAGTGGAAATCAGTTCAATAATTACGGACTCCTAATCCGTTATTTATATTTTTCAAGCACATAGTGGTTTTTAATTTTTTATAGAGCAGTATCGACTAGTCATTTTAGCCATCTGCTGGGGAAAGATGCAAATGGGCAGAGAGGGCGGAAGAACCGAATTTCAAATCCACTTTGCGTCTCACTGGGACTGAGCGGCAAAGTGGTCCGAGTTTGTTTACCTAGTAGGTACGGCTGTACACCTTATGTTCCAGGAACTAGCAATCCCTGGTACTAAACTCCCACTGGGAACACTGGACAAATCTTCGATTACAAGCAAATATGATTAGTGAGAGTAACAACAGAATTAGCCCAGATGGTAACCAATCCACCCGTCAACGGACGGCATCTGGCTCTTCGCATTCTGGGGCACCTGGGCTACCACGATCACAGAGAAAGACGGAGTTCTCTGGCAATTTGCTATCAAAGAGACCCTCTTACATCGGGACCTTCAACATCAACACCTTACGACAACCAGGTAAACTACGCATCTTAACATCAGAATTAGATCGACAAAAGGTAGAGACACTGGCTCTTCAGGAAACACGCTTTACAGGTGAAAACTCACTAGACTATGGTAATTACCGTATCTTCAAAAGTACAACAGACAAACGAATAGGAAGAGGTGGCACCCCTGTCCTGGGTATGGCATTTGTCGTTCACATGAGCATAGTTGATTCGATTAAAGAAGTCACCCCCATAAGTAACAAAATGGCTCTAAGCACTATGGGACTTAACATCTGAGGTCATCAGTCCCCTAGACTTAGAACTACTTAAACCTAAGGACAGCAGACACATCCATACCCGAGGCAGCATTCGAGTCTGCGACCATAAGTAACAGACTAACAACAATGGGCATACAATGTGCAAACAAAACATATACGCTAATTAATTTACATGCACTCACGAACATTGAAAATAAGAGAGATCTGCAGAAGGCAGAGCAGTTCTGGTCTAAACTCGAGAAGATTATGGCATTAGTCCCCAGAGAGGACACAAAGATATTACTAGGCGACTTCAATGCTCAGATTGGCAGGGAAAAGGAATACCAAAAGAGCGTAGGCAGATTCCCGACCCATAAATTCACCAACAAGAATGGCATGAGACTCACTGAAGCGTGCCAACAGACCAATCTGAAAATAATGTCCTCCTCCCTGGGGGAAACGTCATCGAAAACAGAAGACTTGGAGATCTCCTATACAGTCTCACTGAGAATATCAGATCGATGACGTGGCCATCACACGCCGTTCACAGAGGGAAATTCATAACGTGCAACCCCGAATAGGAGCCAACATTGGCTCTGACCACTATCTAGTGCGGATCAAAGTGAAATCTACTCCGAAGAGAATCCACCACAAGAAAAGTCATCTTCAAACATTCGACACCAAAAAGATAAAAGAAAGCGATATAAAAGAAGAATGGGAAAAGGAAAACGTAGGCAGATGGCATCAATTCCGTGACAAGATGATCAAGAAAGCCAAAGAAGCAATACCATTGAAGAAGAATACCAAACATCCGTGGTGGGACCCCGCATGTGAAGAAGCACTGGAAGAACGAAAGAGTGCTTTCCAGAAATATAACTCTAAGAAGTCACTGGAGAGTCAACAACATTATCTTCAGACCAGAAATGAAGCCTCAAAAGTTATCAGACAAACAAACAGGAGACACATGAAGGACCAGTTGGACTCAATAAAAAAAATTTCCGAGATCACAATACTCGAGACTTTTACAGGACGAAGGGAAACTTCGAGGATACACCCTCAGAACTTACGTTTCCTAAAACCAGACGGCAAACTCTCGCTGACCAACCGAGATAACTGTAGAGAATTGGCTCGATATTTGTCAGAGCTACTCAATTGCCAGGAACCCACATCAAGATGGTCCAAAGAGACTCCCGCACAAGTAAACCCAGAATCTCTACCAACTACCAAGGAAGAAATCTATAGACACATCTTCAGACTCAAGAATAACAGTGAATCTGGAGAGGATGGCATAGTTGCAGAACTATTGAAGAACATAAGCCCCAATACACTTGAGGAGCTCACACAAATCATCATAGACATCTGAAAAACGGAAAAGGTACCGGAAGAGTGGAGATGTGCACTCATCCATCCGTTACACAAGAAAGGTGACAGAACAGATGTCAATAACAACAGATGGATTTCTCTCCTTGAAGTCACCTATAAAATCTATCCGCGTGCCTTCTTCAAAGCACGCAAGGACAGCTTGAAAACAAAACTGGTGACTATCAAGCCGGTTTCTGACCGGGGCGTTCTGGTGTTGAACAAATTTTCAATTTGAAGATTGTATTGAAATACAGAGCAACCCGAAGCTCTCCGATTATCTGTATGTTCGTCGACTTCAAGAACGCATATCATTCGGTCGACCGACATATTCCCTCTTTAACATCTTAGAAGAACAGGGACTTGATCGAGATACATTAAGACTCATCAATGAAATACTCACGGGCTCGAAGTCAAAAGTGAAATTCACGGGCGAATTGTCAGAGCCCTTTGAGATAAAGACCGGTGTGCAACAAGGTGATGGATTGTCACCACTGCTCTTCAATCTTGTTCTGGATAAAGAATTGAAAACCCAGGAGCACCGGAAACCCATTCAACTCGGACTAAAGAATGATGACATCGATGTCCGTTGCTTAGCTTTCCAACATTTTGTAACTCTGAACGTAGCAAATACGTGGTTAGACAAATAAGAAATAGACAGTTGAAACAAATGACCTGTCATAGGACAGAATTACTGCTAAAACAATATCCATTTCGAGATGCTAAAGATGCGCCTGTTCCATGTAATGCGCATTACCCCTCTGACAGATATTGTCCTGTATCATTTATACCGACATCGATAATTGTGAAATGTTCTGTTTCGAATTACACTGTGTCCCTAACTGTAATAGATGTTTCCACAATCCCATCGATAGACTAATGATAATAATAATAACAATAATAGTAATAAAGCATTGAAATACGTACTAAACAGCATGTTGTTACCAGACTCAGTGTTGAAAGGCATGGGAGCATGGTGATAACACATACAAATAATAACCGAGTCTGGACATTATTGGCAAAGCACATTGGTAGTCCTATTGGTAACGTAAGGGTCTAACGAAATGTATGGACCTGAACGAGATAAGAATAATAATTGCTACTAATCTATGGATCCATTGGAGGAAGATACAAAAAAACAAGTTTCGCATCTAGTGGATCAGGTAACTGAGGACCCGCTGCAATCGCTGTTGACGATTAAGAGCCCAGATACCGTACCACCTGCACTATATTTACCAGATAAAAAAACATAGACCTCAACCGAGGATCGCACCATCGACCTGCTGCATGCTAACCCAAAAAGCTATCCACTGCACCAACTGTACAAGACTAGGATAATGGCTGACAAAGGTATTTACCATACATGTGATTACAGTGTTGCCACATTGCCACTATTTAACGTCCTTTTTCTGCCGGATATACTCGCCGGACGAAATTTTGTGTCAGACTTTTTTTATCGCTGGCATGTGAGGAGTTGCGCTGCGAAGCCCGAGTGTACGAATTTCGCTTCACCCTATACGGGTAAGTCAGGAGGAAAGGTACATGCGTACATGGTTTGAGACGCGATAATATTAGTGATTCTGAACCAAAAAAACTTCAGATGGACATATGCCCTATTGCGTATGATTTCCGAGACACGTTTAATATCACATTTGTGTCTCAGTACACAATTAAACTAAATTAAATTTGCTACAAAAAAAGGTCCTATTTATTTTTTGTCTAGGACTAACAGTTTGCGGGGAGAGATCGCGGGAATATTGAAAATCTCGCGCGACGCACGTACGCTGCAGCTTAGGTACTTTTTTATGCAAGTTTGAGATAGTTTTCCGACTCGATAGACCACAAGCGTCCGGTATCAGAATGTTTGTCTCAGCTTCCTCTATATCACTGTGGTACATTGTACACAATGGCGATGAATAATACAGAGAATAAATAGAAATGTACATTAAAAGTGTTCTATCTCGGAAATCATTCTGAATAGGGCATATGTCCACATCAAGTTTTTGGTTCAGAGTCAGTAATGCTATCACCCGTCAAAACACGTACCTTTCCTCCTGAATATATATATATACATGCTAGCTACTAGCTCTGATATTCCATGGAGATAGCTGAAAATCAAAGTTACCAATTTGAGGACTGGTGAGCAGTCCTTCAACGGATTTTTGGGGAGTCAGTAATGCAAACATAGCTACAGAGCAGGAGTGGGAGCCATATGGGACCACGTGAGCTTGTGAACAAGTGAGCATGTGAGTATGTAAGTGTGGGAGCATGGGAGTGTGGGAGTGTGGGATAGAGGCTGCAAAATTTATAGAAATGCAGGATGTGGAGGTTGGGGGTGCTGATGACAGTGAAATATAACATGAATGTGAACTGCTGTCGAGGTGCACTCCCATGAATGCAGGGGGCTCTACATACAGATTTTGCGCTGTGGGGGGAGTGGGGTGTGTAGACCCACCTACACTTTGGAATGTGATGGGATGTCATGAGTCCTGTGATGAACTTGTCGATATGGAAGTGCTGATGGCGATGTCAGCGAAATATGACATTGCAGGTGTTTCGGCTGTAAGATGACAAAAGATAAAAAAGTGGTGACGGATAATGGGTTAGCCTTATCCACCAGAACCATCATACCCTACTACTGCTTGTGTTCGGTGCTTTGATTACAAACATAGCTCTCTTGGATGCACGCGTTGCGCAACGCAGTCTAAACGTGACCCCTGAGACACTCCGATCTGCTGTCCAAAATACTGTTCCTTCACTTCACTTCACTTTGTGGTAGAAGACGGTGGGAAAAAATATTAGAAACTTCTTGCGCCAGTCTCCCGGCAGTTTAAAACGGATTTTCTGTTCCTTTTTATGCAGTTTTCGACCTCAAAACAGTTACAGACCGATTTCACTATCTCATTTGGTACTACCTTGATGTGGTGGATCGGCCTATCTAACAGTGTCACAACTACTGAATGCCAAACTTATGTGGTCATGCACATGTTACAGTCCAGTTGTCTTAACGTTGCAACTCACATCATAGCCGTCGTATTACAATCCAACTGTAATATGTAGCCGAACCGATTCACATTATGACGCTTACAGCTCCAACTAGAGGGAAAATTTTTGTTAACTTTTTTTGGTGTCTCTAACGTTATCCCCTTCTTTGATAACATTTCATTCAAACTAGTAGTCATTATGACCAGCAATTCTTTTTTTTATAGCGTCCTGAAATTGGAACTTTAATTACAATCATCCTGTATATGTGTGTGTAGATTGTTAACATATTATTCTTTTACTTACTTTTTCCGATGACAGCGACTATGGTGCTGCCTCCCCAAAGGTTCAGCACCAGCCGATTACGTTAGTGGTCACTTGGGGAGGAATAGATAAATGTTTGCAATGTTAATTAGAGATATGAAAGTGCCACTGTTTATCTGACATAATTAAATCGTTGCACTCTAAAATAGTGACCAAAGAATTCGTTATCTACTAAATTAACACGTTCAACAGTACTCTATCTCTCTCTCTCTCTCTCTCTCTCTCTCTCTCTCTCTCTCTACGATTGCATAGGTGAACTGGCGATTTTGTGGGAAATTTAAAGAATAATTACACAATAGTCAAAAATCTTAGGGGCACGTATCTAGCAACTTTTTAAACCCTGTACTTTATATATCAGGAAATATGCTTATTTATACACACGTTAGTATCAGGACTGGTGTATTAGCGTTGCCAAAAACAAGAAAAAGCTGCTACACCGAAAAAGTTGTACATTTTCTCACAAAGACTTCAAAGACTTCAAGTAGAAGTAAAAACAAATAACTCACTTCGCAAATGTATATATTTTCATATTTTGTGACAAAAAATGGTTACATGTAGTTTATACATGACATACTTCCAAATGCCAGCCTTGAAAACACTGTAATACACAAAGACCAGCATTGCAGTTTTTGAACCACCATCTGCTTTGTTTCCCTATCCGCCTCACAGTCTCTTTCTTTCCTTGGTGAGAGCAAACTTTACAATAGCGTGTGGCATTTACTTTGTTGGTTGTGGCTGGTACTTTTTCTAGAACATGACGACCAAAATTTCTGTGTAAGCTACTGTTTGGTGTTGGTTTCAATGACCGAATGTCTACTCCTGTAACATGCGAAATTTTTAAAGAAATTCCAGGAATGATTTGGTTCAAATGGCTCTGAGCACTATGGGACTTAACATCTATGGTCATCAGTCCCCTAGAACTTAGAACTACTTAAACCTAACTAACCTAAGGACATCACACAACACCCAGTCATCACGAGGCAGAGAAAATCCCTGACCCCGCCGGAAATCGAACCCGGGAACCCGGGCGTGGGAAGCGAGAACGCTACCGCACGACCACGAGCTGCGGATCACGAATGATTTATTTTGAGTGGTAAAGTCCTTGTACGAAATAAAAACATTCACAATAGACATTACAAAATGGCCGAACTCAGATTTTTCCACCACTTCATTGCTTTGTTTGCAAATGGGTACTAGCTGTAAATCTGAATGACATCTTCTACACCAGTCTCGTTCGTGTAATAATGTTTTAAATGTTTGGTTTTATTTTTCTTATAAAACCTCCTTTTGAACGCACAGGAACTCCTTTGGTGACTGCCTGATGTTTTGCGGTGTTTCAAAATACATCGCGTTTATTTTTCCATTTAAAAGCTAGAATCGATCAGTTCCTCAAAAAAAAAAATCGTTGTACTTCAGTTTCCTTGATTTGAAGCTTGTCGGTAGGCCCTTTCTATTCTTCATGACAGTTCCCACAGCTAGTGTCTGATGTTACTACAACATGTTCAGTAAAACAGGTAAGGCAAACAGGTAAATCGAATCCTGCTGCATCTAGTAGATTAAATGTAAAGTGCTACGGGTACTGTACAGCCGGCAGTAGATTTAGCATGTGCGAAATCGTTTCGGCGAGTCTAAAAGCTGTATGCATACGTGATTCTGGCGCCATTCACATACGCACAACCATAAGACATACAAGCATAGTGCCGAATACGTTAAATAACAGTCACAATTAACTCAGTTCATTACATTACAATCCTGGTAAACAGTCTAATAGCAGTCGGAAACGGTAAGCTAATGCTTTGGCAAGCCTAAGATTGGAATCTTGAGTTTTATTCAAAAGAACACATATCCGGATAAACAATTATTTTCGCGTTAGTCATACCGTGATTTCCGAAGACAGAAAGCGCTACAGAAGTGTATGCGTTTTCATCTATGGACACAGATGAATGCGTACTGAGCCTTAAACTGCCAACTCTTCAGAATAAAGGTTGAGCTTACTGAATCTCGGTAAAAAGTACTCGACTTTCCCTACGTTCAATCTGATTGTTGCGGTTGGATCTCATCATGTAAATCTGCAGATGGTGGCTGAAGTGGCGGCAAAAGTAGTCATTGGTTTTGTACAAACGACTTGCATTACGTATAGATTCAAGTCAGCTTCAAAGGTGCCTAAGTCGCCTGCTCATCAAGTCTGCTCGGAAAGGTTGGGGAGGCGCTTGTCTGACGAAATCATCCTTTGATAAATCCTGGCTGCAGAGTAATTTTGTACCGCTTGCTTCCTACAAGGAAGACTCTTGTATTTGTACTTTTCTGGTGTCATGTAACTTTGTTTGGCTGATTGATAAGTTGTCTTAAAAGACGCTAGCCGTTCTCTTTCTTCCTCTGTATATGGACGATGAAGCTGGACCTCTGTAAGCACAGTCGTTTCTCTCTCATACACTTCTGAATTACTTACGTTACGTAAACTTAGCAGTTTTCACATTCCATTACACATTTTGCCTTGCAGGGCCTGAGCCTTATGACAGCTTAGGATAGTCCTCAAATACGTCCAAAACTTTCCTTTCTCTCATTCCACTTTCAAATGCTGTGTTTATCAGTCTGTGTATTTAAACGAAACCTGACTTTCTACTATTCTGTTTATAATAGCTTTTTCTGGGATGCTGCCAACAATGCCACACGCCTCCTTCCACACATAGCCAGTTAGAAACTTACTCTGTTGTCCTGGAACAACAGGAGGCACAATCTGTATTGTGACATTAAGCGTCCAGTGCCGAGGCGGCCTACCTGAAAGGATTGTCCAGCCTGATCTCCCAGTGTTCCTTTGAACATATTCGACTGCTCTTTCCGTAAACTCTGCTGGGGCAGTATCTTGGTGGATTATGACCCACGGCATGCTCGCTTACTAACTGCCAAAGACAGCTTGGCTCCATGGAGGCTTCATATTATGTGAACAAGCAGTTAAATATAGGAAATTGTAATCCGTGTTGGTTAAGTACAGTACTTTCAATCATTGGTACTGACAAACATTTCATATATCAGTGGGGATAAATTATTCTGATTTCATTTGTTTTGTAACTTAGAGTTTTACATCAGTTAGGGCCAGCTCGGGGAAAACGGTGGCTTAAAAATAGTTTTCTAACACGTTTTCCTGCTTTCGTAGTATGAGTTATTGATGAATCATCAGGAATTCCTTATCTCACGTGCTGAATTACGGCTGCACGAGAAACATTCCAGGAAATAACAATTTCCTAAATAACAGATAATCATTTTCCGAGAGACACAAGAAGAAGTGAGCTGAGACTTGCAAAGGCTTATCGCACTCAGCTTCTTATTCTCCAGACTACAAGTCTCTAGAGAATCATATAGACACACTGCATAAAAGATAAACTTGGCGTGAACCACATAAATATTTCAGAGCGAAATTTTCACTCTGCAGGAGAGTAAGAGCTGAATGAAACTTTCAGACAGATTAAAACTGTGTGCCCACCCGTGACTCAACTCGTGACCGTTGCCTTTTGCGGACATGTGTTCTACCGACTAAACTACCCAAGCACAATCCGCGATTTGTCCTCACATCTGTAATTCTGGCAGTATCTCATCTCCTACCTTCGAAACTTCACAGAAGTAGAGCACTTGTCCGCGAAAGGCCAAGGTTCCCAATTCAAGTCCGCAGCTCGTGGTCGTGCGGTAGCGTTCTCGCTTCCCGCGCACGGGTTCGCGGGTTCGATTTCCGGCGGGGTCAGGGATTTTCTCAGCCTCGTGGTGACTGAGTGTTGTGTGACGTCCTTAGGTTAGTTATGTTTAAGTAGTTCTAAGGTCTAGAGGACTGATGACCATAGATGTTAAGTCCCATAGTGGTCAGAGCCATTTTCCCAATTCAAGTCTCGGTCTGGCACACACTTTTAATACGCCAGAAAGCTTCACACAAGTAATTATTGGCACTATCGAGAGAATGCCCCCATATAATAATTTAATACGGGAGCTCCTGCTTCACCAACAGCAGTACGTACGGCGGCATCCTTGCAAGACAGGTAAGGTTACGTGCGTCCATTATCTTGCAGTATCACCTAGAGTGCGCTTGTTTCTCTGCCTCGCTCCACATACTCAGCTCAAATTATTTTAATATTGTTTTAATTCTTCTACAGAAGCGTTCTGTTTGATCCAGAAATCAATATTTACGGAGAGTGTTTAAGAAACTAGTCTTTCACTCACTCATTTTCAAAAAAAATGTTCAAATGTGTGTGAAATCTTATGGGACTTAACTGTAAAGTTCATCAGTCCCTAAGCATACACACTACTTTAGAGGGTGGGGGGGGGGGGGGGTAGGACGTGAAATGGGCTGACTTGGAGCAGGAGAGGCACCACAGGAGATTTTAATTTCCAGTGACTATACTTTTACAAATAAATTCATAAAATTTTGTCACCATAACCAGGAAAGATTCAGGATTCACACTCATAGCAGTGGAAGTTCAAAAACATAACAAAATAATTTTTTTTTACATGTGAAATTTCATTATTTTTTCACTTACATTTGGCTGCATTTGTTGCTATAGGTACATTTTTCTTCACAAGTAAGAGAGATTATTTGATGAATTTTGCACAGCATACAAACCATACTTACAGGTGTATGAAACTCTAGAATTTTCCAAATCTATTAAAAACTATGGTAAAAATTGAGATAATCAACTACAATTGTTTTCTGAACTTAAAACTTAAAACGTAAGAGCTCATTCATTTTTTCATAAATCAAATGGATTCTAGAGTTTCAGACTCCTGTAAGTATGGTTTGTATGCTGTGCAAAATTCATCGAACAGACTCTCTTACTTATGAAGGAAAGTGTACCTATAGCAACAAATGCAGCCAATAGTAAGTGAAAAAATGATGAAATTTCACACGTAAAAGAATTAAATTTGTTATGTTTTTGAACTTCCGCTGTTATGAGTGTGAATCCTGAATCCTTCCTGGTCATGCTGACAAAGTTTTATGAATTTACTTGCAAAAGTATAGACAGTTGAAATTAAAATGTCCTGTGGTGCCTCTCTTGCTCCAAGTCGGCCCGTTGGACGTTCTACCCCCCTTAACCTAAATTATCCTAAGGACAAACACACACACACCCATGCCCGAGAGAGGACTCGAAACTCCGCTGGGACACTTCTTTTCGTCACACATTGTAAACTTCTAGCAATAATCAATTCCTTTGGAAGTTCTTCTTCAGTTTTTATCGGTTCACTATCACCTGAATTACTGACCACCGCTTTTGAATTCAGCAAGAAAACTTATTGCTCCACCAATTTGTTAGTGTCGAAATGTGCTGCCGATTTGTTGCAGACCCATTTTCAATCGAGAATACCATCATCATCATCCTTCTTCTTCTTCTTCTTCTTCTTTTTCTTCTCCTTCTCCATGATAATCTTTAGCTTCATAATCGTTTTGATCCTCTTCCTCTTCACCACCATCATCCTCATCTTCTTCTTCTTCATCTTCTGAGCCTTCCGGTTTCATAAATACTTGGCTTCTAACATCTTCAGCTGTCACCTTCATGCATAACTGTCCCACTATCAGAGAAGCGGGTTGATGCGCATGCATGTTGAATTACATCTTATTCCTATCCTCTCACAAAACCTGGAAAGATATTTTAAGCAAAGCTGGAACTGCGGTCTCTCCCATTCTGATATGTATGTCATCATCATCTCTCAATGATGATACACAAATTTTCTCTAATGCAGTCTCAACAAATGCGTACATTTATAATATTTGATGGAATTTACTTGTCTGTTCCAAGACAGTTTTTCTTATAAACATTGGTACTTTGAATATTTTGAAGACTTCGCTTTAGGATATCTAATCTTAAATAATAGATTATATAATGCTATTGCTCTCGGGTATTTTACATTGTGAATTATTAAATCATCTCGAACAGTGTATCACAAATCATCCACACTCTAGCTGTTAGTTCAGATCTAATGGCGAATACAGTGTCACAGGATATGTCCAGTGCATTGATAAAAAATGATGTTATTAGTCTACTCCACGTCTCTAGCATAACTTTCTCTCACGGCTCGGCGTTCACCACAATCGTCGTCTTCTTATTTTACAAATAATTTAGACCCCTCTCCTACGGCTAAGTAAGTCTCCCGCGCTCTCTAGCGGTCGACAAAAGGGCCTGTTTCCAGTACAGTCAGGAGCTTCAGTTTACCTTCTTTCATATTTTTTTTTTTTTAGCAAGGACAGTTTTCCTGATAACATTTCAACATCTGTGCTCAGTCACAAGCAAACGTCTCAGTTTACTCGACTGGTCACAACGTTGGGCGTTAGGTGTCGAAAACAGTATTCTAACACTAGATACATGTTAGCTACTGGAGGGGGAAAATTAGTCACCTCTGTAAGGTACGTGTTACTGGGTGGAAACTTAGGGAGTATGATGAGCACGGGGTAATGGTGGACAGCTAGGAGGGGAGTGGTGTGACTCTTAAGACTATTCTGACAGTCGTGTTGACAACTGCAGTGCTCAATCGCAGCTGAACCGATTACAAACAGACATCGCAGTTCAGCAGAGACGTATTACCTCGTATGCTGTATCAGTGCTTGTACAACCATATTCCCAGAAACACCAGTTTCCCATAAACGCCAAACGTGAGGGAACAGATACACCAAAGCAAACTGTGACAAGGGGCAGGCATATGGTTCTTGTTCCCACACGCCTAGGTTAGGACCTATCACCTGACTGCAGGAACCTCCATCCTCTCTCTCTCTAGAAGCAGAGCAGGTGTACTGTAATAATTATTTTGAATAATCCGTTCAAAAACCAGTTTTTAAAACATAAATATTTATTTGTATTATCGCGAGATGCTTACTAAAAAAGAAATCTGGATCGGATTCCCCTAATAAATTTCCTGTACATGAGATTCATGATTCTAAAAAAATAGTATGAAGTGGATCGTCACAAATTTATTGTGACTCAGAGCCTGCACATGTGTCTTCTTAAAAATAAGAAATCTTGACGAACCTTCAATTTTTATTTCCGTACCACATGTAATCTAAGACAGATAATGACCCCATCCGGACGAAAGAGCGCATCTGAAAAAATATTTTTGTCCATGATGGTAAGCGATAGTGTGAGTGATCTTTGTCAGTAGATGGCAGGATGTTGAGAGAGTAACAGTGTTAAATCAGATTGTATCATAGTAGGGATTATACACAGCATCAAGGTAATCTCTACTTTTTGCAACACATAGCAAAGGCTAACCAAAGACTGAGTTTTACTGGCAGGACACTTAGAAAATTTAATAGATCTACTAAGGAGACTGTCTACACTACGCTTGTCCGTCCTCTTTTAGAATACTGCTGCCCGGTGTAGGATCCTTACCAGATAGGACTGACGCAGTACATCGAAAATGTTCAAAGAAAGGCAGCAAGTTTTTTATTATCGCGAAATATGGGAGAGGGTGTAACAGAAATGATACAGGATTTGGGCTGGACATCATTAAAATAATAGCGTTTTTCGTTGCGACGGAATTTTCTCGCGAAATTCCGATCACCAACTTTCTCCTCTGAATGCGAAAATATTTTGTTGACACCGACCTACATAGGGAGGAACGATCACCACGATAAAATAAGGGAAATCAGAGCTCGTACGGAAAGATGTAGGTGTTCATTCTTTTCCGCGCGCTATACGATACTGGAATAATAGAGTATTGTGAAGGTGGTTCGATGAACCCTCTGCCAGGCGCTTAAATGTGATTTGCAGAGTATTCATGTAGATGTAAATGTAGATGAACGAAACATTGCTTTCTGGGTAATGATATTCACCTGGTCATTGTCCTAATAGTACCCATTTTGTATTCTACTATCGAATTTGGTAAAATAATGTTTCCCACCCCGTCTTTCACGCTGGTAATGAACATAGTTTTCTGTACTTAAGGGGCATAGTGTAAGCTAACTTTGTCAGTTGTTGTTTGGACGTCAAGAGAGTAACAGTGCTAGTACAGATAAATTGTCTGGTATTATTGATTATACTTAGTATCAAGGTAGGTCTTATTTTCTTTGCATTACATATTTGTTGAATAAAATCAGACATTGCCCATTTTCCTCTTGTTTCAGAATGCAGCACGCTGCAAACTACTGTAAAAAGAATAGAGTCCAAAGGTCGGCACATTACATGACTACAGATAGCGTTAAGCACCGTTTGAGGTGATTTAAAGAGCAATGCCACTGGAAAGTGGTCGACTGGAAACGAGTGGTGTGGAACGTTGTACTCTAACTGTGTTAAGTGAAGTACTGAGGTGATTTTTGTGTTAGGGTATGGCGCTGTTTTTCATGTTTAGGGCTTGGTCTCCTTATTGTACCTAAGAAGATACTAACTGCAGAAGGATATGGAGACATTTCACAGTATTTTGTACTACGCATAGCAGAGGAGCAGTTTGGTGACAATAGATATTTTTATCAACATGATAAGGCACCCTATCATGAAGTAGTATCTGTGAAACAATGGTTTCTGGGCAATAATAATCCTGAAATGGACGGGCCTGCCTCGAGTCCCAACGTGAATCCGATGGTACACCTATGAGATGACATAGGATGCTGACTTTGCTCCAGACCTGAAAAACCATCATCACTGGTTCCGTGGTAGAATGGGCTGCCATTTCCCAGACGTCTCACTGAAAGCCTTCCCAGCAGAATTCAAGCCGCCATAAAGCCAAACGCTGGGCAAATTACACAATAATTTTTTACATGTTACAGTTTTATTTTGCTAGGAAAATTTGCTGCAATATGAACCAATCGAAACCAATAGACAGGAATACCTACTGAAGAGAAACTTGGATTATCACCTATAAGTTTTACGATGTCCAGTGAAAACACCAGAGTGAAAAATGGGGAGACATACGATCAGTTGAGGAACATCCACAAAAGGTCATTAGGGAACAGCCCAAATTTTAATCGATTTGCATCGAACAACATGCATTGAATTATGGGCGAGAGATCATAATCGCTTCCGCAGATGACTTGAAATTGTTAATCATATCATAGACCCAGTATTAATTCCAGCATTCGCGGTGCGGAAAGCAAAGTCAACCATCTCGGCAATTATTTACCAACCTCTACAACCAATGAAAGTGGTAATGTAACACCTACACAACCTAACAGAAGGAAACACGTGAGGACAGAAGATAACTATGTACATTTAAATCAAGTCTATAAATATGTTGTGTATATTGCTATGATGTTTACATGTTTTAATAATTTCCAGTGTGCAAAAGACCAGTGAAACAGAATATAAATAATTACAGTAGACGCACTGCCCATGTCACGGAGTATCATTATGTAAACCGAAGAGGTTATTGTTGTTGTCACAGTCTCGCTGCAGGAGCGCGGCGCGGTCGGGCAGTGCCCTCCATGTGGTAATGAGCATCGGTTAGCAGCGAACGAGGTGGTCGGACTCAAGGGGGGAATTCTTCTGAGAGAGAACGCCAGACTTATTTCGCTGCAAGATCCCACGTACGGTATGGTCAGGCATAATTTGGTAAAGTAATTGGGCACAGCGCAAAGCATGAAGGTTAACCAGTGTTTAAGAAGAACGCTGGGGGCATAAAGTTAATTGTGGTGAAGAGCCTGTGTCCGTAAATGTTTGTGGTATAATGAACCTCGCCGCACCGACCGCACCGCTATGCAGTAAGACCCGGCCAGCTCATCATTTAGAATTGTGAAAGGCTTGCCAGTGCTAGTTGCGAATCGTTGAATAACAAATACTTTAGCAACTTACGTGTATTAGGGTGTGTAATCCTCAGTAACAACTACCTGACAGGGTCCTCTCCGTATCCATAATTAATCGAGTGTGTCATTAATGAACTGAAAGTAAATGATGAAAAGAGTGAATTTCATCGACCTGATTGATAGTTTAAATGAAAGCGAACAAAAAAGTCACTGTTTTGGACTTGCTAATTAAGTCCTGATTACTGACAAATAATTTGAGAAAGGAGTATAGTTAACAATATCTCCTGATCAGACAGTTTTGTTTGAGAGGTAATTTATGTAACAAAATTTACTTGTTTGGACTTGCTAATTAAGTGCTGATTATTGACAAATACTTTGACAAAGCAGTATATTTAACAATATTTCACATTCAGACAATTTTGTTCAAAAAATAGTTCAAATGGCTCTAAGCACTATGGGACATCTGAGGTCATCAGTCCCCTAGACTTAGAACTATTTAAACCTAACTAACCTAAGGACATCGCACACAGCTATGCCCGGGGCAGGATTCGAACCTGGGACTGTAGCAGTAGCGTGGTTCCGGACTGAAGTGCCACAGCGGCCGGGGACAATTTTGTATGACAAGTAATTTACGTAACTATAAGTCAAAGCAGCGAACTCTGTAATCGTTTTAGAAACCTGTTGTTATTATAGAACAGTCAATTTAAATATTAAAATTATTCTTTTTGAAAAGATTACCGTTTGCAAAACACTTTAATAGCAGTTAGCATTACAGTGAGGGACGCAGTTGTTACGTAACTGAAAGTGCAAAGAACTAGTAAATTAATTTCATGAAGTAGTTGCAAGTTTTCTTTTGACTATGACTGAAATTTTTCTGGGTGATCATTGTGTATTGATAATGAGCGCGTGTCAGTGCCTTTGAGACTGTCCGCGCCTGCCAACGTGCTACAATACTAACGTGATTTAATTTCAGAGTCAAGAGTTTTAATTGATTTCGCTCACACTAAGTGGGCTGGGGACTGTTCATTTATAGTAATTTCCAGAGTCAAAATTAATTCATATTTTCGGACCAAAATTTCACTAACCAGTTTCCGTATTATTTTGTACATTTTTTATTCTGCCGATCGTTACAGCGCGAAGTAAAGCGCACAATAACGAACAAATTATGACAGCACCTGACTTCTTGCGGGTGATATTTTCAATTCGCAAGTGATTTCTTATCCCAAAGTAATATCAAACCATTAACAACACGGTATTTCTTTAATTCGTTTACCGCCCGGAAAGGAAAGGTGGGGTGTAATACTTGGCGCCGTGTGACAGGACAATTTCAATCCCGTGATTATCCACTCGCTCGGACCTTGCAAATTTGATTTAGTGGAACTTTTTGTGAAACAATAGAAAAGTAAAAATGTTGAACTCGAAAATGCAGGCGGGGTGGCAGCCACAAAGGGGTGGGCCGAGCTCAGAATTGTTGAACGGAGAGCTGAGTAACGCCAGTGGGTTGGGTATCTCAATAAATATGGAAGACGTAAGCAGTGTGACTATAGAACAAGAGGTTGTGATTACTATCGCAAGAATTTGGAAGAAATGTTCACGGAGGGTGAAAATTGTGTATAAGTGTCAGACAGAAACAAAAGTTCAACCAGTACTAAATCAGACGCGCGGTTTGAATCTGGACACTTGGAGTAAGTTATTTCAAATGATAGGTTCGATGAGAACTGATATAGGAACAATGAACGATAGGATGAGTTCGATGGAGAGTGGATTAAGAATTGATATCGTTTTGTTAAAAGATGAAATATATTCCTCAATACGCAAATATTTGGACGACAAAATAACAAGGAAAGTACTTGAGTTAGATTACAAGCTTGATGATAAATGGAGGTTTTAAAGAAATTTGTAAGCAGTGAAATAAAAAAAAGCAAAAAGAGGATTTGCACGATGCAGTGAGTAGTAAACTAACTGAAGATGTCGATTCGATCCGTAGGGATTTAGTGACTAAAGTAAATCAGGAAATTAAAACAGTGAGTGGTGAGCAGGCGAAAATCCGTAAATACTTTGAAGGGACAGATCGGGAAGGTTCCAAGCGAAACAGAAAAGAAATTAAAAGAAGCAGTAGAGGCGGCGATTACTACTGATATTCAGGACAAAACTCATTCATCAGAAGCTGACGTCAGTCACAAACATGTAGAGTTCAAAAACAAGGAAGTAGAGATTTTGAGATCCGAAACTAATAAAATCAAAGCGTACGTAAAAAAAATCTAAAAAGTGTAATGAATTTGGCTACTGCGTTCACGTTAGGAGGGGTATATCCCAGTCAATCTAGCTTCGAAATTGAAGCGTTCGATCCAAATGGAGGGATCCATCCAGTCATTTTCATGGACGCATGCAGGAAGATAATCCTTTCAGAATTGCCTTAAGAGGACCGAATCAGAATAGCGAGTACGAAGCTAGTGGGAGACGCAAGTAGCTGGGTAGTGCATGCCACTCACCGCTGCCGACCTTTGGAGGAATTTTTGAGGAAATTTGAAGAAAAATACTGGTCTGTTGATAAACAGGACGAGGATTTGCAGGAATTTGTGCAAGCTTCTGCATACCGACCGAGTAAAGAGACAAACATTAAATTGTATTGCGAGGAGCTTTTTAAAAAAGTGGAATATTTGAAAGGGTAAAATGTCAGAAAAGAGTATGTTGACGGCACTTCAGGGAAAATTACCGTGGAGTGTCCGAGGCTATCTTATGGGTGAAAACAATAAAATATAGCTTCTGAAGAAATTAGGTGACACTGACGCGTAGCACCCGGCAGTGACAAACGGTACCACGGCGGAAACAATAATAACCACAACAGAAACAAATTCAATAACAACCAAAACAATTTACCATCGCAATGATTACGACGCGAGACGCGCTCACGAGGATAGAGGAACGAGAGCAGTCTTAACGGCTTAGTTTCCGAAAAATACTGTTCCGAAAACGCGAGTCGGCAACAGTAAAGGGGCAAACTGGTGCGGGTGACGGTAAGCGGCCGCATCAAAGGAAACAGTATAACAGCGGTGGTGCAACAAAGCATGCGAAGGCGGGCAGGCTCACGTAAGAATTCAGGCGTTTAAGAAACAATGCCAAGGTAATGAACTTCGTGTAGAGAACAAGTCAGAAGCTATGGCAAATGAAATTGTTTGCGACATCGAAGCGACAGTGAGTATGGCGAGTACGAGTGGTACAGCGGCGCCGATAAAAGAGCAGTGTCTGGTTGTGGAGACGCTTGTTTTTGTAGTTAATGAAATCAGAACAGTAGTCGATGACAGAGAATGGTTGAGGCAATTAGGCAAAATGTATGATGGGATAGAAGAGTGGAAAAGAAATAGGAAAGTAAGTTTTGGTGGAAAAAGGAGCCAGAGTGTGGAGGATGTCAATAACTATGAAGTTTGCGTAACTATGGGGGCGAGCGATCTGAAGGAGACGCTGCGTGGAAACAATGAAGTTAATAAGAATATAATGAGTAATGCCGATGACATTACTGAATATAGTGGCGATGAAGGGGCACGTGAGGTGCAGATGAGTAGATGTCTGGTAGATGCCGAATTCGGCTTATTTGATCGAGCAACCGGAGACTGTGGTGTGCAACCTGATTGTGTGGCTTACGACAGCTGAATAAAATTAATGAGCAAAACAGATGGTTGTAATGTATACGAAGTCAAAGCAGATGTGATTCTCGAAGGTGATGATAACGACGAAAGTGAACCTACCGATCAATGGAGTAAGGATGAATTAATGCATGTTGTGTGCCAGAATGAAGAAGGGAATAGAGGAAGGCAGAAGAAACCCCCGGATAAGTTATGTAGGTGGAATGACGCCTTGTGGAGTGATTAGGAAGTGGAACAAGACCTGTTACGGGAAAGGAAATGTAATGAATCGAAGTGATATGATCAAATTATGTTAACCTATTAGCGTATACGGAATGGAAAATTAGGCGTTAATTGATAGCGGAAGTCAGATTAGTGTTGTGTCAGTCATTCTACGAGCGAATTAAAACCGTAAAGGGTATAGTCGAAACGCCTGTTATGGGAGTGAAAATAGAAGGTAGTACTGGTGTCTGTGGTAAACCGATTAATACTCAAACTTTGATGCAATTCTAAATTAGGGATGTTGTCCTTGAACATGATTTTCTAGTGGTGCCTCAGTTGATCACAGAAACAGTTATGGGCATGGACTGGATGAGAAATGATAAAGTAATCACTGAGTGTGACAGAAGAATGATGGTATGTGCTGTAGAGATGGGTTTTGATGACGTCGATCTGGGAGTCGGTGATCACGACACCATACTGAATATAATTACGTTACCTATGAACGAACTGATGAGTGAAGGATCCGAGTGTTACCATGTTAGGAACGTAAACACACTGAAGATGGTTCAAATGGCTGTGAGCACTGTGGGACTTAACATCTATGGTCATCAGTCCCCTAGAACTTAGAACTACTTAAACCTAACTAACCTAAGGGCATCACACAACACTCAGTCATCACGAGGCAGAGAAAATCCCTGACCCCGCCGGGAAGCGAACCCAGGAACCCGGGTGCGGGAAGCGAGAACGCTAATGCACGACCTACACTGAAGAGCCAAAGAAAATGGTACACATGCCTAATATCGAGTTGGGCCCTCTCGTGCACGCAGAAGTGCCGCAGAACGACGTGTCATGGACTCGACAAATGTCTGAAGTACTGATGGAGGAAACTGACACCATGAATCCTGCACGGCTGTCCTTAAATCCGTAAGAGTACGAGGGGGTGGAAATCTCTTCTGAACAGCACGTTGCGAGGCATCGCAGCTATACTCAATAACGTCCACGTCTGGAGAGTCTGGTGGCCATCGGAAGTGTTTAAACTCAGAAGAGTGCTCCTGGAGCCACTCTATAGCAATTCTAGACGTGTGTGGTGCGGAACTGTCCTGCTGGAATTGCCTAAGTCCGTCAGAATTCATAATGGACATGAATGGATACAGGTGATCATACAGGATGCTTACTTACGTTCACCTGTCAGAGTCGTATCGAGATGTGTCAGACGCCTCATATCACTCCAACTGCCCACGCCCCATACTACACTCCTGGAAATGGAAAAAAGAACACATTGACACCGGTGTGTCAGACCCACCATACTTGCTCCGGACACTGCGAGAGGGCTGTACAAGCAATGATCACACGCACGGCACAGCGGACACACCAGGAACCGCGGTGTTGACCGTCGAATGGCGCTAGCTGCGCAGCATTTGTGCACCGCCGCCGTCAATGTAAGCCAGTTTGCCGTGGCATACGGAGCTCCATCGCAGTCTTTAACACTGGTAGCATGCCGCGACAGCGTGGACGTGAACCGTATGTGCAGTTGACGGACTTTGAGCGAGGGCGTATAGTGGGCATGCGGGAGGCCGGGTGGACGTACCGCCGAATTGCTCAACACGTGGGGCGTGAGGTCTCCACAGTACATCGATGTTGTCGCCAGTGGTCGGCGGAAGGTGCACGTACCCGTCGACCTGGGACCGGACCGCAGCGACGCACGGGTGCACGCCAAGACCGTAGGATCCTACGCAGTGCCGTAGGGGACCGCACCGCCACTTCCCAGCAAATTAGGGACACTTTTGCTCCTGGGGTATCGGCGAGGACCATTCGCAACCGTCTCCATGAAGCTGGGCTACGGTCCCGCACACCGTTAGGCCGTCTTCCGCTCACGCCCCAACATCGTGCAGCCCGCCTCCAGTGGTGTCGCGACAGGCGTGAATGGAGGGACGAATGGAGACGTGTCGTCGTCAGCGATGAGAGTCGCTTCTGCCTTGGTGTCAATGATGGTCGTATGCGTGTTTGGCGCCGTGCAGGTGAGCGCCACAATCAGGACTGCATACGACCGAGGCACACAGGGCCAACACCCGGCATCATGGTGTGGGGAGCGATCTCCTACACTGGCCGTACACCACTGGTGATCGTCGAGGGGACACTGAATAGTGCACGGTACATCCAAACCGTCATCGAACCCATCGTTCTACCATTCCTAGACCGGCAAGGGAACTTGCTGTTCCAACAGGACAATGCACGTCCGCATGTATCCCGTGCCACCCAACGTGCTCTAGAAGGTGTAAGTCAACTACCCTGGCCAGCAAGATCTCCGGATCTGTCCCCTATTGAGCATGTTTGGGACTGGATGAAGCGTCGTTTCACGCGGTCTGCACGTCCAGCACGAACGCTGGTCCAACTGAGGCGCCAGGTGGAAATGGCATGGCAAGCCGTTCCACAGGACTACATCCAGCATCTGTACGATCGTCTCCATGGGAGAATAGCAGCCTGCATTGCTGCGAAAGGTGGATATACACTGTACTAGTGCCGACATTGTGCATGCTCTGTTGCCTGTGTCTATGTGCCTGTGGTTCTGTCAGTGTGATCATGTGATGTATCTGACCCCAGGAGTGTGTCAATAAAGTTTCCCCTTCCTGGGACTATGAATTCACGGTGTTCTTATTTCAATTTCCAGGTGTGTATTAAAAAGCATCCACCAGCCTAAACAGTCCCCTGCCGACATGCAAGATCCATGGATTCATGAGGTTGTCTCCACACCCGTACACGTCCATCTGCTAGATAAAATTTGAAACGATTCTCGTCCGACCAGGCAATATGTTTCCAGTCATCAATAGTCCCATGTCGGCGTTGACGGGTCCAGGCGAGGCGTGAAGCTTTGTTCCGTACAATCACCAAGGGTACATGAGTGGCCTTTCGGCTCCGAAAGCCCATATCGATTATGTTTCGTTGAATAGTTCGCACGCTGACAATTGTTGATGGCACAGAATTGAAATCTGCAGCAATTTGCGGAAGGTTTGCGCTTCTGTCACGTTCAACAATTCTCTTCAGTAGTCGTTAATCCCGTTCTTGCAGGAACTATTTCCAGCCGCAGCGCTGTCAGAGATTTAACGTTTTACCGGATTCCTGATAATCACGGTACACACGTGGAATGGTCGTACAGCAAAATCCCCACTTCATCGCTACCTCGAAGATATTGAGTCCCATCGTTCGTGCACCAATTATAAGACTACCTTCAGTTAAATCTTGATAACCTGCCATTGTAGCAGCAGTAACTGATCTCACAACTGCTCCAGACACTTGTCTCATATGGGCGTTTCCGACCACAGCGCCGTATTCTGCCTGTTCACATATCTCTGTATTTGATTACTGAAGCCTATTTCAGTTTCTTTGGTGCTTCAGTGTTTATAACCTTCCGCTGAAGATTTTGCAGGCATAGTGGAGGGTGTGTCGGGCATGACTTCCGACCAAAAGGAGGAGCTGTATGATAATTAGATTAATAATGAGGTATTTTCAGCTAAACCTGATCTTGTACCTGATTTTTTGTATAAAACAGAGACGATATTCGATTAAAACTTTATGGACCAGCTTATCAAGTACCAATAGCTAGGAGGGAAGCATTAAGAACAGAAATAAGCCACATGGAGAAGTAGGGCATCATAGGAAGTTCTAAAAGCCAATGTAACAACCCACCTGTTTTTGTGAATGAAATGATAAGTATTAGGGTCGTGATAGGTGCGCTCAGTCTTAACAAGGCTGTAAAGCGAGAGACGTTTTTTCCAGAGTGTTTACATAATGTTTTACGAAAGTTTCACAATGTGCGGCATATGACAAGCCTCGATCTGACAGCTGGTTTGGCAGATAGCCCTCGAAGAAGAATCGCGAAAATGACAACATTTCTGTTTCCTGGGAAATGCTATCAGTATAATGTTACCCCTTTCGGACTGAACACTTCAATGTCAGTGTTCATCCGACCGCTTGACTGTGTATTTGGTAAAGAGCTTGGCGCCAAAATTACGATCTATGTTGACGATTTGTTAATAGCAATGTCATCATGGGAAGAACATTGCGAACTATTAACAGAAGTTTTTCAAGCACTGGGAAGCGGGGGAATGACACTGAAGTTAAGGAAATGTGTATCTCTAAAAAAGAAAGTACAATTTCTAAGCCATATAACAGCTTCAGGTATAACTAAAGACCCTCGAAAACTAGAAGCGACTAGAAAGTGTCTACCGCCACGAACCAAAAAACAATTACAGACTTTCCTTGGTCTTCGTAATTCTTAGCGTAAATAAGTAGAAGGGCAAATTTTTAATGACCCAGATTTGTGTGGCTTGTTAAAGAGAAACAGTGCGTTTGTTTGGACAGAGAAATGTCGAATAACGTTCGATAAACTAAAAGATGAACTTGTAAAACACGTAGTATTACTTCATCCTGATTTGACAGTACTATTTCACATCGGAACCGACTCGTGCGAATATGGTACTGAGGTGCACATATTTCAAGAAGTAGAACAAGGGGAAAACAAAGAGTGTCGGTCCATTGCTTTTGCTAACAGAACTCTGACAAAATACGAGAGAAATTTTAGTCTCGGAAAAAGAAGCTATAGCTATAGTACGGGTATTTAAAAATTTTAAAGGTTTCTTATGGGGGCACAAAGTGATAGTGCATATAGACTCCAAAGCATTGATGTTTTTGAAGAATTGTCGGTTATTGCATGATAGGCTGAAAAGATGGGCATTGTACATACAACAATTTGATTTCGATATGTGTCATGGGAGAAGTGTAGACAACTATGTAGCTGGCACGTTGTCTAGAGTGTCTTATGACCTTCGTGGAGTAAATAACAAGGAGGGTGCGGAAGGTACGTTTAAAATAATGTACTTCAAGGATGTTGACGGAAGAAGGAAAATAGAAAACGTGTACTGATATATGTGTCGTTACCAGAACGGGGACGAATGTCTGAGGTTGGTTAAAAATCAGTTTGATGCAAAGAATGAGAGGGGCGAGAAATTGCGGAAGTATTATAAAATGTACGGAGGTATCCTATACTCATGAAAGAGTGCAGATAAAAAAGGGAGGCGTGTGAAGTGGCCAGAAAAATATGTCCCAGAGTTCATCGATTATTTTCATCTAGCTTTTGGTCACTGTTATGCGAAAACATGTGTGGATAAAATAACTGATTCTGTGAGTTTTAAAAATATGAATAGGTATGTTGCTGAAAGAATTGGAACATGTGATAGGTGTCGAAACGTTAAGGTGACAAACTTGACTAGTCGTGGTCCTATGAAAAGCATACCACCTAAGTATAATTTAGAAATTCTGGCACCGGATCTTTACGGTTCGTTAATTAAAACAACTGGTAATTTTGCATACATTCTGGTCGTATTGGACACGTTTTCAAAATGTGTGAAGCTGTATACTTTGCGTAAGATCATAGCTAAAGTTGTGTTTAGCAAATTTGCGGACGATTGTTTCGTTAAAGTAGGAAAACCTAAGGCGTATTATCCGACAATGGGCCGTAATTTATATCCAAGGTATGGAATGAATGCATGAAAGTAAGATGGGTAGAAGTCACTCATATCTCGGCTTACCATCCATCGAGAACCTTTCAGAACGCTACATGCTTGAATTGGGTAGATATTTCAGAACGTATTGCAATAACAATCATAAGTTTTGGGACAAGTATGTAGCTGACATTGAAAATAATCAGGAACTTCTTGTCTCACGAGAGTACTGGCTCCACACCGGGGGAAATCATGTTGGGCGTTCAGTTAAAAAGTATAATAGATGAGATAATCGATTTCCCATCGTGACAAGATTTAGACACCAGTCAAAAGAAAGTGTTGTTGAGGGAAACGATGAGAAAACATGCTGAAGCTCGACTTAAAAGGCACGATACCAGTTTAAAACCAGTGAAATTCATGGTAGGTGACCTAGTCCTTGTCAAAACAGACGAGTAATCCAATGAAATAGATAATGAAATTGCCAAGTTCAAGTTTGTTTATAATGGACCATTCAGAATTCAAAGTGTTCCTCACTCTAATACTTACTGTCTGATATACCCTCAATCAGGTAAAATATTGGGTGTAAGGGGTATATAGTAGACTTAAAGCTCTATCACAGCAGAGACAAATAATGTTATTCTGCTTGTATATAATTGTAATTAATTTATTGAGGACTAAAAAACTATTTATTTTTTCTATTAATGATCACATAGTATGGATGTCATGTTGAAATAATGAAGATAAAGGCTTCGTTTAATTAAATGAGCGTTTACTTTGTTACGTAACTTGTAATCAGAAAATTAATTGTATTGTGGCTAGTTTTAGAAGATGTATTGTGTATGTAACTGGTGTTATCAGGAGAACTCAAACTTGTCATTTAAGTTGCAGATACAAATTTTGCAAAATGGACGCTAATTAAGGCGCAGGAAACTGAATTACTACCAGACGAAAGTAAAAAAATATTATGAAAGAGGTACCTATGGACGTGGAATACATGCAGGCACCTACACAAAAATGAAAGCTGATGAGTACGTGCACGAGGCAGTGCACCAGTAATCTGTTTCTGCTTTCCGGGAAAAGGAAGTTTATGCAACAAATGCTTATGATTAGGCAGTGCATACGTGAATAGTATAGCGCAAAACATGTAAATAGTAATTCAGATGTTATAATGTGGACACAGATAATGTAAATGCTGCGTGAAATATAATTTTTGGATCACTTTCGAGTAATGAATACTCATGATGTTTAGATTACGAGAGTTATAAATTTTATGCGGACACAGATGTAAATGCTGTGTGAAAATGTTTCAATCATTTTTAATTAGCGAGTGCTCGTCTTGTTTAATTGATGTCAGTTGTTGATAGGTTAGTGAACAAATGTTTTTGTTTTTTATTGTGCGCTTTACAGCTAACTGTTGGATTAAAAATATCCTGTAGGAATGAATCTTTTATGTACGTAATTGTTTTTATAAAACATTATTTTCTGACTAGAAGAGAGTTCAAATGAGTAATAAGTAGCATGTTTCGGACAGTGGCAAAAAAATTTTAATTCCATGATACTAAACGTTGGTGGGTGTAGGGACTGGTTGTTTCGTCCTGAACGTTTCCTTGAGTCTGTGTTTGCCAATATAGATCATTGGAACGTGGGGCACGTGTAACACAACACAGTTCCCACATATAGATTTTTCCTGGTTTACAACTATTTACATTTAAATGAAATGTATAAATATGTTGTGCATAATATTGTGATATATATATATATATATATATATATATATATATATATATATATATATACGTTTTAATAATTTCCTGTTTGCAAAATAACCAATGAAAGAAAATGTAAAGTATTGTAGTAGACGCACTGGCCAAGTCAGGGAATATCGTTATTTAAACTAAAGAAGTTATTGTTATTGTCGCACTGACGCTGGGCGCAGTCGCGCAGTTTATTTCTGGTGGTAACGAGAGTCAGTTAGCAAAGAGTGAGAGGGTCGGACGGAAAGGAGGAACTCTGCTGCGAGAGGACGCCAGACTTGTTCACTTCGAGATGCCACGTACGGTATTGGCAGGCGTAATGAGAAGAGCTAATTGTGCACAGCGTAAAGCATCAAGGTTAACTAGTGTTTAAGAAGAGCGCTTGGGACCCAAAGTTAATTGTGAAGAAGAACTTATGGCCGTACATGGTTGTTGTCTAATGGACCTCACCGCACCGACCGCACAGCTATGAAGAAACGCCATAAGTCTTAAAATGTATGCGGTCCGTAGCTGACCAAATCCATAGATAAAAACCATACTTCATATTCAGACAATTTTGTATGAGAAGTAATTTACGTAACAATAATTCAAGGTAGAGAACACCATAATCATTTGAAAAACCAGTTATTAATGTAGTCCGTAGGCAACTTTGTGGGTGTAGCGGAGGGTACTACTGGTACCATAATCATTCTCCCACTTTGGAATTCCATTCCAAAATAGTGCGTGGGAAGAAACACTTTGTAAAACCCCGCATGAGTTTGAATTTCTTGGATGTTTCCATAATGGTTATTTCACTAGATGTGTATGAGAGGAAGAATAATAGATTAACCCCGATCATTGGAGATAGTACGAACTCGAACAACCTACGATTCTAAAATGTCCCGTATAGCTACGGAGTAAGAAAAACAGAGTTAAAACGTGTGTACACGTGTATTCAAACGAAATTTTTTTTGCAGTAATGCATGTGTATGTGTCTAATAGTAATAAAATGCAAACTCGTTAAATTATGTAATGATAAATGGGCACATACTTACAGTATTATACAGAATTAAAAGTAATGGTAAGTTAAAAGTATGTTCAAAAATGTGTGTGAAATCTTATGGGACTTAATTGCTAAGGTCATCAGTCCCTAAGCTTACACACTACTTAACCTAAATGTCGGCACACCCTGCAGTAGTTGCACACTGCGAAAACTAATCAAAATTACTGAGGAAGGCTATTAAAACATCAAAGAACATGAACGTAATTTCAAAAAACAGAACTTCCGCCAACACACTTATGGCTGTATGGAATTAAGTGACTGAGGGAAAGGACGACCATCCAGAGAACAAGACAACATCACTATTGAACTGAATGGAAGGGCAATAAATGGTTAGTCACGGGTAGAAAATGCCTTAAAAATCATTTCTTAAAGACAGTAGAACACACACACCCATGCCCGAGGGAGGACTCGAACCTCTGCCGGGACCCGTTAAAAGTAAAATTTGATGGCTTATCACGCACTAGCATAGTTACATTACATACCGTCACGCTAAATGCTACAATTCGGAGACCTGTAGTGGCAGAGGATTGAAACTTGCGACAGCTAAGCGGAAAAGTCGGCCGAGTAATTTGCAAGACATGTAGTACCTGAACTCAGATTGACAATAGAATTAAAACTTATGAGCCATTACTTTTCTGCACGTGCTCGTAGAACGTTAATAAAGTTTCTTTTTTAAAAAAGCTTTAAGAATTCTCACATACAAGATTCGAAGGCATGCCTATTCAGTATACCCTCGTACAAGCCGACAGCAATAGCAGTAGAGGCAATTAATTGTAGGGAAATCAATACGGCTGAGGTTTGTAGAGGTTTCTTCTTTTATTTTAGATTAAAATTAATACGTTTATTTTGTAATGCCCTCTGCTGCGGTCGAGGTGGTGTCTGGAGACGAGTTTAAGAAGGAAGAGCTTCCATGAAATCCGCTTTACATCACCTAGACGCATGGACGAGAGTGAGTAATTATCATGATATGAAGAAATCAGTAGATTGTAATTGTTCGGTGTGAAATAGTGTTGGAGAGGAAAAATGACACAACAAAACGATAATACCTGGCATTTGAGTATATTTAATATTCCACATCGTGTAAACTAGTAAAGGTTTCTTTATGTCATACTGTGGCGTAAGACAACCTCTTATAAAACAGACAAGGAGTATAGGTAGCAATGCAAATAGCAGCTATAGTAGAAAGTGTTTTAATCCTGCGGTCGAGCACAATAGTGGGGCAGGTAACTCTAAACTCTAATAGAAGATACAAGATAGGGAAAAATGTTTACCAGTTATCAAACACACACACACACACACACACACACACACACACACACACTGTAATACTGTCAATAATCATTGAAACAAATCAAGGAGAGTGAGCTAGTTCTGTGGACGTGGTGTCGTTGTTATATCGCAGCATTCTTTGACATTAAGCCCTGTGAACTCATACATACGAAACAGACCCATCCTATTGCAGTGCAACGACCGCCGTAATGACGCTTAGGCCTTCTGGACCGAGTATTAATGGGCCTGTGGACAGTGTTATTCCGGGCACTTAAAGCAGTAGCCATAGACTAGAACTGCTAATGATATGTCGCCATTCGAGTGGACGAGTTTCGGAAACAATGGAAACTGAAAATGAAGATGACGAGGTCACCATTCGAATCCAGCAGTAACTCAGTGCCAGCACTCGTGAGAGCACAACAGTCTGGGAATAGCTTAATGAACCGTGAGCCGTACCAGTCCTACAGTTTTAATGGCTAACGATATCAAACAACTGGAACTACATTGTCTGGCTTACGGAAACAGATAAATGGAGTCACATTATTCATCAGATAAATAATTAGTTGGCACCTTACCTCCCCAAGACAAATTCACAACCACGATTGAATTTAGCGGCCCGCTTCCTGACTTACGGTTTGGTTGTGAACTGTTGTATTCTCCCTAAAAAAGTGTTTTAATAAGTAACAGGCTGGCCTAAGGGACAATAATTGAATAAATATTGAAAAAATTACACGTGGATTATTAAATAAAAATTATGTAGATACGCTCCATTACAGTCGAAACGTATCCTGAGCACAGAATTAAGATTACCTTTCAGTTTATTTTTTGTCTTAAGAAATAAGTTACTAAGAAGGATGGCCTTACATAGGCAAGTCCCAGTGATGCTAGCAGAGTGTACGCAAGTAACGATTAAAGAATAAAACGCTGTGCATTGCAACAAACCAATAACCGGGAAAAAATCGTGACATATAAACAGTTCACTCAAGACTATTTGCAACGTCCCATATTTTTAAACACAATCCAGCAGCAGATATGTACAGTATTAGTGGTTTACGGGTCGCACAGTAGCTCAACAATGTTACCCAGTCAGCTATGATCACCTAAAACTTGCAACCCAAATATTGCGAAAATAAAGAATGCTACTGATGTGTGGATTTAACAGAATCGACTGGTAGTCAGGAGCTCGTATTATTAGCCAATCAACAGATTGTAACCATACTTAGAAATTGTATTTTTTGTCCACCTATAAACTTCTTAAACGAAACTATGCCTATTGCAGTAACTGACTA
The DNA here is from genome assembly GCF_023864275.1 of Schistocerca cancellata. Taxonomy (NCBI): domain Eukaryota; kingdom Metazoa; phylum Arthropoda; class Insecta; order Orthoptera; family Acrididae; genus Schistocerca; species Schistocerca cancellata. Next base: position 763,499,055 of record NC_064629.1, read on the forward strand.
AATGTGGAGTAAATCAGAACGTCAGTGGCGTTTGCTGCAGGATTCAAATGTGAGTCGTTTACGAGATATCGTATTTTGAAAAGTTCCCACACCGACACTTGCACAATACCTGTAGTAGCACAAACCAAAGAGCAACTCAAGTACATGCACTAGTTATGTGGAGTTTGAACAGGAATACGACAATTGACCACTAGAGGTTGCGTTCAAAATGACCGCCGACAGTGGCAATACATGCTTCCAGTCTGGAATGGAACGACTGCTGCACACGTGTTACCATTTCAGTGGAGATGTAAGAGCAGGCTGCAGTAATACGTCGTTGCATGTCATCGAGTGTAGCTAGTATGTCCTAGTAGACAGTATCCACCAGCTTTCCCCACAGAACAAAGTCTACAGTCACCAAATCCGGGGAACGGACCCATCAAGGTACATGTCCTCTGGTTCCAATCCAACGATCTCGAATCAGTTCATGAAGACATGCTGTAGTACTTCGTACAGGAATCACTTACCCACGACGCCATATTCCTTCGTGGCTGCCCTATATTGAACTTCTTGTTCTTGGACAGTTCACTGTTTTATACCGTTAAAAACCTCTGCAGTGCTTTCGTCATCAGCAGACTCTTCGTCAACCTCTGTTTCACTGTGAATATTTTCGTTAGCGACAGTTACAGACACGTAGCGTTAAGCACGAATTCTGACTCGTATGTCGGAATCTGATGTTGATGTATGTCTGAGTAGTGTCTTCATGTTTGGGAATAGCGTCCGATAAATTTCATATAGGGTTAGCTAGCAGAAAGAACACTAAACAACCATGTAAAAAACCATGGATCACTAGAGGAATTAAAGTACCTTCAGAAAGGAAAAGAGAAATGCATATTTTGGCGAGAACAAATAGGGGTCCTGCAGTAGTTGCACACTGCGAAAACTAATCAAAATTACTTAGGAAGGTTATTAAAACATCAAAGAACATGCACGTAATTTCAAAAAACAGAACTTCCGCCAACACACTTATGGCTGTATGGAATGAAGTGAATGAGAGAAAGGACGACCATCCAGAGAACAAGACAACATGACTATTGAACTGAATGGAAGGACTATAAATGGTTAGTCACGGGTAGAAAATGTCTTAAAAATCATTTCTTGAAGACAGTAGAAAACATGGGGGAGAAACAGTTCAAGAACAAAATCACAGTAGCATGCTGAAAACGTTACTTTCATACAATTCAATCATAAGTATGTATCACAACCTTCTCCTTCTGAAATGAAGAAACTTATACATTATCTCAAAAATAAAAGCTCATCTGGCATTGATGGTGTCTCCAATAGAATACTAAAAATTTGTTCCCATGTAAGAAACCCAGTCATATCTGAAATATGTAATGCATCCCTACCTCAAGGTATTTTTGCAGAGAGACTGAAATGTGCCGTTGTTAAACTCCTCCTTAAGGACGGTGAAAGGAGAAATGTCAATAACTCCAGACCTGTTTTACTGCTCGCAACATTCTTCAAAAACATTTGAGAAGGTGGTGTATTCTATAATAGTATCTCACCTTAGCAACAATAGTATCCTAACAAGGAAAACTCCCCATCACAGCACCCTCAGGTTTAGTGGTAAGATGGCACAGTGGATAGCCCATAATAAATGAACACAGATCAAGCATGAAAACAGGATGAACATGTACTGAACTATGAAAAAAAGCGGTATAAGAACAGTGAACGGTCCAAGAATAATAAGTGCAATAAAGACAACCTGAAACAGAAATGGCGTCGTGAGTAATAGGTCATGGTGTTGGCCTATCAAACAGGCCAGCATTGTTTGAAACTACCTCGTGCCATTTTTTTAATTTTTTTCCCAACATTATGAACTGTCCGTCCTGTCACTGAAATGTTTATTACATTTCCGTATTTTTGGCATTTGTCATACCATACATTGGTTATAGAATATGAGTCATGAGGTAAGATTACGTTACAGTCGCAAATAAATGTGATGAATAGTGAGAACAGACGAGACACCACATAGACATCTCTTAAAAATGAAAACAAAAAATAATCGGGAGTGAACTATGTTACAACGAAGGAATTGAAGAGTCACGACTTCTAAAACGGAACGGAACTTCAAAAACGTTAATACACATGTTTCGACAAAGCACAAAGAAACTGTGTAATTGTAAAACTGTTGAGTTCATGTGTTGCATCTTATGACACAAACTGTTATGGTTTCATCATTTCCTTGGAAGTGATTGCATTCATACGAACACCTGCATTGGGCAAGGGAGCGTATCTCACTCACTTACCAGTCGCATAAATTAGGTGCGTCCTTAAGAGATTCCTATCATATGACACATTTACTGTCACTAATGCCGTGTATGACACACCAGACGTGTTTTCCGGTGGAGGATTGGGTTGACTTATCGCCTTGTCGTCAAACGTTTGTGGTTCCCATGCGAATAGAGTAGTTGCGCTGAATCAACTTTCATTATAGGTCCCTACTTTACACCTCGCTGTTTCCAACGGACGTTACACAACGACACTAACACAAATTTGAATAAAGCGAACAGCGAAAAAAATAGATAAATAAATAAAGAGGGTTGGAACAGTAGAGGATCTGAACACGGCTCGGCCGCTTGGCAAGCCAACACAGGAATCACTTACCCACGACGCCATATTCCTTCGTAGCTGCCCTATATTGCACTACTTGTTCTTGGACAGTTCACTGTTTCCATTTCGCTTTCTTTTTTTCACCATCCAGTATACCTTCTTCCTGTTTTCATGCTTCATCTGTGTTCAGTTTTTGACGAGCTATCCATTGGGTCCCTTGTTAGCAAATTACAGTTTGGGTTGCTGAAGGGCTGACATTTACACATTCATTCACAAGAGTTTACAAAACGAAATAGCGCTGGTTGGTATTTTCGGCGACCTGTCTAAGGCGTTTGATTGTGTGAATCACAGTATTCTCTTAGATAAATTAACATTTTACGGGAATGATGGCATAGCCAACCAATGGATAATATCATATCTAATCAAAAGATTCCAGAAATTTGTACTTAGTAATTCAAGTTATATAGTCCAGGGACATAAGTCCGACAGGGGAGAAATCACGTATGGGGCTCCCCAAGGTTCCGTCTTAGATCCACTACTGTTCCTCACACATGTAAACGATCTTCTGTCTAGTATACAAAAAGCAGAATTAATTATTTTTGCAGATGACACTAATAATGTAATCAGTCCAAGCATACATAAAGAAACAGAAGATATGGTAAAGATCTTAAATGTACCATTGATTAGTTTTCTGAGAATGGTCTCATCCTCAGTATTAAAAATTCACACCATATTAGTTCTGTACATCTAGAGTTACTAAACCAGTGTTAAGTGTAACACAAGGTGAAGAAATGATAAACAGGTTGGAGACTTCAAAACTCTTACAGGTCCATATTGATGAAAATTTAAATTGGGAAAACCACATGTTGGAACTCTTAAAACAACTTAGTTCAGCCACATTTTCAATTACAATCATTGCAAATCTTGGGGAGAGATAAATCAGTAAGTTGATATATTTTTATCAATAATGTTATATGGAATAATGTTCTGGAATAAATCATTTTTAAGAAAGAAAGTCTTCATTGCATAAAAACGTGCTGTAAGAATAATATGTGGCACTCACAGTATTCTCTTAGATAAATTACCATTTTACGGGAATGATGGCATAGCCAACCAATGGATAATATCGTATCTAATCAAAAGAATCCAGAAATTTGTACTTACGATCATCTTGTAGACATCTGTTTAAGGAGTTGGATTTGCTGACTACTGCTTCACAACATATTTATTCTATCATGAAGTTTGTTGTAAATAATCCACTACACCTCAAAACGAACAATGAGGTACATAATTACGATACCAGAAGGAAAAATGACGTTCATTACTTCACATTAACGTTGTATTTAGCACAAAAATGGGTACTCAGTGATGCAACAAAAATTTGCTATCACCTACCCAGTGATATAAAGTATGTGGCAGATAGTCACGTAAAATTTGATAACAAACTGAGAAAGTTTCTCCTTGACACCTTCTTCTATTCCGCAGAAGAATTTCTGTTACTGCGAAAAAAATTAGAAATGTTCAGGACGTAACTGTATGTACAGATTAATTTACGATGTGAATGTAAAATGACTCGTTCCACATGATTAGGATCTATCGTGCAAAATGATCCGTGGAACATGTAACTAACTGTTAGGTCTGCAGTTCTGTCATCCTTTAGAGACTTTTGCGGATTATTCCTCGACGACCCAGAAGTGTATGCTCGAACTGTACTCTGCTTCATTTTACCAGTACATAGTGTACTTGAGTAGACGGCACATATACATTCTTGAGGAAGTGTGTCACTTAGGAGAACTTAACGTAGTAGCTATCGAACTTAAACAAATGTGTTACTTCGACGTGCCCAATGTCTCCTTTGAAAGGAACTGACCGTTGCCTAGTGTGTTGGAAAAGCCTCTTTTGGTGTCATCGTAGATCACAAGGATAAACAAATCCGAATAAACCAGATTTCAGTTTCAGATTACTTGAAATACAAACGGTCGCCAGATCGCAGAGACACATGCAAAATTTATTCTTCAGCGCAAGGAATGCGATAAGAGACAAAGATATAGTGTCGGCGAACTAATAGCTACTTATCGTGCGCTATTGCAATATATTTAATGTAATTATGATTTATTATCAATTTTGAATTTAATGAAAACATCGCTTGTAAGTTAACAGAAAATGACAATTAGAAAATTTAATTTGTATAGCTTGAACAATATTACCTTTCAGACACGTTTGTATCCATTCTTACTTTCGGTTACTGATATGGGAACACATGTTTTTGAACTTCGTATGCCTAAATTTCTGCAACAACTGTTGTCATGTATGCCAGCCGAAGTGGCCGGGCGGGTCTAGGCGCTACAGAGTCCAGTCTGATGACCTCAGCAGTTAAGTCCCATAGTGCTCAGAGCCATTTTTTGTTCTCACGTATTAAAAGAAAAACAACGCCGTTTGAATGTCGTTTTCATCAACACTGTATATAATTAAACGTTTTCGTCTTCATACATACAAACCTTTATAGTAAAACAGAACTGAAAGCTAAAATTTACGTATTCAAATTTAATAAATTTTAGAATTATATCGAATTTAAATTGTAATGTTGGAACCGAAATAATGCGAACTACTGATAATTTTATTTTTGATTTACTGGTTATTTTATTTTACTTATTTTTTATTTTAATTGCCTTTAATATTAAAATATGTTCGGTTATGGAACACGTATAGATTCACGGCACTCACTCAACCCGTTTTGCACTGATAAAATAATAAGGCTCAACCTTGTATCTTGATCCTCAACCCTCCTATCAACGTCATCGAAACTTATTTCTAACTAATTTTCTTCCACAGAACATGACATTATTTTCTTATCGCAATCAATAACCAGCTTGTGTTCCATGATCCAATCCATGCTACCGAGCGAGGTGGCGCAGTGGTTAGCACACTGGACTCGCATTCGGGAGGTCGACTGTTAAATCCCGTCTCCGGCAATCCTGATTTAGGTTTTCCGTGATTTCCCTAAATCGCTTCAGTCAAATGCAGGGATGGTTCCTTTGAAAGGGCACGGCCGATTTCCTTCCCCATCCTTCCCTCACCCGAGCTTGCGCTCCGTCTCTAATAACCTCGTTGTCGACGGGACGTTAAACACTAATATCCTCCTCCTCCAATCCATGCCCACTTTAATTTCAGTCCGCAGTTGAAACACCATCAAAAAATCATGCCCAAGCAAAATTCTTTTAATAGAAAGTTGCATGGAGACTTGAGTCTTGATTGGTTTACTACAGACACCAGCAGCACCTATTACGTTTACTTCCATAACAGGCATTTCAGTTGTATCTATTACAGTTTTAATATACTTGTAGAAGGACTGAGACATGACACTAATCTGGCTGCTGCTATCGAGTGCCTGTTCCATATGGTTCAGAAAGTATCACAATTTGATCACTACGCCTCGATTCGCCACCTCTATATTCCCATAACAGGTCTTGTTCCACTTACAAATCATTCCACAAAACGTCATCTTTTTCGAACTATTTACTTGTTTTTCTGCCCTTTCCTGTTCCATTCCTTCTTTTGTTACCAAACATGTTTTAATTCTGACGTATTTAACTGATGGCAGATTCACTCTCCTTACCGCTGTCTACTCAGCGAAATACACCTACCTTGAGTTCGTATACACTGCAGTATCTTCTTCCCTCACTAATTTCATTCGAGAGTTTGAAGCTACGTATTCTTGCAATGTACTACAGTTTCCGGCTGTCCGTTCAAAGCTGCCGATTTCTGCTCAATCTGGGATGGCATCAACAAAACTTCTATTCGTCTGCTCTTCACCTGCTCAATCCTCTACATCTACATCTACATCTACATTTATACTCCGCAATCCACCCAACGGTGTGTGGCGGAGGGCACTTTACGTGCCACTGTCATTACCTCCCTTTTCTGTTCCAGTCGCGTATGGTTCGCGGGAAGAACGACTGTCTGAAAGCCTCCGTGCGTGCTCGAATCTCTCTAATTTTACATTCGTGATCTCCTCGGGAGGTATAAGTAGGGGGAAGCAATATATTCGATACCCCATCCAGAAACGCACCCTCTCGAAACCTGGCGAGCAAGCTACACCGCGATGCAGAGCGCCTCTCTTGCAGAGTCTGCCACGTGAGTTTGCTAAACATCTCCGTAACGCTATCACGGTTACCAAATAACCCTGTGACGAAACGCGCCGCTCTTCTTTGTATCTTCTCTATCTCTTCCGTCAACCCGATCTGGTACGGATCCCACACTGATGAGCAATACTCAAGTATAGGTCGAACGAGTGTTTTGTAAGCCACCTCCTTTGTTGATGGATTACATTTTCTAAGGACTCTCCCAATGAACCTCAACCTGGTACCCGCCTTACTAACAATTAATTTTATATGGTCATTCCACTTCAAATCGTTCCGCACGCATACTCCCAGATAATTTACAGAAGTAACTGCTACCAGTGTTTGTTCCGCTATCATGTAATCATACAATAAAGGATCCTTCTTTCTACGTATTCGCAATACATTACATTTGTCTATGTTAAGGGTCAGTTGCCACTCCCTGCACCAAGTGCCTATCCGCTGCAGATCTTCCTGCATTTCGCTACAATTTTCTAATGCTGCAACTTCTCTGTATACTACAGCATCATCCGCGAAAAGCCGCATGGAACTTCCAACACTATCTAATAGGTCATTTATATATATTGTGAAAAGTAATGGTCCCATAACACTCCCCTGTGGCACGCCAGAGGTTACTTTAACGTCTGTAGACGTTTCTCCATTGATAACAACATGCTGTGTTCTGTTTGCTAAAAATTCTTCAATCCAGCCACACAGCTGGTCTGATATTCCGTAGGCTCTTACTTTGATTATCAGGCGACAGTGCGGAACTGTATCGAACGCCTTCCGGAAGTTAAGGAAAATAGCATCTACCTGGGAGCCTGTATCTAATATTTTCTGGGTCTCATGAACAAATAAAGCGAGTTGGGTCTCACACGATCGCTGTTTCCGGAATCCATGTTGATTCCTACAGGGTAGATTCTGGGTTTCCAAAAACGACGTGATACTCGAGCAAAAAACATGTTCCAAAATTCTACAACAGATCGATGTCAGAGATATAGGTCCATAGTTTTGCGCATCTTCTCGACGACCCTTCTTAAAGACTGGGACTACCTGTGCTCTTTTCCAATCATTTGTAACCTTCCGCTCCTCAAGAGACTTGCGATACACGGCTGTTAGAAGGGGGGCAAGTTCTTTCGCGTACTCTGTGTAGAATCGAATTGGTATCCCGTCAGGTGTAGTGGACTTTCCTCTGTTGAGTGATTCCAGTTGCTTCTCTATTCCTTCGACACTTATTTCGATGTCAGCCATATTTTCGTTTGTGCGAGGATTTAGAGAAGGAACTGCAGTGCGGTCTTCCTCTGTGAAACAGCTTTGGAAAAAGGTGTTTAGTATTTCAGCTTTACGCGTGTCATCCTCTGTTTCAATGCCATCATCATCCCGGAGTGTCTGGATATGCTGTTTCGAGCCACTTACTGATTTAACGTAAGACCTGAACTTCCTAGGATTTTCTGTCAAGTCGGTACACAGAATTTTCCTTTCGAATTCACTGAACGCTTCACGCATAGCCCTCCTTACGCTAACTTTGACATCGTTTAGCTTCTGTTTGTCTGAGAGGTTTTGGCTGCGTTTAAACTTGCAGTGAAGCTGTCTTTGCTTTCGCAGTAGTTTCCTAACTTTGTTGTTGAACCACGGTGGGTTTTCCCCGTCCCTCACAGTTTTACTCGGCACGTACCTGTCTAAAACGCATTTTACGATTGCCTTGAACTTTTTCCATGAACACTCAACATTGTCAGTGTCGGAACAGAAATTTTCGTTTTGATCTGTTAGGTAGTCTGAAATCTGCCTTCTATTACTCTTGCTAAACAGATAAACCTTCCTCCCTTTTTTTATATTCCTATTAACTTCCATATTCAGAGATGCTGCAACGGCCTTATGATCACTGATTCCCTGTTCTGCACTTTCAGAGTCGAAAAGTTCGGGTCTGTTTGTTATCAGTAGGTCCAAGATGTTATCTCCACGAGTTGGTTCTCTGTTTAATTGCTCGAGGTAATTTTCGGAGCGTGCACTCAGTATAATGTCACTCGATGCTCTGTCCCTACCACCCGTCCTAAACATCTGAGTGTCCCAGTCTATATCTGGTAAATTGAAATCTCCACCTAAGACTATAACATGCTGAGAAAATTTGTGTGAAATCTATTCCAAATTTTCTCTCAGTTGTTCTGTCATTAATGCTGCTGAGTCGGGAGGTGGGTCAAAGGAGCCAATTATTAACCTAGCTCGGTTGTTGAGTGTAACCTCCACCCATAATAATTCACAGGAACTATCCACTTCTACTTCACTACAGGATAAACTACTACTAACAGCGACAAACACGCCACCACCGGTCGCATGCAATCTATCCTTTCTAAACACCGCCTATGCCTTTGTAAAAATCTCGGAAGAATTTATCTCTGGCTTCAGCCAGCTTTCTGTACCTATAACGATTTCAGCTTCGGTGCTTTCTATCAGCGCTTGAAGTTCCGGTACTTTACCAATGCAGTTTCGACAGTTTACAATTACAATACGGATTGCTGCTTGGTCCCCGCATTTCCTGACTTTGGCCCGCACCCTTTGAGGCTGTTGCCCTTTCTGTACTTGCCCGAGGCCACCTAACCTAAAAAACCGCCCAGTCCACGCCACACAACCCCTGCTACCCGTGTAGCTGCTGGCTGCGTGTAGTGGACTCCTGACCTATCCAGCGGAACCCGAAACCCCACCACCCTATGGCATAAGTCGAGGAATCTACAGCCCACACGGTCGCAGAACCGTCTCAGTCTCTCATTCAGACCTTCCACTCGGCTCTGTACGAAAGGTCCGCAGTCAGTCCTGTCAACGATGCTGCAGATGGTGAGCTCTGCTTTCATCCCGTTAGCGAGACTGGCAGTCTTCACAAAATCAGATAGCCGCCGGAAGCCAGAGAGGATTTCCTCCGATCCATAGTGACACACATCATTGGTGCCGACATGAGCGACCACCTACAGATGGGTGCACCCTGTACCCTTCATGGCATCCGGAAGGACCCTTTCCACATCTGGAATGACTTCCCCCGGTATACACACGGAGTGCACATTGGGTTTCTTCCCCTCTCTTGCTGCCATATCCGTAAGGGGCCCCATTACGCGCCTGACGTTGGAGCTCCCAACTACCAGTAAGCCCACTCTCTGCGACCGCCCGGATCTTGCATTATTGTATTTATTAGTCAACATTACTCATTATATACTCATCAACTTCGTCTACATTGCGCAGCATCTCTCTCGGATTGCTCGCTCTCTTCGTCTCGCATACTTCACAATTATCATTACAGTTCGTATTCTGAACTCTCTTCCCACCAAAACTTACTTTCCTATTTCTTTTCCATTCTTATAATCCATCGCTCATTTAGTCTAACTGCATCGGCCATTTCCTATCATTATATACTGTTTCGACTTCATTAACTGAGACACTGTGCTTCTTCGCATCCGGACAATGGGCTATTACTGGCGCCGTCGTACTACTGTGAGCGCTGGGCCCGGTGTTGCTTTGACAACACCCACAATTTCATTCGCAACTGCATCTGGTTTGTTATATTAAGGAATTGCATCGTTCCCTATGTGAGCCGGCTCCTGTTCAAATACACTCCTGGAAATTGAAATAAGAACACCGTGAATTCATTGTCCCAGGAAGGGGAAACTTTATTGACACATTCCTGGGGTCAGATACATCACATGATCACACTGACAGAACCACAGGCACACAGACACAGGCAACAGAGCATGCACAATGTCGGCACTAGTACAGTGTATATCCACCTTTCGCAGCAATGCAGGCTGCTATTCTCCCATGGAGACGATCGTACAGATGCTGGATGTAGTCCTGTGGAACGGCTTGCCATGCCATTTCCACCTGGCGCCTCAGTTGGACCAGCGTTCGTGCTGGACGTGCAGACCGCGTGAGACGACGCTTCATCCAGTCCCAAACATGCTCAATGGGGGACAGATCCGGAGATCTTGCTGGCCAGGGTAGTTGACTTACACCTTCTAGAGCACGTTGGGTGGCACGGGATACATGCGGACGTGCATTGGCCTGTTGGAACAGCAAGTTCCCTTGCCGGTCTAGGAATGGTAGAACGATGGGTTCGATGACGGTTTGGATGTACCGTGCACTATTCAGTGTCCCCTCGACGATCACCAGTGGTGTACGGCCAGTGTAGGTGATCGCTCCCCACACCATGATGCCGGGTGTTGGCCCTGTGTGCCTCGGTCGTATGCAGTCCTGATTGTGGCGCTCACCTGCACGGCGCCAAACACGCATACGACCATCATTGGCACCAAGGCAGAAGCGACTCTCATCGCTGAAGACGACACGTCTCCATTCGTCCCTCCATTCACGCCTGTCGCGACACCACTGGAGGCGGGCTGCACGATGTTGGGGCGTGAGCGGAAGACGGCCTAACCGTGTGCGGGACCGTAGCCCAGCTTCATGGAGACGGTTGCGAATGGTCCTCGCCGATACCCCAGGAGCAACAGTGTCCCTAATTTGCTGGGAAGTGGCGGTGCGGTCCCCTACGGCACTGCGTAGGATCCTACGGTCTTGGCGTGCATCCGTGCGTCGCTGCGGTCCGGTCCCAGGTCGACGGGCACGTGCACCTTCCGCCGACCACTGGCGACAACATCGATGTACTGTGGAGACCTCACGCCCCACGTGTTGAGCAATTCGGCGGTACGTCCACCCGGCCTCCCGCATGCCCACTATACGCCCTCGCTCAAAGTCCGTCAACTGCACATACGGTTCACGTCCACGCTGTCGCGGCATGCTACCAGTGTTAAAGACTGCGATGGAACTCCGTATGCCACGGCAAACTGGCTGACACTGACGGCGGCGGTGCACAAATGCTGCGCAGCTAGCGCCATTCGACGGCCAACACCGCGGTTCCTGGTCTGTCCGCTGTGCCGTGCGTGTGATCATTGCTTGTACAGCCCTCTCGCAGTATCCGGAGCAAGTATGGTGGGTCTGACACACCGGTGTCAATGTGTTCTTTTTTCCATTTCCAGGAGTGTATGTTACTTTGTCGGTTAATGATTGTTCCGTCATTATCGACACAGTAACACTGTTTTTGTTGATGGGGCCGCGCACTGCATCCCACGCCAGTTTCATCCTTAACTGTTACAGACCTCCGTTTTTCGAACAGTGGTTTTTACAGATTCGTCTCTCATGGTACACTCTTCCGTGGCCATTTGCTAGTCCTCGTCTCCTCCCACTGTTTACGTGAACAAATCTCACTTCTTATTCATCATTTTGATTATTATTTTGGCTATTGAAATTGTTTCTGTTTTGGTTATTGTCGTTGCTGTGATACCGGTTTTCATTTTCTCAATACTATGCAGCTACATCTCCTCCTTTTTCCAGGAAAGAGGTGTTATCATTTTGTCCCATGATATAATCTCGGACACTTCACGGTAACTTTCCGCGCAGCACCGTTAACATGCTGTTTTCTGACATTTGTCCCTTCACGTACTCTACCTTTTTTACTTAATTCTTCACAATACGCTTTCGTATCCGTTTTTTTACCTGGTCGGAATGGAGAAGCTTGCATGAATTCCTGCAGTACTTCGTGCTGCTTGTGAACAGACCAGTATTTTTCCTTAAATTTATTCCAAAATTCTTCAGGAGATCGGCAATTGTCTGTAGCGTGAATTACCCAACTACTCGCCTTCCCACTTAATTTCGCACTTGCTGTCCTCATTAGATCCTCGTCAGGTAGGGCTGAACGGATTACCTCCCTACCCCAAGGACGTAGCCAAAGAGCAGTCTGGGTCCTGGGAGAAAGAACCCCACTATCATCTAAATGACCTAGTTGTCACATAGTGAGACTGAAAGATATTTTGGTCTTCAGTCGTAAGACGAGAAAAGGGATAAGCACTATCGAGACAACAAGGTTATCGATAGTTGTAAGCTGTCGATATATCAATAGCACTATCGACTATCGCCCATCCATACTCAGGCTAAGACCATCTACTGTACATTTAGCCTTATTTGAGCTCAGTTGTTGTTTTGTTGATCAGTTAATTTCTTACTTGTAGTTGAATTCAATATATGTGCTGTCGTTTATTGCTATTGCACTGCGTGCTCTTGCGATAGTTTCTAATTATGGATAAGTTTGTAACAAAAAAGAAGAGAAAAATCGATTTTGATATTTCCACTGGCATTATGGTTAGTTAAAAATATGTATGGACTACTAAATAGTCTAATTACCATTCTATAGCAGTTTAATGGCAACACTGAAGTCGTTATTTGGAAACTGGCAGAACTTTGAGGTTGAATGTTTCAATATTACACAACGCAGCTGGGCTGTAAAATTACAAACAACACTGAACAAAAATCGGTTCATAAAAATACACTTGGACTCTCCTGTGCCGTCAAAAAATGGTGCTGGCTAACAAAAATATGGCCATAACGACAATGGCTGCATTTTTTAAAACAATTTGTTAAAAAAATCCCGTTAGTAGCACCAATGGCAAAATACTGCCCTTCGTCCAAGCCTGTTGCTACCTGCCTGCATCCCCCCCCCCCCCAACCTTCGTTTTCCTCCAGAATCTAATCACGTTGTTGTAATACTGTAATAACTGGAGCCTTTTTAAATGCTCTATAATTATCTTCAACCTGTAATGTTTTTAAGTTGCAGATACAATGACATAATTTTTTCGTTAGTTTTGTAACAGTACTTATTTTGATTTGGAGAATAGTTACTTTTTTCAGGAGACTGTATTTAATTTCAATGATGTTTTGTGTAGGATTTCGACAATATGTGTAGTTCAAGAATATTTACATTGGAAGGCAGCGATCGTCACCTTGTACGAGGGTAATCCCAAAAGTAAGGTACATAGAGCTGTTTATTTCTACAGTGGTTTACATCAGTTTACAGCTTGAACATTTAGCTATTTTCGATATAATCAACATTTATATTGATGCATTTTCCTAGACGCTGTGGCAGTCTTTTAATGCCCATGTCATATCAGCTCGCTGCCACGCTGTTCAGAAAGTTATGAACCTCTTCTTTCACCTCGTCGTTGGAGCTGAATCGCTTTCCGGCCAAATGTTCTTTTAACGTAGAAAACTGGGTGCCAAGTCAGGACTATAGGGTGGGTGGGTGACTATGTTCCGCTGAAACTGTTGCAGGAGAGTAACGGTTTGCCGAGCGATGTGTGGGCGTGCGTTGTCATGGAGAATGTGTACGCCCTTGCTCAACATTCCTCTTCTCCGGTTGTGAATGGCCCGTTTTAGTTTCTCACAGTACCTGTCAGCGTTAATTAGAAAGAAGAAATACAACACGAATACATATGATAACTTAATGAAAAACAGCAACGAAAGAAAGAAACACAAGCATAAGAGACAGAAGACTTATTAGGGAAAGATTTTTTTAGCATGTATAGAAATATGTTATTATTTCTGGGTTGTGTACACTATCTTTCCGTCACACAGGTAACTGACATTACAGAATTATGAATTTTATTTGGGGCAGAGGTAAACAATTAGTTTGTGAGGACATGGCACTGGAAAGAGATAGAGCATGGAACTCTGACCACTATTTGAACTAATCCGACGTTGTGGTGCACGTATTCGCTCAGCTGCAGTGGGAGCTAATGCACTAACTTTTGAGTACATACCGAACCCCGACAATCTTGGCGTGGCAGTTGCTGAACTGCAGGCGGAGCTAGTGTACTGTGTGCCGCAACCATGTTGTGGATTCTCGAAGTTGCGGTTCTCATCAGTGTTCTGTCATGGAACACATGATGATATTCAATGTACTGTGTTAGAAGGAGATACGAGAACAGCGCTTCTGAGATACCTCATTATTTTGGAGACTAACCGTTTTGTCAGTATAGGAACTTTTTCTTAATAGTGTACATCCAAAAGACATCTATACTTTTCGTCATAAACAGTACCTGCTCAAGATTGTCTACCTGAATTTTCCCTGTATGCCAAACAGTTATGTTTCGTATGTTCTGGGGGCTTCGTTATCTAGCTAATTCCAATAATTCGAAAAATCTTATAAGTTTCAAACTTTTCAAGGCTATGTAACTAAATATGGCACAGTTGTTAAGGAATGTTATATGGGTATCCACTTACGTTTTCATGTTTATTGCAGTTATACGTTTTTAATTATAAATAACTGAAATTTTTTCAGCAAGGTGAGTAGAAATGTTCCCGTTCTGAAAAATGTGTCGGAACGAAATTAATGCATTTTTGTGCAAAGTTTAATATACTATTATTCCAGATATCTGTGGAACAGAATTTTGATATCCTTTTCTTGTGTAGATTTTTACATCTCGCCTAATTTCTGCGAAAAAAGTACCAAAACTTAGAGTCTGTCTCTTATATAAATGCCTTACTAACGTAAAATTCTTCCATGGAATATTTCACTATACTATTGACTAATTTCATGTCAAATTTAACGTCAGTGGTTTGTGAGAAAAAGATACGTAAAGTTGCCAAAATATAAGTTAGGGAAACCAGACTCAAATGTTTGACAGTGTTTGTATTAATCCCTACCTTTTCTGTGTGAACTAGTGCAAACCATATGCATTCTCTTCTTCATCCCCTTTGTAGGGTCCGTAGTCTGACAAAATTAGCGCAGCTAAAAACTAAACAACCACCATACGCTCCCACGTCATCAGTAGCTGTGGAAACATACGTTGTCTTAGGGCGTGGTTTTCCCATCAGAGATTATAAATTTAATCATAATTTTGACTTTTTCCACCTTCGCAATTTTGTAGCAGTTCTGGACTGATAAAGACCGAAATATTCCCCACATTGTGACTGCATAAAACTGGAGAACAACACCGCAGAAATAAATAATATGAGGAGAAACAGAACAACAAAGGGGCGTGGCCCTGTGAAAGCTTTTGGTGGTTATTATTTTTATCACACTTAGGAGTGGAATTGAAACTTAATATTGTGGAATTGAATATTCAATACCATTTAGTAAATGAACATCCAGTAAAAATTTTTCATAGTTCTGGTCGTTTTCGCGTACGCGCCCCAAAAGTGCTTGCTTGTTTGAGTCCACTGGAAACGTGGCCAATTAGCGGTATAATTGGTTCAAATGGCTCTGAGCACTATGGGACTTAACATCTGAGATCATCAGTCCCCTAGACTTAGAACTACTTAAACCTGAATAACCTAAGGACATTACACACATCCATACCCGAGGCATGATTCGAACCTACGACCGTTGCAGCAGCGCGTTTCCGGACTGAAGCGCCTAGAACCGCTCGGCCACAACGGTCGGCGCGGTATAATTAAGGACCTGTTTATCCTCTGGGAAATTTTATGTGCAGTAAGTAAGTTCAACGGTATTACGTGTTTAGTAGCTGATGCAGCACCTCACCATTCCACAACCTAGCTCCTGGCTGCTATAGCGACAGTATACTGGAGTCGGGAGAGTCATGTTGTAATACTGGCTATAAATTTGTAAGTATCCTTTGACTGTTATCGGTTACTGTTGACTGACCTAAATTATGATAATCTGACAGTGGTTATTCCTTCTTCTAGTTCTCAGAACAGCCCCAGTCACTACCCGGCTTGTTGTTGTCCTTGTGGCATATCATTAAAAAGGTGAAGTTTTGGGATGGAGTCTCCCCTTAAAATGGAGAGTAGCTGATTTTTAAAGGGATGAACAGTGGCATGATGGTCGGGTTAGGAACTGCAAAGCAGTCAGATACATCAACGTCAACGTATCAGTGCAGGTTGTCTAGTCTATACGTTTAATGTATGCGATGGTGTCTTGATACGCATAGTGTTCTATTAATGTGCTTCAAAACTTTGAACACAACGAAAAATTTCAGTTTATAAGAACATTAGAATGGATTCAATGCAAAGATTAGGACACTTGAAAGGTGAACAGTGACAAGCCGATGTGCAAAAAAAAAAAAAGAATAATTAAAAAAACGCTTTTAAGGGATACAACTGAAGAAAGTATTCGTCACATGAGAGCAAACCACTACAGCTTACTTGGCGGTGAAGGCCTTCGCTCAGCACGCGACCATACCTCAGCCTGCTACCTGCGATCCCATGGGGCCTCTCCAGGTGCCTGATTGTATCACCTCCCTTGATTTTCACCTTGCAACCTGGGACAGCCCCATCAGCTGTCGGCCGCCCAGCCCACCACCTCAGTGACCGTTGTCCTCTCACTCTAGTTAATTCACCTCTAGCAATCTCTCCATTGATTGTCCGTGTCCACTGTAGCGCCGCTTACTCCAACTAACTTTCTGCACAGACTGTAAAACACGTCTTAATACTAACTGCTTATGACTAACACACGATTAGTTTTTCTTCACGGAATTACTGCACATTCAACACATTACACGAAAACTGTAAAATTAAAAACGGCCTTAATTCGATTATTAAAAATGATTTATTGCATGTTTCAAACTTATCAAGATATTGTTAAAATGGTGATCATGACTGAAGGTCATGATGGATGTGTTGTGTATTGTTAGTTCATCGAGCAGTTAATGTAATTATTAGACCTTCAAGCAAAGTTAGATGCCATTTATTTTCTACAGTACTTTACTCCTAAGCTTAGTTATGAAACTATTATATGTAAAATTTTGCTGATTTTTGTTATGTCGTCGCCTGCAAACGTCCACTTTCCTTTCAGAGATACGCGACTGCATTCGATATTGCATACTGGCTGTAATTAACTTCTTCCCGCGCCCGGGTTCCCGGGTTCGATTCCCGGCGGGTCAGGGATTTTCTCTGCCTCGTGATGACTGGGTGTTGTGTGATGTCCTTAGGTTAGTTAGGTTTAAGTAGTTCTAAGTTCTAGGGGACTGATGACCATAGATGTTAAGTCCCATAGTGCTCAGAGCCATTTGAGCCAATTAACTTCTGTGAACACGACAGAATACGCCGAACCACATATAAATGTCATTTAACCGTCACTACCGTTTTTCTTAAATATGAGATGTTTTAAATAACCATTCAGAAGAGTTACGTACCTTCTTACGTTCAATGCGTTTGCCTTGTTGCTGTTCATTAATTTCCCTTCTACTCCTTCCTTGTTTTTCATTGTGAGCAATCATAGCTTCCTCCTCTGTGTTAATTTTACCATCGTGATGACATCTATGTTACCTGATGAACAGTCATGAATTAGTACTTGTAGGATTCTCCTTAAATGTACGAAAAATATCTCCAGCAGCATTTCATTTCGCACAGACATTTCGATACGATTCTTGGTCGCAACATTAAGATATTTCCCTATTTCATTTGCCTACCGCCATGCGTTTCCTCACAAAAACTCCGCTCGGGCGCACTGCATCAAGTCGTCTGAAAAATTCGATATAAACCATCGCTCTCGCTTCTGCAGCGAGTACACCAAACATCAGAATAATTGGCTTTTCACTTCGGCCTGACAGTGAGAAAAACGATAATAACAACCAAGTCGCCCTGACTTTGCCAAGAGACACCTGCAAGGAGTGACACTTGCTTGGAGTGACGTTTGCACGGAGCCCGGGCCTCTTGCCGGGCTAACTGGCTTTTCTCAGGTGCAGACGCTCTAAGAAGTATGGTAGTATAGCAGACAGTAGCAGCTCGACCGAGCTGACTCGCGCGCACACCACAGCAGCAAGCAACCATGTATCTTTTCAGAGTGGATCACTAAAGTGTTTCGTTGCGAATTTATTTTTATGACTGTTGTATTGCTAAGATTCAACATAATAAGAACAATGTAGTGGATCATTTCTTTTAATATTTTGATGATGGAAAGATGGGGGCAGCTAAGTAAGAAACATGGTATTTCTTCAACTGTTGCAGCCTTAAGATGACTGCCGTTTCAGGACGAAATTTAAATTTAGACATTTATACTTCGTTACCATTTTATTTAAACGTTAAACAAAAACGCACAATGTCAATGAATATTTCCTATTTTACTTTTCACTAAAGGATCAATGCCTGGTACCACTTTTGGAATAATATTAATTCGAAGACAAACACGTAAGTTGAAGTCTGCCATTGAGCTTCTGTGGATGGATTTTGTTGTCTTCATTTGGTAAAAACGCAGCATGTACACGTAAGTCTAAACATCGACATAACTGTAGTTGAAGACTTGTAAAGTCGTCAAAATTTACATTCAGGAAACAGCACTCTACCAGACTACTTTTCCTATGAAACAAATCGCTCTAACGTCACACTGTAGGTGGATAAGTTCTAGATGTAACCGAGTTCCCACACTGTAAACACAACCCGAAAATCAGCGGAACTGCGTCACCATCTGCAAGTTGAAAGGCAGTACGGTAACTTGATGTAACTGCTTATTCATTCGTGAACGTTACTCCTGAAAACAAACATATATTTTCAAAGTGAATGTTTCTCCCTCTCCCTCTCTCCCTCCCTCCCTCCCTCTCTCTCTCTCTCTCTCTCTCTCTCTCTCTTTTCGAAATGTCCATAAACTTTTGCATTGAATCGATTGTAACGTTGTTGTAAACGAATTTTTTCGTTGTTTTCAAAGTTTTGAAGCACATCATTAGAACACTAACCGTATCAAAACACCAACGCATACAGTAAACGTACAGACTTGACATCTTGCACTGATGCATTGATGTTGTTGTTGATCTTTAAATCCCAAAACGATTTAGCTGTATTCAAATTACAAGTACGTCCTAGAAATGTTTGAAATACGGACTGCATAAGGGGCTGTGGCACACCCAAGCATGCCATGATAATTTTTGATTTCTGTGACCCTCAAACAGAAGCATCTTTATTCAGAACTTGGCATAAACTCAAACTGGGACAAACAAGTCGTAAGATTTCCAGGAATACACTGAATTCCTGTTCAGTACAATCAGAAAGCTCCAAGGAAATAGGCAATGGCTTACAATCAGATATCTCTACCACTCCACCTCTTCAAGAAGACTGTGGGTAGCTGACTAGATTTTTATTCAGAAAATTTAAGTGAAAGGCTACTCTGATCTTGAAATTACAAGAAGAGGCTTCAAGTAAGCCAGAAGAGAAAACGTTGTGGTATTGGTGAATTTTAATTGGTATGTCTCTCGTAGTAAAATTCATTTTTTTTAAATTTTAAAATAAATTTTACCTTATGTTTGTTTTTCTAAGCGTTTTTATCATAAATATTAAACAATGTGAATGAAATTTTTTCAGGAAGTATTCTTGATGTGTTTGTATACTTCTGTGCATGAATATGATCGATAACGTAATTTTTTATTTTACTACCACATTTATGTACCGATAATTAAAGAAAATATAAGGCTAAAATTTTAAATGAACACTGAAAACGCATTATTAATATTTCTCACAAAATGAATGAACAGAACCGCTGAACTGTGTCTTATGAATGTAGCTACAAAACCAAGAGTGTGAAAATTGTGGTGCCAAAAGTTGATTTTTAAGAATGACGTTGAAATCATATTAAAAATTCAAAACTAGAAAACCAGTGAAGTTATGAACTTCAAAAATTGGGTATTGCTACATCTTTACATGATAGACAAGATTTCAAAATTTGGTTCCTATCGGCAAAGTAGAAGAAACGTTAACTTTCTGGGTTGTCTCCCCCCTTAAGCCCTGCGCCGTTTGTATTGTATGCTCGTATCTAAGGCTACGCTGTACCTAATTATGATCATTCCTCTAAAGGCAGCACACTGTTTGCTCTTTTCCTGCGCTGAGAGTCGGCGGGCCGCCAATGGTGGCCGAGCCGTTCTAGGCGCTTCAGTCTGGAACTGCGTGACCGCTACGGTCACAGGTTCGAATCCTGCCTTGGGCATGGATGTGTGTGATGTCCTTAGGTCAGTTAGGTTTAAGTGGTTCTAAGTTCTAGGGGACTGATGACCTAAGCTGTTAAGTTCCATAGTGCTCAGAGCCATTTCAATCATTTTGAAAGTCGGCAGTGCTGCGCTACTTAACATTGTCTGACAGTCCCATTTTACCGCGACCGCTCATAATACAGGCGGCGAGCGAGAGTGCAAGCTCTGATTCGCCTAGCTCTAGCCGCATCCTTAAATGGCCTGCTGTAGCCTACGACATGTGTTACTAGAAATAAGTTTTAACGTACGTTGAAATGTTGCAAAACTTTGGCCAGTCAATTTTTTTTTATGATACGTATTTTTGTCTTTGCAGTTTCATCCTGGTTTGCTCGTCTTGTAACCGAGGGCGAAAGTAAGGATTTAATTGCATTTTCCGCTACAAAGCTTTTGTATTCGGTATCTGCTCCTACAGATTTTGTTTCTAAGAACCACTCGAGGCAAATGCTGCGGTTATTCCCTAGGAAAGGCTTGATATTTGAGGTAGTTTTGTCAGTCTTCATTAGGGAAGATACTACAAATTTCAAGAGCATTTAGCCGAATTCGTGTCGTTTCAAGGGACACCACAAGTCTCTTTTCGTCCTCCATGAAGTTCATTTACAATATTAACAAGATTGTCAATGATTACATTAAAATACTATTCAATATTTACAAATTTTGTAATGATTCTGATGTTTTCTTCATCACTGCAACTTCTGTGCTTAGCCCATGTAAGTCAGAAATCATTGTAAGTTCCCATAAGTTTGGAGTTTCTTTAAAGCCTTTACAATCGTTTCGTCAGTCTTTTCTTCTTATCTTGTCAACGTTTAAAATTAGTCAGTCAAACAGGTGCCCGTGGTACTGTGCATCTTCTCGAAGATTTTTCAGTAATAAGTACGCATTCAGATGAACTTCTCATTTTAATAAATTTATTCTTCAGTTCCATCCTTCTAAGAAGTTATTAATGCGTTGGCACCCTCCACTGCAATTCCACACCTCTCTAAGCATATGTTCGTTATCGAGCAACTGGTACACAAAATAGTCATAAAAGTCCTGAAGGTATGGGTCTTCAGAGGTTGTTCTCCTGAATGTACAGCCAACTATCATCCAACATTTCCATGGGAAGATGTGCTAGAGCAGAACACATTGGTATGTGACATCGTATTTCCTAGTTTTCCTCATAGGTTGGAACGAGCCGCACACTGAAATTGTTTCCAGAAACATTCATTAAAATAATTGCAACCAGCAATGTCTGTTTCAGGAAACAAACTGTTAGCTGCTTTGACACTGACAATTTATATGTCCATGTTTCTCGTTTTTATTTGATAGCAAAGCTTAAACAACTGGAATGGTGTGTATTTCCTTCCAAGAACTATCAAGTTCGGTGTGGAGTACAAACAACTGCCCAAAATGCTTGCTCGAACTATTGAACGATCCATACACAAAGAATGTCTCCTACTTTGGTAAACACGCATTTCTCTTTGCGCCAGCAAACACCAGTATCCTCTCATTCGGTCCCCTTTTATTATCTACAAGTAAAAAATGCTACCATAATTCATCAGTAAGTTATTTTCTTGGAAGAATATTCCTCCAGAATTGGTGAGATCTTGTGTAGCGGCCATATATTTTCGCCTAATGCGATTTAACGATTGTTTCGCGCTTCTGTTTGATGGTACCGATGTTTGTTGTTGTTGTTGTCTTCAGTCCTGAGACTGGTTTGATGCAGCTCTCCATGCTACTCTACCCTGTGCAAGCTTCTTCATCTCCCAGTACTTACTGCAACCTACATCCTTCTGAAACTGCTTAGTGTATTCGTCTCTTGGTCTCCATCTAAGATTTTTACCGTCCACGCTGCCCTCCAGTACTAAATTTGTGATCCCTTGATGCCTCAGAACATGTCCTACCAACCGGTCCCTTCTTCTTGTCAAGTTGTACCACAAACTCCTCTTCTCCCCAATTCTATTCAATACCTCCTCATTAGTTATGTGATCTACCCATCTAATTTACGGCATTCTCCTGTAGCACCACATTTCGAAAGCTTCTATTCTCTTCTTGTCCAAACTATTTATCGTCCATGTTTCACTTCCATACATGGCTACACTCCATACAAATACTTTGAGAAACGACTTCCTGACACTTAAATCTATACTCGATGTTAACAAATTTCTCTTCTTCGGAAACGCTTTCCTTGCCATTGACAGTCTACATTTTATATCCTCTCTACTTCGATATCATCAGTTATTTTGCTCTCCAAATAGCAAAACTCCTTTACTACTTTAAGTGTCTGGTTCCGATGTTACTGAGTCGGTCGTAATCTCAGTTGAAGAGCTTACTTACTTCTTCAATAAAAAAATGTTCAAATGTGTGTGAAATCTTATGGGACTTAATTGCTAAGGTCATCAGTCCCTAAGCTTACACACTACTTAGCCTAAATTATCCTAAGGACAAACACACACACCCCTGGCCGAGGGAGGACTCGAACCTCCACCGGGACCAGCCGCACAGTCCGTGACTGCAGCGCCTGAGACCGCTCGGCTAATCCCACGTGGCACTTCTTCAACATAAATTGATGAAACTGTAGCGTCGGTTACTTTTTCCCGCTTCATTATGCTCACAAAAGGTTTTCGAACTTCATTGGCTGATTCCCCTGGAATACAAAAACAGTTACCTTGGCCTAAAACTGTGTTATTTTTGTGGATAGTCTTCGATTGCATTTAGTCGCAACGCCAGTAAGCCACTTGTTGTTTGTTTGTATAGTCCACTATATACTGATGCCCGTTTTATATCAGTAAAGACTTACCTTTGGTGGTCTCGGTGAACTCCATTATCTCAATACCAAAATACGGAACACTACTTGCCAGTCAGAGGTCAAATGGAGTGCTGCACTGTAGGAGAAAGGTACGCACACTACGAAATGCTGCGGTGGCAGCGAACATTGTGGAGGAATTGGGATTTGGCCTTTCCCAGAACACGTCGCAGGTAGTTCAGCCAGTGTATCCTATTTATGTGACACACTGTCCACTACCTACAGTGATCTGGGCTCCGCACAAATGTTAACACATTCCCTTTCTGTACGTCACTCCGTGCAATTGTCACAAGCTCTTTTCGTCACCATAACCGGAAAATCATATCCTGTATTGCTAAACAAAATACTACGACGTAGCGAAGGTATTTATATTTCATTTTGTCTTCGACTTACTGTGCTACAGCACACCTCCTTACCTACTATATGTCCTTCAAACGATAGAACAATCCCATCCACGAAACTCATGTTGGCAGCGCATGGTATGACTCCTCATTGTAAAAAGAGTCGAAACCTTGTTGTGATGGTCGGGATGTGTCTTAAGGGTACAGCTTTATTTCAACATTTCTGCTGTCTTCAAATGAATACATTTTTCACTTAGTTCAGTTTTTGAAAACGTTACGACTAACCATTCTTTATTGCATGCTTTAAATTATTTTTGTGTGTGTATATTCTATTCCACTTTATCTACAGTTACTACATGGCACGCTCTCTATTCTATAACTGCCTTGAGGTGGCTCATATGGTGAACCCAAACTGATAGTTTTGCTCGTCTTCCTCCCCCCTTGCGCGACCTGGATTCGGTGGGCGTACCTCAACAACCCGAACCTCCAGCTGTGTCTTGTTTTACACAGTTTCATTTCGCTGACAACGTAACCCGTTATTCCGTCGTCCAATTTCCCATTACCAACCATTATCATTCTGATTTTGAGATCTGCTAACCGTTATTATGTGGTTCAAATGGCTCTGAGCACTATTGGACTTAACTTCTAAGGTCATCAGTCCCCTAGAACGTAGAACTACTGAAACCGAACTAACCTAAGGACATCACACACATCCATGCCCGAGGCAGGATTCGAACCTGCGACCGTAGCGGTCGCGCGGTTCCAGACAGTAGCGCCTAGAACCGCTCGGCCACCCTGGCCGGCCCGCTAACCGTTATTATGTGGTTCGTTTCAGTTGTTTGGTTTCTTAAAATTCCCCTCGTTATTGTTAATACGCGGCTGCCCAAAGTTAGTCTCCCGCTGTCGTCTTTTATGACGTGCCTGTTCTTCGTTCTTCACAAATTCGACTTCCCGCAGAATTCCTCTGGATGTTTCAACATCACATCTGCCTATAAGTACTTGATGACACAACTTCGACAGTTCTGTGAAACACATGCTCATGATTTCTCTGTCACTATTAACACATCGAGGTACTGATTTTTCTATGTAATGAGCTGCAAAAACTTTACAGGTCTTTTAAATCCAGACGACTCCATATCTCCATGCATCATGAGTTCGTGTTTTATTCTATCTTGAGTGGCCCGTGACCAGTTGCGAGTGGAGAACGTGTATTTAAATTCTTCATACATTCCGCATGATTTAGACATTTTCGCATCGTTTCCGCGACTACACCTTCTAAATGTGAGCAGACAAAATCTATCTCTTTAAACCCTGGCCAGTATGGAAGTATGGCTTCAGAAAACTATTCTATCAAAGTATGTAGATGTAGAGTGTTTCCTTCTTCCTTGTAGTGGTGGAATTTTCTGACAGAGAGATAACGTTCGTGCGTCAAATGCCAATTCAGTTTCCCTTACATCCCGTTCAATTACGGTACTTCGTGCGTACGAATGCGTGTTTAACTGTTGTGCTGTCTTAATCCAGTGATGTGACCCAATAATACCTGTAATATGTGCGTCGCACCTTCTTTACGGAAGGCAGTTACAGTATTGTTGCGAATCCCGATTTGAACTAATCTCGCGCACCGGGTCCGTGTCGAGTTGGCGTAGTCAATTCGGAGATACACTCTGCGTGTGAGTTTCTGGCCATTATGGTGTTCCCAGTGGCGGCACATTGTTGTTATCACCCACCGCTGGTACGCTATGTACATTGACTTGCACAGTCTCGCTCTGTCGGGAGAGTCCGCAGCTCGTGGTCTAGTGGCTAGCGTTGCTGCCTCTGGATCACAGGGGTCCCGGGCTCGATTCCCGGCCGGGTTGGGGATCTTCTCTGCCCAGGAACTGGGGGTTTATGTTGTCCTCATAATTTCAACATCATCATTCCTGACAGTGGCTAGACTAGAGTGTGAAAATAATTTGACTGTGTGAAAATTGGGACTTTGTATGGGCGCTGATGACCACGCAGTTGGGCGCCCCACAAACCGAACATCACCATTTGTCGTGAGGATAACTTGCTCCTATCTGTATTCATGACACTCCTTCTGCACGTGACAGTTTCCTGTGCATTAGTTACTGATTCCGCAGAGGACTTCCTTTTTCTTAAAAAGTTGTAAGAGGCTCTGTTCTAATAAGTCATTGTGCTTCGTATCTTGAGCTTCAGCCGTCAAGTGGTCTGAATGATGGCCCCCCCCTTTTGTTGTAGTTTCCTTATTCGTCTATGAATTTTGTTTAGGGACGTTTTCCCTGCTTTCGGGGTATTTCAGGTTTCCACATGCGATGATTCTCTCATCCTGTTTCTTCTCCTCAAGGAATTCCTGCTGTGTAATTTGCTTCCCTGTCTCTTCTACCACCTTCTATACCTGTTCCAGTACCTTATCGATCGCCGGCCGGGGTGGCCGAGCGGTTCTAGGCGCTACAGTCTGGAACCGCGTGACCGAAACGGTCGCAGGTTCGAATCCTGCCTCCGGCATGGATGTGTGTGATGTCCTTAGGGTAGTTACGTTTAAGTAGTTCTAAGTTCTAGGGGACTGATAGCTTCAGAAGTTAAGTCCCATAGTGCTCAGACCCATTTGAACCGTTTTTGAACCTTATCGATCTCTGTCTATACCTGTTTTCGTGTCTTTCAGCTTGCAAGAGTTTCGCACTTGCCTCTCCCTCGCCTTCCATATCTTTTAAGTAATCTACATCTACATGGGTACTCTGCAAAACACATTGAAGTGCCTGGCAGAGGATTCCTCGAACCACCGTCCACCTTCACAATTCTCTATTGTTTGAATATCGTATAGCGAGCGGAAAAAACGAATATCTATATCTTTCAGTACGAGCTTTGATTTCCCTTATTTTATCATGGTGATAGTTTCTCCCTATGTAGGTAGGTGTCAACAAAATATTTTCGCATTCGGAGGAGAAAGTTGATGATTGGAATTGCGTGAGAAGATTTCGCCGCAATGAAAAACACCTTTGTTTTAATGATGTCCTCCCCAAATCCTGTATCATTTCAGTGACACTCCCTCCCCTATTTCACGATAATACAAAACGTGCTGCCCTTCTTTGAACTTTTTCGATGTACTCCGTCAGTCCTATCTGGTAAGGATCCCACATCGCGCAGCAGTATTCTAAAAAAGGACGGACAAGTGAAGTGTTGGCAGAAGATTTGTTACATTTTTCCCCACAACATTTTCTATATCTTCCTTCAAATTTCAGTTGTTCACAGTTGTAATTCCAAGGTATTTAGTTGAATTTACGGCCTTTAGATTTAACTGATTTACCGTGTAACCGTAGTTTAACGAATTCGTTTTAGCACTCATGTGGATGACCTCCCACTTTTCGTCATTTAGGTTTAGTTGCCAATTTTAGCACCATATAGATATTTTTCCTACATCGTTTTGCAATTTATCTTCATCTTCTGATGACTGTACTAGTCGATAAACGACAGCGTCATCTGCGAACAACCTAACACGGCTGCTCAGATTGTCTCCCAAATCGTTTATACAGATAAGGAACAGCAAAGGGCCTATAACACTACCATGGGGAACGACAGAAATCACTTCCATCTTACTCGATGACATTCCGTCAGTTACTAATAACTGTTACCTCTCTGAGAGGAAATCACGAATCCAGTCACATAACTGAGACGATATTCCATAAGCACGCTATTTCACTACAAGCCGATTGTGCGGTACAGTGTCAAAAGCCTTCCGGAAATCCAGAAACACGGAATCAATCTGAAATCCCTTGTCAATAGCACTCAACATTTCATGTGAATAAAGAGCTAGTTGTGTTTCACAATAATGATGTTTCCTAAATCCGTGTGACTGTGTGTCAATAGATAGTTTTCTTCAATGTAATTTATAATGTTATAACACAATATATGTTCCAAAATTCTGCTGCATATCGCCGTTAATGATGCGGGTCTGTAATTTTGTGGATTACTCCTACTACCTTTCTTGAATATTGGTGTAACCTGTGCAACTTTCCAGTCTTTGGGTACGTATCTTGCGTCGAGCGAACGGTACGCTCGATACCTCATTACTCAACTCCCTGCCTCGGGTTTCCCAGCCTCCATCTAAACTGACGAACGAGAGTCTCCGCTCTCGAGATCCTGCCTTTACACAAGCGCGTGTTTCTATGGGACTGCCACGTCCTGACCCAAGTGACAGCAACGTACTAAAATTTTTCCTCTGAATTTTCGGACTGTCTGACACATCTACAGTGTAGTTCCGAAACGTTATTGCGACACCAACGTACCCACTCTTCTCTTCCTCGTCATTTGAGTGAGTTCCCATTACATTATCATAAGCAGTATCATCTAGATATGGTAATTCGTTGTCAGGATCTGGTTGTCCAGCCGGAATTATGATATCCAACTCTTCCAAAATACTTTTACTTACATCACGGTTTTGTGTCATTTCGTCTCCGTTTTCTGACTTATTCTGTTCGTTAGTGATACATGCCTTACTTCTTGTCAACATTTCTCTACAAACGAAATCCACGCTTGACAAAGTCTGTCAGTGAGACACTTCACTAATGCTCTTGTCAGCAACGTCTGTAAGTCGCTCCCCGAGAGACGTGTCCTCCAAAGATAACAGCAGGAGAGCAATTAACCCCCCCGCGCCTGTTATAAAAGCAGTCGCTCCCACTTGAAGGGTCATGAAATTCCCTGCTAATCTCCTGTAGTTCATACTCTTATAGAACACTGTTCTAGAACATTCTAAATCTTCTCCTCTGAGTAAAGACTTCACCAAACAAATTCACTTATCCGCTTTTTGGAGGGAAACGTGGCACACTGTTTCCTGTGACAAGATCTGCGAAGCGTCATCTTGTGTCCGCCGTTCGTGATCCCCGTGCGTACTAAAAGGGTGCCTCATTCTTTTGTAAGATGCTCTCCACCCCCAACATCCAGCACCTGGTTGTTTTCACGGATTTTTTTTAGTGGCAGGAGTGCGCCTCGCACCAGTTCACCACCCTCTCGACGGGGAGGCCGCCATCAGGGCTGTAAAACCTCTGTCTCCACTCTGTCCCCTTTAGAGCAGTAAAACATCCCTCTCGAGCTAACAAGAGACGGCGTCTTTTTAACCTCTATTCTGGCAATCTCCACTTTCACTGGAACACGTAGCGGTCATCCCTCCATGCTCTCAGTATCCAGATCATATTAATTCTCACGAATGCAAAATTACAGAAAATGTTAAAACTTGGTCCTTCCCAGTATCAAAAAAAGAAATGATGAACTAACTGACCACCCATCGTAGCTCGCAGTCTCGTAACGAATAAAATATGCTGATGAACTGATATAGTATCACATGTATTGAGGCAAAACATTGCCACCTTTCACTGTGAAATATCTGATTCGTAGCATCCCTGGAACAACGAGTCCAACCGTCACAGCTTTGACGTATTTGTAAACAAACGTCATATTAACAACAATGTATGGTTACATTATAGAAGAGTTTATTAGCATCAAAGACCGTATTGGCATATTATTATGGATACATACTAACTCATTCATGAGGTCGTATACATTATAAGTCTAGTTGTAATCTGAAATATCTTCGCTAGCAAAATAGAAATGCGGAAAACACAAGTCCGAAAACAATTTAATGGACTCACCAAAGTGAAACAATAATACTAAGCGGTGCGTTGGACTACCTTTTGCCGGCAGTGCGCCGCCTTGTAAAGCCCGTTGGCTGATGTATCTGCCAGAACTATTTGCGATCACGTACCTGGCGCAGCAAAGTAGGTCCTGGGCTAGTTGCGTCCTCTGGTGAAGTTGTTCTGCAGCCTCTACGATCGAGTAGCGATTCCTGGCGGCCGTTGGTGGAGACCTGGTGGTGTGTTGTGTTATGGACGCCGGGAAGTCTTTGTTTTGACAACACAGACGACATAGGTTTTAGTGGTGAATATAAACCCTGTGATGCAAGCATCCCATTATGGTTGTTGGATACCAATGCAGCAGGCGCTATGATGTCCGAAGTGTGAGGCAGCATAATCAATGAGTGAATCAATATTAAGAGTCCAAAACCATAGCTCATAGTATTGCGTATTTCGTTTTGTTTTATAAGTAAATAGCCCGCTTCCATAGCCGAATGGTCAAAGCGGCAGATGCTCATGTGGAGGATCAAGGTTAGATTTCTGGCACTGTCTTGAATTTGCCTTGGGGCAGGATTGGGGCCCTCAGCTTCATGGTGCCAATTGAGGAGCTACCGGATTGTATGGTAGCGGCTACTAGGTGGGAACGTCGAAAACAGCCGGGAGTGTGGTACGCTGACCCCATGCTCCTCCATACCGCATCCGATGATGAATGACTGAGAAAGACACGGCGCGGTCGGTTGACTACGACGTCGCCTTCAAGGTGTCATCGAAGGTTTTCATCATAAATAACATTGCTTACCATAGTTTCAAGGTCTCTGTTGAAATAATCATTTAAAAAGAATTTCTTCATCATTTAAGGGAACTGTATAATTCTAGTGAAATGAAAGATACTTTAATATAGGTACTCTAATAAAATTTCAGATTGTAGTTATGACCTTGTGATGCTTTGATACGATGAAGAAATTTGGACTTGGTGTCAGGTAAGTCATGAATTTAAACACAAGTTGTAGTAGGAGAAAGATAGCTGTTGTCGAAAGAGTTTCGTGCCTGTTTAGTTTTATACGTTATTCAACCCAACATTAAGATTCATCTGCTCTGCGATAGTAAACATCATATCAGTAGACTGAGCTGTGTTTTTTAGCAAAGAGGCAATGAATTGTATTAGAATTTTAATTCGTTTGACCATAAAGTGAAGTTATCAAAATGAAAAAAAAGTAATGAATTGTGCCTTTTGGAATTTCGTATTTGACAATGCATGTAACACTTTTTTCAGAAAAGCTTTCCATGCTCAGTTTTATAGATCAAATGCTATTTGTATGACGGCGACCCGAAAGCAAATTACGGACATAAAATGAAAAAATGAATAACTATGTTTTCAGAATAAATGAAAACCGTGACCCTTTTTAAGGTCCTTTTTAACAAATCGGATCTGCACTTTGACAAAATCCTCGCTATATCCTTGCCTACATGTGTTCATAAACACAACTGGTTGGACCTCTCTTTTCGGATCGAACTTTTTAATTTCGAAACTTGACGGTTTGGGTAGACCCTTCCCAACGTCAATGTGACAGCCAAATTTTTTACACTCTCTAGGCTTTTCACCTACTGTTTTATTTTATTAGTTTTAGATTTAAAACTCTCTGCCCCCTTGCTTTTGAAGTCCACAAATTTGTGATTCAAACTAACTTCTAACGTTCGGGTTTCGTCCCGTACATCAGAGATGACCTTAGCTACCGTTACCTTTAACTTAGTTTCTGTTTCGCTCTGAACCTACACGATCTGTCCCCTCAATGTCTTTGCAGATCGATAGAGTTCATTACGGATTTATTCCTGCTTATTACTCACTAATTTAATCTCCTGGTCTGCTTTCGCCTCAATATCACTTCGATTAGAACTGAGATCCTAAGTTACTTCACTACTCACTGCATCGTACAAATCCTTCTTCTGCCTTTTTATTTCATCGCTTACTGTTTTGTTAAAGCTTCCATTTTACTATGAAATTTACCGTCTAGCTCATTTACTTTCACAGTTATTTTACCTTCCATTTATAGGGTCAAAGATTTTACCTATTCACCAATTTTGGTATCCACAGAAACTATTTAGTTATCCGAGTCATTATGCATTGACTAATGCAAAGAAATTATTTTATTCCTCATTGACTCGTTTGAAGAAGATATTGCATCCACTATCATTTGAGTGAACGCTTTCAAACCATGCCACCTGATAAGAACCAGTTATCTCTTGTTTTATGGCAACGTTATTTACCTCTTCCATCTCTACTGTACTATTTATTCGACTGTCGTTAGTCAGCTCGCCGTCAAACAATTCTCAGTGCGACTCAAACCTTCGTTGCTGCCGAATTCAACATTTCTGCTTTCTCTGTTGTTTCACAATAACATCACTAACTAGTCTTAAATTCAGAATCAGATTTTAATTTTGTTAGGCTCAGGGCAAAGTTAATTATTGTTCTATCCACTATGGTCATCAAGTATAACGGACCTACACTTCCGGTTAACTGGAATTGTTAAATGATACGTGCACCTAACATTCTCTGTTGTTTGGGAAAAGGCATATCTTCCGAAGAATAATGAAAATCCGGATAACTGCAGATATAGTTATAACTAAACCGTTATCGTGCTGCTACTCTCACACGATAACGATCGAAAGAAAGTTTTACAAAGAAGCGAAAAATGAGAAATACTTAGTGAAATTTGGAATGAAATACTGAATCTGTTATAATTTTAGATTAAAAATTACTACGGAATGGTCACCAAATCACTGTGTGAGCTAAAATACTACGTGGTTATCAGTAATTACGTACTGATCACTAAACTGTAATCAGGCAAGAAAGGGTCCAAATGTACTGACTCGAGTTCAGATGTAAAAACGCAGTTAATACCATGAATTTAAGATAAACAGGAAACCAGCAGAATAATTTGTACGGAACGCATGCTTGTAAAATTAAATTATTCGCAAAACAACTCACGTAATGGATAGCTTTGCGTTGCTCACTATAATGCTAACTGTTACTGTTATAGAAATGCAGATGTTCATAAATACTTGTTTTCTGTTATAGTAAGTTATTCTTGGGAAGTTCGTAATGTTTAATTTAGCAAAGAATAAATAATTTTACACTACACTATTAGGTGATTTGCAAATGTGAGAAGGGTTTGCAATCCAAACAAAAAACATGAAATGTATTATTCTGAAGACATATACTGTCAGTATTCATTTCAGTTATGCTTTTACTCTTTTACTGTTAGTCACTATTCTTTAGCTAGTTGTTCTACCCAGCATCAAAGTTCACAGCTGTTAATTGCCAGTTTTATAGAGTTCTATTTTGTAAATTACACTTCCTTATCTTAGTTACCAAATTAAATAAGCTCATCGTTTTTAATATTTTCCTATCCTTTCACTGGTGGCATTCTCGGAATCAATAACGGTGATAGGATAGGACGCTATTATGTAAATGATTGAGGTAAAGTTCATTTACACTGTAACAGCTGCTCTAGTAAACACTTTGTTATTCAGCTGAGAAAAACTACTACACTGCTTAACCTTGTACAATCTAAAGATCAAATTATATATTAAAAAATCTTACATGTTATATCTTATAATAAAAATCTTGCAGTTTATTCCTTACATTCCCGCTCACAGCGTCTGCACTTTATCGCCTGTCGGTAGAAACTCCTCTCTGCCGACTACTTCTGTCCGATACCGCGCTTACGCGCCCAGCTAAAATACTCCTTGCTTCAAACGTGTTCTTTGGCTCTACTCAACCGCAAACTTCCCTGATTAGACCAGAGTTTTTACTACATCATAATCACAATAATCTTTTTAATTGGTTCGTTTGAATTAATTCTGTGGCATTCAATTATATGACAACATTATTAAAACATTAAAAGGTACCTAGATATAAACTACATCACAGTTACATTATGGTTACAGAATTAATTACACGAAAACGTATTAGGCCCTGTGTAGTTGTGTTAAAACCTCAGCATTCACACGAAAGGCACTATAAAAATTTAGGAACAGGGCAGTTTCGACTGCGAGACGTTACATTGAGACGCCGCTTTGGTTATCTCGAGACCATGGGCGTAGCAGTAACGGAACGCCTCGAATGGAAGACAAGAATTCCTCCACGAATTGCCGCAACCTACAGTGTTGCCAGGTTGTGCACATAGCCGGACTTAAGAAGTATCAACGTGGCCAGTTTACTTGTCCCATGTCGCGATCGCGCGGAATTAAAATTCGGCGGCGGCTGGCCACCGTCCAGGTTTTGTGTCCAACAGTGAGCCCGCCAGTCGTGGTCGTGCGGTAGCGTTCTCGCTTCCCACGCCCGGGTTCCCGGGTTCGATTCCCGGCGGGGTCAGGGATTTTCTCTGCCTCGTGATGGCTGGGTGTTGTGTGCTGTCCTTAGGTTAGTTAGGTTTAAGTAGTTCTAAGTCCTAGGGGACTGATGACTATAGATGTTAAGTCCCATAGTACTCAGAACCATTTGTCCAACAGTGTACACCAGTTAAGGCAGGTCTCGAGACTGTAATGTATTTCTTACTGCTTGTGCTATTTAATCGTCCATTTGGGGTGTCTTCTCGCCAATGTGCCTTAGTCACACACAATACATCGGCATACGTCTTTATTTCTCATTTTCTTATTTATTTTTATTTTTTCTCCTTTTCTTATTTATTTTTTTTTTCTTATTTAGTTATTGTGATTCGAAGTTTTTAAGAGTACTAGTGCCACTGAATCAATTGTTCGTTCAGACTCCTATTTCTCAACTAGTACTGTGCACTTGGTTAAGCGCATAGGATGCCTTCCACGCATAGAGAGTTGATCTGGCTGACTGTATATCCCATCTGTTTTGCTAGCAGTGTGATAGTTAACAGCATCAATCACAGTATATCCTCACCCCCCTTCTTCATCGTCTTCTTCTTCTTCGTCTTCTTCTTCATCTTCTTGCGACTGCACAAATAATACAACTATCTATTAATGCTGCTAACTTGAAGCGTAGAAACAAATTTATTGCCAAGAAATTGTTCTGTAAAATTTAGCTCGTGAGCACCTGTACACCTGTACGAATAATCAGTTTAAAGTTAGCAGAAAGCCATCGTTTTTAGGGCGTGTAATTGATTGGTTGGTTTCACAAGTGTTAGTTACGACCAAATGCAGGGGCCAACGAACAATAATGTTCACTGTTCACAGTATTTTTAAGATTTAACAAAATGACGTATATTCACTTATTTCTACATACACCACAGCTAAATAATTGTTTAGCACTGAATTAATGAATGTCTGAACGAGAGCTTATACCAAACCAGAGCAAAATCTCATGTTACGTACCGAACGAACATCCGGAAAAATCTCGGAAAATAAATCAAAAATCATACAGTGGAAGTTTAAAATAAAGTTTTCACATTTGCAAAAAAGTTAAATTACGAGTGCATATCACTAGTAAATGACCGTGGTAAAGTTTTAGAGTTCAGACTAGTTCGCCTAATATGATATATTCAAAGCTCACAAGTTGAATATATTGCAGAGTATTCGCTAGCGACACATGCAAATATTACAAGTCCATGATTCAATATTAGGCATACTTTCGACCCACTCAGTGCGCGACGTGCACGCCGTCCATACATTCCCACTCTCCAAGATCTCACAGTCGACTGCTCCATGAATGCCGAACGAAATGCCCCAGTCAGGATGGCTGCCGGCTATTGAAGCCCTTGCTTTGTTGCGAGTCAATTGCACACACCCCTCATTTCAGGAAATTATTTAAAAACTATAATTTTAATGTTATATACATGCATCATACATCAGTTTGTGTGTATATTTCCTCAGATTTCCATTGTTATTTTTGGTTTTTTCATTAGTTAAATACTTGGTATAAAAAAACGATTTTGGCAAAGAAGTCGCTACTTTACGCTGTTTTGTTGCTAATAAGTATAAACAATTAAAAGCAAGTATATTCATACATCTGCATCCACACTGGTGTCCAAAATTGAAGCAACAAATCGAAATTTTGCAAGGTTGCATTAATTTTGCGGCCAAAAGGTATAATCAGGTAATAGTCAAGTAGAAAAAACATAAAGAATACAGAAAGTACACAACTGCAACACTCACAGCAGTAAACAAAAATTTTCTTCGTTTTTTCCAACTTAACGGATTTACACACACATTACAACTGCTTAAGGCACTCAGTATGGGGCGTGACCACCTCTGGCAGAAATACAGGCCGGAAAAACGACGGTGCATACTGTGAATGGTGTCATCAATCCCATGTTGAGGCAATAGCGCCCATTCTTCCTTCAGCGCTGCTCGTAAGTCTTGGAGAATGGTTGGTGGATGCTGGCGTGTCCCCAGAGCATCCCAGCCGTGCTCTATGGGATTCAAATCGGCAGAGTGAACAGGACACGCCATGCGTGCGTTGTCTAACGTTTCCAAGTAAACATCAACCACCCATGCTCTACGAGGTCGAGGATTATCGTCGAGCAATATGAAGTCTGCCCACAGCACCTAGCAACAATCGCACATGAGGTCATAAGATCTCGTCACGATACCTGACAGCAGTTAAACCTTGCCGATTTAACCGTACAATTTCATTAAGAGGTGTTTCAGAAGTCAACATAATCCCTACCCACACCATTAGCGATCATCCTCGATATCAGTCTCTTTCCACAATGTTTGGGTCCCGAAATCGTGTTCCGCGTTCCCTCCAGATGCGATTCCGTCGCAAATCACTGTCCAGACCAAATCGGGACTAATCTGTGAAAAGAACATCGGGCAACTGTTCGACCGTCCTGGTGGTATGTTGACCGCTGCACTCTGGACGTTCCCTTCTGTGAAGACGCGTCAGAGGTACATACACAGCAGGGCTCCGACAATGAAGGCCACTCTGCCGAAGCCTTCTGTACACCGTTTGGCTCGCTACAATACGTCCATTGGGTGCTACGAGGTCAGATTCCTGTTGCCGCGCAGTACTAACGCGGTACCGTCGTGCCCTTACAGCCACATGACGCTTTTCTCTTTCTGATGTTACATGTGGTCGACCCCGCTCTGGTCTTCAGCATACACTTTCGACTTCTATATACTGTCTTCATATCCGAAAAGCAACAGAACGATTCACATGAAACCATTGGGCCACATCAGTTTGCGTCTGTCCTACTTCCATTCTTCCCATGGACCTTCACCGCAGAGAGCCCGGTAGGCGTCGTCTCTGTGACGTACTGTGACTGTGGACACAGCGATTGTGGGTGTGGGGCTACTCAGAAAACACTATCCCGTTTCCAGAATGAAACTTTCACTCTGTAACGAAGTGTGCGCTGATATGAAACTTTCTATCAGATTAAAAATGTGTGCCGGACAGGGACTCGAACTCGAGTCTCTGTTCGGCACACAGTTTAAATCTGCCAGGAAGTTTCACTGCCTCGTATGATAGGTGCACTAACATCATCGTTGGCGTGGTTGTCCGTTGACCAGAATGCCATCTTCCGTGCAGGACACGATCATACGGACATCTGTTGACAGTTTGTACGATTATATCGTGAAATAGACACAGGACGGGAAAATAGTGTTTTGCTGCATTAGTTTTTGTTATCAGTGTATGTTTACTTCATAATGATGCTGCTACTTTCGACGTTCTGTTAACTGTCTAAGTGAAAATTTACGTTTTTACACTCGAAGTGCACATTAATTTAAAATACGTAAGATTTATAAGATATCTACTACCAAATTCTGATAGAGGCCAGTGAGACCTATCGGCAGACAAATCGTTTCTAAAAATCGATTGAGGCATAATAATTTTCAAATTTCATTCAGTACTCAAACCTTTTAATACTAAGCAACTTAAGACCTTCCCTTTCGGGCGAGGGCACGTTTTTACCTACTAATTCGCCTTATTTCGGTTGCTATATACATGTTACTTGCCTCTGTTCAACTAGTCGGAATAAGTTCGACTTTACTCTTACTTAATATTCATGCCTGTAAATTAGTACAGATATGATGGGTTGCCTTTCGACGTTTCTCGCCAACGGCCAGGACACGTGGGTTTTTTCCAGTGATACGTTTTACCTGCTAGTAGTTCTGTAAACTTAGTAACTACCGTACCCTTTGCGTGCGCCAGTCGAGGAGGCTCAAAGGGTGCCACAATCTACTGACATCCCGAGGGTCATGCGGGTTCTGTGAGCTCACCCCAGCACGACCTGCATTCCTCCTGGCTCTCAAAGCAAGCGCGATAACACAGTCGCGTCTCTATCTCACCTCACAAGGAGGACACGCGCGTATGGCATTCGACATTGGTGGAACAGTCGGCTTTGAGATCTAGGAGAACGAGGATGTATGGCAGACTTGCAGGCCGCCTCTCGAGGGTGTTGAAATTCTGTTAAGTTTAATAAAGGCAAGGCCCACGGTCCTGATTGTACACCAGTCAGATTCCTTTCAGAGTATGCTGATACAATAGCTCCCTACTTAGCAATCGTTGAAATATCCGTTTCTAATTACTGGAAATCCGTATAAGTCATACAATCAGCAAGAAAGGAAATCGGAGTGAACCGCTGAATTAGAGACCCATACAATAAATTTTGGAAATGTCGATTTGCAGTATTATTTTGGAACATCTACTGGGTTCGAACATTATGAATTACGTCGAAGAAAACGACTTATTGACAAACAGTCAACACGGATTCCGAAAATATCGTTCTTGCGAAACACAACTGCCGGTCTCTGTGGCCAAGCGGTTCTAGGCGCCACAGACTGGAACCGCGCGACCGCTACAGTCGCAAGTTAGAATCCTGCCTCGGGCGTGGATGTGTGTGATGTCCTTAGGTTAGTTAGGTTTAAGTAGTTCTAAGTTCTAGGGGACTGATGACCTCAGACGTTAAGTCCCATAGTGCTCAGAGCCATTTGAACCATTTTTGACTCTAAATAATGAAAAGTGTGACGTTATCCATTTGAATACTAAGAGAAATCTGCTAAAATAGGTTGTAAACCTAAATACTTAGGGATTACAATTACGAGTAAATTAAACTGGAACGATACGTAGACATACTTGCTCAGAAAATGCAACAGGTATAGTAAAGAGTCTATGTTTGTCCGCATTCTTCTGTAGTACTGCTGTGTGAGTGGGATCCGCATCAGATAGGATTGACAAAGGACATAGGAAAAGCTCAAAGAAGGGCAGCTCGTTTTGTATTATTGCAAAATAAGGCAGATAGTGCGACGAATATGAGACGCTAATTGGGTAGCAATTATTAAAACGAAGGCGTTTTTTGTTGTGTTAGAATCTTCTCATGAAATATCAGTCAATAACTTTGTCTTCAGAGTATTAATTTTATTCTGTTGGCAGTCCACTACATAGGGAGAAATGATTGTCATAATAAAATATGAGAAATCAGAGGTCACACGTAAATATTTAAGTATTCGTTTTTCCCGAGAGCTGTTTAAGACTAGAACGGCACAGAAATAGCTTGAAGATGATTTGATTAACACTCTGTGAGGCCGTTAATTGTAAACTTCAGAGTAATCATATAGATATAGATGAATTAAAAGTATCTAGTCATGCTTATAGGGATATACCGTCTCAGTACTCCTCCTTGCTGCTCCACACACTCGCAGCAGATAGCGTCGAAAGCAACACCGAACACTGATGTTCCCACAAAATTACTGATACCCAGTAAAGTTAAGTAATTTATCAGCTAACTTATGCAGCAATATTTTCTACCCCAAACTTTATCCTAAACGTATTGAAACGTATGTCTGCCTCTGTATACCATAAGTCAGTACATATCAGTAAATAAAAACATAAGCAACAAAATAGATCCCAGTAAACTAACGTTCCTAAATTCCCGTGCTTTTGTATTTATGTGTGCGTGCAACTTGTCTGGTAAATACAAGAAACAAATGATAATGACAGTTAAACTTATATGGTCAGAGCATCACCATCAAATTACTTAAAATTCTCGATGCACCCTCTTCGTTTTGTAATAACTTATCAATTTGGTCATTTACATCGCCGCACTTTTTGTATACATTCTCGTAGCACAAACAAGACACTGATCACAATACCTTTCCTGACTTCTTATGTGCCTCCCATCGGCATTACAACGACGCTGCGTTGATCGTTAGCTCTGTTTCCAAACTCTCCTGCCAGCCAGTTGACCTGACGCTAGCAACAATCAAAAATCACCCAATGAGTCATCTGTCTTTTATATGTGTTTGAGTACCAAGGACCGGTCGAATATAAACCCTTCCCCTCTGCTATCGAGACTACAGACAGTCAAAACCAAATCGTAGAGCGTAACCTGACACAGACAAGCAGATAGTAGTATTCGCAATGGATGTGTGCCAGATGCAGACTTTTCGTTTCGGTAGAACTATTCCTTCCACTCAGGGTCAGAGTAGCACAAGCCATTGCAACTATATAGAGGTAAAGTTTCTCCAGCCAAAATGAAATCTAAATAATGCTCTGAATGTTAAACAGTTGAGTTGGGTCGTAAACAAGCATCAGAAAAACAAACTAATTCTTCTTCAAAATAAATAAAAAATTGACTGCAGTGCCTTATGGGTTTCCCAAAGTTTAAAGCCACTGAAATTACAAACATATTAAACGACTCTGCTCTTCGAACTAATGAAACCCCAATGAATAAATAACCCTACAAACCAAAACGACAACTTATTTATAATTAAAGCTACCCTGAAATCTCATATTACTAACTTCAAACCAATGTAATTCCATTTTCTCATCATCAGATCTTTTCTCAGCTGAAAGTTGGAAAAAAACAGAAAAAACGACGCAGAACGAAGGAAGTGTCCGACTGGGACGGGTATTGGTAGATGCAATGTACTATCATTCTAAAAAGTATCCGAACGAATTGTATTGAGTTTCATCTGTTTTCTGTGCAGCCAACATAACATAGCTGTCTTGCACGTCCTCTACTCTCCTTTCGGTACAGCGTTTCACTATACAAAATGGTTACTGCGAGGGGCCACAAGAGATAACTGCTCTCTGTGGTTATCATTCCGGATGAAAACTGATATCACTACAATGAAGATATCCGAAACGCGTTCCGCGCGACTGCTACGGTCGCAGGTTCGAATCCTGCCTCGGGCATGGATGTGTGTGATGTCCTTAGGTTAGTTAGGTTTAAGTAGTTCTAAGTTCTAGGGTATTGATGACCACAGATGTTAAGTCCCATAGTGCTCAGAGCCATTTGAACCATTGGAACCGAAACGCGTCATTAGAGATGAAATGGCCACTACGCTTTTAAATTCAAATGAATTACAATAAATGACGTTTCAAAACGCCATTTTGAAATAGATATTACATTACGAACATTTTTGTTATGGTTGGGACCCAGAACTCCAATCCGGCAACTTACTGTTCCCGTTATCTAACCACGCAAGACCATAATATGATTTCAATCAGAAGTAACGAAATATGTGCTGGTCTAAATTTGTAATGATACCGCATAAACTTTTGTGTTGCACAAGAATTGGTATCCTACAACTAATCTTACAATCAAATGTTAGAAATAGTAATTCTACACCAATAGATAGGTGACAAACTGAAATGACGAGACGACGAAATTTTGCCTTACCGTAATCCCAACTGAGCACCTATCGCCGTTGACTTCTAATCACGCATAGACGTCAAAACCGGTTTATTTTTACAGGAATGTTCGATGGGAATTCTGTCGGACGCTCTGGGCGGCGAAAACATTCTCTCGAAATGTCCAGAATGCTCATCAAATCAATCGTGAACAATTGTGGCCCAGTGACATGGTCCATTGTTATCCATACAAATTCCATCGTTGTTTGGGGGACATGACGTCCACGAATGGCTCCAAATGGTCTCCAAGTAGCTGAACATATAGAGGACCCAGTCCATTTCATGTAAACACAGCCCTCACCATTGTGGACCCACCACAAGCCTGCAAAAGTCTTGTGAAAACTTGGGTCCATGGTTTCGTAGGGTCTGCGCCACTCTCGGACCCTACCAGCGGTCTTGCCAACTGAAACCACGAAGTACCTGAATATGCTAAGGTTTTATACTCGTCTATGGTCCAACCGATATGGTCACCAGCCCAGGAGTGGCACTGCAGGTGATTTTGTGCTAACGTGCTGTTAGCAAAGGCACTCGCGTCGGCCGTCTGCAGCCATAGCCCCTTAACACCAGATTTCACCGCACTGTCCTGACGGATACGTTTGTCGTTATCCAACGTTGATGTCTGCGAATATTTCACGCATTGTTGTTTGTCTGTTAGCACTGACACCTATACGCAATCGCAGTCGTTAGCTGAAGGCTGTCGGCCACGGCGTTGCCTGTGGTCAGAAGTAACGCCTTGAACGTGGTATTCTTGACACGCTCTTGTCACTGTGGCTCGAGGAATACTGAATTCTCTGACGATTTCCGAAATAGGATGTCTCATGCGTCTAGCTCCAACTACCACTCCGCGTTCAAAGTCCGTTAATACCCGTCGTGCGGCCACAACCATGTCGAAAACCTTTTCATAAGAATCACCTGAGTGAAAATGATATCTCCCCTATTGCACTATCCTTTTATACCTTGTTACGCTGTACTAATGCCATGCTTTTGTAACCTAAGCGTGCGTACCCTGTGACGTTTTATGACGACTGACTTACTAATAGAAAAGATTTCTTGTGAAAGAAAGCGAATTGGCGACTGAGTATCTACCTAGTCTCCGTCATGACACTTTCCTAAAGTAGTTTGCGAAGGAATGTCATGTTTAATGTGGATTTGGAACCACGGTGCAACTCAACGTTGTTCAAATTGCGTTACCAGATGTAAAGAAGTCCTGTTCATGCCACGTAAAAAGAGGTGCCTGATGTGTGAATGGAACTCACACCTTAAGCATACGTAGCTACAATCATTCCAATAGACTAGCAGCATACAACGACTGTTGGTGCATGATTGTGTCGTAAAGAAGGGTGCTCCACACTGTAAAAAGAATTCTGGTTCCCCGTAGGTTGATGATAACCTATTCGAAACATTATTTTGCTTGTTTGTAAACATCGATATTTATTAGCAGCCTTACAAATCCAATACCTGTTTTCGACATCATTTCGTAATCACTAAAACAAAATAACGTAACAGCAAGCTGCATGAACTGGCAACACAGTGAAATACGGAAATTTGTGCTTGAAGTGTTGCTTCTCGCTTGTCATTCTGAGCTAATGTCCACTATGAGATCAAAAGTATCCGGACACATGGCTGAAAATGACTTACAACTCCGCGGCGCCCTCCATCGGTAATGATGGAATTCAATATGGTGTTGGCCCACCCTTAGCCTTGATGACAGCTCCAAATCTCGCAGGCATTCGTTCCAGCAGGTGCTCGGAGGTTTCTTGGGAATGGCAGCCCATTCCTCAAGGAGTGCTGCACTGAGAGGTATTGATGTCGGTCGGTGAGCGTTCCAAAACATCCCAAAGGTGTTCTCTAGGATTCAGGTCAGGACTCTTTGCAGGCCAGTCCATTACAGGGATGTTATTGTCGTGTAACCACTCCATAATGCCGTGCATTATGAACAGCTGCTCGATTGTGTTGAAAGATGCAATCGCTATCCCCGAGTTGCTCTTCAAGAGTGGGAAGCAAGAAGGTGCTTAAAACATCATTGTAGGCCTGTGCTGTGATTGTGCCACGCAGAACAAGAAGGGGTGCAAGCCCCCTCCATGAAAAACATGGCCACATCATAACTTCACCGCCTCCGAATTTTACTGTTGTCACTACACACGGAGGTAGACGACGCTTACCGAACTTTCGCCATACCCATACCCTGCAATCCGATGGCCACATTGTGTTCCGTGATTCGTCACCCTACACAACGTTTTCCCACTGTTCAATCGTCCACACTCCTTACACCAAGCGAGGCGTCGTTTGGCATTTACTGGCGTGTTGTGTGGCTTATGAGCAGCCGCTCGACCATGAAATCCAAGTTTTCTCACCTCCCGCCTAACTGCCACAGCACTTGCAGTGGATCCTGATACAGTTTGGAATTCCTAGGTGATAGTCTGGATAGGTGTCTGCCTATTACGCATTACGACCCTCTTCAATTGACTGCAGTCTCTGTCAGTCAACAGACGAGGTCTGTACACTATTGTGCTGTACGTGTTCCTTCGTGTTCCCACTTCACTATCACTCTTAAACGGGGGACCTAGTGATGTTTAGGAGTGTGGAAATCTCGCGTACAAACGTATGACATAAGTGACACCAAATCACGTACCGTGTTGCAAGTCCGTGAGTTCCGTGGAGCGCCCCATTCTGCTCTCTCACGATGTCTAATGACTACTGAGGTCGCTGATATGGTGTACCTGGCAGTAGGTGACAGTAAAATGCTCCTAATATGAAAAATGTATGCTTTTGGGGGTGTCCGGAAACTTTTGATCACATATTGTTTGTATCTATGGTATATTCATAAATATCGGGCAATGTAAACGTAAAAGCCATAGAGAGAGAACATTCTCATCTTTTCTTTTTAATCGTATTTGCTCTCATATAACAACGAAGGTAAGGACGTAGTGATATTTTCTAATGCTGTCTGCCCCGATAGCCGAGTGGTATGCATGACGGATTGCCGTCCTTCGGTCCCGGATTCGATTCACGGCTGGGTCGGGGATTTCCTCCGCTCAGGGACAGTGTGGTGTTGTGTCCATCATCGTTTCATCCCCATGCGACGCGCAGTTCGCCCAATGTGGCGTCGAATGTAATAAAAGTTGCACCAAGGCGGCCGGACCTGCCCCGTAAGGGGCTTCCCGGCCACGGCGCCAAACGCTCATTTTCTTTTCCATTTTTCTCATGCAGCGTACTGTGTGAAGAGTATTGATGTACGTAATCCACCAAGGCAACGCTTACCTAAAAAAGATGGAAAATCGGGAGTAAGACTCGCATTCTCCGGGTTTTGTACAAACTTCATTATGTTTGTAGGTAATAACAAGAATAATAATAACAATAATAATTTCATGTGGCTCAGTGCCCAGATTTAATTCTTTCTTTTGGAAGCAACTTCGTCGATTTAGGTTTCTCTAACCTACCACAGTTATTCAGCCGTGGAAAGAGCACGTAAAAGTTTAATGGGGAAACCGAACCTTGTGTTGCTTCCGGTGACTCCTCACAGTGTGGAAAGATGAAAACATGAAAACCAGTGGTGCGATAGAGCATCGATCCCGTGAACTTTCGGTTTCCAGGCACACGCTTTTCGCCAGACCACCATTTCGTCTATGTATAACGGTTGCTCAGTTATAGGATACGAGGAGCGATTTTCCGAGT
This sequence comes from Schistocerca cancellata, assembly GCF_023864275.1. NCBI lineage: Eukaryota > Metazoa > Arthropoda > Insecta > Orthoptera > Acrididae > Schistocerca > Schistocerca cancellata. The sequence continues at coordinate 763,543,573 of NC_064629.1, forward strand.
ATCGAAGTGTGTGACATAAGTGGCGGTATCTTCTGACTGAGTTGATTTAGTAGCTTAAATTTTTTACACTGCCAAGGAAACGTAGAGATCTATGTAACGTAATTTTAAACACAATATCTCCACCTGCTCCTGACAAAAATGTCTTACTTATCAGACAGACAAACCACAAATGACAGAAAAAACGATTGAAATAAATTATGGAAAACCTAAATTAGTGGCCGGCCGCGGTGGTCTAGCGGTTCTAGGTGCTCAGTCCGGAACCGCGAGACTGCTACGGTCGCAGGTTCGAATCCTGCCTCGGGCATGGATGTGTGTGATGTCCTTAGGTTTGTTAGGTTTAAGTAGTTCTAAGTTCTAGGGGACTGATGACCACAGCTGTTGAGTCCCACAGTGCTCAGAGCCATTTGAACCATTTGAACCTAAATTAGTGTGGTTAAGTGGGGATCGGAACTACTGTGTACTAACTTCATAAAAAGAAAATAATTTTTGGAGCTTTAAAAAGAATTAGGAAGATATTTTATGAATGAGATTTTCACTCTGCAGCGGAGTGTGCGCTGTTATGAAACTTCCTGGCAGATTAAAACTGTGTGCCCGACCGAGACTCGAACTCGGGACCTTTGCCTTTCGCGGGCAAGTGCTCTACCACTTTTTTTTTTATTTTACTAAAACATACATTTCAAGTATTCAACAGTACAATTAATGATTACACCATTTGCAACATTAAAAAAATAACCAGTTTTAAACTATTTATATGCTAAATATGTCTAATACAGTAATAATGGTAAAACAAACTTTAAAAGTGGGTTACAGTATAAACTTTGCTCAAGATAACTGAGATTATTCTAAGGTGCAAACTATTGTCACCCAATCAGTGGGTTTGTCTACAAAGTTGAATTCACTGTTTAATTTGTAAACTGTCCATTGAATAAAAAATAATAGCATATTTAATACCAGTTTTCTTGACTATGAACCAGTTTAAATACAATCCAATTAAACACATAAAAAAAATTCCGGAAGCAAGGTTAAAGTAAATAATATTAAGGAACCAAGTGACTCTTATTTTTCTTCTGTTCGTTCTCGTTCAAGGTGTTGTAGTGGTTTCACATATTTAACCAACACCCATTCTTTCAAAAATGATCTTCAGCATGTTGCCATAGTGCTTCTTGTGGTTTCGATACGTGCTGATTTTTGCATATTCACACTTCATGTAAACGCGGAATTCTATCTCGTTGTCCGACCCAAGTGTGTGGATGACATAACTAACATATTTTCCCAGTAACCAGCTAATGGCGTTGGTTTTTAATTTCGGAAAGTATGTCATGTCTGGTCTCAGGAGGAGCGACGGCGTTATATATTGCGTAGAGGATCTGGTGAGAAAGGCGATTTGTTGCCTGATCCAATTCCAGTTATGCACATTGCCACCACAGATGAATCTGTGGCTGAGTGTATCCACCAGATTGCATTTTCCACAAAGGTGTGTCTGGTTTAAACCGATCCCATATAGTCTCTCGTTGGTGCTGATGACATTATTAACTGTTTTGTACCATGCGGAAATAGCGTCTGTAGATAGCCCGGCATAGTTGATGTTCCGCCATACAGCTTTCCAGTCACAATTTGGGAATTTCGTTTCAATTTTGTTTCTACCCTCATTTAACTTCCTTTCAAGTATGATGTCGCGCGCTGTGATACGTGTGTTGCTTCTGATTGCGTCACTAAGATAACTTGCTTCGAGGAAAAAGTTCCTCACATACTGCAGACGGGCATTAATCCTTCGCACATCAATCGGTGCTTGCAGGCTATGGGGTGTCACAGCCTCAAAGAGCTTTGCGGTTATACATTGGGGAAGTTCTCTGAGTATATGGAAAGTCCGTTTGAGGAACAGAGCAGACGCTTTATTGCGAATATCCACCAAACCGAGGCCCCCGTTTCTGACATCCAGTATAACCGTAGTCGCACCAACACTGAATATGTCTCCTCGCCATAAATAATTGGTAACAGTGGACATGATCCCTTTCGCTACTAGTTTAGGGATTGGAAATACCTGCGCAGTGAAATACGCTTTAGACAAAACGCAGGAGTTGATGAATCTGACTTTTTGCACCAGGTCCATAGTTCGATGGATGTTCTCCATTACAGCACCATGAACTTTCCTCCTAGTTTCCGTCCAATTAAAAGCAGCCATCCGCATCGGACATGCCATTAAGGTGATTCCCAAAGTTTTATGTTTGTTGTCTTGTTTTGCCCATGCCAGTCGAAGGTGATCTAGGCCCCGTAGATTCAATATTTGACTTTTGTTTTCATTTGCTGTCGCTCCCGACGCTAGACAATATCTTTGGATTTCTCTTTCCAGTGTAACTGTCTCCTCCTTATTCCTTATTACAACGCCCACGTCATCAGCATAAGCTCGTATGACAGTTTTCTCACCACTCAATGTTTTGCCTGTTAATCTTGCGTGGACAGTGCGGAGGAAGGGCTCTAAAGATACTGAAAATAAAAACATTGATAAGGGACTGCCCTGTGGAACCCCTCGCCTTATCTGTATGGGTTTAGATGTTTGGCCATTGATTGCTATTTTCGCATTTACACCTGTTGCAATATTCCTTAGCATGTTCACAATCTGGGGGTGGAAAGCCATTCTTGACAGCGTCGCAAAGAGGTATCTATGACTAACGCGGTCAAAAGCTTTGTTGAAATCTATAAAGATTAAAGCACATTTTATACTTGTCACTGAGGTAATTGCAATGACGTCTCTGTATGCAGATAGACTTTCGAATATCGTTCTGGTCGGAGAGCAAGATTGGTGATGACTCAATATTTTGTTGGAAAAGGCAGAGAGTCTTTTGTTGATAATACGCGAAATTATTTTGTAATCAGAATTTAGTAGCGAAAGAGGCCGAAAATTGTTTAAGTTGATTTTGCCTTTACTCTTAGGAATCAGTACTATTTTACTTTCCTTAAACTCTGCAGGGACCGGTTTTCCGTTCAGGACCTCATTTGCCACGGAAGTGATCTTGTCCCCAATTATAGACCAGTAGCGGGCATAAAACTCCACAGGGAGGCCATCAAGTCCCGGAGATTTGTTGAGAGGTGAGTTACGCACTGCCTCATGCACTTCATCTTTAGTAATAGGTGACAGGATGTCAGCGTTGTCTGTTCCCGACAATTGTGGACCTAAAATAGTGAGAAAGTCCTCGAGAGCTGCATCTTCCACTGTGGTAGGGGCATATAAGGTTTCATAGTACCTGTGGACTTCGTCCAGTATTTGTTTCTGACATGTGAGCCTCGTACCAGTATGCGTCTGGACTTCATCAATTAAAGTTTGACGTCTGTTTTTAGCATGCCGCACCAAGTGATACAGAGAAGCTGTTCCATCTGCTACGACTGATGTGGCTTTCGATTTAATTTTGAGTCCCTCCATCTGTTGCCGTTTAATGCTTAATAACTTAGCTTTTACTTTTTTGATATCATTTAGACGAATTACGTCATCATGGGCCTGTTGATATAAGTCTCTTAAAACTTTATAATAAAACTCCATTGTATTCCTCAACTCCCTGTGCCTCGCTGCACTATACTGCATGACAACTTTCCGCAGCCTTGGTTTAGCCCTCCTTGTCCACCAGTCAATGACGGTTGGGTGCTTGTCTACTGTGCGGAGGCACATAGTCCACGCAAACCTTATGTCCTGTTCCAGTTCTTCGTCAGTTAAAACAGAGATATTTAAGTTCCATTGGCCTCTGAATCGACGGGTTGGCTGTACACTTAGATTAATGCAAGTTAAAAGTGTACTGTGATCGCTAAAATACACTGGAATAGTCTCAACGTTTAATAAATAATTTTGCAAATTTGGTGACACGTAAATTCTATCTAGTCTGCTGCAGGAGTGGCTGGTTATATACGTGAACCCGACTGACGTCGGGTGCTGAAGTTCCCACACATCCTTAAGGTGTAGATCACTTACTAACTTTTTTAACTGTGGCGAGTAGTTGAAGTTGGGTTGTTGATCTTTCTGATTTAAAACACAGTTAAAATCTCCACCTATTAGAAGAGAACACGGATTTTTCCTCAATAAATAAATCAGTTCATCTTGAAAAAACTTCGCACGATCCAATTTGTGGGAAGTTCCTGATGGGGCGTAAAGGTTAATCACTGTCACATCGAAAATTTTTATGCCTATGGCTCTTCCTGATTCTAGTCGTTCGATTTCAGTCACCGGAATGCCTTCCCTTATAAGAATGGCTGTACCGATATTGGCTTCCGTAGAAACATTAACAATTTCAAAAAAGCCTGGGATCCGAAATTCCGTTATCGCAACTTCTTGTAGCAACGGTATGTCTGTTCCGGACTGGTACAAGAATTCTTTTAGTGCTGCCAATTTCAAGGGTGACTGTATTTTATTAATGTTAATAGTAGTAATGCTATAAGCTTGCAGCACAGACATACCGGAAGAAGCTATTTGGGATGAAGTTCGGTATGATTATAGCAGCAAACGTGATTCCCTACAAGGCACGATCTTTACAAGCTGTGTGCCCATTACATGTACTAACTGCCTAGAAAAATTTGCACTGCTTTTAAACAAATAGCTTGAGAAGAAAAGTATCCTGAAATCCTGACAATGCATTGCTATAAGTCACTGTGGCCATTCTCTTTCTCCTCGTCAGTGTTGGCCCTGATGACTTCATATTTAATGTTCTTTTTCTTGATGTCCTTCTTCTCTGGTGTGGCTTTCGCTTGATGTCGCGTGACAGCAAGACCCGGTGTCGGTCGCAGCCGCCGGCGGTGGCTGAATGGGGCAACGGCCGTGGCTTGCGAGTCGTCGATGTTTGGTTCAGGCGTGGTGTCTGTTGTGTTGTTTTGCTGGCGAGGCGGTGATGCTTGTGTATTTCCTCCTTCGGCGCGGCGTTGCGCTTCGGAGTCAGCAGGTTCTTTACCTGGTACTTCCTCGTACGGTTCGCACTGTATGGGTTGTGCACTTGATGCGGTTATTTCTGCCGTGACCTCAGGCTCAGGGTCACATTTCCGTGAAAAATCACTACCCGCTACGTCACTATCTGTTCGTGGCGGTGTAAGTCCTTGTGCGGAAGTGGGAGCCACATCGACCTTCATTCCATCTCCTTTTTCCACTTCCAACAGATCTTCAGGACTGGGCTTCGGCCTCCTGGCAACGGGTGTTTCGCAGGAAGAGTCCTCATCAACATTTCTTTCAGTGTCCTCTAGAGGACGCTTTTTTGTGGGAATCTCGCTGTCACGGGACGGAATTTCAGCAGTTAATGCAGGTTTTAAAGACGGAAAGTCATTAACATTAAGTGCAACATTTTCAGAGGTAGTAACAGGATCCACGACCGCCGCCGGCTCTGTTGTATTACTGGCTGGCAACAAATCGTTGAGTGTCAATTTCCGGCGTTGCGTAAGGTTATTTGTTAGCACAAATACACGGCGAGGGCAGTCCTGACGGAGGTGACCAGACTCGTTACATACATGACATGTAGGGGTTTGCCCTGAGTACATAACATGCGCCTTGTGCCCGTCAACAAAGATGTGGGAGGGAATGTTTGCTTTCACTTCCATCTCCACGGAGCGAATGCCGTTAAAGCACTGCAGCTTGAAATGCGAAGCCCACCTTTCGTTGACTATTTGCCTGACAACCCCATACTTTGAAAGGACATCTTTAATTTTCGAATTGTCTACTTCTATGGGAATATTCAAAACCCTAACATTCCTAATTACAGACTCGGAATTCCGGAGTTTGACAGTACTTTTAGTACCATCACGGTGTAAAAATTCCGTTTCATAACCAAATTTTGCCAGAAAGCGGTCTACACTCGCGGAATCGTTAAACTTTACAAAAATGCAGTATTCATCAGAGTCCAGCTGCAAGGTATGAACCGATTCAGAATGAAGGCCAATTACCTCGGTAATCCAGTCGTGTATTTCAAGTGCAGAGGGCTGTACTCGACGGGTGTACTTGTCGAAGGTGAAAATCACGGTGTTTTTTCTCACGGAGTTTGCCATGGTGTTCTGCAGCGAAGAACTCTCGGACAACGCCGAAATCCCAACGGCACTTCGTAGAAAGATGACACGAAAGAAGACCAAATGCTCAATTGATAACGCTTAATTCACGTGCAAAACGTCAATAAACGAGCACAAAACACGAAAACACTGGCGTAAACACTGAACGTTCACGGAGCAAACTTGAGGAGCGTGCGACCGCTGCGGCAGCTAATGCCAGACTGACCACTGAGCTACCGAAGCACGACTCACGCCCGGTACTCACAGCTTTACTTCTGCCAGTACCTCGTCTCCTACCTTCCAAACTTTACAGAAGCTCTCCTGCGAACCTTGCAGAACTAGCACTCCTGAAAGAAAGGATTTTGCGGAGACGTGGCTTAGCCACAGCCTGGCGGATGTTTCCAGAATGAGATTTTCACTCTGCAGCGGAGTGTGCGCTGTTATGAAACTTCCTGGCAGATTAAAACTGTGTGCCCGACCGAGACTCGAACTCGGGACCTTTGCCTTTCGCGGGCAAGTGCTCTACCAACTGAGCTACCGAAGCACGCCTCACGCGCGGTACTCACAGCTTTACTTCTGTCAGTACCTCGTCTCCTACCTTCCAAACTTTACAGAAGCTCTCCTGCGAACCTTGCAGAACTAGCACTCCTGAAAGAAAGGATATTGCGGAGACATGGCTTAGCCACAGCCTGGGGGATGTTTCCAGAATGAGATTTTCACTCTGCAGCGGAGTGTGCGCTGTTATGAAACTTCCTGGCAGATTAAAACTGTGTGCCCGACCGAGACTCGAACTCGGGACTTTTGCCTTTCGCGGGCAAGTGCTCTACCAACTGAGCTACCGAAGCACGACTCACGCCCGGTACTCACAGCTTTACTTCTGCCAGTACCTCGTCTCCTACCTTCCAAACTTTACAGAAGCTCTCCTGCGAACCTTGCAGAACTAGCACTCCTGAAAGAAAGGATATTGCGGAGACATGGCTTAGCCACAGCCTGGGGGATGTTTCCAGAATGAGATTTTCACGCTGCAGCGGAGTGTGCGCTGTTATGAAACTTCCTGGCAGATTAAAACTGTGTGCCCGACCGAGACTCGAACTCGGGACCTTTGCCTTTCGCGGGCAAGTGCTCTACCAACTGAGCTACCGAAGCACGACTCACGCGCGGTACTCACAGCTTTACTTCTGCCAGTACCTCGTCTCCTACCATCCAAACTTTACAGAAGCTCTCCTGCGAACCTTGCAGAACTAGCACTCCTGAAAGAAGAGCACTTGCCCGCGAAAGGCAAAGGTCCCGAGTTCGAGTCTCGGTCGGGCACACAGTTTTAATCTGCCAGGAAGTTTCATAACAGCGCACACTCCGCTGCAGAGTGAAAATCTCATTCTGGAAACATCCCCCAGGCTGTGGCTAAGCCATGTTTCCGCAATATCCTTTCTTTCAGGAGTGCTAGTTCTGCAAGGTTCGCAGGAGAGCTTCTGTAAAGTTTGGAAGGTAGGAGACGAGGTACTGGCAGACGTAAAGCTGTGAGTACCGGGCGTGAGTCGTGCTTCGGTAGCTCAGTTGGTAGAGCACTTGCCCGCGAAAGGCAGAGTTAAGATATTTTATGTTAAGAACTGCTTCCAAATGTATGATCAAGGATATGGCAAACGGTGTTGCTACTCTTGAGGGTATTTTTATTCTGATATTGTGTGGGGCAGCGGTTTCATTTTCATAATAATAATCATTAAGCATAGGAGGAAATAGGAATTGTTGTAAATATTGTTCACTGTCTTTTACGAGAGCCTGACAACTGTTTCTGTGGTCAGCCAGAAACCGATGGAGAACATACTGACCATAGTTCCCAGTCTGCAGGTCCGCATTCTTGTCCAGTCCAATGAAAGAAATGTTTCTATTCTCTATCTGCTCAGCGGGATCAGGACTATTATTATAAATGAAGATTTTGAGTTCTAGTTGATACACATATTTAGTAAAGTTAAACACGCATGACATCGCAATACTCATTATGTTTAGACTGACAGTAAATCTCTCTTCCTAAACAGCACTATGAGCAGCTCAGAGGAGGCCTCTAGGGTAAGTTCCTACTAAATTGTCTTTCGCCCTGACTACTGGTAATCAAAATAAACGCTCGCCACAAAGTGCAAAATAATTGTCACTACTTGCCATGAGGATTTGTTAACATCACGGGTGGAACACTACTAGTTACTTTTGCAAAATCTAAGCTGTCCAAGTCGGTGTACAGTCCTCGCGAGTTCACTATCTATTATTATTGAAAATAAGCGTTTGGTAACACAACCTGTCTCTGATATCATCCGAGGCGGCGTGCACTCCAGCGTTTCACTGACTTGGATCTTACAGCGACTGCGTGCGAAGTGAAGCCTAGTCTTGCCTCTCGTGCGGTGTTTACTCGTATATATGTGGCGCAGCGGGCGCCCCAGGAACACCTGCTGTCATCCGCCCTGTGCCCACGGTAACAGTCTCTAAACGGCTGCTTTCTCGGACGCATAATATTCAATAACAATGTTATGAGTCAATATACAATCTTCATAATTTTTGGATGCATGTAGGTAAGTCGTTAAAATGACAGAAAAAGTTTTACCTCGCCTGCATTAAAACTTTGCCTTCTACACTTTTTAGAACGGAACTGACAGTAGAACATGACCTCTGAACTACAACTTTAAGAGACATTGTATTCGTTGCTATTAATATCAAGGTCTTAAAAGTTGTTATAGCTGTATAATTTAATAGGTTTCTTCACGTGCTGTAACCAAAACTTTGTAGCATTAATATAACACATGCTTAATCTACTACAAATAAGGACGTTTTTGTTCCAAATTTAGTTTATAGTAAGTTACTCGAAAACTGTTAGAGGTAGCTTAATGGGGTCACGTATTTGTTATTTTTATGTTTAACTGAAGCGTCATACAAATTTCCACATTTCTCAGTCTAATACACTCCTGGAAATGGAAAAAAGAACACATTGACACCGGTGTGTCAGACCCACCATACTTGCTCCGGACACTGCGAGAGGGCTGTACAAGCAATGATCACACGCACGGCACAGCGGACACACCAGGAACCGCGGTGTTGGCCGTCGAATGGCGCTAGCTGCGCAGCATTTGTGCACCGCCGCCGTCAGTGTCAGCCAGTTTGCCGTGGCATACGGAGCTCCATCGCAGTCTTTAACACTGGTAACATGCCGCGACAGCGTGGACGTGAACCGTATGTGCAGTTAACGGACTTTGAGCGAGGGCGTATAGTGGGCATGCGGGAGGCCGGGTGGACGTACCGCCGAATTGCTCAACACGTGGGGCGTGAGGTCTCCACAGTACATCGATGTTGTCGCCAGTGGTCGGCGGAAGGTGCACGTGCCCGTCGACCTGGGACCGGACCGCAACGACGCACGGATGCACGCCAAGACCGTAGGATCCTACGCAGTGCCGTAGGGGACCGCACCGCCACTTCACAGCAAATTAGGGACACTGTTGCTCCTGGGGTATCGGCGAGGACCATTCGCAACCGTCTCCATGAAGCTGGGCTACGGTCCCGCACACCGTTAGGCCGTCTTCCGCTCACGCCCCAACATCGTGCAGCCCGCCTCCAGTGGTGTCGCGACAGGCGTGAATGGAGGGACGAATGGAGACGTGTCGTCTTCAGCGATGAGAGTCGCTTCTGCCTTGGTGCCAATGATGGTCGTATGCGTGTTTGGCGCCGTGCAGGTGAGCGCCACAATCAGGACTGCACACGACCGAGGCACACAGGGCCAACACCCGGCATCATGATGTGGGGAGCGATCTCCTACACTGGCCGTACACCACTGGTGATCGTCGAGGGGACACTGAATAGTGCACGGTACATCCAAACCGTCATCGAACCCATCGTTCTACCATTCCTAGACCGGCAAGGGAACTTGCTGTTCCAACAGGACAATGCACGTCCGCATGTATCCCGTGCCACCCAACGTGCTCTAGAAGGTGTAAGTCAACTACCCTGGCCAGCAAGATCTCCGGATCTGTCCCCCATTGAGCATGTTTGGGACTGGATGAAGCGTCGTCTCACGCGGTCTGCACGTCCAGCACGAACGCTGGTCCAACTGAGGCGCCAGGTGGAAATGGCATGGCAAGCCGTTCCACAGGACTACATCCAGCATCTGTACGATCGTCTCCATGGGAGAATAGCAGCCTGCATTGCTGCGAAAGGTGGATATACACTGTACTAGTGCCGACATTGTGCATGCTCTGTTGCCTGTGTCTATGTGCCTGTGGTTCTGTCAGTGTGATCATGTGATGTATCTGACCCCAGGAATGTGTCAATAAAGTTTCCCCTTCCTGGGTCAATGAATTCACGGTGTTCTTATTTAAATTTCCAGGAGTGTATTTAGCGCCTTAAATTTTTATTAAACATGTGGGTTCTAACCATAATATTGCTTTAATCAAGTTGAGACATGTACCAGTTAATTTTGACGTACATCTGCATATTATGACACCATTTATGGATTCCTAGCTTTATTATTTAGTGCCACTATTTTTTTTCTTAAAATGTATTTAGGTAAAATGTTGACCTAATCAATCTGATACTTGACGGTTTAAACGTGATTACCCTAAAGCATGTGCTGACAAAGTTTGAAAAAGCACCTTCAACTTTTAATTTCATTCTTAATTATGGTGCAATACTGGTGTGCTACACAAAGACGCGTTATGGTGACGTGGCGCTACTAGCAGTGAACTGGGGTAAGTCCTGGTACAACTGCTGACCTCTGACTCTCTCAAACGATACAGCGCTCGTTTCGCCACAGTTCAAACTACAAAAATGTGTTAGTTTTTTCACCAGACTCGTTTCGCTTTATTGATGACGCTGAAACACGAAATTAAATCTCTATATACAAAGAAGCAGACATTAAACCAAGAATTGTACAAAATTCACCTTCAGCTAGCACAAAAATTAAATAATCTGGCTATTTTTGCATCCATTGTGGTAAAGGTCGAAAGCTGCACATGCAGAGCCATAGACAAAATGCGACTAAAGCATAACAAGAAAAATGAAAATCTCGAATTACACCACACAAAACACCTTAACAACAAGCACATTCACTCACTGCATTTCTATCCGAGGGTGGTCAGTCTTACAGATACAACAGTAGATGAAAACGGAAAACAGCTCTTAGAAAAAGGTATAAAACACAATGTTGACTCGCCAGAAAACGAACAACAGATAGAAGATCTCATTGTAGAATCTGAAGATATTCTCACTATAGAAGAAAAAAATGAAAACAGTACGTAAATAGAGGGCTAACTAAGGAGTTAATAAAAGAGGAAATTGAAAACATAGCAACACAGATTTAAAAAACAATAAATTCAAAAATAATTCGAATGAAAGGAAGTTTGCCGGCCGCGGTGGCCGTGCGGTTCTGGCGCTGCAGTCCGGAACCGCGGGGCTGCTACGGTCGCAGGTTCGAATCCTGCCATGGGCATGGGTGTGTGTGATGTCCTTAGGTTAGTTAGGTTTAAGTAGTTCTACGTTCTAGGGGACTTATGACCTAAGCTGTTGAGTCCCATAGTGCTCAGAGCCATTATTTGAAAGGAAGTTTAAAAACCTAGAGAAACAACTGCAAGCAGAAAACATCATTATAACAAAATTTGACAAAAGTAGAAGTGTTCTCCTCACGAAAACAAAGGAACACGTAGAAAAAACAGAGGAATTGGTCAGTAAAAAACTTAAAAAAGTTAAAATCAAAGCTAAGTAACAGAATTCAAACACAGGTGTAAATTACGCTCAAAAACATAGAGTATGCATTTACCGAGAGAGACTTGTGCAAAAAAACGCCTAGTCACCAACATGAGATGTCAACCAAAGGTCCATAGAGAAAGTTATCCAGTCCGTTCAGTAGTAAAATTCAGAGCAGCTCCTACATACCTACTAGCAAAACAAATGCAGTCACAGCTCACCCAGTATTATAAACTAGAAAATGATAGAACATTCAGAAATACCTGTCAACTGGTAGAACATATAGTAGGCATTAAAATCACTAGCACAGCAACATTGCTCTCCTTTTATGTACATAGTATGTACAGTTGCATCACTGTTAATGAAACAATAAAAATAATTGAAGAAAACCTGAAAACACACAACCAGCTACATCATGCACACAGAGATGAAACAATAAAGTTACTACAGTTAATAACACAACAAAATTATCTTCAATTCAATCAAGATATTACATAAAAGAAGAAGGTTTACCCATGGGTTCACCTATTTCAGGAACATTGGCAAAAATTTTCATGAATCATGTTGAAAAATTAATATTTGAAGACATAATAACAAACAAAAGCTACAACGTAATCTACTGGTACAGACATGAAGCACTCAGTCTTCAGGCCACGAGTGGCCTACCGGGACCATCCGACCGCCGTGTCATCGTCAGAGGAGGATGCGGATAGGAGGGGCGTGGGGTCAGCACACCGCTCTCCCTGTCGTTACGATGGTATACTTGACCTAAGCCGCTACTATTCGGTCGAGTAGCTCCTCAATTGCCATCACGAGGCTGAGTAAACCCCGAAAAATGGCAACAGTGCATGGTGGCCTGGATGGCCACCCATCCAAGTGCCAACCATGCCCGACAGCGCTTAACTTCGGTGATCTCATGGTGTATCCACTGCGGCAAGGCCGTTGCCTACTGGTACAGACATGGAAGCCATAATATACATGGTAGACCAACCTAAAAACAGAATACAGCAACTACACAAAGACGTAAATACTGTACACAAAAAGTTAACAATTGGAGGAGAACTAAGAAGACTCTCTCAACTTTCTGGACATAATCATAAGGAAAGACAATAATAAATACACGTTTGACATATGCAGAAAGCTCATAAAAAATGACATTACCTTAAATGCAACCACAAAACCACCCACAGAGCCACAAACAAGCTGCCCTATAACAAAAAATGACGTACAATGACCTATCACAACAAATTCACACATAAAATGGATAACACATTCAAGAAACTAGGCATAACCATTGTTTACAAAACAATCAACTCAGTTCAGAAGCACATACCGAAACTGAAATGAAAACCAGACAGATACCAACAATCTGGTATCTACCAGATCAGTTGCAGAGATTGTGGAAAGCTACACAATGAAATGACTAGCAGGACATTCGACACAAGATATAAAGAACACATCAGAGCATTTAAATACAGTATGAACCATTCAACATTTGTAGATGATCTAAAACAAGAACACCATAGACCAAGCAATATTGAAACAGATATGAATATCAAAAGTAAAGACAGACACCTCCTCCCTTTCCAAGGAAATTTCCACATACAAAAAGCATTAACATAAAATAAACAGTTGCTCAATGACCAAATAAATATTGGAAACCAGATTCTATATAAAGTAACTGATGAAATTACATGAAAGAGAGAAGAGCCGTTTTCATCCTTCACACCCTCCTACTCTCCCACAATCCCTCCCCCCCCCCCCCCCCACCCACAATTTCATTTCACCACTTGCCCCACACCATCACCTGAAACTTACACTCCATCACACTGCTATACACATACTTCCATTCATCATCGTTTCTCCCTCCCCTACACTGAAAAACAAAAACCATTTCTCCATCACTACTCCTTCCTTACTCTTACACAGTATTTAAATACACAGAAACATAATTAAACAGAACTACACACATACAATAATAAACAATTAAGAAATGTTGTAGGTCAAAATCAAAGTAGTGGAAGGGTTATGTTGGCAACACTACAAAACAGAAATCAGAACACATACTTAGAACTACGAGAACAAACAGAATACGGTGGTGTGCATGAGTGTGTTATGAAAAACATAAGAAATGCATGGTGCTGCAAAACAATTAAATATTAGACCAAAATTATCAGTGTCAAATGCAGAAAAGCAACGATGTGCTAGCAGACGGTGTTTCCCGATGTAAGCGAGAAATCAAGTGAAAATAAACGTAAGTATAAATCAAGAATCCTTAACCAACTGTTTCTCGGTCTAAAAGAAAATCAAAAGGTAAATAATTTAATTACAGATAAAAAAAGGTTCAAATGGCTCTGAGCACTATGCGACATAACTTCTGAGGTCATCAGTCGCCTAGAACTTAGAACTAATTAAACCTAATTAACCTAAGGACATCACACACATCCACGCCCGAGGCAGGATTCGAACCTGCGACCGTAGCGGTCACTCGGTTCCAGACTGTAGCGCCCAGAACCGCACGGCCACACCAGCCGGCCAATTACAGATCACTGATGGTGCTTTACCTCAGTAAAGCAAAACGCGTCTGGTGAAAAAAATTTCACATTTTTGTAGTTGCAATGACAGAACAAAAATATCCTCAAGAATTGTAATGCTATGACCACAGAAATGAAGAATTTAATGTCGCCTTGTCAAATGTTGCTACTGTATGTAAACGCCCGTCTACACTCTGCTAACTTCACAAAAGAACCTATCTAGTAGCTTGGCTGGATTATCATCCCTATCGCACTCTTTTTCTGATCTAGCGCCCTCTAAAGTTCATCTTTCTCGCTCCTTCTCGAATAACCACAAAAAAATTTCTTTGTGAAGGAAAATGTATTTTAAACTAAGATTGACGACATTTTTATATCCAAACCATCAGCGTTCTACAGGTGTGGAAACAATAAACTTCCTCATCATCATCGGACCATTTTAGTTAATGGGGTAGGGGGATATATTGTTGATCATTAACTTCTCTCTTATTTTTTCCAGTTATATTCCATATACCCACTAGATACAGCATAAAATATGCCCTGTTCCAATACAAATATCTTACAATTCACCAGGATACTCTGATGACAAAGGCTAATTAAAAAAAAATAATGTCTGTAATACGGGCCTGTCCTAAATTCAAGTATCAGCAAGATTTAAGCCCAATGATGCATGTGCCTAGTGAATTCCTGTGTCCTATCCAAGAAGCATTTCGGGATTACCATGAAAATATATGAGTCTAGTAGTGAGAGTACACCCAAAAAGAAACCCAGTTACTAAATTATTAAAGGCCATACATAATCAATTGAATTGTGTATTCACAAAAAACTAAGATGTGTGTCGGAATAAGCAAGAAAAGTAAGTTTTCATATGGACAAAATTTCTTAAATTTTTCACCTTTAGATGTAGGGAGTACTACATTGAAATTATATTGTGACTTAAGGTGGTAAACTTAAGATTTCCTTCGGGTTTTCTATCTGGAAGCTTATATTTCGGTAAGAGAAGAAGTAGAAAGTTGGCAAAACGTTTAGGTCTCTAGCGAGATTAGAACCTAGAGCTGACACAGCATTTCCTGGGGAAAGGGACCACATCACCTCTTAGCCAATATTGCTAGGAATACGCTCTCACTATTGTATTGTTGATTAACAGAGATAATTATTAATGTCAAATATGAGATTAATTACAGATTCTCTGAGGGATGACCTTCCTGGAATCAAAAAAATAAATTTGACACACAGTGTTACACCTTAAGTGAGAATTATTCAGTTTATTTAGCGGAAATTACAATGAAATATTAAGTGAATTTATCAGGTCGATTCTGAACCGCATCACGAAGTAAATCGATGATCACATAGCAGCCAAACGGAATCTATAGTGTTGCCAATTCTCTATTCGACTAGCGACGGTAATAATACCTCCACTCAGCCGACGTGCTGCGCCGGCTAGCAGTTGGGAAGGTCCTTCGGCGAAGACGTGGCGAATCCTGCTGCTGCCGTATTGAGTGCAGCCGAAATATCTTAAGCATAGCCCAATGAGTTTTATTCACATTTCTATAACTGTAACTCAAACATCATAAATAAAGAGCTGGGGGGATTATCGGGACATCCTTTTCTTCCGTATTGTCGTAACAGTTTTTCTTATATCTTATGTGTACTGTAAATATGAAGCTCATTTCCCAGAGGTGATTCCCTTTTTTACCACCACCTGACACTATTAGCATCATGAGTAAGCACAATCTTTTTACTTATTCTCTTAAAGCAATTTTCCTCAAGAATCCTTTTATTGGCAATGTAATAACACAAAGGTATTTCATAATCTGCGAATAACAAACATTGCAAATAAGAAGAGGAATGACCAAAAAACAGGAATAGAAAAAAAAACAGAAGAAAACGAAACAAGTAAATGAGACCAGTGCTAGTTCGAAAATGTTAGATAATGTGGAAGACTTTATTACTGATGATCAATTTATTTCATATGCTTATCTGCTGTGTTCAATAAACTAACAAGTAATGTTCTAAAGTTTACACTTACATAAGGGGGTAGAATAAATGGAGGCCACCTTACATAAGAATTTTATACATCGTAACAGGAAGGTGAATATGACACCTAACTTATTTCAGCTGTAATGAGCAGATTCGCCTATAATTATGTAATGCAAAAGGTACGACACTCAATCGACGGTATTAACACACCACTCCTATGTGATGGATGCCTGTGAGCAGAAGCCGGCCGCGGTGGTCTAGCGGTTCTAGGCGCTCAGTCCGGAACCGCGCGACTGCTACGGTCGCAGGTTCGAATCCTGCCTCGGGCATGGATGTGTGTGATGTCCTTAGGATAGTTAGGTTTAAGTAGTTCTAAGTTCTAGGGGACTGATGACCACAGATGTTAAGTCCCATAGTGCTCAGAGCCATTTGAACCATTTTTTTTTTTTTTTTTTTTTTGTGAGCAGAAGGTGAAACAAGCAGCGAGAGGAAACGTTTTGTGTGGAACCCAGTGCGGGCAGACGCAGAGGCTGCGCCCCAGGAGGCACTACAGAAAGCTCTTAATTGGGGGTGTCCCGCAGCGGGTCAACGACCGGACAGGTGACGCATACTGCAGGCCGAATGACGGGCCACCATGAGTAGCACAGAAAGAAGCTTTAGAAAACTGCATTTCGGCATTCCAAATGGATATAAACAAAACCAGTGATGCTTTCGATCATGTGAACTGCAAGTTGTACACACGTGATAGAGTCATGTAACTTTTTAGATGTCTGGAGCAGGCACAAAACGTGTGATTGGCGGAAACGCACCGGGAATGATTCGTCGAGATTTCGACGCAGTTTAGTGGTAGGAACCTTGCGATTGGTAGAGAGAGTTTCCAAAAAATAAGAGGAACGCTCCTATTGGTCGAAAATAGCTGTGATGTGGAGAACGAAACAACCCAGGTGAGAAGAGAGTTTGGCTACGAGAAAGACGAGAGCGAAATTTTCAGGGACTCTTCTCTGAACTGGCGTCAAGTGCAGAACGGAGCGCATAACACTCTCTATGACGCAGAGGCGAAATTTGTGTGAACACTGCATTCACAGCGGCTGACCTCCAGCTAGAAATTAGCTGTAGCATCGTTGAGCTCCAACTGTGGAGAAACGAACCAGCCAGTTAGTTAATTGTTCTTGAGACAACTGAAAGGGCCTTATAATACGCATGCGGTTCCAGCCATGCGCGTGTATATCGCCATAGTCTCAGACTATGGATGAGTTTAAGTTTACTCGCATATCGAGAAACATAGTGAGAGATGCTGCTGGGAAATTCAGCAAAGGCTTCATTAGATTTTTTAGGGATTTCTATGGCCTAGAGCATCCATGCAGACGACAACTCATTGCAGCTAAGTTAAATACTGCATGCCGAGGTGTAAACTTGTTAGTTCACCAGCTGGCGTCCACTGTAAACTCGAGCGACCTTGGATAATCTTTTGTTCAACTTGTCGCAAAACTAACCATCCTCCATAGACTTGGTTGTCATCCTAAAATTAGTACCGAACTTTGAACCGGAATCAGACAATTTATTGTAATCCTGGACAACATCAGAATGTAATCATAAGAATAATTTCGTAAAGAAACTTCTAGTTAAAATCAAATATTGTTGTGTTTAGGATTACTTCACTTTCTGAGAGTTACAATTTAATACTGTTTTGTTACGATTTTTTCACTTTCAGAGGCCGAGATGCGTCATTTTGACAACTGTCTTAACATTGTCACATAGTAAACTGTGTAAAAGCGTGTATTTCCCTGACATATTAAACAATGTCATTACAGCTTACACAGTTGTGTTCAGTCATAGAATAAGAAACAACCTAACGATAACCTTACACTTACTAATACGTACAAATATATTACAACTCATCGTAGTAATATACAATAAACGTCTTCTATACTAAAACGAAGCACCTATCACACAGACTTCCCAAGACCTCACGAATAAGCAACATATTGCGCACTTTTGGCATAAAACTCTTCATGACTATGTCATAATGATGGTCATAATGGAGTATAATTACAGGACTACCACAAAGTACGGAAATGTAGCTGTGCAGGCAGGCACATAATGACATCCAATTAACAACTTATTCAGTCCGCCAATTACGGCACTACAACTGTTTCTTCATGAGAAACCAGAAATGTTCCCTTCACGAGCAGAGATAGCAGCTGTAACAAACGTTAAAATCTGTTGCAAGGTTTCTTCACTGTTGGGTCTACATCATACTGAATCAAGGTATTAAAAACCGACAGATCAAAAATACCCTCACGAATAACAAAACAATTTAATGAAGCAGAAGTTTACTAAAAATTTCTTTACTGATTGTCGATACGCCTGAATTTAACTTTGTCTCAGAAGAAGTAAAATCTTGTATCTGTGGTTTTTCAACTGTCAGCAGCCACAATCATCTCTTTGAAAGGTGAACACTTTGCTGAGCTAGTAGACAACTGTCACATGGAGCTATCTCTTTAGCCCAGTGATGGCGAAGACGGATAGTTCGCATTGTAAAAGACTAGTGTGATCGTAATTTCAGCTTGGAATGAGCTTCCCAGCCTTAAAAACACAATTTTTTTTAACTCTATGTGATATCTTAAGCGACAACCTTTCAGAATAATTAATCAAAATTACAAGAAAATATCAAGTAAATATAGCAAGATAATTATATAATTGAAGGTCGAGGGGGGAGGGAAGAAACGGAAGGAACTAATGACATCAGTTGCATCAGAACTTCACGTGGACTCTGCGGCTGCGAATAAAGTGTGTATCGGACTGGGACTCGAACCCAGGATCTGCCTAGTCAGCAAGAGATCCCTGCTTCGAGTCCCAGTGTGGCACATATTCTCTATCACTCGTCGCCGCTGATTCTGCATAAAGTCTCGATGCAGTTGATGTCATTAGTTCCTTTCCTTTCCTCTGTCATTGCACCTCATATTACATGATATGTATCAAATCTGTCGATTCCAGAGGGGGTCTGTTCTTTCAGATATATCCCAAAGAACAGACACCACGCACATCTATAATAGCAGGATAATTCAGTGCCACTCTTGAAAGTAAGTCGAAGGTCACAATATTGTCAATTATATTTTGGGATGATATCATGTGTCTAGCTAGTGCCAGGAAAAATATTTGCACATCTAAGCTGCATCTTGTGCGTCTCCTACTTGCTTTTGAATGACATGGAGCAGGCAGCAACCTAGTTAACCAAATGAATAGGCCAATGAAGTTCACTTGCATTTCCATTACTAGGGGTCGAAGTTAAGTTATAATTACAAATAGTTTTCAGATTAAGTGACTGCAGTCTAAAGACCATAAACTACACTACTGGCCACTAAAATTGCTACACAACGAAGATGACGTGCTACAGTCGATAAATTTAACCGTCAGGAAGAAAATGCTGTGATATGCTAATGATTGGCTTTTCAGAGCATTCACACAAGGCTGGCGCCGGTGGCGACACCTACAACGTGCTGACATGAGGAAAGTTTCCAACCGATTTCGCCTACACAATCACCAGTTGACCGGCGCTGCCTGGTGAAACGTTATTGTGATGCCTCGTGTAAGGAGGAGAAATGCGTACCATCACGTTTCCGACTTTGCTAGAGGTCGGATTGTAACCTATCGCGATTGCGGTTTATCGTGTCGCGACATTGCTGCTCGTGTTGGTCGAGATCCAATGACTGTTAACAGAATATGGAATCGGTGGGTTCAGGAGAGTAATACGGAACGCCGTGCTGGATCCCAGCGGCCTCGTATCACTAGCAGTCGAGATGACAGACATCTTATCCGCATGGCTGTAACGGATATTGCACCCACGTCTCGATCCCTGAGTCAACAGATGGTGACGTTTGCAAGACAACAACCATCTGCACGAACAGTTCGACGACGTTTGCAGCAGCATGGACTATCAGCTCGGAGACCATGGCTCCGGTTACCCTTCACGTTGCATCACAGACAGGAGTGCCTGCGATGGTGTACTCAATGACGAACCTGGGTGCACGAACGGCAAAACGTCATTTTTTTTTGATAAATCCAGGTTCTGTTTACAGTATCATGATGGTCGCATCCGTGGTGAACGCACATTGGAAGCGTGTATTCGTTATCGCCATACTGGCGTATCATCCAGCGTGATGGAATGGGGTGCCATTGGTTACACGTCTCGGTCACCTCTTGTTCGCACTGACTGCACTTTAACAGTGGACGTTACATCTCAGATATGTTACGACCCGTGGGTCTACCCTTCATGCGATCCCTGCGAAACCCTACATTTCAGCAGGATAATGCACGACCGCATGTTGCAGGTCCTGTACGGGCCTTTCTGGATACAGAAAATGTTCGACTGCTGCCCTGGGCAGCACATTCTCCAGATCTCTCACCAATTGAAAACGTCTGGTCAATGGTGGCAGAGCAACTAGCTCGTCACAATACGCCAACCACTACTCTTGATGAGCTGTGGTATCGTGTTGAAGCTGCATGGGCAGCTGTACCTGTACACGTCATCCAAGCTCTGTTGACTCAATGCCCAGGCGTATCAAGGCCGTTATTACGGCTAGAGGTGGTTGTTCTGGGTACTGATTTCTCAGGATCTATGCACCCAAATTGCATGAAAATGTAATCACATGTCAGTTCTAGTATAATAAATTTGTCCAATGAATACCCGTTTATCATCTGCATTTATTCTTGGTGTAGCAATTTTAATGGCCTGTAGCGTAAGATTAGGGAAAAATATTTGAGTGCTGCAATGTTCAGTAGCTGTTGCGATTTCATTCTTTCGCCGTACGTGTACTGCTAACTGAAAAGCTCATTTGCCGGACACAATTCAACGGCAGCTGTTTTGTGTCATTATAAATCATGCTTAATATTTGGTAGGGAAGGAGTTGCTAAACTATATTCTATGTTACTGTATTGAGACCCAAGACCCCACACTAGACACAGGTACCCCATAATTGTTGGTACCGTACGTAAATGATTTACTCTGTGTGGCGAAATAAGCGCTATATCATTTTGGAGATGTAGAGGCGTGCGAGTGTGTCAGGACTTACCCCAGTTCACTGCTAGCAGCGCCACTTCACCATAACGCGTCTGTGGGTAGCATACAAGTATTGCACCATAATCTAAGGATGAAGTTAAAAATTAAAGTAGCTTTTCGAAACTTTGCCAACATATGCTTCAGAATATTAATGTTTAAAATGTCAAATCTGAAGATGAATACTTTTCCCTAAATACATCGCTTTAATAAAAAAAAACAAGTGACGATAAATAATAAAGCTGGAAAGTCAAAAATTGGTCAGAATGTGCAAAAGTATCTCAAAATCAACTGTTACAAGTTTCAGATTGATCGGAACAAAATTTTTGTCAGAATCCACGTGTATACGAAAAATAAGTGGCGCATAAAAATAAAGCTAGAAAGCCAAAAATTCGTATGAAGCCTCAGTTTGATATGAAAACCTGCAGCATGTGACCCCAATAAGCTACCCGCAAAAGTTTTAGAGTAATTGGACGAGAATTAAATTTGGAACAAAAAAATCCTTATCTGTAGTAGATTAATTATTATTTAATTTGTCGTAATAACAGAAAGTCTTGATTACAACACCTGATGAAATCAATTAACTGATACAGCTATAACAAGTTTCAAGACTTTGATGTAAATAACAATCAATACAAGGTCTATTAAAGTTGTGGTTCAGATGTCATGTTCTACTATCAGTTCTGTTCTAAAAATTCTAAACGGCAAAGTTTAAATGCAAGCGAGCTAACTCTTTCTCTGTGATTATACCCATCTTAATTACAGTCATACAAAAATTACGAAGATTTTAAACTAATACACAACAGTGTTGAAAAGTATTGTGTGTCCGAGAAAGCAGCCATTTTGAGGCTATTACCGGGGCATAGAGCGGATGGCAGCAGGTGTTCCCTTGGCCGTCCGCTGCGTCCGTATATAAATACGGCATGGGAGGCAGTGACTTCACTTTTCACCCAACTATCGTATGGTCCGCGTCAGTGAAACGCCGGAGTAGGCTCTGCCTCGGATGATGTCACAGACAGGCTGTTACTAAACGCATATTTTCGGTAATAATAGAAAGTGAACTCGCGAGGACTGTACTCCGACCTAGATCTCTTAGATTTCGCGGAAGTAGCTGTCTGTGTGCCTCAGGTAATGTTAACAAAACAGCGTGGCAGGTGATGAAATTATTTTTCCACTTTTGCGGCGAGCAATTAACTTGGATTATTAGAAGACTATTTATTGGGAACTTACAGGTCGCCTCTGAACTTCTCATAGTACTGTTTATGATTGAGACAGCATTACTCTTATTATCATCAGAAATATTACTATGGCCGGCGCTGTGGACAAGCGGTTCTAGGCGCTTCAGTCCGGAACCGCGCTGCTGCTACGGTCCTGCCTCGGGCATGACTGTGTGTGATGTCCTTAGGTTAGTTAGGTTTAAGTAGTTCTAAGTCTCGAGGACTAATGGCCTCAGATGTTAGGTCCCATAGTGCTTAGAGCCATTTGAACCAATATTACTATGTTGTGTGTGTGAAAGTTATCAAATATATCTCTCAATTAGAACTCAAAATTTTCATTTGTAATCACAGATCCTCATCTCGCTATGTAAATAGAGGGTAGGAACATACCTTTCAGTGGGCAAGACAAGATTGTGGACTTCAGACGTGAAACTATGGTCAGTATATTCTCCATCGCTTTCTGGCTCGTGATGACTGGGTGTTGTGTGATGTCCTTAGGTTAGTTAGGTTTAAGTATTCTAAGTTCTAGGGGACTGATGACCATAGATGTTAAGTCCCATAGTGCTCAGAGCCATTTGAACCATTTTTTTGAGCTTTCTGGCTCACTAGAAGAATAGTTTTCAGGCTCTCGTAAGAGACGAAGGCGCTGCCCCACAACTGTCTATCGTTCTTTTATCTGAATGTGTATTCCTGTTGGAACTAAAACCCTTTGATTAACAATTATTGCTGCAAGGCTTCATACTGACAGCAGCTTTAGTGACAGATGAACGAAGCCCTTGGATAGCACATTAGACACTGAACTGAATTGACAGGACATTGAATAGCGTAAGTCGAAACAGGGCATTTGGTGAAAATGATACTCCTTCAAAATTATTGAGACCCTCGCGAGAGAATACCATGACAAAATTATTCCATCTGTTATGCGAGGTGTATGATACATGAGAAGTACCGTCAGACGTCAAGAACGTAATAATTTCAAAGTCAAAAGTGACAGTTCCTGGCAGATGAGACTATTACCATCTGTCGGTCTAACAAGTCATGGTTGCAAAATGCTCACACAAATTATTTACAGAAGTATCGGAGAAAAATACTAGTGGAGGCTGTGGTCATGGAAGGTCAGTTAGGATTCCAGAGAAGTGTAGAAACACGTGAGATAATGCTATTGTAGGAAGTACATTGAAAAATGTCAAACTTACGTTTTTAGCATTCATTGATTTTAGAAAACATTTGACAATGTTGACTGAAAGACACATGGAAATTCTAAAGGTAGTAGGAATAAAATACAGGGAGTGAAAGGATATTTACAGCTTGTATAAAAACCTGACTTCGGTTGAAGGACATAAAGTGTAGCAGTTGTTGAGAAGGCACTGAGAGAGAATTGTAGTCCATTCTTGACGTTATTCAATCTGTTAATTCAGCAACCAATAAAGGACACCAAGGAGAAATTTGCAAAGGAAATTAAAGTTCAGAAGAAAACAATCAAAAGTTTGAGTTTTATTGATGACATTGTAATTTTGTCGCTAACAGTAAAAGATTTAGAGGAGCAGTTGAACGGAATGGATAGTGCCGTGACAAGAGATGATATAATAAATATCGACAGAAGTGGACAAGGATAATGAAATGTAGTCGAGTTAAACCAGGTTACGCTGAGGGAATTAGATTAATAAATTGTACTCTAAAAGTAGTAGATTAGTTTTGTTGCTTAGGCAGCAAAATAAGTGAAGATGGCAGAAGCAGAGTATGACAAACAAGTTTATATCTAATATAAATTTAAATGTTGGAAAGCCTTTTCGGAAGATATTTGTGTCGATTGTAGTCTTGAACACAACTGAAACGTGGGCTAAAAATAATTCAGAAACTTTGGTAAGAAAATAAAACCTTTTGAAATGTGGTGATTCAGAATACTGCTGAAGATTATGAATAGGGAATGAACCCATATGTGAACGAAAGATACTTATTTTACAACTTAACTAAAAGTAGGATAGAGTAATAGGATATGTCGTGAGACATCAGTTAATCAGGATGGAGGCGTTTGTGTGTGGGGGGGGCGGGAGGGGGGGGGGGGAGTGGAGCGTGGAAGAACAGTTGAGAAAGACCAAGGCTTGAATATGGTAAGAAGGTCCAAGTGGCAGCAGATTGCAGCGGTTATTTAGAGATGTACTTGTGAACTGCGTCAAACCAAACTCCTTTTTATTCCCTCGAGTCTTCTGGTTTGATGCAACTCGTCACGACTTCCTCTACTGTACCAACCTCTCCATATGCATTAAACGTTTTCAGTTATATGACTCATGTATTTCAATATGTGTCTTCACCTACATCTTTTGCCGTCCGCAGCTCTTTAGTTGTATGGGCGTTTTCACGTGTTCCGTCACACAGTTTTAATTAATATTTTCCATGTATTCCTTTCGTCTTTGATTCTGCAGCGTAGCTTCTCGTTTCTTATCTTATCAGATACACACTTTTCATAATTGTTCTCTAAAACCACACTCCTTCGGTTTTCAGATGAATATATAATTGTATTACAACAGTTATCAAAGATCAAAGTTCCTGTGTGAAAGTTTAAGAATGAACAAAAAATGGCTCTGAGCACTATGGGACTCAACTGCTGTGGTCATAAGTCCCCTAGAACTTAGAACTACTTAAACCTAACTAACCTAAGGACAGCACACAACACCCAGCCATCACGAGGCAGAGAAAATCCCTGACCCCGCCGGGAATCGAACCCGGGAACCCGGGCGTGGGAAGCGAGAACGCTACCGCACGACCACGAGATGCGGGCCTAAGAATGAACAATTTCCTGTAATTAGGATACATCAAGCATTTGCCTAGTATGGTAAAACATTGAGGAATAGCCAGCTCTCGGCTTTTGGCAGTTGTTGTGAGCTTCTGCAAGGAGGCTAACTTATTCAGTCGAAGTAGTGCATCGGAAGAGAGGTGTAGACGGGAAAGGTGTAGACAAAAATGTATTATCCTGTATGCGGAACTTGTTAACTTTCAGTAAAATTCTGAACATTGAACGGTAGGTAACACTGAGCTGATTATTTATCTGATTGTAGCACAAAGAATATGTCGAGTGACTATCATGTCGCTAGTGTGCCAGACGATAAGATTTGTGACGTACATTACCTATGCAATTAAAGGCGCAAGTGACACGAGTCGCCGCTTGGGCGCCTAGCTGAGAGGGATCCTATAACTGTCAAAACTGTGCGATTTCTACACATGACGTATTACAATCGGTAGCGGCCGCTTGCGGCTCCCCTGGCGCTTAATTATAAGATCTGTATACCATGCAAATCGCAAGTGGTAGCGAAAGTCGCTTGTGTGGAAAAATGTTCTCAAATTGACCCTCGGAATTAACACAATAACTGTAAGAAACAACGAATTACGTCACTGAGTAACATGTTGCTCAGAGACTTAAGGTGGTGAAGTTAAGATCTGCTTTGTGTTTTTCCATCTGGAAACTTGTAACTGGGTAAGAGAAGAAGTAAAAAGTAGGCAAAATGTTGAGCTCTCTAGCGAGATAAGAAGCTGGAGCTAATGCAGTGTATCTTTCACAAAGAGGCCACATGACTACTTTTTTCCATTTCTTTTTTCCAGCTTCTCGCAAAACAGTATTTTTGTCTTCTATATCAAATGAAAAAATATGCCTCCTCTACTGCAGTTTTGTCTTGTTTTTGTTTTATCAAAAAAGACTGAAAGTGAATAGTGCACTTGTTGCATCCAACTGAGGGCTAAGTATATGGAGGGAACAGACAGAACGTAATATATTGCAGTCGTTGCAGCAATATAAAAAGGAATGAAGTGAGAGAGTAAGGCAGCCACGAAATAAAATGGAACCCATACCACGAGTAGCCGCTACTGCAGCGTACGTTGGATTGGAAACAAAACACCCGAGTATCCTTCCTCAGTTAAGACGAAAAATAAAAAGGGGGCACGTACTGCTGCACAGTGCAAAAGTGACAAAACTCTGCCACAGCTTAATCACCAACATATGAGTTCTCATATTGACTAAGGTATATTCCACGTTAAATCGAGCATTGTTCCATCATCGTCTTTAGATTATAACTACTTCTACCTGAGATGATCCAGCCTCGCGGAGGTTTCTGAAGCACACCCCATAAATAATTGTAGAAAAATGATCTATATTTTGGGTTACGGATACTTTTGCAGTGCCGTTCTTGCAAGTAATTCCGGAAGTCCAAAGTGTCATTAGGGCCAACCTGAAATAAATAATGCCCAGCGTTTCCGTGAAACTACATTACAGCATTAGTTTCCGTGGGCGGGTAACATGTCTTATCCTGGAATAATAGAGTCTAAGGTTCAACATAATTTGGTGTCACTCGAAGAAAGTACGCCAACATTTGGTTCACCAAACGTCACACTATCGCCACTCGCACCAGATAAGACGGTGTGCACCGTTGTCTTGTACTCCACAGCACAATGATGAATCCGCCACATGGATCGCGTGTAGATTCGATCTGTTCACCTGCTTGCCGTCAACCGTAATAAACCACATCGAAGTGACGGCGATGTCCAGCGGGGCATGGTGAATCTTTCGCCACACCATGTTCCAACAGACGTTTATGTGTTTCCTCTCCGCCATGTTATTTGGTCGTTCACGTTGCATGACATGATACACTGGCCGTGTTTCACCATTCGAACCGCTGGTATGGCGAATCGGACGTAACTGAGGTCAAGATAAAAGACGAAGAAGTGGAAGAGTGAATGTGGGACGTATTGAATCGTCACATGCGGCGTGAGGGAGGGCGACACCAGTTCCTTTAATAATAAACCAGTGATACAGTCCTGCCGGCGGTGCCATAATTTGACGTTCTTACAAATAAAGCGACAGCCCTGTCATAAACATTAGCAAGGCCAAGTCCTCCCTGATTCGGTGGCAGGGTTAGAGTTTCATATCTGATCTTGATAAGCACACTGAACTCAGAAAGAATTCTAAAGGCACTAGTATACGGTGGGCTAACATCATCAGTGTAAGTAGTATCAGGGCGACGTGTGGGATGCGTCACGCCAAATGCATATTGACATACGGAGTCCTTTCGAGGATATCCAATGTCCGTGGACATTTTGTAAAAGTTGTCGGTATTTGACAGCAGCGGTGAGTCGTATATCGTCAGTGAAATCGATGATGAAAGATTTCATGGTGTCTCTGAGCTGTAGGGGGGTGACACAGTCAACTGATTTGGTGACGATACGTCTACTCGAGGCTATACCAAAAGCAGAGACCCATTCCAGTGCGTTATCGGTGTAGTAGCCGTCGTGGATCACGATCACCAAGTCGTCAGAATACACTTTCTGACTTAACGCCAGTAACACACTGATGAGCCAATGAGTCTGGTACACCTGCGTAACATCGTGCAGGGCCCCGCGAACACGCAGAAGTGCCGCAGCACTACGTGGCATGGTCTCGACTAATGTCTGAAGTAGTGCTGGAGGGAAGTGACACCAAGAATCCTGCAGGGCTGTCCCTACATCCGCAAGAGTACGAGGGGATGGAGATCTCTTCCGAACAGTACGTTGCAATGTATTCCATATATTCTCAAAAATGTTCAAAAAATGGCTCTGAGCACTATGGGACTTAACATCTGAGGTCATTAGTCCCCTAGAACTTAGAACTAATTAAACCTAACTAACCTAAGGACATCACACAAATCCATACCCGAGGCAGGATTCGAACCTGCGACCGTAGCAGTCGCGCGGTTCCGGACTGCAGCGCCTAGAACCGTGTGGCCACCGCGGTCGGCAAAAATGTTCATGTCTGGGGACTTTGGTTTAAACTCAGAAGAGTATTCCTGGAGACACACTGTAACAATTCTGGACGTCTGGGGCGTCGCATTGTCGTGCTAGAATTGCCCAAATCTGTCGGAATGCACAATGGACATGAATGAATGCAGGTGATCAGACAGGATGCGTACGTACGTGTCACCTGTCAGAGACTTATCTAGACGTTTCAGGAGTCCCACATCACTCCAATTGCACATGCCCCACAACATTACAGAGCCTCCAACTAGCTTGAATAGTCCCATGCTGACATGCAGGTTCCATGGATTCATAATGTTGTCACCCACCCGTTCATGCCCATCCGCTCTACACAATTTGAAACTGGACTCGTCCGACCAGATAACATGTTTGCAGTCATCTACAGTCCAGTGTCGGTGTTGACAGGCCCAGGTGAAGCGCAAAGGTTTGTATCGTGCAGTTATCAAGGATACACAAGTGGGCCTTCGGCTCCGAAAGTCCATATCGATTATGTTTCGTAGAATGGTTCGTACGCTGAAACTTTCTGATGGCCCAGCACTGAAATCTGCGGCAGTTTGAGGAATGGTTACACATTTGTCACGTTGAACGATTCTCTTCAGTAGTCGTTGGTTCCGTTCTTGCAGGCTCTTTTCCCGGCCGAAGCGATGTCGGAAATTTTATGTTTTACCGGACTGCTGATATTCACGGTACACTCGTGCAACGGTCGTACAGGATAATCCCCAGTTCATTGCTACCTCGGAGCTGCTGTGTCCCATCGCTCGTACGCCGACTATAACACCACGTTCAAACTCACTTAAATCTTGATAACCTGCCATTGTAGCAGCAGTAACCGATCTAACAACTGCGCCAGACTGTTGTCGTCTTATATAGGCATTGCCGACCGCAGCGCCGGATTCTACCTGTTTATATATCTCTTTATTTGAATACGTATACCTATACCAGTTTCTTTGGAGCTTTAGTGTATATTCCCAAGTGTATTGTCATTATCACCTGGATACATTTCTGACTCCCTGCTATTTTATCATCAACTATTGGGAACGTAACGGTACTTTCCAACTCTCTTTGATGTAAACCTACCATTTCCTGCTTTACAGTCACGTATGGGTACGTAATTGTTTATTCCGAACTTCCTTGGTCAAAGTTGATCATTTCCTTCTTCACTGCCACATGACCTGTAGCCCTAGCCCGACGTAAACT
Organism: Schistocerca cancellata; assembly: GCF_023864275.1. Lineage (NCBI taxonomy): Eukaryota > Metazoa > Arthropoda > Insecta > Orthoptera > Acrididae > Schistocerca > Schistocerca cancellata. The sequence goes on from NC_064629.1 coordinate 763,573,053, forward strand.
ATCTTCTAAGTTACTAATGTTTGCATTCACACCAACTGCGTCCATGTTGTCTACAGCACGAAACCATTTTTGGTTCTCCTCATTGCGCTTCTTGTCAGCCATCTTGAAAATTGCTCTTAATTTTACCCACAAAATTGAGCAAATTTTTGCAACACTCTTCCACATGTTCGCCAGTCGCGATTTTACGTGTGAAACGTTCCTAAAATGGTCGACACATGCGATGTCCCCATGCGGTTGAATTTATTTGATCCTAATTAGGATGTAATAACTGCTTTATTAATCGTGAGTGGAAATCGGACTCGTAAATTACGGGAGACAGTTCCGTGCAATAGATGCTCATCTATGTGATGGCTGATCATCCTATTTGATATGTGATAGTTTGCAATCTACCACACGAATTAGTTTAAATGGTAGAAAACAGATGTTAACAGCAAATAATCGCAGAAGAAACCAAGTACTTCTAATGTTAACTGCCTTTGAGGTGACGATCGTACAGGAGATTAGTTCAGCATGAGCACTTGAATTCGCAGGAATGCCTAATATTAATGTGCCTATATTCACACTTATGTAATTACTCTAAATAGCACAGCAATTTTCATCAAAATTAACGTAATAAACTTTGAATGAGTAACCTCATAAGCATTGAAAATATTTATCTACTGTGGTGGCAAATTTCTGACGTTCGCATTATGAAAATATTTCGTGCAAAATATAAAAAAGTTTAAGTCACTTAGCAATAGGTAATCACAAATTACGTATTGAGTCTTAATTACTACCTATACCTGACTTTAATTAACACAAATTCAGACTTCGTCACTCGTCACTGGTTTAGATTTGCAAAGTACACATGCCACCACAGATTTCTGAAGAAAGGAAGTAAAAGTTCCACTTTACCTTGTGGTATCTTCTTCTCAATAGTAACAATTACACACAACAACCACGAGAGGTCTCAGAGTAAGCTGCCGAAAGATTTTGTATTCAAATACAATTACCAGCTTTTGCCACTGTAAAAATCTTTGGTTTAAAAAATTGAAACTCTAAGGATGCTGTTTTGTAAATACATAAATAAACACACTAGATACGCATTTGCTTTATAAATAATCAGTACGTTATTACTCAACTTGCAGTTCCGATTATGTCATGGTTTTTATAAGTTTTGCTAATATGGCTTCCCTACTCGAAATCCACTTCATGTTGTAGCACAGACAAAATAAGACTGTTACATGTTGTAGCACAGATCAAGTAAAACTGTTGCATTTCACATAATGACGAGGTATGTCTAAGTTTCTTTAACAAATGCTACTGAAATGTGAATTGGCAGCTTGTTATTTATGGCTCTAAATGCTACAGAATCTTCAGTTGTAAGTATAGCTAGTCATAACTTTCTTGCAACTTTCAGGGCCCCATGGTCCATAATATATTTAATTATTTCTTGATATAGTTTAGTAAATGTGTAACATAGATTGTTTGCCATTTCCGCCTCGAGATGGCAAGACGCCACGGTGAATTGCTACCCAACCGTTTTTACAGTCAGATTGCGTCATTGCAACCGCTAGATGGCACGAACATCAACATTAGGCTTGTCTCACACAGCGCTTTTTTCAATGCCAGCTTACCCCTGCATCAGCGGTGCTAACTGCTAATTTTCAAAGTTGTGATGTACAAAGAAGAACAATTTACCTGCTCGAAATTTAGTAATTCTTTTAATAAAGATACTGTTTATTGTTATAATAATGCCCGTAGTGTTATAGCTTTGCATCGAAAAAAGATACTGTTTATTGTTATACTAATGCCCGTACTGTTACAGCTTTACATCGAACTGTGTGACCTCGTAACGTCTTACTTGGTGTGAATGCAAAGATTAGTAACTTATAAGATAGTTTACGCCGGGCTAGGGCTACAGGTCATGTGACAGTGAAGAAGGAAATGATCAACTTTGACCAAGGAAGTTCGGAACAAACAATTACGTACCCATACGTGACTGTAAAGCAGGAAATGGTAGGTTTACATCAAAGAGAGTTGGAAAGTACCGTTACGTTCCCAATAGTTGATGATAAAATAGCAGGGAGTCAGAAATGTATCCAGGTGGTAATGACAATACACTTGGGAATATACACTAAAGCTCCAAAGAAACTGGTATAGGCATACGTATTCAAATAAAGAGATATATAAACAGGCAGAATCCGGCGCTGCGGTCGGCAATGCCTATATAAGACGACAACAGTCTGGCGCAGTTGTTAAATCGGTTACTGCTGCTACAATGGCAGGTTATCAAGATTTAAGTGAGTTTGAAGTCGTCGCACGAGCGATGGGACACAGCAGCTCCGAGGTAGCAATGAACTGGGGACTACCCTGTACGACCGTTGCACGAGTGTACCGTGAATATCAGCAGTCCGCTAAAACATAAAATTTCCGACATCGCTTCGGCCGGGAAAAGAGCATGCAAGAACGAAACCAACGACTACTGAAGAGAATCGTTCAACGTGACAGAAGTGTAACCATTCCTCAAACTGCCGCAGATTTCAGTGCTGGGCCATCAGAAAATTACCCGTTAGTTATTGACACAGGTCGCATAATAGTGGATGGAGGGCACAAGAAAGAGTGCTACTGGCATATACACTCTCCCATCTCCCTCCTCCCCCACCTTTTTCCCTTTTGGCAGGTCCCGGACTCGCACACGTCAAGTGACCATTCGCGCGCCGGACATCATCGCCATCGGTTCTGTGTGTGTGCCGTCGTGTTAGTGCTTCAGTGTTTTCACCGCACCACGCTCCATCGTTCACGTGTGTTATCTAAGTCTTCAGTGTTCGTGTATAGTGCTGACCGTTTTTTTTTATCTTTTTACTACACTTGTGAACGGGTCTGTGTTTTTTATTCATGTGTCTACTGTTTTTTGTCCACTGTTATGATCTGTTTTTCTGTGTCTTCATTGTTTCTATTTGTATTGACTGTGGCCGAAGAGCGGCGTACTATTGCCGCTGCCGGCCCACCTTTTGTACAAGATGTTGAAACAACAATAAAGAAAAGTAATCGTGAGGGTCGGTGTAGATCGTCCGTTGACGATCACCTTGGAGTTCACGCCACGACAGTCATAAATAGTTATGGGTATCGGATATGTCGGAGAACCACTGCCAGATGGTCATGGTCCACGCAATCAAAGGCTTGACTGAAATCGGGTGACGCTAATACACCTAGCGACGTCTGATTGTGTGAAATAACTTATTAGTGTGAGGTTGGTCTAGAAAATATCTTGACGTCACAATTCAGGAACGCCAGCGGGAGATAATTTTGTATCCGTGAGCCACCAGACGTTTTGCGAATTGGTGTAATCATCCCTTCCACGAAGGTTGCAGGGTGCAGCTCGTCTGTAAATTGTAGTTCACTACAGATGTCCATCCATAGGGTGGCTAATGAGTGTTGAGAAGTCCGGTAAAATTGTAAGGGGAGGTCGTCAAGGCCCAGAGATTTGTTTGCCGCCCAAATACCAATAGCATCTATCACTTCCTTTTGCTAAGTTTCCTCCAGTAAATGAGTCTCCATTGCTCGGGTAATGGTGCTGTATACCGTCTAGAAACGCCTGCTAATGCAGTTGGGTCAGGAGTCTGAGATGAATAAAGCTGGGAATAATTGTCGTGGAATGCAGTGACTTCAAAAATGGCTCTGAGCACTGTGGGACTTAACATCTATGGTCATCAGTCCCCTAGAACTTAGAACTACTTAAACCTAACTAACCTAAGGACTTCACACAACACCCAGTCATCACGAGGCAGAGAAAATCCCTGACCCCGACGGGAATCGAACCCGGGAAGAATGCGGTGACTATTTTATGTTGTGAGGAGAGGCAATGACCGTCCTCGGTTTCAACTGAGTGTATTATCGATCTTCGGTGTCGTTTACGTTCATGAAGTACGTGGACAATAGATGGGTATCCACTTGTTATCCTGCCCTGTGTCCGCGATCGGACTACCGGCCCCTCTAGGTGGCGTCGCATGTGGGCGATGATCTGAGCCTTAGCATGACGAGTCGCCGACTGTCCTTCCGGAAATGGCGCCATACTGTCCCGCAGTTCATTGTAGCAGAAATCAAGTATATGTCTGCGTGGTCTTGGTCATAGTTTATGAACGTTCGGCGCAGGGCTGTTGATCATTGTAGGATATGCATGGAGGCAGAGTTCACACGAATGGCAAGTATCCCCAGTTGCTTGGCGGCAATCCGGGTAAACTAGTGACCAACGATTAACTTCCACGGGCTGTGGCTTCTCCACACTCGTTAGGTAATGGGACATGTAAGCCGAGTGGTCCGAGAAGGCCACAGCTCCGCATCCTGTGTCTCAGCGGCGTGACTGGGTGAAACATACATCTAGTCAGAGCCACTGGAAGAGTGATTTATGGCATGTGTGAACCCAGGTCGATGGTCGTCCACCATCTGCAGGTCTCAGATTGGCGTCCCGAGCTCTGGGCATGGATTATATCGTAGGATTCGTAGGAGCTGGTATTTGCGTTCTAGAACGCAACTGAAGTCACCACTGAACGTTAAACGGAAGTTGTGCCCCTTCTTCAAAGAAACGTCAACGTTCGAGACGTCTGTCTGTGCCAGAAGGTGCGCAGATATTAATAAACTTCCAGCACTATGGGTGCGATTCCTTGAGTCCCGGGGAGACAGTGAGTGTCGTCCGTCACTGTTCCTTGGAGTAGAAGTGGAGCGACACTGCTGTTTGTGGGAGAGGCGTGGGACAAACATGTATCACAGCTGTACATGCCTGGGAAGTCGCTGACGTATACGTCCAGGAGAAAAGCTATTTAGAGGTGGCAGCTGCGTTCAGCATGTCCTGAAGCAAGGATAACTTAGTGCACGTCCCTACAGTGTTGATCTTAATAGTCGCAACACGATACGTCTGAAGTCTGTCCACTGCATCCGTGTGGGCCATCAGGGCCACTGTAAGCACTGTGGGCGCATTAGCTCAGGTTGTCTCATAGTGGTCACCGATAGTGGCAAACATTCAACATTTATACGATGAAATGCCTCGTGTGGTGCCTGACAAGAGGGCGATGAGTCTTCTTCGCAGTCGACTGTGCAGTCGCCATGAGGTACCGTCTACTAATTATGGGATATCTCATCTGTGCTGACACCACCGTCACTACAGGTTGGTAATCTGCGGCTGAAAGCTCCATGCGATCATGCTTTACAGAGGGTACGAAAGGGCTGTGATCCACAGGGTGTGCAGCTACTGTGACCTCTGTATCGTCGTCACCACCACCAGACTTTCCACAGTCCTTTTCAGACGTTAACTGCAGGAAGTCCTCTTGTGCTTCGTCGGGAACGCTGTTTGTGGATATATGTTTCAGTATCCGATTGGGGGTGGATCTCTTCGACTGCTCTGTTGTCGAGATCAGAGGCTGCAGTTGGCACCATCAGTGCATCAGTGTCCATCTTCTCACCCATACCCTCCTGCCTGGTCGTACTTCGATTGTCTTGTACAGGGAACGCCAACGTATTGGATGGGTCCTGCACTTCTGACTCCACCACGATTGTCCTATCGGAAGTGTCTGACTGACGAATGTGGTCGACTTTGGATGGGACGGTCGTCCATTCAACCTCTACACAATTGAAGAGAAGGGTTGTGATCGTAGGAGAAGTCACAATGGCACCCCCTGTGATTTAATCAAGTCGTTGTTTTAGACACGCCAACCTGACGTGTCCTTCTTGGCAGCAAACTGATCAAGTACAGGGATGTCCGTCGTACACAAGTTTTTGTTCATCAAACAAAAGTGCGGTACTGCATTGAGTGTCTTACGGAAGTCAAACAACACGGCATCAACCTGGGCGCATTTATCTACGGCTTCATGGACAAAGAGAATGATCTGTGTTTAGCAAGTTCACTGTTTACAGAATCCATTCGGTTTTTATACAGATTTTAGCTCTCAGGAACATCCTAACGCGGAAGCACAGTATATGTTCCATAATTCAACAACAGATTGACATGAGGAACGGAGGCCTATAGTTACGTGTATTACTCGATGATACTTCTAGAATACGGGAATGAGTTGCGCCTTTTTTCTAGTCACTCGGTCCCTGTCGTTGTCCCAGAAACCTAAGATCTTCTACTGTTAAAAGGGGTCCTAATTCTTTAGCACTAGCTGTGTAGACCCTCATTGATATCTCATCCTATCCAGATGCCTTTCCGCTACTGAGCAAATGTAATTGATTTTATATTCCACGTTTACTTAACTCGAAATCTGCCTTGACTGAAACGCTTATTGAAATGAGATGGTTCCAGACGATTAGCTTGTTTACATGCCCAGAGTACTGGGCTTAAACGAGCTGAAACATTAGGAGGGAAAATGTCTGCCGACCAAGACTGCAGCGCCATTTTAAGTTACGGCAAAAGACTTGTTTTACCACTTTTCAGATATTTTTCTACATGGAATGTTCACTTATTTCGGATTCTTTCCCCTCGAAAAATATTTGTTTCCATCAATTCTGAACTACTCCAGTTATAATATTCTTATTATGATGGATTTGTTTTTCAGTGCTGTCTGTGGTCGGAGCTGGTGTAGGTTGGATCAGAAGCAACGTCGTATTGTTCCTTTTGTATTCCATAGTACTGGACAACCATCTGCAAGCGTGCTGGCACTATCCGTAAACAACTAATGACACGAACTATTACGAAACATATCATGTAACACTTTGATTATGTATGGTAAAATACGTACTAAAGTACATGAACGTATTGTTAGTAATGAAAGGCGTAATAGATTTATTTCCACCATAAGTTTTCTGTCTTTTCTGTGTTATCAGAAACTGAATCCTGTTGATAACGATTGAGCGTCACTTAAATGAATAAGAGGAATAATGTGTACTGTAACAAGGCAGATCCTAATACCTTACTTTTCTTGCGACAGGGACCTTCCAAGTGGACTAAAGGTTACAACTCAGCTAAATGTAGTAGATTACTATTGCATTATGATCCATATAAAACGATGAGCAATTCACCAATTTCATTCCTTAACACAGTCTTTGGGCGCTGCAGCTTTTCTGGCAATCGGGATATAAACTCTTTCTTTCTGGTAGAATTTTACTCAACTTTTTATTTTTCTTTCTTGTTTGCATCCCACTCGTCGTATACAGTGCTATTAGCTGATTAAAGCGACACCCCTCGGGCTGTTTTAGACTCCAGACCATTATATTACGCAGTCTGATTCTTTCCACTAAGTGACACTGTCGGGCTTGATGCCTGCTCCCAGAAAGAGCTGCTGGCATTCTTCAGAGCTCGGGTGCTCCTGCATAAATTAACGACCGCTGCAGAGTAAACTGTATTTTCCCCGCTCCCCCTCCGCTGTGCCTGCGACTCCCACTCTGAAATCTGATTAATAACAGCTAATAATTGTCTGCACTCCATCAATGAATGAACGAATGAATGTTCGTCACTTAACACCGAACGTTTTCTTGGAGTAATATACCAACGAAGGACACTAATTTCAGTCTTTTGTTTCTGCTGACTATTGCTCGTCACCTGCAGGACTATTTGGCATTCTCCCTTTTTTGTATGCCAGCAATATATTGCTCTAATTGAATTTTCACTTTCCCCATTTACCTCATGAAATAAAATTAGAAGGAAATTTTAGATGTAATTCCGGTCATGTGAGTCCGTATTCTTTCCCTGTGCTCGCGCTGAGTACTCTCTGTTGATCTACAAGTATACTGGAGCGCCGGACCCTAGTAACATCAGTTCGACGAGGCCCAGCAACACCATCGGTTCGCCTGAAGGAGACGGTCAAGTGGACTGCCGAAGTATTGTGCCAACTGGACTTGAAAATCCGGCTGCTAACCACTGAAGACGCCACCGGGCTTGCCGCAGAGGTAACACCGGTTACCGTCAGATCATGACAGTTAATCACTGTCGGGCTGGGCGAGCTCTTGTGTGGATGACCATCCGGTCTGCCGAGAGCTGTCGGCAGGCGGGGTGCACTCAGACCCTGTGAGGCAAACTGAGGAGCTACTTGATTGAGAAGTGGCGGCTCCGGTCTCGTAAAACGTCACATGGCCGAGTGAGCGGTGTGCTGATCACACGCCCCTCCCTGTCCGCATCCATTGTCACCGCGGCCGGTCGGTACCGTTGGGCCATTATGGCCTGATCCGGCGGGCCTTAGTTTTTAACCACTGAAGCGTCTCATAATTTCGATCATATCCGAAACATAATTTTTTGAAAAGGTATCATTCTAATAAATACACTATTTAGCTGCTAAATAGATTTACATCTTTTTATTAATTTATTATTGCCGGACTGGTATCGGAGACATGCCCATCTTTCGTGATGTCTTATGTATATTGTTTATGTGGAAGGTGCCAAAGCCATTAGCACCTAACATTAATGTTAGCCCTATGGCGACAGGAAGGGCAGCCAGCCACCCCTTAAAATTAACACGCCAAAACCGGTTAACCATAACACAAGACCCCGCCAGTCCGGATAAATGTTTGGAACGAGAGATTGATGTTAGCCTTTCGTTACATAACGTTGCTCATCAGCGTAAAATTTCTTACGTAAAGCATCTCGATCTTACCAGGTGCACAATATTAATATTTATTTGCTTATTACCTCGGTCATATATAAACAATTTCTTGAATCTACACTACTGGCCATTAAAATTGCTACACCAAGAAGAAATGCAGATGATAAACGGGTATTCATTGGACAAATATTTTATACTAAAACTGACATGTGACTACATTTTCACTCAATTTGGTTGCATAGATCCTGAGAAATCAGTACCCAGAACAACCACCTCTGGCTGTAATAACGACACTGATACGCCTGGGCATTGAGTCAAACAGAGCTTGGATGACGTGTACAGGTGCAGTTGCCCATGCAGCTTCAACACGATACCACAGTTCATCAAGAGTAGTGACTGCCGTATTGTGACGAGCCAGTTGCTCGGCCACCATTGACCAGACGTTTTCAGTTGGTGAGAGATCCGGAGAATGTACTGGCCAGGGCAGAAGACGAACATTTTCTGTATCCAGAAAGGCCCGTACAGGACCTGCAACATGCGGTCGTGCATTATCCTACTGAAATGTAGGGATTCGCAGGTATGGAATGAAGGCTAGAGCCACGGGTCGTAACGCATCTGAAATGTAACGTCCACTGTTCAAAGTGCAGTCAATGCGAACAAGAGGTGACCGAGACGTGTAATCGATGGCAGCCCATACCATCACGCGGGGTGATACGCCAGTATGGCGATGACGAATACACGTTTCCAATGTGCGTTCACCGCGATGTAGCCAAACACGGATGCGACCATAGTGATGCTGTAAACAGAACCTGGATTCATCCGAAAAAAGGACGTTTTGCCATTCGTGTACCCAGGTTCGTCGTTGAGTACACCATCGCAGGCGCTCCTGTCTGTGATGCAGCGTCAAGGGTAACCGCAGCCATGGCCACCGAGCTGATAGTCCATGCTGCTGCAATCGTCGACGAACTGTTCGTGCAGGTGGTTATTGTCTTGCAAACGTCCCCATATGTTGATTGGGAATCGAGACGTGGCTGCACGATCCGTTACAGCCATGAGGATAAGATGCCTGTCATCTCGACTGCTAGTAATACGCGTCAGTTGGGATCCAGCACGGTGTTCCGTATTACCCTCCTGAACCCACCGATTCTATATTCTGCTAACAGTCATTGGATCTCGACCAACGCGAGCAGCAATGTCACGATACGATAAACCGCAATCGCGATATTCTACAATCCGACCTTTATCAATGTCGGAAACGTGATGATACTCATTTCTCCTCCTTACACGAGGCATCACAACAGTGTTTCACCAGGCAACTCCGGTCAACTGCTGTTTGTGTATGAGAAATCGGTTGGAACTTTCCTCATGTCAGCACGTTGTAGGTGTCGCCACCGGCGCCAGCCTTGTGTGAATGCTCTCAAAAGGTAATCATTTGCATATCACAGCATCTTCTTCCTGTCGGTTAAATTTCGCGTCTGTAACACGTCATCTTCGTGGTGTAGCAATTTTAATGGCCTGTATTGAACATCTACATCCAGTAGATGGTCCGCTAACCACCGTATGGCGTTGGCGGATGGCACTGTGCACCACTATCAGTGGTTTTCTCTTCCGTTCCACTCGCAAATAGGGCGAGGAGAAAACTACTATCTATACGCCTCTGCACGAGCGCTAATTTCTCGTCTCTTATCTTCGTGGTACTTACGCGCAATGTATCATGGCACCAGTAGAATCGTTCTACAGTCAGCTCCAAATGCCGTTTTTCTAAATTTTGTCAATACTATTCCTCTAAAATAATGTCTCCTTCCCTCCGGTGATTCCCTTTTGTGTTCCTGAACCACCTCCGTAACACTTGCAAGATGTTACAACCAACCAGTAACAAATTTAGCAGCCTGCCTGTGAACTGCTTCGATGTCTTCCTTCAATCCGACCTGGTACGGGTCACAAACTCTCGAGCAGAAATCAGGAATAGGTCGCACCAGCGTATTACATGCGGTCTCCTTTACAAGCGAACCACTGTTTCCTAAAATTCTCCCAATAAACTGAAGTCGACCTTTCGCCTTTCCTACCACGGTTCTCACATGCTCTTTCCATTTAATATCTCTTTTCAGCGTTACGCCCAGGTACTTAAACGACGCGACTGTGTCAAGCAGGCAGTACTAATGCTTCATCCGAACATTACGGGATTGTTTTGCCTACTCATCCGCATTAACTTGCCTATTTCTACTTTTTGGGCTAGCTACCGTTCATCACACCAACTACCGAAGTCATCTTGTATCCTCCTACAGTCACTCGACTTCGACACCTTATCTTACGCCACAGCATCATCAGCAAACAACTGAAGATCGCTGCGCACCCTGCCCGCCAAATAATTTATGTACATATAGAACAACAGCGGTCTTATCTTATTTCACTGTGACAGTCCTGACGACACCGTTTCCTGCTGAACACTCACCCTCGAAGACAATAGCAAATATTACTTATATTCCGTCTTGATTATAAAATGTATATTCATATGACCGGTTTCGCTTCATCTAGAACCACCTTCAGATCTGTAACGATAGTGATACTAATTTACTGTTTCACGAATGCAAACCTTTTTCATCCTATCTAATCAACATCAAATGTTCCAGAACGTTCCTGATATTTCGGTTACAGGAGTAGCCCGTCCAAATACAGCAACTTTCACATGCTGCGTCACATAAAATTAGTTGGCAGAACGCACGTCATTTATATTAATTATAACACTATTACCAACAGGTGGCGTCTGGTACATTTGTTACATTACATATGCACACAATGTATTCAGTAGATTTTTGTGATTAACTTTTATCTCCAAAATACTTAATTAAAATCTGTAGATGTCAAGGTTAAAATCTGTACTTATCAAAATTAAATAACACAGTACAATCATCATTTTTATACGATCTAAAACCATAGGGCGATTTCTATATGTACGGCGCTGGTGTAGACTTGTTTTCCTCCATGGTCTCCTTCCGTGGTTCCCGCCATTTCGGTGTTGTACCGCGATCCGTCCATCGCCGTGGGCAAGAGGGCCGCGCAGGGGGCCCCGTCAAAGAAGCCAGGCGCTGCACACATCTTCCAGCTTCTTCATCACGCACCATCTGTCATCCCGCGGCCTGGACCTCCACACGCAACAGTTGTCATCTTAGAAAGTCGTCATAAATACTAAAATAACCGAAATGGCGGGAACCGCGGAAGGAAACCATTGAGGAAAAAAGTCTACACCAGCGCCATAGATATAGAAATCGCCCTATGTTTTTAGGTCGTATAAAAATGATAATTTTACTGTGCTTTTTAATTTTGATTAGTACAGATTTTAACCTTGACATCTACGGATTTTAATTAAGTATTTTGGAGATAAAAGTTAATCACAAAACTCTACTGAATACATTATTTACGTATGTAATATAACAAATGTACCAGACGCCAGCTGTCGGTAATTGTGTTATAATTAATATAAATGACGTGCATTCTGCCAACCAATTTTATGTGACGCAGCATGGGAAAGTTGCTGTATTTGGACGGGTTACTCTTGTAACCGAAATATCAGGTACGTTCTGGTACATCTGACGTTGATTAGATAGGATGAAAAAGGTTTGCATTCGTGAAATAGTAAATTAGTATCATTATCATAACAGATCTGAAGATGGTTCTAGATGAAGCGGAACCGGTCATATGAATAAACATTTTGCAATCAACACGGATTATAAGTAACACTGTAAAATCACTGATTGCGGCTCTCCTGTCAGACATTATGTCTGTTTTAGCAAACAGTAGCAAATGATTGCAGCAAAAGACTTGGACCTGTGCTAAAGACACATGCCTCTGAAGATAGGTTCAAATGGTTCAAATGGCTCTGAGCACTATGCGACTTAACTTCTTAGGTCATCAGGCGCCTAGAACTTAGAACTAATTAAACCTAACTAACCTAAGGACATCACACACATCCATGCCCGAGGCAGGATTCGAACCTGCGACCGTAGCGGTCGCTCGGCTCCAGACTGTAGCGCCTAGACCCTCACGGCCACTCCGGCCGGCTTGAAGATAGGTGATACTATCTAGCAATAAATGAAATAATAAAATTTATACTGCATAGGACAGGGTAAATCAATGTATATACTAACGTCACATATTTTCAATATCTGCAGACTGCAGAGCACCACGTGCACAAGACATAATTTTGGAAGTGAGTCTGGATGTAATATCGGCAAATGACTATGCCTTCATAGTACAGATGGAAAACGTTAAAATAATTTCGAGTATTTTTTATGTTTTCCGTCGTTCCTTCAGTGGCCTCTGAAGATCGTACTCAAGTGGAAGGAAGCAGAATGCGCATGGCAAAATACAAACAGCACTTCGTTTAGTTGCATTAAATGTCCCACATTTCCAAGAATTTTAAGCATTATTTATTTGTTTTACAATGGACAGGTACTGTAAAACAATATCATACCGTTCTTCAATGACGACTGGCAACAATTAGCAGAAATTCGTGCACCGGTGAAAAAAGATCAATGCGCGCAACATACAATAACTTCCACCGTCATACCTTTATAAAACATCTTGCCGAGAACCCGAGAAGATTCTGCTAACCGGGTCGAAGGCTTCTATCCATTAACTCATTGACTAGTCTGGTTTGGCAATAGAAGGCAGCAAAAGGAAAACTCATCTTTAAAGTTCGCGATTAAGAAATTATTCCCACGGGAAGATCGTACAAACATACAGTCGTTTGACCCTCGCACGCACTCCCATGTGGTGGGCATAGTAATACGCATCCCTGGCGTAGAGAAGCAACGGAAAGAGATGAAAACAACTTAGTCACCAGATCAGAATGGAATACCAAATCAGTTTTATAGAAAGTACTCTGCAGCACTGGCCCCTAACGTAAGATGCACTTACTGCTAATATCTCGCTTAGCTTGAAGTTCCAAGTGACTGGAAAAAAGCGTAGGTGAGTAAAACTGTAAAAGAAACGTCTCGCGAAACTACAGACCTATATCCATAACATCAGTTTTCAGTAGAATTCTTAAACGCGTTCTCAGTTCGAATACAATAAATTTCATTGAGCAGAGGAGCATCTGTCCATAAATAAGCACGGATTTGAAAAGTTTCGCTCGTGCGAAATTCAGCTTTCCCCTTTCCCACGTGATACCCTGCGAAACGCGGATGAAGGGCAGCAGTTAGATTCCGTAGTCCTAGATTTCCGGAAATAGTTTCACAGGCAGCCTCATTGCAGACTATTAACGAAGGTCCAAGCGTAAGGATAGGGTTCCCAGATATATGAGTGGCTTGAAAATTTCTTTAGTAATACGGCCCAGTACTTTGTCCTCGACGGCGAGTGTTCTTCAGAGGCAAGGGCATGGTTCAAATGGCTCTGAGCACAATGGGACTTCACTGCTGAGGTCATCAGTCCCCTAGAACTGAGAACTACTTAAACCTCACTAACCTAAGGACATCACACACATCCATGCCAGAGGCAGGAATCGAAACTGCGACCGTAGCAGTCGCGCGGTTCCGGATTGAAGCGCCTAGAACCGCTCGGCCATCCCGGCCGGCGGGAAAGGGTATCGTCAGGAGTCCCCCAGGGAGTTTTGATAGGAGCGTTATTGTTCTTAATATACACAAATGATCTGACGGGCACGGTGAGTAGCAATCTGTGGCTGTTTGCTAATGATGCTGTGGTGTACGGTAAGGTGTCGTCATTGTGTGACTGTAGGAGTATACAAGACGGCTTATACAAAATTGAAACGCAGATAGCTCTAAATGTAGAAGAATTCAAGTTAATGTGCAGTAGTCGAGAAAACAATCCCGTAATGTTCGAATACAGTATTAGTAGTGACTATCATGTCTATTAAATGTTGTTGTTGTTATGGTCTTCAGTCCTGAGACTGGTTTGATGCAGCTCTCCATGCTACTCTATCCTGTGCAAGCTTCTTCATCTCCCAGTACCTACTGCAACCTACATCCTTCTGAATCTGCTTAGAGTATTCATCTCTTGGTCTCCCCCTACGATTTTTACCCTCCACGCTGCCCTCCAATACTAAATTGGTGATCCCTTGATGCCTCAGAACATGTCCTACCAACCGATCCCTTCTTCTGGTCAAGTTGTGCCACAAACTTCTCTTCTCCCCAATCCTATTCAATACTTCCTCATTAGTTATGTGATCTACCCATCTAATCTTCAGCATTCTTCTGTAGCACCACATTTCGAAAGCTTCTATTCTCTTCTTGTCCAAACTATTTACCGTCCATGTTTCACTTCCATACATGGCTACACTCCATACAAATACTTTCAGAAATGACTTCCTGACACTTAAATCTATACTCGATGTTAACAAATTTCTCTTCTTCAGAAACGCTTTCCTTGCCATTGCCAGTCTACATTTTATATCCTCTCTACTTCGACCATCATCAGTTATTTTGCTCCCCAAATAGCAAAATTCCTTTACTACTTTAAGTGTCTCATTTCCTAATCTAATGCCCTCAACATCACCCGACTTAATTCGACTACATTCCATTATCCTCGTTTTGCTTTTGTTGATGTTCATCTTATATCCTCCCTTCAAGACACCATCCATTCCATTCAACTGCTCTTCCAAGTCCTTTGCTGTCTCTGACAGAATTACAATGTCATCGGCGAACCTCAACGTTTTTATTTCTTCTCCATGGATTTTAATACCTACTCCGAATTTTTCTTTTGTTTCCTTTACTGCTTGCTCAATATACAGATTGAATAACATCGGGGAGAGGCTACAACCCTGTCTTACTCCCTTCTTAACCACTGCTTCCCTTTCATGTCCCTCGACTCTTATAACTGCCATCTGGTTTCTGTACAAATTGTAAATAGCCTTTCGCTCCCTGTATTTTACCCCTGCCACCTTTAGAATTTGAAAGAGAGTATTCCAGTCAACATTGTCAAAAGCTTTCTCTAAGTCTACAAATGCTAGAAAGGTAGGTTTGCCTTTCCTTAATCTTTCTTCTAAGATAAGTCGTAAGGTCAGTATTGCCTCACGTGTTCCAACATTTCTACGGAATCCAAACTGATCTTCCCCGAGGTCGGCTTCTACCAGTTCCATTCGTCTGTAAAGAATTCGTGTTAGTATTTTGCAGCTGTGGCTTATTAAACTGATTGTTCGGTAATTTTCACATCTGTCAACACCTGCTTTCTTCGGGATTGGAATTATTATATTCTTCTTGAAGTCTGAGGGTATTTCGCCTGTTTCATACATCTTGCTCACCAGATGGTAGAGTTTTGTCAGGACTGGCTCTCCCAAGGCCGTCAGTAGTTCCAATGGAATGTTGTCTACTCCGGGGGCCTTGTTTCGAAATCGTATCTCCCATTTCATCTTCATCTACATCCTCTTTCATTTCCATAATATTGTCTTCAAGTTCATCGCCCTTGTATAGACCCTCTATATACTCCTTCCACCTTTCTGCTTTCCCTTCTTTGCTTAGAACTGGGTTTACATCTGAGCTCTTGATGTTCATACAAGTGGTTCTCTTATCTCCAAAGGTCTCTTTAATTTTCCTGTAGGCAGTATCTATCTTACCCCTCGTGAGATAAGCCTCTACATCCCTACATTTGTCCTCTAGCCATCCCTGCTTAGCCATTTTGCACTTCCTGTCGATCTCATTTTTGAGACGTTTGTATTCCTTTTTGCCTGCTTCACTTACTGCATTTTTATATTTTCTCCTTTCATCAATTAAATTCAATATTTCTTCTGTTACCCAAGGATTTCTACTAGCCCTCGTCTTTTTACCTACTTGATCCTCTGCTGCCTTCACTACTTCATCCCTCAAAGCTACCCATTCTTCTTCTACTGTATTTCTTTCCCCCATTCCTGTCAATTGTTCCCTTATGCTCTCCCTAAAACTCTGTACAACCTCTGGTTCTTTCAGTTTATCCAGGTCCCATCTCCTTAAATTCCCACCTTTTTGCAGTTTCTTCAGTTTTAATCTACAGGTCATAACCAATAGAATGTGGTCAGAGTCCACATCTGCCCCTGGAAATGTCTTACAATTTAAAACCTGGTTCCTAAATCTCTGTCTTACCATTATATAATCTATCTGATACCTTTTAGTATCTCCAGGGTTCTTCCATGTATACAACCTTCTATCATGATTCTTAAACCAAGTGTTAGCTATGATTAAGTTGTGCTCTGTGCAAAATTCTACCAGGCGGCTCCCTCTTTCATTTCTTAGCCCCAATCCATATTCACCTACTACGTTTCCTTCTCTCCCTTTTCCTACACTCGAATTCCAGTCTATTAAATATCTAGGCTTAACGTTGCAAAGGGAATGAAAGGAACAAGCACTTAAGAACTGTAGTAAGGAAAGCAGATCGTCGACTTAGATTTACCGGGAGAATTTTAGGAAAGTGTAGCTCATCTATAAAAGAGAATGCGCACAGAACACTAATGCGACTCAGTCGTGAGTAGTGCTCGAGTGTTTTGGATCTCCACCAGCTCGAATGAAAGAAAGAGTTAGAGGTAACTCATAAGTGGGTTGCTAAATTTTTTTACTGTTAGGTTCTGTCAACACACGAATCTTACGGAGATGTTTCGTGAAATCAAACTGGAATCCATCGAGACTTGTGGGGTATGTATGAATACGTAGATGCGTACGGACGACGAGTCTGAAATTTAGTACAGACGAAAGGTGTACCAGACATTCTCTCACCGGCCATCGATTCCGTTTGAGATCAGTAACTGCACACCGTCTCCCGCATCTGGTACGAGTATGTCCATGTTATTGCAAGAAATATAATATTTTCTGAAGACCTCGGGGTTTTTCATAATATCTCCAGCAAGCCATCACGGGTTTAATGACTCTGAACTACGACAACAAATGAAAGACGTTGCCAGATGGGAAGTTATGAAGGAATGAGCGCCAAACAATCGTTCGTCCTGCGTTCACAGTTTGTAACGCCTAACAAACAGCCGTTGGGAGAACCTGTACTCCTTGTGGTGTCAAAACAGAGTGATATTTCACCAAACAGTTTTTACTTTCAGTTGATGGAATATGGTGCCACTACCGTTCTTGAAGAGGAGAAGCAGAGCCCAGGCTCGGATTTATGAACAAAATTCAGCCGTGTTCTCTTCAAAGGAATGCTCCCAGCATTTGCCTTATGAGATTTAGGAAAATCATAAACTAGATAGACAGCGATTTCAAATGCTGTCCTCCCGAATGCTTAACTACTAATCAATGCCATTTTTTCTAATGGTCGTAGAGGGTCGTCACGCTTCTAAACCTAGGTCGCCGCGCCATCTATTGATGACCCCCGCAGTTTTCTTACCACATGACGTGCCGTAATGCATCATGAAAAAATTCAAAGCGTCGAGTCCATAGAAAACTTGCACTTGTGACCGGCTGTTGTATTCTGAGGTACTTATTGTAAAGTCGGTGCAGTCTTCGGAAGAAGAATACTGACAGCCAGAGTTTGGGGCTGTGAATGGCGAACAAGTTTTAAAATTTCAAGACAAATGGTTCAGAGTGCACGTAATATTAATCAGTATCCGTTATTTTTTCTGCCTTTCTGCAGCCTGATAAGTGATGATGAACTCATTTGCCTGTCTGTTAGGTAGTGGTGCAGGGGACGGTGATGTGGCAGGAGCAGGATGTGAGTTGGTTTGTGAACGGGTGTAGGACTGTGACGCCTTCGAGAAGAATTTGTGTACTCGTAACCACAACTGTGTCATCACACTTCGTGGTTTTCTGCTGCATTTATACACGCCCTGTACATTCCTTACCAGTACGTATAACATACACGTATCATCATCTTCTCATTATGTCCAAGAAGACCAGGGGTATCATGTTGTGAATGAACCTTTCGATTCTTTCATTACCCTACGAACGTTGACTTACATGGTATCCCCAAGTGTCAGTCTGTACAAATATTTACAGAAGTCCGAATTCTTCAGATACCATGAAGACACTGACTCCAGCCTGACAGTTAACGGCTCATAGATGACCATAATATTTCTTTGTTGACTATCATCCCCACGTATTTTTCAAGATGCATCCATTTTGTATCTGTCATCATACACGACATACAGTGTGAATGGTTCAACAGATCGAGACGGTAGGCACAATTTAACGCATATTTCAATGCTTTCCCATGTTAAAGATGAGACTAGAAGCAACGACTTCCATTGTACAAGGCAATGGCGCACCCCGAAGACATGAAAGCCAGCGATCAGTTACATAGCTCCTCAGCATACGTTATCAACATGATTTGTTTAGAAGTGACGCTTAGTTCAGGAATGCGCTTCGTTTTCACAATACTTTACGTTTCATGAGCTGTATGAAAATTGCCATAGTTTCATTCCATGTCATAAATTCCGACAATTTGTAAAATTTTCACAATCCTGAATACCGCGGAAGTAAAAGACCTAGCGCCACATTACCCAGGTTGTCAGTTATTTACATCTCCTACGTATATCGCTCAATACCGTGGCTCATGTAAGAAGCTGCAGACACATCTGAGCTCAGTACTTAAAAGGGTCACACCATTTCATGATAGAAATGGCTGCCAAGAGAGGTACATAGGTATATATTTTCTCCATAAGAAGTAATTATTTATGACTAAATAGTGCTAAATTTAAATTTGTTTTGTTTCCTACATTGGCTGTGATGTGTGGTCTCGTCACAAAAGTGAATATTTGGCGTCCCTAGTGCACTTTTTCTTTAAAAAAAACTATTTTCATTTCAAATCCGGACAGTCGCGAAGTGGGCCAAAATTTATGCGTGATTTAAAGATTGGAAACTCTACCTACGTTTTCTTAATAGCATATATTTATTTCCATCAAGGCAGCTGCTAGCTTTAGTTTCATCTATTCACGCCATAAAAGTGTAATTAAGTGTTTCTAAACCATATTTCTCAACACATTTTATTTTATTTACTAGTTAAATAGACGCCAACCTAGGCCTAAATTTTCGGAGATATAAATATTTAAAAACCTAACCAAACACTCTTATTAACGCGAATTCTCTAAAAAGAAGGAAACTAGTGATTCATTCTTTTATCATTATATCTCCAAATCAGTAAAAACATAGCGGCAAGAGCACTAAACATTTTTAGTGTCGTTTTGTTTTCATACAGCAAATCTCGCCTGCTTGACAAACGTATTATATTCTTTAAAGTTGAACTTCATTCTACTTTCGAAATTGGCTATGAGGATGTGGGTTTTAGTGTAGAATAGTGAGGAGGGGGATTTGTTACCAGTCTTGGAGAAAATATTTTCACTGGGGGGAGGGTGCAGGAGATGTAGCGGGGAGAATGTTGGGAAAACAGAGGGGATCTCTCCTGGAATTGCAGACTATGCAGAAGGAACCCTCAGAGAGAAGAGCAGGAAAGGAAAATCTGTGCCCTTCAGGCGGAGGTGGAGGAAGAAGGAAGAAAGTGATCATGATCAAGGGAGATAGATGGGAGGACGGTGCTGGGAACTGGCTGTTGGTAGGAAGATAGTTTTAGTATCAATACTAACAACAGTTTGGACAGCATGATTGTGGAGTGACAGAGATTAATAAAAATTAGCTCAGTATTAAGAAAACAGTCTTAATCGCGTCTTTTATTTATTTAGTGCCGACCGGTTTCAGCCCATCGCAGGGGCCATCTTCAGGGCGAACATATGGTCGACTGCTGGTGGCGTCATGTCTACCTATGTGTGACAGGAGACCTTGGTAGACGTTACAACAGTTATCTGATACTGCCATAGATAAGTGGAGATGAACCTCAGGCTGATCTAGGAGCAGTAACTGTGCAGTACATATCAAAGGATGCCAGGAAGCCTATGAATGCACAAAGTGTAAGGAAGGAAAAGATGGCGTTGCTAGGTACAGCAATGACGAAATGTAGTCATTCAGTTACAGTAAAGTTTAGATTCAGCTTACCAGGTTACCATCATTTTCAAACCAAATGTAGTGTTAATTCAAGTGACAGAAAACGTAGTGTCTTAATGTAACGATTTTTCAAAATAAGACCATGTAGTGATACTCTGTGGGGCAGGAAACTGTTTGGACAGGGATGGTGCATGTGGCATAGGTGGTTACCTAGACAAGATAACTTCACTGCATCGTACCACCAATGTACACTTCGTTTAGCTGTTCCAGCGTCATGATCGGCCACACCTTAATGAAGCTGTGAGGTGGATTAATGTGGGATGGGAGACGGCACAGATGGCAATCGACTTTGTGCATGTTCATGTTGGTTGCTTGGCTGATTCGGGAAAGGGGGTCAAACAGCGACGTAATCGCTCCCAACAGATTAGTGAAGGATGAGGAAAGAAGTCGGCCGTGCCATTTTGAAGAAACCATCCCAGCATTTGCCTAAAGCGATTTAGGGATTTCACGAAAAATCTAAATGAGGAGGGCTGGACGAAGGTTTGAACCGACGTCTCCACTGCGCTCGGTGCATGTTGATGTGGTGCCTTTCGAGACTTTCAACAGATGGAGTTTCTCTAGGCATACATGGTCTACACCGAAACAGGACTGGGAACGGGGGATTGATGCAGCTAATTCATGGAGGTATAGGGGGTGGATCTCGGACGATTAACAGTCAAACATACACTCCTGGAAATTGAAATAAGAACACCGTGAATTCATTGTCCCAGGAAGGGGAAACTTTATTGACACATTCCTGGGGTCAGATACATCACATGATCACACTGACAGAACCACAGGCACATAGACACAGGCAACAGAGCATGCACAATGTCGGCACTAGCACAGTGTATATCCACCTTTCGCAGCAATGCAGGCTGCTATTCTCCCATGGAGACGATCGTAGAGATGCTGGATGTAGTCCTGTGGAACGGCTTGCCATGCCATTTCCACCTGGCGCCTCAGTTGGACCAGCGTTCGTGCTGGACGTGCAGACCGCGTGAGACGACGCTTCATCCAGTCCCAAACATGCCCAATGGGGGACAGATCCGGAGATCTTGCTGGCCAGGGTAGTTGACTTACACCTTCTAGAGCACGTTGGGTGGCACGGGATACATGCGGACGTGCATTGTCCTGTTGGAACAGCAAGTTCCCTTGCCGATCTAGGAATGGTAGAACGATGGGTTCGATGACGGTTTGGATGTACCGTGCACTATTCAGTGTCCCCTCGACGATCACCAGTGGTGTACGGCCAGTGTAGGAGATCGCTCCCCACACCATGATGCCGGGTGTTGGCCCTGTGTGCCTCGGTCGTATGCAGTCCTGATTGTGGCGCTCACCTGCACGGCACCAAACACGCATACGACCATCATTGGCACCAAGGCAGAAGCGACTCTCATCGCTGAAGACGACCCGTCTCCATTCGTCCCTCCATTCACGCCTGTCGCGACACCACTGGAGGCGGGCTGCACGATGTTGGGGCGTGAGCGGACGACGGCCTAACGGTGTGCGGAACCGTAGCCCAGCTTCATGGAGACGGTTGCGAATGGTCCTCGCCGATACCCCAGGAGCAACAGTGTCCCTAATTTGCTGGGAAGTGGCGGTGCGGTCCCCTACGGCACTGCGTAGGATCCTACGGTCTTGGCATGCATCCGTGCGTCGCTGCGGTCCGGTCCCAGGTCGACGGGCACGTGCACCCTCCGCCGACCACTGGCGACAACATCGATGTACTGTGGAGACCTCACGCCCCACGTGTTGAGCAATTCGGCGGTACGTCCACCCAGCCTCCCGCATGCCCACTATACGCCCTCGCTCAAAGTCAGTCAACTGCACATACGGTTCACGTCCATGCTGTCGCGGCATGCTACCAGTGTTAAAGACTGCGATGGACCTCCGTATGCCACGGCAAACTGGCTGACACTGACGGCGGCGGTGCACAAATGCTGCGCAGCTAGCGCCATTCGACGGCCAACACCGCGGTTCCTGGTGTGTCCGCTGTGCCGTGCGTGTGATCATTGCTTGTACAGCCCTCTCGCAGTGTCCGGAGCAAGTATGGTGGGTCTGACACACCGGTGTCAATGTGTTCTTTTTTCCATTTCCAGGAGTGTATGTTGCTAAGGGTAGGAGAGGTATGTATCCTTTCTTTAGGATGAAACAAGACAATCGGTTATCGTACTGCATGTAATGAAGAAAAATAAATCTACAGAAAAAGCAGCACGGACATATCACATACTTATATCTCTCATAAATACACGCAATCAACAAATAATGAAACAGAACAATCTGAAGTTGAAGTCCACTTTTTTAATACCACAGTATTTTGTGTCACTGAGCACTGTTGTAGAAACACAGAAATCCAACCTGTAGCATTATTATTGTATGACAGGGGAGACTCTTACCGTAGGACTAGTTCAAAGGTAGGAGATCATGCATTTATTTCAGGAGAGAACCATAGTTCAAATCAAGACATTGCCTTAGTACAGCAAGTGAAGAAAAACACTTAGAAATATCAGCTATTGAATTAACAGGGCCTGATAACGCCAAGAAATTTGTCATTTTGTTGTGCATCTATCTCCCAAACGTAGTGTGGACACTTTTTTCAATATATTGACAGGTTCTCTAGACAAAAACCTGCAGTAGAAAAGTCAACATAATTTTATGTAGAAATATAAAAATAAATACAAATATAATAAATAAAAGTAATAGCACCCTCATAAATATTCTTCACTGTTTTGGCATGTCCTTGTAGGCCAATTTGTGAAAAATGGGTTACTACAAAAACTGCATGTGTAACTGAACATGTGGCCACAAGCAGGGACAGGGAAAAGAGTTACGTAGCCGTAAAAGATCTTGAACTGTAAGAGCATTTCTGACAAATAACAGTAAAACTGGGTGTGGAAAAATTTCCTGAACTGCTACCTTACAAAAGACATTTATCAGAAATCAGTATACAAGATTTTCAAAAGAACTAGCAAGTGAAGCTGGGGGAAGCATAGCGAAATCAATTAAAATGTGAAATTCTCTAAATTCTTAACATTATTTAGATTGATCTTTGGAGACGCTTTTCAAAAACTACCCTCACTGGCACCAATGTCTCACAAAAACGAATGGATAACAGCAGGTATTAACAAGTCCTCTCAAACCCTTAAGTACATCAGTTCCGTTAAAAAGAGTCATAAACAATCAGAGTTCTTGAAATTCTATCATGGGAACTGTAATAACCGAGCCACTTTCGAATGCGGGACATTTGCCGCACTGGACATTTGCCACGCCGGACATTTGCCACACTTGCCCCTTCGCCAGGTAGCGATCCCTCAGGTAAGGGACGCCCTTCCTCGTACTTCTTCTGTCAGTTTTCAAACCGCCGTCTCCACATCTTACTCGATACAACCAGTACGTAAGGGACCTTCTTCTTCGACATCTTGGCGAAATACAGAGCTTCTTTTCCGAAATCGAAATATTTATGTCTTTTGGGAAACGAAAGCAATTCCGACGATTATGTCAGTATGTAATTAGTTCTGCCAAGTATAAATATAGATCCCTCTGTCTGTACGGTAGCTTCCTTTCACGCTTATTGATTTCGATGGAAACAGTCCATCGCCATGGAAGCAACAAGAAAGGAACGCTGTAAACAGAATGCGAATGTACGCTAATCTTTTGTTTTTGATCGCTGCATTTGTACCTACTTTAATTACTACAAGTGCATGCGCAAAAGACAATAAGGAAAGAAGAAATGTGTATGTGAACGTTTGAAAAGAAGAACGACATACTCCATATTAATTTACTCTCTAAAATCCGATATCCCTTGCGGCGAAACATTAGTTACTAAAGTGTAGTGGGACAATGTTCAAAACATGACTGAAAGTATGTTCATAAACAGAGATAAGAACATCTATGATTGACATGTCATCTAAAGTCGATGTACAATTTTAAAATGTTAGATATAAGGAAATGAAGTAATACAGAATGCTGTGTTTGTACCGTACGTTGTTGTTCTACATTGTTTATCTCTGGTATTTACAGGGTCACAGAGAAAGCATCCTAGGTTTTGGAGGGAAAATCTGAAATTGTAATGATCTCCACTACAACAGAAACAAGAAGCACAACTTAAGGAAAAATAATGTAATGAGTGTTCCAGCTCACAAGCGACATTGAAGAAAGGTACTTCCTGTGACTTAGTATGGACAGAGGTTATATTCGACAGCAGGGATAAATTAAGAACTGTCTCCTTTTACCAACCCCCAGTCTCAGATGAAACAGTTGCTGAACATTTCAAAGAAAACTCGAGTCTCATCGCAAATAGGTACCCTACTCAGACAATTATAGTTGGCAGTGACTTCAGTCTACGTGCCATATGTTGATAAAAATATATTTTCAGACCCTACTGTAGATATAAAACAACTTCCATAATTGTTCTAAATGCTTTTTATAAAATTATTTTAAACAATTAGTTCACGAGGCCATTCAAATTGTAAATGTTACGAAAACACACTTGACCTCTTAGCCGCAAATAATCCTGAGCATCACGACGGGTACAGGAATTAGTGAACACACAGTCGTTGTGAGGCTCAATTCCGTAACAAAGAAATTCGCCAAAATTAAACGCGAAATATATATATTTATAAAAGCAACTAAAAATTCGGTTGACGTCTTTCTAAGAGACAGTCTCCAATCCTTCCAAACTATGTAACAGAAGACCATATGTGGCTTAAGTTCAAAGAAATAGTATCAACAGCATTCGGGAGATTCATACCTTATAAATGAATATCAGACGGAAGTGATCGCCCATGGTACACAAAACACGCCAACACGCCAGCCCACGCCAGATAGAAAATTTCCACCCCACACAGAGAGGCGATCTGTCATCGGGCTGCACTGAAAATTTCGTCTGACAGTGACAACGTCGAGAGGAAGAATATTTCGAAAAGGAGTTGAGCTGAGGGATGGAGGAGAATCGAAAAAGGGGAGTTATGGAGACACCGAGGAAGCGAGAGGTCATGGACGT
This sequence comes from Schistocerca cancellata, assembly GCF_023864275.1. Classification (NCBI taxonomy): domain Eukaryota; kingdom Metazoa; phylum Arthropoda; class Insecta; order Orthoptera; family Acrididae; genus Schistocerca; species Schistocerca cancellata. Next base: position 763,598,465 of record NC_064629.1, read on the forward strand.
TCTTCCACCCATCGCCAACATCCGCCTTCCGACGCCGTGATAGCACAGCTTCGGCCACAGAACCAACGAATTGCAGACAACACGGAGATCGCACCTGGGACCTGCCGCAACGACGCGATTGCTAATGAGGACAGCCAACCCGTGCACCACAGCTCCGACGCGACGCGCCGCAACGACGCAGCGCCTGCCGCCGGTACCAGTAGACGACGATCGATAACGAAGAATGGTGAGACGATTCGCTAACTTCTCCTTCGCCTTAATAAGTGAGTCGTGTCTACGCCCAGTCAAATCGGCCCTGAGATTTATAATTTTGTTTTAGTTTGTGTAAACAGCACGAAAATACATTCATTTCTTTCATGTTTAAATCATGTAAGTAATCCTTTAAGTACATACATGAACCCCTTAATTTTGTACCCCTTGTGTGCGATTTCATTTAATTTTTCGAGTTCACTAAAGTACAAAAAAGATTTATAGGAAGGTGTTGATTACCACAAATTGTCATTTCATGAAAAATTAATATAAAGTGCAGAGAATAAAAGCAAAGTGATCTGGGACATCACAAAACAGTAAACAGGGAGAAATAAACTAAGGCCTAGCATCATACTGACAAAGAAGTGGGATAAAATTATAAATGATCCACACCACCTAGCGAACTATGTGAATGAGCATTTTTCAGATGTTGCAGATACATTATGGCAAAGTTACCAAAAACGTACGGCAAAAATTGCCAAAAACTAATAAATCATCTGTAAATAATTATGTACTAAGTACAATGATGTGGGTACCAACAACAGAGCATCGAGTCAGTAAAACTGTACAAAAGTTAAAAATTGAAATGTCGTTAACCTTAGATGAAGTACAAACGTGTGTACTGAAACAATACATAGAGTATTCAAGTTCTCTTAACAAACTTAATGAAAGAATCCTTCACATCAAGGATACGTCTAGAGAATTTAAAACAGTAAACTGTAGTATATCTGCTAAAGAAAGATAATGCAGAAAACATAAAATTATCAGCCCATTTCTCTGCTGTCACCCCTCTAAAAAATAATACAATCAGTTACAAAAGACATATTAATGAGTCATCTGAATAAATATAATCTTTTAAGTGACCCACAGTTTGGTTCCGAAAATGGTGGAAGTACAGAATCAGACGTAATAGAGATCACAAAAATGATATTTAATGTTCTTCACAAATATGTCTGCGTCTCAAGCTTGTTTTTAAATCTTTCTAAAACTGTCGATACTGTTGACCATAAGATTCTACTAAGAAGCTGGAGGCATTGGGAATAAGAAGGGTAGCTAATAACTGGCTCTAGTCTAGCTAGCAGATATGGTAGAAAGAACTGACATAACGCATATCTCAAATAAGTCTAAAGTTTTAGTATAACACTAATCACAGCAAAAATACATTAGTATAGGAGCTCGTCAGGGTAGTATTTTTGGATCAATGCTGGTCCTGATATACATCAATTACTTTCTCTGTACTGTAAGTTATGGAGAAAAATTTCTATTTGGTGATAACAGCAATACGGTAGTCACTGAGGAAACAAGAGAACACCTTGCAGAGGAAGCAAATGAAGCCCTCAATGAAGTTTACAATTAGTCGATAAGCAATAAAATGACATTGAACATAAAGAAAGAAAATGCTATGAATTTCAGTTTAAAAAGGTAAAATGACACTATTAAATTAAATGTATGTGGCACCTCTATGGACAGTGTAACAAATGCAAAATTTCTAGGAATGAATTTTGATTCTCAGTTGAAGTGGTGTCGACACAAAGATACTTGCAAGAAGAATGTCATGGAATGTTATGCCCTAAGAGTCCTGTACCAGCAAGTAACAGCCAGTGTCTTTTGGTTGCATATTATTGATATGTAGACTCAATTCTTAGGTATGGCATTCTTTTCTGGGGATCGAATACACAAAATGTGAACATCATATTAGTAGAGCTCATTGTAAAAATATGTTGAAAACACGGCATTTTTAACTGTACTGTGTGAAAGCATTTATTAAACATCTGAAAATTAAAAAAAAATAGCATCGGTAATTACTGCACAAACCCCTCTGTCCATGATCATGGAACAAGATCGGAATTGAAATTACATTTACTGTACAATAACTTACATAGGACACTAAAGAAATTGGTAAATCAAACTTATTTAAAAAGACAGTTAAGGAGTACATGTTAACCCAAACATACAATACATTTATGCTTTGCTTAGATATTATAAGTTCAGGAGATGGTTAAAAATGTGATACAAATAAAAATAGCGATAATAAAACATCTAAGATTACACATATCATCTTCAGACTACAATTTTTCCTTCTTTTTTCCTTTTCTGGAGTAAATTATTCCCAAAGCTATGCGATGTATAGCACTAACATCTTTTCCTCTTCCGCTGTCCGTTGTGGCCAATCGGTTCTAGGCGCTTTAGTCTGGAACTGCGCGACTGCTACGGTTGCAGGTTCGAATCCTGCCTCACGCATGGATGTGGTATGTCCTTAGGTTAGTTAGGTTTAAGTAGTTGTACGTTCTAGGGTACTGATGACATCAGATGTTAAGTCCCATAGTGCTCAGAGCCATTTGAACCTTCTCCTCTATCGGATCTCAACATCTCACTCGTTATAGAGAGAAACTGATTAAATTTCTCAGGCTAGTTTGCTGTTCACAAAATGGTCCTGACGTCAGCTGATAGTGTGCATGGTGTTATAAAACAATGTGTCTGTAACGTGTGTAGTGTGTGCAGTGAGTGGGAGTGAGAAATAGTGAATATTATTGCACACGAGGGATAAGCCGAACGAGGTAGCACTGTTTCAAACAGTGGCCTTGTATTCGAGAGGTTGGAGGCTCCAGTCTCCATCCCGACTTCCTGATTTAGATTTTCCATGATTTCCTAAAATTATTTCAGGCAAATGCCAGGATGGTTCCTACTGTAAGGCCGCAGCTGACTGCCCGTGCCAACCTTGTTTTTATAGACCAGTAAGTTTCTAAATGTCTATATATGGGACTTCCTTTTTGTTGTTCTCGAATTGCAATACCTAGACATGTCCAATATCCTTCTGAAAGAGACCTACAGATAAAACAACTATATATATATATATATATATATATATATATATATATATATATATAAGTATATATATCACGTGTCTTTCCTACTAGTCCTCAGGCTCATTTTCTCTGGTGTTTTCCAGATATTTGCAATTTCGTTTTTCCAACATGTATCTGGAGTCAGCCCAAGCAAATCCTGCTTAGCACGTCTCACATACGACGCCAAAAGTATCGAGGGAAAGCATCAGTTTGTTCCCCTTTACAAACTAAACCGTAATATCACAAGAGTAGTGGGGTAAAGAGCGAACGACGCCATTTTCAATTTATACAAGATGGCGAACCCTCGCTCCATCCATCCTCATGCCCCCTGCAGTGGATGTCGCTATGTTGCACTTTTGTTATTACATAAAATAATAAAACTCATCAAGTAATTAAGTAATTACTCCCAGGCCACTCCTCACATCGTTCAACCCACTCTTCCCCCCCTCCTCTCCCCTCCCCTTACCACCTCGAAAAATTGGCGCGAGAAATCGTTCAGTCTATGGTGAGGTGGTGGTGCATAAGGACATACTTGGGTTTTTCCTTTAATTTGGTGTCACCCTGTTCGAAATTGGTGGGAAGGTGCATACTGTTCAGCAACTACATGTCCTTATTATTTCATTACACTGCTACAAATCTCATGTCATCTCTTTTGGGGTGTACAGGTGTTATCCTGTTGGAAAATGCTTCATAAAATATTCCTCTGTGTGCGTGTTCAATTTAGTGTGAGGTCAAATTCATAATACCGACACCAGGGGGCACTGTTAAAAGCAAAATCCCCTCCCCCACATAGAAATTGGTGGGAAAATCTCGGGATGGTGCAAGTATAACCCTGTTGGAAGATATCCAATAACTCCATGTCATAATTATGTAATTACAGTGCTACACATCATCAGTCTAGGTCAGTTAAAAATCATAAACGTCTATGTGGATAACTGCTGATCATATGAAGATCCAATACACACCATCAAGATCGTGAAATACAGCAGAAAATGGTACCCCAACACAGCTATCGATTGTAAAAAGCCTCACCTGGACACTGCTAAACTGCACTTACACATCATGTAAGGGTTCAGGAAATACTGTAGAAAACGGTAGTGCAACGCAGTTGAAAACCTCACCTAAACTCCACCGACAGATCATAAAAAAATCATTAACATCTACATGCACAGCTGCAGGTCCAAACATACTGTATTGTAAAACACAGCACATCAAAATTCCCTTAACTGCATCTGCACATCATAAACACACACCCCACGTACAGCAAATGAAGTCTATACATTACGAAAAGATATCTTCTTATGGGACAGCTGCATCTGTAAAGTCCATTTTGAAAAATGTAGAACAATGCAGGACAGTTGCTTAATCCAACGCAGGACTGTTGGGTACACAACTGGTTTCAGAATAGTTACAGTTCCAACATCTGGTGTAAAATGCAACAGTAAAAATATTTTGTTACAAGCAAAGGGAGGGATCTACAAGTGTGAAATATCAGATAAGGAACTATGTGGCTAAAATTTTTAAATTAAAACAAATTAAAAGAAGGAAGGAAGGAAGGCAGGACATTACTTACAAATAAAAACACTTGTCATCTAAGGTCATCCTCACCCCATTGTTGTCATGGAACCAAAGATTCCGTGTTAAAAAAGCGAAAGGGACCTAAAACAACCCAAGAAAAACAGACATTATGACCAGACATGAACAGTTAAAAAAAACATCAAAATGTGTAAAATGCAATCACATATTGCGTGGAACTGCTTACAAAAGATCCGTAACAGCTGTTATCTCAAGATGCGTGACCAGGAACACAAATAGGAAAACTATATAAATAGTAAATACTAGTCTTGAGTACTGAAGATGCACACAATCCAAGTGCAGGTAAGGTACGAAACAGACATGAGATTGGTGAATTTGAATTTGTAGTGGCAACTTCTGTCACCAAATGTAGTGGTAACTTCTGACACTGAATGTAACAGTAACACCAAATGTAGTGGGAAGAGGTATAAGGCGCCGTATTAAGAGTCATCTGAGCTTTCCAAGTGATTTATTGTTTCCAACTACAGTGCCACCATTCCCCTCGGTCTGCATCACCAGGTCCCGCAATGCTGAGGACACACTTCGCTGTCTGAGAAATGGCTTGGCGCGAAATGGCTGTGTCAGCGACCAATGCAACGCCCTGTGGTGTGTTGGCCTTGTACTGCCGCGGAGTTGTGACGATGTCAGGAAACACCAGGATCTGACTCAGCGGCCTCCGACCGCACTTGCCTCAGCACCGCTCTCCGGGAAGCTGCAAGGCGGCCCAGTGGTGTGCTTCCTCACCGGCATGGCTAAGATCGTGGCGACAATAAGCGCCCGCAATCCTGCAGCTGAATCTGCGGCCTTCACCCTGGATGTCTCCGGTGCATGTTGGGAGCCTAGACGACTACCCGCAGTAGTGAGCCTGGAATGTTGGCGCCCCATCTGCTGCTGTGTGTAGCCAGTGGTGTGACACGCCCCGCCATCCAGGAGACCTGCCACACCTGAATGCTTTGTTAGTGAATCGCTCCTCTGTTTTGCTAAATGGGCCGCTCTACGTCACGTCCTCATAACACTTATGTTGGCCAGTGGGCCCCTTCTGCCTGTGACTTGCGCCATGCAAACCGCTGCATGTACTTTTTCCAGCAGTTCTATGCCCCTGTGGCCTATATTTTACTTCGCAACTGCTGGTGAACGTAACTCACTGTAAACAGGCCCACGCTTGGCTGTAACTTGCGTGCTCAGAAATATTGCATCAGAACTGACTTTTCCTATCCCAAACGGTAGTGCCACTACATTATTCCCCCCTTCGGAAAGACGCGGTCCCTGGATCGACCTTTAACTAACTCTTAACTTTTTTGGGTCGGCACCTTTGACATACTTCCTTACATTTAGAAAACATAAATGTAGTCTAGTGCCCCTTAAAACACATGACATGAAACAAAACGTAAAAATTCCTTACTGGACGACTGCTGCTCGATGAACCCCTTACCTACTCGTCCCACGCCCTCGGTATCCAACCCACTGGGACTTGGACTATCCTTGGTTCCCTCTTAGAATTGGCTCTCCGCCTGATCAGAATGAAAACAACACACAAGACAGTTAAGGCTGCGATGGCACTTGGCACAGAGGTGCTCAAAACGATGGCACTTGGCACAGAGGTGCTCAAAACGATCGTTACTTATAAAATAATATGTTATATACGTGGTATTCTATGCTTCACATCCACATGACTGTCTGTTCGTTGTAAGAAAATTAGTATGTAAATTATATTGAGAGTAAATCTGAGAGTGCAAAGGGCGACTACATATCTACTCTGGAGGGTCGGCTTAGTTGCAGAATATAACAACTTATGCCTTCCTGATAAGTATTGCAGACATTGTTTGTCGACTGGATCAATTAAAATTACCGAATATGTATACGTAAGACCGTTCTGCAATTTGTCTACAGGAGGTGAGTAGTACTAGCTCTGATGGAATTGATTGTGACATCTTTTCAGATTATTATTCCTTATGTTCTAATACATCTTAAATGTTTAGCAGGATGTGTACATGTTGTAGAAGACTGCCCCATACCATATCGTGTCGATATTGCATTGTAAAATCCTGTCCTAAAACATGTCCCAAAACATATCCCAGTAAAGTGCTGTGCTATACACCCCGGCTAATGCGTTCGTTCTGTCGCATACGTAAGGGAGATACTCACGAGAGGCAGCCTCCCTCTCTCGCACAGATGCTTCCCACACAATGTAGCGCACACAGGATAGGAGTTTACAATTGGATTGCAAGAAGAACCAAATGAAAAATGTATTGCAGAAAGATAGCGTGACTGGACGTGTAGTTATCTTAGAAGTACAAAAGGAGGCTTGACAGCCGCAACTGATCTGTCATAGTGTGTGTATTAGTAAAAAGTGTTCGATGGAAGTGTCAATATTGACTCCTCCAATGTGCTTAATATCCCTCAGCTATTATGGAAGAGGACGAGACCAACTGATGACCGCTTTGATTTATGGTTATTACTGGAGAACGTGGACAATCTTGTTTCTGGCTCTGGCAACGTAAATTACATCGAAAATGGCATGCTTCTTCCCAAGAACAATTTAAATGTGTTTGCTCCTATTACAGGACAGTTTTGTGATAACGTTGTGGTAGTTAAAATTAGATCAAGTGGCCTGTGAGGATCAATTAGAGAAGGGACGATCTGTAATGTTAAAGAAGAAGATGTGTGGATCATTTAACTATTATCTAAGTAGTAAAACCTACAAGTTTGCCACTGTAAGACATGGTGTTAAGGCTAAACTACCATTTCTCCTACATGGGAACTACATGGTGACAGCAAGGGGAATATTGGGTAAATTGGCGAGGTGGCACAGGAAACCATTTCAAAGAAATATAAAAATCCCGTAGCTATACAGCACAAATTGAATTTATATGATGTTAAAATGTGGGTATTAATGGAAGAGCTGCTTGAAGTATTGCAGCAGTTATGTGTAACTGACTATGGAACTTGCATTTGGACATAACCTAGGATTTTACCAGGAAGTTTAGCAAAACACATACGTGGGACTATCCAGTATCAAAACACAAATTTTGCATGGAAGGAGACTACCAGGGAAACATTAATGTGATTGTGGACAAAGATAAGACTGTTGCAATTGACTGCTTAATGTGCACGACTTCCAAATGTAGAGTAAATATATACAACAAATCTCTGAGTCAAATCAAAAGTCAAGATTTGTTAAATTGTCCAGTCGTGCGACTACGTGAAATGTTTACTTCTTTTTTGCTAAGGAGCAAGGTATTATCAGGCTGCTGGCTACAATATATAGCTACAGAATGGATCGTGTGTTCGACCCTGTGCAAGACCATTTAAGTGAATTAGACTCTAAAAACAGTATTCAGAATGAACTCCACTGTACTCCGTGTCAATCACATCCATGTCGTGTAAGCTAAGTAATAGCTCACAGAACAGCTGCTGTGTGGTGTTTAACACTGACTCCAACAAAGGCGATATAAGTGCTATATTAAAGCAGGAGAATGATATTTTCTTCAACCTAGGACATTGTTCTACACAGTACAGTCAGATATAGATATCACCGACTTAGGCCTGGAAACCACAAGCAATGCTATTCCACACGTCCTTAGAAAAAGAGTAAATGCCCTACAAAGATTTAAGAAATCTCCCATTAAAGAAGCCGCTCCCCTAAGTGCCATTACTGTTTTGTGTACAAAAAAGAGAACTGGTAATGTAAAACAACGAAGGCAAAAAAAAAAATACTCAAGTATATGGCGAAGATAACGGTCATAAAGTAAGAATATAAACTGCAGTTATAAAAAGGAGAAGGTATTACAAGTGTCCAGCAAGGCTTACATACTGCTTTTCAATACAGTATGTGGCGAAATATGGCTACCGTTGTGGAATATAAAATATATGCAATTACTGTTAATAGCATTGATAAGTGACCAGATGTTGGAGTCATGGCCGAAAAGGATGGATTGGAGCACGTTCACAACAATAAAGGACACACTAATGAAAACCGCTTAATAAAGCTCCACTCTCACCTAGATCTGGTTGAAAGGGTGATTACAATGTGTGCATATACCAACAAAACATAGAGTTTAAAACTAACAACATAACGATAGGTAAATAGAAAAAGAAACACGCTCCGAATAGGCCTTGAAGGTCCAAAGGTACTGTGCAGCCATCATGTCATCCTCAGCCTTTAGGCGTCAACAGATGCAGATACGGTGGGTCACGTGGTCAGCACACCATTCTCCTGGAAGTCGTCATTTTTCGTGACTGGTGTCGCTCCTTCTCAGTCAAGTAGCTCCTCAATTGGCCTCACAATGCCTGAGTGCACCCTACTTGCCAACAGCCCTCGGAAATCCGGACAGTGACCCATCCAAGTAATGACCAAACCTGACAGCCCTTAACTTTGGTGATCTGATGGGAACCGGTGCTACCACTGCGGCAGGGCCGTTGGCACATTTAATGACTACTTGTTTCTAAATATTGTAAACATTATGGTTCCTTTGAAAGGGGATGGTCGAATTCCTTCCCTAGTCCGATGGGACCAATGGCCTTGCTATCTTGTCCTCTCCCCCGAATCAACCAATCAAACTACACACCCAGGAAAACGTGGAGTCTTATAACGATAGTGTTAAGCAAGATATATGAGGCAAGATTAAAGTCGCCAAATGCTCTTATCCACAGTAACTACTGGAAGGAACAGAGCGAATTGTTAATGCTGTAAAAGAGGAAGTATGCAGGACAAAACTGGAGAAAGATTTGGAGAAGTCCAATGTAGATTTAAATTACAATATAAAAATTAACGTGGATGTTATTAAAACCACACATCAACCAAAAATAAAAAAGGTTGTTTTCTGTGTGTAAATGTGTATACAGACGGTAATAAAGCTTTTGTACAAGAATATCTATTTTCAGATTCTCTCTACCCTGCGAGAAACACACAAAAAGGCTTCTATATGTACATAGATACTTCGCAAGTCACCGAACGGTGCTTGGAGGAGGGTACCCTGTACCACTACTTGTCACTTCATTTCCTGCTTCACTCGCAAATAGAGCGAGGGAAAAAGATAACTGTTTGTATGTCTTCATATGAGCCCTAATTTATCGTATCTACATCTACATCCATACTCCGCAAGCCACCTGACGGTGTGTGGCGGAGGGTACCTTGGGTACCTCTATCGGTTCTCCCTCCTATTCCAGTCTCGTATTGTTCGTGGAAAGAAAGATTGTCGGTATGCCTCTCTGTGGGCTCTAATCTCTCTGATTTTATACTCATGGCCTCTTCGCGAGATATACGTAGGAGGAGCACTATACTGCTTGACTCCTCGGTGAAGGTATGTTCTCGAAACTTCAACAAAAGCCCGTACCGAGCTACTAGGCGTCTCTCCTGCAGAGTCTTCCACTGGAGTTTATCTATCATCTCCGTAACGCTTTCGCGATTACTAAATGATCCTGTAACGAAGCGCGCTGCTCTCGGTTGGATTTTCTCTCTCTCTCTTGCATCGACCCTATCTGGTACGGATCCCACAGCGGTGAGCAGTATTGAAGCAGTGAACGAACAAGTGTACTGTAACCTACTTCCTTTGTTTACGGATTGCATTTCCTTAGCATTCATCCAATGAATCTCAGTCTGTATCTGCTTTACCGACGATTAGTTTTATATGGTCATTTCATTTTAAATCACTCCTAATGCCTACTCCCAGATAATTTATGGAATTAACAGTTTCCAGTTGCTGACCTGCTATATTGTAGCTAAATGATAAAGGATCTTTCCTTCTATGTATTCGCAGCACATTAGACTTGTCTAGAGATACAACTGTCATTCCCTGCACCATGCGTCAATTCGTTGCGGATCCTCCTGCATTTCAGTACAATTTTCCATTGTTACAACCTCACGATAAACTACAGCATCATCAGCAAAAAGCCTCAGTGAACTTCCGATGTTATCCACAAGGTCAATTATATATATTGTGAATAGCAATGGTCCTATGACACTCCACTGCAGCACACCTGAAATCACTCTTACTTCGGATCATATCCTTATGGTCCTCCTTTTTACAGTAATCTATATATACGGGAGGTTGGTAGTTGGAACACTTGCAAAACTAGGTAGCTGAAGGCACGGCAAACCTAGTTTTGTAGCTATATGAAAAATGCCTTGGAACACCCACTTGTGTGTGTGTGTGTGTGTGTGTGTGTGTGTGTGTGTGTGTGTGTGCACGTGCACTCTGGCGGAAACAGGAAACGCATCGTTCTTTTGTCAGTGTTTCAGGTGATTGGCATCAGTTAAGTCTACCAGTTGTTCACCAGCCCTTCCTGGAAGGATGGCATGTCTTTGTTCTATCCGCTACAGGCTTCGGCATACTAGAGGCCGCCACCCATTTCGTTCTAGGAAATATGCATTGAGGCTTTTGTAAGAGGGACTGGAAGTATTTCGTTCTTTGTCGATGTTTCAAATGACCGGCGGCACTTGCGTGTGCAGGTGTGCCAAAGCTGGCAGTGTTTCAGGTGATTGGCATCAGTTAAGTCTACCAGTTGTTCACCAGCCCTTCCTGGAAGGATGGCATGTCTTTGTTCTATCCGCTACAGGCTTCGGCATACTAGAGGCCGCCACCCATTTCGTTCTAGGAAATATGCATTGAGGCTTTTGTAAGAGGGACTGGAAGTATTTCGTTCTTTGTCGATGTTTCAAATGACCGGCGGCACTTGCGTGTGCAGGTGTGCCAAAGCTGGCAGTCAACAACAAAGTGAGCCGCTGCTAGGCGGCATAAGCTGGGGTATTACTAGCTGTGGTTGCATAGATCAACAGAGGGGACTGCTGAGGGCCATGAGCTTAAAAACAAGCCTTGGAGAAGTTCCCTCAAGGTAAACCTGTCTCATTCTACTACCAGTTTGGTGGTGGTGGTGGGGGAGGGGGGGGGGGGCTTAGGGTGAGGTACTTTTAAACTGATGTAAATTGATGATCTGTGACTGTGTAATTACAGAGCTAGGGCATATAATTGTTAGACATCTTCCAACAGGATAATAGTTTCACCTTACTGAGCTTTTTCTGCCAGTTTCTAGTTGTGGAAGTGGAGTTTGCTTATCCTAGTGCACTCTGGTGGCAGTATTGTGAACTAGACCACACACCAAAGTGAACACACACACACATAGAGGAAGATCTTAGGAAACATTTTCCAACAGAGTAACACCTATGCATCCCAAAAATGATGGGACAAGATGTGGAGCGGTGTTATTATGTAATTAAAACATGCAGATGCTGTGTTGGGTGATTTTTATGCTTTCCCACCAATTTCCAACAGGAAATAAAGGAGAAGGCACCCTATTTCCTTTACCACTACCAGATCAGCACACACAGCGATTTCTCCTGCCAGTTTTTCCAAATAGGTGAGGTGTGATGAGATAGTGTGGGGAAGGATAGGGAGTGGGAAGAAGGGAAGTGGTAGGAATTTATTAATTGATCAGTTTAATTAATTAATTTGATGTCAAAATTGTGACATTCCTACATCTACACTAGACTGCGTGGGGAGGGATGGGAGAGTGTCCGCCATCTTTAATAAATTAAAGTGTCGTCGTTCTCTCATTACCCCTCTACTTATGTTTCCATTCGATATAGTGGTCCGAAATTAATCTGGTGCATTATTAATTTTATTGGTATGTATTAACGGGAACAGTAATCCCACAGCATAACCAGTTCTCTGGCAGCGACTCAGTAACGCTTCTGCATGGTGGTAGCAGTCAGTGCGGGTCAGGGCAGTGCTCTCGCTGCTGGAGTACTGTTTATGCTTTATGTTTTACTGTCCCTGTTAAACTGTATCGACAAAAATAATATCGCACTAGAGTAATCTGTACCGCTCTGCCGATTGGGCATTTGTAGTTCCACTTCGAAAATCATTTCATTTGTAACGAGAAACAAACCGACGCCATCCATCGACGCGGGGCGTCGGATGAAAGACGTGATGTGTAGGATTTGTTTGGGCAGTCTCCAGCTACACGCTGCAGAAAAGTAAATCGAAAAATATCTACCGAAACACTAAAGAAAATGAGCCTGACGACTCTTAGTGGAGACACCCTCTGTATATCACTCTGTATCTGTACACATATATAATTACACATTCGTTAATTCGTCTACACAGTAGAAAGAGTTGTCAAGCAGATATGATTCCAGTTTGTGTACAGTATAAATTTTATTGTCTGTTAGATTCTTCTGAACCCTGAGTAGTCAATGGAAATTTCGATTCATTACTTCGCTCGTTCCCATGACACACCTTGGGTAAGTGTGGGATAATTAAGACATTCCTCCGTCTGGTATTATAATTATGAATGCTACTGTCATTTTCGGACTGCGATTGTTCGTTGGCAGCAAACTTCATTTGGGGGTTCATCTAATGTAAGGCTTTTGTCAGCATGCCCACCATTTAAAGTGCTGTCAACAACAGATTGTAGAGAATACGACACATATTGTTTTTATTACATGCATCTGTGCAACGAACACGTTCGTCCTCAATGAAAGGTAGCCCCAAAATCTGGTGCCATAATACGTTATTGACCGGAAATGGGATAGGTAAGTCAACTTTCTGACATTTTCAGTGTTTTTACAATTAGTTAAATGTAGATTCGCAACATATGGTAAAGCATCTATCCAACACAAACTTTACAACTAATTCATAACTGTGGCTATTCTAAGAAGCCGACATAAAGTTTCAATTTGTCGCTAGTCGCTCTACACACCTCCGAAACATCACAGATGCTGAAGGACTAGCTTTCATTAGGGGAAGGATGTTGGGGGAGTCATGCACAGGTGTTACTCAGTTGACATGTACAAAAAGAAGTGCGAACATACTGTCCTCTGATTGGCTGATAGACATCATAGCCATTCCAATAACGGTATTAATATGTGCAGTCACGCGTCTTCTGGTAAGAACCATTTACATCATACATAATAGCTTTTCATAGTGATATATTAAAAGAAAAAATATAAAATCCACAAACATCAAAATAACTCCCTCTGTAAATACACTCCTGGAAATTGAAATAAGAACACCGTGAATTCATTGTCCCAGGAAGGGGAAACTTTATTGACACATTCCTGGGGTCAGATACATCACATGATCATACTGACAGAACCACAGGCACATAGACACAGGCAACAGAGCATGCACAATGTCGGCACTAGTACAGTGTATATCCACCTTTCGCAGCAATGCAGGATGCTATTCTCCCATGGAGACGATCGTAGAGATGCTGGATGTAGTCCTGTGGAACGGCTTGCCATGCCATTTCCACCTGGCGCCTCAGTTGGACCAGCGTTCGTGCTGGACGTGCAGACCGCGTGAGACGACGCTTCATCCAGTCCCAAACATGCTCAATGGGCGACAGATCCGGAGATCTTGCTGGCGAGGGTAGTTGACTTACACCTTCTAGAGCACGTTGGGTGGCACGGGATACATGCGGACGTGCATTGTCCTGTTGGAACAGCAAGTTCCCTTGCCGGTCTAGGAATGGTAGAACGATGGGTTCGATGACGGTTTGGATGTACCGTGCACTATTCAGTGTCCCCTCGACGATCACCAGTTGTGTACGGCCAGTGTAGGAGATCGCTCCCCACACCATGATGCCGGGTGTTGGCCCTGTGTGCCTCGGTCGTATGCAGTCCTGATTGTGGCGCTCACCTGCACGGCGCCAAACACGCATACGACCATCATTGGCACCAAGGCAGAAGAAACTCTCATCGGTGAAGACGACACGTCTCCATTCGTCCCTCCATTCACGCCTGTCGCGGCACCACTGGAGGCGGGCTGCACGATGTTGGGGCGTGAGCGGAAGACGGCCTAACGGTGTGCGGGACCGTAGCTCAGCTTCATGGAGACGGTTGCGAATGGTCCTCGCCGATACCCCAGGAGCAACAGTGTCCCTAATTTGCTGGGAAGTGGCGGTGCGGTCCCCTACGGCACTGCGTAGGATCCTACGGTCTTGGCGTGCATCCGTGCGTCGCTGCGGTCCGGTCCCAGGTCGACGGGCACGTGCACCTTCCGCCGACCACTGGCGACAACATCGATGTACTGTGGAGACCTCACGCCCCACGTGTTGAGCAATTCGGCGGTACGTCCACCCAGCCTCCCGCATGCCCACTATACGCCCTCGCTTAAAGTCCGTCAACTGCACATACGGTTCACGTCCACGCTGTCGCGGCTTGCTACCAGTGTTAAAGACTGCGATGGAGCTCCGTATGCCACGGCAAACTGGCTGACACTGACGGCGGCGGTGCACAAATGCTGCGCAGCTAGCGCCATTCGACGGCCAACACCGCGGTTCCTGGTGTGTCCGCTGTGCCGTGCGTGTGATCATTGCTTGTACAGCCCTCTCGCAATGTCCGGAGCAAGTATGGTGGGTCTGACACACCGGTGTCAATGTGTTCTTTTTTCCATTTCCAGGAGTGTAACTGAATTAACGTAAAATGTTTCAGGTTTGCCAAGTACCATAAACTAGCGAATTACACTTTATAAGTTTCCCCAGAGAATATGACTCACAGTATCTGTACAGTCACAGTTCTCACACTACCGTATACTTAGTAAATAGCCGTGACAATATACACTGATGGAAAATTTTAACACCGAAAGATGGTTAATGTAGAGTAATAAAATTTAGAGAACTCTTTTGTCTAGATAACATATTTAAGTGATTAACATTGTAAGAGCACAGGTTAACGTAAGTTCAGGATAATGTGAAATGCTGGTAAATTAATAACTGGTAGATTGCAAGCATGCAACTGTGCATGGATTGTGTTGTACAGGTGCTGGATGTCAGTTTGTGAGATGGAATTAAATGCTTGTTGCACTTGGTCAGGAATACAGGGACAGTTAATGCTGGTTATGGATGACACTGGAGTTGTCATTCCATGATGGCCCATATTGGAAACAGATACGGTGACCGAGCAGGGCAAGGCAACATGTCGGCACTCTATAGAGCATCTTGGGTTACAACAGCGGTATGTGGGCGAGAGTTACCATATTGGGATACACTGCCTGGAATGCTGTTCATGAATGACAGCACAGTATGTCGCATCACCGGACTGACTTACAAATTTGCACTCAGCCTGCATGGGATGACCATGAGAGTCCTCCTGTTGTCATACGAAATCTCACTACAGACCATAACTCCAGGTTTCGGTCCAGTGTGTATAGCACGCAGGCAGTTTGGTTACAGGTCCTCAACTGTGCTCTTTCTAACCAACACAATGTCGTCATCAGTGGCACCAGTCCGCAACTCGTGGTCTAGGGGCTAGCGTTCCTGCCTCTGGATCACGGAGTCCCAGGCTCGATTCCCGGCCGGCTCGGGGATTTTCTTCACCCGGAGACTGGGTGTTTGTGTTGTCCTCATTATCTCAGCATATTTCTGGTAGTGGCGATGCTGGAAATGGAAATAATGGAATTTGTACAAGTTCTGATCGCCACGATGTTGAGCGCTCCACAAACCAACATCATCATCACAGGCACCGAGGCAGAACCAGCTTTCATCAGAAAGTACAACAAACCTCCAATCTGTCCTCTGGTGAGCTGCCGCTTGACATACTTGAAGTCGCAAATGTCGGTGGATTGGGGTAAGTAGAACGCATGCTACAGAGGGTCTGGCTCCGAACTGTACTTGTAACGATTTGCAACAGTTCGTTGTGTTTCTGTGGTGCCAACAGTGGCTCAAATTGTTTCTGCAGATGCAATAACGATGTACCGAAGCCATACGCCGAACATGATGTTCTTCCCTCTTGGTAGTGCCACATGGTCGCCAGAAGCACGGTCTTCTTGCAATCGGACATTCCCGTGATCACCACTGCCAGCAGTCATATGGTTCTAATGGCTCTGAGCACTATGGGACTTAAACATCTGAGGTCATCAGTCCCCTAGAACTCAGAACTACTTAAACCTAACTAACTTAAGGACATCACACAGCCGGCCGGGTGGCCGAGCGGTTCTAGGCGCTACAGTCTGGAACCGCGCGACCGCTACGGTCGCGGTTTCGAATCCTGCTTCGGGCATGGATGTGTGTGATGTCCTTAGGTTAGTTAGGTTTAAGTAGTTCTAAGTTCTAGGGGACTGATGACCTCAGAAGTTAAGTCCCATAGTGCTCAGAGCCATTTAAACCATTTGACATCACACACATCCATGCCCGAGGCAGGACTCGAAACTGCGACGCAGAAGGAACACCGAACCTCTCGTAGCCCTATTACACGACATCGTTCTAAATCATGATACTTGAGTCTTTGTCGACTTGACGACGCTCTTGACTAATATCAACTCACCATGTCCAATCTCAAAGCAATGCTCACGATCCTTACAGGGTGTATTTAAAGAAAACCCGATTTGAATCCTCACAGTGGTGCTACTAGCACCACTCTTATGAGACTGGCGCGAAATTTGAATAGGTATCATCTTTGAGATGTAGAAACACGGCTACCAGCTTTCATTTATGTGGAGCAACTACTTCTTGGCGTTGAGATTATATTTTCGACAGTGTATGACACTATTCAATTATCTTATCACTTTGCATGTATACCTTCCATCTCACTAAAAACTGAACGTAATAAATTGTCAACAATTATTAATAGAAGCCATAATATTCACAGACGATACAGTTTTGCTTCCAAAATATACTGCTTTGGCTACAAATGATTTATAGTCTGTAAGATGTTGACACCTTTCAGAAACAGCCGTAACTATTGGTAACTGCTACATCTTAAGAGCACATCTGTCGTGCTACAGCCATGACTCCTGTGTGAAGCTACCTGTGCACTGTCATCCATCTTTCATGAGTGCGATAGAAGGTGTTACACCTAACACACCCTATGATTAAATAAAATTTTTATAAAAAAGTTCTTTAATTATACAACATCGCAAATAGTTTCCAAAATCTAATAATTTTCCAAAAAGAAACTAAAAGACTAAAATACGTATTGCTTATTTCCGAACTGCTAGTTCTAAAATCACCCTTGCCTATTGTGTCACAAAATTTTAATTTTTGTCAGACTTTTTTACAAAGTCATAAAATATGATAGAGGACAAGTTACTCTCTCACATATTTTTCGTATACAGAAAATTATTAAAGATTTAGTTACAGCCTTATGCACATTGAGCGAGACTCTAGAAAGTAGATGTTGATGGAGCCTGGTAAATAAATATAGTGTGACATAGGGTCACCCGTCGGATACACTGTTCACTGCGTGCAAGTCTTTCGATTTGACACCACTTCGGCGACTTGCACGTCAATGGGGATGAAATGATGATGATTAGGACAACACAACACCCAGTCCCTCAGTGGATAATATCTCTGATCTAGCCGGGAATCGAACCCGGGCCCTAAGGACTGACATTCTGTCGCGCTGACCACTCAGTTACCGGGGGCAGACGATGGAGCCTGGCAGGGCACTAAAAGCATGAGGTATTTTTATCGTACTTAGCTCACAGAAACGGCATGTTGAAAGTTGAAAGCAACTGGCGGTGAGCCCATCCCTCAGTAAATCTTGCCAGAAAGGTGCACCGCCATACAGGGAACACAGAGCAGCCCCTAGTAAAGACAGGTCTCCAGCAGAACAATGCTGAGCTACCTGCCGCAGGGCCAGTGGAAGGCTGCACTGGGCGCGGCGGATTGAGGGAACGCATCTAGACAGTGGAGTCGTAAACTGGGCATTGTGCGCAGGGCCACACATAATAAAAATTCTCGATTTTTCGTGTTCGCTGATACTGTGAATAGGCCTGTGACTCACTTCCATTGGCTGCCCCTGTTGTATAAGAAACTCCGGTGTCTGAGAAACGTTGAGAGACAGAATCTGTGTTACACCTCATAGATCTGACTCACACGTTCCAAGGCACAGGCGATTTAGACAAAGATCTTTAAGATTGTATCTGTTTGCTTGTTGCCACGAGAAGCGACGCGATTTCGGAGAAAAACACCTTCTCCCTCTGCGAAAACTTAAAAAAGCCAGTAAATGGCGGTTTCTTTTTTTTCAGAGATGCAGGTTTCTTAGCTCTTGCGCTGGTTTGACATGAGTTTGCGCTGTCGTGTAGGAGGGGAGATTTAGTACCTCTAAAGCCCTGTGATTGGCTCAAGACGGATTAAAGGTAGTCTCGTTCGTGCACTTTGCGGGAAAACAGATTTTTTTATCTGGAGGTGTGCGAGGCACTGGTGTTCTGGACTTTGGTCTGGAAGCATCTTCTGATCGAAGCTCTGGCATGTGTGGTTGGTGCTTGGGACCTGTCCTGAGGCTGGATTCACTTGCAAGTAGTTAGACTGGAGAGCCTGTGGTGAAGTTCTTACTGTACCGACAGTGTGACTTCAAATGCCTCAGGCTACTTGTTTGCCAAGGGCACACTTATTCGTTTTTGTTTTACCAGTCTCCACATTTCGTATCCTTGTGTGCTCTGTCGTATAAGTGAACCAAATTGGTCCTTGGTACGATAAGCAAAAGGATGTGCAACACACTGAAATCTACCATGATTTCAGGGCTCTGGTAGACAGTGAATTGCGATCCGTCTGCCTGACCATTAGACAGTGAGATTTTTGTATTTCTTTCGTGTCTGCGGTCGATTCACAGGTGCCGCCTCCATGTCTCGCCACCGCTGTACGCTTCTCGCTAGCTGCAATTTACATCGTCGCACGAAGGAAGCAGGGTAAAATACTGCTGCTCCGGCCTTGCCTGGGCGTTCAGATCTCAATCGCCACTTACTCTCAGCTGCACCTATATTGAGAAACTTCTGTAGGTTATCAGTCAAACTCTGCTCAGCGTCAGATCAATTCAGATTGCTTTATCCACATTCTTAGGGCCAGAGTACTTGACTCACTTCTGTCACCCAGGATCCTTGTCCACTGTTCTCTTAACACAACTGTTAGTTGTTTACAGCATCCAATCAATAAGTATAATTTATGTCTGTTTTCTCTTTTAACAAATAAATGTTGTTAGAAAATAGTACTACATTCTCAATCATTTTTTATAGTCAGCACCACTGATTAACTTTCATTCTGGCGTCCCACGCCAGGTTAACTTCCATTGTGACGTCCCCTGCCAGGATCTCGGATTGATGGCACCTTCTGTGACAGTCAGATCATAGATAATGTTGCCCAGTGAAGTTTCTGTTTAACATGTTTAATGTGGTGCACTAGGTAGAGTTGATTGGCGTTGCTGGCGCCTAGACATAGTATTAATATTAAAATATTGTATGTGCGTATTTTCATGTTTTGGTTGTGACTTCTGTGTAACTTGATTGTTTGTTTCTGACGGCGTACAGCGTTGTGCTGATTTGTTATTCGAATTCGTTGACAGAAGCTAGGAATCAGTATCCCGTAGGAGCGTAATTTGGAGTAGAATCTGTGTGGCACAGGAATGTGTAGTTTTCAAATTCGTTTGATACCGAATTAGAGTGTATGCTTACAAGAAGCAAGGCACGTTTGCTTCAGAGAAGCAGAAGTAATTGTGCTTGGTTAACCATGGGTCCACGTCAGATTATTAACCATGATCAGACAGATATTACACGGGATTCTCAGGTAAATGCGGCTGCAGACTGGGCAGAAATGCCGAACGTAGAATCTGCAGGGTATGACGACATGTCTCAGTCAGGTGACGAAAGTGAACGGGTGACCACAGCAGAACGAAATGTAGGCGCTGCTGGTACGAGACACACCATCAGAGACTGGCAGACCAGAAACAATAACGAAACGTCACAGAATGATGGAATCTCGTTCATCTAGTGCTAGAGATGTTAGCGGTGGATCTCAATTTGAGGCTCCCATGCAACTGATGCAAGAGGCAGAGAAAAAGAGATGGGAGGAAGGGGAGAAAAGACACAAATTAGTCATTACAACGGTCACAGACGGTATAGATGGAGTCAAGAAAGAGATATAGGAATCCAAGAAGAGCTAAATAATGTCAAGAAAACGACAGCAGAAACGCGTGAGGTTGCCGACCAGGCGAAGCGCGGTGCCGAAACAGAGCGATTAGTAGCGCAAGTAGCACGAAAGGACGCGCCAGTGGCCAAAGAACATGTTAAACTGGCGAGAACTGAGGCGTGTAAGACAAAAAAGGCCATTGGAACTTTCCAAAAACAAGGGAAACGCAAGAAAAAAATAGTGAGGCTGCGAAGTGAATTGAACAGATAGAAATCAAACACGCCTAAATCTCTGAAGTTAAAGATTGGCAGGCCCGAGTCGCTGCACAACAAAACGAGTTGGCTGAGGACGTTCGGCAGGCAGATGAGCAGGTCGCGCAATTGCGGACACAAACTCGTGCGGCAGAGGGCCATCAAAGCATCACAGAGGTGAAGAAAATGTTTTGCGACTCGCCGAACCACTATGTGAGGACACATCCCCTACGCATGGGCGAATGCAGCTCCTGCCGCGGCAAAACGCGTAATAGAACAGGCTCCGTCTGTCAGAGACCGAACCAGAAAACAATTGTACAGGTCTGCGGAGGTCAGAAAAGTTATTACGTGAATCTGACAACAAGAGGGTTTAACATTTTACTGTTCGGATAATATGTTGCCGTCTCTTTAATCTAAGAATAGATGATCAATGCAGCTAGCCGCTATCTCTGTGTAATGTCTTGTCTGTATAGACGTGTATCTGTTGTCTTTAAGATTCCTTCACCTTCACACATAAGTCTATACAGTAAAGTAAGGCCCTCCCAGTTCTTGGCTGATCCGTGATAAGACAGGCGAAAAATTAGACTAATGGAGGATTATTAGTATTATCTCTATTTTCATTCGCTCTCTCTCTTTCTCTCCTTTATCTATGTATAGTTTTTTAATATAAGATTTCATTACGTGATATGGTGATAAGAACTACGATAGATTCATCTGTTATCGTCAGATCGCTCTTCTTAAGCTCAGTCAATTCCCCATCCGCTCAGAATCCGCAATAAATTGTACTCGTCCTTGTGAAATTTATTATAATGGCCTTCAATACTAAACTTCCGTTGACCAGCGAGAATAGTGCCACATATTAAAAATTTCGAATTTTCACGTTTTTGCACAAAGAAAAAATGATTCTCCCATTACTTTTTAAAAGATAGTAAATCTCCATTTCTTGAAATACAACGTTCACTACATAGTGCTCGCTTCGCATCAACGTCCACAGCTTAGCCTGGCACTGCACTGCCGCAACCTGCCGGCTGTCGCCACAGCCCTGGTCGACGCCAGCACACGTGCAGCGCTGTGCGCTCATGAGCCGCGTGCAACGTTTGCCCGCCCCTGGTCTACCCGAAGCATCCCGCCACGCTGGACGAGCTTGAAGCGGCGATCTCTGTGGCATGTGAATCCATTTCGGTTGAGACACTACGAAATGTGATGGCGAATTTCATTCTTCGTTTGCGCCACCTCTGTAGCGCCAATGGTGAACATTTTGAAAACATTGTGATGTGATTGTTTGCAAAGATTGATTTCATACGATTATTTCACTTATGTATGCTGATATGAGCTGTACAGCGCATGGCGCCATTTGTTTGCAGCTTTTCTAACTATTATTTCAAACTGCTGTATAAACTTCTTACAGCTTTCACAATAAACATACCGTTTACTGCATTCCTCTATCGATCTTTGTTTTCGAGATATTTAATATTGAAATCAAGGAGCCCTTTTCTGGACACCCTGTACAAGAGAACTGCAACGGGAAGATAAGGTGCAGTATGTAAATAATCTCCATGGATCAACTGTTCAACGCAATTTAATGTTGATATTGTGTTGCTTAGCGTAATTTTCCATTTGTTCTATTTCGCTGTTATTTTGTTTGTTTCTCATTTCCATTAGTTTTCAGCATGAGTCTTTGTTGAATGTGTTCAAATGAGTTGCATATTTGTGACATCTTCACGCCAACATTTACTGCCAGGTGTCAGATTGAATTAAAATTCCGTTGAAAATAGTATGTCATCACCAGCTGTCACTTTTTGCAGCATACTAAATCAGGCACGTTGCAATACTGAGTACACCAAACAACTGAGTACTGCTATTATTTCTTTAGACCTCACAATTGTTGTCTGATTTCCATAACTGAGCATCGTACTCTGTGATCACTCTCGTAGGAAAGTCTTTACAATTACCACCATGGTCGATGAAATTGTTTCTGTTTACTTTTTCCGTGGTTTCTTGTACACCACCCAAGAGACGGATGAACGTCAATTCAGGTTTTTCATGGTGTCAAAACGGTTAATCGTGACATAGAGCATGTGTGTCTCGATTTTAGAATGTGTTTTGTATGGTGTTAGTTTTCCACGCTTTGGGTGCGTGTCGATGCTAAGACTCGGTGTGACATGAGCCATCACCTGTCATGCGATGTAACCTGTTTCGTGGGGGAATTTTTATCCAGCGCTATGTGAGCGCCGACGGTGAAACATTGTGTATCGGAAATTAGCACGGACAATTGCAAGTCATGGTAGAGTGGCGAACCCCAGACCCGGAAATAGGAAGCAGAAACGAAATGATGGACCATGGATGAGATTTAAATTAGAAAAATATTTAGATATATATAATTCAGTATGCTTTGGTTCATTTCAGCAGCAACGATTCTGACACAAGAGGCAGGAGGCATCATTGTAATATGTACAACTACAAGTGCACAATAATAAAATGCCACTTCAAAGATTTCAGGCAAACCAACAGCACCTGAGTGAGTAGACACACTTCCTGGCCACTTCAGCATCAGCAGACAACACTGACGGACATCGGAAAATAAAAGAGGAGTATGCAAGGAATAAAATGCGTGAAAATTCGCTTTGGTAGTATTAGCAAAGGCATAGGGTAGTACAATAAGTTAGTATTTAGTATTGGGAGAAGTCTGCACGTTTGGTGGATGTATAGACGTAGCGCCAGAGTAAAAAAATTAGTGTGCATGACAGGAGTAGAATTAACCAAAAACTAACAAAAACACGCGCACACACAAACAAAGACACCTCACACCACATAATTTACGTCCATACAACGTAACAGGACCCCGCAGTCATTAAATTTATTTTAGGATTTACGTCCTTAGTAATAGAGTAAATAAATAATTATATTAAGTAAGATAAGAAAATTGTATTCATCATTATTTTCTTTTTATGTAAATGGATTTTATCAATGTAATGACATTTGTGAGAGAATGCGGCACTTGACCACACTTGAGGATTATGCAGACTCCAGAACCCACATCGCTGACTGGACGTCACAGCCCACGTCAGCCAGCAAGGGCAAAGGAAGTGAGTAGCTGTAATGACTCTCAGCTGTGGCAGCGCAGATGTGGGGGACCTCCGGCTGCGACAGAACTGGGCCGTGGCCAGCTGAAGCACCTACGTCACGTAGCCCGGTCGTCTACCGGTGCAGGTAGCGTGACGTCAAAAGCCACTGCGGACAGCAGGACTCCACCGCGTGCCGGCAGCCACGCCCTAGAGGGACAAGCCAGTTGCGTGGCACCACAGCCTATACGCCCATCGAGCCTAAAAATCTCAGTGGGGTGCTGAGAAAGATGTGTCCCGTCGACAAAAGGCGAACTAATCCAATGTCCCACGCTGGCAGGCGCCTTCCGATGCAGAAGTGTACAGGAAGAGCAGAATTGCAAGCCAGGGGGTGGGTTGAACGTGAAACGCGACGCTGTCACACCAGTCACTGACAGCTAACTGCTGCCTGGCGCCAAGGGTCCAGCTGCAGTCTGTAAGCTCAACAAGATGTCTGTTGCTACCCAGACACCAGATGCTGCCTCAGGAGACGCGGGGGAGCGCCAGAGACGTATGCCGCCCCTTCTGCCACGGCATGTGCTGAGTGAGAGGCCATTCCACTCTGGCGCAAATTGCTGTTCTTCAATCCTACCAGTCACAGTGTGTGCGAGTGCATAAGTGCCATGTTTTCAATTTGTGTGACATTTTCAATTGTAAATTTTGCTCCCCAGGGACCCTTGTGGAGGGAGCCATGGGATACATTCCTGTAACATCATTATATAATGTTTTTTTTTGTTTTTGTATGTATCAATTGAGCTGTCTTGATTGTGACGTATATGTTGTACTGCACATTTATTAATGCTCTAATTATGTGCCTGTATTTGTATTCGTGTTGTAGAAAATAATACACAAATCACATAACTACGTTTCTAGCATTTGTAGGCTTAGAGAAAGCTTTTGATAATGTTGACTGGAATACTCTCTTAACGAGGGGCATGAAAGGAAAGCAGTGGTTGGGAAGGGAGTGAGACAGAGTTGTAGCCTCTCTCCGATGTTATTCAATCTGTATATTGAGCAAGCAGTAAAGGAAACAAAAGAAAAGTTCGGAGTAGGTATTACAATCCATGGAGAAGAACTGACATTGTAATTCTGTCAGAGACAGCAAAGGACTTGGAAGAGCAGTTGAACGGAATGGACAGTGTCTTGAAAGGAGGGTGTAAGATGAACATCAACAGAAGCAAAATGATGATAATGGAATGTAGTCGAACTAAGTCAGGTGATGCTGAAGGAATTAGATTAGGAAATGAGACACTTAAAGTAGTAAAGGAGTTTTGCTATTTGGGGAGCAAAAAAACGGATGAATGGTCGAAGTAGAGAGGATATAAAATGTAGACTGGCAATGGCAAGGAAAGCGTTTCTGAAGAAGAGAAATTTGTTAACATCGAGTATAGATTTAAGCGTCAGGAAGTCGTTTCTGAAAGTATTTGTATGGACTGTAGCCATGTATGGAAGTAAAACATGGACGATAAACAGTTTGGACAAGAAGAGAATAGAAGCTTTCGAAATGTGGTGCTACAGAAGAATGCTGAAGATTAGATGGGTAGATCACAGAACTAATGAGGAGGTATTGAATAGAATTGGGGAGTAGATTAGTTTGTGGCACAACTTGACAAGAAGAAGGGACCGGTTGGTAAGACATGTTCTGAGGCATCAAGGGATCACAAACGTAGCATTGGAGGGCAGCGTGGAGGGTAAAAATCGTAGAGGGAGACCAAGAGATGAATACACTAAGCAGATTCAGAAGTATGTAGGCTGCAGTAGGTACTGGGAGATGAAGAAGCTTGCACACGATAGGGTAGCATGGAGAGCTGCATCAAACCAGTCTCAGGACTGAAGACCACAGCAACAACATAACTTTGCTAATAAGACAAACAAATTAAACATGTGATTTCCTTATTCATTGAGAATTTGAGACTGTATATGTTTGATGATCGTGACCAAATGAGTGATAGAGCAGGGGTAAAACAGTGAGAAGAGAACAGTTCATACTCCAGGACACTGTGAATGATTAGGGACATTAGACATCTCTGACCTCAGGATATGGTGTGAATGGGAATATTTCTTATCTGCAAGCCCTTTTAACTGTGGTGTAACAATGACCTCTGGGTCTAACATAATTCATACTACTCACACCATACTTTTCATGTACTCTTGCTGGCTTGAAGCTTCACGTGACTGAATGACACCTGAAATGAATGAGGTCAAGCTAGGATGTGTTTTAGCCATAGGCAATCCTGACTGGCAAAGTTACCTTTTCTCTCTCTCTCTCTCTCTCTCTCTCTCTCTCTCTCACACACACACACACAAACACACACACACACACACACACACACACATATATATATATATATATATATATATATATATATATATATATATATATATATACTCCTGGAAATTGAAATAAGAACACCGTGAATTCATTGTCCCAGGAAGGGGTATCTTTATTGACACATTCCAGGGGTCAGATACATCACATGATCACACTGACAGAACCACAGGCACATAGACACAGGCAACAGAGCATGCACAATGTCGGCACTAGTACAGTGTATATCCACCTTTCGCAGGAATGCAGGCTGCTATTCTCCCATGGAGACGATCGTAGAGATGCTGGATGTAGTCGTGTGGAACGGCTTGCCATGCCATATCCACCTGGCGCCTCAGTTGGACCAGCGTTCGTGCTGGACGTGCAGACCGCGTGAGACGACGCTTCATCCAGTCCCAAACATGCTCAATGGGGGACAGATCCGGAGATCTTGCTGGCCAGGGTAGTTGATTTACACCTTCTAGAGCACGTTGGGTGGCACGGGATACATGCGGACGTGCATTGTCCTGTTGGAACAGCAAGTGACCTTGCCGGTCTAAGAATGGTAGAACGTTGGGTTCGATGACGGTTTGGATGTACCGTGCACTATTCAGTGTCCCCTCGACGATCACCAGTGGTGTACGGCCAGTGTAGGAGATCGCTCCCCACACCATGATGCCGGGTGTTGGCCCTGTGTGCCTCGGTCGTATGCAGTCCTGTTTGTGGCGCTCACCTGCACGGCGCCAAACACGCATACGACCATCATTGGCACCAAGGCAGAAGCGACTCTCATCGCTGAAGACGACACGTCTCCATTCGTCCCTCCATTCACGCCTGTCGCGACACCACTGGAGGCGGGCTGCACGATGTTGGGGCGTGAGCGGAAGACGGCCTAACGGTGTGCGGGACCGTAGCCCAGCTTCATGGAGACGGTTACGAATGGTCCTCGCCGATACCCCAGGAGCAACAGTGTCCCTAATTTGCTGGGAAGTGGCGGTGCGGTCCCCTACGGCACTGCGTAGGATCCTACGGTCTTGGTGTGCATCCGTGCGTCGCTGCAGCCGGTCCCAGGTCGACGGGCACGTGCACCTTCCGCCGACCACTGGCGACAACATCGATGTACTGTGGAGACCTCACACCCCACATGTTGAGCAATTTGGCAGTACGTCCACCCGGCCTTCCGCATGCCCACTATACGCTCTCGCTCAAAGTCCGTCAACTGCACATACGGTTCACGTCCACGCTGTCGCGGCATGCTACCAGTGTTAAAGACTGCGATGGAGCTCCGTATGCCACGGCAAAGTGGCTGACACTGACGGCGGCGGTGCACAAATGCTGCGCAGCTAGCGCCATTCGACGGCCAACACCGCGGTTCCTGGTGTGTCCGCTGTGCCGTGCGTGTGACCATTGCTTGTACAGCCCTCTCGCAGTGTCCGGAGCAAGTATGGTGGGTCTGACACACCGGTGTCAATGTGTTCTTTTTTCCATTTCCAGGAGTGTATATATATATATATATATATATATATATATATGTATATATATATATATATATATATATGTGTTGATGTTGTGGTCTTCAGTCCTGAGGCAGGTTTGATGCAGCTCTCCATGCTACTCTATCCTGTGCAAGTTTCCTCATCTCCCAGTACCTACTGCAACCTACATCCTTCAGAATCTGCTTAGTGTATTCATCTCTTGGTCTCCCCCTACGATTTTTACCCTCCACGCTGCCCTCAAATACTAAACTGGTGATCCCTTGATGCCTCAGAACATGTCCTACCAACCGATCCCTTCTTCTGGTCAAGTTGTGCCACAAATTTCTCTTCTCCCCAATCCTATTCAATACTTCCTCATTAGTTATGTGATCTACCCATCTAATCTTCAGCATTCTCCTGTAGCACCACATTTCGAAAGCTTCTATTCTCTTCTTGTCCAAACAATTTACCGTCCATGTTTCACTTCCATACAAGGCTACACTCCATACAAATACTTTCAGAAATGACTTCCTGACACTTAAATCTATACTCGATGTTAACAAATTTATCTTCTTCAGAAACGCTTTCCTTGCCATTGCCAGTCTACATTTTATATCCTCTCTACTTCGACCATCATCAGTTATTTTGCTCCCCAAATAGCAAAACTCCTTTACTACTTTAAGTGTCTCATTTCCTAATCTAATACCCTCAACATCACCCGACTTAATTCGACTACATTCCATTATCCTCGCTTTGCTTTTGTTGATGTTCATCTTATATCCTCCCTTCAAGACACCATCCATTCCATTCAACTGCTCTTCCAAGTCCTTTGCTGTCTCTGACAGAATTACAATGTCATCGGCGAACCTCAAAGTTTTTATTTCTTCTCCATGGATTTTAATACCTTCTCTGAAGTTTTCTTTTGTTTCCTTTACTGCTTGCTCAATATACAGATTGAATATCATCGGGGAGAGGCTACAACCCTGTCTTACTCCCTTCCCAACCACTGCTTCCCTTTCATGTCCCTCGACTCTTATAACTGCCATCTGGTTTCTGTACAAATTGTAAATAGCCTTTCGCTCCCTGTATTTTACCCCTGCCACCTTTAGAATTTGAAAGAGAGTATTCCA
Organism: Schistocerca cancellata; assembly: GCF_023864275.1. Lineage (NCBI taxonomy): Eukaryota > Metazoa > Arthropoda > Insecta > Orthoptera > Acrididae > Schistocerca > Schistocerca cancellata. The sequence goes on from NC_064629.1 coordinate 763,627,243, forward strand.
GTCAACATTGTCAAAAGCTTTCTCTAAGTCTACAAATGCTAGAAACGTAGGTTTGCCTTTCCTTAATCTTTCTGCAAAGATAAGTCGTAAGGTCAGTATTGCCTCACGTGTTCCAGTATTTCTACGGAATCCAAATTGATCTTCCCCGAGGTCGGCTTCTACTAGTTTTTCCATTCGTCTGTAAAGAATTCGTGTTAGTATTTTGCAGCTGTGTCTTATTAAACTGATAGTTCGGTAATTTTCACATCTGTCAACACCTGCTTTCTTTGGGATTGGAATTATTATATTCTTCTTGAAGTCTGAGGGTACTTCGCCTGTTTCATACATCTTGCTCACCAGATGGTACAGTTTTGTCAGGACTGGCTCTCCCAAGGCCATCAGTAGTTCCAATGGAATGTTGTCTACTCCAGGAGCCTTGTTTTGACTCAGGTCTTTCAGTGCTCTGTCAAACTCTTCACGCAGTATTGTATCTCCCATTTCATCTTCATCTACATCCTCTTCCATTTCTACATCCTCTTCCATATATATATATATATATATATTTTCAATGATTTCCTCTGGTTTGTGTCACACTAAACAACATTGAAGTGAGACACTACCCATGAAGAAATCAACGACAGGTAGAGGGCAGTGAGAGAGGACAAGTTTCTTTCTCACCTACTTTTTGTATGTGGAAAACTAATAAAGATTTTGTTACAACCTTACGCACCTTGAGCAAGACTCTAGAAAGTTAATGGCCTGAGCAGACACTGATGGAGACAGGTAGGGCGCTAAAAGCATGAGGTATTTTTATGATTCCTATGTCTCTTTTTTGTTTTAAGAAATAAATTTTGTTAGTAAACTTCTTTACATTCTCAATCATTTTATATAGTCAGCACCACGGTTAACTTTCATTGTGGCGTCACATCCCAGGATAACTTTGATTGTTGTGTCCCATGCCTGGATAACTTCCAAATATACAAATGTACTTCTAGTTTTAGAACATTTCATATTATTTACAGTGTTTTAGTTAAACACTAAACTTCATTTTCTCTACATTTTTAAACCTTTACTTATTAACACGCTGTGTTGGCCACTATATGTACACTTTCAGTCAATTTAATACAGGGTGCCACGCCTAAAATGGTATAAACGAATGCTAAAAGAATGATTATCATATACACATACAGGCTTGCCCAACCTTTGTAGTGGAATAATACCTCATACATAGTTGAAAAGGAATCCTGACACCGAGAAAGTAGGGAATTAAAATTAGGGATTAACATTCTGTCGACGAAGAGGGCACTGAAGACGGAGAACGAAGTCGAATGTGGGGCAAGGGTGGGGAAAGAAATATGCCCTTTCTTTCGAAGAAACTAACCCGGTATCTACCTTAAGTCTTGTAGGTAAATCAAGGAAAACGTAAATCAGATTATTTGGATGGGGATTTGATCAGTCTTCTTACCGATCGCGAGTGCAGCGTGCTAAGCATCGCATGCCGTTCGTGACAGTCTAAACAATGGTTCTATGAATTTTATTTAAATACTACGGGGTGTACAAAAACTTCCTTCGTATAAGTAGTCAAACAGTTGTTTGGATTGTAACATAAACAGTGAAACATAACAGAGCCATTTTCAGTATGTGCTCTTTCCCTTTTCCTCTCTTCGCAAACACACCCCATACTCTCGCCATTTTCCAGGAACAGCGGTGACGTCAGAGAGTAACTTTCTGCATGTGTCACTGATCTTCCCAGTCAGTTGCTTCTACTGTCAATGTGACACTATAATGCCCTTCTGTGGTCTGATTACTGGGGCCCGGATTTTAATGACCTAAAAACAGCGAAATATGCAAGCATTTATGACCTGAAACTTTTATAAGTATGATCGTATATAGTAAAATATGACTTTACATTAAGCTGATTTAAAAACATTCTTTTTTATATCCTTATACAAAATTCACTTCTGACCACATTGTGAGTGAAATTCTTACTTTTTGCAGTGTTTGAAGCTAACTAGCACCTATTTCGGAAATTCCTGCATGTGTCTGAATAAAACTCGAAGTACAGTGGATACAATAATATACATCCGAACAATAAAATCATTATTTCCTATTGCACACCACGTGCTTAAAGTTTTCCAAATTAGGTAAAATGTCCGAGCAGTCTTCGGTTTCTGCTTAGTTGCACTGGACCAGAAAGTGCATTTTCAGGTTTTCCATTTTCAAACATCTACTGTTGTTTCTGAGGTTAGTTTTGTGCCTGGAAAAGCTCCTCTCCACATCCATCACAGAGCGTCACAGGAGCATACTTCAGGACAGTGCAGGTCAGATTTCTTACATTGTCTTCTAATCTTGTGGCATACAAAGAAAGACTGTCACTAATTTAGCAAATTGTGGGATATCTAGGATTCTACTGGAGAACACTTCGCAATGTGTTGTTCACTTTCTCAGCCACCAGACCATGAGCTCATCCCAACTCACTCTGCACATATTGTGCAGTATCCCTAGCGACACACCACTGAGTACCAGCAGCTTCCAATCGTGTGATGGCTTTTGATACCACTGAAAAGCTGGCGTATATGTATGCCAAATTTCCAGAGAAAGTATCTGTAAAGACCTCTTTCACAGCTTTGACAGCACTTGATTCATCACTGTTAAGTTCACAAAAGACTGCCTTTTCTGGTATAGTTGGTGCAGCAATATTCAGCAGCATTAGGTCAACAACCCCGTCGCGTAACAGGCTGAGCGGGAGGGTCAGTGAAGGTGCTTGTTCCTTGAATTTCTGCACCTGTAATGGAGCTTTCACATAGATTTTGTTGTCATAGGATATTAATTTTTAATAACTTGAATACAACGTATTAATGTTGGACAGTAATATTTATTAGTTCGTTATGAAGCGGCGTTCGGTCTCTTAGGTCATCGTCAGACAACATAATGTTGAACAGGTAGTCCACACAACTTCAGTGAGAATTCATACCTGTACAAAGAATACTGTACATATATATATGACTTTTATGACTACATTGATAAAGAACACAAGCATGATGTAATACCTAAAGATACACTGAACAAATAAATCTTACATTACAGTATATTCAAATATTAAAACTATGTAAGTGTTGTTGTTGTGGTCTTCAGTCCAGAGACTGGTTTGTTGCAGCTCTCCATGCTACTCTATCCTGTGAAAGCTTCTTCATCTCCCAGTACCTACTGCAACGTACATCCTTCTGAATCTGTTTAGTGTATTCATTCCTTGGACTCCCTCTACGATTTTTACCCTCCAAGTGAGTAATGGCACAAGTTATTTTCCTTGACTTCCGGAAGGCGTTCGATACAGTTCCGCACTGTGTGGCTGGATTGAAGAGTTTTTAGCAAACAGAACACAGCATGTTGTTATCAATGGAGAGACGTCTACAGACGTTAAAGTAACCTCTGGCGTGCCACAGGGGACTGTTATGGGACCATTGCTTTTCACAATATATATAAATGACCTAGTAGATAGTGTCGGAAGTTCCATGCGGCTTTTCGCGGATGATGCTGTAGTATACAGAGAAGTTGCAGCATTAGAAAATAGTAGCGAAATGCAGGAAGATCTGCAGCGAATAGGCACTTGGTGCAGGGAGTGGCAAAAGACCCTTAACATAGCCAAATGTAATGTATTCCGAATACATAGAAAGAAAGATCCTTAATTGTATGATTATATGATAGCCGAACAAACACTGGTAGCAGTTACTTCTGTAAAATATCTGGGAGTATGGGTGCGGAACGATTTGAAGTGGAATGAACATATAAAATTAATTGTTGGTAAGGCGGGTACCAGGTTGAGATTCATTGGGATAGTCCTTAGAAAATGTAGTCCATCAATAAAGAAGGTGGCTTACAAAACACTCGTTCGACATATACTTGAGTATTGCTCATCAGTGTGGGATCCGTACCACATCGGGTTGACGGAGGAGATAGAGAAGATCCAAAGAAGAGCGGCGCGTTTTGTCACAGGGTTATTTGGTAACCGTGATACCGTTACAAAGATGTTTAGTAAACTCAAGTGGCAGACTCCGCAAAAGAGGCGCTCTGCATCGCTGTGTAGCTTACTCGCCAGGTTTCGAGAGAGTGCGTTTCTGGATGAGGTATCGAATATATTGCTTCTCCCTACTTATACCCCCTGAGGAGATCACGAATGTAAAATTAGAGAGATTCGAGCGCGCACGGAGGCTTTCAGACAGTCGTTCTCCCCGCGAACCATACGCGACTGGAACAGAAAAGGGAGGTAATGACAGTGGCACGTAAAGTGCCCTCCGCCACATACCGTTGGGTGGTTTGCGGAGTATAAATGTAGATGTAGATGTAGATGTTACTACGTCATATGGACAAACTGGTAATAAATATTATTGTGAAACATTAATACGTTGTATTCAAGTTATCAGTATGTCAGTGTTCCTCCACATTCCATAAATATTATCAAATATGCTAACGTAGCTCAGTTATCCGTCATATACAAAAGGTTAGTGAAACAGAAGTCCGAAGCAACACAACACATCTGGTTCAATCGCGAGTGATTAAAACTAAACATAATACAGAAATACGCCATGCTTAAGTCAAGAAGTACCACACAAGCGACCAGGAAAGCTGTCAGTGCTGCCGAGAGGAAGTGGGTGAATGAAGAAATGAAAAAGTGGTATGTGGTGCTTGATAACGTGTGTTTACGTTTGACATGACAATTACGTCACACCTACACCCTTGCGAATTCGACGTATTTGATAAGGCAGTCCGAGAGGAGTCGCTTGCCATAAGGAACCTGATGTATTTCCGCCAGAAAGCTAAAATGAAACGACTATGTCAACTGAAACGAGCCCCAATAACCACTTAATGTCAGCAGTTTGCGGAATGTATCATTAAGCTATAAAATCTAAATTGATCATCTGAAGAATTCCAAATTTTATATGAGGGAATTAAATATGCCCCGAAATCAAATATTTCCGGATAGCAACTAGACATACTTAAAGTGGATCTTGAATACTCTTTGTCAGACGATGTGTCTATGAAGTATTTGGTAGCTGATGAACTAAAAACTGTTAATACAGATACGTTCAACGCTAGTTGTAGGGTACAAAAACTGTTGTTCACATTAAAGAAAAACTGTCTTCTCAAGATGCCACCAAGGGTGACAACAGTTTAGTGCTACTTAGTGAGACAGAATATATTGAAAAAGTGTTTACATACCTCAACCCTGCAGAGTTCCCCGAGTTACCTAATGATACAACAAAAAATATGCTATGGGTGTGAGGAATCTTATTAAAACCTGTAAATCCATATTTACTGATTGTGATGCCAAATACCTCACAAACATGAATCCAGTAGTACCCAGGTTATATGGGTTACTAAGATTCACAAAGAAGGTGTTCCGATAAGACCTGTAGTGTCTTCAGTATCAGCACCTTGTCAGAAATTAGCAAAAGAGTTAGATTCACTAATTAAAACAAAACCCAAATTTGAAGCAAAATTTGGAATCCCTATTTCATTAGCATTAGTGAAAAAACTAAAAGATGTACCCATACCACCTAGTGCAAAATTAGTCTCATTTGATGTTACCAGCCTGTTGCAGACGCAACGGGAATTTCAACAGGATGTTTTCACAGAACTAGAACAAATCCAGTGGAGACAGAAGATATCAAGATATCAACTGAATTACGCTAAAAGTAGAATTATTTCTAATTCCAGCAGTCCCTATACAGTCAGTCAGATAGGTTAATAATGGGGTCCCGATTGACTCCCGTATTAGTTGAAATGTTTATGGATAATTTTGAGAAAACATTTTCAGACAAAGAGCCTTTAAGTTCTAAAATACAATACTGGACTCGGTATGTGGATGATGTACTGTGCTTGTGAGTGGGTACCATTAAATAAATTAAATAAATTTTTTCAACAGTTGAATTCACACCACAGTAAAATCAAGTTTACAATGGAGTTGGAGGAGACTCTGTCAAGTGTTTAGACCTCACCACTGACATCAGTAACCGACAGAATTTGTTTAAGATACACAGGAAATTAACCTCAAGAGACACAGTAACACCAGCCAGTTCCCAGCACCCATGACACATTAACATGCAGTCTTTCAGTTCGTAGTGCATCGTCTACTCTCTGTATCCCAAACCAAACATGATTTTGAAAATGAATTGAAAATAATGGAAGACATAGCATACAGTAATGGTCACAGTCCCACACTGACTGGCAATATACTCAGCAAAAAGGAAATACAGAGGATGACAGCTCTCCTTTATGCACCTCAGACAGCACAAAACCACACTGATAGTAAGTGGGTTCCGATGCTATATGCGGGTAAGACTTCACAGGTTCTTTCCAGGAAACTAAAGGCCAGGAAACGTTTTGCATCTTTTTACACTAGGAGTACTGTTGCCCACATTCTGTTCAACAGTGAAGATAAGATTCCACCTTTAGAAGAGAGTGAAATTTATATACTTTCCTGAAGTCTATGTGGGAAATTATTTGAAGGTCAATCAGGTATTGCTATAACCACTAGACTGACTGAACCTAAAAGGAGTTGGAGAGTGAGACAGAAAGAGTCCAACCTTGCTGAACGTGCTCTGAATTAATGTTATTCATATGACGTGAAATGTGATTTTCTCCAAAAAGGAAATAAAGGGAGAAAACTATCATTACTTGAAATTGTTGTCGTTAATAAACGCCACTCAAAGAATCCTGACCTGATCTTTAATGACCAAACACAGTTTCATCACTCACACTTATTAAAGTAGCAGCCAGTTATTATTCCTTTCACCAATTCCGGACCAATTCCATGGCCTCCACGCTCTCCTGACCTCAACCCCTCTTGACTTTCATTTATGGGGGCATTTTAAAGCTCTTGTCTACGCAACCCCGGTACCAAATGTAGAGACTCTTCGTGTTCGTATTGTGGACGGCTGTGATACAATACGCCATTCTCCAGGGCTGCAACAGCGCATCAGGGATTCCATACGACGGAGGGTGGATGCATGTATCCTCGCTAACGGAGAACATTTTGAACATTTCCTGTAACAAAGTGTTTGAAGTCACGCTGGTACGTTCTGTTGCTGTGTGTTTCCATTCCATGATTAACGTGATTTGAAGAGAAGTAATAAAATGAGCTCTAACATGGAAAGTAAGCGTTTCCGGACACATGTCCACGTAACATACTTTCTTTCTTTGTGTGAGAGGAATGTTTCCTGAAAGGTAGGCCGTATCTTTTTGTAACACCCTGTACACTCACATAGTTTTAATATTTGATTATACTGTAATGTAAGATTTGTTTGTTCAGTGTCTCTTTAGGTATTATATCATGCTTTTGTTTTGTATCGATGTAGTCATAAAATGTCACATATGTATAGCTATGAATTCTCACTGAAGTTGTGTGGGCTATCTGTTCAACATTAAGTTATCTGACGATGGCCTAAGAAGCCGAAAACCGGTTCATAACGAATTAATAGACATTATTGTGGAACATTAATAAGTTGTATTCAAGTTATTAATATGTCTATGTTCCTCCAAAAGCCGACGGAATATTCCATAAATATTATCAAATTAATTTTTGCACATTGGGGTAATTTGATCGCAACTTTTCTGTAACTCTTTGTAATGCATGTGAAAGGCAACTGACGTACATCATACTGGGAAAGAGAATCTGAAACCCCTTAGCTGCATTAGCCAGCATGAAGGACCTTCTGTTACTACTAAAAAAACGTAGTTGTTTACACCATCCGACCACAGGAGTTTCATAGATTTGCCAAAAAAAAGGCAGTTGTCGATTTGTTTACTCTATTGAGAGATTAACATGTTAACAGAAACATTTCTCCAGGCCTGTCCACTTTTACAAGATTTTTTGCGACGCACCGCACACCCAGATCGGTGGTTTCATCTATATGGAACCAGACATTTTGATCAGCAACACTAATTCGTGTTTTGTTGAGCACATCCTCGTAGTAACCGGATAACTATTTCATTCTCAGTGTAGATTCATCTTGCAGTGGATGTGTTGTGTACTTGTCCAAGCACTGTCTGAAAACGTGTATGCTTCAGATTTTCCAATCGTATGTTGCAAGACACCGTCGTTCACAGCAGTCCTTGAAGAACGACTATACAGTTTTAGATGGACTTGTCTGTTCAAATAACAGCGTTTTTCTGCTGTCATTTTCAGCACTTCTGTTCACACAGTTGCTGTGTCTGGCGGTATTACAGTGTTGTTGCGTATCAAGCGCTTTTCTGCACTAATTTTGACTTCACATGGTTTACAAAATAATATTTCCTCGTCACTGCTGAAGAACTTTCCTCTAAAATCACGGACAAAACCTCACAACGTCATGCTGTTGGAGCATTTAACTTTCGGAATGCTGAACCAGACTGAGTTTGTATCCAAACCGAATAGCATGTGTGATGTTTATTACGCCGGAAACCACCTTTGTCGGCTAGGAGAGCGTTTTGTAGACCCCGCGCCACAATGTCTTTCGTCAGCGAACCGACTGGTATGGAACGCTGTTTGTCCACTATAGTCCTGATAAGTAAAGCTTTGTAGTAGTCGTTGCGTTTGTTTATGACAATATCACCTGAAACATTATAATGTGAGCAACATCTTCACAATTTTTATTTTTGTGGTCTTAAGGATACGACAAATATACGCATTTCTGGCCAACGTTGGCCGAATTATGACTTATTATAGCAGAACTTGGACGTAATATCTCCTATTACTAAACAAGGTGTAAGTATGACTCTATACGCACAGTAAAATTAGAATTTTCTACACTACAATACCTGGATTCGTGCATTAAATGTCGTAAAATTCAAGCTATATGTTCAGGAAAGAAGTATGGTTTGTCGTTAACATCCAGGCCCAACAGATGCCACATGTGCTACGCACCAGTGACAGTAACGGTTAGATATTATTCATCCATTCTACGAGACCTGCCTTGAAACCTTTCGCAGTGGGACTTACATTTTATATTTGGAGAAGTGGTGAAGGCGGTGTGTGGTGTGCAGAAAGCCTTATGAACGACCGTTCATCGTTTCGGGGAGAAGGCGGATTAAGGTGTCACTGGATCAGTCTAAACAGCAACCTTCGAATTTTTCCGAAATGTTTACAGTAAACTTACACCGAAATTGTACCTATGCTCCTTCAGGTATTTACAACTGTAGCGGCTCCTGCCAGAGAATTCCTTCATGGTTTGCATAAGCGTAGCCTACGCAAAATTTTTGCTACTGTTGTACGTCCTTAAAATTGGTATATCATGTAATTCAGACTGAATTTTTGTACGAAGTTAAAATTAAGTAATGTGAGCATCTATCACAAATAAAATAATGAGATTTGCATTAATGAGCTTTTGTGTGCTGTTTTAATGTTATAGGGATTTGGAATGTCAATCTGACAACCCTTCTGCAGTGTAACAATGTCCTTTCTCATTGCACTATGTTACCCTAGCATTTCATACCATAAAAACATAAGCGATGACGCAGTGTTTCTGTCACAGACAGCAAAGGGCATGGAACGTCAGTTGACTAGACTGGATGCTGTCTTGGAAAGAGGTGGTAAGGCAAGCTTAATGAAATGTACTCAATTAAATCAGGTGATGCTGAGTTAAATATTAGGAAATGAGACAATAAAAGTAGTAGATAGTTTTTTTTTTATTTCATCAGCAAAATAAGTGATGTTGGCCGAATTAAGGAGGATACGAAACACAGGCTGGCAAACAGGAAAGAGAAATACTTCTGTAAAGGAGAAGTTTGTTTCCGGTGAATATAAATATGAAGGTTTGGGAGTCTTTTCTGAAGGAATTTATCTGCAGTGTGCCCTTGCGCAGAAGTGAAACGTGGAAGACAAAACGCTCATACAAGAACAGAGTAGAAGCTTCTGAAATACATTCATAGCCGCGCGGGGTAGCCATGCGGTCTAGGAGTATTGTCACGGTTCGAGCGGCTCTCCCCGTCGGAGATTCGAGTCCTCCCTCGGGCATGGGAGTGTGTGTTGTTCTTAGCGTAAGTTAGTTTAAGTTAGATTAAGTAGTGCGTAAGTCTAGGGATAGATGATCTCAGCAGTTTGATCCCATAGTCCTCACCACAAATTTCCAAATACATTTACGCTCAGAAAAAACAGAACACGTTGAAAGACTTAGCATTTCAGTCACATCGGTTCATCATGTGTCCTGTTGCCTAGTACGCACAGGGTCCGCCATGGGCCCTGGTAACTTGTTCCATGCGTCATGGCACCGACGCGCATAAGGCGCGAATGGCGTTCTGTGGTATAGCCATCCATGCGGCACTCGCCTGGGTGCAAAGTTCATTTGTGGTTGTTGGCATTGGGTCACAGCATTGCACTCGTCGTTTCACCATATCCCACACATACGTCTGGTGATCGGTCGGGGCAGGGAAAGAGGCTGACATCCCGTGACACCAAGAAGGCACGTGTTCGTGCAGCAACATGTGGTAGTGCATTGTCTTGCTGAAGAATCGCATCTGTGGTGTTGTGCAGAAAGGGTAGGGCTACTGGTCGCAGGATGTTATTCACGTCGGTCACATTCGACACAGTGCCCTGGACCCGATCCTGCTGTAATTTGTGGTTGTACTCAATAGCACACTATACCATAAAACCTCGATTTGGCGCTGTATATCTTGTGCGAATTCAGTAACTGTGAGGCTGCTTCCCCTGTCTGTGGCGAACCAAAATGCGGCCACAATTTTCGAACAAACAGAACCTGGATTCATCCGAAAACACTATCTGATGCCATTCCTGTCCTCAGTGACGTCGTTCCATACACCGTTGTCGTCTAGCATGTTTCCGCACATTCGTCAAAGGTAGGTGAAGAAGTGGACGACGAGCACATAGCCCATGCAGTAATAAACAGCGACGAACTGCCATCTCTGATAGTTTAAGATGTGTTCCATTGTTCCATTGTGGCACCAGAGCCGAGGTGGACGCAGATCTGTCCTGCAATGACATTCGTATGAGGTGTCGATCTTCTGGCGAGATGGTCTGGGTGGTGCCATCTGACCTATCTCGTCTTGTTCTACGGCCTTCCGTGAACCATTCTGCACACACCCATTGTACTGCCGAAACACTTCGTCCCAGCGAGCAGCAGTTTCCCGGATGTGTGCATCACATTCTGTCATGCCAATAATGCACCCTCTTTCAGATTCACGGATTTGATGGTACGGTTCGCGCATACGTCAGCGACGCATCCTGCACGTCTGCTCAAATCACACTGATGTAGACTTGGCCACTGTTTCTATGTTTCGATACAGTGTATCGATACGTGGAACTGTTTCAGTGTTTCGGAACGGCTACGGTTCACTGTTTCGAAACAGTGGTGTTTCATTCCACCCCGTGTCGGATAACTGGACCAGATTCGGTCTCGAGCCAGACACAGAAACGGTATCATTGTTTCAAAATAAGGCTGTTTCAGTCCACCAGTGCTTGGAACGGACTGATTGTATCGAAACAGTGATGTTTCATTCCCCTATGTGTCGGACGAGATTCGGGCTCGGCACAGGTACTGAAACACATTTAACATACCACTTCATGAAACACTTTCAAGAGTGTCAAAAGCATGAAGCTTAAGCTATCCGGAAATAAAGCTTCGTTTCTAGCTGACTGTCATATTCCGAAATGGCGTAACATCTGCTTTATAAACACTAACCAAGCAATAAAACAACGCATACTATTCACATTCAAAATAATAATAATGTGAAAATCATTCAGTTAAATTACTCTTTTTGATAACATACGCTTCTCTGTTCATGTACAGTAATCATATTAAGAAACGTAAGTAAGCCTAAAACATTTTGAATAAAAAAAGGCGTAGAGTGACAGTTATTAGACATAACATAAATTTGATGTAGGTATAATTGCAAGCAATCTGTTTGACATATCATTGATAGTGTAATGGTGAACGGGAAGGACTAGGAAGTATAGTGAATTTATAGTAACGGTTCGAAACACCTTGAAAGACAAAATTTTTTTCTGTTATATATTGTTATTTATTCGAATTATTTGGCGTTATTTGTGAGTCTATAGTCACTGTGCCTATTATCCTCAATGATTCCCTTTGTGTGCATGGAAATTAGCAGGATGGGTATATTACCCATACTAACGGAATGTGGGAATTCCAGTAGCATATCCGTTGTTTCTGCAGTTTGCTCCCACCTCCAGTTCCGTTCGTGGTGGCCTTTCTGTCTTCAGCTATGGCTGTCCTCAGCCAATTGAAAAGTATGGAAGTCACACGACACGAAAGCAGCGCATTTGCTGCAGAAATACGAAACTGCCAAGACGCCTAAGTGATAATTTCATACTTTCTGCGATATGATTAGCGCTCTCGCAACTCATTTGTGTTTATGTCGACATACTTATACAGTAGACAGTCAAGATGATAAAATGTGTAGGTTTATTAGAGTACAAAACACATACTGTTTCACTGTTTCGAAACAGCGTATCGAAACATTACATTGTACTGTTTCATTTGTTTCGAAACAGTTACGCGTTTCAGTTTGCCCATCTCTACACTGATGCATTATCTTCGATCTATAGCGACAACGAGAGCTGCAGGCACATTTTACCGGCAGGTGGTGTTGCCCCGCAATATCAATGTTGACCTTGAACCAGCGGACCGAAATGGCTTACATACTAATCATATCTTCAGAACATACTAAATAATGCTGAAGAAATTTAATGCAAACAGTACTAAAAGAAGAGGTCTGTAGATAGGAAGGCCTCAAGAAGTGGTCAAATTGGTACCGGGGGCAACTGTGAGGGGTACCTGTAGAACGAGGCAAAGGACAGAATACGATAGCCGGGTTGTTACTCGCTGATGAAGAGGTTTGCAGAGCATAGTCTAGCGTGACGAACTGCATCAAAGAGATCTTCAGGTTGAAGAGCACAATAACATTTCTGACTACCTACACTTCTGGCCATTAAAATTGCTACACCACGAAGATGACGTGTTACAGACGCGAAGTTTAACCGACGAAGATGCTGTGATATGCAAATGATTAGCTTTTAAAAGAATTCACACAAAGTTGGCGCCGGTGGCGACACCTACAACGTGATGACATGAGGAAAGTTTCCAACCGATTTCTCATACACAAACAGCAGTTCGCCGGCGTTGCCTGGTGAAACGTTGTTGTGATGCCTCGTGTAAGGAGGAGAAATGCGTACCATGACGTTTCAGACTTTGATAAAGGTCGGATTGTACCCTATCGCGATTGCGGTTTATCGTATCGCGACATTGTTGCTCGCGTTGGTTGAGTTCCAGTGACTGTTAGCAGAATATGGAATCGGTGGGTTCATAATACGGAACGCCGTGCTGGATCCCAACGGCCTCGTACCACTAGCAGTCGAGATGACAGGCATCTTGTCCGCATGGCTGTAACGGATCGTGCAGCCACGTCTCGATCCCTGAGTCAACAGAGGGGAGTCAACAGATGGGGATGTTTGCAAGACAACAACCGTCTGCATGAACAGTTCAACGACGTTTGCAGCAGCACGGACTATCAGCTCGGCGACCATGCTACGGTTACACTTGACGCTGCATCACAGACAGAAGCGCCTGCGATGGTGTACTCAATGACAAACCTGGGTGCACGAATGGCAAAACGTCATTTTTTCGGATGAACCCCGGTCCTGTTTGCAGCATCATGATGGTTGCATCTGTGTTTGGCGTCATCGCGGTGAATGCACATTGGAAGTGTGTATTCGTCATCGCCATACTGGCGTATCACCCGGCGTGATGGTATGGGGTGCCATTGGTTAAACGTCTCGGTCACCTCTTGTTCGCATTGATAGCACTTTGAACAGTGGACGTTACATTTCATATGTGTTACGACCCGTGGCTCTACCCTTCATTTGATCCCTGCGAAACCTTACATTTCAGCAGGATAATGCACGACCGCATGTTGCAGGTCCTGTACGGGCCCTTCTGGATACAGAAAATGTCGACTGCTGCCCTGGCCAGTACACTCTCCAGATCTCTCACCAACTGAAAACGTCTGGTCAACGCTGGCCGAGCAACTGGCTCGTCACAATACGCCAGTCACTACTCTTGATGGACTGTGGTATCGTAATGAAGCTTCATGGGCAGCTGTACCTGTACACGCCATCCAAGCTCTGTTTGACTCAATGCCCATGCGTATCAAGGCTGTTATTACGGCCAGAGGTGGTTGTTCTGCGTACTGATTTCTCAGGATCTATGCACCAAAATTGAGTGAAAATGTAATCACATGTCAGTTCTAGTATAATATATTTGGCCAATGAATACCCGTTTATCTTCTGAATTTCTTCTTGGTGTAGCAGTTTTAATGGCCAGTAGTGTATTAGTCTACCACACTGTACCTAGGACTGTGGACGCTTCGGCTTATAGTGAGTATTTATTCGAATATTTCGCTAGGAGACGCTGAAACACTTCATAGTATACGCACAACAGTCTTGAAATCATTCACAGTGCGATGCGTTTTTCTTAGTCACCACTATACTTGTTTATTGTAATGTCACCGACAGTTTCTGGTAACGGCCAGCCGAGGCCAAATACAGTAATATCGTGGTCAGGAAGTGCCTGCTGAACATTCGAGCTACTTATGTATTTTTATACTGCACGTTGCCAAATGTACGACCTCTTAAAATTCCTTTTTATCTACTTTCACTCTGCACACAACCAGTGTGTGATCACTTGAAATTCTGAAATGACTGTAAAGTGAATTGATCTAATATGGTTGTGATACTGATTTTTGTGAACTACGAGATATTTCAACATATCCAGACGAGCACTTACAGTTGAATAGATCAGTTAATGATTGCCTCCTGATTTGTTTTCTTCATCTGCAATTTGTGTATTTTGTTTGGAACGCTAAATTGTGAAACCTCTGGCCACTGTGCACACGCTGAGAGGAGAAAGGGCCTGTAGTTACGCCGCTTGAGACTGTTTGGCCAAGTTAACGATGTCGCTTCCTTTTACTGCCAGAGACGCGTGCAACCTCGCGTCTCCTCTCCTGCTACACAATCAAAGTAATATACTGTCTGCCGTAACTCCGACCTGGTGCCTCAATAAACACCGCTCCCGTGCTCATAATTTACTTTCTCCCAGAAGGACTCTTCTCACTTCACGCAATTTTGGACGGAGCGAAAACAGCAAGTCAGGTGTGTAAGAGCCAGCCCCGTTCCTCAGGGGCATACTTTTCTTAAAGAGGCAGTGGGAAGGAACAAGCTGCCTTCACCAACGTATAATAGACACAGGAATTTCTTACTGTATTTTAAGAGCTATTTCGCTCAAAAAAGTGGAACTCTGAGCCACTGTTAGCAAAGAGATTGGTCAACGCCAGCCAAAGGCTGCCATTGTGAATACGTGCCTTTAAGTAAAATTTTACACCTGACTACTTGATTCCCTATGTTATTTAATTGCTGCATTACTGTGTCATCCACTCTCTTGGTTAAAACAACGAATCATAGGATCAAAAATGTAGTTATTGCTCCACATTTAAGAATGAATCATTTTGTCACCCAAGTATAGGAATCCCTGACGCTTAAAAGCAGCGGAAACAGCTGACAGCAAATATGTCACTTTGTGCAGATGGAATGCCAAATCAGTTTTACAGACCGTACTCTTCGGCACTGACCCCATACTTACCTTGAATTCATCGCGAATTCCTCGCCCTGCAGAAAACCCTAAGCTTCTGAAAAAAGAGCAAATGACTCCCATACATACTAATGTAAAAGAACGAACTCTAAAATTCAATACCAATATCCTTAACGTTGCTTTGCTACAGTATTATTGACCATATTCTAAGTTAGAATATAATGAATTTCTTTACTGGCAGATTTCAGATCATTCAAAGTTTACGGCCTCATTGCGTAGTCAATTTAAGGAATATTTAATTTGTGATGATTTAGGTGAAAACGTACTGTAATAGTTAACTTTCCCGAAAAAGTTTTAAACGTTACGAAGTGAAAATCGTATTATTATATACGCTCATTGTGAGCCATAATAAGCAATTCTGTGTTATCAGAATACCTTCTCAATATAAAGATGTAATGTACAAAAAGAGACATTGTTTTCTGTTTCTCCCGACAAATAGGAAATTTGACACTCAGAACCTCTCCCATCTTCAGATGTTTTAGATATTGGCAAGATCCAATCACACTAGCTACATAAAGAATATCCTTCTACAGTCGACATATTCTGGGATGGACCCACATCATCTAGAATCTACGGACAAATGTTTGGACTTCAAAGCTGTCAAGTTGATCGACAGCGGAATTGTCAAAAAAACTGGCCCACGAATTTAATTCCAATTTCTGTAACTGGTGTTCCAGTCTAAAGAATAGTTACGAACAATATTCAGACGCACCAGCTGAAAACTGAACACCATAACTGAAGAGCAGGGGTGGCCTTCTTCTTCAGTAACAGTCACAATTATTTTGTGTTTCTGTCTTACACACAATGAAATTCGAAATTCTCATACACCAGGCGCCATTTGCTTCTTTTGAGCATCACCAGTGAGTATACTTGAAACAATAGGGATAGATAACAGCTTTTGTGCACTTTTCCTCAAGAATACTGCCATAGCCACTACCACGAAGACCGATGAATACAAATGCAAAAATCCACAGTACAGCATTGACTGCAAATCACGAACATCCACAGAGCAATTTTTTAAGCTACGAATTACATATCCACTCATGCTCATAAATTAAGGATAATTCTTATACATGGTGAAACAACGTCCTGGTGGGCGGTTTGCGGGTTTAAATCACCTCGGGGTATGACCATGCGGTGCATTTGACCTGTGGTCGTCGCACGGTGGCGCTGGCAGCAGTCCACATACGCAGAGGTGTGTTGGTGCATGTCAGAGTACGATGCAGCGAGTAAGTGTGCAAACGTTTTCAGACGAGCTAATGGTGACTGTGTGTTGAAAATGGCTGAAAGAACACATACTTATGACGTTATGAAAGGTAGAATACTAGGGCAACAGGACGTAGCACGGGCCCTCTGTGTGCCACAAAGTGTGATCTCAAGATTATGGCAACGATTCCAGCAGACAGGAAACGTGTCCAGGCGCTACAGTACGGGACGTCCACAGTGTACAACACCACAAGAAGACAGACATCTCACCATCACTGCCCGCAGACGGCCACGGAGTACCGCTGGTAGCCTTACTCGGGACCTTACCGCAGCCACTGGAACAGTTGTCTACAGACATACAGTCTACAGACGACTGAACAGACATGGTTTATTCGCCCGGAGACCTGTAAGGTGCATTCCAATGACTCCTGGTCACAAGAAAGCCCGTAAAGCCTCGTGTCAAGAACACAGTACATGGTTGTCGGAACGGTGGTCAAAGGTTATGTTCACGGACGAGTCCAGGTATAGTCTGAACAGTGATCCTCACCGGGTTTTCATCCGGCGTGAACCAGGAACCCGATACCAACTCCTTAATGTCCTTGAAAGGAACCTGCATGGAGGTCGTGATTTGATGGTTTGGGATGAGATTATGACTGGTGCACGTACACCCCTGCATGTCTTTGACAGAGGAACTGTAACAGGTCAGGTGTATCGGGACGTAATTTTGCACCAGTATGTCCGTCTTTTCAGGGGTGCAGTGGATCCTACCTTCCTCTTGATGAATGATAACGCACGGCCCCACCG
Organism: Schistocerca cancellata; assembly: GCF_023864275.1. Classification (NCBI taxonomy): domain Eukaryota; kingdom Metazoa; phylum Arthropoda; class Insecta; order Orthoptera; family Acrididae; genus Schistocerca; species Schistocerca cancellata. The sequence goes on from NC_064629.1 coordinate 763,644,888, forward strand.
AGCTGCCATCGTGGAGGAGTACCCTGAAACAGAAGATATCAGTCGAATGGAGTGGCCTGCCTGTTCTCCAGACCTAAACCCCATCGAGCACGTCTGGGATGCTCTCGGTCGACGTATCGCTGCACGTCTTCAAACCCTTACGACACTTCAAGGGCTCCGGCAGGCACTGGTGCAAGAATGGGAGGCTATACCCCAGCAGTTGCTCGACTACCTGATCCAGAGTATGCCAACCCGTTGTGCGGCCTGTGTACGTGTGCGTGGTGATCATATCCCATATTGATGTCGGGATAGATGTGTAGGAAATAGTGGTGTATTGTAGCACATGTGTTTCGGGACGGTTTTCTCAACTTATCACCAGTTTCGGTGGACTTACAGATCTGTGTCGTGTGTGTTCCCTATGTGCCTATGCTATCAGCGCCAGTTTTGTGTAGTGCCACGTTGTGTGACACCAGATGCAATTATCCTTAATTTATGAGCATGAGTGTAGTTTCAAGTCAAGCTAACGATCTGAGCAAGGAAACTATGCACTATAACCAAAAATCTGATTCATAGATAAATATACTTGACGTAATCAAGTTAGGGGACGATCTAGGTTAATGTAGAAGCAGAAGTGCTACTTGAAACAGCCAAGATCGATGTAGTACACCTTTTATTGTCATGACCGGTGTCAGCAAACTACGTTACCTTCATCAGATATGTAAAGCATAGAGCAACGTATTCAAGTAACGGGGGTCAGATGTAAAGGAGAGCAACACAGTTTTACATAAACGTTGTTTATACCATGGGACATTATATACCTTCTGCAGTAAATTTCACTTAATCTTGATAAAATGCATGTTGTGCCATGTCCTATTAGAGAACGATAGTTCATGAACTTGAGAACAATAGTATATCAACAAATCAAGCGTAACATAACTTATATACAAACCAAAGTACATATTGCACTTATTATACAAGTTCATGTCCGTAAATTAGCAGAATAAAGACAAAGATTCTCAAGTAAACACCACAGACGTTACAACCAGCCACCAGGTGGAACTGTGGTAGTAGTTGCAAACAAAAATATGTTGTATCATATAAAGTATAAAGGCAAACCAATGATGCTAGAATGTTACACAGCAGACATATAATAAATAATCCATACCAATGTACGTTTCACACAATTTCTTACAATAGTTTTAATTTATATAAAATTAACAACCACCTTAAACACATATCTTGAAGTACTGTACTTTATATCATGTAATACACAAGTAGTTAAGCCATTCATATGGCATGTTCGTGTTATAAAACTCATACAGTGTAACTACAGGGTGATTCACGAAAATATTCAAATATTTTAATATGTTATTCTACAAGTAAAACTAAAGAAAAAAGTTCACATAAACATAGGTCCTCAAATTTTTAGTTATGGAGCTAAGGCTAATAAAAGATTTTGCCTGAAATTTAGCAACTTCACTAATATGAAGCCATCGCAAAACTGTACGAGGTTAAAGTAAAGCACGATTTCTATTTATTTTGCCGTTATTGATCTGGGGAATCTAATAAAACATGTCCCAGACGTGTATCTGCATAGAACATCCAGAGAAGCAAAGATTATTACACAAGTAAATTTGTTTACTTTCCATTAAGAATGTAGAAATGTTTATGTCATTCCTGAATGATATTTCCACTCTGCAGCGGAGTGTACGCTGATATGAAACATTTCACCAACACCGTTACTACACATTTAAATCAACATTTTCCCCAGAAATGGATTGGTCGTAGTGCTACACGTCTGTGGCCACCCAGATAGCCCGATTTAACACCAACGTATTTTTTTGTGTGGGGATGGATAAAAGACATAGTTTATGAGGACAAAGTCAATACACATGAGGCATTACTTGCTCGCATTATGACTGCAATAGACGAAATTAAAAACAACCCTGTGAAACTGAAACGAGAAACAAAATCATTTCATACACGTGCAACTAAATCCATTGAACTCGGTGGAGACATTTTTGTACATGTATTGTGACTGTATTGTGAAATTTTATGTACACTGTACAACTTCCTTGACAACGAGCTTTGTTGTTTTTGGGTTTTAACGTATCACGTGTGCTATGGTATTAATAAAAGCAGAATATCTGACACATTAATACAGTTTCAGTTAACGCTATTACCATCATTTTTCCAAAATTAAATTCTCTACAACTTCTGTTGAAAACTTTGTGCAATTCTCTGGAATTTAAAAAAATATGGGGCAAGTAGTTAATAAGTTAAAAATTTTACGAAATTACTTCTTTGAATCCCTGGATGTTCTCGAAAACTACTGCAGATACACGTCTGGGGCATGTTTTATTAGTTTAACCAGATTAACAGCAACAAAATAAATGGAAATCGTGCTTTACATTAACCTCATACAGTTTTGCGATGGCTTCATATTAGCGAAGTTCCTAAAGTTCAGGCAAAATCTTTTATTAGCTTTAACTCTGTAATTAAACGTTTGAGGACCTATGTTTATATGAACTTTTATCTTTAGTTTTATTTGTAGGATGATATATTAAAATATTTGCATATATTTGTGAATCACCTTGTATATACGTTACAGTATGCCGGCAGCAAAAAGCCCTGACTACCATACAACGTTGTTCAGTACCTCGTTGTAGTCAAGCAGATATGAAGGAGCAGGAAAGAGAACATCAAGTGTTTCACTCATAACTACCACAAACACGTCAATGCAAGCGCAATGAATTCACTTAGCTGGCTTTACAGAAATCACAATTTTTACGCTATCAACATGTAGTTCCAAATTTAGGTACGAGTAATAGCATGGTGCCCCAGGTCATGGTGTGAAAGACACTGATGACAAGAACACGGGAATAAATAGCGTAATCCGGGAACTTGCTATGTAATACAATAAAAATTGCTCGCTATATAATATAATCAAAGGTTCTACTCACAAAAACCATGAACATGTCGTTATCGTCATAACGACTCTACAAAAAGGTTGTTATTCATGGTTTTTATGAGTAGAATAGTGAAACTGGTATAGGCATGCGTATTCAAATTCAGAGATATGTAAACAGGCAGAGCACAGCACTGCGTTCGGCAACGCCTATACAAGACAAGTGTCTGGCGCAGTTGTTAGCTCTGTTAGTGCTGCTACAATGGCAGGTTATCAAGATTTAAGTGAGTCTAAACGATGTTTTACAGTCGGAGCACGAGCGATGAGACACAGCAACTGCAACGTAGAGATGAAGTGGGGATTGTCCCGCACGACCATTTCACGAGTATACAGTGAATATAAGGAATCCGGTAAAACATCAAATCTACGACATCGCTGCGGTCGAAAAAATATCATCCATGAACGGGACCAACGACGACTGAAGAACAACGTTCATCGTTGCAGAAGTGCTACCCTTCCGCAAATTACTGACGCTTTCAATGTTGGGCGATCAACAGTGGCAGCGTGCGAACCATTTAACAAAACATCATCGATATGGGCTTTTGGAGACGAAAGCCCACTCGTGTACCCTTGATGACTGCACGACGCAAAGCTTCATGCCTCGCCTGGGGATGTCAACACCGACATTGGACTGACGGTGATTGGAAACATGTTGCCTGGTCGGACGAGTCTCGTTTCGAATTGTATCGACATGTATGGGTATAGAGACAACCCCATGGATCCATGGGCCCTGCATGTCAGTAGGGGACTATTGAAGCTGGTGTAGGCTCTGTAGTGGTGTTGGGCGTGTGCACTTCGAGTGATATGGGGCCCCTGATACGTCTAGATACGGCTCTGACTGATGACACTGTAAGTAGGCAGTTTAGGTTTTTATGATGGTAACGTCACGTAGTGCTCTGTATGATAATCACTGACTGTGCTGTGTGCAGTCTGTGGCTGGTTGGCATTGTTGAAATATTCGCTGTTGTAGTGTTGGGCAGTTGGATGCGAACAGCGCATAGCGTTGCGCAGTTGGAGGTGAGCCGCCAGCAGTGGTGGATGTGGGGAGTGAGATGGCGGAGTTTTGAGAGCGGATGATCCGGACGAGTGTCCATCAGACAGTGTAAATTTGTAAGACTGGATTTCATGAACTGATATATATGACTTTTGAACACTATTAAGATAAATACATTGTTTGTTCTCTATCAAAATCTTTCATTTGCTAACTATGCCTATCAGTAGTTAATGCCTTCAGTAGTTAGAATCTTTTATTTAGCTGGCAATATTGACGCTCGCTGTATTGCAGTAGTTCGAGTAACGAAGATTTTTGTGAGGTAAGTGATTCATGAAAGGTATAGGTTATTGTTAGTCAGGGCCGTTCTTTTGTAGGGATTATTGAAAGTCAGATTGCGTTGCGCTAAAAATATTATATGTCAATTTAGTGATGATCAGAATAAGTAAAGAGAGAAATGTCTGAGTACGTTCAGTTTTGCACAGCTGTTTAAAAATCAAATAACGTAAGGGGTTTACCCGCACAGTAATTCATAATTTTCCAAAGGGTACGTTTCAACACGTACATAAGCATCCTGTCTGACCACCTGCATCCATTCATGTCCATTGTGCATTCCGACGGACTTGCGCAATTCCAGCACGACACTGCGACACCCCACACGTCTAGAATTGCTACAGAATGAGTCCAGGAATACTCTTCTGAGTTTAAACACTCCCTCTGGCCACCAAATGCGCCAAACATGAGCATTATTGAGCATATCTGGGCTGCCTTGAAAAGTGCTGTTGAGAAGAGATCTCCATCCCTTCGTACTCTTACGGATTTATGGAATTCTGCTGAATTCACGGTGTCAGTTCCCTCCAGCACAACTTCAGACATTAGTCGAGTCCATTCCACGTCATGTTGCGGCACTTCTGCGTACTCTCGGTGGCCCTACACGATATTGGGTAGGTGTAACAGTTTCTTCGGCTCTTCGAAAAAAAATGGTTCAAATGGCTCTGAGCACTATGGGACTTAACGTCTATGGTCATCAGTCCACTAGAGCTTAGACATACTTAGACCTAACTAACCTAAGGACAGCACACAACACCCAGTCATCACGAGGCAGAGAAAATCCCTGACCCCGCCGGGAATCGAATCCGGGAACCCGGGTGTGGGAAGCGAGAATTCGGCTCTTCAGTGTATTATACAGCAAGTATATTTTTAATGTATTACATAGCAAGCTTCATGATTACACTGTTTATTCCTGTGGTCTTGTCATCCGTATCTTTCACACCAAGACCTCGAGTACCTTGCTAGTATCTAAATGTCCCGCTACAAGCTGATAGCGTAAATATTGTGCTTCATATAAAGCAAGCTAAGTGATTTCAACGTGTGGTTGCGGTACTTGTAATGACTTGTTTGTGGTAGTTATGAGTGGAACACTTGACGTTCCCGTTGTATTTCATTATTCATTTCCACTTAAACACACCAATGAACCGAACAACTTCGCATGGTTGTTACGAGTTTACGCTACATGCATTTTATGACACGTATATTTTATTGTATTTATTTTTACAATACGAATATGCCCTATGACTGGATTCATTACATGTGTTAAACGACATAGAAGGTACAGTGCTTCTTGCTACGTTTCTTAAGGTGGTTTTAAGTGTTACATAAATTGATTTAAAATTATTACAACAAAATAAGTGTAAGAAACCCTCATTTGGATTATTAATTGTATGTCTGCAGTATATCATTCTTGAATCGCAGGTTTGCCATTATATGTTATATGACACGACATCCCCCCATGAACCATGGACCTTGCCGTTGGTAGGGATGCTCGCGTGCCTGAGCGATTCAGATAGCCGTACCGTAGGTGTAACCACAACGAAGGGATCTGCTGAGATGCCAGACAAACATGTGGTTCCTGAAGAGGGGCAGCAGCCTTTTCAATAGTTGCAGGGCAATAGTCTGGATGATTGACTGATCTGGCCTTGTAACATTAACCAAAACAGCCTTGCTGTGCTGTTACTGCGAAAGGCTGAAAGCAAGGGGAAACTATAACTGTAATTTTTCCCGACAGCATGGAGCTTTACTGTATGGATAAATGATGGTGTCATCTTGGGTAACATATTGCGGAGGTGAAATAGTCCCCCATTCCGCTCTTCGGGCGGGGATTACTCAGGAGGACGTCGCCACCAGGAGAAAGGAAACTGGTGTTCTACGGAGCGAAGGTTGAAATGTCAGATTCCTTAATCGGACAGGTAGGTTAAAAAATTTAAAAAGGCAAATAGATAGGTTAAAGTTAGATACAGTGGGAATTAGTGAAACTCGGTGGCAGGAGAAACAAGGCTTCTGGTTAGGTGAATACAGGGTTATAAATACAAAATCAAATAGGGGTAATGCAGGAGTAGCTTTAATAATGAATAAAAAAAATAGGAGGACGGATACGATACTACGAACAGCATAGTGAACGCAATATTGTAGGCAAGATAGACATGAGCCCACGTCTACCATAGTAGTACAATTTTATGTGCCAGCTACCTCTGCAGGTGATGAAGAGACTGGAGAAATCTGTGATGAGATAAAAGAAATTATTCAGACAGTTAAGGGAGACGAAAATTTAATAGTCATAGGGGATTGGAATTCGATAGTAGGAAAAGGAAGAAAAGGAAAAGTAGTAGGTGAATATGGACTGGGGGGTAAGGAATGTAAGAGGAAGCCGCCCTGTACAATTTAGCACAGAGCGTAACCTAAACATAGCTAACACTTGGTTTAAGAATCATGAAAGAAGGGTGTATACGTGGAAGAGGCCTCCCAACACCGGAAGGTTTCAGACAGATTATATAATGGTAAGCAGATATTTAGGAACCAGGTTTTAAATTGCAAGACATTTCCAGGGGCAGACATGGACTCTGACCACAATTTATTCGCTATGAACTGCAGATTAAAACTGAAGAAACTGCAAAAAGGTAAGAGTTTAAGGATGTGAGACCTCGATAAACTGAAAAAAAAAAACAGAGGTTGTAGAGAGTTTCAGAGAGAGCATTAGGGAACAAGTGACAAGAACAGGGGAAGGAAATACAGTAGTAGATGATTGGGGAGCGTTGAGAGATGAAATAGTGGAGGAAACAGAGGGTCAAGTAGGTAAAAAGACGAGGGCTAGTAGAAATCCTTGATTAACGGAAGAGAATTTGAATTTAATTGATGCAAGGATGAAATGTAAAAATGGAATAAATGAAAAAAATGAAAATGAATACGAACGTCTCAAAAATGAGATCGACAGGAAGTGCAAAATGGCTAAGCAGGGATGGCTAGAGGACAAATGTAAGAATGTAGAAGCATATGTCACTAGGGACAAGATAGATACTACCTACAGGAAAATTAAAGAGCTCTTAGGAGAAAAGAGAACCACATGTAGCTCAGGTAGAAATCCAGTCCTGAGCAAAGAAGGGAAAGCAGAAAAGTGGAAGGAGTATAAAGATGGTCTGAAATGGAAGAGGACGTAGATGAAGATGAAATGGGAGATGTAATACTGCGTGAAGAATTTCACAGAGCACTGAAAGACCTAAGTCGAAACAAGGCCGCTGGCGTAGACAACATTCCATTAGAACTACTGATAACCTTGGGAGAGCAAGCCATGACAAAACTCTACCATCTGCTGACCAACATGTATGAGACAGATGAAATACCCCCAGACTCCAAGAAGAATGTAATAATTCAAACTCCAAAGAAAGTAAATGTTTACAGGCGTGAAAATTACCGAACTATCAGTTTAATAAGTCACGAAAGCAAAATACTAACACGACTCCTTTACAGAAGAATGGAAAAACGTAGAAGCCGAACTCGGGGATGATTAGTTTGGATTCCGTTGAAATGTTGGAACACGCGAGGCAATACTGACCCTACGACTTATCTTAGAAGACAGGTTTAGCAAAGACAAACCTATGTTTTTAGCATTTGCAGACTTAGAGAAAGCTTTTGACAATGCTGACTGGAATACTCTCTTCAAAATACTGAAGGTGGCAGCGGTAAAATACAAGGAGCGTAATGCTACTTACAATTTGTACAGAAACCAGAGGGCAGTTATAAGAATCGAGGGGCACGAAGGGGAAGCAGTGCTTGAGAACGGTGTGAGACAAGGTTGTAGCCTATCCTCAGTGTTATCCGATGTGTGTATTCAGCAAGCAATACAGAAAACAAAAGATAAATTTGGAGTAGTAATTAATGTGCATGGAGAAGAAATAAAAACTTTGAGATTTGCCGATGACATTGTAATTCTGTCAGAGGAGAATATAAGATTAACATCAACAAAAGTAAAACGAGGATAATGGAGTGTAGTTGAATTAAATTAGGTGATGCTGAGCGAATTAGGATAGGAAATGAGACACTTAATGCAGTAGATAAGTTTCGCTATTTGGGGAACAAAGTATCTGATGATGGTCGAAGTAGACAGGATATAACATGTAGACTGGCTACGGCAAGGAAGTGAAATAATGCACGATAAATAGTTTAGACAGGGACAGAATAGAAGCTTTCGTAATGTGGTGCTACGAAAGAATGCTGAAGCTTAGATGGATAGATCATGTAACTAATCAGGGAGTGTTGAATAGAATTGGGGAGAAGAGGAATTTGTGCACAACTTGACTAGAAGAAGACATCGGTTGGTAGGACACGTTCTGAGGCATCAAGGGATCACCAATTTAGTACTGGAGGGAAGCGTGGAGAGTAAAAATCGTAGAGAGAGGCCAAGAGGTGAATATATTAAGCAGATTCAGCAGGCTGTAGGTTACAGCAGTTACTCGGAGATGAAGAAGCTTGCACAGGATAGAGTAGCATAGAGAGCTGCATCAGAGCAGTCTCTGGACTGAAGACAACAACAAGACACGATGTATTTTTGTGTCTAACTAGTACCACAGTGCCACGTACTGGCTGGTTGCAACGTCTATGGTGTTGACTTGAGAATCTCGGTCTTAGTTCAGCTAATGTAGGAACATGAGCTTCTATAATCAGCGCAATATATGAGCTGTTTTGTGTAATAGTTATTTGATGCTTCATTTACTGAAATACTATTGTTCTCTTGATCATGAAGTGTCGTTCTATGATATGACAGGGCGTAATTCCCGTTTAATCAAGATTTAGTGAAATGTACTGCTGAAGTTATATAATATTCCATGGTATTGACCACGTTTATGAAAAATTGTGTTGCGACCCTTTTCACCTGATCCCAGTATGCTTGAATATGTTGATCTATGCGTTACAAATCTGATGATGGCATCATAGTTTTCTGAAATCAGTCATCACAATAAATGCTGCACAAAAGCGATCTCGTCTGTTTGAAGTTGTGCTTCTGTTTCTATCTGGTTCATAAAGCCATGAAGATATGAAATCAGCGTATATGTGCTGTTCATGTTCGATTCCAGCTGCTGTTAACGTGGAGGGATAAAGGCTTTGTCATCAGAACATGTTAAAAGCAACACAAAACGCTGACAGCAATGTCTGTAACGTTTAACTCATTAGCAAAATCTGTTATTCGGTAGATAATAATATAAGAATTAAACTTGTTATCTGCTCATGATTACGACATAGCTACTGCAAATGATTTGTTAAACAATGCTAATTGCGTGTGACTGATGAGGTTTTCTATTTTCAGTGCGCTAAGTTACAAAGGAAAGTAACAATAAAAGATTCACCAAGCAGAGCATGGCGCAGAGTTTCAGTGGAGGACTGCTCACTCGGTCCAATCCGAATAATTCAGTCCAATCCAAATAATTAGACCCTCTAGACAAATTGCACTGATATCAGTAATGGTGCACTCGAAAAATTGCTTGCAGCAAACAACAAAGACCTAATGGGGATTCCAGTTTGTGGAGAATGGTTCAAAAGGCTCTGAGCACTATGCGACTTAACTTCTGAGGTCATCAGTCGCCTAGAACTTAGAACTAATTAAACCTAACAAACGTAAGGACATCACACACATCCATGCCCTTTTGTGGAGAGTATGCTCGCATGCAGACTAAGTGAATACCAAAACCATCAAAGACTTTGACATTAGTAAGACATATTAGGTTCTCAGAATGATAGAAACGCATCTATCGCTAATATATACGTGGAATTCATAGACAGTGCCAAAAATGGCTCTGGTATGAATTGGAGAGCACGTTTAAGAGCAGCGAGAGCAAAGTAAAAAATATCCGCACACGAATATCTGAATATGATGCAGAATGTACTATATATAAATAACATTGCTTTCCCCGGAAATGTGATTCTTTTTCCACATATATCGTCATAACAGTTCAACACTTCAGCAGATTTGAAACAGCTGATCAATAGTTTGGGCAGAAAAGTGAAATAATAAAATCTAGCATAAAATACAAAAAATGACGTACGAAACTGGGATTTTACTATTAATGGATGTTACTACAAAATCCATTGCTCCTTTCATAAAGAATATGTTGTGTCATCGGTGCTGTATGACAATCTTATTCGCTATTTTACTAGAGAAATATCACCGTGAAAGAAAGAGGTTCCAAGTAACGTAAAAATATTCATCTTTAACCTGCAACGTTGACGAAAGTTCTTTGTAGAAGACAGTTACACGAATTAACCATAGACGGAAACGTCACGAGTCAAAAATTCTATAATGCTATAAAACGACAGATCCATATAGCATTCGAAATACATATAAAAATAGAAGTTGGTGGCAAATCTATCACTATCGCGATATGTATATCGTACTGATCTCTATGAATGTGCAGTCTGTGAGGTACAGAGCGATGTGTAGAGTGATCGCAAATACTACCCCACCGAGTGAGGTGGCGCAGTCGTTAGCACACTGGACTCGTATTCGGGAGGATAACATTTCAAACCCACGTCTGGCCATCCTAATTTTGGTTTTCCGTGATTTCCTTAAATCGCTTCAGGCAAATGCTGGGATGATTCCTTTGAAAGGGCACGGCCGACCTCCACCCATATCCTTTCCTCGTCCGATGGGAAGATCACCTCACTGTTTGGTCCCCTTCCCCAAATCAGCCAACAAACCAAAAACTAGCCCGTGAAAGAAGAGACCTACGATATTTACTGCATCACAAGTTTGTTTGCGTGGCCATCACAGCGTGGCAGCAAGCACAGAAATACTTGTTTTGTAAATAAAACCGCCTTTTCTCGCTGCAGCTTAATTTATTTTTCCCAGACGCGTTTCGCCTTTTTCTTGCTCTAAGGCATCTTCAGTGGGATCTATAGCGACACAATGCCGTTACTTTTAGATTATCAAACAGTTCACGTCGCATTTTTTTATGTAAATAAGTAATTACTAACAGTCTGCTGCTGCTCTCATCCGGTCTGGAGGACTCACTATCGCTTTATTTCCGAAACATATGCACAATTTTGTGTTACGAACTTTTTCACAATGTTTACCATGTTTCTCCTACTTTTTTGTCGTGCATTGTTATTCTTTTGCCACTAGATACAGCTATTTGTTCGAACAGTGTCCTTTTAACAACTTAATGAAGTTACAATGTTTACATTGTTAAAAGTACAGTGTTCAAACAAACAGCTGTGTCATAAAGCTACAACATTTACGTTGTTAAAAGCACAGTGTTCAAACAAATAGCTATATCTAGCGGCAAAAGAATTAAAGTACACCACAAAAAGAGGAGAAACATGATGAACAGCGTGAAAAAGTTCGTAATACAAAATTGTGCTTATGGTTCGGAAATAAAGTGGTATTGAGACCTCCAGACCGGATGAGAGGAAAAGCAGATCACAGCAGACTGTAATTAATTACTTATTTACATAAAACACGCGACGTGAACTGTTTGATAATCTAAAAATAACAAAACTGTGTCGTTATAGATGCCTCTGAAGATGCCTTAGAGCAAGAAAAGGGCGAAACGCGTTTGGGGAAAAATAAATTAAGTGGCAGCAAGAAAAGCCGGTTTTATTTACAAAACAAGTTTTCCTGCATCATTTGTTGTTGGTAGGTGGAGTGTGTAGTAATGTTGTTGGGAATGGTGTATGGCTGGTTATCCAGTTAACCAGATATATTTTTTCTGTCGTGCTCATGCCTAGTGGTCAACTCATTTACGTAACAACTAAATCCAGGCGATAATATAATACTGTAACGCTTGATAGGTGCCTGCTACTCAGCACAGTTTTCTTTGTTATTTTGCTGTACAAAAGTAATCTAGATCCGAAGTTATAGAAATGCCCCATCACACAAACTTCTGCAATGTTCAGTCTGGGACTTACGTGTACTATGCACGTTGAGGGTACATCATGACTAGATTTTTCAGTTTCAGCTCTTTCATTCGCATATGGAATGATGGGAAAATGGTTATCTCCTGGTACACGTTCCCATCTCTCATCTCATTATCGTGCCACTTAAGTGAGATATACTACGGAGGTACGTTTATTTTTGCACAATCTTCCTCCAATATCCTTCCTCAGAATCTAACCCACAAGGGTTCGCGATGTAAACGTTGGCTTTCTGACGAAGATTTTCATTTAACTTCCTTGAATATCCTCATTAGACTTCAGTGTTGGCTATATAGATTTGCTGCGAGTGCAGTAGCTCGTCTCAGACGTAGTTTGAAGTCTCCTGTCCAACCTACGTGATATGAACATCTTATATCAGTACTCTAGAATAAGCTGCACTAGCGTTTCGATACGTTTCGCATAACAGATGAATTGCACATAACCAGATTATTATCAACTAATCTATGTATTTTCCTACTACTGATTTCATATTTTCGTCCAGTTTCAGATCTCTTCGTCGTATTCTCCGTAGACATTGAAATGGTGCATTAGGCTTTAGAACCTTACGACTAATCTTGATATCTTTGTCTTTCAGAAAATTATTAAATTGTTCTCTACACATGTACTTTCATTAAATTGTAATATAACACAGTATACACAGTGTTCTTCACAACTCATCTTACACACTTCTAGAGGTTGTAGAGAGGACTTATTAGATCAAGTTATACGAAGGAACCCATGTCCAGAAACGTCATCCAACAACGCTACAAAGCGTCAAAATTATACGCACCGGCGCCTGTGAACGTGTGTATATACAGGGTGATTCTATGATGATGTTACAAACGTTTTAGGATGATGGAGAAGGATAAATCTATCAATTTGAAGTAAGTATTCCTGTACCGGAAACGAAAACCTGACGTTTTAATTACACAGAACGGGCATATGATTAGTGAAACTCAACAGTTCCGATTTCTAGGTGTACAGACAGACAGTAAGCTGTCGTGGAAAGCCCACGTTCAGGATCTTGTTCAGAGACTTAATATTGCCATTTTTACTATTCGAACTGTATCAGAAGTGAGTGATCGTTCGACACGAAAATTAGTCTACTTTGCTTATTTTCATTCACTTATGTCGTATGGTATTATATTTTGGGATAACTCTTCCCATTCTAAAAGGATATTTTTGGCTCAGAAACGGGCGGTTGAGACAATAAGTGGCGTAAGTCCACGAACCTCTTGTCGACCCCTGTTCACGAGTCTGAGTATTTTGACATTGGCCTCTCAATATATATACTGCTTCCTGTCATTTGTTGTTAACAATATTAACTTATTCCCAACACTTAGCAGCTTTCACTCGGTTAATACTCGGCAGAAATCAAACCTGCATTTGGATCGGACTTCCTTAACTGTTGTGCAAAAAGGTGTTCTGTATACTGCTGCATCCATTGTCAATAAGCTACCACTCGAATTCATATATCTTAGCAGTAATCCACGCGCTTTCAAATCGAATCTGAAGAGTTTCCTCATGGGTCACTCCTTCTATTCTGTAGAGGAGTTCCTTGAAAAATTATGCTAATTGTTATTGTACTGTTGACTGCGTATACTGAAACTTAGAGATTGACTTTTTTCGGGTTCATAAACATTTACTTTTCTCTGTTATTATTTTTATGTTGTAATTTCATGAACTGACACGTTCCATTACCTTGGAGATTTGCTCTTCAATTAGGTCCTACGGAACTTGACGTGTAAATAAAAAAATAAATCTACAAATTAGTCTAGTGCGATATTCGTTTTATCGACTTGTATTAACAGGACGTTAAAACACGATGAACACCCAGTACTCCAGCAGCGACAAAGCAGCGCTGCTGCACGGCGCCAGCAACCACAGTTAATAAGGGCGGTGTTGTCCCCGCTATAATATTGGCTATTACTCATGTTTTACAGTCACTCTTAATATATATCGATAATATAAATATCGCGCTAGACTAATCTTAGACAGCTCTACCGAATGGATGCGTGAAATTCTGCTTTATAAATCGTTTTGTTTGTAGCGGAATACAAAACGACGCTTTCTGCCCATACTGTGCCTTTGCAACCTAACCTTCCAGTACTGGTGGTGGTAAAAGTCTACCTAAGTAGGTAGATTACCGTCGCTTTAGACATACTCTACCGCTCCTGCAAGCTACCGTCTGTAGTAAATGGTTTCTTAAATTAGTGTGGTCCACGAAATTACTGGCCCCTGCGATTTATTGCTGGGTATTAATAATTTCTAGCGGAAGGTTTTAACTAACCGGTAGAAATTTGAACGCAACGGATAACGCAATTTTTATTGAACCACTACAGAAGGCACCTACACAGGGCTTAATAGGCAGTATATAGCTTTTATTTGCTTTCATGACCCAGAATTCGACTGTGGTACTGACTGCCACCTATTCTTTATGATGGAAGGAGTAAATAATCAGTCGAGGGTAGATTAATTGATATTTATTCAGTACCGACGGTATTTCAACAACTAGTCGTGTTTCTCTTGCAATGTACATCATCAAAACCGGTCTCTAGTTAACATGGTTCAGTTTCGCCACGTAATTATGGAATGGGACAGAGGAGCGCAGACCTGGCTTCAATGTAATTTTATACAACCGCACAATTATACCTAAACCCTCGGTTATTACATTCAGTTGCTATAGATTACTCAGAACAAGTTCCGCAAAGACAATACAAGCAAAACTAGGTCAGTGTGGAAGAGTATTTAGCAAATCTTTATTAAATCAGTGGGCATTAAAATCCGATACTTTTCCTAGTGGCACGAGTATTTTACTTAACGCACAACATCGCCAACAAATCAAATCGTTATGGGGGTGCACAAGAAACATCACTTCAGTGCTGTTCAACCCACATGACCAAGTTTCAGTAGCCAACAGAAACCCAGAAAAATATAGACACACACGATAATTCCTTTCGTATTTTACACTCGCTCACTATCGTATGATTATTCATCGTGTACAACATATTTTCAGACCGAATCTACAATTTATCAATGCAGCGGCTGCTCCAACCGACCACGTGGCGCGAAAGCAAGTTAACAAAGAAAAATATGGAAAATAAATAAAAATCCCAAAAATATTACTGTAAATGGAAGAGCGGATTAAAATACATTGAATGAGTGAATTTCCGTTAAGCACAGAGCAATAACGTGACCGTGAGCTTCAGGCACATGGTGCGTTGCCTGAACAAGGCACTAACGCAAGGTCTACTGAAACTCGAGTAAATTAAGAAAATCAATTCCCTTAAGGGGTTCAGTGGTAATTTCGCACCTGATTTCAACGTCTGGACTTCATTACAGAGCAGATTTCAGACAATCGAATACCTATGTTAACATAACCAAAACGAGAGCTGCGTCTCCATGTCTGTCCAGCACCACGACCCAGGAGCAAGTGCTCTTCCAACCGAATTCGCCTAACCGTTCCGCTTACAAACGTGGTAGGCGGCCGCAGTGGCCGTGCGGTTCTGGGCGCTACAGTCTGGAACCGAGCGACCGCTACGGTCGCAGGTTCGAATCCTGCCTCGGGCATGGATGTGTGTGATGTCCTTAGGTTAGTTAGGTTTAATTAGTTCTAAGATCTAGGCGACTGATGACCTCAGCAGTTAAGTCGCATAGTGCTCAGAGCCATTTGAACCTTTTTTTTTTTTTTTTACAAACGTGGTGGGGGTGCGCGCCAACCTGACAGAGCCAATACGCGCGCCTACGTTTCATCTTTGCCCTGACCTGCAAACCTGGTCTCTGCTAAACTTGTTCACGCATGGGGGGTTGGTACAACCGTACCCCAGAACGACCATTCATGCAGTGTTACAATCTGTGCCTAAAGCTTTCCGCTAGTTCACACACTCACTCATTTATACCGTCCAGGCCGCACAAAGGAAAGGAAAATGGGAAACGTGGTACACAACAGAAAAAAATTCAATAAATAACACTGTTTAGTCCATTTTTTCCGTTTGGACACCAGCTGAGGTATTACCCGCAAGAGAAGAAACTCTTGCTAATAATTTCTGCGTTCTAGAAATTTAATAAAACATTGGAACGGTACAACAAGTTCCGTTTCATCTTCTATGAAAGACCTAATGAGCAGTATTTGTTTCTGCTGGAAAACTGCATGCATCTGCCGAAACACCAGAGAAAAAATTCTCGAAGTATCTTAGGAGGGACACACTCTATTTTGTGGTCGCGTATGACAGCTCTCTGAAGACACACATGTAGGAATCAACATGGTTTCCTCAAGCACCGTTCATGTAAAGTACAGCTTCCTCTCTTTGTTCATGAGATTCAGAAGGCAGTAAATAACGGAGCGTGGGTCGCTACTATAATATCCGAACCCGTATGCGAATAAATTGGAGAGTTTCTAGGAAACAGAATTCAGTAAGTCCTTCTTAATGAAGAGAAATCGTCAAAGAAAGCAGCAGCGACCGCCACACCCCAAGGTAGAACAATAGGACAGTCATTAATCACACAATGGAGGCTGTTGTTCACAATATGTACAGGGTGGGATCAATAGGATTAGCTCGTAAAATATAAGGTGCATTCAAAAAGAAAAGAGCCAGAGTCTACAAAATGAAAAGTTGCTGAAGGGATCGTAATACCATTGCCTACGACAATGCATGGGCCGTATAAGGGAACTGAGACCACACTCGCCGCTAGAGGGATACGGGCGAACACCCAAGTGAAGACGCGTGTGCACGTACACGCGTCTACTGCCCACTACACTCATTCGTATTAAAAACAGAAGTTGAGGCTTCAAAATTAGAGCAAATGAATATAGTGCGATTCCTCACAGTGGCAGGATTGCGGAGAAAGGAAATCCATCGCAGAATGGCACAAATGTACAGAGAGCATTGCATGTCCGTTGCAACTAAGATACACCGTATGACCTCTGGGGCAATGAATGCCACCATAACTCACAGGTCTTCAGGAATGAGCGCAACCACCTGCTGGATAATTGTATCGGTAATGCGATATGGCATACCACATCGTGCATCATCGGTCAACATCCGTCCTTCCTTGAATCGCTTCAATCATGTCTTGACCCCTGCAACGGACGTGCATTGTTCCTCGTACACTTTTGCCATTCTCACATGAAATTCCGCTCCCCGCACTTCTTTCGCTGTCAGCAGACGCACTACACTTCTTTGCTCTTCTTTGATGACGCCATTTTACTGTTTTCAATTCGACTGAGTGCAGTGGGCGGTCGACAGGTGCAGGGTGTCACACTCTCTTCACGAAATTGTGCGCCCATGTCTCTCTAACAGCGTATCTGGAGGGTCGTAGCTCTTTTAGGGACCACATCTTCTTCCGTAGGCCATTACGTCACATTTCCTTCAATGGTTTTCGTTTTACAGTGTCCGTCTCGATTCTTTTTGAATGCACCTTATCCTAGACAACTCAACTTACATCATTTAACCCATATGTAGAAGATGTATGTTAGGTTGCTTATTCCAAGATGCATGATATATTTTCCTTGTCAGTTCTATTTCGGACACCTCGTACAAGTGATCGGACGCATAGTATTGAGAGGCACCCACCTGCCTTGCTCAGACTGTGGCATCAAGCAGTCAGGCCTGCAAGATGAGTGGTCTGCCAAGCGAGTGGATTCATTCTTATTTATCGAGTAACATGAACTCTCGTACTCACAATTAAGTTACAAATTATCCTTCTGTATGAATAATACGCAACGGAAACACGCATCTGACTATCAGTAATTTACAGAACTCTGACTGTACACTACGCACTGGCAATACCACATTTTCTTTCCTTTTTTATTTAACAGCTTTTGTCTACACGTGGCCACCGCACTGAATATGAATGGCGCACACATTATAAATTCGGGACATTATGGCAACATACAATTCAATGGAAAAGTCCACCAATCTTTTTCTTTTCACTATCTTATTTATTCCGATAAATTCTCTAACCTAAACACACAAATTCTATAACATACAACAATAACACGTGAGAAATTCCGCCCAGTGGGCATGGCAATACATTGGTGAATCTCTATACTATGGTCTCGTAATTGTTTAACGCTACAGTGCACTTTCTGGATAGGATGGTGGATCTTTTATTATTTCTCACACTTCAACTCTCACAATCATCATCATGAAACTTTCCTCCAGACCGTCGGTACAGAAGGAACAAGCTTAACCCACTAATCTTTTGAAACTACCTCGCTACACACCCATGCAAACCACACATATCCAAATTACGTGACGTACACCACACTACAATATGAAATACAAGACAGTGAATAGTCACAACATTATCACTTTCAGCTTTCCTACTTCAATTAATATTTATCCCAGTTTCACACAACACTGCCCCACTTTGTAATTCTACTTTCCTACTATGAACTCTGGAGATATATGCACGTCTTCCTGTGCAATGCAAGCCATGTGGCGTTGCTGGATAGACGGCCGACTCACCTTGCTTCTCTCTCAGAGTTTGAATCTAGCGTCACACGGAATCATATCACGCAAAGTAATATTAAGAACTTATTCATCACACACGCGAGTCCTCAACTGATACCATGGATGAGTACTTCTCTTTATCTTTTGTCCCATGCACAGTTTGAGACTCACACAGTACTCACCACGTGGAAGTACTCGTCTCTAATTTCAAGTTCTGCACACGCCATTTCTTAAATATTTCAACTTATGGTACACACGCTATTTCTTAAATATTTCAACTTATTGTACACACGCTAGTGATTCAGCTTAACTTAAGCACACGGAAGTATTTCAACTTATTGCTACACGTGGTTTCATTGTGACCGTTGGTCACTTCCGAAGATTACTACAATCCCATTAATATTACCTGCCTGACATTTAATTCTCCCCACAAAAGTTCCTGAAATAGAGAAATTATTATTTCAAACTACTCTTAAATATTCCACATGCATACCATGACTCCACTCTTTCGTCATTACGGAGCACAACTAAAACAGGTGTTAACAGCACAAGATCCAGCGGCAGAGTGCTGAGACATGGCCGTTCTCGAGGTCCTCTCGCACCTCTGTCGAAGTGGGGGAGCACCTTACTACCCTATTGGTCAGCCACATTTCAGGCGCTCAAAGCTCAGGTAAATTTCATCTCTTTGGTCCCACCAAAGGTGGCCAAAGGATAGACTCAAAGATGATCATATATTCACATTCACTATCAGTGGTTAGCAGACGACCATACATTCATTCATTTCAAAAGATCTCACCAAACTGGACGTAGGGATTTACTTTGTGGGAGTGCACATGTGATCAATTAAATAAATAAATTGTCATTCTTTCCCACACTGGTATCCGGCTTCGCTGTATTAATTGAAGTTGAGTTATTTCACAAAAAAAGTGTGTTGTTCTGACAGAAATAATGAAGTATGTTGTACCTATTTTCAATGTCGGGTGGTACTGTACCCTTTCAGTATATGTAGTCCTGTGAGGCTGTTCACATACGACACTGTAGTATAGGAGGTGACATTGTTAGAAAGTTGTCACCACATACAGAGATTTCCACCTGATGTAAATATTAGCAGATGATTCTTAACATAAAGAAATATATTTCAATGGGAGTAAATAGATGAAAAGGTCTGATATAATTTGTGTAGTCAATTGCCGACCCATTACTGGAAGCAGTTACAACTTTCAAGTACCTAGTACAATCTGTCGCAAGTGAT
Organism: Schistocerca cancellata; assembly: GCF_023864275.1. Classification (NCBI taxonomy): domain Eukaryota; kingdom Metazoa; phylum Arthropoda; class Insecta; order Orthoptera; family Acrididae; genus Schistocerca; species Schistocerca cancellata. Next base: position 763,664,771 of record NC_064629.1, read on the forward strand.
TTAAAGAGTAACAACCACATAAATCTTACCATGGAGACCTCATATGCAGGATAAAGATTTACTGGAAAAATCCTAACTAAGGTTAATTCATGCACGAAATTGGTCTTTTACCAAACCCTCGTGCGACCAGTTTGTGAGTACTGATGGTCTGTCGGGACCCTTATCATGTTAGGTTATCAGAAGAAAGAGATAAGATTCAAAGAAGAGCTGCACGATACCTCAAGGGGCTATTCCGTTAGCGTGAGACTCTCACAGAAGTGCTCAACGAACTGCAGTGGAGGCACTACTAACCTCAAAGAGTTATCTCTTTAGCGCCAGACTTTCACAGAAGTGCTCAAGAAACTACAACGGGAGGCATTACTGGAAAAATTTTCCTCGCAGGGCCTCTTCGTCATAAACTTAAGGGATATCCCGTTTTAATATGCGTCACCAAATATTCTGTTTCCTCATACATGTGTATCTGGTAATGATCACGACAATATAATTAGAAAATTGTCTCATCCGTGACTGTAATACAAAGGGAAAAATGATACTGATGCACTTTGAACTACCCACCACACACTTAACGGTGGCTTGCGGAGTACCTCAGTCGATGTACACGAAGCAGTATAGCTCTTGTATTGGCAAACGCAGGTCACTATGCGTACAGATGGATGATATATACATCTACGTCGATACGTTGCAAACCACTGAAAAGTGCGTGGCTTTCATCATTAGCAAAGTTTTTTCTCATTTCATTCGCGTATGGGGTGTGGGAGATGATTGCTTAGATAGCTCTGTGCCAGTTATAATTAGTCTTACTTTGTCTTCACTTTCTTAATGGGTGCGATATGTGAGAAGTTGTGATATATTCTTAGATTTTTCTATTAATGCTGGTCCTGGAAACTTTGTAAATAGACATAGTTAGGAAATATGACGGCTAGCATCAAGCGTCTGTCTGTTTGGGATTTAATGCGTGTCCTTGATTTTATCTCATGGATTAAACAAGCTTCCGATCACAGGTGCTGGCCCTATTTGTACAGGCCTACGTTCAATATTCCCTGTCATTCCTGTTTGGTATGAGTCCCACAACTTAATCACTATTCTAGGAAGGGACGCACGGAAGTTAAGTATTCAATCTTTGTAGACTGATTACGTTTTCCTAATATCCTATCAACGAAACCTGCTTTACATACGACTGAGCTATATCCCTACAAACTGTTAAACCTAAGTATCTGTACCAGCTGAATGATTTCATTTGTGACTGACTGATACTGTAGTCATAGGATGCTGCCTCTTTTGCATCTTCTGAAACGTACAAATCACATTTATCGACATTTAAAACAAGTTGCCGAACTTTGAACCGCTTTGAAATAACAAGTTCTGATTCAACATTTGTGCAGCATTTTCAGTCAGTGCTTCATTCTGAGCTTTTCTATTACTAAAGCATAATCAGAGCTAACAAACATAATATATCTTCCGCACAGAAGAATAGGAGTGGAGGAAGCATTCGTTGGTTATGAATCTTGCATTTCCGTGGATGAGTATTAAATTAACACTCGGATAGGCCAGAGACGCCACGAGCTTAACGCAGCCATTTGAATCTGGCAGGAGAGGGTGGTAGGGTTAATTGTGGTGGTAGTTATGTGATTACCGACTGGCGCATGGCTGCGTGGTCTTGCGATCAGCGGCCAGCAGAATGGATCGCCGAACGACACGCGAGCAAATCCAATCTGTCGGACGCCTACGCCCACGCGCCTGGCCTGCACGCTGCATCATCGCCTTCATCATCTAACGCGTCGAAATCGTTTCGTAACGGCTTTTTTACAGGTTAGCCTGCAGCTCACACGTACACAATTTGCTCCAAACCTTTAGTGTTAAAGTTACTCCAACGGTAGTGGATCCTAAATGAAGTATTTTATTTGTACGAGTGCTGCACAGAAAGTAATTCATCACATTTCTTTTCTCAGCCGGAAACAATGCTACGAATGCGAAACGTTACGTATGTCTTATTTGAAGTCTCCTGAGTGAGAAGGCCAAGTTTCCACCACTTCCAACAGATAGCGTAGCTGCGGGACAGTTTCAAATTGATGTCTGTAGGTGATGTACGTTACAAGTAACGTGCCGTCATTCAGTTTCTCACTGCAGAGAAAGAAACTGTGGGGAATATTCACAAACGCTTGTGAAAAAGCTATGGAGCATCTGCTGTCGACGGACACGGAGGGTGAGGTCATCAGACTGCGGTTTGGCGAAGATCCACGATTTGCGGCTCTCGAGGAGACCATCCACGGCTGCCACATCTGACACACCTCACCTAGCCCCCTCGGACTTCCACTTGTTTCGGTCATTAAGGGATGCCATGCGCGGAAGACATTTTGAGGACGATGAGAAGGTCATTCACACAGTGGGCACTGGCTCCGCCACCAGGACAAGGATTTGTACCGACAGAGCACACACGCCCTTGTTTCGCGCTGGAGGAACGCCGTAGAACGGGATGAAGATTACGTGGGAAAGTAGGGTGTGTAGATAAAACACCATTCTTTCGTGTTTCAATATGGAATTGTTGAAGAAAAAAAATGTGGTGCATTACTTTCTGGGCAACCCTCGTAAATAACCCGTATTTCTACATGGACGTAAACACTTAGAAAATAATACACAATAATTTTTTTGTGTCACGGTGGATTTTTTCCTTCATAAGGTTACACGACTCTGCTACTAACTGAAACGTCAGCTGAAACTGAGGAGGAACCGGCTGATAGTTTTCTAGCTACTTAACTCATGCAACAGATAACAAGGATATATGAGAAAGCGTTAATAATTTATGTGTGTCTTTCTAATGCGCTAAATGAGACCAACAGGTACTACGAGCATAAGTTGTTGCTATAAGGTGTAAGTTGTTTATGGCAATTAAAGAAAATTCGTGACATTACTTCTTTATTTGCCTTATTTGCAAGTACAAATTTTAAACTCTTGCCACCTATAAAATTTTATTGCTAAACATTTCCGAAGGAAAGAAAGAGTAAAGATTAGGGTTTAAGTTTATGTCGACGATGCTCTCATTAGAGATGGGGCAGAAGCTCTGATTTGTAAAGCAATGTCCGGCCGTTGTGGCCGAGCGGTTCTATCCGCTTCAGTCCGGAATCGTGCTGCTGCTACGGTCGCAGGTTCGAATCCTGCCTCGGGCATAGATGTGTGTGATGTCCTTAGGTTAGGGGACTGATGACCTCAGATGTTAAGTCCCATAGTGCTCACAAGGGAACCTCCCCATCGCACCCCCCTCATATTTAGTTATAAGTTGGCACAGTGCATAGGCCTTGAAAAACTGAACACAGATCAATCGAGAAAACAGAAAGATAGGCAACATCAAGTAGCGTCTGACCTCACGAGCGCCGTGGTCCCGTGATTAGCGTGAGCAGCTGCGAAGCGAGAGATCCTTGGTTCAAGTCTTCCCTCGAGTGAAAAGTTGACTTTTTTTATTTCCGCAACGTTATGATCTGTCCGTTCGTTCATTGACGTCTCTGTTCACTGTAGCAAGTTTAGTGTCTGTGTTTTGCGACCGCACCGCAAAACCGTGCGATTAGTAGACGAAAGGACGTGCCTCTCCAATGGGAACCGAAAACATTTGATCGCAAGGCCATAGGTCAACCGATTCCTCCACAGGTAAACACGTCTGATATATTCTATACGACACTGGTGGGGGCATGTGCGTCACATGACAGGAATATGTTGTCGACCCACCTAACTTGTACACTTCGCGAATGGGTAAAAAGATTCTTCTACCTTGCCTGATTTAGGTTTTCTTGTGGATGTGATAATCACTCCCAAAAAAGTTATGAAACATAACAGTTTGTCAGATAATAATTGTCTGAAAAAAATTAAACTTTTTACTCGGGAGAAGACTTGAACAAGGGACCTCTAGCTCCGCAGCTGCTCACGCTAACCACGGGACCACGGCGTTTCTCACCTCGCACTGTCCTTGACGTTGTCTATCTTGTTATGGACTACTCAGTTTGTATATTTTGCTTAGTTTTCTCATACTTCCACACTACTTCTTCCTGTTTTCTCGATTGATCTGTGTTCAGTTTTTCAAGGCCTATCCACTGTGCCAACTTATAACTAAATCTGAGGGGGGTGCGATGGGGAGGTTCCCTTGTCAGAGCCATTTGAACCATTTGTAAAGCAATACGAAGGAACTCGGCCGTGACCCTTTAAAGGAACCAAGGAACCATCGTGGAACTTTCCTTTAGCGATTCAAGGAACATACGGAGAAAATAGAGCTGTATGGCTGGACGCAGATTAGAAACGCTGTCCTCTCAACGTGTCCACTGTCTTATCATTGCGCCATCTCGCTCGCTGTAAATATTTAATATATATGGTATATGCGTTCCGTTTCATATGTCATCATACTGTATTATTAACTGGAATATCGAAATTCTTGAGCTGAGTTCTGAATCTTATGGCGGGTTGTTTCCTTTCTGCTTATGCTCCAAATTCAGCGTTCCCTGATGTACAAAAGAGGCTGTTTACAATGAGTTCTAAAAAATGGCCCTGAGCACTATGCGACTTAACATCTGAGGTCATCAGTCCCCTAGAACTTATAACTACTTAAACCTAACTAACCTAAGGACATCACATCCATCCACGCCCGAGGCCGATTCGAACCTGCGACCGTAGCAGTCGTGCGGTTCCGGACTGAAGCACCTAGAACCGCTCGGCACCCGCGGCCGGCACAACGAGTTCTCTTTGGATCATTACATATTTATATACCGTTAATATTCGTGCAATGCATCGTTTTACAGAGACGGCGAATATGATAGCTTTTCTATGGAGGGTACTTAGAGTAGCTAGTTAAGTGACACTTTCGTACAATTTCATATCAGGTCAGGTGTATAATAAGGGTCTAGTTATTTTTCTTCCGTATCATTTTAGTCCAGTACTGGTTTAGACTTCGGAAGTATTTACGAAGTGCGCTGCAGTTATTTCGACCTCCTGGAAGTCTTTTATAGTTGCAGCAATGATGATAATTTGGTTGGGAGAAGCCAGGGTCTGAGTCACAGAACACGGCTTCAACACTAAGCAGTAGAAATCCGCCTGTTCCACATTATGATTTTAAAGGTCGTGTTTGTCCCACTTACTTATTTTATGAAATTATAATTAAATTAATACCATTAGCTGCTGACGAACGTTGATGTACATCAACAGGGACAGTTGAAAACATATTCCCCGATCGGGACCGGAACCCGGGATCTCCTGCTTACATGGCAGACGCTCTATCCATCTGAGCCACCGAGGGCACAGAGGATAGTGTGACTGCAGGTATTTATCCCTTGCACGCTCCCCGTGAGACCCACAGTCTCAACTTATAGTCCACACAATACATTCGTTGTTCCCTGCCATTATACCCATTACTCGTGGCAGACAATCCACGAAGTCCTGTAAGAGTTCAGGCATATCGTGAGCATCCGCACTGAAGAAGGTCATTAGCCGGTTAGCCTTAATTATATGAAGATGGCATCTGTTCTTTCGAACATGACCGTGCAGCTCTCTAGAATGAAATTACAATTAAATTAATACCATTAGCTGCTGACGGGCGTTGATATACATCAACGGGGACAGTTGAAAATTTGTGCCCCGACCGGGACTCGAACCCGGGATCTCCTGCTTACATTGCAGACGCTCTATCCAGTGGCATTTGTCAGCAAGATAATGTACCATGTCACAAAGCCAGGAGTGTGATGGTTTAGTTCGAGGAACACAGTGGCGAGGTTAATTGATGTACTGGACTCCCAGCTTACCAGATTTGAACCCGCTCGAACACATTGGGATGAACGTGGCTTCAGAGCCCATCGCAACCTTCCCCTGAATTTACGGTAGTTAGGAGACTTGTGTGTGCAGATATGGTGTCATCTCCCTCCAGGGACGTACCAAGACCTCATTGCTTCCATGTTAGAACGCGTCGCCGCGGTTATCAGTGTTACGTCAGTGCCAAAGATGGACATACCTCACAGCCGGTACGTCCATCTTTGGCACCGATAACAGCGGTGACGCGTTCAATGATGAACATGCGCGTGATGCACAATGTTACTCTTGTATCATGTGCCACGGGAGTTTGCTGAGCATCTCTCTGACAACCTCTCGTCGACCAACGATCCCGTGACGAAACATGCCACTCTTCGTTGAATGTTCTCTAACTCTTCTATCAGTCCTACCCGGTAATGATCCCATGTTGATGAACAATCCTCAAGAATCAGTCGATCAAGGGCTCTGTAAGCCACTTCCTTCTTGGAAGAGTTACATTTCCGTAACGTTCTTCCTATGAATCTTAGTGTGACATCTGCTTTTCCTATTTGTTTTACATTGTCATTCCATTTACGGTCGCTGTGAATAAGTAATCGTTGATATTTTATGATACATACTGTTTTCATCATCGTAGTTGTACAGTAGTGAATTTCTTTTCCTGCCTATTAACAGTATGTTGCATTCATTTACGTTCACGGCCAACTGCTTGAGTCGGCACCATTCGTCAATCCTTTGCAGGTCATTCTGCAAATCGACTTTGTCTTTTAGCTACCTTATTATAGACAACCGAATCACCTGCGAACAGTCTTAAAGAACTTCCAGCGACTTCTAGTATCTCAATCTGTGCACTGTAATCAGCAGCGGTCCTATCATACTTCCTTGATGCACTGCGAAAATGAGCTTTACATCTGTCGATTTTGTTCCGTTAAGGGCGATGTCTTGAACTAAGCCTTAAAACTAATCGCAAATCTGGTCAGATATACAGTAATCTCGTATTTTTTTCACTAAACGGCAGTGCGGGATGGTGTATGCCTTGCTGAAGTCAAGAAACACGGCATCAATCTGAGATAATGTGACAGTAAAAGGAATGTTGGAAAAATTACTAGAAATCTCTGGAAACTATTTTGAGGAAGTATAAAAATCATGTGTGTATACCACATAAAGGGGAATTATCTGACTTTAACCCTATTACGTATATTGAATTTTTAGAGGATTCGTTTTACGTAAATGATTAAAATACCACAAACGTTGATCGCAGTTTTGCGTGTAATTCATTGGATGAGTAATTGAACCATGAACCAATTGCTCGTTTTTTAACACAATCTAATCTCAGATGTCAATATTTTCCATGTCAACGTTTCACTTGAGAAACAGCGAGTACTCGTCAAATCCATATTCTTCGCAACTAGTAAGTATCGCATATGTGTCTGCCGGACTGTGTGATGTAAGTAAACATCTCTGTGTGGATTATTTATTTGACGTTAAGTTAGCCGACAGCCTCCGAAGTACTGCTCATTAGATATCGCCACTGGCCGCAACATTTTGAGTCTTATGAGATGACCGCTACCAAGCTAAAAGATCTAATAGTCGTTGCATTATTGCAGCATGGCAAAGCCTTATGCTGTGTGTTGCGGTTTGTTTTATGTGAGGCGCACTAAGTTCAGTACAGTTCGATTGTTCTATTTTCCAGCACCGAACGAAGGGAAGGTTACCAATGGAAACAGCGATGTGTCACAGAAGAGGGTAGTGGAATCCTTAAGGAAACGGGAGAAGTTGAATTTCCTAAATCAACTTTCAGTCCCGTCAGTGAAAGGTGGGAGTGTACACTGCTCTCTTCAAGTGCGATAAATTAATTATAAACACAGGCGCTGCAAGAGCAGAACCACAGCACGAGCAACTTAATAAATTTTGCCGGAAAACATGGCTATGTATATTCGACGTATCATGCGGTTTCAACCAGGTCGATTTACATTAATTATGCCATAGACGCGATACTTCATTGTTTGAAGGAAAGTAGGGCGTGTTTAACAGGGCGCCACCTGAAATTAGGAATTTGTATGCTGTGTACATCGATGCTCTCGCTGTCGCTTGTGAGTGATATGAATGCATGTATTAGACACTACAGAGTCTGTAGCTTCCTGCAGATTATAACTGTGTGCCGGAACCTTGACCTTGGCGGGCAGTGATTTTACCGGCTGAGTCATGAAGGAACCCCTCAAGAGCGGCCCTCGCTGGTTTACTTCTGCCATTACCTCTCCACAGCATTCATAGGGCGTGTCGTGAGTCGGGCCTGGATAGCTCAGTCATTAAGAACATTGCCCGCCAAAGGCAGGTAGTCAGGTCCAGCACACAGTTTTATCTGCCAGCAGCTCCAAGAGTAGCGCACATTCCGCTAGAAATGGAATACAATGACCGTTAGAAGTTACGGAAACAGTGAACTACATCTACGATCATCATCTTCCTTTTTTTTTTTTCATTAGCGTTTACCACTTCTAGGATGGGAACCGCTGTATTTACACTCCTGGAAATTGAAATAAGAACACCGTGAATTCATTGTCCCAGGAAGGGGAAACTTTATTGACACATTCCTGGGGTCAGATACATCACATGATCACACTGACAGAATCACAGGCACATAGACACAGGCAACAGAGCATGCACAATGTCGGCACTAGTACAGTGTATATCCACCTTTCGCAGCAATGCAGGCTGCTATTCTCCCATGGAGACGATCGTAGAGATGCTGGATGTAGTCCTGTGGAACGGCTTCCCATGCCATTTCCACCTGGCGCCTCAGTTGGACCAGCGTTCGTGCTGGACGTGCAGACCGCGTGAGACGACGCTTCATCCAGTCCCAAACATGCTCAATGGGGGACAGATCCGGAGATCTTGCTGGCCAGGGTAGTTGACTTACACCTTCTAGAGCACGTTGGGTGGCACGGGATACATGCGGACGTGCATTGTCCTGTTGGAACAGCAAGTTCCCTTGCCGGTCTAGGAATGGTAGAACGATGGGTTCGATGACGGTTTGGATGTACCGTGCACTATTCAGTGTCCCCTCGACGATCACCAGTGGTGTACGGCCAGTGTAGGAGATCGCTCCCCACACCATGATGCCGGGTGTTGGCTCTGTGTGCCTCGGTCGTATGCAGTCCTGATTGTGGCGCTCACCTGCACGGCTCCAAACACGCATACGACCATCATTGGCACCAAGGCAGAAGCGACTCTCATCGCTGAAGACGACACGTCTCCATTCGTCCCTCCATTCACGCCTGTCGCGACACCACTGGAGGCGGGCTGCACGATGTTGGGGCGTGAGCGGAAGACGGCCTAACGGTGTGCGGGACCGTAGCCCAGCTTCATGGAGACGGTTGCGAATGGTCCTCGCCGATACCCCAGGAGCAACAGTGTCCCTAATTTGCTGGGAAGTGGCGGTGCGGTCCTCTACGGCACTGCGTAGGATCCTACGGTCTTGGAGTGCATCCGTGCGTCGCTGCGGTCCGGTCCCAGGTCGACGGGCACGTGCACCTTCCGCCGACCACTGGCGACAACATCGATGTACTGTGGAGACCTCACGCCCCACGTGTTGAGCAATTCGGCGCTACGTCCACCCGGCCTCCCGCATGCCCACTATACGCCCTCGCTCAAAGTCCGTCAACTGCACATACGGTTCGCGTCCACGCTGTCGCGGCATGCTACCAGTGTTAAAGACTGCGATGGAGCTCCGTATGCCACGGCAAACTGGCTGACACTGACGGCGGCGGTGCACAAATGCTGCGCAGCTAGCGCCATTCGACGGCCAACACCGCGGTTCCTGGTGTGTCCGCTGTGCCGTGCGTGTGATCATTGCTTGTACAGCCCTCTCGCAGTGTCCGGAGCAAGTATGGTGGGTCTGACACACCGGTGTCAATGTGTTCTTTTTTCCATTTCCAGGAGTGTATGTTGAGGCGAATTCACTTCTACGGCCAGATGCCCTTTCTTGTCAGCCGTCAGTTACTTAAGGGACAGAAGTCGTGTCCTCCACCCGTCTTCGAGCTGTATGAAATACATGTGCGTGATTGCATTTCAACCGTTTGCGTGTCGTATTTTCTGAGATGAAAAGTGGGAACTAGTCCAACTTTTGTTTAAACGAGGCTGTAAACAGCCAGAAAATCACATTGTGATTGGGCGGTGCACGAGCTACAGTCGTCAGTCCACCACGCAGATTCGATTCGGGCCTGGAAACCTTTCTGCCTTGCAGACTGACAAGCTCGGCGTTACGTTATATTCGCAGATGCGGTAGCGATATGCACCTATACAGATGGTGGTAGTATCGCGAACACAAGGTATAAACGGGCAGTGCTTTGGTGGAGCTGTCATTTGTACTCAGGTGACTAATTTGAAATTTCCGAAGAGATTATGACCGCACGACGGGAATTAATAGACTTTGAACGCAGAATCGTGTAGACTTCAATATTTCAAGACCGGCAGTATCAAGGGTGCGTGGAGAATATCAAATTTTAGGCATTACCTTTTATCACGGACAACGCAGTGGCCGACGGCCATCACTTAACTCCCGAGAGCACGGGCGTTTGCACAAAGCTGTCAGTGCTAACAGACAAGCAGCATTGCGTGAAATAACCGCAGAAATTAATGTGGAACGTACGACGAACGTATGTATCCGTTAGGAAAGTGTGACGAGATTTGGCGTTAATGAGGTATGGCAGCAGATGACCTTTGCCTTTGAGCGTCTCTCCTGCACTCGTGACCATATCGGTTGGGCTCTAGACGACAGGAAAACCGTAACCTGGTAATATGAGTCCCGATTTCAGTTGGTAAGAGCTGATGTTAGAGTTCGAGTGTGACGCAGATCCACGAAGCCTGGACCCAAGTTGTCAACAAGGCACTGTGCAAGTTGATGGTGGCTCCATAATGGTGTGGGCTGTGTTTATATGGGTCACTGACTGGATATGGGTATTGAATGTCAAATCAAACACCTTTCAGCCGTCTAAGTTTTCAAATTGTTGTTTTATTGGGCTACCAGTTTCAGCAATATATTACTCCATCTTCAGGCCCCCTGATCGACGTGCAGGAAGATTTCCACCTTTGGTTCAGTCAAAACAGGGGCCAGCATTCAGTGACTGGTATCCATAGATTTTTGAGGCAGTGATCACTTTGAAAATCAGCTTAGTCGGCAGGTAGCACAATAAAATAACAATTTGGAACCTCAGACGACTGAAAGGTGTTTGATTTGACATTCTGTACTGAACAGCCTCGGCCCTCAACGATATGTGAAAAGATGGACATACAGGGAAATGGTTAGGCTCGGCTACTTGGAGACCATTTCCAGCCATAGATGAACTTCATGCTCCCTAACAAGGATGGAATTTTTGTGGATGGCCATGCTGCATGTCACCGGGCCACTGTTCGAGATTGGTCTGAAGAATATTCTGGACAATTCGAACGAATTATTTGGCCGTCCATCGAACATTTATGCGGCATAATCGAGAGGTCATTTCGTGCACAAAATCCCGAACCGGCAACACTTTCGAACTTATGGGTAGCTAAAAAGGCAGCATAGCTCGATATTTCTGCAGGGGACTTCGAACGCCTTGTTGAGTCCATGCCACGTCGAGTTTCTGCACTACGCCGGGCAAAACAACGCCCTGCAGAACATTAGGAGGTATCCCAAGACTTTTGTCACCTCAGTGTACGAGCAGATGTAATATTTTTATAACTATGAACAGTAAAAGTTGCAAACTAAATTACAATTCTTATCTTCGCCCTCACATAATCAAAGAAAATACTCGGAAATAAAGAAAATGACTTTTTCGAAAGAGTTACGACAGAATTGGGACGTTTCTTTCTTCTAAAGATTTATCCGATTTAACGGACAGAGTGGACCACCAGAAGAAAAAAAATGGGAATGGGAGAAAGGGTAGACGCTGAAGGAGACATTACGGGGATGCATTGTTTTGGGACGCAAAGCCACACAAATCATTTTTCTAGTACAAGAAATAATTTTCAAAATTAATTTATAGCTCTGTTGCATTCGTGGTGGAAAGTGCACTGTGCAAGGTGATCCTAATTAATTTAATTTCATTCTAGTGGCCTTCACCAGCATTTAATTTCCTCTGGTTCAGTCTATCACCTCAAACAAGTGATTAAAGAGTCGTGATAGTAATGATACTGTTAGCATACCCTACTACTAATTGCTTACATCAGTGCTTTAAAATTACCTTAATATAAATAAAGCACGTACCTGTTTAATGTCTCTTGTACATTTTAATAAAATAAGCAGCAGTTTCCCTCACATTTTGTTGCAGCCAAGAGGCGATTAACTACTATAGTACTCATAACTTATTATTACCATGTCAGTGTTTAAAACACCAGATTTTAATTCCTACATTGCAAGTAGAGGCATGAGATTTTACGTTATGTGAGGGTGAGAATATACGACACTTAACCATCTCCCCTGCACCATATGCGAGGAAAAAATGATTGTAGGTAAATATCCACATTAGCTTCATTCTCTCATTTTGATCATTTCATGAGAGATATGTGGCAAGAGATAATATACAATGCTCATGAGCGTTAGATACCCTTGAGACTGGAGGCAGTGAGTTAGTCAAGAATACCCTCAAGGCGACTAAGGCGCCATTACCTGCACCTCACTGAATTAGAAGGAAGTCGTGTAATAGGGTAACGAGAAGATGGATGTTCCTCTTGCGATACTAGAGAAAGAATTGGCAGCAATGTGGCCACTGTACATGACTGCTGGCAGCGGTGTTCATAGGAATGTACGGTCGGAAGAAGGCCGGGCTCTGGACTGCAACGATGCAGTATCGAGAGGGAGGACCATTGTGTTCGGCATATGGCTCTGGAGTATCGTACTGCATCTGTAGCAGCAATGTGAGCAGCAGGTGGCACCACAGTGACACAACGAACTGTTACTTGAAGGACAGCTTCGAGCTATATGCCCTGTAGTATGCATTCCACTGGCCCCAAATCACCGCCGTTTGTGACTTTAGTAGTAACGAACGAGAGAGCATTCGAGGGCAGGGTGGAGATCTTTTTTCTTTTCTGACGAAAGCTGGCTCTGCTTCGGTGGCAGTGATAGATGTGTGTTAGCTAGAAAGAGGCCAGTTGAGGGCCTGTAACCTACCTGTCTGCGCTCTAAACTCACTGGACGTATATCTGTTGTTAGGATGTGGGGTGCGATTTCGTAAGACAGCAGAAGCACTCTCGTGGATATCTCACGCTCCCTCACTGCCAATTTATACCGCACGCTTGTGATTCGACTCCTTGTGTTGCCATTCATTGACAGCATTCCAGAGGGTGTTACCAACAGGATACGACTGGCCCACATACCACTGTTGTAACCCAACATACTCTACAGAGTGTTGACATGTTACCTTGGCCAACTCGACCACCAGATCTGCCTCCAATCGAGCTCATGTGGAACGTTATAGGACGACAACTCCAGCGTCATTCACAATCAGCATTAATTGTCTCTGTATTGACCGACCAAGTGCAACAAGCATGCAAGTCCATCCCACAAACTGGCATCCGGACCCTGTACAACACAATGCATGCGCCTCTGCATACTCGCAGTCAACATTCTGGCGGATACACCGTTTACTAATGTACCAGTGTTTCACATCTGCAATGGTTTATCTCACCGTTAAATTAACCTGTGGTCTTGTAATGTTAATAACTGTAATATGTTACCTAGAGAAATGTGGAACTTATTTCCAAAAGATATCAAATCCAAAAACTTCGAATATGACAAACAACTACGTAATAGCTTGCTGGATCTAAAGAGTAAATATTTTCTTGCAAAAATTACCAAATCTCCTACAAAGAGGGCATCAAATCTATCATTTTACACCAAATCATACCAAATTCCTTTCAACTTCCATAGCAAGAAGAACCAAACCCTCTTTCACTGATCTGACTGAGCGTTGTGACGTGACAAATTCAGTGAGTCAGTATACATGATTATACGTTGTGGTTTCAGCAATGGCTGCCTTCAGTTTGTTATGGTGTTATTTCATACAATATTCTTGTTTTTACTGTTGAGGTTCTTTACGGTGAACGCTTTAAATAAATTCTTATATGCCCGATGTATACCCTGATGTGTCTGAATATACAGAAAAGCCAAAGAAACATAAGAGGTCTATAAATACATGGACGTAGAGTGTGATGAAACACGAAAAACATAATGCTGCTGTACGCGTAAAACCATAACTCACTTGTCAACATAATAATAAATTTTGCACAGCATTATGCACATCATAAGATGACATGATACGTGAAAATAACAGATACTGAAAGAATATAGAAGCTGTCAGTCAGAGAAACTTTTTAATGTGGTATATAGATGTGAACTATCCTGAAATACGAAGACGTAAACAAGGTAAGAAAGAATACACAAGCGAAAAGAAAATAATAGCCAAAGCATACAAACTGCTCTTCGGGGGAAGAGTTATTTATAGATTTATATTCCTACGTACTTTTAATGCTGTCAGAAGGAAGGATGAGCATGCAGCTGATGAGAGAATGAGTAGTGGTGCGGCAGTTTCTGAAAAAAGAGGTGGTGCAAGGCCTCGTGATTATATGAAGAAACTACAGGCTCAAATAGCTCACATAACAATATTTAAATGCAGAAAACAACACTAGAGGAGAAAAAAGACGCCGTTAATAACATACTTGCCCCAGAATTAACCATACGGAAAAGGAGGAGTTTATTTTTCGTGAAGAGAGCTTCTGGCGGCACAGCCTCAACATAACATACTTACACAATGTATTATAAGGTGAGCAACAAATTAGTTATCTAGTATATACAAGTTGACAGTAAAAAGTCAGATTCGTATTATGTGTAAAATTTCTGTTAAGATCACTGTCTACTAAAAGGAAATTTCTAATTAATTTTTTCTTGTATTCTACAGATTTTTGTCACCAAATTCAATCTGGGGTTTGTCGACGTAAAACGGGACACCTGCAACAACGGCCTAGGATTCAAATTTCGTTTTAAAGCTGCTACTGATGAAGATATCAAGAAACAACTTGTCGTGGAATAACTTGTCCATAAACTAAAAGCAAAGTCTTTTTTCAGAACCTTAAATATTTCCAGATTTCAGCTTATCAGTGAACTTTGGATTGGTGCGGACTCGGTCTTTGCCAATGGCACAATTTAATAGGGCGTATTATTCACGCCAGTAGTGGTATCATGTGCTGGGAACAGTTGTTCATGGAGAGAGCAAAATTATTTCCCCAAACACGAACAAGTTTTGTAGGTCACTTGAGTGTAAAGATAACAGAGATCCACAGGAAATTAGTTCATATCTATGGCATTTTTCCAAGTCAGTCTTTGTTTTCTATGTGGCAAATATGCATCTCAAAACAAAAATTATCGTATTTTTTATGTTCTGCATGACTGCATCACAATATGGATTTCAGACTTAGTGATTCTTCCCTGTACACGATCATTCGCACAAGCCTGCAGATAGGTACTTTGGTATTGTAGAAAAGAAACTACGAAAACTTGAAACTGAAATGTTCCCCGAGGAATATAACAGTGTACTTGAGACAGTAGAGAGAAATCACTCCATGAATTCCGATTTTTCCTGGGTCAATTGGCAAGAACTCTGTGAAATATCAGTTCAAAAATCAAAAACCTTTAAAATTACTGAATTTAAACGTCTCACTACTCTTCATACACCAGCATTGGTTGATCTGGATGCTGTATATGTAATGCTGCTAGGATACAAACACAAAATGATAAGAAGTGAGGTAAGTTAAAAGAACTGTGGTAGGAGATAATGATGTTCCAGTAGTTAATGAGGATGGAGACAATGAAAACACAGATGTTCATTATGATTAATGTTTTGAACCAGTTAGCGGTAATACTAGGAAAAATTAGTTCCTATATGTATAATCATTGTTACTGTAGTATCTCTTAACAACTCAAACAAAATAATTGTGTGTAAATGGAACTAAATCAAATTCTAAGGGGTGAAGCAGACAGTTAATATATGATATGTTCCGCTCTAACTAAGAAAAGGATAAATTAGACTCTAAATTTTTGTTTGCAAAGCACGTCCTCTACAATCATTTGCAATTAATGTCACAAAATATATTAGTATTGAGTCTTATTTGTTTATGCTCTTTAATTTGCATACTTTTAAAATAATTTTTATGACAAAAATACCAAATCCAAAATTAAGACCCTCTTAATTGTTCAGTAATAATGAGGAACACCTTAAATCTTTTAGTCAGTCCCAGACAAACTTTATATCAACTGTAGTTTTCACACGAGAAGTGTTGGGAATACAGGGAATTTTTCTTCTCTACTCAAAAACTTGCCCAATTGGGTTTGATACGCTTTTGGAAACCACCTCCACAAATGTATTCCTGAAATTTCATTACTCCACATTAATTATTTATTGCTGCAGCGATTTTTTTCCTGTGAGTGCATTTTCGTCAACATACTCGTCCAAATTTGCTGCAGTAAAACCTCTCCATGATGCACAATATCCCTGTTGTAGCATCTACTACAAGGAGTCACACCGACAAAACGATCGTACATATGTCTCTCTTCTTTGGATCTTCGTAACAGCACAAGTATATGTCACACTCTATAGGAATTGTTCCATTTCATTTCGTAGACGTTATTTCGTTACTCTCTCATGTAACTTAAAAAATACGATCAGTAGCAGGGCAGTTGTGAAAACCTGTATAAAACAAACAGTGAAGTGATACAGCACTTAGGTTCAAAATGGTTCAAATGGCTCTGAGCACTATGCGAATTAACTTCTGAGGTCATCAGTCGCCTAGAACTTAGAACTAATTAAACCTAACTAACCTAAGAACATCACACACATCCATGCCCGAGGCAGGGTTCGAAACTGCGACCGCCAGATTGTAGCGCCTAGAACCGCACGGCCACTCCGGCCGGAACAGCACTTAGGACTCATATGCCATCTAACGGCAGCAGGGTAAAGTAAAGCAGCTCGCCACTAGTGTGCTGCCACGAACCTGCGAAGTACGCAACCAATAATCTGTAACTGTGTTTCAAATGGTTCAAATGGCTCTGAGCACTATGGCACTTAACATCTGAGGTCATCAGTCCCCTAGAACTTAGAGCTACTTAAACCTAACTAACCTAAGGATATCACACACATCCATGCCCGAGACAGGATTCGAATATACGACCGTAGCGATCGCGCGGTTCCAGACTGAAGCGCCTAGAACCGCTCGGCCACTCCGGCGGGCAACTGTGTTTCAAATGTATAGCCCTAAATATAGTTATTGTATTAATCTACATATATTGTTAAGTAGATCTTAGTTTTAAAAGTATTATGAACCTTTATAATTAAAGCTGTGACGAGTCATGGCTTTACGCTGAAGTTAAATTCTAAAGTGACCTACCCGCGTAAGGGTAAGGAGAGAGATATTGTGACAAAAAGTTCGAGGACAGTCCTCTTTGTGAGTCGGAAGGGTTGTGGAGTAGCACGTGGTGCAATGCCCACATACTGTATTGTGTGGTGATTAAAATGAGCACAATCATTGTTAAACAGCCTCGAATGGGAGGGAAATTCTGCAGTATTAAGCAGCTGTTTGTCAACCAAGCGGAGGTGGCAATGCTATTAAGAGGGAATGTGGGAAGTCGTTGTTTGCTGTGAAGGAGGCAGACATTATGTAGCTGCAGTAACGACTGTACTGGCCAAATATTACGATGGGAATTACGACTTGGAAGCCACTGTGTAAAAGCTGCTAAACCATCCATCGGTAGCATAACCTCGTCAAAGGGTGCAGTATGTTGCTCAACACCACAAAAGGACTGAGGTATTTATTTCTATAGTGAAGGCTAATATGTTCCATTTTTCATAGTGATGGACATATTGTAAAAGTCATGATTCGTTGTCCTCTTGTACAAGTTAATACAAGTTAAGTGTTTCAAACCAACAAGCTTTATCGCAGTGTTGTTATTTCAGTAGATGTTTAGTGTGTTCTTTTCACATACTGTGATATTTAATCAGCAGCATTTTCAGAGCATAAGCTGGATAAAAATATGCCTACATTAGTGTTTAAATTATTATTGAATGTATTAAGCAAAGTATCAGATTATGTACAAAGTACCAGATATTTTATTACATTGACAAGTATAATAAATGCTGTTGCATAAGAAGACAGCAAAAGGTATTACGCACATTTTCATTACTACAAAAAAAATATTATTACTGTAGTGTTCAGAACATACGAGTTTACTGATTCTTAGCGTGTGACAAACTAAATTTATGTTTCAACAAAAGTACCGGAAAGAGTTTTTGTTAAGTGGCATTGAAGTACTATCAGTTCAAAAATTCTTCACCTTGAAAATTATCAGCAAACGTCAGTGTAAAAAACTCATTTTTGAAATTTTTGAAAACATAGTGATCTTAAAAGTAATTAAAATTAAAATTTAAAACAGTCTTGATCGCAATCTTGTTAAAATATATTTTTATTGGAGTGATTGACCGGTTTCGACTCTATGAAAGAGTCATCTTCAGACTCCAGAGCTAGATGAGTTCCGTCGAACCTCGACGCTCGTGTGACTGCGTTACACGCCTCACGCCTCAGCAGACATTTCATCGACGGCAGTATTTTTGTATTAAACACACGCTCGTTAACGTCGGCCTATCTACACCGGTTGCTGATGATGCTTGGTGAGCTCATTTCCATCCGTTATACTGAATAATCGGCTGTCCGTGTATTTCGTGGTTATTCGTTCCCGCATGATAATTTTTTTTAACGTTTCAGAATTTTTATATCCATTTTGGCAATTGCAATTCCGCTTCAGCTGTTGTTTCCATGGTTTTAATGTTGACTACGGTGATTGCCAGCATGGTTTTTAATTCTGACTGATTCAGCGTCCACTGCCCTTTTAAAGTATGTTGGCATCCTCTCACCATTACCTTGTTTTGTCAGTTAATGGTTTTGATAGGACTGCGAATCAAAAGCCACATGTAATAATTACTTTGTTACGTCTGCAGTTAATCTGATGATGCGCCAAGAGCGTGAAACACATTATTATCAATAAACATTGTATCAGCAACTGTCTTTTATTTGAAAGAATTTGTAATAGTTAATTCACCAACACTGGTTTTCTTACGTCAAAAATGCTGGTACTGTAGC
This sequence comes from Schistocerca cancellata, assembly GCF_023864275.1. Lineage (NCBI taxonomy): Eukaryota > Metazoa > Arthropoda > Insecta > Orthoptera > Acrididae > Schistocerca > Schistocerca cancellata. Next base: position 763,683,707 of record NC_064629.1, read on the forward strand.
TCAAAGAAGTTTCCAACACACAGGACAGAAAAAATATGGAGCTGCACATTTTAAACGAGCAGCAATATATCTGCACTGAAGGAATTGTTTTCCAATCACTCCCTGAAGTAAATTTTACACAGCCGAGCATTGTTGATACTTATCACTGTCACCTGTTGTTCTGATGGAAGTTTAATATCATCTGCATTCTTTGCAGTAGCTATCGCACCTTTATTCAGACAAATATTATGTACATAATCTTTATCCTTTGTAATAACAACACAAATACTTCGAAAACCAAACAGCATGTTCAACCCATGGCCTATGCTTTCATTCTCAACCTTTCAAACTTCCACCACAAAGGTAAACCACAGTTTGATCTCCGTTGCCGGTATAAGATAATCGAGCTTCACTTTGTTTGTCTTGACGTTGCTTAATAGACAACGAACGGCCATCGAAGGATATTCTATACTTAGGGTGCCCTAACACAGTGCCTCACACATCATGCACTCAACTGCACAACGGAATTGATCCGGCAGATGAATGTAGACGGATTTCCGTTCTGTACAGGTTACGAGAACGTACAAAAAACAGTTTTTGGTGTACCCCAGGATTCATGTTACCTACATTCACAAGTTTACCTCCCGAAGGCCACAGATATCTATTACTTTAAATAGACATTCCTTCAAAGCTTTTCATATTCGCTGAAGATTGAAATGACGAAACTTCCAATCACATGAACATGACGTTACTTCTGGTCACACATTCCACATTTGCATCTAAGTAAAAGGAAATTGTAAACACCCAGCCCAATTGCACTATTTTGTCTACGTGCTGGTTTGTGGCAAGGGGCTCCAAGGTTATAGGGGATAATGTGGCAGTGGGAGGAATACTGGGAAGCACTTTTCAGAAACATAAAAATTCTGTTACAAGCAAAAATCTATATGCGTCGGTGCATTAATAAATTAGATGTGAGCACTAGTTGTAGATCCTATGCTCTTGCATCGAGTGCTGTACACTGTAGGAGAAGGCGGGGCAGTTCCATTTAGTTGGGTAATATCGTGCACCGCTTTTTCCAATTCCCTGGAGAGAGTAAAGAACGCTGCAGAGAGCTGTCACATAGCAGAAGGAACTGCAGTCATATCCAGAGAGGTCGTGAGCCTTAAACGGCGCAGTCGTTTCCGACAATTGGTTTCATTTGATTACGATTGTTTTGTTATAATATCAGCAGATCACGAGAGTAGAGGTAACTGAAGTATGTTAACATTAACAATACTTAAAGTAGCTCGATTTAATTGCGACGTTTTTGAACTTGTTTTAAACATCGTGATTGTTGGGTTAGAATTACGAGGTGCATTCAAGTTCTAAGGCCTCCGATTTTTTTTTCTCTGGACTGGAAAGAGATAGAAACATGCGCATTGTTTTAAAATGAGGCCGCGTTCATTGTCAATACGTCCCAGAGACGGCAGCACCGTACGGCAGATGGAATTTTACCGCCAGCGGCGAGAATGAGAACTGTTTTAAATACTTAAAATGGCGACGTTTTCCTTACTTGAACAGCGTGCAATCATTCGTTTTCAGAATTTGCGTGGTGTGAAACCAATTGAAATTCATCGACAATTGAAGGAAACATGTGGTGATGGAGTCATGGATGTGTCGAAAGTGCGTTCGTGGGTGCGACAGTTTAATGAACGCAGAACATCGTGTGACAACAAACCAAAACAACCTCGGGCTCACACAAGCCAGTCTGACGACATGATCGAGAAAGTGGAGAGAATTGTTTTGGGGGATCGCCGGATGACTGTTGAACAGATCGCCTCCAGAGTTGGCATTTCTGTGGGTTCTGTGCACACAATCCAGCATGACGACCTGAAAATGCGAAAAGTGTCATCCAGGTGGGAGCCACGAATGCTGACGGACGACCACATGGCTGCCCGTGTGGCATGTTGCCAAGCAATGTTGACGCGCAACGACAGCATGAATGGGACTTTCTTTTCGTCGGTTGTAACAGTGGATGAGACGTGGATGCCATTTTTCAATCCAGAAACAAAGCGCCAGTCAGCTCAATGGAAGCACACAGATTCACCGCCACCAAAAAAATTTCGGGTAACCGCCAGTGCTGAAAAAATGATGGTGTCCATGTTCTGGGACAGCGAGGGCGTAATCCTTACCCATTGCATTCCAAAGGGCACTACGGTAACAGGTGCGTCCTACGAAAATGTTTTGAAGAACAAATTCCTTCCTGCACTGCAACAGAAACGTCTGGGAAGGGCTGTTTCACCAAGACAACGCACCCGCATATCGAGCTAACGTTACGCAACAGTTTCTTCGTGATAACAACTTTGAAGCGATTCCTCATGCTCCCTACTCACCTGACCTGGCTCCTAGTGACTTTTGGCTTTTTCCAACAATGAAAGACACTCTCCATAGCCGCACATTCACCAGCTGTGCTGCTATTGCCTCAGCGATTTTCCTGTGGTCAAAACAGACTCTTAAAGAAGCCTTCGCCGCTGCCATGGAATCATGGCGTCAGCGTTGTGAAAAATGTATACGTCTGCAGGGCGATTACGTCGAGAAGTAACGCCAGTTTCATCGATTTCGGGTGAGTAGTTAATTAGAAAAAAAATCGGAGGCCTTAGAACTTGAATGCACCTCGTAAAAGTGCTAGGTCATGTTGTCATGGGCAATACCCCGCAGTACGCACGGTATTGCCCCATGTTGAACGCTACTAACCCATATTGTAATTTGTTTTAGTATTTTCGTGAATTATATTTTTGAAAGTGTGTGCTATCTTACAAGCTGCTTTTTTGTCACAGGTGGTGAGAAAAGGAGACAGAACGACTGAAAGGGGGAAAGGGTGGGTGAAATGAATTGCATACTCCACGATGTTACAGCAAATGGAAAGCCACTGAGGGGAGCTACAAGGCTGTATGGAATACCTTTTTCTACAGTAACAGATAGGTTAAAAGCTCGAGACAGCTTAGGAAGAAGACCTACATTTTCTAAAGAACAGGAAGATGACATAGCTAATCCTTTGCTTTTGTTAGAAAAAACGTTTAATGAAATGCCTTCATTGGAGTTGAAAAGGTTAGTGTATGAGTATGTTGGGGCAAAAAATATTCACGAAAAATTTAATAAATCATCCAAAACAGCTGCAAAGGACTAGCTTGCTGGGTTTCTTACAAGGCATCCATCACTCAGCATCCACGATTGGTTCATGTCAGAGAATGATGAGTTTTAGTACACAGTACAGCCATTGTAAAAATGGTAACTGTACAGGTCTTGCTGTGAAAAAATATGTCAGGGTGATGGAATATTAATAACGACCGCCCGAATCTCGTGGTCGTGCGGTAGCGTTCTCGCATCCCATGCCCGGGTTCCTGGGTTCGATTCCCGGCGGGGTCAGGGATTTTCTCTGCCTCGTGATGGCTGGGTGTTGTGTGCTGTCCTTAGGTTAGTTAGGTTTAAGTGGTTCTAAGTTCTAGGGGACTGATGACCATAGATGTTAAGTCCCATAGTGCTCAGAGCCATTTGAACCATTTTTTTAATAATGACTCATTTCTGGCAAAATCCCTAACGGCTAATAAACGAGTTATACACTAAGGTTCAAATGGCTCTGAGCACTATGGGACTCAACTGCTGTGGTCATAAGTCCCCTAGAACTTAGAACTACTTAAACCTAACTAACCTAAGGACAGCACACAACACCCAGCCATCACGAGGCAGAGAAAATCCCTGACCCCGCCGGGAATCGAACCCGGGAACCCGGGCGTGGAAAGCGATAACGCTACCGCACGACCACGAGATGCGGGCATACACTAAGGTGGCAAAAGCCATGGATACCTCCTAATATCGCGCCCGACCTCCTTTTGCCGGCGTAGTGCAGCAACGCTACGTGGAATGGTCTCAATATGTCGTTGGAAGTCCCACGCAGAAATACTGAACCTTGCTTCTTCTATAGTCGTCCATAGCTGCGGAAGCGTTGCCGGTACAGGATTTTGCGCACGAACTGACATCTCGATTATGCCCCTTAATGTACGATGGGATTCATGTCAGGCGATCTGGTTGGCCAAATAACTACCTCGAATGTTTCAGAATGTTTTTCACATCAATCACAAATAATTGTGTACCAGCGACGTGACGCACATTAATCCATAAAAAATTCGATCATCATTTGGGAACATGAAGTCCATGAATGGCTGCAAATGATCTGTAAGTAGCTGAACATAACCATTTCAAGTCAATTAACGATTCGGTTGGACCATTCAATGTAAACACAGCCCACACTATTATGCAGCCACAACCAGCTTGAATAGTGCCATGTTGTCAATTTGGGTGTATGGCTTCGTGGAGTCTGCGCCATATTCGAACCATACCATTAACTATTACCGACAGTAATCGGGACTCATCCGACCAAGCCACGGTTTTACAGTCGTCTAGGATCCAATTGATATTGTCACGACTTAAGGAGAGGTGGTGCAGGCGTTTTCGTGCTGTTAGCAAAGGGTCTAGCATGAATGGTCTGCTGCTATAGCCCATTAATACCAAATTTCGGCGTGTTGTCCTCACAGATACGTTCATCATACGTCTCACATTTATTTCAGCGGTTATTTAATCGGTGTTGCAAAGCAATGGCAACTCCACGCAAACGCCATTTCTTTCAGTCACTAAGTGAATGCAGTTGGCTAGTGTGTTGTCCAAGGTGAGTGGTAATGCCCGAACTTTAGTATTCTCAGCTCACCCTAGACACTGTGGATCTTATACCTACTACCGCCATCTCTATATGTGCATATTGCTATCCCATAACTTTTATCACCATAGTGTAAAATTATTAGTTTGTGTTCAAGAGGAATGACCTCTAGCTATATACAGCAGTCAAGCAGTAACCCCTGGCAGCCTGTGTGCCAAGTCGAAGAGAAAGGCTTACATGTTTCCATTCATCTACATCTACATCTACATCCATACTCCGCAAGCCACCTGACGGTGTGTGGCGGAGGGTACCTTCAGTACCTCTATCGGTTCTCCCTTCTATTCCAGTCTCGTATTGTTCGTGGAAAGAAGGATTGTCGGTATGCATTGTTATTTGTTATTACAGATGTGGCCAATGCTGTGAGGCATGCCAGTGCCCGTTGTCTGAGATGACACTGCTCCTTAGAGGTGAAGTATCGGCATCCTGATTACACTGGAATGCAGTGTGGTGGTGGTACTGGTGGCAGCATCTATGAACTCTGCAGATGCTTCGGGGACAGATGGATACAACCTCTGAGACAATGACATGGAGGACTCCGCCCTACATTATTGTTTATTTTATACAAAATGCAACACTCTTACATCGCAGCCCTAATAGTGCACATGATAGTGATCTGTGATTCATGATGCAGAGGGATGAATATAGTTTTAAACTTTGAGGAAGTGTATACTGTTTCAACTACTGTCTTTAACACACTAATAATGCAAGGATTAATTCCTTACAGATAAACTTTCCTACACAAGCAGACTCAGTAAATAGCAAGAGTTTATTTCTTTAGTTAATGCAAGTAGTGGGACAATCTTCACATCAAGACACGCTGCATTGTTGCCAAATTTATTCAAGATGGCGGCGATGACGTCATCCACGATGGTGGCATGTAGATTTGGTAACATCGCATGACGTCACCCAAGATGGCGGCATGTAGATGTGGCAACATCGCATGACGTCATCCAAGATGGCGGCTTTTGGCGGGAGAATAGTCCAATTGTGCTACGTCCACTAACCTAACCTCAAGGAAAAACGGCGGGAAGTTTGAATTTTGGCGGGAAAATAGCCCAATTGTGCTACGTCCACTAACCTAAGCCTCCAGGAAAAAAAATGGCGGAAAGTTTGAATTCCAACAGGATAATGCATGCATTATTATTAATAATGCATGCATTATTATTAATTATCATTTATTAACATTAATTATCATTTATTATTATTTATTATCATTTATTATTATTTGTTATCATTTATTATTATTGACCTGCCTCCACTAGAAAATTCCCTCCAAATTCACATTCCAACACGATAATGGCTGCAAGACCTTACTTTTGTTTATTATTATTCATTATTATTTGTTAACATTCATTATCATTCATTGTCATTTATTATCATTCATTATCATTTATTATCATTCATTATCATTTATTATTATAGGCCTACATCCACTAGAAAATTGCGCCAAATTCAATTTCCAACACGATAATGTCTCGAAAACTGTACTTCTGTCTATTACTATCATTTATTATTTATTCAAGCTGTCCGATTTTCTCGGTGAGGAAGCCATTTTCCTTACATCCATAACTAAAATCTATCATACCTTCAAATCCCAACACCATAATTGATTACACGTACGAACATTCTCCCTCACTTATCTTTTTTCGCTGGTAGCCTATCATTATAGCGTCAAATAATAAACTGCTCTTATAGTAACGTAAGTCACGCCCTTGATTTTGCAGGGGGGGGAAGGGACTGAAGACTTTATTTCAAGCAGTATGGTCATCACTTGTTCTCCAACACAGTCAGCACACACATCTTTGATATCGCAGTGCAGTCACCACGACATCCGTGCTCCAACTGAATTAGTTCAAATCTTCGCCACCCCCTGGCCAGCGAGTGGAGACACTGCCTACGCTGTCATGTGAGGCGGCCGGCCACTAGAGCGGGGAGCGAGCCCAGCGATCACTCCCACGTCGTAAACATGTTTTCGCTGGACACGCTGGAACTTGCCGAGTTTGACGTCACAGCGGCCCCTTGTCCGCTCACCACGTCTATTCGTCGCCTCCGCACGTTTCCCGCCAAAATTGTCTGCCTCGGAGCTCAATCACACAACAGTCGACCATTTGCTGCCACACTTTTGGCGCCACGTTCAAACCTGTCGATGCCGACCGCTCACCGTCCTCCACGCGTCTCTGTGCGAGCGAGAACGCAGTGCTACACTTTTGGCGGCAAAGTTTGCTCGACAGTGGAATCCGCCATGACTATATAACAGCACGTTTGGACCGCACTAGAACGCCCGCTAATTGACTCGCTCTCGCGCGAGCGTAGTAACTGCACAATCGCTGCGCCGCCGCCCTGCTTACGTCACACACCCTCCATACACGCGACGGACATAGCCTTCTGTAAATACCTGGAAAATGACTCTTTATTTCAGACATTACGGTCATGCAGGTGTGTGTCCCAACTGACTTCTCCATCCTCACACAGCGAAACTCCAGAGCGCAGCTGACGTACTCGCGGCCGGCTGAGCCCGCTCCATCGGCATCTCCCTGGTCGGCTGACGTCAAGCCACCAGCGATGCCCGCACACCCCCGCGGCCAGCGCGCCACTTAGGTGGCGAGCGGCGCTTCAGGGTCCCGCCACAAACGGTCAGACGCGCTCGCCTCTGAGTCGAGCTACGTAAACAGCCTCACCCGCCCGCGAGCACTTAACGCTGGACAGCATGGAACCTGTCGACCACGTGCTGGACAAAGGACACGTTCCACCCCTTTTTTTTCTGAACAGGTTCCAACCTGCCGATACCTACCTCACACAACCGACCGAGATGTTTGGAAAGTTCTATCACGTGACCCACTAAAAGCTATATCGGTCCTAAAGTTCTCAAATTCCCAGCACCGACGGACTGGAACCGACCTGCTTGCTTTGTCAAAACCACCCTCACGCCACATGCCCGCAAGTCCACGGCGCCACCAGCATGTGTGATGATGGAGCACAAACTACGCTCTCGCTCCATAAACTCTGCAATTCCCTCACTTATAGCCAGGAACCGACACGCTCAAACTGGAATGTTTCCTACCGAGTTGGAAACTTCCTTTACGTCACAACGCACGATCGACCACGTGGCTCTGTGGGACAAAGAACGCTCTCACTAAGTTAACTGATCACCCGATTCTCATTATTCACCCCACATACCCCGATTACCTAATCAAAGATCTTCGCGAAAACACACACATACCCGTGAACCGTCGCTCCCGTCAACATACGTACCTCCGCAAGTCAATTTAACACAAAGCTCTCAACTCAAATAAAAAAAATAACAATTCAATATCACGCGCACATACGGGAGCAATCACACGCTCCTAGCAAACTTCTCAACTCACATACCTATCAACTCACTCAAATTCTATATGGTCTCAAAATACTAACCTCCCCTTTATTCATTCAAAATATATTCGCTCCCTACAATAAACTCCTCGCCAATAAAAAAAATACCTAACAATATTCAACTCCAAAAACATTACCTTCAACGCCATTCTTAATACCATCAACCTCCAATTACACCTATATAACATACTTTTAAATAATAATAATAATAATAATAATAAATCATACATCGTAGCACACACATAATGATCTCACTATCATCCTCTCTCTAATCTAAATAAGATCCTCACTGATACTATGAATTATTTGTCTATAATTTTGTAAATTATAAAATGCTCAGCCCTCCACCATGTCCAGGAACCATCTGACTACTTCAGCTTTCAGCTACTAGGGGCGCTAGTGAAATCATTCACCAACCCCACGGAATTCTCAACGTCCATTCGCTCATCCTAAGATCATGTGATACTATGTCATCACACTTATATAAGGAGCTATCCCTTGGTCATCTTTCTCACTCTTCAGTTGTCCGCCGCATCGTGCGTTTGTTCTCGTGTGTGTGTGTGTGCTGTATCTGTTTTATTAAGATGATGATGAACACCCAGGAGTCCGCTGCGAAGAGACTTAGACTCCACGATTCGCCATTATCTAATGAGTAAATAATTTTTATTTTTCATTATCAATTTTCCTTTATATCTTATATATTCTCCTTATTAATTATATATCTCATTGTTGTAGCTGAACTCGCGGACTTTATCGTCGAGCCTGAGGAGGAAGCAGATGGCGTCAATCAGCCTTGTGCTGAACAAGTTCCATTACCTGGTAAGTACATTTTTTCAATGTTTTGATATCTCTACCCTTTAACTCCGTGTACGAGCGCTACATCTGTTTTGTATAGCTCTATATAAAGATCCGCTTTTCATGTGGTGTGTGTGTATGTGTGAGTATGTGTGTGTGTGTGTGTGTGTCTGTTATACTCGCTCTCTATAAAGATTTCATTTTTTTATATATATCTGCCTTCGTCCTCTCATTTCTATATCTCCAAACTTCTTCTACAAACATTTTTGTACTTTATATTATACTCATTATATTCCATCATTCTAGATTACATCGGCCCAGCGCTAGAAGAGCTTGATCGCCAACTCGAAATGGAGAGAGCTCGTCGTGAATGTAAGTACATGTCTAATAGTGATAAAAATCATACTCGCTAAAAAATTAAATAATTTTTTCTTCTTGTTCTTTTAATATATACCCTTCTTCCTAGTGTATTGATCTAGCCTGAACATATATTTTTTTCTAGATCATCCTAATTCCACGCAGAGCGAGGGAGCCGAACACAGTAATAACTTTTTAGATGAGGACGAACTGGACATGCCTGACTGGCTTGAGGGGCTTGTCGAATGCGGCAATGAACTGCTGAAGCCGTGGAATGAGATCGGAAAAGGTGAATAGTTTTCATCATTAGTCCAAAATAATTACCATTATTTACTGTTATAATAATTATTATTATTTATCCCTCTTTTAAATCCAGATCATTAAACTTATATTTATGTTACAGGTATATCACACGGCACTGCCCGTGTTCCGCGAGCAGCGGTTGCAAGCGCGGGGCTCGAGGGTTGGCGAGGACACGCCCCACCTTGCATCGCACCAATCTCCGCAGCTCGACAGGCCGCGGCGGCGGCGGCCCAAACTATCTGGCGTCCCTGGGCATCCCCACAAGCGGGTAGCAGCACTGCCAGGGGTCCCTCGCCGCCTTCTCTGCCTCCGCAAGCTGACCGTCCACGACACCGCCAGCGCAAGGTTCGTGTACCAACACGCATACCCCTCCCATTACATGATGATGACGCACCATCGCCAACACTGTCATCCACCGGCTGGACCCCCAGTATCATTAGCAATAATAGTATTAGTGATCATCCTGTGGCTAGTGGCAGTTCTCTAACCCGCCCTTTTAGTCAAGTAGATCAGGTCGGTGACACCATACCACAGGTACAATATTCGGCGATTGCCGACGCCTTTGAGGAGCGAATCTCGGTCACTAGGATCGAAAACTCGGCAGGGGGGTACCGCGATCCTGTTGGATTTTTAAACGCGTGCCTCCCTGTCCTGGAAACCGAGCTCCTCAAGGTAGTCGATAATCCGCGTTACCCCGCCGTTAAGTGAAGTGCAGTGCATTGAGTTTTCGCGGGTTAGAGAATTGCCAGTGCAGTGCATTGAGTTATCGCACCCCCCCCAAAGATCAGTCTGGTGATGGAGAGACCAGCATTCATTATCTTTGGGGGGATAATGGCGTGATGACGCGTAGCACATCGATCGCCGAGTGGTTTCGTAAATCCACCTTGAGTGTCATATTGGGCCGGTTTCCCGAGATGGAAGTCAACGGTTCAGCTAAGGCACTCAGCTGAATTCTACACCTGGACATCCACACACATGTCCACGATCCGTTAAATGGAGGGTCTAGCTATATCAAGCTCCCTCAAGATGTAGCTAACAAGAGGGCATGCATTAATGTCAAAATAGAAAAGATCAGGCTTGTTTTGCATGGTCCATCCTGGCTTGCGAAAGAAAGTATAATTTATTGATTGCCCTTGTCGTCCAGGTACATACAAAGTCACTGATATTAACACATATTATAACTTTGATGGCACTGAGTTCCCCGTCAAGATCCAGGACATACCTAAATTCGAGGCAGAAAATATTGGAATATCGGTACACGTTTATGGCCTGGAGAAGAAGAAAAGCAAGTCAGATGACCAAGACAAGCATGTCGTAGTCGGCCCCCTCCATTTCTCAAAATTTGCCGGTGAGCGTGAGCTGCATGTAAATATGCTTCTCTTTTCTGAAGGTGACAATTATCACTATGTCTGGATCAAGGACATGTGCCGACTCCTTTCCGCCCAACTATCAGCTGATCATAATGTAAAACATATTTGTTTAAGGTGTCTCAATTATTTCTCCTCTGAACAGTTATTAGCTACGCATCTAGTATACTGTACTTCCAAGGATGCGGTACGTGTTATTATGCCCATGGAGGAAAACAAATTCATAAACTTTAGCCATGCTCACCACCAGGAGCGGTGTCCGTTTGTTGTGTACGCCAACTTTGAGTGCCTCCTCGCTCCTGTGACCCGTTGTGAAGGCGATCCTACGACCTCCCACACCACCTTTACAGAAAAACACGTACCTTATGCGGCAGCGTACCAAATTGTATCGTCATATGACACCAACCTTAACCGATATAAATCCTACGTCGGCGATAATCCATCTATTTGGTTGCTCTCTGAGCTTGAAAAATTTTCACTGGAAGTTGATAAACTGTACAGCGGCAACGTTCCAATGACCAAATCGAAGGAGAATGAAGATTTGTATAATAAAGCCACCGACTGTCATATTTGTGGGCTGCCGTTGGACAGAAAAGCGGAAACTCCTCGTAGGGACCACTGTCATCTTACAGGGAAATTCCGTGGCGCTGCTCACAATGCGTGCAATTTGAAGTACCAATTACCTAGGCACATGCCAGTTTTCTTTCATAATTTAAGTGGGTATGATGCTCATTTTCTAGTTGAGCACTTGGCCGATTTCGGTTTGGAGAAAGATCAGGTGAGTGTCCTACCTAAGAGCGTCGAGAAGTATATATCATTCTCCGAACGAATGACGTCAAGAATTACACTGAACTTCCTCGATACACTACGTTTTATGCAGGCACCACTACAGCAACTTGTTGAAACTCTACCTCCGGCGCATATGCATATCACTCGAGCTGCATTTCCCGACGAGGAAACGTTTCAACTTGTGACTTGGAAAGGGGTTTTTCAACACGAGTATGTGAATAGTATGGTCAAACTCGACGAAACCAGGCTACCCGACATAACTGCATTCTCCAGTAGCCTCACAGGCGACACGATAACGAATGCAGAGTATGAGCATGCCGTGAATGTCTGGCAGCAATTCAACATTTCAAATTTAGGAGAGTACGCACGTCTTTACATGGACACAGACATGTGCTTGCTTGCGGACGTTTTCGAGAAGTTCCGGAGTCTATGTATGACTACATATTCTCTGGACCCTGCCTTTTATTACACGGCACCTGGGTTATCTTGGGACGCGATGCTCAAGAAAGCGAAGTGCAGTATCGAATTATTGACCGATCCTGACATGCTTCTTATCTTTGAGCGCGGGATCCGGATCCGTGGGGGGCTCTGCCAATGTATTCATAGACACACGAAAGCAAATAACCCACGGATGGGTGACAGGTTCAAAGCATCCCTTGATTCAAGTTATATAATGTATCTCGATGTGAATAACTTATACGGACACGCCATGCAGCAATCACTGCCGATTGGGGAGTTTCGGTGGCTGTCCGAAGATGAATGCAAGGTATTAGGTGGAATAATCATTGGGGGTACGGCCGCCGATTCTGATGTAGGGTATGTTGTGGAGGCAGAACTCACATATCCTATTAGTTTGTATGACGCGCATGCCGATTTGTCGCTGTGTCCAGAGCAACTAGTTCCGCGAGGAGGTTCCACACCGAAACTGATGACAACGCTGGGGGACAAGCAGAGGTACATCATTCACTATCTCAACCTCCAGCAATGCCTCAGCTTGGGTATGGAGCTGGTTAAAATCACCCGGGCCATCTTCTTCAAGCAGTCCCCCTGGTTGAAGGAGTATATTGATCTGAATACGAGACAGAGAACTTCCGCGTCGTGTGACTTTGAGAAAGATTTTTATAAATTAATGAATAATTAAATTTTCGGAAAAATTATGGAGAATTTGAGGGAACGACGTGAAATTTTTATTAGAATGCAATGGGATGGGCGTTATGGCGTAGAAAATGCATTGCCAGACCAAATTTTAAACGGGTCACTATTTTCAATAAGAATTTTGTTGCTGTGGAGATAGCTAAAACTGCAGTAGAGTTTAATAAACCTATCTATGTGGGGATGTGCATACTAGACCTATCCAAACTCCACATGTACCGCTTTCATTATGAGTATGGGAAAACTCATTTCGCAGATCCTAAATTACTTTATATGGATACAGATAGTTTCATCTATTGGCTGAAGAACTGCGATCCATATGAAGTAATTAGGTACCATGCCAATGAATTTGACACGTCTTCTTATGCGGCCGATAATCCTTATGGTATTGTTCCGCAAAACAAGAAGGTTATCGGTCTCATGAAAGTCGAGTCGAATGGATTGCCGATTGTGAAGTTTGTAGGTCTTTGGTCCAAGATGTATGCATATCGCACATTGGAAGGTCCCACTCAGAGACGGGCTAAGGGGGTACGACGGATGGCATCACAAGCCCTGTCTATCGAAGACTATTTGCCGTGCCTACGTGGTGGTGTTCGCGGTGCTGAGCTGCAGCCGCCGCATATTGTCCGGCAAACTAGTATTCGATCGATAGCGCACGAAGTGTACACTGTGCTGCAGTTTAAAATCGGTCTGTCGCCTCATGACGATAAAAGGGTCATCTGTGATGACAGCATTGAAACTCGCCTGTACTCACGCTACTCACTTGTAGCGAGAGAAGGGGTGGGGGACTCTGATTGAGAGAGAGAGAGAGACGGTGAGGGTGTCTGCAGAGTAGTAGTATGACCCTTTTATCATAGTGTAAATACTGAATGAGAGTGTTTTGTAGTGTGTATCAGCTTGCGTACTTCCGTGTATGTCTGAGTGTGTGTGAATGTGTGCGAGCCTGTGTTAAGTGTGCATGTGTGTAAATATTATTTATTCTATCAAAGAAAAAACAAAAAATCATTAAAAAACAGAAAAAACTAAAATAATCCCATTTATTAAAAAAAATCTTTATATATATTTGTATATTTTTTCGCCACTATTACTAGTCAATGGCTATATGACTGGAAGCAGATAAAAATTTTACACCTCTTATAATCAAATAGGAGACGAAAATATAATGTTCGCAGTTCGTATCTGCTTTGATCTTAGTAGTGGTTGTAAGTCTCACCTGCCGCTAGCCATCCAGTCAGAACTAGTTTTTTAAGAATGTGAGTTCCACCAATTAAATTCTTTATATATACTTGACTGTGCAAAAATATCTTTATACCGAGAAATATGTGTTCACCTGCTTGTTGTAGTGGAAAATGTCTAGAGTCACTTAATTCAATGAAATATAATTTAAATTGCTAGTGGAAAATGTTTTAGAGCCACTATCTTGAACAAAAATACGTTTGCCATCAGTTAAAAAAGTGCTTCCAGTGGAACTTCACTAGAGATATTATTTACCTTGTAAGATAATATAATTACGTTCTAGTACCTCTGCTTTATATATATATATATATATATATATATATATATATATATAGTACAGTGCTTATATATTTATATATAATGTAAAAACACGTATCTGCAAAGTTCAGAACTTTCATATTTTTACTTGAAGACAAAGACTTCGTCCGCCGTTCACAAACAGACCCCGCCACTCTCTTTGTGGCCCTATCACTTTAAACGGCGGGCATCTGGCGAAGCCGACCATAGCACTCTCTCTTTCAGGTCCTGTCACTTTCAACGGCTGACTCATCGCCGCGCCGGCGGGGTGGAAGCAGGTAAACTGGCTCAGACAGCTCGAGTGGAATGCGCTTCACGAACAGTAGTACCAATAAACTTACTTCTATCAAATGGTTCAAATGGTTCTGAGCACTATGGGACTTAACTGCTGTGGTCATCAGTCCGAACTTAGAACTACTTAAACCTAACTGACCTAAGGACATCACACACATCCATGCCCGAGGCAGGATTCGAACCTGCGACCGTAGCGGTCACGCGGTTCCAGACTGTAGCTCCTACAACCGCACGGCCACTCCGGCCGGCCTTACTTCTATAGAAGTAGGTGTCACAGAAAGAAAACAACAAGAATTCTTATGGAGAAAAAAAATTATTTATTTGTGAGCCATTTTAAAAGTTATTTTACATTTTCAGATGCTGACACAAAACTACTTTTTTCTTCTTCACGTGTTCGCTGTCTAAGTTGATGGATAGGTGAACAATCGTAGTATTCCAGGTTCTGGATAGCCGCATATTTGAAGATTCGACGCAGCCAGCTACTCTTCTCATCGCCTTTAACGTAGATTATTGTTTCCTTGTGATCAAATACTCTCAGCAATTGCAGCAAATGTTTATAAGAGATCCCAGGGGCGACCCACATAATACCATGATTGAATTTCGTTAGCCACATCGCGCTTCTGACTGTCTTATTGCACTTGACGTCTTTAAATGGTTTCGGCGATTCAGCTCTTGATACAAACGTTCCAATTACTCCATCACTTTGCGTGAATGCTATTAATGCACAGTCTTTAATTATGAAACGCCTGACCTCATCATAGTAAAAACCTTCAACGTCAGCTACAATCCTCACACCTTCAGGTAACATCGTGATCTACGCTAGAGCTAGCAGAGTGCTATTGATTTATACAACTCGTTGCACTACACCTGTGAGTGGACAGTAGTTAACGAGACGATCATGCAGAACGAGAGCATATGCCCGAAGTCTGATCAGGGAAGTTTGCTGAAGATTCAAATTCAATCCGTACATCTATAGGTCCTGATTTAATTATCTCATTCTGTTTTGAACAGTCAATCACGATTATTGGCGCTAGCTTCTTGAAACTCTGTGGGCTGAGTAGGCATCCTTCATTTTCAACACCTTCGTAGTAAGATGCTCGAAATCTCGCATACATGTCAAATGCCAGACTGTATACATTGCTGTCCCACTGTAGATGTAGATTCTCATATGGGTAGTATTCTGAATTCAAGTAGACTCTGGCGTTAGTTAACTTGCAGTGGTCAAATTCAGTTGAGTCCTTTGATACATTAGCATGCCTCTGAGTTTGAAACGCGAGTATGATGAATCCAGGTGCTTCCAACTGCGCTGATGTTTTAATAGTCCAAGTATGTGTGGACGCTGTAGGTAGGACTGGGTATTCAAAAAGCTCCCATGATCGTAAAGTTAGTGGAAGGTAGGTGCCAGCATTCAGAACTTTTAAGAGCTTCAAGCGCTCCTCGTCGGCAACGGTGATGTGAGGCATTTTCCATGATATGCTATTAATCTTGATTTGAACATTCTCTGCAGATGTTTGAGAGAATGAATTCGCATCACTTGCACTTCTCAGCAAAATAAGTTCCTGTTTAGCGTTGATAATTATTCGCTGCATATCCTCAAAATAACCCACAAGCATTTTTAGTGGCACGCACACGGTAAATCGGCTTTGTCCACCCTCTCCATCCGCTGCATCTATGAACCACCCAGCATTTTCCAAACTGTTTGAATCAGAGGGTGAGTCTCAAACGTACGTCTTAAGGGCTGATGTAATGCCAACATTTCTAGTTCGGTCTATTTCAATTCCGTTGAATTCATAGCGTATCTCTTGAGAAAGGAATGCTAAGGCATTTCGAGTGAGCTTCGAGAGCGCTACGGCAGCCCCGTCAGCTTTCTTAAATGTGTAGTCCAGATAGAGGAAGTTCTTGCTAGGCAGTGGTACCGCGTCCGGATGCTGGATAACAATTCTATTTTCATCATTTTTGTTAAATGGGCTTGAAGCGTAGGGTTTGTGTGAGTGGTATTCATGACGAATGATTCGGTCATCATATTCTACTGACTGAGTTACGTTGAGCGACGTCATTCTGCGGTTTTAAACCTGCTGAAATGAGGAATTCGTAATTAAGGCGTGTTATGACCTCGCCCTTCCGCGTTGCACTAACGGGTTGTGAGTCTGGTGTGCTAGCTTTATACCTTATTCCCATCTCGCCTTAGATGCAGGCGTACAATGATCTCTTCTCCTCTAAAGCTAACAAGCTGATTATTCTGATCCACAATACGCAGTTCAAGGTAGTCCAGTGTCTGAACAGTCACCGGGAGATACACTCCTGGAAATGGAAAAAAGAACACATTGACACCGGTGTGTCAGACCCACCATACTTGCTCCGGACACTGCGAGAGGGCTGTACAAGCAATGATCACACGCACGGCACAGCGGACACACCAGGAACCGCGGTGTTGGCCGTCGAATGGCGCTAGCTGCGCAGCATTTGTGCACCGCCGCCGTCAGTGTCAGCCAGTTTGCCGTGGCATACGGAGCTCCATCGCAGTCTTTAACACTGGTAGCATGCCGCGACAGCGTGGACGTGAACCGTATGTGCAGTTGACGGACTTTGAGCGAGGGCGTATAGTGGGCATGCGGGAGGCCGGGTGGACGTACCGCCGAATTGCTCAACACGTGGGGCGTGAGGTCTCCACAGTACATCGATGTTGTCGCCAGTGGTCGGCGGAAGGTGCACGTGCCCGTCGACCTGGGACCGGACCGCAGCGACGCACGGATGCACGCCAAGACCGTAGGATCCTACGCAGTGCCGTAGGGGACCGCACCGCCACTTCCCAGCAAATTAGGGACACTGTTGCTCCTGGGGTATCGGCGAGGACCATTTTCAACCGTCTCCATGAAGCTGGGCTACGGTCCCGCACACCGTTAGGCCGTCTTCCGCTCACGCCCCAACATCGTGCAGCCCGCCTCCAGTGGTGTCGCGACAGGCGTGAATGGAGGGACGAATGGAGACGTGTCGTCTTCAGCGATGAGAGTCGCTTCTGCCTTGGTGCCAATGATGGTCGTATGCGTGTTTGGCGCCGTGCAGGTGAGCGCCACAATCAGGACTGCATACGACCGAGGCACACAGGGCCAACACCCGGCATCATGGTGTGGGGAGCGATCTCCTACACTGGCCGTACACCACTGGTGATCGTCGAGGGGACACTGAATAGTGCACGGTACATCCAAACCGTCATCGAACCCATCGTTCTACCATTCCTAGACCGGCAAGGGAACTTGCTGTTCCAACAGGACAATGCACGTCCGCATGTATCCCGTGCCACCCAACGTGCTCTAGAAGGTGTAAGTCAACTACCCTGGCCAGCAAGATCTCCGGATCTGTCCCCATTGAGCATGTTTGGGACTGGATGAAGCGTCGTCTCACGCGGTCTGCACGTACAGCACGAACGCTGGTCCAACTGAGGCGCCAGGTGGAAATGGCATGGCAAGCCGTTCCACAGGACTACATCCAGCATCTCTACGATCGTCTCCATGGGAGAATAGCAGCCTGCATTGCTGCGAAAGGTGGATATACACTGTACTAGTGCCGACATTGTGCATGCTCTGTTGCCTGTGTCTATGTGCCTGTGGTTCTGTCAGTGTGATCATGTGATGTATCTGACCCCAGGAATGTGTCAATAAAGTTTCCCCTTCCTGGGACAATGAATTCACGGTGTTCTTATTTCAATTTCCAGGAGTGTATATAGCGTTTGTGGGGGCTTGAACTATTTTATACCCTGTGCCGACTGTAGGAAGGAATCCGTAAATTGAGTGAATCAATTTATCATTCAGGTATGAGTTTGTGGCAATATTACACTCACTGGATTGTACTCACTGGGAGTATATCTACTGCATGATCTGATGCGTAAAATTTACTTCCGTCCTTCACCAAAACACGATCCTTCGCAAAACCTAGCAGTGGACCAATTGAATGTCTCTGTGCAAAGTCGATCGTAGGACTCTCTCTCCGTATTTCAGATTTAAGGGTATTAATGTTTGCCCGTAGTTCAATACCTTCTTCTGACTGTTTTAAGAGTTCGTTTAAATCATCAATATCATAGGCACCAGGTTGTATTTGTAGAATCTCCTTCCGGCCGTCAATATCAAGATGTAGTTTGCTGTTGCTCTGTGTAATATTTGGAATGCTGTTATACGTCTCTAGACCAATCAGTGCAAACTCCAGTCCCCTGCACTTAAATCAATTGGCGGAAAGTAATTTGCGCATAATACTGATCCTTGCTCTTTTAAAGTCAGAGTGCATCTAAACATCAAATGATGGTCATTTGTTCAATGACAGCTCTTTTATATATCGCGCACATGATCTGACGATGACGCATTCTAAAGGGGGTTCGCCGTCGCTGTGATGAGGAACATAGCGCAGAGATGACCACAGAGATATGTGTTAAAGTCCTGATATCGCCGGAAATCGTAGAAGACACGTCTTTTGCTGGTGAAGTAGCGGTGTAATTCTTCAGGCGGCTGTAAATCGCCGAATGAATCGAAATACTGAACTGTATTTGGACTTTTCTTAACTTACGCAACCCAATGGGTCCCTGGACCCCCAGCAACATTTAAATTTACAATTCCGCACTCATTAGTCCGCCACATGGTCTTCGGTAATGTATTCCGCATAAATACGCCGCGGAATCCAAGAATGTGAAGTTTTTGTTTAATAATTTTAACTAAATCTTTATTCGGGAGCGCTCGGTCGGGTAAGATAACTAACGGACTTTTTTTTATTTATGAAGAGACCTAGTCCTTTCCTGTATGGTTTCAAGTAGAGACCTTTTCCGATAGCTGCTGCCTCCATAGCGCGATTATGTCTTCTGGCTTCCTCTAGTTGGGTTTGTGCATTCTGTGCGTTTTTGACCGTTTTGGCTACAGCTGCGGCACCGCCTGTGAGTGAACCTATAGCGGACAGTGCTGCAAGGGCTGGAACGAGGAACGGGATAATTCCGCCCGAAGTCTTTGGTAGCGGTAGGACTCTAGGTGGTTTAATTGAAATCGTGTTTTTCTTCTTGTTCCCACCATTGAACACACGTTTAGCTGCAGAGATCGAGGTGAGAATACAGTTTTTCAAACAACCGGGTTTGTTGTTCTTCTTCCTGTTCTTCTTCGCTCGCAAAGCTGTTCGCGCTGCTTTCATAATTCGTTTGAAATTCATCACACCCAAGCCCAACTTAATTTTTCCACGCATGGTTTTATCAACAACGAATGCAGCAACGCGTTGACCTATTCCGAGATCTTTTCTTCGCCTTATTTGCTTGGCTTTATCTGCTAATATCCGGTCGGCGACGTGGCGTGCTGGGAGATCCTTATTTGCTGCGTATGCGAGGTCGTGCTCAAGACAGGCTTCGTCTAGTAGGTTAATACCTTTATCACCTCGTGCCAGGCGCTTCTGAAGCTTTGTTCCAGGCCCACAGACGTTATATCCGGGAATGTGCAATTCAACAGGCAACTTGTCGAGAACACCATCTCCACCTCTTATTATGATGTGCCTCCTATCGTGCATGGTACGCTACTGAGGAGATAGAGGTCTACTCTCCCCCTTATATACTAACATGTCAGCTTCGATCCAACTGTTTCCTGATGATGGAAATCCTAGCCATTTAACCAGTGCTCTATTCTCACGACGTCTTATCACGCGCTCGATGAGAAATACATCTGGTTCAGAACTCTTCTGCAATTCCTCCGTGTAAAAACATCCTGCAATTTCTTCGCCCTTGCCGTCCTTTATGATATATGTCCTAGGGTTGGTTCTTTGCACTTTGGATACTGTGAGTATCTCAGCCGACCAATTTGGTAAGTACGATTTCTCGAACGCTGTCTTGTGTTTTGAAATACGTACTAAGTCACCTATATTGAACCTCTGTTTGCGAGGGTCGAGCATTTTAATCCGGAAATATACTGTGTCCATGAGTGAATTATCGCGAACATCGATCGGTCCCATTTTTATTGCACTATGTTTGGTTCGATTATACTTTTCAATTATCTGTGGGAGGATATCTGCCCACGCGAAGATTAAGCTGCATCCACATTTGAGCTTTGATTGTTCTGTTCAGCCGCTCGACGATACTAGCTTTAAGGTGGGTAAACGTGGAGTAGTGGTGTATGCCATACCGCGCCATCACAGTCTTGAAATGGTCATTGTAAAACTCCCCACCGTGATCGGTTTGAAGATTGGTCGGGCATCGATTCGTTCCTGTCTGCAGCAGACGTTCAAACACCACAGCAGTATCTCTACCGGTTTTCGTTTTCACAGGTAATGCCCAGGCGAATTTAGAGTATGTATCAATAACAATTAAAATTATTTCAATCCATTATTATGAGGTGAATATCGATTCATATCTACAAGATCAGCTTGCCAGAGGTCATCCATCCCTTTAATCATGACATGTCTGCGAGGGTATGTTTTGCGTGCTGGCTTGTGCAGTTCTCGAACCACGGTTTCCATACTTATTCGATGATACCTCTCTCTCGAAGCTCTGAGATTATGGATACAACCTCATTCGAATGAGCTGTATTGCCCGCAGCAGCCGAAGCCATCAACAGTCGAAGTCTGTCTATTAGTTCATCTGGGTCATCGTAATATATATACTGCGGGACTTGATTGCTCACTCCTTTATGCTGAAAGTATACACCCTCACCGACACTTTTAGTTTGCTCATTGAGTAAAGGTTGTATAATGGTAGCGTATTTAGAGTTTTCAGGTTTTTTCAGTGCTCCGTCGGGATTTTTGTACAGATCAGTCTAGTTAAGTATTTCCCGATAGATTTTCCGATCATCAGCTGAGTATTTCAAGTTTTTTGATGGCCTTAGGAAGATTAGGTTCATTAAGCCAGGTGTTCTTTTAAACTACGTATCCGCGACGCGTATTGTGCTATCGGTTAAAGTTATAGTTTGAGAGCCCAGCATGTACGGTCTCGCCCTGCTGACACCAAATGTTCTATCTATCTTAACGGTCGGATATTGGTTGGTGAACTCTGCGATTGGGTCATTATTATGCAAAGCTATCTTGATGATAGATTCGGTAACAGGTTTAAAAGTTTCATTTAGTGTTTGCTCGCGATCTATATGTCCCAACTTCAGCAAACGTAATTTCTCTCGAACTGCTTTGCGCGCCTGAATGACTTTATGCTTTGTCGACATCTCGAAGGATACTAATCAGGGCTCTGAATATCACGTGGTTTTACATATGCTTTGTTGTACTTCTTCTTCTCCTTTTTTCCTACGCCACCTTCTTCAATAACAACGGCCTCAATTGCGCTAATTCTGTTTTCTATCCGGTTTTGGTTAATGGCAAGAAGTGTCTGGGTGTCCTTTAATTCCCTTGCAACTTTAACTAGTCTGGACTCAAGATTTTTAAAATTGATATCGGTGTACATTCGGGCATTCTGTCTTTGCACACCTAATCTCTCAGATTGATCGTCCGCCATGCGTGCGAATTTGTCCATGGTGAGGTGTTAACTGATGGGATAAGGTATTTTCGTACATTTATATATGGAGAAAGTCTTGGAAGTTCCGGCTATACCTACCGTCATTTAGTTTACGGGTTTTATCAATAACGAGAAAGCCGTACTGTGAGTGGTTCCAGCAACCAGCACATATCTTTACAAATTCATTGTACGACATGTCGGTCCCTACGTGAGCATGGTATATGTGCTTTAAATTGAGGTTGTATTGTTTGAATGCTATAATGAGATTTGCGTTGTCCCTCACCAGCTGTTTTGGGATCCTGGAATACGTTTGACTCAGATAAAATACATCAACACCCATATGACGGCCAAAGCAGAAATATTTACGGATTTGATCTTGCTTTTCAACAGCGACATCGTCAAATATGAAGGCAGTGTTAGGCTTTACCTCTTCAGGTGGGGGGACGTCGTCGCTTTCACTGAAGGCTCTGTACGTTACACCGTCTACTCCATCTAATATTTTCTTCAGTAACTGAAGAAGACGAAAAGGTGCTCGAAGCGGACTCCGTCTATGTGCGTTAACAGAGCCATGAGGACATTTGTCTTACCACAGCTGGATGTACCTACAATTATAGCTCGTATGCTGTCAGGAAGGAGTGGCCCATTCTTGTTGGTCTTCTGGTCTTGGTCATCATCACAGGACCAGTCACCTACAACAAAGCCCTTGAGGCGAGGGTGTTTCACCCAGCCCGCCATGATACCTACTGTGGTAAGTGAAGGTGTGGAATACGCTTATATATGATTAAAAATAATGTGTTTGTGTGTAGTCACTATAGCGCAGTCACCTTACCAACTGAGCTACAATGGCTACACAACAGAATGAACTCGAGGTGGTATATTTAAAGGGAAGGCAGTCATATAGATTAACGTAGGTGACATTTTGTGTTGACAAATAAAAAACAAGCAATGACAAATTTAATATTATAAAATAATATATTTATTTATTAAAATATTTACAAATATGATCAGCATGAGAAAAAATCAGTACATTCTTTTTCAAGCGGTGCAGCAGAAGTACAGTATTTGGAAAATAGCTGCTTCTTGTATGCTTGAAATTCAGCATGTAATGTTATGGGTGAATTATAATAGTCCGGTATTCCATCACTAAATTTGATTTCGACATTTTCAACACTTATTCGAGGAATAGCACAAGACTTGGACACTGCTGTTATACACATACTAAAACAATGTTCTATATCATCTATGTGGATGCTACATGTGTGAAGCCAGTTAATGATGTCGGTGTACACTGCCTGAACATATGGGCATCATCTATTTAGTCTCTCTATCGTACTACTTAGATCCATGTCGAAACTGAACAAGTTATCAACAGTGGGGTGATGCATGAAAATACTATAACCATCAGCACTTTTAATTTTTAGTGTAGCATCATCATACATTGATAGAATACTCACAGTTAGACTGCCACAGTACATGTCGTGGTAGGAGTGGGATGGATAATATTCGGTAGTTATATGATTCTTGATTTGTGTTTTTAAACGACACAGTTCATCACAGTTCACACAGTTGAGAAGCTACCGTACTGTGAAACGTCAAGTCCTACATGGATACGTTTTGAACCACTAACTGTTAACACATAGCTTGAGGCGAATAGTAAAGGATGAGGTGAAGCGACATCCACACCAACGCTGTTAGCCTGCTGTTCTTGCATTGATGGTGGGATGTCCCTTGTGAGATTATGATCAGTGGATGGTGCGTATGAAGGAGCCCAGTACTGTGAAGCCCCGTCAAGTGCAGCCTCTGGCACCGACATTAACATCTGGCTATCCTGCTCCAGCATGCTGGGAAGCTGAGCCACAGGATCCTGCGTGGACGAGTCCGAGGCCTTCACGTGCGTGGACCAGGACATGCTGGGACCTGCTGACGCTGGCGTCATGGGTGGAGCTGCTGGAGGACCAAGACGAATATCCATAAGAAATGATGTGATGTTGCTAGAGAAATAATAATAATAGCAGTAATAATAATTTGAGGACTTAATTTTCTGGTGCTGCTTGCTCCTCCTCCTATTCTGCTGTGGTGCTGACTGACACTTCATCTTGACCGACTGGAACAGAGATGGAGGAGCTGCTGAGTGCTCCTCATATAGAAGCCAACTACGTCATCATGATGCTGTGCTGCTATTGGTTGAATAAGGTGAACATGTGACCTATCGAATTGCCCTCTAGCGGAGAACTCGTGAACTAGATCAGTTCGTCGCTCTGCTCTATCGGAGGCAGTCGTCTCTTGTGGGCTGGGAGCTTATATGTGGGCTTTAGAAAAGGCAGACAGTTCCAACAGTAGCAGATGTTTCCATGAGATGGGTAATGCATTTTAAAACATTTCGTTGGAGGGAATTTATTTGGAGGACTGTGTTCTTATTCATATTTTCCAGGATTAATGCACGTTTCCATTCAGCATGTAGGAGGTTATGGGGGCAGTCCTCGGCTGTATGCTTGCAAACTACACTGCTGTTAAACTCATCGCGGTCGAACACCAATAACTCATCGATTGAACACATTCTGCAGGATGGGCTTCAATGGTATATACGTTGTATACGAATATGCTTACGCCGAAGCGAATTGGTGTCAACTGAACGTCTCTTGCGTTTTGGAAGAGTGAATGATTGATGGTAAATAAGCCTGCAGTTTGCGCATGCACATGAGCATATGCTGGTTACGGCGTGCATCCTGGCTCCATCCCTCTGCATCGCCGAAATCTGCTGAACAGAATTCTTGTACTTATTGCTCCAACACTCCTCCATTATCATACGCTTCCACACCTCATGTAGTGAACTGTGGCTACAGTCCTCCCTCGAATGTCTACATGAAATGCAGTTATTGAAGGCTATTCTATCACCCACATTCATTTCTATGATCGAACACATGGCAACGACAGCTCAGCAAAGACTGAATGTGCCGGAGAACGGTAATGGTGGTTCAGTGGAGGTAGCACAATTGGCTTTCTTCCCACCAAAATCAACCATCTTTAATGACGTCACAGTGGTGCTCTCTGGTGGCAAGTACATGAACACAGTTGGACTGCATACACACGTGCATGATATAAATAATGATAAATAATAATAAATGATAATAAATGTTAATGAATGATAATCAATAATAATAATAAAGAAAAGTACGGTTTTTTCATGCATTATCCTGTTGGAATTCAAACTTCCCATCATTTTTTCTTCTGGAGGCTTAGGTTAGTGGACATAGCAAAATTGGGCTATTTTCCTACCCAAATTCAAAATTCCCGCCATTTTTTCTGAAGGTTAGGTTACTAGACGTAGCACAATTGGACTATTCTCCCGCCAAAATCCGCCATCTTGGATGACGTCATCGTCGCCATCTTGAATAAATTTGGCAACAATGCAGCGTGTCTTGACGCAAAGGTTGTCCCACTACTAATGCAGTCGTGATTGTTAAAGATAGAACCGTAGGATATCGGTGTAATATGTATGTAGCAAGAGTAGTTCTTTAAATAACACATTGTTGTAAATGTAAACATTAAAAGTCACTTATTCACGACAATTTATTAATGTCAATGGATGATGGTCTTGAAAAGTAGTTGAAAGTGGGTATTTGGAGCAAACTGCTAAAAATTGTAACATATTGCCGCAAAATTTGAAAATAGTAGTGGAAGGTTACCAAAAATGTGAGTGTAATCGGCAGAGGGCGTTGGTGGATATAACGTCATTTTTTCGGTCTTTAATTATAGTAGTTCTGCCCACTACACTATTTATAGATCACCCAATTCGCCTAGAGACTGGGGGAGGCAGGAGGGGGGCAGTTGAGAAAGGCAGGCGTTTTGGGTCTTGAATTATAGTAATTGTGTCATAAATGAGATATACATCTGCTGCTGCTGCTGCTGCTGCTGCCGCCACTGCTGCTGACATGTGGTGCTACAAAATAATGCTGAAGATTAGATAGGTAAATCACATAACTAATGACGAGGTACTGAATAGAATTGGGAAGAAGAGAAATTTGTAGCAGAACTTGACTAGAAGAAGGGATTGGTTCGTAGGACATGTTCTGAGGCATCAAGGGATCACCAATTTAGTACTGAAGGGCAGCGTGGAGGGTAAAAATCGCAGAGGGAGACCTCGCTGACTGCCGGTGCTCGTAGGTTGGCACCCTGGACACGGCCACAGCGCCGTTAGAAACTGCGCCCACTGAATCACTACCAGCAGCCGCAACAGCCGGCGACCGAACTGTCGCAGGACTGGCAACCCGTGGCGGTTGAGTCGCTTTCTTCAATACTACACCCAGGTGGCGGGTTGCAAACTTTGGCTCGTAGTCCATGGTGGAGGATGCAGGATCATGTGAGGCCTGCACACCTGCTGCGGCTCCCCATTTACCTGGAACTGCCTGGGGGGGGGAGGGGGGGTGAAGGAAGGGAGGGAAGGGACTGCTAGGTAGCAAGGAACGGTGTGAAGCCTTTTTCAGCGGGCGTGGACGCCAGTGCCTTTTGCCTTGAAACTTCTAACGTCTCTGTTTCCGAGATTGATTCAGGATGCAAAGAGGCGGAGGTCAGCTGATGTGTTCCATCCTGTCACTCAAGACAGGTTAGAAAGCTCATCCAGCATCAGCAACCAAAATGCACCCTGAAAACGGCCGGTGAATTCGGCGCAGGCCATCTACCAAGGATGTCAAGCGTGGACAGTCGCAAAGGCACTGATTCGCACTCATTATCCAAACACATTGATCACCCAGAAAAATTTCAGTCGTAGACAAAAACAAACTTGCAACTACATCACGAAATTAATTACCAGTTCTTTAAACTACCATTTGCGTAGCAACTTGTGTTTCTCACTGTAATGCTAACTGCTATTAATCTGTTTTGCAAAAGGTAAACGTTTTGAAAAGAGTATTTTCAGTATTTAAACTGACTATTCTACAATAATAACTGGTTTCTAAAATGATTGAGGAGCTCATTACTTACACTTACTCTTACGTAAATTACTTCTCATACAAAATTTTCTGAACACGAAGTATTGTTAAATACACTGCTTTGTCATATTACTCGTCAATAATCAGCACTTAATTAGCAAGTCGAAAAAACTAACTTTTTTGTTCACTTCCATTTAAACTATTAATCAATTCGATAAACTTCTCTCTTCTTATCATTTACTTTCAGATCATTAATGAGACACTCGATTAATTATTAATACAAAGAGGATACTGTCAGGTAGTTATTGGTGAGGATTACACGCCTTAACACAATAATTAGCTAAAGTATTTGTTAATGTACTATTCGCAACTTCCACTGACAAGGCTTTTACAATTCTAATTGATAAACTGGTCCGGTCTTACTTCACAGCGGTGCTGTCGGTGAGGCGAGATCCATCATACCACAACAATGTACGGCCACAGGCTCTTCACCACAATTAACTTTGGGCGCCTAGCACTCTTCTTAAACACTGGTAATCTTGATGTTTTGCGCTTTGCCCACTTACTTCTCCACATTATGCCTGGCCATACCGTACGTGGAATCTTGCAGTGAACCAAGTCTTGCATCCTCTCGCAGCGGAATTCCTCCTTTTTGTCCGAACCGCTCACTCGCTATTAGCGGACTCTCGTTACTACCAGACACTACCACCCGTCTGCGGCGCTCTCCTGCACCCAGCGATAGTACGACAATAACAATAACCTCTTTGGTTTACATAACGATAATCCCTGACTTGGCCAGTGCGTCAGATACAACTCTTTACATTCTCTTTCATTGGTTACTTTGAACACAGGAAATTATTAAAACATATATACTCCACAATAATATACACAACGTACTTATTCACTTAATTTAAATGTAAATAGTCAATAAAGCAGGAAAATATTTATATGTAGACACTGTAGTGTGGCAGTGTTACTCCTTTATGACTCCTCTCTTGCCCTTGCCCGTGACAGGTAATCTTGGGACCTTTAGGATCCAGATTGGCGGAGTTTACTATTAGTTTTACTACACTACTGGCCATTAAAATTGCTACACCAAAAAGAAATGCAGATGATAAACGGATATTCATTGGACAAATATATTATACTAGAACTGACATGTGATTACATTTTCACGCAATTTGGGTGCATACATCCTGAGAAATCAGTACCCAAAACAACCACCTCTGTCCGTAATAATAGCCTTGATACGCCTGCGCATTGAGTCAAACAGAGCCTGGATGGCGTGTAAAGGTACAGCTGCCCATGCAGCTTCAACACGATACCACAGTTCATCAAGAGTAGTGACTGGCTTATTGTGACGAGCCAGTTGCTCGGCCACCATTGACCAGACGTTTTCAATTGGTGAGAGACCTGGAGAATGTGCTGGCCAGGGCAGCAGTCGAACATTTTCTGTATCCAGAAAGGCCCGCACACGACTTGCAACATGCGGTCGTGCATTATCCTGCTGAAATGTAGGGTTTCGCAAGGATTGAATGAAGGGTAAAGCCATGGGTCGTAACACATCTGAAACGTAACGTCGACCGTTCAAAGTGCCGTCAATGGGAACAACAGGTGACCGAGACGTGTAACCGATGGCACCCCATACCGTCACTCCGGGTGATACGCCAGTATGGCGATGAAGAATACACGCTTCCAATGTGCATTCACCGCAATGTCGCAAAACATGGATGCGACCATCATGATGCTGTAAACAAAACCTGGATTCATCCGAAAAAATGACGTTTCGACATTCGTGCACCCAGGTTCGTTGTTGAGTACACCATCGCATGCGCTCCTGTCTGTGATGCAGCGTCAAGGATAACCGCAGCCATGGTCTCCGAGTTGATAGTCCATGCTGCTGCAAATGTCGTCGAACTGTTCGTGCAGATGATTGTTGTCTTGCAAACGTCCCCATCTGTTGACTGGGGATCGATAGTGGTTGCACGATCCGTTAGAGCCATGCGGTAAGATACCTGTCATCTCGACTGCTAGTGATACGCGTCCGTTGGGATCCAGCACTGTGTTCCGTATTACCGTCCTGAACCCACTGATTCCATACTGTGCTAACATTCATTGGATTTAGACCAACGCGAGCAGCAATGTCGCGATACGATAAACCGCAATCGCGATAGTTTACAATCCGACCTTTATCAAAGCCGGAAACGTGATGGTACGCATTTCTCCTCCTTACACTGCTGTTTGTGTATGAGAAATCGGTTGGAAACTTTCTTCATGTCAGCACGTTGTAGGTGTCGCCACCGGCGCCATCCTTGTGTGAATGCAATGAAAAGCTAATCATTTTCATATCACAGCATCTTCTTCCTGTCGGTTAAATTTCGCGTCTGTAACACGTCATCTTCGTTGTGTAGCAGTTTTAATGGCCAGTAGTGTATTATAACTTAGGATAGTGCCTTGAAAAGAGATTGTATGATGAACATAAACAAAAACAAGAAATAGTCGTTTTGGTAATAGAGAGAGGTGTAACGGTACGCCCTTTGGGCGTGGAGCAGTATGACACGCAGAAAGGCATTTGCGATTTTTGATAGCTAAGGGAACGTGTATCCTGGTGTGTACTGGGCAGAGACAAGACATCAGACTTCAGAAGCGAGCAGATAGCGCCAGATTAGCCTGCAGATGGCACTATTCGTTTAGCGCTTGTTCGAAACGCTTTTCTGACAGCCGTATTTGTCGAGGTGGGAGGGCAGGAGGACTGGAACCGTGCTGTGCCGTCCTTTGTGTCCGCTGGAAAAGCGTGCGTCCTCCTAACGGACATTTCAGAGCCACACTCAAACGAGAATGTGCATGAAGCACAATAGCAGTGAAAACACGAAGTTCTTGTATATTGTAGATCAGGGCCTCTCACACTCGGAAATTATGCGCGTGCAAAGCGAGATGCAGCAAGTGTTGGCACTGTGAATCGGTCCAGCTGGGCTTAAATCGCCTCAACTCGACTTTCGTGATAAAGCCGCTGTCGTGCGCTGCCGAGTGCATTGACAAACGACTTATTCAGCACTGAAACAAATAAGCGCGAGACAGTTACTAGAACAATGGAACAGCCTGCTCTGAAAAAAGAACAAATTTCCGAAAGTCCATTAGGTTGGAGTTGGAACTTCCTTTCTTTTTAGTTGTAACGACAAAGCCAAATATCGAATCTGCGATACAGTAATTACGCGTGTAAGAAAACCGTCTAGTGAAAGACACTGCAGGAAATTGCTTTCAGAAGAATACAGTGAAATTCATAGGGGACGCCAGAGAATAAGAATTAAGGAAGTTGCAGACTTCTGAAGAAGGGAATTCTGTATCCACAAATAATGAATTTACCAGTACTTCAGCAGGTTTATTTTGGGTAAAGGTCCTGCGAAACAAACTGAAGTTCTTTACAGTGCTCTCCAGTGTGTATCAGTTTCCGTTTTCGCTCGTATTATTCGTAATACAATCTTTTTTTCTCTAATTTAGGCTGAACAAGATGCTCCGGAAGGACTGTTAGAGTTAGTTATAAAGTTGCTCTACGGTTAGAAGGAGCTGGGAAATCGTTTATGGAAGGGTCATTAATGAAGAATAGCTTGTTAGACATTTAGAGACAGTGAGTACCTCATTAGTTCCCTCATAAAGCAGAATATCACTTTACAGTATACCAATATCTCAGCAAATCAGCGACAATGTCGAGTCGCATGATTTCCGTAAATCTCGTGGAGAGGGGCGATTAACTCTGACGCCACGTACAATCTCATCCCAGACGTGTTCGATCGGGTTCAGATCTGGTGAGATGGCGGACCAGCACATCAACTGGAACTCGCAACTGTGTTCCTCGTACCACTCCATCATGCTGCTGGTCTTGTGACATGGCGCATTATCTTGTTGGAAACTGTCTCTGCAAACGGGAAACATGATCGTCATGAGGGGGTGAGTGGGGTCTGCAACCAGTGTACGATACTCCTTGACCGTCTTAGAGCCTTGCACGAGCCCCAGTGGACCCATGGATGATCACTTGAATGGTCCCCGGAGCGTAATGCGGCCGCCGCCACGTTGTCTCCGTGCCGCAGTACAGGGTGTCAAGGAGCTGTTCCCCTGGATGATGACGGATTCGCACCCTCTCATCGACATGATGAAGTTATCGGGACTCATCAGACCCTGCAACGCTCTGCCATTGCGTCAACATCTCAGCCGCAGTTGCCGATGTCTCGGTGTTAACAACCCCACAACGTCTGGACATGGTTTCACGTTAGTTTTGCCACGGAGGCTCTCACCACAGCGATCCTCGAACTCTCAAAAAGTTGTGCAGTTTCCGAATTGCTCGTGCCGAGCCTCTAGACCACCACAGTCTGCCCTCGGTCAAACTCATATCACGTTCATTTCCCGTTCTGCACACGGACAGCACGCTCACTGATACTACATGCACCGTGCGTATGTCTGACTAGCAGTCATTCCTCTTCAGGTGACGCTGGACGAGCGGCCCGAGTGGCCGAGCGGTTCTAGGCGCTACAGTCTGGAGCCGAGCGACCGCTCCTCTCGCAGGTTCGAATCCTGCCTCGGTCATGGATATGTGTGATGTCCTTAGGTTAGTTAGGTTTAATTAGTTCTAAGTTCTAGTCGACTGATGATCTCAGAAGTTAAGTCGCATAGTGCTCAGAGCCATTTGAAACATTGACGCTGGACAGGTTTATATCGATAGTATGGCGGCGTTCATAATGTTTTGACTAATCAGTGGGTACATGATCTTCGTCTTTTAACTTACAGTTTTGTTTTGTTCCATTAAGTTACTAACTTGCAGTCAATACTTTATGTCATTGTAAAGCACTTTACGATAGCAATTGAAAGTGCGCCTCCCACCCAATTTAAATTCGGAACTAATCGATTTGTAAATCGATGATCACTGAAAAGACTTGTCTTACGGTACCAAAAGTTTACTCGAATTCTACCAGAATATATCGAAGGAAGAATTTCCTAAGCTGCACATTGAAGCATCGAAGATTATTACTATATTTGATTCCACGTGTGTATATGAAAATTTTTTTCTGTTTTGTCTTGTACGAAAACTAGATTTCTAGTTGTAACTTAAAAAATGCTGTAAGAATTGTTGTGGCCAATCCCTTGTTCCAGATGTTAGTAGCGTAATTTCAAATAAAAAAGGAGAAAACAGAAGAAGTAATTTTCAATCGAAGCCAAATTTAAAGTTATTATTATTATTTAAATTCTTTTGTACCGGTAATCTTGTACCACCAGAACAGTATTTTATCTTTTCTTCTATTTCGTAGCCTTTTCACTGAAGTTTCAGCATCATCAGTGGGATTTTATTTCTTTCTTGTTACCAAATACTGTGGTTTCCATGGGTTTTCACATATTTTATTGCATTTGCTTTTTTCCAGAGTTTGTCATTTTTTCTGGTTGCCCTATCATCTTCATTGAGAAGATCGGCACTGGGTAACATTCACTGTCACTTTTTACAAACTTCGAAAATAATGTTGTTTTCGAAACTTGTGCACAGTGACAGAAAAAGTTACACAGTGTACATCTTCACAATGAACATGATGGGGAAACAAGAAAAAATGACAAACTTGGAAACCACGGGCAACAACAGTATGTGGTAACAAGAAAGAAAATAAATGCCAACTGATGATGCTGAAACTTCAGTGAAACATGTCTGGGAAATAGGAGAAAAGATAACATTGTATTTTGCTCAAGACAGACCCTCCCGGAAAACAAATCTATTTGTTAGCTAACACAGACAGAAGAGCTTCAGCTTCAAGATGTCTGCCCCATCAAGCTATGCTCTCCACGCACTGCTACATAAACTTTCGACGATTACAAAGAAAGCAGAGGTGAAGTTTAGAAACAGGTCGAGGCAGGCGGAGCGAGCGAGATAAGCGTAAGGGGAGAGGGACAAGGCTATTGCGCAAAGTCGAGGAGTGGGTGTTTCCACCTTCGTCAACAAAGCGACGCCGTCTTCTGCACTCTGTACTGTGCGATGTGCTGGTGCAGACACCCTAGAGGCCCTGCGGTGGATATTCATGGGTTTTGTTGCAGAAAGCAGAGAATGAAAGACATAACAGCTGTAACGTAATAACCGTTTACTTCACTTCAGTGGGCTGCGGCGGAACGCAAGAGTATACAAGACCAACATTCAGGGTAGCTGTAGTTTAACGTCCGCTACTTGAGCCAGTGTAGATGGAAAACTGTTTACTATGTCAGTAGTGTTTATGTCATGACTTGCCATTAGGAACAGCTACTGTTACAGCGATGCAGGGTTGAAACACAACCGGCAGTATGCATTCTCTAGCAGACAGTCGATCAGGGCTTACTAATAGAAATTGTAAGGTGGCAGAATAAATGAAGATCAGATTCTCACCTTACATGAGAGCTTTATACATCGCAATGGGAAGGTGAATATGGCACCTAACTTAATTCGGAGGTAATGAGTAAATTTGCCTAGCAGTATGTAATGCAAAAAGGGATGATATTCAATCCACGGTCATTAACATACCATTCCTATAAGGCATGTTTGAGCAGAAGGTGAAACAAGCAGCGAGAGACATTTTAGTGTGGAATTCAGAGGGACGACGCAGAGGCAAGGACGCGCTACGGGGGGTACCATGTAAACAGCCTAAAGAGGTGTCCCAGGTGGAAAGTCAACGACCGACCAGGTGACTCAGATGGGGAGAGCGAGTATAACGGTCCATCTGAGGGAGGACAGGAAAGAAAGCTTTTAGAAAACTGCATTTCGGAATTCCAAATGAATACGAAACAAGATCAGTGAAGCATTTTCGATCATGTGTCCAGCGAGTGCTACACACATGTGTAGAGTCGATGTACACATTTAGGCGTCTGGAATGGGCACAAAACGCCGACTGGTGGAAACGAGCTAGGAAGGAGAAAAGAGCCAAAGTTTCGATTCAATTTAATGGTGGGGACCTTGCGATTGGTAGAGAGAGTTTCCATAAAATAAGAGGAACGCTCCTATTGGTCGAAAGAAGCCGTGACGCGAAGAACGAAAGAACCCAGGTGGGGAGACAGTTCGGCTATGAGTGAGACGAGACAGAAATTTTTATGGACTCTCCTCTGAACTGGCGTCAAGTGCAGAACGGAGCGCGTAACGCTCTGTACGACGCAGAAGAGCCATTTGTGTGAACACTGCGTTCACAGCAGCTGATATCCAGCTAGAAATTATCTGTAAAATTGTTTAGCTACAACTGTGGAGAAACGAACCAGCCAATTAGTGAACTGTTTTTGCGAGAACTGAGAGGGCATTATAATATGCACGCTGCTCCAACCATGAGAGTGTATATCGCCACATTCTGAGACTAGGGATGAGTACATGTTTTCTCACATAACGAGAAACATAGGGAAAGTTTCTGCTGGAAAATTCAGCAAAGATGTAATTAGTTTTATAGGAATTTCAGCGGAAGAGAGCAGCCTAGCAGACGACAGCACAGCGCAGCATAAGGTACATACCGCGTGCAGAGGCGTAAACTTGTTGGTCCACCAGCTTGCATCCACTGTAAACTCCAGCGACATTGGGTAATCCTTTGCTCAATTTGTCACGTAGCTAACCATCCACCGTAGACTTGATTGCCATCCTAAAAACTGTACCGAACTTTGAACCGGAATCGGACGATTTTTGTAGAACTGACCAACATCATAGCATAAGTGTAGGAAAAATTTTGTAAAGAAGCTTCTGGTTAAACTTTAATATTGTCGTGTTTAGGATAATTTAACCTTAATATTTAATATTATTGTGTTTAAGATTATTTCACTTTTTCATGTTAACGAGATGCGTTATCCTGACAACTGTTTTTTTTGTTGTCACATTGAAAACTGTAAAAGCGTGTATTTTTGTGCTAATATTGTGACATTAAACATGTCATTTCAACTTTCACAGTTGTCTTCAATCCTAGAATAAGTAAACCAAAAATATTGCACCTTACAGACTGTTGTATCAAGCCGGCCGGGTTGGCCGTGCGGTTCTAGGCGCTACAGTCTGGAACCGGGCGACCGCTACGGTCGCAGGTTCGAATCCTGCCTCGGGCATGGATGTGTGTGATGTCCTTAGGTTTAAGTAGTTCTGAGGTCTAGGGGACTGATGACCTCAGAAGTTTAGTCCCATAGTGCACAGAGCCATTTTTGTTGCATCAGAACAAGAGCAACAGTGTTGTTGTTCATCGCGAGTATTGATGCATTAAGGAAATTTGGAGGAGAGGTCCCCTTTCCGCATTAGGTTTGAAGAACAATTCGGAAGTTCGAATTAACTGGTGATTTGGGAATTGCTGCCAGACGCCGACTGCCAATTGCACCTCAAATTGTTGAATAATTTACTTTTGCCATAGCTGAGAATGCTTGACGCAGTGTGCGACCTCCAGGCAGAGCACGAGCTGTGTTACGACAGCTGAACATTCCACGATCTGCCGTTCGAAAAGTTCATTAGAACTGTCACTAACACACTTACATGCTGTCGTGGATGCCGATGGTCGTCACATTGAGCAACGTTTGTAGCCTGGAGCTTAAACACTGTACGTGGTTAACAAATGTGTTTTTCAAAGGTTTACTCGTTATATCTCTTCCGCCTATTTGTACAAAAGTTTCCAGAAAGTTTCATTGTCTACGATCAGCCGAATTACATGGGAGCGAAAGTTTAATTATGACCACTCTGTGCAATCCAGAATAATCCAAAGTCCGTATTGACGCTGTAGTATCACTAGAGACGCTGAGTATCCGTAGGAGTGGAGTACATAACGGAAGAGAGATAATCGCTTGCAGCGGCCTTACGCTCTTCCATAGTGGCGCTGCCTGCGCCAGGCTAGTCGGACGTCTCCATGGAGTGGCCGGTGGGTAGCGGCCGCCTGCGATGGTCATACTCTGAAATTCTAGCGCCAATCTCGAAACTGGGAATCGGCACGGCCGGCGTCGTGTCTGTGACAAACGACACCGAATAAGCATTCCGAGCTAAATGTGCTGATGTGACTAAATAGATAACCCTACGCTTAATCGCGTAGCACAATTACCATGGTTATAAAAGCGGACATATTATCGTAATCTATTACAATGAATAATCTATGTTATATTTACGATACAAACCTGAGCGACGACACAGACGAAGCGTGGTGCAACACAGAATGCTGGTCGGGTACCAAAAGCTATTAATTACACTACTGGCCATTAAAATTGCTACACCACGAAAATGAAGTGCCACAGGCGCGAAATTTAACCGACAGGAAGAAGATGCTGTGATATGCAAATGATTAGCTTTTCAGAGCATTCACACAAGGTTGGCGCCGGTGGCGACACCTACAACGTGCTGACATGAGTGAAGTTTCCAACCCATTTCTCATACACAAACAGCAATTGACCGGCGTTGCCTGGTGATATGTTGTTGTGATACTTTGTGTAAGGAGGAGAAATGCGTACCATCACGTTTACGACTTTGATAAAGGTCGGATTGTAAACTATCGCGATTGCGGTTTATCCTATCGCGACATTGCTGCTCGCATTGGTCGAGATACAATGGCTGTTAGCAGAATATGGAATCGCTGGGTTCAGGAGGGTAATACCGAACTCCGTGCTGGATCCCAAAGGCCTCGTATCACTAGCAGTCGTGATGACAGGCATCTTATCCGCATGACTGTAACGGATCGTGCAGCCACGTCTCGATCCCTGAGTCAACAGATGAGGACATTTGAAAGACAACAACCATCTGCACGAACAATTCGACGACGTTTGCAGCAGCGTGTACTATCAGCTCGGAGACCATGGCTGCGGTTACCCTTGACGCTGTACCACGGACATGAGCGCCTGCGATGGCGTACTCAACGACGAACCTGGGTGCACGAATCGCAAAACTTCATTTTTTCGGATGAACCCAGGTTCTGTTTACAGCATCATAATGGTCGCATCCGTGTTTGGCGACATCGGGGTGAACGCACATTGGAAGCGTGTATTCGTCATCGCCATAGGCGTATCACCTGGCCTGGTGGTATGGGGTGCCATTGGTTACACGTCTCGGTCACCTCCTGTTCCCATTGACGGCTCTTTGAACGGTGGACGTTACATTTCAGATGTGTTACGACCCGTGGCTCTACCCTTCATTCGATCCCTGCGAAACCCTACATTTCAGCAGGATAATGCGCGAACGCATGTTGCAGGTCCTGTACGGGCCTTTCTGGATACAGAAAATGTTCGACTGCTGCCCTGGCCAGCACATTCTCCAGATCTCTCACCAATTGCAAACGTCTGGTCAATGGTGGCCGAGCAACTGGCTCGTTACAATATGCCAGTTACTACTCTTGATGAACTGTAGTATCGTGTTGAAGCTGCATGGGCAGCTGTACCTGTACACGCCATCCAACCTCTGTTTGACTCAATGCCCAGGCGTATCAAGGCCGTTATTACGGCCAGAGGTGGTTGTTCTGGGTACTGATTTCTCAGGATCTATGCATCCAAATTGCGTGAAAATGTAATCACATGTCACTTCTAGTATAATATATGTGTCCAATGAATACCCGTTTATCATCTGCATTCCTTCTTGGTGTAGCAATTTTAATGGCCAGTAGTGTAGTATTTTTTTCCGTATTTTGCATGCAATTTCAGTAAAAATATTATTAGTGTTAATTACAGGTTGACGATTATTGAATTATATGAAATAAAATCGTCTTAAGCTCTGAACGTCTTGCGTTAGGACGTTGAAGCTGCACGGTTGGCCACGGTGCATGATGGGAGCTACTATGCGCATATGGTTTGGCTTAGCGAGGAACCACACACATTCATTTGGATGGGTTTGTCATTGAGCAAATTTGGCGAATTCGAGGGTCTTAGAATCGGCAGTTGGCAATCGATAAGTCTCTTCTCCCTCAACGGGTGACAGTGGCGTGTGCAAAGTTCAATGGCTCAAATGGCTCTGAGCACTGTGGGACTTAACTGCTGTGGTCATAAGTCCCATAGAACTTAGAACTACTTAAACCTTACTAACCTAAGGACAGCACACACATCCACGCCCGAGGCAGGATTCGAACCTGCGACCGTAGCGGTCGCGCGGGTCCAGACTGTAGCGCCTAGAACCGCTCGGCCACTCTGGCCGGCTGTGCAAAGTCCAGTCACGGAATAATCGGTACGATATTCCATAAATGCATGGTGACTACCGAACAGTTCTTGAAGATTTTGGTAGATGATTTCATTCCCATTATCCAAAGTGACACTTATTTCGAAAAGATGTGGTTCATGCAAGACTTAGCTCAGCCCCATTGAAGCAGGAGAGTGTTTGATGTCCTGGAGGAGCACTTTGGGGACCGCTTCCTGGCTCTCGTTTACCCAGAGGCCACTGGCATGTGCCTCGATTGGCCACCATGTACTCCGGATCTGAACACTTTCGACTCCTTTACGCGGGGCTATATTAAAGTCAAGGTGTACAGCAATAACCTCAAAACCATTGCTGAGCTGAAAAGAGCCATTGAGGAGGTCATCGAGACTTCAGCGGGTCATGCAGAATTTCGTTATTGGTCTGCGCTGCATCATCGCCAATGATGGCAGGCATATCTAAAATGTCATAACGTAAATCCGACTGTCTGTAGTGACGTTTACACGTCGAATGAAGTGTGTGCACGACTTAGTTTGTAACTAATTTACGTTTTTTCATGTAGTTCAATAATTGTCACCCTGTATACAGGGTGTCACAAAAAGGTACGGCCAAACTTTCAGGAAACATTCTTCACACACAAAGAAAGAGAATATGTTATGTGGACATGTGTCTGGAAACGCTTATTTTCCATGTTAGAGCTCATTTTATTACTTCTCTTCAAATCACATTAATCATGGAATGGAAACACACAGCAACAGAACGTACCAGCGTGACTTCAAACACTTTGTTACAGGAAATGTTCAAAATGTCCTCCGTTAGCGAGGATACATGCATCCACCCTCCGTCGCATGGAATCTCTGATGCGCTGATGCAGCCCTGGAGAATGGCATATTGTATCACAGCCGTCCACAATACGAGCACAGAGAGTCTCTACATTTGATACCGGGGTTGCGTAGACAAGAGCAATCAAATGCCCCCATAAATGAAAGTCAAGAGGGTTGAGGTCAGGAGAGAGTGGAGGCCATGGAATTGGTCCTCCTCTACCAATCCATCGGTCACCGAATCTGTTGTTGAGAAGCGTACGAACACTTCGACTAAAATGTGCAGGAGCTCCATCGTGCATGAACCACATGTTGTGTCGTACTTGTAAAGGCACATGTTCTAGCAGCACAGGTAGAGTATCCCGTATGAAATCATGGCGGTGAATCGAGGAAATACAGTACATACTGACGAAACTAAAATGAGCTCTAACATGGAAATTTAGCGTTTCCGGACACATGTCCACATAATATCTTTTCTTTATTTGTGTGTGAGGAATGTTTTCTGAAAGTTTGGCCGTACCTTTTTGTAACACCCTGTAGATCAGAAAACGAATCCATCATGGTAAAGTCGAGTCGACTGAGATGCCGCAACCTACGGTGCACTTAATCGTTCTCGAGGAAATCGGCATTAAGCCGTGTCGAAGAACGCGATCGCAATCTCCATCGCCCAAAATAGTACCTAAACATAGTATCCAATCCCAGCAACACCCACCACATAAAAGCTGATGATTTTCCTTTCCACCACATATGATAATAATTATAATAATTTCATGTTGATATGAAATGATTCACATTTGTGTAAACTTTTAGTGACAGAGAATTTATAAACACATGACTGGGTGCTCGAAGGAAAGATGCTTAAATTGATACGTGTAATACGTCACATACGTAATCTGAAAGAATTTTAAATGGTGAAGCACCATGAAAATTGAGTGGCGCTGAGAAACGGTCCCAGGGAATATAAATTGTAGTTTCGTTTTGGGTATGGTTGCGAACGGTCATATTAGCGAGTCTTGTGAGAAGAGGAGTCAAACAGATGCATGTGGACTGGAATAATTCTGCTAGTTTGTTAATTGGTAGTGTAACTTGGAAATATTCAGGGTGCTGTAGGATTATGCAATACTCCTGCCAAAATTTTTGACTTGAACAGTTTGAGTGTTGCTGGACTTCGCAATACAGTCACTTCCACAAGAAAGTGTACACCATAATTTTAATTTTAATTTAAAATGAATGCAAAATATCTGAAGCTTCACGAGGCAGTGTTCCTTGTAAATCATCCAAAGAGAGCAAAACTTTCATATGGGGCTGCTGCTAAAATTCTTAGAAAGTCGAAAACATCCGTTGCGAAGTGGGTCAAAAGATATTCAGATGTTGGAAACATGGATGATTTACCGGAGCGAGGGCGTAGGCACCAAGCTATAATCGATAATGGCGGCGATTGGATTAAGTATTAGGTAATTGTGCAATCAGTAATAACATGTATTTTTCATGTAAACATGTATTTATAATAGGGTCTTATATTTCATACAAACAACGGCGTACGATTTCTTCTGGAACTGACTGTATTTCGACCGTCACCAGACTTTGCGTTACTCTACCTGATAAAATAAAGTGAAGTACCCAGAAGGAGAAGAGGAAACGAAGATAAACTTAACAGTTTGACAGGGTATGTGATTTTAATTCAGTGATTACGGTATCGTGTCTAATTTACCAAGAACTTGGCAGCAAAGGCACACTTATCAGTACGAGGTGGCACCCGTCTGGCCTGGGTTATGGCACTGATATGGTTGGGAACGATGACATATCCTCTCCTGGTACAGGCTGACACCCAACTGTTGTAACTGGTCTTTGATATCCTGGATGCCGGCACTGAGACGAAGCTGACGTCCGAACTTGTTCCACATATGTTCTATTGGCGATAAATCTGGTGATCTTTTTGGACACAGGGGTACCTCAACATAACGCAGATTGCTCACAGATACTCGTGAAATGTGAGGACGAACAGTGTCATAGTGACAAATGGCATCCCTATACTGTAGCGTGAGAGGTAGCACATGACGGCGTAGTATGTGCGTGATGCACAGTTGTGCCGCCAGCGTTCCCACAATCACCACCAGCTGCGACCTAAAGTCATAACTGATGGCTCCCCACACCTTGGTAACATGAATAACACTGCTGTGCCTCTCTGAAACACAGGAAGAATGTGACCTCTCCCCAAGTCGCTGTCATACATACCAACGACATCATCCATGCTAGTGCAGAACTGCTATTCGTCGCTGAACACACTGCGACGCCATCCATCAACAGCCCATATTTCAGGTCAAGGTGCCACTCCAACCACACCTTTTTTTGTTGTGGTATTAACAGCAGGGACGGTAATCCCCTAGTCCGTTTGCTAATAGTCTCTAAACCGTGCTGCGGGACGACTTTGCATGTTGCAGGAGGTCTATTATTTTATGCTGGAAGGCCGGCATAGATGTGAAGTGATTACGATGTGCTTAGAGTACAATATCACAGTCTTACCTTGTGGTGGTCGGATGTGCTCGACTAGAAGCTTATCGACAGGTACGCCTGCTCCCAAATTCCCGTGCAGTCCAACATACACTAAAGAGCCAAAGAAGTAGGTGCACCTGCCTAATATCGTGCAACCTCAAAACGACGTTGCATGGACTCGACTAATGTCTGAAGTACTGCTGGAGGGAACTGACACCACGAATCCTGCAGGGCTGTGCATAAATCCGTAAGAGTACAAGTGGTGGAGATATCTTCTGAACAGCACGATGCGAAACTTCTCAGATATGCTCAATTATGTTCATGTCTGGGAAGCTTGGTGGTCAGCGGAAGGGTTTAAACTCAGAAGAGTGTTCCTGGAGCCATTCTGTAGCAATTCTGAACGTGTGGAGTAACGAAATTTCCTGCTGGAATTACCCTAGTCCGTCGGAATGCACGTACGTATCTCTGTATTTTAATACTCATGCCTGTACCAGTTTCTTTGGCGCATGAGTGAAGAATGTCCCAAAATTCTGCACGATTTGGCCATCTGGTCAAATGGAGAAACAATAATGAGCCGGCTTTCGAACTCTGTCAGGCACGCATAATGCTGTCTCAGATAAGTATCTGGTATCTCCTTGACGTTCACAGTTATCAGTGAACATCTGACGCTGTTCATGCCCCTTATATACCTTACCTGGGATGGTAACAAAACTAAACAAGAACAACGCTAATGTACTCTGGAGGCCGTTTCACCTATCCCCGAGAGCTGCAACTATAATCATTAACATACTCACCAATGGCGTGTACTTGAACGAAGTTACATTGACTTCCGACCTTGTTTCCTGGGTGTTTAACTTTTTTTGTTTGGTAGTGTATTTCTGAAAGTCGTCGAAACTGTAGTTGTTCAAGCTCTAGTCTCGTGTGTACTTCAGGTGATTTTTTTTTTTTTTTTTTTTTTTTTTTGAGCGAAGTCAGGACATTGCATATTTTCATGTGACACGAGGATATGGCAGCAACTAGTGTTGATCGCTGACCACTGCATGGGATTTTCTTGGTGCTGTTGTATTAAGCTATTAGTAAATCAAGAGACTTTAATTTACTGTTTCGTTTAAAGAGCTCTGCCACTACACTTCTCCTGAGAAAAGCATCGCTGTTTCAAAGTAGACGACTTTTTTAATTATCTATGGACATGAAAATGGAAGTACAACACTCCTTTTTGTGCCTCCAAGACACTCATAACAATTGGAGCCATATTTATTTATAAAGTCCATAAAGAGCGGAGTTGGACGTTCCCAAGTTTGTGAGCACTGAGAGGAGGGAGTTAAAATTGTTAAAGAAAAGTAGGGATGTATACAGTAAGAACAGAATAGTCCAGCTTAGAGAGCTGCATCAGACATGTCTTTTGACTGAAGACTACAACAACAGCAATAATACTTAACTTTCTAGACATCGAGCACTGACCGTGTGATGCACTGTATGGCGACACATGGCGGGGCGATCATGAATAGTCATTATCGCAGGCCAGGTATTGGCAACAGATCGCAGCAAGTCGGCTGTAGTGTATCACAGTAGGGAGGGAATGCTAGCTGAGCGAGTTGAGCCTGCCCAATGACTTAGAACATAGTGTCAAAATTGCAATATTCATTGGAAATTCCAAAAGTGCCCTACAGATCATATGAGAAAACTAAAGACAGGTTTTGAATCACGGCGCTGACACGAGCTCGTTGCATTTTAAATCATGTTTGTTAGCATATTATTTACGAAATTAATAACATTCGTAATTAGTATTGTTTATTTAATTCCTAACAGCTATAGCAGACACACAAAGTACACAAGTGACACGTCGTTTAAAATCAGTTGATACCAGCACTGAAGATAGTAAATCCCTTTCATTATTATATAAATTAGTAAATAGTCATAAACCGGGGCTGTCCAACCCGCGGCTCAAGGCAAGTACCAATGGGGCCCAAGAGGTGAGTATCTATTATACGATCGGTAAAAAAGAAACAAAATTCCGTTTATGTAAAGTGACGAGAAATTGAATATTTTCAGTTTGAAACTCTAGCCACACGATGCTATTCTCTCATCTCTCATTGATCTATCCCATTCCAACACCCTATCACTATTGTTAGTGGCAAGTACAGTATATTACCTGCAGCCCAAAAATACTCGTATTCTTCTGATGTAGCCCAGATAAGCTAAAAGGTTGGACACCTCTACTATAGACAACTTATTTAATACTATGCAGAAGCATTCCTGAACTAAGGTCTCTCCATATGAACGCACTTCATTAAAACAAGCATTATAATTCCAGAGAATGACCCCACTGATTCCTACATTTATTTAACAATATAACGTTGTCATAATTATTTAAATTTGATGTTTCGCTGACGTCAATCTGCGGTGCTGATGTATGTAAAGTTGGTGTTTTGAATAGTTAGACATGAGTGGCAACGTTTCGAATAAATCTCTTAAGGGTAGTTATTATTACTTATTTGGATTTAAATATTTTCTTACGAGGTCACAGATTGATAGAGAATACTTATGATGTTTT
The DNA here is from genome assembly GCF_023864275.1 of Schistocerca cancellata. NCBI lineage: Eukaryota > Metazoa > Arthropoda > Insecta > Orthoptera > Acrididae > Schistocerca > Schistocerca cancellata. The sequence goes on from NC_064629.1 coordinate 763,727,748, forward strand.
GGAAAATGTAAATATGTAAAATTTAACGGTAGCGTTGTCGGATAGCAGCCATATTGTAAGTTAATATATCGGGTAAGCTAGTATTCAAGTGACAGACGTTTTACATAAGTATGCAGAACAGTATGGTTTTTCGAGTTGTAAACTGAGTAGTGGCATTTAATTGTGATTTGAATTTGTAGATGGGAGCAGACATATTTATATACATTAATTTGTTCCAATTCATGTTAACATATAAATAAATAATTTGTGATTAGTGGGTAACAATGTATGTGGGATTAGGTTAATTCATTCTGGTTGGATGTACTCGGCAGGGGAAGTAGCGTTAGTTTTTTTCATTTGGTAATCTGTTGTTGATTTATGCCATGGGTAACTTGAGCCAAGTAATTAATTTTCATCAGGAATTAGGTGGCGTTATTCGATGCCTAAGGAATTGATCTAGTCTAACCACAACCTCCGGAACGAAGATGAAGAACGCAAGAGAAGAGAACGCGGTGAAATGACGTCGGCCAATGGTGCGCAGATTAGGACCCCACCACGATGGCCTCTACAAGAATAGAATACAAGCGCCGCTCCTGCCAGCCTCGGGTACTCAGTATTGGCATGGCCTAGCAGAGAGTGCTACGATAACAGCGACGTGTGATCCATATAAGGTGCTTGCATCAACATTGTATACAGGGTGAGTCATAACTATTGCCAGCAAGAATAACTCCGAATGTATGATAGGAGCTGAAAAGTTTGTGGGACATAAGTTGGTATGGGACATCGAGGACCATAATATGACATTGGTTTTTTGTTGCTAGGTGGGGTCGCTTCAGAGATATGAAGGTCAACTTCGTTTTTTTAAATGGGATGCTATAGTTTGGTACCTATTTTCTGATAGCGGATATCGAGACAAATCCAATGATGTGTAGCAGAAAGTGCATTGAAGGTCAACGATGGTCACCAAGGTAGCATGAACGTCCATTTACAGAAGGTGTTCAAAGTGATGACCATTGGTATCAATACAGTGCTGCAATCTTCTCATCATGGACTGAGTGATATTCCTCATCACATCGGCACTATCGAAGCACATGCTCTGACAATTCTCTCTCGTATATCGTGCAAATAGTAAATATTCGCCGAATACGGCGTATCCATCTACTCTGTGTTGTTGGTGGCAAAATTTTGCACGAATCGATTGGGCAATGCAACTCCCAGTACAAATAAAGGAATATAGTCGCTGCAAAATACATTTAGCCCCTTAGGGACTGAATCATCTGGCTCTGTTCAAAACTGATTACTTTGGTCCCTGTGCACATAACAAATAAATTAAATTGTCTTACCTCTAAAGCAACAGTGGTGAAACACGATATATTCTGGTCTCTCGTAAAAAAATGTAAATATTCTAGCTACAGGCTCATCAGTGTGCAGTACTTGAAATGCACATGAAATTCTTTTGGCTGATAAAAGAAAAAATTTAAGCAAATTCAACTTCTTAAAAAAATATGATCTCGGCAGGGAGGTGGTACTGATTATGGTGAACTATTAACACTCAGTTTCTTAGCAAAATTATATTGCTAGTTAAGTTTGTCTTTTCAAAAGCCTCTGACAATTGAAGTTACATTATTCACTGATTCACAGACAATAAGATTTAAACAAGTATAATCTAACTTCATTAATCCAACATAAATCCAAATCATCAAATTACACATAATTCTGTTAACAAATCTTAAAAGCGTTACAAAGTGAAACATCTAACCTGAGTTTTTATCAAAACGGTTTATGTACATTCTGGGGATACTCAACAATTACTAATTACCAGCCAACCCATCTATACTAACGTAGCCGAGCGGAGTTAGCTGAGCGGCCTAAGGCGCTGCAGTCATGGACTGTGTGGCTGCTCCCGGCGGAGGATCGAGTCCTCCCTCGGGCATGTGTGTGTGTGTTTGTCCTTAGGATAATTTAGATTAAGTAGTGTGTAAGCTTAGGGACTGATGACCTTAGCAGTTAAGTCCCATAAGATTCCACACACATTTGAACTTTTTTTTTTATACTAACGCGCTGGCGAAAACAGAAATCATAATTATTGAACATCTTTATCTTATTTGCATGAAGACTTCTGCTTCCATGTTCAACAAAACTGACATACCTACATTTGTCTAACTCTTTGTGATTTCACACAGCACACCCCAAAGACTGCCTACTCCATTGTCTTTCCCCTCACAGACAGCTACCTACAGCTGTGCGCCCCGCGCTCTCTTACTCCAACAAAGCAGGACCTTTGGCTCTGCAGTCGCGCACAGTCAGCGATCCGCATTATCGAGCCTATCAGAGACATTCATCGTTTATAGTGTAATAGTTTCATTTTAATTTATTAATATTCTTATTTTATTCTGGTGCCACATACAAGTTCGCCCACGTATACTGCTTCCACAACCTTCCAGCGGCGTTTAACAAATTTAGCACGTATTTGGAAGTACTTTGTATAACAAATGTGTGGAAAATTTCGCTAACTCTATAACTTCATAGAACTCGAAAGAATTGATAGTGCTCAGGTGCACTAGTATAAATCATAATCTGGTTGTAATATGCGTACATTGTCTCATAAACAAGGTTCTTGACAAATAAATCATGCAAAGCAGAATCACTATACAATGCTAAGCCTCAAGATAGTGGCATCGGATTGGACAAGGGAAAGGAAGAGTCTTGGATGAAGCCTATGAGCAAGTTGAAGTGGCTGCATCATAAAGTCCATTTCTTTTTGTTTTGTGCAGATTCAACAATTTAGTAGTGACCAATGTGTATTGCATTTAGTGTACCAATACTTCTGAACTCCATATTATTTTCATCAGTCATTTGCAGAGATATAAGTGGTACTCGGCAACAGATCACTGACCTCCATAGTTGGCGATTATCATAATATCAGTAACATGATGACCAGCATCATCACTTCTCTTCATAGTAGAGATTATTCTGAGATCCAAACAACATATAAAGTCACTTATATTGAAGTACAAATACTAGTAGTAAATTGCTCCAATACCACGAACAGAGGTAGGAAACTGGATAGTGGAAGGTATAATAAAGTAACAAAGGTAAGGTAGTGGAACATAGCCATTTTTACCTATGTCAACATCGAGTAATCTATGATCAAAAGAAGTTCAGTATCCTAATGAAATTACAGACTGGATAAAGTAATCATGCTTTACATCAGAGTGAATAGGTAAAAGTGAAAGTGAACTCTGAATACGACAACATCCACAAGTGTGGCATCACGCTGCCTTTTAAACATAGAATAACCTAACATTACACAGAACATCACTGGTTCATAGCATTATACTGTGGCCCTCAGTGTCCTGGTATATGCAATATTGTGATATAATTACATAGAAACCTAACAGTAAAATCAAGAACTGAATGGCTCCAGGTGCCCTTGTACTTGGAATACGTGCAAATCTTAATAACTAAAACAACTGTAGAGGAAATATCAATCAGAGTCTCCAAGTGGCCTTTCTACATCCATAAATGCTGATCTTAATAAGTATAAAATGATTGTGGCTTGAAGTGGCCTACTTTTGCATACATAAATGCTGAGCTTAATAACTATAAAATGTTACATACATCATATTTGTGGCCCAAAGTGGCTTAGTTTTACATAAAATAATTGCTGACCTTAATAACTAAAATGTGACAGAAATCTTGTTTGAGGCTCACAGTGGCCTGGTTTTACATTAAATATTGTTTTATATAGCATGAACATCAAAGCTGAGAAAGTATAATAAAATATCATTTACCTATAACTTTATATGGCACTGAGTGGCCCATGCATAATTCATAATGAGAATGTGTAATGCAGTATGGCTTTTACAAGAAAAAAGTGCATAAATAGCAGTATTATATAAAGGTATGGCTCTATATGGCCTGTATGAGTACAGATTAGATAAATAAAATCATAGGATCAAAGTATTTTCTCATGTGAGTAAAGACACAATGTTTATAGATTGTGTAACACCCTCAGGGCTTCATAAAATTATCTGTTAAATGACCTATATCTCTAACAATGCGCATATCAACAGGGAAGAATATGGGAGTGATTGATAATGGCCATGCACTTTATCTCTAAAAAAAAAAAATTTAACAGTCAATCGTCATTCATCTTGACTCAAGAACTGTTGTGTCCAAAACAAAAAAAAATGTGATTATAGTATATGCAATCATAAAGACAGGAGTGCTAAGAGCAATATAGCTTAGTGACTAGGTAAATTTGACATATTACAGTAAATCAGGAGATAAATATGCAAAAATAAGAGTGAACTGCAGAAATAGTGGAACCTCTAAAGGTGATTATTAACCTGAGAAAAAGGTCATGCACACTAACATAAGAAGGCAGTATCATATGCAGTCTCAGAAGGAATGTTGAAAAATTGTTTTTTGGGTGTAAAGCTTCTGCGACAGTCTCCTACAAACAACTCTAAATATTTTGCAAAAGGTAAGACAGATTTTCCTAGAAAGGACACAACATACACAAAATGCATATTAGCATCATACAATACCATTATAGAAAAATCATCAATATAATCCCCATTATTGGAGTGCAGTTCATGGCATGAACACTTATTAAACATCAACATTCCATCATTATTCCAGAAAATCTGGTGTAGAACATGGCATCAACACTCAGTAAATAATATAACAATACTCTTATACTTAGCACAAAATGCATAAAAAGTCCTTAATCCTAAATCTTTATAGGAAATCAGCCTAATGTACCTAGTACACCAACAGGAAAATGTTTGTAAAAGCCTGCCAGGAAACAGTGTGAGTAGTGGCGATGGTGTTTCATATTCCATATAAGCTGCTGATTTCATATGTTCTATTTAATGTATTTCCTGCTTATGAGCATAATGGCTCATTTGGATACAATGAGACTTCGGTACATTGGTTCTGCAAAATATACAAACTGGATGAGTATGTGTAATGGACATGAGTTACAGGGTACATTGATTTCTTCCATCTATGTAGGTGAAAGCAAGTAAAATAGTGACATCATCAAGTACAAGAGATATATAGCAAATTAGAGCACAAGACTGGGCATAAATGAAACATGGCAACATTATAAAGTACAAAGAGTTACTAACTTAACAAAAATGTAATAATAATTCATCAGACAATAGCATAAATTTCAGCATAGCATCATAAAAAATAGCACATTACATTGTATTTGAAAGACAAAATAGCATCAGAAATAAATAAACATAAGATATACAGAGGCTACACAAAAAAGGACACAAATTCTTATTGTATAAAAAAATGTCAGAGTTACAGTTAGCAGCGGCCAGACCACCCAAGGGATGTGATCAGCTGGACACATGTCAAAATAAATGGTGTCTCTTGCAGGTGTTGTTTTCGTGCACAAGCGTATAAAAACAGAAAAAAATTCAAGACCTATGTTTACGGTAAGAGAACCGACCTGCAAGATTCTCCCTGCTGGACACATCGCCACCTAATGAAATGCTGAATAATCAAGGAATCGTGAAAACAAGGTACCAATAGAATTTGTATAAGCATGGGAAATGTGTCAAGTAAAAGGTCCGATGTGTCTTACAGGTATGTGGACTCGCATCTAGAACCAAAACATGCATAAGTTGAGATTTACTGGTAATGCAAATAACGACTTCTTCAAGACAGGTGACAAGTATCATATTTCCTGAGAAGTAGCAAAAAAGATTATATATAAAGCTGAAAGGTGTTTAAAAATATTTAAAGCGCAGTAGTGTAATGTCTTCTCAATGCAAGAGGTAGAACTGGAAATAATTTATGTCGTCAAGCCTGCTGCATATCAGTAGCGTAAATAAAGTAGCTGGTTACACAGAAATTTCGTAGAATAAATGCCGTAAGATTTTCTTCTGAAATTCTTGCTACTGAAATAAGCGTGCATCTAATTTCGTTCATAGTCACAACCGCATTCTTGGCGCTAAAACTTAACTTATTGGTATATCAGAAATTTCTCAATATTGCTATCCACTGGAAATTAAAAATAAAAATAAAATACTGAGGTGTGACATAGCGACAAATGGCGTAAAAATATGGTGAAAATCGTGTGTAACGCGGCAGGCCGGGAAATCAAAATGGTATAAAAAGTAATTTATGTGATGGCAGAATCTGCTCTGTTGTATTTATTTAGCGCAATATAACTGATCCAGTTCTGAGCTTGGATTGGCATAATATTTTTGAGATGAATGAAGATCTGTTTAGTTTAGGAAATCAATGTTTTGAAATAAATAAGCTTGACAGTTAGGTGCTGGTGGTATTCAGCTCTGGTTGTTTTATTGTCTACTGATTTGCTGTTGATGATTTGTCGAATAATTTCATAGAATTTGTCCACTGCTATTAGATCAGATTGGCTTGGTAAGTAAAACGAGTGGACCTGGTATATGTGGAGCAGAGTTTTGTTTTGGTTGGGGTAGCACTACATCGCTTTGAAGTAAGTTGTGGCGTGCCTTTGTGCGACCCGACGGTATTGTTGATCGCGCCGCTGCTGGTTTCAAGGATGGTATGGCAGTTACCTGCTGCAGATATCATACTTCCTCTGTCCGTGGCTTCCATGTTTCCAATAGGCTGTACCACAGATTGAACTTGACCTTGAATAATTTGTGAGGAATGTCATTGTTATCAGAGCTGCTTTCAGTTTGTATAGGATAACTATGCGGGGTCGTTAAATCGGAATCTGTGTGTTTGCTTGTATTAAATAAACGATGAATTGAAAACAAAATATTTTATTCCCGTTGCTTCGTCTCTTGCGAAATTAATTTGGAAATGTTTTTGGCATTGTCCTGACGGGCTCTCTCGTTAGATGGAACTGATTGATCGCAGATAATAAAATCCTGTTCACACAAAATGACATCTGCATATATACCGATCTTCTAAATAATGTGCTTCCTACTGCGTTGCTTTCCTGAAAGTATTACTCTGAGCGGTTTCACAAATTTTATCTGAAATACCAGAAATGTTGCGTGACAGTGTAAAGTCAACTGTGCCAGAAGACGATTTTTTTGTGAAAGCTGCTGTCAATTGTAGTTCTTTAACGTAATCAGAGTGGATATGCTGTTCGCTAGAATTAGAAGTGGGCTGTTGAAATAAATTCGAACTGTTGCGACCATCATTCTTACGATCTGGGACATCAGATTGGGCTGGCTTATCGTCGATAGTAAAACTCTGTTTGCTCAAAATAACATCAGCATCCCTAATCGGATTCTACATGTAACCTCCAAGAAGTTGCTGTGTTTATATTCTATAGTAATGGGCATCGTCTTCTTGTACCTGTTAATTTTGCGTTCTGGTTTGAAAGAGATAAATGGGAAGGTGATATACTGCGAGCTTTCACAGGAATCCGTAGCAATAATAGATCGAACAGAAGTGTTGTTAGAAAAATTTTGCTTCTCAGAATGGACTGCTAAGCATGTCGGTGGGTTGTGAGGGATTTAACAATATTGACCTACCTATATTAATCTAACTCTTGGTGACTTCACATAGGACACACCAAAGACTGCCTACTCTATCGTCTTTCCCTCATAGATAGCTATCTGTGTGCCCAGCGCTCTCTTACTCCAACAAAGCAGGATCTTTGGCTCTGCGGTCGTGCACAGTCAGCGAACCGCATTATCGAGCCTGTCAGAGACATTCATCGTTTATAGTATACTGGTTTCATTTTTATTTATTAATATTCTTATCTTATTCTGGTGCCACATACAAGTGGACCCCAGTATACTCCTTCCATTTTCAATACAAGTTTGAGGACATCAGGATTATACAGGGTGAGTCATCTAACATTACCGCTGGATATATTTCGTAAACCACATCAAATACTGACGAACCGATTCCACAGACCGAACGTGAGGAGAGGGGCTAGTATAATTGTTCAATACAAACCATACAAAAATGCACGGAAGTATGTTTTTTAACACAAACCTACGTTTTTTTTAAATGGAACCACGTTAGTTTTGTTAGCACATCTGAACATATAAACAAATACTTAATCAGTGCCGTTTGTTGCATTGTAAAATGTTAATTACATCTGGAGATATTGTAACCTAAATTTGACGCATGAAACCTCCAACAGCCTGAACATACATCGCGTTTCTACAGAATGATCTGCCAACGTTGCTCGAAAATGTCCCACTGGAAACGCGTCGACGTATGTGGTATCAGTATGATGGTGCACCTGCACATACCGCAATTAACACTAGGCTGACCCTTGACAGGATGTTCGACGGGCGTTTCATTGGACATGGAGGACGCATAAATTGGCCAGCCCGTTCTCCTGATCTTACACCTCTGAACTTCTTTCTGTGGGGTACGTTAAAGGAGAATGTGTACCGTGATGTGCCTACAACCCCAGAGGATATGAAACAACGTATTGTGGCAGCCTGCGCGACATTACTCTAGATGTACTGCGGAATGTACGACATTCATTACGCCAGAGATTGCAATTGTGTGCAGCAAATGATGGCCACTACATTAAACATCTCTTGGCCAGACATGTCGGGACACACTCTATTCCACTCCGTAATTGAAAACGGAAACCACGTGTGTACGTGTACCTCACCCCTCATGGTAATGTACATGTGCGTCAGTGAAAAAGACCAATAAAAAGGTGTTAGCATGTGGACGTAATGTGCTGTTCCAGTCTCTTCTGTACCTAAGGTCCATCACCGTTCCCTTTGGATCGTTACGTAATTCGGTGCTCTCCGATACACACGATCGAACAGCGGAGGAGTGGTACTCAAGCGTCAACTTTAGGTTACAATATCTCCGGATGTAATTAACATTTTACAATGCAACAATCAGCACTGATTACGTATTTGTTTTTATGTTCAGATGTGCTAACAAAACTAACGGGGTTCCATTTAAAAAAACTTAGGTTTGTGTTAAAAACATACTTCCGTGCATTTTTTATGGTTTTTATTAACCTATTACACTAGCCCCTCTCCTTACGTTCGGTCTGTCGAATCGATTCGTCAGTATTTGACGTGGTTTACGAAATATATCCAGCGATAAGGTGACTCACACTGTATAGTACTTCGATTTGAGTATATAAACAACGGTGTAGCACCAGCTTCTATTGATTCAGCGAGAATTACTTAAATATTAGGTCGTATATTGCCCATAGAAAGCAGTTTATCTACTCAATGATGTGTCGTGTATACCAGTGCCAAACAGCTGTCCACGCAGTGATTAGTTTGTCTCGTCCGGGATAAACGAACAGTTGTGATCCTGCTGCCCGGTTACAATTCTTATTGGACTTAGTCTTATACTGCTTTTCAGTTGACTTTGTCAGGATATATTTTGTTTCGATATTAATACTATGCATTCCCGGTCGTGCTGTTGTACAGAATATCACTATTTCCCACTGCGTAGAACGTTTTTCTGTAAAATAAAGTTAGGGCGAGCACAGCAGAATTGTGGCAACGTGGCAAGTCATAACACACAGTGTGAAATCATGGATCCATAATTCTTGATGCTGCAACAGAAACAGCTCATACAAGAAGCAAAGTATCGTCAACAATAGCAGAAAGGTCATCCTCAGCAACTTCAGATGGAGTTCCTCCATCAATATTTGTCTCATGTAATCGAATCAGGACAGCACTGGGTGATCTGCCCACACTCAGCAACGTTCCCTTCCGTCACCAACATCGATTAGGATTCGGATCGATCGCGTAATTTCGACCTTTTTCTGATGATATGTTGATTCCATTCTTCCGCACGACCTTTCGACAATCGATTTAATCATCTTCTTCAGGTTGAAGTCCTGGTAGTGAGTACGCATAACACAGCTCGCAGCACCATGAAAAGTTTACTGATTCGGACGTTGAACTATCGTGCAGAAAAGTGGAATCAACAGCTTGGCTGTGCACACTAAAGTACACAGATGATCAATCACGTTGGGAGAAAGAAAAATCAAAAACAGACATATCGCAGGACTGCTACTACATTTGCTAACTGCGCTGGTACTTCGTGCCATTCCCCAAAAGTGACCATAATGTTTATAAAGCGTCCTTACTAAGGTATCTAAATTTTAAATAGAGCGATATTCGACTTTAACTATATGTGTTAAAAGGGACAAAAAAAACGAAAATAATCAGTAATCCAGGCGCAATTGAAGTAGCGGAGATGTAATACACGGTGCAAGACGCCACAGGAGATTGGACATTTCGCAAACTTTCTAGATGTTTTCGTAGAATGACCTGAAAAGAATTCTGTAGCGTGCTACATTAGTAATTGCTACTGTCACTAAGTGGGTTGCTCTCGATATGTCAGCAACAACAACAACAGGCTCTGAAAGATGGCAAGTCTTGCTTACCGACTCTCCCGTCTCATGTGTTGGCCTGCGCTGAACTAGCAGTACGCAGCACTGCTGTTCAGTCTGATGAAGCTGGCACCCGACTTCTCGGAAATATGTATTTTTCAGAGTTATTTATACATACACTACAGTTCTCAAATTCTGCGAATAAAATTTAAATTGTTCTTAAGAATTTTGCGAAGTAAATAATAGTACTCTGGAAACTTTTAATCCTGTACAAATCTATTTGCCAGTTCACGAAGAAAATTATGATCCAAATTCTGTATAATTCCCCAAGAGTACTTCAGAAAACTCTAATGACCTGTTTTTCTCCATATAGAAATTTATAAGATAACTGGAATAACGAGGGACCCGTTTTCACTACTCGTGAAGTTCGAACCCAACTTTCAGAAACATAGATCCTTTTCCCAGAGTTCTTGAAATATATGCTATGTTTCTAGAGTTTTCTTTACAAAATTTCAATATCCTGCAGAAATTCGGGAAAAACATTATGATCGCAGTTGTGAATACTTGAACAGCTGTGCAGTGGCACCTGACTTTCGAGAGAAATACGGTTATTTCAGAATATTTTATAGATGTTCTATGGTTCTAGAGGTCTTTGTACAATATTTGAGTAGTTCTGCAGAATTTCGAGAAAAAAATTATGGTCACACTTCTGAATAGTTGAATGAGTGTGAAGTTGGCACCCGACTTTCGAGAAATATATATATTTTTTCTGAGTTCTGGGTAACTATGCTACAGTTATAGAGTTCTGTGTAAAAAATTTGACGGCTTCTGTAGAATTTCTTGAAACTAGAATTATGATCACAATTCTGAATAGCGATGTTGGCATCCAACTTTCGAGAATATCACATATTTTCCTGAGTTCTTGATAGATATGCTATAGTTTTAGAGGTCTCCGTACAACAGCCGGCCCCGGTGGCCGTGCGGTTCTAGGCGCTGCAGTCCGGAACCGCGGGACTGTTACGGTCGCAGGTTCGAATCCTGCCTCGGGCGTGGATGTGTGTGATGTCCTTAGGTTAGTTAGGTTTAAGTAGTTCTAAGTTCTAGGGGACTGATGACCTAAGATGTTAAGTCCCATAGTGCTCAGAGCCATTTGAACCATTCGTACAACGGTTTAGACCACATTTCTGGATAGCACCCCAAGAATACCAAAATGGTCAGTTTAACGTTTATTGGTATTCGAAAACTTTGCCTTCAGGTAGCAGAACGGTCCTGACCCCAAATGGTTAGTTGTCTGTGCAACATTAGATAGTGCTTCGTCAGGGTCGGTGCAAGCCCAAGTGCCACCCTGTGCGAGCTGCTAAATTGCCGCCCCCCCCCCCGTTTTTTTTCAAAACGTTTGTAGAATTTTATTTAAACAAATCTGTAGGAAATGTCTGCAGTCAATCGCAATTTTTGTTTTTACTTTTCAGGTCTACCTAGGTTTCGGCCACTGAGTGGCCAGTCTCAAAGCTTTTAATATGTGGTTACATCTAAACCGTCATGTTGACAGTTACGTTCAGCCTGGCGGTATAGATGTAAACATAACTCGAAGCATTGAGAAAAGCCACACTGTGCCCGAAATCTATGTAGATCTGGAAAATAAAAACAGAAATTGCGACTGATTGGTGACATTCTCTACAGATCTGTACAAAGCAGTCGCTGGGCACCGGCTCAAAAATGGAGTCAAACCTGATTGAAGAAATCTAGCTAATTTTAATAAGCCTTATGAATTTACAAAAATGTTCAGATGTGTGTGAAATCTTATGGGACTTAACTGCTAAGGTCATCAGTCCCAAAGCTTACACACTACTTAACCTAAATTATCCTAAGGACAAACACACTCACCCATGCTCGAGGGAGGACTCTAACCTCCTCCGGGACCAGCCGCACAGTCCAAGACGGCAGCGCCTTAGACAGCTCGGCTAATCCCGCGCGGCATGAACTTACAGTTGACGAAAATAAACATTTTTTCAATGGTTGTGAACAGATAATGTATTCAACGGAAAACAGATTTATTTACAATTTAACAGTAATTTGGTTTGAACAATAATGTTTACAATAACTATTTAATGTTGAACAAAATAAGAAACAACACAGTAAATAACCAAGACACTGATCATAATACAAAAATTTTAAAAAATACTAAACAAATCGAACCTTCCTGGCTTTTGCTTGTGCAAACTCTTTCACACGATCTGAGTAATTTAAGTCCTCTGTAAGCTCGTGCTCAGTCGATATTGTTGCAAGATCATTCAAACGAGTTTGGCTCATCGTTGATCGGAGGTATGTCTTTATCAATTGTAGTTTTGAGAAACTCCTCTCTCCACTCGCAAGTGTCGCTGGGAGTGTGAATTCTCAGAGCAATGTTAACATTAGGGCCAAAATTACGTCTTCCTATAAACTTCAGAATCTCTTTTGGACTTATTCCAGATTTCAACAATGTTGAAAGCACTTTTAGTTCTTCCCTCAACTCCAGTGCATCAATGTCGCTTGGCTCATGATCTTGAAAAATCGCTGCGAGGTTTCTTCACTTTACACTTTATGTCCAGGCTGTCAGGATGTGCATTATTCAGCTCGCCGATGTCGTAGAGAAAATCAAAATAATCACAATGAGATTTCAGTTGATTGAATCTCTCATCCAAAGATATGGTTACTATATCTGAAAGATAACAGTAGAATAATAGTAGACTCTCTCGGCCAACTACCGAAACGAATTCTGTAGTTTTTGTTGTAGAGAACGCAACAATGCCTATTGCCTGGAAAGGCGAAATGGTGACGCGGCAATGCCAGGAACTAGGTCACGTGACGAGGTACAGCGAGGCTACGGTTAAACTAGCGCCCAAGAAGAAGAAGCAAGAAGCTCACAATAAGTATGTGACAGATGATATGGCTAAATGTATTACCAGGCAGCAATTTCTATGGCATTACGAACAATAGGAAGAAATACGAACTTTGCGGAAACTGCACAACTTTTGTCAAACAGAAATGAGCTTCAAAGATGACAAGGAAACCCTTAGAATCAATGTTCTGTCTATGGATTTTAGTTTTATAAGGTGTCAAAATTTGCGTTTTGTTTTGTGCGGACGAGAGGGCATTGTTGCTAAAAGACCACACTTTCTCAAATATTCATCAAAATCAAAGTGACCAGTATTTTACTAAGATGAAACGTGGATTCACACGCATTATACAGTAAATAAATGTTGGCAAAGTGAGTGTGCGAGTAGTATTGTCAAACAAAAGTGCCGGTCAGAGTTTTATTGTTGTTAATGCAGGCGGAGACAGGTGTTCCATGGCTCAAAAACCAAAACGTCCGACTATCACTCAGAAACGGATAGCAAAAATTTTCAAGTTTTCAAAAATACGTCGAAACCCAACTTATAACCAGGCTTCATCACTTGTAATTACTGGCAGCGAATTTACCCATTCGGAATACTTCTAGCCATTGTAGGTGTTGGACATGTTTGACTGTAGTAATGTTCAACCATTTTTTTTCCATAATGCGGAAAGAATATAACACTCGGAAACTGCCATTGAAGGGCTTAGCAAAATTGCTTCAGGCTTAACATGTAACCGCAGTATCGAACATTGCAATCGAATTTCCAAATTAGATTTCGTCTTCTGCAAAATTAGTTATGAGTAAACGCACGGCGCGTAACAGGCTGGCAGCGCTCCACTCCGAAGGATACTGGCGTGTACGCCAGACTGCTTCCCCCTCTTTGTTCCTCAGGCGTAAACACGACGGTGCTGCACAGTGGCGAGGAAGAAATTAGTCCTCCTCCCTCCCCTTGTTCAACAGGGGCGGCCGGCAGGTAGTCGAGGCGCCATGCCACAGCAGTTCCCGAAGCCGCTCCCTCCGAGGTTTGGTTTCGAATCTCCTCTTGGGCATGAATGTTGAGTTTGTTCAAAGAAAAAAAAGATGGGGGAGGGGGGAAGTGCCGCCCCGTGGCGCCGCACGTTTCGCACGTGCCTTGCGCCGGCCCTGTGCTTCGTTGTCTGGTTTAAGTTAGCAGTTTAATGTAGATTTATCAACGTTTTTAGTTATCATGGTAGGGTACATTTTATTTGCAACGCGAAAAATTCTGGAATCTGATGTACATGCTGTGGTAAGAATTCGCGACGCTCTTTTAATTTGTTTACTGGGTGCAGTGGAAACTTATTTTCATGTTTGGAAGACGATCATGACCACATACAAGCTCGAAAATATTTATTAAACACGAGAATATCATCGGTTTCTGTTGAAAGGAACGATGAAGGTTTGAATAACATGTATTTAAAGCTTATTCATAAAGCAGTAGATACCAACTACATAAAAGAACCCGTTAACTAAGAACGATATCAGGTATGAGTTTCAAAAATGCAAGCTTTTATACAACTGCTGACTGTAGTTTTGTGCTTTGCTTGTCAAAACACAACAAACAGATTGACAACGGATATTTAGGCACTACCAACTTATGCACCACAGACAGTACGCTCATTCCTCGCACACCATCGTACAACTAAACAGTTTTAACCCTGAATGCATCTCGGTGTACAACAATGACCATGCCTGATCACAATACCTGTACATTCCATGCTATCTATTTTCTGTATCGATATTATGTATGATACGTAATTGTCTAAACTTCTCAAACACACTGTTCACTAAGAGTGTAGAGGTCGTTATACTTCAGTGCCATCTAGTTGTGAAAATATTCACGTAACCTTTTACAGTTAGCTTTAAGCAATAATTGTTAATTCATATTACTAAAAAATTGCTGCACGAACATTTGTTATTCAGTGTTATATGTTGATCGCGTAATGAAAATGACTTTTGTAATGCCAAAGTATTATAGATCATAGCCGCCATGTGTGAAGTGCCATCTGGCAGCCTTCTTTTTAAAGCTTTCGTAAGTACACTCTAACCAGTTTCCATTTACACGTCATGATATTAAGGATGGCGAGACACTGTGTATCTGTATATGTTAGACAAATGCATTCTGTTGTTTGTTACCCATAACATGTTGAGATACATTAAGTTTCATTCGCTTGCCATAGGGTAGTTGCTATTTTAGATATTATCACATATTTCTCATGAATACCCTGTTTATTCTATAATCTATGAAAGTGGCGAAACGCCGAAACGCGTAAGGTGTTCTAAAGTTTGTAATATACTGTGTCCAAATAATGTCATTATAGGGATTTAAGGAGTATACGCAACATCACTACTGACTCTCCTTTCAACAGTATGATTATGTTCGCTTAGTCGATGCTTTTGTGCAATCCTCGGTCTGGCGTAACTGATAAATATCAATGTTCATACCCATAAAAATGTACTGTCTATAGGAACTGAAACGTCTTCTTGGCTTTGAAGAATTAAAAGTGACCGATGATAGAAGCTTGCTCTTCATTCCGACTCCCCTGTCTTTCAAAAACTGATGTATGTGTACCTGTTAAGTGACTGCGCACTCACTCCGTCTTCAGGCCACGAGTGGCCTACCGGGACCATCCGACCGCCGTGTCATCCTCGGTGGAGGATGCGGATATGAGGGGCGTGGGGTCAGGGCACAGCTCTGCCGGTCGTAAGATGGTATTCTTGACCGAAGCCGCTACTATTCGGTCGAGTAGCTCGTCAATTGGCATCACGAGGCTGAGTGCAGCCCGAGAAATGGCAACAGCGCATCGCGGCTTGGATGGTCACCCATCCAAGTGCCGACCACACCCGACAGCGCTTAACTTCGGTGATCTCACGGGAACCGGTGTATCTACTGCGGCAAGGCCGTTGCCTTAAGTGACTGCGAGAACTTAAAATTATGATCATTCTAATGTATAACAGTTAGAGGTGGGTTGTTCGCGAACGAACCGGACCAGAGGATTGGTTCATTAAAGTGAACAGAAGGACCGAGGAACGACTTCTAAGAAACGGTTGTTCTCTGTTCAGTTGCTGGTAGCAAGTGATCTCGTTCCGGAACAATCACGGCCGGTCTCATTCCCGCCTCGGTGTTATTCTTTCACGGGTAGTCACTCTTTTCACGTTCCATTACCAACTTTTTATAAATACGTAACTCAAACAAAAATTAATTTGTTTGTAACATATACATTTTTTCAGGCAGCAAAGAGAGAAATCTATTTTTTCGTTCTTTTGATCAGCTGTACGACATATACTTACGGCGTGGTGAGTTTTTCTTTTTCTTTTTTCCCTCGGTGTTTTAGGTTTCTCGTGTTCACTTTTACAGACAGGTTTCGTCTAAGAAAGTTTACAAAAACTTGCAGTTTTCGCATTTCTTCTAAAAATAAAACATGACATCTAGGGGAGCATTTTTCAAGTTTGGCTGCTTTCTTCTGCTACTCACTAGTTTGGTTTCTTTGCACAAAGAAAGAGTTGTTTGTGATGTTGTCTCAGTAGAACAAGGTGAAGGGATGTCTCTCATTTTGAAAAATCGTAGAATGGCATAAAATCGTATTTAGTTTTTATCTCAAAATATATCGTTCAGGCGTATCTTTCTAGGGAAGAACTATTGTTTACAGCTTAAATATTTGTACTGTATTTTTACATTAATAACACAACCGCTGAACCTACTACGGGGCCTATTCGAAAAATAAGGTCTGATCGGTCGTCAAATGGAAACCACCGTGAAAATGAAAAATGTTATATTTGCAACAGTTAGCTACATCTTCCAGCTACTTCTCTACATAGTCGCCGCTCCGATTTAGACATTTGTCGTAGCGTTGAAGTAACTTTCCGATACCCTCGTCATAGGAGGAAACCGCCTGTGCTTCCTGCCAATTATCTTCGCTGGTCTACAGCTCTTTGTCTGAGCCAGAACGTTGTCTTTACAGCTAGCTCTTCATGTGAGCAGATATGAAACTCATGGAGAGTCAATTATGGGCTCTATTGTGAGTGATCAAACACTTCCCACTTCATTTCCCATTCAGAGTGCGGCCAAGAATTATCATGCAGAAGGAAAAGTATGACAGTTATGTTTATGGGCTGCATGAATTCAGGCGAAATCTCACACCAGGCCCACATATTTGGCGGGACACCCTATTGTTCTAAGCATCTTTACGTGCTCACTGCGCGCTTAGAACTGAAAAGAGCGACGTGAGGTGATCGAAGGCATACTAGCGACGCTGCCCAACACATCTGCGCAAAGCTTCATCCGATTTTCACTCTGGTTTCCATTCCGCACCTCATCGGATCTTACTTTCTAAATAGTCCTCGTATTTACTAAACGCGTGAGGCAAACATGGCGAGAAGATCACACTTTCTGTTAAACATAATTATTCTTCGATACTCTTTTCTTTTTAGTAACTTTTGAGAACATTTTCTCTGGTACCTTGTGGGGATACTCGGACACATTCTGAAGTATATGCAGCTTCTGTTTCTCGTATTTATTAAACTGTTTTGTTACAGCATTACATGAACATTATTCCCGTTGTAAACGTGCGCGGGTGGGGCACACGATACTCTTTAAAGCCTGTACTATGGTAAGTGAGTGGGGTTCACCTTACGTGACAGGATTTTGGTATAGATATTGACCGCGTGTACCTGAATGGAGCAAATCAGACTTACACCCACTCTGTAATAACAGTGATTCGTCAAGTAAGTCCGAAATGCAACTACACGTCAGGACGGACAAGAAACAACACAGAAGATGCTACCAATTTGTTAATAATACGGTCGCCAGCCTAATTAGGCATTAACTGAGTTTCTTTCCTGTACAAGTTGATGTATATTCATGCAAACCAACACGTAGTACTACTGCATAATATAGTAAATTTTAGAACCAGAAAATCTATTGAACTGATAGTTTCACTTTCTGTACTGATATGGAAAAACCATAAATACACAACACCATTCTATAATGTATACTACCAATTTTCGTACTGTCTATTGATCTGATTAAAATCGGGCATAGGTTATCCTAGAAATAGTAATTTCGAGCCACAAACAAAATGTCAATTTAGATAAAGATAAAACACTGATAAATTTTGGCTTTTATATTGACTTTAACTTTGCTGGTCAAATCAGTTTAGAACACTTCAGAATTCAAATGAATAAAAAAAAGGGGGGGTGGGGGGGGGGGAACCTGAAACTGTTATGATCACTGTCTAAAAAAATTGATTACTGAAATCATTATGCGCTCAATATTTCCAATATATGAGTTACTACTCTTTTTATCTTATTTCCTGCTTATTTAAATACCTTTATATCTGTCTCAAAATAATTAAACTTCATTTCTAAATCAATATTAAAGTTATCTTCCAACTTTGTCAGACCTTCGTTATTCATTTACTGGTTCATTAGCAAAACAGTTCTTTAAACATCATTCTAACATAGCTAGGTCTGCAGGTAATTATTATTAACACAAACTTTAATTATTTGTCTCGGGACACTCGGATTGCACAACATTTGGAAAGGACCCTATCTAGGTTAGTTGTGAGGATAATTAAATGATAGGATAGTTCTGGTAAAATTTAAGTTGTTATTGAACAGTATGGAACAAAAGTAACACTGGTCCATACGAATACAGTACTAAAAGTTTCAACCTGTTCGTATCGATGCGGCCGTTGGCGGGCGGCGAGGTGGCGAGGCACAGAGCACACATACAACCACAGCTATGACTCTTGATGTATCGGCACTTTATTTCTTCATAGCGTCGCAATACTTTTCCGGTTAGTGCCTATGGAATTTTGCCATGCTGTATGGGCGTTGGAACGGCATACCCGAGGCTCAATGAAACTACGTCTTCCAGGAGAGCCTCCTCGATCCAGAACGTGTGGCTCAGACCAATGCCCAACTCCCAACTACTACTGCTGAGCCCGTTGTGCCGTGCAGCGCCCGTGCGCATTTTCCCGCGCTCGCTGCCATCCACCTTTTACCGCCCTCTTACAGACAGGGTATTCACCAGAGGTTTGCATTCTACATATCCTAACACATTGCCTACGTATGGACCAGACGCACAGTTACAATTTTAAACATGTTACAACAGTTTCAACATTTGTTACACTTCAATTCTATTACAATATTGCTTGAAATTTGACATAAACATTAATATTCACATTGAAACTTATTTACAGTTTCCTTAACATAATGGCATGAAACAAAAAACAAATGAAATCAGAACATCAATTACACTAGTTTATCGAAAAATCAGATGGAAAAACAAATTTACTTATTTGTACAATAGTACAACGTTGTTGTTGTTACACATGCCACGGTTTCCAGTAAATTTCACTAAGTGCAAATTTGATGGGAACACTAAACTTTATAGTTGTACAGTAGTTCTGAATCTTTGAGTGAATGTACCATCATAAATTTTTTGTATCACTAAACTTCCTTTCTCTCACATTATATAGGTCTATACTTTTTATTATATCGAGAACATTTACCTATCATTTACTTAAGTGCCTTTGGCACAGTCCATCCTCCTATCATAACATGATTTAAATAGCCAATTACTTATCATTATTAAATTTCTCAGAGAAATAAATTCAAAAGCTGAAACACAAACAGTTAACTACAAAGCATATGCAAATACCTATATACGCTATGAAACAATTTGTTTCTGCTTGCATTGTATGGCAGTCCATTTCCTTATTTACTAATAAACACACAATACTATTTAGAAAAATTACTACACATATTTGCTGCGTATGAGTGGCCTACGTATGAGTGGCCAAGTAAGCGGTCTCGACAGTCGGGATACCAGTTACTTTGGAATAAGGCTGGGCATTTCGGACATATTCTGAGTCGTGGTCACCTTTGTGCTCATACGGCAAAGACTATCAAATCCACCGGTTAGTCCCTCAGCCGTTAGGGGTTAAACCCAATGGGACTCGGGGCAAGTAAGGCTAGCAACCTGCTTCCCTGGTACTTTAAATATGATGCTGGTAACAATCAGAGCAAAATGCCTCGGACCTTTGGAGGTGACGGAGTCCCACCTCTAACTGACAAACCATGGACTCCAAAGATACGACTTGGCAAACAAATGGTAATGAGATGGGGAGCTATTAATATCAATGGGGGCTACTCTGGGAAGAAGGTAGAGCTGGCAGAGGCTGCAAGTAAGATGGGGCTGGACGTTTTAGCTGTTAGTGACATTCGGGTAAGGGGTGAGAAAAAAGAGGAAGTGGGAGAATACAAGGTCTACTTGTCAGGATTCAAAGCAGGAATAGCACAATGGGGTGTAGGGCTTTACATCAGGAAAGAAATGTAACCCAGCGTAGTTGCAATAAGGTATGTAAACGAACGACTGATGTGGATAGATTTGACAGTGTCTAGCAAGAAAATTAGGATTGTGTCAGTATATTCGCATTGTGAAGGGACATATCAATATAAGATGGATAGTTTTTATGAGGCACTCAGTGATGAAGTTGTTAGAGTAAAGGACAAGGATAAGGACAGTGTTCTGCTCATGGTTAATTTTAACGCCAGGATTGGAAATCGAACAGAAGGGTATGAAAATGTTATGGGTAAATTTGGAGAGGATATGGAGGCCAACAGGAACGGGATACAACTCTTGGATTTCTGTGCCAGTATGGGCTTAGTAATCACAAACTCCTTTTTTAAACATAAGAACATCCACCGGTATACTTGGGAAGGCAGGGTAACCAGATCTGTCATTGATGGAGGAAATATTTTGAAGAGTTGCTCAATGTAGGTGAAAATATGATCAGTAATGTTTCAGATTTCGAGGTAGAATGGGATAGAAATGATGATGGAAATAGGATCACATTTGAGGAAGTGGAAAAAATGGTCAATAGATTGCAGTGCAATAAAGCGGCTGGGGTGGATGAAATTAAGTCGGAACTCATCAAATACAGTGGAATGTCAGGTTTTAAATGGCTACACGCGATAATTGAAATGGCCTGGGAGTCGGGACAGGTTCCATCAGACCGGACAAAAGCAGTAATCACACCAATCTTTAAACATGGAAACAGAAAAGATTGTAACAACTACAGAGGTATCTCTTTAATCAGCGTTGCGGGTAAAATATTCTCAGGTATTGTTGAAAGGAAAGTGCGAGTATTAGTTGAGGACCAATTGGATGAAAATCAGTGTGGGTTTAGGTCTCTTAGAGGTTGTCAGGACCAGATCTTTAGCTTACGGCAAATAATGGAGAAGTGTTATGAGTGGAACAGGGAATTGTATCTATGCTTTATAGATCTAGAAAAGGCATATGACCGGGTTCCTAGGAGGAAGTTATTGTCTGTTCTACAAGATTATGGAATAGGAGGCAAACTTTTGCAAGCAATTAAAGGTCTTTACATGGGTAGTCAGGCAGCAGTTAGAGTTGACGGTAAATTGAGTTCATGGTTCAGAGTAGTTTCAGGGGTAAGACAAGGCTGCAACCTGTCTCCACTGTTGTTCATATTAGTTATGGATCATATGTTGAAAGCAATAGACTGGCTGGGTGAGATTAAGATATGTGAACACAAAATAAGCAGTCTTGCGTATGCGGATGACTTAGTTGTGATGGCAGATCCGATTGAAAGTTTGCAAAGTAATATTTCAGAGCTAGATCAGAAATGTAAGGACTATGGTATGAAGATTAGCATCTCCAAAACGAAAGTAATGTCAGTTGGAAAGAAATATAAACGGATTGAGTGCCAAATAGGAGGAACAATGTTAGAACAGGTGGACGGCTTCAAGTACTTAGGATGCATATTCTCTTTGGATGGCAACATAGTGAAAGAACTGGAAGCGAGGTGTAGCAAAGCTAATGCAGTGAGCGCTCAGCTACGATCTACTCTCTTCTGCAAGAAGGAAGTCAGTACCAAGACTAAGTTATCTGTGCACCGTTCGATCTTTCGACCAACTTTGTTGTATGGGAGCGAAAGCTGGGTGGATTCAGGTTACCTTATCAACAAGGTTGAGGTTACGGATATGAAAGTAGCTAGGATGATTGCAGGTACTAGTAGATGGGAACAATGGCAGGAGGGTGTCCACAATGAGGAAATCAAATAAAAACTGGGAATGAACTCTATAGATGTAGCAGTCAGGGCGAACAGGCTTAGATGGTGGGGTCATGTTACACGCATGGGAGAAGCAAGGTTACCCAAGAGACTCATGGATTCAGCAGTAGAGGGTAGGAGGAGTCGGGGCAGACCGAGGAGAAGGTACCTGGATTCGGTTAAGAATGATTTTGAAGTAATAGGTTTAACATCAGAAGAGGCACCAATGTTAGCACTGAATAGGGGATCATGGAGGAACTGTATAAGGGGGGGCTATGCCCCAGACGATCTACTCTCTTCTGCAAGAAGGAAGTCAGTATCAAGACTAAGTTATCTGTGCACCGTTCGATCTTTCGACCAACTTTGTTGTATGGGAGCGAAAGCTGGGTGGATTCAGGTTACCTTATCAACAAGGTTGAGGTTACGGATATGAAAGTAGCTAGGATGATTGCAGGTACTAGTAGATGGGAACAATGGCAGGAGGGTGTCCACAATGAGGAAATCAAATAAAAACTGGGAATGAACTCTATAGATGTAGCAGTCAGGGCGAACAGGCTTAGATGGTGGGGTCATGTTACACGCATGGGAGAAGCAAGGTTACCCAAGAGACTCATGGATTCAGCAGTAGAGGGTAGGAGGAGTCGGGGCAGACCGAGGAGAAGGTACCTGGATTCGGTTAAGAATGATTTTGAAGTAATAGGTTTAACATCAGAAGAGGCACCAATGTTAGCACTGAATAGGGGATCATGGAGGAACTGTATAAGGGGGGGCTATGCTCCAGACTGAACGCTGAAAGGCATAATCAGTCTTAAATGATGATGATAATGATGATGATGATTTGCTGCCTATTATTCAGATTTGGGCAGTCCATTTCGGATCATTTTATCACATCACCTGTACCACACTTACAATTCTCCTTTGACTATTTATCTGCCCTCTTTGGTGTTTGGCAGTCCTTTATACTGTATTATGACTCATATACTGCCCACATTTTTATTTTTGGCAGTCCCATCTTTTATTTGGGTTGCAACATTTACCCTTTCCTTTCAGCCCTTTTCTCCATACATCTTTACATTTATAGTACATTTGGTAATCCGAAACTCACATAACTACATTAGCACACTGACATTGGTATACATACATTTACAAATATTTGTTACATTTAGAATAAAATAGTTTCAACATAAAATACAGCACATTTACTGCAGATTGCTTTCTGAGTGTACTTAGGTCACTCACTCCTAGGAACATATAGTTTCAGCTCCATAACGTTACTTACACCTAAAGGTCTCTTGGATTTTGGGTAGATCAGGTAGTAAGCATTATCATGTGGAATGTACTGTATTATATACAGTCCATTATAAATATATTTAAATTTGGAAATTTCATAGTTCAGTTCACTAGATTTTTCGTGAGTTTTTAAAAGAACATAATCGCCAATTTTAAATTTTGAAACTTTCAGTATTTTATCATGTCTTTTAGATCTAGATTCAGCTTTTTGCTTTGCCCTTTTTCTGACCATTTCTTGCTTTTGACTCAACCCCAAGCTTGTACGAGGTGGAAACTCTAGTTTTTCCTGAATTAAACTTTTACTTCTGCTGCCTAACAGAATTTCTTCTGGTGGGAACCCAGTAGTTTCATGATGTACTGTGTTCATGACGTTCTCAAAGTCCAATATAAATCTGCCCCAGACTCTAAATCATGCCCCTTCCTGTTTTTTCCACAATGCACCTTGGTCGACTGTGACATAGTCCCAAGATACGTTCCTGACCTGTGAACTTTTTATATCTGGTGGCTTTCTCGGTTTCTGGAGTTCAAAGTCTTTGCTTACTTGAACTCTTTGCAAAATAAACACTGAGTCATCCGGTGGCTCCTTTTTTCTGTGTTCAGTCTCAACATCTGGGTTTTGTTTTAAAACTTCGTCATCCATAGGTACAATATTGCAATTAGCTGTATTCCCATTATTTTCACTAGTACCGAAATTGGAGGAATCCGACCATTCTGGATCGCTTTCAGGTTCTCACATAAAAGCTTTTCTGAGACAGGCACTAAGTTCTTCCTCTGCATTTTCGTCAGACTTTGATTTTAATTCAATATCCTCTTTTGGCAAAACGGCCTCATTATCAGCTTTACTCACATCCACTGTTACTTCATATTTAGTGTAATCCTCGTGGACTTCAGTTACTCTTAGGTAATTACCTGCCCCTTCCCCACGGTGCCTTTCGGTAGCAGCTTGTACTGTTGGCGGATCATTAACAGAAGTTACTTCCTCGTCAACGCTTATGATTTCATCCTCCAATTTCTTCCTATCTTCAACCATCGTCCTATCGGCAGCACGCATACTTTGCGCGGCGCTATTTACTCTCTCCTCTTCAAATTTGGGCCACGTCACCTTATCGACGTCCCTACTATTTCCTTTTTCACTAATTAACCTCCTTGCCTCATACTGCTTCTTAAAATCCTCCCACTCACATTGCTTGAGGCCCTTGTACAGATCGTCGATCTGCACACACCAATCAGTTACTTCTGCTAATTCATTCTCGCCATTTACTTCATTGCTAACACTGCTAACCGCACCTCTCTGTGTATCCACTGTTCCATCTACTATTTCCTTCGCCACGAAATTACCACTCGTAATGTATTCACCAGCTCTTACGGCAATGTTCGTACCTAATGCTGCCGTCTTGCTAGCGGCTTCTCTCAGAACATCTGTTCTGCTAGGCTGGGCCGCTGCCCTCTGATGCTCCCCTCGCCTGTTAACATTTATCGCTCTGCGCGGCGAAGATGAGTCATCTGCGCTCGCACCTGACGCTTGTTCCGCAACAACACGTTGCATCGTTCCACGCCTGTCTCTAACCTGTCTCATAACTTTATTGTCAGTCTGGTAACGTTTCTTAAATCGGGGCCGGTATGTTCTCTCCGCTTCCGTTTGGCCCGCAACGTTCGCGGAAATCAGTTTGCTGCGTCGTTATTATTTTGCGCGGTGTACCCTTTACCACGACCTAGATAACTCCTTCTTCCTCTTCCTCTGCCTCTACCTCTCTGTATCACGTTGACGCGAAACCCATCGCCGTCATTTCTCTCGTCATTATTGCGATTATTTCTGTTACCAAAATTCTGATAAT